>NC_083317.1:6702978-7934599 GCF_963455315.2 Globicephala melas | reverse complement strand
GAGAGGAGAGAATTCAGCTTTGGTGGCAGTATAGTAAAGGCCATGACGAGTTGAATGACTGGCTGCATGGGACAGTTGAGAATATTTCCTGGTAAGGTCCTGAAGGAACTGTGGAAGAACAGAAGATAGAATTATTATTGTAGCTCAAACCTTACATTAGTGACAGGTGGAAGTAATTTGTAGCACCATTAAAAATGAGCTAAAAAATGGGGCAGTGGGAGAAGGCAGTGTTAGAAGCTGTGATTCTGGAAAGGAGCAGGTTGTATCATAGTTCACGGTTTGAAAAGTATAGAGTAGTTAAACATGTGAGAGTTTAATTTATTCTGAGTGTCTTAGTATTTTCCTGAAAAATACCATATTCTGTTTATTTTCACATATGTCGTTATTGGGAGACCAATCATCTAAAAAGCATTTATCTTGTGAGGCAGATAGAGCTATTTATTGAGTACCTACTAGTGCCAAACATGGCACTAGGGCCTGGGAATCAATGCTGAAATAAAGCCCTCGCCGTGTGTGCCATCACGGAAGTTAGTTGTAGCGGGGGATCTTTAATAGCCTGCTCCTAATCCAGAGTAGGCTTAAGGACTCAGTCTAGAGTATACATGAATTTTCATTAAAGGGAACACAGGCTATGAAATTGAGTAATGTTTGATGTTGCTTTTGAAGGTCAAAATTTTTGTCTCCTTTTAAGAGTCCCTTTGACAGTTAATTTTAGGTTAAAGTTTATTTGGATATAAGTAGGACTGCTGTCTTTAAGACAGATACTGTCTGCTGAAAAATTTGTTCTGATTTGATCGTTTCTCCTTGAAAAAGAACAGCTGTCATCACAGTGGTGTGTTTTACTTCACCTTTACATCAAACACATTTTATTTATTTATTTATTTATTTATTTATTTATGGCTGTGTTGCATCTTCGTTTCTGAGCGAGGGCTTTCTGTAGTTGCGGCGAGTGGGGGCCACTGTTCATCGCGGTGCGCGGGCCTCTCACTGTCGCGGCCTCTCTTGTTGCGGAGCACAAGCCAAACACATTTATTTTTGAGAGACCTTACTGTGGTACAAAAGACTGTTTCATTAAAGTTTTCCAAAAGAGCAATGGTGAGAAAATTATTAGGATCTCAACATATTTTGCAATCTAATTTCAGTTTTTGAATTTCCTTATAGTGGTTCTGTGGTACAGTTCAAAATGTCAGTAATGCTAGGTAAATTTACCTAAGAATTGGCCTGAAGGCCCACAGCTACTCAGCAGTACTGGAGTCAGCTATGCAAAGGGAAGAAATTGAAGACAGAAGTCTTAGGATTCATGGGAGATGTTTGGAAGAAGGCTGTTTGCTGAATAAGATAAAGATACATCTGAAGTAAAGGATGTGGGCATATAGGGAAGGTCAAGGAATAAAATTCAATAGAATGGATAGAAATGGAGGAGAGATTTGAACAAATGGATGAACAAGAATTCTCAGTTCTTTAAAAAAAAAAAACCTCTTTAATGATTTATTGTGACTTCTAGGGGAAAGACTAGACTAGTCATAGGACCCCCTACCTGGATGATCTGGCTCCCGCTGACTTAAGCCGTCCTGCCTCCCATGTCTTTGCATGTCTGCTTCCTGGGCCAGCCATCATCCCTTCTTTGTTTTAGTTAACTTCTTTTCCTCCTTCATTTTCAGTTCAGATATTACTTTGTCAGGGAAAGCAGAGTCCTGTCCTAGTCACCTCTTCTTTTTTAATATCTCATGTCTCCCTGTACTTTTCTTTCACAGTGCTTATCACAGTTGGTAATTTTTTTAGTGCTTGTTTTATTAATACCCTCCAGAGAGCAGGCGCAGTGGTGTCTTGCTTCCCCTTGCATTCTAAGAGATTGGCAAGTGTTTGGCGTATGGTGAGTACCAAATAAACATTTGTTGAATGAATCAGTGAACTACGTTTTGGTCTTTACTAGTTGGTCTCAAGGACCAAATGATTACATAAGGGGAATGTACATTTGGAGTAAGAGTTGGACAGGGAGTATGGGAGCCTTGAAGAAGAAGAAGAAAGGTGAATCCTGTCTTTTTAAAAATAAGCTTGGAAAACTATGTAGCCAGTAAAAAGACCAAGTTATTTACTCATGGATTAATTTAATCAGTGCATATTGAAATACCTACTAGTTGTTAGAAGTTCAGTGTTGGTATTAACGGAGTTGAAAGATTGTGCCTTCTCTATTAAAGGAGTACATAATTTTACTAGTTTATTGAAATAGATACAGTTTTTAGTTTCATTTGGAATGGTTTTAAATTGTGGAGGGAATCAGGCTGGATGTTCTTTATGATTCTTAGCCAGCAAAGTGAGGTTCATTCAGCAATTATATCTGAAATGTCAATCCAGCATTTGCAGTAGCTCTCGGGTTCACATTTAAAATAAGCTCTAGCTTTGACGTCATTTAAAAAGTGATAGAAGGGACTTCCCTGGTGGTGCAGTGGTTAAGAATCCACCTGCCGGTGCAGGGGACATGGGTTTGATCCTTGATCCGGGAAGGTCCCTCTTGCCGCAGAGCACCTAAGCCTGTGCACCACAACTACTGAGCCTGTGCTCTAGAGCCCGCGAGCCACAACTGCTGAGCCCACGTGCCACAACTACTGAGGCTGCATGCTCCACAACAAGAGAAGCCGCCGCAATGAGAAGCCCGTGCGCCTCAATGAAGAGTAGCCCCCACTCGCCACAAGTAGAGAAAGCCCTTGCACAGCAACGAAGACCCAACGCAGCCAAAAAAAAAGTGATAGAAAAGTGAAGAAAGTGGTTTGGATGCGTTTTGGCTTTACTTTTTCTTCACATTTGGACAACAGAACAGGAAGAATGATTGAGGGAAAGTTCGTTGATGGATTTTCAAAAGAATTGAGTCTTGTAGTTAGAAAATTACTGAAGCTTTTGATCTTGTCAGGTGAATGATCTTTTTAAAAGCTTAAAAGGGACTTGTTTTAAAGTAGTTCTGAAACCTTTCTCGGGGACTAGTTTCTGTAGTAAATATTTAGAAAAGCAAATATTCAGATTTTATGTTTTGGCTCTTTGCCTGGCCCCTTGCCAGGCCCTTGGGACGTAGTTGTGAGTTAGATGGACATACATGGTCCCATTCATGGTCATGAAGCTCTTCAGTATGGTTAGAGTTCACTGTAGAGAACTCTAAAGGAAACTTGGCTTGATGCTTCCATCATCCAGCTATCCATTTGTCCATCTATTTATGTATTCCTTGAACTTAGTTCTGGTGGCAACATGTTAGACTATATTGTTGCTTCATTTCTGATAACAAAGGGGCTAAGGGGGATAACGTTTATAGTACCAATGTAAAGTAGAAACTTGGATCTTCAACTTGTTGGCACTGGCAGATTTTTTTTAAAAAAAGATGTTCATGTAAATCAGTGAGTTTCTCTTATTAAAAAATAAACTATTTAATAATGGTAACATTATTAAATAATGCTAGTATTGATTGCCTGCTATGGGCCAGACTCTACATATTCATTATTAGTTATTTTAATATTATCAGCAGCCCTAGAAGGTGGTGGATAGTATCTGTTTATAAGTTAGAAAACTGAGATGCAGGGAAGTAAATTTGCTTAAGGTTAATCATAGTAGATTGCTTATGCTGCTTCCAGGTAATAAAAAACCCAGTGAACAGTTATGGGCCCTAAAGTTAAACATTGAGATAGAAAAGAAAAAGGAGCATAGAGCTTCTATAACCCATTAATTGAAGAAATAGATAAAAGTTCTGGTATGCTGGGATTGATGCTTTGTGCTACTGGTTCATTAGTCTTTCAGATAATTAACCAGAACATCTAATCGTTTTCTATGTTTGGGGAATTCTTTCCCTTAAGAATCTTGGTGGGTGGTAGACGTCTTCCATTACGAAAGCCAGTTGCTCACTTTCTCTGCATTTTTGGGGGGTTAGGATGCAATCATATGACCTGGGACCTCCATTCCACTACCTCAGAAGCCAGTGATTTGCAGAAGCAGGCACTTTGCAGAGTCTGTGTTCTGCAGTGCAAGGGGGATGGCAGCTGCGGCTCTTCTGGAGGCAGTCAGTGACAGATCCAGTTGTAGCATTTAGTTCCGGGGTCAGTGGTATCTCTACAAATCACAGGGACCGAATCCTGTGTTGTCTCCACCAGACCAGATCTGTGGTTTGAATTTTCGGTGTTCTTGGTTATGTAGCCTTCCAGCCTGGCCCTCCTGGGGTTTTCTGTGAGTTGCCTAATACACTTTAATAACTTCCTTTACAGTTTCAACAAAGGTAGAGTTAGTTTCTTTTGTTTGCAACCAAGAACCTTTACTCAGATGATACTAATTATGACAATAGACAATTCTAAGGAACTCTGTGGTCAGGGTTACCTGTATCTAGATTAGAATTTACTAAGTAGAAGAGTTCACAATATATATTAAGTGAAATACTCGTAAAACAACTTTGCTTATTGATTTAATGAATTTGCTGAATTTGAGTGCCTGTTCTAGTCCAGGATATGTTCTAGGTGTTGGAGATACAGGAGTGACAATGCAGGTAAGATCCCTGTACTCACAGAGCTTACGTTCTATTGTGAAATGTAGAATAAGCAAGAAAGCAAATAACATAATTGACCAAGAGTGATACATATCATGATAAAAATAAAGACAGGATAATGTGATAATGATGTGTGTGTGTATGTTTAGGAGTTGTATCTTATAAAAAAAAAAATTTACTTTAAAATTGTTGTCAGGAGTCATGACTTCTGTTTTTGACTATGGGGCAGTAACATTCTGAATTTACCCTCCAGCTAGGAAACTGGACAAAATACATGGAACAACTGTTTTCAGATATTAAAAAATAGGCAGTGCAGAACCACGATCCCTAACAGATGGGAAACAAACGAGGAGGTCCTGTGATGGTGCACCTTTCTGCCTGGAGGCAGATCTCAGTGCAGGGAAGGAGATCCCCAAAAAAGCCAGTGAGTTGAGGAAAGAAAGATTGGAGTTGGGGGAGGCCAAAATGGTTCTGATTTGAGGAGCAGAGTTCTGGAAAGAAGGGAGTTATGCAGAGAAAGAGTTCCATAAATCTTCTTAGTGGTCCCCTTAAATGTTGACTGAATGCCAATGTGTGGTGCATGTGTAGGGTACAGTTTTATGAAGGAAACATTTCTGGGGAAGGAATCCACTGGGAAGCTGTAAGCAGAACAATTTTCTGAGCTCACCCAGGGCTGGAAAATATTTGAGTACTTGATAGCCAAAGTAGAAAGATCTCATTATATGCTGCGTTGATTGAGAATCCAAAAGGGTCATGTCTTAATGGGGCTAAACTAGTCCTAGAATAAAGGTTACTCTAGATCCGTTTGAAAAAAATCTTAGAAACAAGCCTTAAAAGGGGCAAACTACAATTGACCCTTGAACAACATGGCTTGAACTGTGCAGGTCCACTTAACACGTGGATCTTTTCCAGTACTGCAGTACTACATGATTTGCAGTTGGCTGAGTCCATGGATGCAGAACTGCAGATATGGATGACTGGCTGTGAATTTATACTTGGAGATTTGACTGTGTGGGGCGGTCAGCATCTCTAACCCCTCTGTTGTTCAAGGGTCACCTGTAATTTGAAAGTAATGTAATTGCGAGTCATTGCAAAGGCCAATACTCTTTAAAGAAACGTAAAGAAACCCAACACTCAACAGTGTAAAATGTCCAGCATCCAATCAAAAATTACTAGATGTGTGAAGACGTAGGTTAATGTGACTTACGATTAGAATATCAGTAAATTGAAACCAACCTAGAACTGACATGTTAGAACTAACAGGCAAGGACATGAAAGCAGTTACTGTATTCCATATGTTCAAAAAGTTAGAAATTATGAAAGGTATAAAAAGATCCAAATAAAACTTTTAGAGGTGAAAACTAATGTGTGGAATGAAAAATATATAGGATGGCATTAATGGCAGATTAGACATGGCAGAAGAGAAGATTAGTGAGCTTGAAGACAGAAGAGAAAACTCGGGAGAAACAGAAATGATAGAGAAAATGGAATTAGCAGACAAGGTTATTAAAAAATGGCTACAATATGCAGGGTCAAATGTCAGATCACTGTGTTGTACATCTAAAACTAATATTTTATGTCAAATGTATCTCAATAAAAAATACAAATAAAACACAGGGTCAGATTGTGGTTAATGTTGACATCTTGGTACATGAGTTTTGCTTAAAAAGAGCAATTGTGACTGCTACCTGAAGTTGGCTTGATGTGTAGTTAAGAGTAGTTGCAAATCATTATTTCAGCAAAGCACCAGGATATGGCGGAAGAACTTTATTGTGTAACAGGGTGTTATTTCTTGATATGTAACAATATTACCATAAAGTTAGAAACTTAAAAACAAGTACATTTATGGCCTCACTGTTTCTGTAGGTCAGATGTCTGAGCACAGCTTAGCTTAGCTGGGTCTCAGAGGGCTCTGGTCAAGTTATTGATGGGGCTTTGGTCTCATCTAAGGTGTAACTGGGGAAGAAGGTCTCCCCTAAGCTCATATGATTGTTGGTAGAATTCGGTACCCTGTGCAGTGTTGGATTGAGGGCCGCAGTTTCTTGCTACCTATTGGCAGACATCTACCCTCAGTTCATTGCTGTGTGGTCCTTTCCAGCATGGCCACTACTTTCTAAAAGACAGTGAAGGAGCGAGTCTACACACTAGACAGATACACAGTCTCATGTATCATAACCGCAGAAGTGACATCCCTTCATATTTCCTGTATTCTCTTGGTTAAAAGCAAGTCATAGGTCTTGGTTCAAGGGAAGGGTCTGTGGAAGGGCATGAACAGCAGGAGGCTGTGTCGTGGGAGCCATCTTAGAGTCTGTCCATTACAGACAGTAGAGTATAGTGGTAAAGGGGTGCTGTACATTTGATTGGATGCTGTACATTTTTGTACATTCCCTGGAGTCTGATCTAGATATCTGGCTTTGAATCCTAGCCCTGCCTTTTCCCAGCCATGAAAACTTCTCTGAGCCTCAGTTTCCCCGTGGGGATAATATATGCCTACTGTTCATAGCATTGTGAAGAGTAATAGAATGCATGTAAAGCACTTAGGACTCCATCCTGCTCACTCCTAGTCATCTTCTCCATCTCAGTATAGATGTCTATGTTCAGGGAAACCTTCCCTGAGTCCTTCCAGTCTAGGTTAGGTTTCACAACACCTTGAACTGTTTCTTACCACGCCACCTGAATTTTATACCAGTTAGGTTTATTTATTTTTGTATCTGTTTTCTTTAGACTGAGCTGCTTAAGAGCAGGAGTTGCATCTGCTTTGTTCACTGCTGTCTCTTCAGGGCCTAGCATAGAATCATAGAAGGGCCTGTTGTATAGAAAACTCCATAAATGCTGAATAATTGAAAGAATGAGGTTAAACTGCATGCACTGTTTCTTTGAAATGGCATTTTTAGTGTTACCATACTGTGTTTTTTCCAAGTACTGGAGCAGTTAGTCTAAAAGATACTCCCTCTGTTTCTAGGATGGTCAGGATCTAGCATGGGAGACTGAGGCATAATAGTCTTAGAACTGTGATTAAAGACGTTTGCAGAGTGGATGCTAAAAAGTGGTAAAAAAGAAAAAAAAGAGGCTGACCGTATTGAGGATACAGTAGTAAAAATCAGTTCTATTGGATTAGAAGTAGAGTACACAGTAGAGAGTTTCTCTTGGCAGTAAATGTGCTCTGCAGATCACTCCATGGTGTGGTATGAAGGAAATAAGCTTGGAGAAAATTACCTTCTTGGAGATTCACAGTACACATTAGCATATTATAGGAAACCTGTAACATGGTAAGGGCAATCTTTATTAAGCTTGCTCTGAATAGTTTATAAACACACACATATCACAACCTAGTAAGGTATTATTTTCAAATAACTGATGATAAAAATTAGGTTTAGAGGTGAAGTAATTTTCCCTAGTGGTTGGTGAGATAGAATTCAAACCAGGTTCAGCCCTCACTCTTAGTTATTATTTGTATTGCTTCTGTGGAATATGTTTTAGCAAATATTAATTTCATGAAAGCAGGAATCTTGTACCTTTTTGAAAAAAATTATTTTTTGGCTGCATTGGTCTTCGTTGCTGCATGCGGGCTTTCTCTAGTTGTGGTGAGCAGGGGCTACTCTTCCTTGCAGTGCACGGGCTTCTCTTTGTTGTGGCTTCTCTTGTTGCGGAGCACGGGCTCTAGGCGTGCGGGCTTCAGTAGTTGTGGCACGCGGGCTCAGTAGTTGTGGCTCTCAGGCTCTAGAGCGCAGGCTCAGTAGTTGTGGCGCACGGGCTTAGTTGCTCTGCGGCAGGTGGGATCTTCGCGGAACAGGGATTGAACTCGTGTCCCCTGCATTGGCAGGTGGATTGTTAACCACTGCACCACCAGGGAAGTCTGAGAACCTTGTACATTTTGTTTGTCATGTATCTAGGGCTAGAATCTTGCTTATCCCTTAATACATGGCTGAATGACGGGTTTCTGGTATTATTTTAAACTGTATCGGCTTCCCAAGTTGAATTCCATGTAAAACTTGAAGAGAGTTTTGTAGATAGCAGCTAGTATAATCCAATCAGTGGATTACAACAGAAAGTAATTTTGTGTTTTCACTTTGCAGTGATTGAGTAGTTATGTCCCTAAAGAAGAAACATCTATGTAGTCTCTGACTCCTTGTAACTTCCTCTCAGTTACTTTTGAATTTACTCTATTACCCAGCTCTCTTGAGTTTTGTTTCTGAAATAGTCTTCAATTAAGTTCTTTCTTTACATTATTGTTAATGACCTCTCTACAGATCAGATCTTTAGTTTCTTTTTGCTTACTGCAATAATTTTTTTAAGAATTACTTTTTAGTTTTAATATGCATATAATCAAAATTGAATACTACTGAAAGGCTTGTGATGAAAACAGCCTGTCCCCAGGCACCCCCTTCATTACTCCAGCCGTGCTTCGTAGAGCAGTGCTTCCCGAACTTTTCCACCTCAGGTTCTGTGTGGACAAAATAGAAGAGGCTGTTTGGGTGTCCTGAGGTCTTTAGGGGATCTTGGCACTTCTGGAACGTTAGTGGCACTGTGTGCCATGCACACTAGCTGGCAAGCTCTGCCCCGTAGGTGGTCACTTTTTCCTCAACTCTTACCTGTTTCTTCTGCTGTTTATCTATTTCTAAATAATTTGCTTATCAGTTAGGATGCTTTTGGATGGTAGTACTGAGACCACGACCCAAACTGGCTTCAGTCCAGAGGTAGGGTGGGCTCTAGGGCTAATTGGTTTTTTGGCACAATAATGTCTTCAGGGCCCCAGTTTTCTGTCTCCCCCTTTAGTCATTGGCCGGCTACATCCTCAGACTAATAAGATGGCTGCAGCAGTTTCAGGAGTTGTACCCAGATCCAGCAGTGTCCAGAGAAAGAAAATTATTTTTCTTGTAGCTGTATAAGAATATGGAAACTTTGCCTAGAAACTCCGGCAGACTTACCTCCTGGGTTGTATGCCTTTTTTTGAAAGACTCACTAGGAAGGGAAATGGAATTACATTTAGAGCAATTAAGCACACGCCTGGAACTGAGCGCTTTCCCTGAGAACATGCCTAAAGGGATGGGTGTGCAAAGCGGTTCTGGACAAAATTAGCTTCTGTTAGAAAGGAAGAAGGGGAGAGTGGAGGCTGGGTAGGTAACTCTGACCCTAATTTGGTATTTGACTTAAAATTTAAGATATTATCTATTGACTTTCTGTTAAGGTAGATGAATATTTAACTTTAAACCACCTGTTTTACACTTCTTCTCCCATCTGTTCATTATAGTTTTATATATATATATATTTTTTCTTTAAATGTATTATGTTTAATGATGATTATGTAAGTCTTGTTCACCATGGAGGAAAATTGTGTACTATGATTACATTTCCCTCCTTGTATAATTTTGTTTTTCCTGTTTTGTTTTCCTCGTATAATTCTGTTGTGTTTTGTTTTCTAGGTACTAGTGACTGAGTTTTCCTGTACCTTCTAATAGCCTCTCCATATAGTTTTGCACAAATATCAGATAATTAGTTGTCCTGTTCCTCATTCTCACTCACCCCCACCCCCTCCCTTAAGAATGTTCTCAAGGGGCCGTCCATCAAACTACTCCTGTATGGAATTCTTTTTTTTTTTTTAAATTTTTATTGGAGTATAGTTGAGTTACAATGTTGTGTTAGTTTCTGCTGTACAGCATAGTGAATCAGTTATACATATACACACATCTACTCTTTTAGATTCTTTTCCCTTGTAGGTCATTACAGAGTATTGAGAAAAGTTCCCTGTGGTATACAGTTGGTCCTTATTAGTCTGTATGGAATTCTTGCTCTCTAGGTCTAATAGGGTTCCTTTGTGTATTTCCAACAGGTTTGGGTCTCCTGTTTCCTAGTTCTCTGAACTTTATCTTTCCTGCCTTTATCTTTCTTTTTGCCAGAGCACAACTTTCAGTACTTCCTGAGAAAGGGTGCAAGAGAGGTTAATTTTTTGAGACATCATCTGAAAATACCTTTAATCTGCTTTCTCTCACGAGTAAAAGTTTTGACTGGGTACAGAATTGCAGTTGGAATATAATTTTTACTGAGAACTCTGAATGGATTTCTTCATGGTTTTTTAGCTTCTATAGCAGATATAATTTGTATTCTGGGTTCCATTGGAAAAGTTAGAGAACATAATGCACTCCCATGTATCCATCACCCAACTTCAACATTGATCAACTCATGGCCGTTTTTTAATTTATTTATTTTTGGCTGTGTTGGGTCTTTGTTGCTGTGCATGGGCTTTCTCTAGTTGCGGTGAGCGGGGGCTTCTCTTCATTGAGGTGCGCGGGCTTCTCATTGCAGTGGCTTCTCTTGTTGCAGAGCACGGGCTCTAGGCGCACGGGCTTCAGTAGTTGTGGCACGTGGGCTCAGCAGTTGTGGCACGTGGGCTCTAAAGTGCAGACTCAGTAGTTGTGGCACAAGGGCTTAGTTGCTCTGTGGCAAGAGGGATCTTCCCGGACCAGGGCTCTAACCTGTGTCCCCTGCATTGGCAGGCAGATTCTTAACCACTGCGCCATCAGGGAAGCCCTCATGGCCACTTTAAAAAAATTCATAATCCTATCTACCCCTCTTCCCTTTGATTTTATACAAGCAAACCCAGATATATAATTTCACTCTTGAATATTTCAGTATGTATCTCTAAAAGATAAGGACTAGTTTCTAAACCATAACCCCAGTAGCATTATCGTATCTTTAAAAGATTAACAGTAATTCTTCAAATATCCAGTTAAAGTTCAAGTTACCTCGATTGTCTCATAATTATATTTTTAAACAGTTCATTCAAATGAGGATGTAGGTAAGGTCCATAAATTGTCATTGATTGACAAATCTCTTAAGTCTCTTAATCTAGTGGTGGTTTTTTTCCCCCTGAGTTTTATTTGTTAAAGAAAGTGTATCATCTGTCTTGTAGTGTTCTATAGCTTGGATGTTGTTGAATGAAACCCTGTGGTGTCATTGATGTGTTCCCCGTCCCTTGTAATGTATTTCCTGTACTTGGCAGTAAGATCTTGATAAAATTTTGGTTTTTTCTTCTTTTTCTCTGTTTTTTTTTTTTTTTTGAGAGGTGGTGAGTGGGGAGAATACTGCATGGGTGGTGTGTTATCTTTAGGAGGCACAAAAATATCTGACTTTCTGTGATGTTAGTGGCTACTAAATATTAATATAGATCCATTAGTTTATTAGAAAATTTGATCCTTTTTATATGAACCCTCCCACTTCCTGGAAGTTTTAAGGATCTGATCTTCATCTGTGGTGTTCTGAAGTTTTGTAGTGTTACCTTGTCTATTTTCTATTTGTTTACTTTTTACGCTTATGGGGAGATATTTTTCAACTTTTACTTTCCATCAAGGTATTTTTTATGTTCTCTGCTCCTCCCCCCCCACTAGCATTTTGTTTTTACTTCATGGTTACATATATTCTTTTGCCTCTTCAAGCACGTTCATATTATGGTTAATTGCCTTTTTCCCCCTTTCATGGCACTGTCTCAGTTTCCTCTGTATTCCTGTTTTTCTGCTTGTTTTGATTTCTGCCTTTGAGTTTTGGCAGCTTTCCTCAAATACCTGGCCATCCCTGGGCTGGTGGCTTATATTTAGGAGTAAGTTACAGTAAAGCCGAAGGAAGCTCTTTGTGAGGTTGAGGCTTGTTCACTGAAGGCTTAGTGTGGTGCTCGAGGGACCCATGAATATGAGTAACCCTAGGGCTTTTACTCCAGGGCTCTTGGTGTCTCCTGATTGAAACTGTAAATCGCATGCCTGGGGGAGAGGGGACGTGTATTCCTGTTGCTGATGTTCTGCAAGCACAACTGGAGAAGGGGACTAGAGTCCACAGTTCCGTGTAGAGACTCTTACCCAGTTCTGTTTTTCGTCTTCTGCCTCAAACCAGTTCTCTGTTGTGCTTGATCTTTCAACGTGTGGAGCCTCTTTGCATTTCCCCAGAGAGCGTGCATGCCTCTGGTCTATTTGGGGACATGATAGTTGCCAGCCTGTATAGGGTTTGGGCTGCAATTTGGGGTTTTACTACATTTACTTTATATACTTAATTGTTAAAACGAACTTAGGAAAGTTGCTGGTAAAATACAGATAACTTTTATTTCCTGAATCTTTTGAGAGAGAGTTGTTCACGTGATGTCTCTTTGTTGAATATTGTAGTGCATGTTTCCTACAAAGAGACATTCTCTTGCCTGACAACAATACAACCATCAAAGGCAAGAATGTAACATTGATATATTACAGCTGTCTGATCCTTAAGCCTCCATTCAGGTTACAGCAGTTGCCCCAGTGGTGCTCTTTATAGGAGAAGGATACAGTCAATCTAGGATCACTTAACACATTTTGTTGTCACGTCTCTTCAACTCTTGATCTAGAATAGTCCCTCAACTGTTTTTTTCTTTTATGATATTGATATTTTTGAAGAATACAGGCCAGTTATTTTATAGAATCACTCTCAATGTGAGTTTGTCTGATGTTTCTTTGTATTAGATGTAGGTTAAGTATCTTTGCCAGGAGTATCATAGAAGTGATGCTATATTAATTTCAGTGCATTTTGTTAGATGGTGTATTATTGTTTTTCTGTTTGTGCCGTAAAAAAATTACCACAAATTTAGTGGTTTAAAAAACATACATTTATTATATTATAGTTCTGGAGTTCAGAAGTCCAAAATGCATCTCAACTGGGCTCAAATCAAGGTGTCAGTAGGGCTGCATTCCTTTTGGAGACTCTACAAAATAATGTTTTTCCTTGCCCTTTCCAGCTACTGGAGGCTGCCTGCATTTCTTGGCTTATGGCCCCCTTCTTCTCTTTTCAAAGCCAGCAGGTTTGGACCTCGTCCATCTCGTGCTGCCATCTCTCTCTCTCTCTTCTTCCCCCCCCACCCTTTCACTCTTAAGGACCTTTGTGATTACATCGGGCCCACTGGGATAATTGAAGATAATCTCAATTTTAAAGTCATCTGATTGGCAACTTTAATTTCTTCTGCAAACATAATTCTCCTTTGCCATGTGTAAAGTAACACGTTCACAGGTTCTGAGGATGAGGGTGTGGACCAGTCTTGGGGCAGGGGCGTCGTTGTGCCTGTACTACAGGTGGCATATGATTTCAGTTTGTTCCTTATTGATGACGTTTACTTTGATCACTTGATTATGGTGGTGCCTTAAGGCTTCTCCATTTTAAAGTTACTTTTCCTCCCTCTTTGTAATAAATATTTTGTGTAGAGATACTTGGAGACTGTGTAAATATTCCATCAGTAATCAGGCTTCTAATTTATTCACTTGTTTTATATCACTATGAGTACCTGATTTTCTGTTTTATGCAGTGGGTTGTAATCCATTACTGTCATTATTTATTTTGATGCCTCACTTGTCCCAGATTTTGCTAGTAGAAGCCCCTTCAAGTTTGCTTCTATGTCCTTTTAGCATATCTCCATCATTTTTTGGAGCACTTTCCAGGCTCATCTTGAACTATTGTCTCAGTCTTGGAATTGGAATTGGCTGTTTTTCCAAGGACCCCCCACCCCCTTAAAAAATCCTTTATTTTGAAATAATTGTAGACTCACAGGAAGTTGCAAAAATAATATAAAGTCCCATGTACGCCCTTCATCCAGCTTCCTTCAGTGGAGTTTTGTGTAGCCCTACTACAGTATCAAAATCGGGAAATTTGATATATCTGGTACATTTCTGTTAACTGCACTACAGAACTACTCACTTCTCATTTTTTAAGCTTGCATTTGCGTGTGTGTATAGTCTTTTGTAACTTATCTGTTCCATGTATAGAGTTGTGTAGCTAGCCCCACAATCAAGATAACAGAGCTGTTCCATCACTTTAGAAGAACTCTTTTGCTACCTCTTTGTATTCCCAACACCCCCCTCCACCATTCTGTTTATTCTCCATGTCTGTAGTTTTGTCACTTCAATATGAATGGAATTACACAGTATTAACCTTTTGAGATCAATCTTTTTCACAAAGCATAACGCCTTGAGGTCCATTTGGTGTTGTGTATATCAATAGTTAATTCCTTCTTATTGCTGGGTAGTGTTCTATTGTATGGATGTACCAAGTTTGTTCAACCATTCACCTACTGAAGGACATTGGGATTGTTTCCAATATTTTGTATAATATTATGAATAAAACTGCTTTGAATGTTTGAGAACAGATTTTCATGTAAACATTGTTTTCTGTTTTTTTGGGGTAGAAGTTTAAGAGTGTGATTGCTGGGTCATGTGGTGAACACGTCTTTAGTTTTGTAAGCAATCACCGGACTATTTTCCATAGTGTCTGTACCACTTTATTGTTCTCACCAGCACTATGTGAGGGATCCACTTTCTCAGCATCCTCCCCACCATTTAGTGCTATCACTGTTTTTTATTTATAGCTGTTCTAATAGGTGTGGTGATACCCTGTTACGGTTTTAATTTGCATTTCTTTAATGACTAATGATGTTGAACATTTTTTCATTTGCTTGTTTGCCATCTGTATCTCCTCTTTGGTGATATATCTGTTCATGTCTTGCCCATTTTCTGATTGGATTTTTAAAGAAAAGTTTAACTGCTGAGTTTTGAGAGTTCTTTATGTATTCTAGATACAAGGTCTTTGTTGGATATGGTTCGAAAATACTTTCTCCCTGTCCATACATAGCTTGTTTTTTCATCCTCTTAAAAGAGTCTTTCAGAGCAAAAGGTTTGAATTTTGATGAAGTCCAGTTTATTAAATCTTTCCTTTATGGATCATGCATATGGTGTCAAGTGTGAGAACTCTTTGCCTAGAGCTCTGGTTCTTTTTCATGGAGAATGGTATTAGAAACCAAAGCCTGAGCATTACGTGTGCTTGTTGCTCTTAGGGTGTGAATCTTCTCCCGGTCTCAGTGGACATAGAGAATATGTGTGTGTCCTAGGCCTTTCCAGATTTCGGGGTACATTAACTATTTTCTTTGGTATCTCCAAGTGTAGACACTTATTCTGTGCCTTCCTTCATTCTCCTAAGTCTACTACCACTGTCTGTTTTATTTCATTATCTAAACATTGGTCCATTCTTTCTTTTATTATTATTATTTTTTGACTTCTATACTGATTTTATTTTCAGTGGAGCTTTGTGAGAGAATAATTGTAAATGCATGGACTATCCACTGTGTTGAATGTGTACTTGGTGAAGCTGTAGTGTTCCCTTTTCAGATCTTTTTTGTTGTCATTATTTTTCTTTTATACTTGTCAGCCTTACCTCCCTCCTACTATAGCTGCTTTCACCCTGATTGTGCTGTTTTGCCACAGCCTGTAATCATCCGTGATTCTCGTTTCCATGTAATGAAGACCAAGTTTATTAAAATATTCAGGTTCTCTTTATAGTTGGACCTCAGCTTACTTTTCCAGTCTTTTTATCTGCAACCCTACCGTATTTGCTCCACTCCAGAGCTATTCTAAGTAGCTTTCATTTCCCCACATGTGTTATGCTTTCTGCTCCTTTCCTCTCAGTTTTCCTTTGAGGCACATTGTCTGTGCTAGTTTTATAACATTTTCTATAGAGCACAGAGCTTGGCATATAGTGGGCACTTGATGCATTAAATACATAAACAAATGCTGCTTCCTCTAAAATAATAATACCACCCAAACATTTTATTGACCTATTATCATTTTCCGAATACTACCATACAGTATCTCATTTAATTCTCAAAGCAACTCTGTAAGCCATTATTCATCTTTTATAAATTATGCTGAGTGAAATGTCCAAGGTCATAACTGTAGGAGTTAAATTGCATTTAACAAATGTTTGTGTACGTATTTTGTGGCAGGCCCTGATTTAGATGCTCGAGACACTTGGGGAACAAAGCAGACAAATGTGCCCTTAATAGAACCAATATTAGAATGTTTTCCTTGTGGGGTGGGTTTTGGGTAAAGTCTTCCATAACCTTAGTTACTCATCTCAGATGTCATCTCTTTTAGTTTCTCCTAGCTCTTCTGGAAGGAGGCAGGAATTGGGTAGAAAGAATAGCTGTGTCTTCTGTGTTCTTGTTAGTTCCTTTTTGTGCACAGTTTTATTCTAAGTAGCATTTATAAAATCATTATTTGTATTTGGGGCCTTTGCTAGATTGAGCAGCTATGGGCAGGGATTGTTTTTTTTCTGGTATCCGGGATGCCTGGCCCATAGTATATCTAATATTCTCAATAAGTGTTTGAACCCATTAATATAAAGACTTATCCATGGTTGTCATTTACTGATAGCAGGTAACAATACTCTTCAGTACTCATTGATGCCTCTGTGTAAGGATACAAACCAGTTTAAAAAACTCCACTCTGTATCTTAGCCAGTAGGACATATTCTCAAAGAGATTATCTATAGGCAAGTTTTTTACTGAAGTTTAATAAACTGTTTTGTTTGTGGTGGGTATGTATACGTCTCTAGTCTGGAGATGGAGTCTTGACCCCCTTTTCTCCTCAGTTTTGAGCATCTCATAGGAGTCCTGAGTTGTTTGTTAAAGAAGTGTGCTGATACAATATAAGGTGTCAGAATTTACCAGCCTTTTTCCAGTTCAAGAAGATAAATGATTTCAGATGTAGAGTGTTTACTTTCATTTTCCAAACACATACATTGTAACTTTTCTTCCATGTTTGCTTACATACAAAATGTTGAGGTTATCTATATTTATTTAATGAACCATGTCAAATCTCAGTGGCTTAAAACAACCAATACTCTTTTCTTTGCTCACAATTCTCCAATTTGGGCAGGCCTTGCCTCCATTGCACATGGTGTCTCCTGGGACTGGAAAGTCTGAGATGTTGGATTCCAGCACATGTGTGGTCTCTGAGACATCTTCTTCCTTGTGACTTTTTCATCTGGTTACTGTGGGCTTTCTCACAGCATCGTCTTGGGGTAGTTGAACTTCGTACGTGGTGGTGGATTCCAGAGGTGGTGACTGGATTCTGGAGGTGCCAACAGCGGAAGCCACTGGGCCATCTTAAGACTTATGCCTGGAACTGGCATAATGTCATCTTCACCAGATTCTTTAGGCCAAAAGCAAGTCACAGGCCTGTCCAGATTCAAGCAGAGGAGACTGTACAAGGTGTGGACACTGGCAAGAGTGGTTTATTGGGACCACCAAGGAACATCCCACTACATGAACGAAGTATTTTTCTGAAGGGGAAAAAGGTGACTTTTCTGTTTTGTTTTTTTATTATCTAATCTGACCAGTTTATGCATTTTATAATGCACTGATGTGATTGTATTCCTTTTTGCTGTAACTACATTCAGATAGCTGTGTAATATTAACATAATTTGTCTTATTCAGTTAAACTGTGGTTTGATAATTTTGGTAGGGTTTATAAATATAGATTTGGAGATTGGGTAGAAGAGATAATGAGTACTTTATGGCCTTCTCAGCTCCAAATTACACCTAAGTTAAAGTACCAAAGTACTAGATAAAAACCCTGAATATGTACTTTGTGAAATAAGTGATGTAAACCTCCTTTTGGGTCACATGTTACAGTCCATAAAATATCTCAAGTATTTCTCCAGTAATCCTGTGATTGTCCTTTGTACAGGAGAAAGAAGAAATAGATAATCATATCTCCTGTAATTGTAGCTCAAGACTTTTCTTTTTTGCCCCTGAACAGATCTCCTTAATGCTGGGAATGTGACAGTGTTCAGTGTTTCATTTCATTTAAATAGTTCTCATATTGAGGTCATCCTGTTACTGGGCTTGGGTGTAACAATGGAAATTTGTCAGAAACATTGTGGCTCATTGACCATATACATTGGAGTCCTCTGGAAAGCTTAAAAGAAATGCAGATTTTTGGGTCTACCCCCAGACTTAGCATATCCAAATGTCTGAGAAGGGGTCTGGGTGATGTGTAAAGTTTGAGGATCACATTTTTAGGTCCTGTGACACGCATTCTCCATGGGGGAGGTGATATCACTCCCCAAGGGGGAGAACTTGTTCTTGGGTGTGGAGGAGTGAAAAAAATCTTAGATATTACAGTAAGTCAGCCTTACCTGACAGAATCTTATTCCATAATATTTAATTTCACTCATTAAGGAGAAATTTAATTTAACTAAAGTTTTCTTCCTGGTGATGGGAACGAAGGAGAAAAGGTTGAGAAACATTGTTCTGTAAGGATTACTCCTGCACAGTGCCTGCCCCACAGGACTGGAGCCACCTCCCCCATCCTGGAAAACCTTGGTATGTGATCTGGGTAATTTTTTTAATACTGAGGTTTTACCTGCACTAATAGATTTTCTTCTAAAAATCCAGAGGGGGAAAGCATTTTACTCTATGGAGTTTTGCATCCAGGCAGATCGATCTTATCCTTATGGACAAAGCACTGTTAGAATGGACTCTGTTCTGGGATTTGGAAACCTTTTAGCTTTCTAGAAAAAGCTCTTCCTGTTCTTTAGCTTATTATCACATAGCTCACCAGGATCTCTTGTATGCCAGAGGAAAGGAGGCGTTCCTGTCTCTCCTGGGAGTGAGGCCTGTTCCCACGCCTCTGTCTCCTGTATGGTGCAGGCCCTGGGGGGGTCAGGGTGGGTGAGAAGGCAGGACCCCAGTGCCCCTGTTCTCTGGGAAGGAGTGTAGGCCGAATACTGTTACTTGGGTTTACTGACTTCTTTCTTTGCTTTGGACTGGGTACAAATGAAAATACTTTTTTGGGATGGGGGCTATTACAGGGCAGTAGCAGAAGTAGAAGAGATGTTTCTAATGTATTACTTTCTATAAGGAAAAACTTCAGATTTTGATTTGAGTATTTCTGGGTCCTTCAGGGTAGTGTTAACGTCTTTGTACTTGTTTTCTGTGTAATTTATCCAGGCTCAGGAGGGTTAAAGGCATAGTACAGCCAGGAAACGAAAGGCCTCTGTAAATCTGCATTCACCTGAAAACACATTGCTTGGCAACTGGCAGATGCTGGGGTAGATTATTTGTTGAATCAATGAATAAAATTAATCCAAAGGTTATTTTAAAAAATGCGGTTCTTTTTTCTATGATTTTAGAATCCAGGCTTAACGTAATGTTAAAGGGAGAGTGACCTGGGAAGTTAGGAGTCCCAGGGTCCAGTGTTCTTCCTGCCATGTCTTTTAATCTCTAGACTTTCATAGATGATCTTTTAAGAGCCTTTCAGCATCCAACATTTTATTATCAGACACCTTAGAAACGTCCTCAGCTGATGTATTAAATAGTTGTTAGAGGGGATTAGTTCTAGTTGTCACGTACACAGTAGTGTATTAGGGTCCACGGTTAAGCTGCTGTAAGTGGGAGCCAGCACTTTGATGACTCTGAGAACACAGAATCATCTCGAGGAGGTGAATGGCCAGGTTGCTGGGGGTGCTGCCTCAGTGGGTCATCCAGAGACACGTTTCTTCCACCTTGATCATTCACAGTACCCTAGGGGACGGCTCTCATCTGTGTTGTCCTTGCCCTAACTCACAGGCAGGTGAAGAGACTGAAAAGTGTTCACTCCTTGTCTTAAAAGACCGTAAGTGTCACCCCACGCTGTTTTTTTCACATTCTGTCCATGAAAACTTAGTTGCATGGCCATACCTAGCTGCAAGGGAAGCTGGGAAGTGTAACCTAGCAGGGAAGTTGTGTGCTTGACTATATTTATGGAGGAAAGAGATGACTGTCTCTGCCACAGATAGTGTGGATGAAACCATTCAGCCTTCTTAGTAGCACCCTTTTGGGGGAAGCTTTTTACTTAATGTTTTTGTTTAGCAAAAATCTTACAATTAACACAAAGAGGAAGTAAATTATTTTGGCACTTGGATTAAAATGCTAAGTAGAGTATATCAAAAGGCAAGTTTTGAAATTAATTAGGAACATAAAACTAACCAGCTCTAACGGATTATACCTTTGTGTCCTCAGAGTACAAGCCAGGTAAAGAGTCGTTGAATCTTTGCTATATTCTGTGTTCCTAGAAACACCTAGGTGCACATTCAGTCAGTTTTCCAGAGGAGTAGTTTTCCAGAGGAGTAGCCCATGGTTCACTTCGGTAAACTAGCCCAACAGAAGGAAGCTCCTTCTTAAATACCATCAGGCCTCTTGGGCTCTGAATTCTTGTTAATTTGTAAATTTGGCCATGTGTCATAATCGCCTGGGGCCCTTGTTCAAAATACAGGTTCAGGCCCTATCCTGTGGAGGTTCTGATGGTTATGTCTCTGAATCTGAATTTTTAACAAGCCCCTCAGGGTGACTCTGATGCAGCCGTCAGTGGTATGGGATGTCCACTGCTTTGGATAGTCTGCACCTCAGTTGCCTCACATGTAAAAGTGCAAAATTATACCTACCTGGTTTCACAGGGTTCAGGGAGCATGACATGAGTTGTACTTGAAATTGTTTCATAAATTAAAAAGTATCATAAAAAATGTTAGGTGGCATTATAAGTTAAGTCCGTGCCAGGTATTGTGCTAATTTATTTGGTAAATAAAGTTAAGTGCTCGTATCTCCCTTTAGAAGTAAGCTGGGAAATTACTGTGAGATAGAAATCTAGACTTCTTGATCCTTGCCTAATTGAACAGGGATTCTGGAAAAGTTATCTGCTCAGCATAACTACCAATAGCAGAACAAGCCAGATAATTTACATACTTTTGTTTTAACATAGTGATAAGATACTGTATATCGACTTGATGACTTCCGTTAAATACATTTTCATTGTCATCTGTGTGGGAAACTGTGCTCTGTACTTTGGCCTTGAATATGATATAGTCTCTGCCCATAAGGAAGTTACAACCTGGTAGAGAAGACAAGACTTATAAACAGATCACAGTACCATTATTAAGAACATTTTCTTCTCAAGGGATGAATTCTACAACTGTTACAAGGCAGGTTCTGAATATGATATTCAGGTTCAGATGGGAGAGGTCACGTAAGGTGAAGAGCACAGCTTGAGACAGGAGGAGTGACTTCCCTTTTTCTTTCTACCCCAGAGGGACCAGCCTCTGTCAGGTACTAGGAGGACTCTTTTCTGTCCCCATTTGCAGTTGCCTGGACCTTGTAAGGCAAGTAACATGATAGAGAAGCTTGTGAAGGTTAAGGATACGTTTCCTTCTCTGAAGTAAAGGGAAGTGGAACTAAATGTGATAATGCAAACCATGTGCTAGGCACTAATGTATATCACCTTAATCAGTTCCAACAGTTCTGTGAGTTGAGAGAGGCCGTGTCCTTTAGTGGAAGGAGCCTGGGATTTTAAAGCCTAGAAGCAGTTGGTAATGTTGGCGCCAAATCTGGCTTATGCATCGATGTTCAAGTAAGTGGCTTCTTCCTGGTGAAGCAACTTGACAGGACATGTCAGACTGTTCCTTCCTTTCAGCATGTTAGGTTTGCCTTGGCTTTGACGAGGGCATGGCTGCTGCTTAACCCATTGAGATATTACGGATGGAGGTCTGGGGGTTCATTATTAAGCTGCAGAGTAAAGGAAGGGGAAGTGTGGTATAGCAAACATGCAGTGTATGGTAGTAGGGAATCTTGACAGGAAATACAAAGGCTGATTTATTTGATAATGTACCAAAAGTTGGGGATAAAGTAGTGAAAAGCACAAATACAGTTTGTGCCCTCATGTCATTGACAGCCTAGGTTTGACATTTTAACATTTGCTGTTTGTGATAGAACATGTGAAAGCTTTCTTGAACTGTTACAGATTGGATAGCTCAGTATTGGGTTTCACTGAGCACGAAAGTGGTGGGGATTTTACACTGTATGTTTTCCAGTGGTTATGTCTTTTTAAATCTTGAAGGAACTCACAAAAAAGCAGTAAGATTGCAGATCGTTCCAAATGAGATGTTGACATAAATCAAGCGTACTTTTCCACATCCTTCAAGAATACAAATACAGATTGGAGCGTTTTTCATAGG
The DNA here is from genome assembly GCF_963455315.2 of Globicephala melas. Taxonomy (NCBI): domain Eukaryota; kingdom Metazoa; phylum Chordata; class Mammalia; order Artiodactyla; family Delphinidae; genus Globicephala; species Globicephala melas. The sequence continues at coordinate 7,912,260 of NC_083317.1, read as the reverse complement.
TGACATTTGTAAATGTACATATTTTAAGAAGATTTGAAAATGTCTTTCTTACCTCTTTGTATTAGTTTCTTGGGGCTGCTGTAAAAAAAGTACCACAGACTTAGTGACTTAAAGCAATAGAAATTTATTCTGTCCTTGTTCTGGAGGCCAGGAGTCTAAAATCAGTACCACTGAAACAAGATGAAAGTGTCATCAGGCCCAGGGGGTCTCTAAGAGACAGGCTCTTCCCTGCCTCGCCTAGCTTCTGGCGGCTGCCAGCATTCTTTGACTTGTGGCTGCATCTCTCTGACCTCTGCCTCCATGGTTGCTCTGCCTTCTCCTCTTCTGCCGGTGTGTCGCGTGTCCTTCTACCTCTCTCATAGCACACTTGTAAAGGCATGTAGGACCCACCTGGATAATCTCCTCATCTCAGGATTCTTGACTACATCATAATCACACCTGTAAAGACCTTTTTCTAACTGTGATAACATCCAGAGATTAGGATGTGCATATTTTTTGGAGGGTGACATTTTTTAGCTTACACTCCTATGCATTATTTGGAAGAGTAGGAAGTTTGCTTTTGAAATAGTAACTTTAAGATATTCGTAAGTATATTTCCAGTTACAGTAAACATTCATGATGTATCTTACATCTTTTCAACATTAGCTTGAGATTCAAATTTGGGATCCAAATTGGGAGGCATTGCCCCAAATTTTACCACCTCACATGTCATTTATAACAATGGTTTTGAGCTACTTGTCTCTAAATAGTGGAGGTTATTGTTCTTTTAGGACTAGCTCGAGTGAAAGTTGTAATTTTTATCAGGATTTATTAAAAATGAGTCTAAATTTAAGAAAATGATATAAATTATTGGTACTCATTTTAGCAATTTAGGAATTTTAATGACTGTGAGAAGGTGCGATTGCAGGAGGATAATGAAAAATATACTATGATTATACTTTTCCTAAAATTGCTTGGTTCTATCAAACTTGAAAATGTGTTACAGTTGGACTTCTTGTTTTTTATTATGCTATACCTTATTTTAGCGAATTTTGGACTGATCATTTTGAATAAGGTATGAACACATAGTGGACAGTGTTGTTTTAAAAAGAAAAGATGGTTGTTACACTTAGAATGGAAGGTACCAATGGAGGGTTTTTGCAGTCCTGAGCCAGTCATGAACATAAATGTATGTGTGTGTATTAATTTTAATACCTGGTTCTTCCTTGAACGTGCCTAATTTTTTTTTGTCACCCTTAAAAAAAAAAACAGACTCTTTTCTCTAATATCTTAAGATACATATTTGGAAGTTCTTTTCAGATAGTTCTATTATTTCTAGTTCCTTGGGTATGAAGTTTGGTTGTTTACCCACTGAGTTTCTCTTGTGATGGAGGGTTTCTTTGTGTGTTTGTAATTACTTTGTATGAGCTCTTCTTCACAGGAACTTCTGAAGGTGTTCTGTGTATCAACTTCGAGGGAAGTTCATATCTGTGTTTAAATATTTAGAGTCAGTGACACTTTGCACTTCCCATTCCCTATTTCCCAAGTGTAATAACGGTAAACACTATCAAGCTGTTTACCTGCTTGGTGCAGTTGTTGCCATATTTTTTCCTCCGACATGTGTTACTCCTATGTATGTTACAATTTTATGATTTTAGCTTTAAGCACATTTTAAGCTCCAATTTATGATTAATTTTTGTTTTAAACAATAATCTTTTAATTTAATTACAAGAAAATAATCATTTATGAAAATTTACCTACTTATTTACCATTTCTGGCACTCTTCATTCCTTGTATAGATTTGTGTGTCCATCCAGTATAATTTCCCCTCAGTCTGAAGAACATTCTTTAGTGGTTTTTGTAGTGCAGGTATGCTGGTAAAAAATTCTGTCTTTATTTCACCTTTGGGCTTGAAGGTTATTTTAACTGGGTATAGAATTCCAGATTGATAGTTGTTGTCATTGAGCATATTAATGGTGGTGTTCCACTGTCTTCTGGCTTCCTTGTGTCTGGTAAGATGTTAGTGATAGTTACTATTTTGTTCTTTTCTCTGTGTATACTGTCTTTTTTCTCTCTGACTGCTTTCAAGATTTCTCTCTTTATCTTTGGTTTTAAGCTGTTTGCCTATGATGTGCCTGGGTGTGGTTATAATTTGAGAGGTTTTTTTTAGCCATGATTTCTTCAAATATTTTTCTACTGTTTTCTCACTGTCTTCTGTGATTTTATAATTTCCTTTTTTTTTGTAGTTTCAATTTTTCTGCTGAGATACTCTGTTCATTCACACATTAAAGAGCAAATTGTTCCTTAAAGTTTTTGAATGCATTTTCTTCTAATACTTTGTATAAAATATCTGCTTTAAAGTTGTTGTCTGCTATATCTAACATCTTGTGCAACCTGGGGTTGGTGTTCTATTGACTCTTTTTCCCCCTTGACTGTGGATCACATTTTTCTGTTTCTTGTTTACTGAATTTTGATTGAATACTGTTTTTTCCTTCTTGAGAATGTTTGTTCTACAAAGCTGGTTGGTCACCTCGAATTTATTTATGTTTGGTTTTGTATTTTATTACTCAAGATTTATAGAAAGCTCAAGGTGACGCCTGGCCCCTCTAATATGGTGGGACATGACTTCCAAACTGGGTCTGCCTGTGGATCTTGCCTGGGTTTGGTTTTAGACATTATTCGTTTTGGTCTGCAGAAGGCTATACTCTAAAAGTGTGGTCCTTAGTCTTGAAAGGGGGAAAGGATGTTAAGGTGTGTATTAGTAAGGGTTCTCCAGAGAAACAGACCCAATAGGAGGTATATGATTTAGTGTAAGAAATTGGCTCGTGTGGTTATGGAGGCTGAGAAGTCCCCACATCTGCACTTTGCAAGTTGGAGACCCAGAGAGCTGATGGTGTAGTTCTGGTCGGAGTCTGAAGCCTGAGAACCGTAAGAGCTGATGGTTTAAGTTCTAGTCTGAAAACCAGCAGGCTCAAGATTCAAGAGCTGCTGTTTCAGTTTGAGTCCAAAGGCAGGGAAAAGGTTGAAGTCTCAGCTCAAAGCAGTCAGACAGGAGTTCTCTCTTACCTGTGGAAGGGTCAGCCTTTTTATTCTACTCCGGCCCTCAACCAACTGGATGAGGACCACCCGTATTAGGGAGGGCAGTCAGTCTATGGATTGGAATGTTAATCTCATCCAGAAACACCCTCACAGACACACCCAGAATAATGTTTGACCTATTGTCTGGGCAGCCCATGGCTCAGTCAAGTTGACACAGTAAACCTCTGTTAAAGAGATCTCTCCACTGTGGCTGGGCAAAGACTCCAAAATTTCCCATTCTCTTTCATTTCTGTTCTGCTCTCAACCTCTTAGCAGTCACTCTGCACTAAGCTTGTCTTATCCTTGCCCCATGTACGTTCTGGTCTTCTTGGGACCCCTCTACAGACTTTTGGAGACCCCTTTCTGCATAGCTCTCCTCTCTCTGTTGCTCTGTCCCCCAAAGATTCCAGGTGCTTCAGCTGTTTGGAACTCTTAATCTTTACTTTCACATCTCAGTAGGACCCCCATGCTTTGCTTGGATTCTAGCTCCCTCCACCATGTTGGGAAGTTGTCCCCAGAGAACCTGGGCAAGAAAACAGGGTCAGTGGAGGAGACAATTTTCTTTAAAAATTTTGTTTCCCTGATTATATTTCATGGAGTAGGCAGACTTTTAAATAATGTTGTAGTGATGTGGACCTTTGGATGAAGGTCAGGCCAAAGGGGTGGACTCTAGAGTAAATTGTACCCCACTTCCCACTTAGTGTTGGAACCATAGCCAAGGCAGATGCCATGGGTCGCAAGCTCTGCAGATGCAATGACTAGGGGCTGTCACTCATGAAACAGCTCTCCCATTAATGGATGCCTTCGTTCTTTCCTTCATTTGCCACTTGTTCTCCTGTAACATTCTTCTTACTCTTAGTCCTATTTTCTTTAACTACAGGGAGCGAGTCAAGGTCAGTTCATTCCATCCTTGAGACTTGCTAAATTATTTGGAAATGTCTAGTCACTGGTCCTTTAATCTTTCATTGTCTTGGCCGAACGTCCTTGGTACTTCCAGATCCCCAACTCACCTAATTACTTTCTCAGAAGTTCTGAATTTTCACTGCCTCTCTTACGTAGATCTAGAAATTGAAAGAATTGTGAGCTTCAGAAGCCTTACCCATACTAAGACTACAAATCCAGATCTCACCTGTCAAATTCTTGGAAAGATTTTTCTGATACTCCCTCTTCCTCAAATCTAAATTGGTTCTTCTCGTTAATTTTCTCTTTTAGCAATGTGTACTTCCCCCTCATAATCGTGAGCATGGTTTGTAGTTATATATTAGTGTGATTTTGCCTGTCTCCCACGTTGGACTGTGAGTTCCCTGAGGGCAGACACAGTGGCAGTAAATCTCACCCGTGTGTCTCCAGTTCTCAGCACATATTTGTTGAAGAAATGAATGATAGATTTGAAACTCTCATCATGTCATGACATCATCTGATTTTTAGGATATTATTTGTGTGTATGCAGTTATTTAAAATTATTTTTCAGTTGTTTCAATAGGCGTAAGTGATGGCACTTCTGAATTGTATACAGAAGTATGTATGGTTGTCCCTCTTGCGACTTTCTGTCCACTCCTGTCCATTCCTACCCAACCACCTTCTCAGTCCCATTGTCCTAACGACAGATACTGCTGTTCAAGGTTTGCAGTTATCTTTCTGGACATTCTCCTGTGTATTTCCATTTATATGAAAAGAAACATAAGTATGCTTATGTTGTTGTTGTACAGATATATGTTTGCCCATATTTCTTTGTAGCAATGCAGTTTGAAGCTCAATTAAAATGGCAATTAAGTATTATTTTGCTATTATCATTGGTTTGATAATCAGATCTTTTCTGATCTGTTTATTTTACTTTCACATACTCTTTAAGTAAGGCACATAACCTCTAGACCTGAGTTTCCACATCTACTAAAGGATTGATTTGAATTAAATGAAATTGAAGACCTCTTGCTCTCAATCTGATACTAAATTCAGTGTTATTGTATAATCCATATGTATTAGCTACCACAAAAAACATGTTATTCTTTGTAATATTGAAAAAACAGGAAGATCAAACATCAATTATGACTTTGGGTAGCAAGAGGAAATTTTGGGGCAAGTTGTTAAAATGTTCAATTTTTTTTTTCTCCAAGAGTGGCTAGAGAACGTTAGCTGCTAAAACTAGTAGTGGGATCTGTCTGTCTTGTGGACTTTGGCACTAGGAAGTTTGTGCTTTGTTGATCCCTCAGAGCTAACTGATGACACCCTAAAAGGAATTTCACCCCAATTCCCTGAATTTTCACATCACAGCTGTATATTTATTAACACAATAAATGTCCCTGTGAAAAATTTTATAGGAATCAAAGTTTACATAGGTAAATCTTGGTTAGTTATTTATATAAAGCATTTTATGTAAAATAGTTTCCCAAGCAATTTTAACCCCATCTCCTCTCCCAAAAGAGAAACAAACAAAAGAATTAAAAAAAGCAAATTTTGCTTAGTCATGGTATGTTTTTAAGTTCTCTGTCATAGAATATCAAATCTTTAAATTTCTTTTAGTTAGCTGCTTTTGTCAAGTATCTCACTTATTTTATAGTTTAAAGAATTGTATTTCTAATACTTCTTTCATATATCACCACTTCTATTTAAAATTTTTTTTTAATTATGGAAAACTTGAAACATACATAAAAGTAGAGAATATAATGAACCCTCATGTCCCTGTCCTCCTGCTTCCACAGTTGTCACTATTTTGCCCACCTGGTTTGCTAACATTTTCAATATAAATAATACCACATTTAAAAATATTCTCTTTAGAAAAGAGGCTTGGTGTTTAAGAGGAAGAAAAAACAAACTCAAAACAAGAAACAAAAACTGTGCCCAAGCTTTATCTGATTATGGCTATTTATAGAGAACTGATAATTATATAAAATATTTTTTTAGTTCATATACCATTCTCTGTATCAGAAATACTCAGTTTTGTGCCTTTCGCATTGAAATGAATTAGCCAAGTCATTTGTTCCATCATTAGATTGCAGGTATGACTTAACTGTGCTTATAATCCTGTCTTAAATATTTAAAAAATTTAACTCATTTGTTTCAACAAAGCAACCAAAAGCAGATATTTTTTTGGAGATGATGTAGTTTGATGATACTGGTTTCCTTTCCCTCCTGTATTGAGAGTCAGCTATAGTTGAGGAAGCTGGCCATCTGGAGGGTGAGTTGAACAGGCTGTTCTCACTTTCTGGGGCTAGGTGCTGTCAAGCATATAGTTAGCTACAGTTGAAGGCAGAGTGGGGTTAGGGCCTTAATCTGGTATAAATACTGCTGTGGCAGGGTTGAGGGGAAGTGGTGTCTACTGTAGAGGTTGCTGGTGGGAGACTATCTGGAGGAGAAGGCATTGGTGTTGACAGGCAGAAAAGGAAGGAAGGCTCATGGAGTCTGAGCAAAAAAGTGATGTTGGGGGAATGATCTTTGTCCCTCGTGGCTAGAGTGTAGATTTGGGGAAAGCATATAGTAGGAAATAAGACTGGAAAGGTGGAGATAATAATGACAGTATAAAATATGACAGTATGAAGAAGTGAACAGGTAATGAGCATTTACCGGGCAGTGCTTTAAATGCTTTACATGTGCTATGTCATCGATAGCAGCACTATTTTATGGGGTAATCTTCACTTTGTAAATGAGGGCACTTAGTCAACTAGGAGTTTAGAACTTTGCGTGAGGCCACCTAGTAAGTTGTGGAACCAGGAGTTAAACTAGGGCAGGCTGACTCCGGAGCCTGACGGCTTTGGGCCTTGAACACCAGGTTAAGCAGCACAAAGCACTTTTTGGGGGTCCTACCATGGACAGTGACCTAGCAGTATATTAACTGAGTTTTAAAAGCAGAGATCTTTTTTTTTTTAGCTGTACGTGGGCCTCTCACTGTTGTGGCCTCTCCCGTTGTGGAGCACAGGCTCCGGACGCGCAGGCTCAGCGGCCATGGCTCACGGGCCCAGCGGGATCTTCCCGGACCGGGGCACGAACCCATGTCCCCTGCATCGGCAGGCGGACTCTCAACCACTGGGCCACCAGGGAAGCCCGCAAATATCTTTAATAGTTTATTTTCATGAGCTTTTCACCTTTACTGGAGTTTTAAACATTGGAGGTACTTAAAGGTTGTTTCATAGTTGTGGCTTTAGCTAGATTCCATGTCAACTTTTATGTTGGCTGAATTTCTTGGACCATTTTTTCCTGATTATAAAACATGTGCATAGGGCTTCCCTGGTGGTGCAGTGGTTGAGAGTCCGCCTGCCGATGCAGGGGACACGGGTTCGTGCCCTGATCCAGGAAGATCCCACATGCCGCAGAGCGGCTGGGGCCGTGAGCCATGGCCGCTGAGCCTGCGCGTCCGGAGCCTGTGCTCCGCAACGGGAGAGGCCACAACAGTGAGCAGCCCGCGTACCGCAAAAAACAAACAAACATGTGCATATTTATAAAGGTTGTGATGCACTGAAAAGTGTAAAGAAGACAGTAAAAACCGTCCAGTCTTTTATTAGCCAAAGACATTCAATATTAATAGTTTATGTATTTTCTTCCAGAGTTTTTTCTATTCTGTTTTTTGTTTTTAACTTTCCTGAGACTGCGCTTTGATGAAGATTTTGAGTTCTTTCTGATAAAATATAATGCATGCCTTTTCCCCTCATGTAATATAATTGTTTTAAGAACTTAAATGATTACATAATATTTTATCATGTGAATGTACAATAATCTTTGTCCTCTTTTCTTTTGAAAGTGTTGTTGAACATTTTTATTGTTTCTGATTTTTTATTTTTGATGATGTACTTTTGTATATAAATTTTGTATTTTTCATCATGAAATGTATTTCTAAAAGAGGTTGAATGTGAAGCAAAATAGACTACAAGCAGAATGTGAATCAGTGTTACATGAAGAAAATTGTATGGGAATAATACTTACTTTTGCTGAAGCTCATGTTCAAGTATACCATGTATAGATTTGAAGATTATAAATTGAGAAATAAAGCATAAGATTCGAGCAAGAAAAATGGACTGGGACTGGCTAATTAAATTTGAGAAGAGAGGTTGAGTGTCTTGATGTTCAGCTGGAGAAGAAGCTGAGGAATAAGTCTCTGTGCATCTGAAGCGTGTTTTGTAGGCTTTGTATAGTTATTTTCTGTTTCTTCAGAGTGCATAAAAAAACATGAACGTAAGTTAGTATGGAGGAATTTAGCATACAGTTTGATTCAGGATTGAAAATTCTCGGTATAGTTTATCATGAGAATTATTCTTGGAGATAGGTAGATTTTCACTATAAATTTAGGATTTTATTCTGCATAAGGAGGAAGGGGTGCTTAAGATGGCGATTTAAAGGTATAACTAGACCTTTATTTCTAAGATTTATTTTAATATTAGTTCTAGTTTTCTTACCTGTTGTGTGTTTCTTTTTGGATATTTCCACATAAGAGCAGCATTACTATGTTAAAGTTTGCAGTTTTGATTGAAAGGACAAACCAGAACAAGAAACAAACAAATAAAACTCCACACAGGCAGCTAGCAAAATAGCATGCCCGTGTAGGTAACTGATTTGCATGACTGTGAATGAGAGGTCCCCAAAGTTGAACATCCAGTCTAGTGAGGCCAGCGGAATTTGAAATATAGGTTGGGAAATGTTGACATTAACACATCAGTCATATGTGTTAGGATTGTGACAGTATGGCTGCTGATACCCCATGCCAGTCATTTATACAGAATTGCCATTGATCAAGAAAATCCTAGTTTAAGATTTTAAGGTTTAAGATTCTAGGTTTAAGATTTCGTTTCATTACAAAATGCCCATTCATTTTAGAAACTTTAAAAAATACTGAAGATAAGAATAACAATTTCCTGCAGTTCCTCTCTCTGGAGATAACTATTTGCATTTTGTGTATAACCTGTCTTTTTTTTTTTTCTCTGCACACAGTTACTCTCTCCTTTTTAAAAATGAATATATTTGCATACTGCTTTATAGCCCACTTTTTCTATATAAGACAGTATTTTCCATGTTGTTATTCTATCATTCTAACGTGCTTATTGAACATCTCCTAGGCTATAATAGAAATATGAGATTGAGATTCACCAAGCAGTAGATACTATCACTTGAGTAAGAATATAACATAAATAATTACTAAAATATAGTGGTCGATAAGTAAACGCAAGTTCAGAGGAGAGATTGGAGTGGCTTTAAGCTGGATGAGGGAGAATTAAGGTGGTCTTGAAGAGTGGATAGGATTTAGGTAAAGAAAGGGCAAGTTTTAGGAAGGGGGAATGATTTGAGCATTGATGCAGAAGGAGGTTAAGTGGCATTTTATAGAATGCCATGCTGAGCTCTGAGTTCAGGGCGATAAGATTTGATCTAATGTTCCTAAGTTACAGAGGGGTTAAATCCAGGTTGAAAGTCTGTGCTTCAGGGATGTATGCGTGGCAGCTAAAGGTGTGATGAAATGGGACAAGGGATGAGCTGTCTTTAAGTAAAACAGTTCCCAAATCGGCTGTGCTCAAGAATAACCTGGAAGTTCTTGTTTAAAAACAACCAGATTCTTGAGTCCTTCTCCACGCTTCCTGAATCAGGATCTTTTGGGGTGGAGTCTGCAGTCTAGTTTTGGCAACCTCCTGTACTGTTTCTGACATACTGTCTGGCCTAGGAGATGCTTAGTTTAGAAGGCCTCTGTAATATGTGTGAAATAGGGACTGATATAAGGACATGGACCAGGGTGATAACAGTAGGCGTGGACGAGAATGGAAAGGCATGAGGCATTTTGAAAATCGATAGAATTTAGTGAGACTGTTTAGAGTAGCTAAAGAAGTCAGCAGTTACTAGCATGGTTGTGGTGTCGGGGGCACGTGTAGAGATGGCAGTGTGAGCTGTGTAAGGAAGGGATGAGGATGCCTTTTAGGCATAGTGAGTTGAGGTAGTAATGTGGCACTGCACGCAGCATCCAGCAGCTGTTGGACTAGATACTGAGTGAGCGGTCAGGGTAGAGAAGAGAGTCTGGAATTATTAGTTCAGAGTAAATCTTTGAAGTACTTCTTTTAGAGGGAAAGATGTATAGAAGAATGAGTTGGAGGGGCCAGACGATGGAACTGGAGAGTAGCACCTGAGTTTGGAGCCAAAGGTGAAAGAGACATGGAGGATGATTGGTACCCTGAAATACAAGGTCACACATTTTAAGAATTTTTTAGGAGGTAGCATTTCTCTAAGTTCCACAAAAGTCTAGCAGGGAAAATAAGTGCAACTAAACTCATTTTACTACTCTTAGTAATAGGCTTATTGGAAGAAAATGTAAGCTGTTAATAATAGTGTGTGTTTTTTTATTATTTCTGGATCTTGTTGTTTTTCTGTATTTTTGAAATTCAAGGATAATTAAAAAACAGTGGTTCATAAGATTATATATAATTATATGTATTAAAGTACACATAATCAACTAAGTATATGTGTGCATGTACTTATGTAAATTAATTACATATAATATATACTTTATAAATAAAATTGTGTGTATATAAAATACTTTAGAAACACACACATACATATAAATACTTTAGACCATTCTATTTAGAAAAGTCGGTACTATCAGAAAGGAAAGAGTGAGCAGTTTTTTTATTGCATTTCTTAGAAACTAGTTATGAGAAGGGGTCGCAGACTATTATTGATTGAACATATTCTTCCTAAGTGTCTTCTGTCTGATAGATATGCTTTGTTTCTGGAATACATGCATGCATGAGATCACCCCAGATGTCAGGTTAGGGAGGGAAATGTAACGGGGGATGACACTGAGCGCTGGGTCTCAACCTTGTTTGATTCTCAAAGCACCTAGAGGTCGTTGGGCCACCCCTTTTTAATTCCTCTTATGAGCAGGATCGATTTGAGTAATAGAAAGTTTGAGTATGTTATGTGTAGGTGATGTGAAGCAAGCGCATCAGCAGAAGAGATTGAAAAAATTTGTTCATATTACTTTGCTTTTAATTCCTATTTACAAAGGATTCCTGTACCCAGTTCCAGCATGTGTGTGTGTGTGTGTGTGTGTGTGTGTGTGTGTGTGTGTGTGTGTGTATATGTTTTTCACGGGGGAGGGGCTTTTTCACACCAAGCAGTTCTCAGATGGCAGCGGGGTGTCTGAGAATTCAGCCCAATTCTCACACTGTCTACCTGGTAAAGGGCTCAGTCCTGTAAGACCCTCCACTTCTGACACCAAGCACAAGCCCAGGTTGTTACCTGGGCGTCTGACTGGCTACAAACTGGAGGTTCCTGTGACCTCCTCCTTAGGTTTGATTCATTTCCTAGAATAGCTCACAGAACTCACTTTTCTTATTTTGGCCGCGCCTCGAAGCTTGTGAGATCTTAGTTCCCCAACCAGGGATCAGACCTGGGCCCTGGCAGCGAAAACGCCGAGTCCTGACCACTGGACCGCCAGGGAATTTCTCAACACAAGAATTTGTGTGGATTGGATGTGGGGTAAGCAATAGCAAAGAGGTCCTAGATGATATTAGGGTTTTAGTTTGGGAGATTGGGGTGTAGTGATACCCGTTAACCAAAACTGAGAGTACAGGAAGGAGAAGTGGATTTTTTTCCTGTCCTGCCTGGTCATTCCTCGTCTTTTTTGATCAAGAGAGAAGAGTGGGGAAATGACAAATTCAGTTTAATGTAGGACCTGAGATCAGCGGCTTTGGAGTCTGTTTGGTTAGATTTGAATCTTATCTCTCTACAATTCGTCCTGTGTGACTTGGGGCAACTTCACCTCTCTGGGTCTTAGTTTCCTCACCTGTAAAACGGGTAATAGTGCTACTTAACTTATGTAATTATTTATGAGAATTAAGTGAATTAAAGGAAAATGTTTATTTGTACATTAAATATAAGATACCTCATATGCAGTTATAAGTGGGAAACAAAATCAAGCTCGTTCACTGGACTCTCAGAAATGTGGGCCTGAACCTTAAAGGAGAGAGGTGGGCTAGAGGCAAGTTGGTATTTTCAGTCTGCTTAATTGCACATATAACTAAGATAGTACTTAATGTTGCCTTTCAACCAAATCTTAGAAGTGAGGCTTCTGGAACTTAGGTCTGCTTATGACAGGGATATGTCCTAGTATCTACTTTATATAGTAGTAGTCACTCTCCAGTAGTGGAAGTTAGGTTCCTGAAAAGTGCTGTGGTCTGAATATTAATGTTTGAGGAACTTGGAGTATAAGAGAATACATGCAGATAGGTTGATAGACTTGAAGGTTGAAATAAACCTGTGAAAATCATTGTTTTCACACTCACTAAAGGAGACAAAGGATGGCAAGCAAAATAAAGTATCACTGGTAGTTTATATGTTTTTTTAAAAAATAAATTATTTATTTATCTTGGTTGTGTTGGGTCTTTGTTGCTGTGCACGGACTTTCTCTAGTTTTGGCGAGCGGGGGCTACTCTTCATTGCGGCGCGTGGGCTTCTTGTTGCGGTGGCTTCTCTTGTTGTGGAGCACGCGCTCTAGGCGTGTGGGCTCTAGAGCGCAGGCTCAGTAGTTGTGGCGCACGGGCTTAGTTGCTCCGTGGCATGTGGGATCTTCCCGGACCAGGGATCGAACCCGTGTCCCCTGCATTGGCAGGCGGAGTCTTAACCACTGCGCCACCAGGGAAGTCTCTGTATGTTTTGAATTAGTGGCAGGGTACCGTACTTTAATTTGGTCATAGCTTACTCCTAGAAACTTTTCAGTCTCTGCCCACCAGTCTTAAAAAAGATATTTGTCAATGCGTTATGTGTTGTAACAGGTAATATGCCTATGAGTTATTTCCCTCCTGTTTTCCTGTATTTATTGCCATATACGAATACTCAGTGCCTAATTTTGTCTCAGTTTAGCCCAGATATAGTCCTGGAGAGGCCAGGTAACTTGGTGCTTGAGGTAGCAAAAATTGGGACAATATTTATTTAATCCACTCAGCTCTGTCGTCTTGAACCTTTTCTCTGGTGCTCACGCAGGGTTGTGTTAGTTCTTTATGTACAGTTTCATGAGAAATCACATCCTTCTTCCCCTTAAACCCATGTATCAGCTACTTCCACTTCCACCGTGCCATTGGAGTCATATATTCCAAGACCCAGGTTTTCAGTCCTTCATGTTCTTTTTATCTTGCCTGAGGCTTCAGTGCAAAAATAACTTATCTGCTGTTGGTTTTTACACTCTTTTCATCTTGTCTCCTTAATTCTTTTGTTTTTTTTTTTTTTTTTTGGTAAAGGGAATATAGAACGAACTGTTACATGCTGTAATCAGAATTTCTCTGCTAGGTTGACTTTGCAGGAGAGTTACTTTTCCATTCCCCTAAAGTGAAATACTTTATACAAATTAATTTACTGCTTATGAGCTTTATTTCATGTTTGGTATGGTTGAGGCAGAAGAGTGGTGAGTCTAAAATCAGACTAAGTCACCTAGATTCTTGCAGGTTTGCAATTTTCTCCTAACCATTTCAATGATCCCTAATGAGAGGCATCTTGGAGTGGTGGAAAGTAGTGAACTTTGGTGTGGGACCAGAGTTCTCAAGCTGTGCCCATAGGCCAGGCAGGTTAATCTCTCTGACCCTTGATTTCCCCACCGTTGAAATAACAGTGCCTACTTGTACGGTGTGTGGTGTGTGTCAACGTCTGTGAAGTGTCTCAGCTGATGGTGTATAGCAAATGGCTTTTTCCCTGCACTTTTACTCATAATTTCGATTTGATATCATCATAATGCTTTTTGCCTTTTTACTTTTTTTTTTTTTTTTAAGACTGTGACTATTTCTTAGGGATCCTGGGGGAAATCATAAATGTTCTTGGTTTTTAGGATTTCTCTTGAAAGCCCCAGTTAGTGAAAGGACTTTTTTCTGTGTATGCCATTTGATCATCTTATTGGGAATTAGAGTTATAGATTTTTTATTTTCCTTGTGTGTTAGGTATCAGACCATTTCCCCCATGACTCCTTTGGCTATTATAATTCTTGAAAATCTATTTCTAAAATTATTATCTGGAAAAAAGACATTTTCTTCTATCACTTCCTTGCTCTGTTAGTGTAAATGAGCAGAAGTTTATAAGGAAAGCTAATCACAGAGTATAATTTTAAGATAATCACATTGTAATTTGATCCATGGAATCAAATTTTAGGTCTTTCAAATTCGTTTTCATTTTTTTTTTAACATCTTCATTGGAGTATAATTGCTTTACAATGGTGTGTTAGTTTCTGCTTTATAACAAAGTGAATCAGCTGTACATATACATATATCCCCATATCTCCTCCCTCTTGCGCCTCCCTTCCATGCTCCCTATCCCACCCCTCTAGGTGGTCACAAAGCATGGAGCTGATCTCCCTGTGCTATGCGGCTGCTTCCCACTAGCTATCTATTTTACATTTGGGAGTACATATAAGTCCATGCCACTCTCTCAACTTTGTTTTCAGTTTTGTAGCTTGTTATTTTTTTATTTTTTTGTAGCTTATTCTTAATTGGCATCTTCTGAACTATCAGAATTGTCCTTTTAAATCTCATTGTGCATTATATTTTATTTTTTCATGTGGGTTAAATTTTTAAAATTGTGAATATATGAGAATATATATTGATATAACACATAAAATTAAAAGGTCATAAAAAAAACAACTGTATACTTGTACCCAGCTTAAGAAATAAAATAGTACCTACCAATACTTCTGAAGCTTGTATCAGACTGAGTTTTTTCACTGGCTGCTTATGATACTCCCCTACTACTTTAGTTATTTTGGAACTAGATATAGGGCTTCCCTGTTAGCTCAGTTGTTAAGAAACCGCCAGCCAATGCAGGGGACATGGGTTCAAGCCCAGGTCCGGGAAGATCCCACATGCTGCGGAGCAGATAGGCCCGAGCGCCACAGATACTGAGCCTGAGCTCTAGAACCTGCGAGCCACAACTACTGAGCCCGCGTGCTACAACTACTGAAGCCCGCACGCCTAGAGCCTGGGCTCCGCAATAAGAGAAGCCACCACAACGAGAAGCCCGCGCACCACAGCGAAGAGTAGCCCCCGCTCGCTGCAACTAGAGAAAGCCCACGCACAGCAACAAAGACCCATCACAGTCAAAAATAAATAAATAAAATTATTTAAAAAAAAAACAAAACTAGATACAGTTTTTAGTTTTGCCTCAGTACAAAACATTGTGTCATTAGAGAATACATTAATACCTGCCATTTAGTTTAACTCTTCAGTTAATCTGGATTTGCCGTATCATGCTAATGCATTCATTTCAATCATAGTTTTGCCACTCTAGTTTTTTTCAGATTTGTAGTAATTTTATAAAGCTCAGCATGACAGTGCTTTTGATTAGGTGTCTCGATATCCTCCCACCCTCTCTCCCCTCCTCTCATCTCCCCCACCCCTCTTGAGAAAGAGAGACAGACAAAAAGAGAGCGAGTCTGATACCTTCCTGAGCATACCATGCACGTAAACTCAGCTTGTTGAAATTCTGTTATCCCTGCAGATGTGCTGTAGGTTAATTTTATGCAGTGATTTTCAGACAACTAAAAATTGGTTTGTAAGTTAACTTCAGAAACCACTTAAGCTCAGTTCCTAGATCGTTCATAGACCATTATATTGCCTTGGGCAAAATGTGAGCTAAAACATACTGTAAAAGATTTTGAGGACTATGGGAGGTTCCTATGGTAAGGATAGTAGATGCTTTTTGTTGGCATCTAATTTTGCTCCATAATTTGTGAATGGCTCCATTTGTGGGGGGAAAGATAAAAAAATCACTGTAGGTTTTTCTCAGAAAAAAAGAAAAATATGACTGTCTGGATTTGTAAGCTTCTTTAGAAAGAAAATTGTATCTATAATTGCAAAGTACATTTGTTGTTCGCTGTTACTTACTTATTGTCATTAAAACTCACATCTATTTTTTGAAAAGTGACCAGCCTGAAGGATATATTGGAATAATCACTAGAATCTTTATTTAAAGTAATCTAAGGTCAAGACTTGAGGAGTTTATCATTTCTCAGTATATGATGGTTTAGTTGCTGCATATGTCAGCAGCAGATTTTGTAACTTACAGAAATTCTTTACCCTTTGCTAAAGGCTGCTCTTCAAATGAGTGTGATTAAATGGTTGATTTTTTTTCTAAAAGATGTCAGTTTTAGGGTGAGACCATTTTGATAATCCAGAGTCAGATGCATTATCCATTGTGCCACTGGCCGACTCATCTTTTCCTATTGAAACCATTGAAGTTGGCAGGGTATAGGTAGCATTGTGACATCTTACAGGTGAAGAATGTGATGTCAAGAGCCTGAAGGATTTGAAAATGTGCAGTTCATGGCAAGAGATTTAAAAATTCACATTTTCCTTTACCATGGTTTATGCTAGAATTGTAAAGACTGACCATTTATGAGGGAAAAATTATTAGAAAACTATGTCTTTGAAGTAAAAAATCTTGAATCTTGATGATTCAAATATTATTCTTGCAAATAAAACTATTTTGATGCACTACTTTAATGTTCATCCGTTTATCTGTCCATATCGCCTTTCCCCCAAGTTGGGTACTAATTGGTCACGTGCCTAGGGTTTTCCTTGATACCACAGCAGCATCTAAGCTGGAAAAGTGGTTCTTCAGGAATGGAATCTGGAATCCAGGGAATGATTTCAGACACAGGTAGTTCCTAATTTACAAGTAATTCATACATGTAAACCCCTTCCCTGAGCTGCTCTTTCAGTTGCTGCTATTTGGAGTACAGAATTTGAGCTTTTAAAGAACTTCTGGGGTTCAAAAGTAAGTAGAAGCAGAAATAAGTGAAAAGCAGAAATATTTGGTGGCAATAAATAGTCAAATCCATATTATGACCCACTTGCATAAAAATGTTTTTCCTCAAACTATCTCAGTAGTTTTTAACATTATTTTGCAACACTGTTAGAATTCTATCATTTAGGGGTTTATTTGGGCTAACTAGCTAGCATCCTTGTTGAAAACTGCAAATATTAAAGTGAATTATTTCAGCCCTGTTGATTTCTTCCTATCACATACCTGAAATGAACTACACTGAGGCAGTAGGAGCTTTGGGTGGTAATTTAGGAACATACTTAGGGGAAAGCGTTGTTATTAGCAGGATGATTGGAATGTCATAATGTAAAATTTAGGGAATTACAGGCATCAGGAGTTGAGAGAGTGCTAACAAAGGAAAACAACCTATTTCAGAATTTGTCTGGATAAAGAGAGGATCTAGAATTGGTTAAGTTTCTATGTTTCTTCTGCAGGGTCCCCAGTGCCCATGGCTGGTGTAATTATCTTTTGGGTTCAATAGATGTCTTTTGGCTAGTCTGGGAACTTGGCCAACATAAGCAACATTGTTTCATTAGGAATAATACTTACTTCCACAGCATCAATTTGAAAAATAGATTTTTAGACCAGACTCATTTATAAGTTAGGTTTCAGCCTGTGCTTGTCTTTGTCTTGTCTGTCATCACGTGCTCTCAGTTGACAATAGCTACCAGGTTGCTTTTCTTTCCCATCAGTCATGGAATTTGCTGGCCAATCATAAAATAGCAGTGGAAGTAATAAGTAGGAAGTAAAGTGAAAGAATTACAATAAGTACAAGAAGCCACTCCTAGAGCAAAAGAGGGCTTGTGGGCTTAGGGGAACAGTTGGTGAGCAGTGTCTCAGAACTTAATTTACCAGTAACATTGGTAGATTGATGTGATCGTTCCTATAGAGTAAGTTTCATTACCTCTGATAGTAAGCCATGGTGAAAAGTGAATTCACATTTACTGATTTGTGAATTGATGTAGATTACAAAATGTAGATGTTTTTTATTCGGATAAAATTACATAGAACAGTGTAATATTGACAGTTTATTTCATCCCTAGAAATGTGTGAAATTTTTGTTGGTAGTAGTCAGATTTTAAAACTGTTTTTCTCCCTGACAATTAAATATTTTATATTTTATATATAATTGCTTTTCATTAATGAAAATTATTTTCGCGTAAACTTAAATAAATGTGAGGAAATGAATTTGCAGTAATTTTATCTCTATGTTTTGGGGATTGTATTTACATTAGATGTTCCTCAATTAGGGGTAATTGTCTTGCATCCTTATCTCTTATCATAATCTGTTTTTCTTCACACAGTGTTATAGTTTTGCTGCTGGACTCTTCCCTCCCTTCCCCCACCCCATCAGGATGATATGAGACTTGAAAGAAGACGATGCATACAGGTGACTCAAGTTTTGAAATACAGTAAAACTGTGGCTGTCTGAGAGAATGTGGGAACTGGTGGTATATTTTGAATGCGGGAGCTTTCTGATAAACAGCATTAGTGGGGAGAATTATTTAGATCAATAAATGCAAAGATAGTTGGGATATTTATTAAACTTGACTTTGGGAATCAGTTTGATAATCAGTGACAGATAGTGTTATTAATACAAATACAGCATAGTGATTGCTAGTACTTGACCTTTTCAAAAGGGGTGTTGGCTAATACTTTGGCGAGAATTGAAGTATTTCTGTTAAAAATAAATAAAATATTCACCTTTATGGTTGAATGCATGTTCCCCCAGATCCCTGTTAGAAGAGAGCAGATTTTTTAAAGGCATAGGGAGTAGATGTTAGTAGTGTGTCTTAAGTCTCTGATAATTCAGTTAAGGATATTATACCCATATGTATGATTCCTTAAAAAATATGGTCTGGGATTTTGTTTTTTCTTTCCTGCCTCTCCATCCCTTCCTTCATTCCTCTCTTTCTCCTTTCTTTCTTCCTTTTCTCCTTCCCGTTTATCCTTTTGTCATTTGTATTTATACAAGAGAAGCAGTATAGAAGGCATTTTTGAAAGAATATTTTTGATTGCTTTATAATTATTTGAGGTGATCTTATACATGGAAAAATGGAGGCTTGTTCCATCTGTGGCTGTGTTTGGGCTCTTGAAAATGTAGTGTAGCTAATGGATGAAGTGTTAACTAACTTTTAAACTTGAATGTTCTTAAATCAGGCCGATTAGGAGGTATTTTGTTGAACCAAGTGGCTTATATTTGCAGGCCTGGTCAGAGATAGTCTTATTTGATTTATAAACTGTTTAAAAGAGTGATCTTTAACTGGAAAAGAAGTAACCACATAAATCTTGGATAGATGCTTAATTACGTTATTGGTGAAGGTGTTAAGGATTTTGTGATTGCTTTTTATTTGGGTGATCTTTGTTTTCTAAGAAGAAAAAAAATTACCATTTTTTGACTTCAGCTCGGGATTTTAAAAAACAATGTCTCAGGTGTGCCATTTTGTATGAAGAAATGTGCTTGAATATATATTAAATTTAATTATAGATCAAATCATACTTTACATTCATGAGGGACTCAAAGAATCTGATGATAATTCTTTTTTGAGTAAAAGGTGTTTGAGTAATTATCTCTGTAATCTGTCTCTCGGGTACACATGTATATTTGCCTGTACGTATTAGAGGTACACCATGTACACATGCTGGCTGAGTGGCTGACAAAAGCAACATGATGCTGAGGCTGAATGTCAGTGTCATAGAGGAATAAATAGGAATATTTACAGAAAAAATTATAGAATTTTATGAAAATTTTGTTGTCAGATTTTATACGTTTGACCTTTTGGTGCAGGAACAGTTGCTCAGCACTGTCAGCTCCCGGATTGCTCCTTGGGCACTATACTGCACATTGGCTATACCAAGTAGATGCTCACTTTCGCCTGAGGTCAGTAGAGGAACAAAGTATTTTGGGGGTATCTCATAGATTTATCCATGAATATTAATGATTTTGGAGATTTTCCCTTAAGAAATTTTGAGGTGGCAAAGTTGCTATTTTATTTCTAGTTTACCTTCATAAGATATGAAGAGTTTCTAAATAACTCTTTTTCTTGAAAGGCTTATGGATGAAATGAAATATCTAAAGAGTAAATCCAGTTTTTAAAGGTTATCTAGTTAATTTTATGAATGCTAGAACACACAAAAAAATTACAAATACTAGATTTATGATATAATCTAGTCTCTTACTCAGCCGCATAGTCTTTAAAAATTACCAACATTTACTGGCTTATAAAGGAAAAAACTCAAGAAGAAAGATCTGACTCTCTCTAATATACATATTAGCTGTTGGCGTATTTCCCTTTCAACAGTTTGAAAGTTAATAGTTGTTTTTGAATGTAAAATTAACAGCTTTCACAATCATCATTAATTAATGAAGTTTGCTCTTGTTTTACTGTGCACACATTTATTCTTCAACGGGTAGAATTTTAACACATAAAAGCTCGTAAGGAGTTTTTTCATTGAAAGTTATTTCTAGAATGCTTTTGCCTACTTGAAAGTGAATACTGTTTCCCCAGGCATTCATGGTCCTGACTTTATGTTGGTTAGCTGTGATGATACCTTACTCTCTCATACCATTTCATTTTAGGTGCAGGTTCAGGGATGCTAGAAAGGACATTGAAGTATGCTTTGACTGACTGTCTTTCAAAAGCCACAGCTTAATAATCGATTTTTACTGAACAGCAAACCAAAGTTAAACTTCAATATATCTCTGGTACGTGTGTATATAGGTGTTCCTGTACTTAACTTAATTTGAGGGAATTTTTGCATATTTTAAAATATAGTTAGAATGTAAATTAGGTAAAATTAGATTATTTTTTGATTTTTGGGAAAAAAAATCATTTATGACCAAACATTTTATTTGGCTAACATTTGCTTTGTACCAGGTACTGTAATAGTGTTCTGCTCATAAGGATCCCTGTACTTAGAATCAAGGAGCACATAGGAACACATTTCAATTGGAAGAGGGGGCAGATATATAACAAATTTTGCAGTGGATGTTTATGATAAATCTTAAACACTTGTCTGTTGAATTCAAGCCATCTAGAGTAAAAACAGAAAGCACTCTCTGGTTAATAGCATTTGCAGTAATGGCTTCACCTGATACCTTCATGCCGATGTTGTCAAAATCTACCTTTGTGTCCCACTCTTCTCTTCTGAGCTCCAGACTCATGTAACTGCCTCCTACATGTCTCTCCTGCACACACTCCCTCCTCTCCTATTTATCCCTGTTAGCGATGAGTGACACCATTCTACCCAAGCACACTGTCATCTTGGGAACCTAGGAGCTACTTTTTACCGCTTTGAATTAAGTTATAACCAAATTCAGTTTATTTAGAATGTAGAAATCACTTAGGAGATTAAATTTGGAAAATGCACTGCCTCAGAGATCACTGTGGACATTAACATAAAGGCGTTTGCATTTTTCCAGTTTATTTGATAAAAGGACCTCACCTTCCTTTTATTTCTTATTTATACCTGTTAACATCCAAGGGAACACTAGTGGGAAAAGCTGTTGGATACAGCAGTTGATACTGTTCTTTATTTGTTGGGCTTCTTTAACAACTGAAATTGTTTTTTAACAATAGTGATAGGCTAGTTGTTTTAAAACTTGAAATAGTTCTAGAACATACAGAACTGAAACTCTTTGAGGATGAATAACATTGGAAATTTGTTTATTTATTTTGAAAATCAATTCTTTTTTTATATAAATTTATTTATTTATTTTTGGCTGCGTTGGGTTTTTGTTGCTGCGTGCGGGGTTTCTCTAGTTGCGGCGAGCGGGGGCTACTCTTTGTTGCGGCGTGTGGGCTTCTCATTGCGGTGGCTTCTCTTGTTGCAGAGCATGGGCTCTAGGTGCGTGGGCTTCAGCAGTTGTGGCACGTGGGCTCAGTAGTTTTGGCTGGTGGGCTGTAGAATGCAGTCTCAGTAGTTGTGGGCTTAGTTGCTCCACAGCATGTGGGATCTTCCCGGATCAGGGCTCGAACCCATGTGCCCTGCATTGGCAGGTGGATTCTTAACAACTGCGCCACCAGGGAAGTCCCGGAAATTTATTTTAAATTCCGCTCATTTGTTCATATTGTCTGCCATATTTCTATGAATTTAAGTGCTTAAAACCATTTGATATGGCAGAGTTTTAATTCTAGATTAAAATGTGGGTTTTGTAGGGCAAAGTTTATATACTTCAGTGGTCACAAGAGTATGGCATACTATTGCAGAACAATTAGAAATCAGATCTGTATATTTAAATAAAATCAACTTCTGTAATTCCATTCATGTACAGGGTGCACTGGGGGAAATAAAAGGATATGTACATTTTGATATTTGGGAGTGTATTGCCCATTTTCTTCCTTTTGGACTTGTTCTTCATGTGGTCCTGCGTATCTGGTCTTTTTCTGTAAGTGTTTTCCCTCCTTTAGCTGTCATTCATTTCTTAACCCCGAGCGGTCTGATTTTGTGCTTAATAATTCAATGAATTGATGGGTTTTGGTGAATGGTAAATCTAGTGGATTTATTTTTGCTCTCAGATTTTAATTTTTTCTCCCAAGAAAAAATTGATAAATACTTGTATTTACCAAGTAATACAGCGTCAGTGAAAAAATTTGGAAATTTATGAGAATATAGGTAAGTGGAAGGAAACATACCCAGAGTTCTACTGCCCGTCGCACTATGGCACTTCCCCTTCTAGTGTTTTGTTTGCAATGCCATTTTTGATTAATTAATATCATCTGAATATCTGTTCAGGTTTGTGTGCTTGGGTAGAATCTATTTTTATGTTGTTTATATTTTCTCTTTTATTGCCTAGCATTATATTGTGAACATTTCCCTGTGTCATCAGAAACTTACTAACTATAGTGATCTGCTGTTCCTTTGAACTTGGAGCAAATTCAGAGCATTCAGAACTATAACTTTTTGCAGGTGAATTATTTTAGAAATTTATTTTAAAGTATGCTGAGTTGAAACCATTTCTTTGTATGCTCATTTCCTAGTTAAGTTAGGTTTCTCTCTTATTAGACATTTTTTTTTTAATTTTTCCTTTTCACTTTTTTTTAAAGTACTGACATCTGTGCATGAGTGTTGGGTTGTATGTTAAATTATTTCCTTGTAATTTATTCCTATGAGCGTAAGTATTAGGTCATAGGGCTTGGAAAATTTTAAGGCCCTTCATACAGACTTTTAGAATGGTGTTTGGTAATATGTACCAGTTTATACTCACTAGCATTAGATGAATGTTGGTCTTTTAATATACATTTGTGAGCATTGAGTATTATAATTAAAAACAAGTTTCTAATTCAGCTGGCAAAAAGAAGAATCTTCTGTTTTAGAAAATATAAAAGTGATAGTGTGTACTCAATGGAGGAAAAAGTTCAGTTGCTTCAGAAATGTATAAAGTGACAAAACTAATATAGTTCAGTAAATATTCTCCTCCCAGGATTCTTTCTGGCAAATGGTTGTATTTAATGCTTTTATGGCATTTGCACATGTTTGCTTACCAGTTTTTTTGGTCCCAGCTAGTCTGATTCTCAAAGTCAGAGGACCATGGCTTATCCTGTTTGTCTTTGCTGTGTGTGTCTCGCAGGGTTCCTGTGACATAGAAAGTGCTCAACGAACACTTAGAAAAAAACCACTTTTTGTCATTCTACTAATGCCTAAAAATATTTTACTCTGAATGTCTGCTTTAATAAATTTCTTCAAACACTTTTAAGAGTTCTGCATTATTTTCCATTTCCTTATCCTTTTATGTTTCATATTTTATTAAGTTTCTGATTTCCAAGTGAAAGCAATTAATAATGATTATATCATATATATATCTCATAAGAAAACATACGATATTTATAGAGAAGATGATGGGAAACCTGAGGTTAGCCATGTTGTAAAGTTGAATTTCTTAGACCCTAGTGCCTTTATTCAAGGCCTAGGCGAAAGCAAATAGATTCATATTCATTATTTTAGATTTTAGGGACTTACTAAATGTACCTCCAAAAGAACGTTTGAGTTCTGGGAAGATGACAGCAGGGCATAGTTTTTTGAATCTTCGTAGTTTTCCCTAAAAACAGAGTAACCAGCACAGCAAAACCAAAAATTCATGGACACTTTCTATAAGACTAGGTGAACAGTATCACTACAAACCCTAATGGAAGTAGGTGGGGACAAATCTCCAATAACTACAAGACCTGCATGGTGTCAGCATTTGTACAGAAAGATGCAGAAGGGAGCAGCAGGAATCTGATGGACCTGAGAACAGGAGAAGCCCAGGCTAGCTAACAAAAAGTCCCTGGAAAGTGTGGCAGGCAAGTTGGAGAACAGAAGCTAAAATTAAGAGATGTTTTTGAGTTCTCAGGATACCAGGGGCCCACAGTGAATTCTGCAGCAGGAATCTGATGGACCTGAGAACAGGAGAAGCCCAGGCTAGCTAACAAAAAGTCCCTGGAAAGTGTGGCAGGCAAGTTGGAGAACAGAAGCTAAAATTAAGAGATGTTTTTGAGTTCTCAGGATACCAGGGGCCCACAGTGAATTCTGTGGGTTAGATCCATCTGGTCCCTATGAATTTTCAAAACTTACCAGTTGAAGTTCCCTTGCTGGTCAAAGTCCTGCACTAAGGAGACGCTGCTGGTAATAGAATCCAAATTAAGGAGGATGAAGACAGTGGGGAAAAGGGAAAAAAGGACATATAAAGTTGGGGGAAGGTGAAAGTACAGGAGACCTCATTCATGAAACTATATTTCAGTGTCCTTCATTTCTTCTTCATGAAAACAGAAAAGGACTCTTATTGAAACCGGAAAAGCTATTCCAGTTTCCTAAAAGTTTTTTATTTTACATGAAATAGAGCAACTGACTAGGATCACAGTCAAATTCCCCACAGAGCTTTTGTAAGAAGAAAGGAATAAGGAGAGAATAATATTGCTGCAGACAGTGAAAACATATTACTAGAAAGAAATGTTAATGAAACAAATGAAAAATATAATCTAATGTTTCTAAATGAACTCAGAGAAATTTAGGAAATGGTACAAATATGGAAGAGCAACATAAATCTGAATAAGGAAATGTTAGAAGTGTGGTGATAGCTAAGGAAAGAGAAATAAAAGAAAAAATCATTTAAAAAATGAAGTCTAAACTAGAAGGACACAAGAGTGAAAAAATAGTAGAAAATTTCTTCGGAGAAACAGAAGATAAATAGAAGAAAAAAATTTCTGATAAAAAAGAATTAAAGAAAAATAAAGAATCATTCTGGAGAAAGTGACATTTACTAAAGAGAGGCAAGAAGTTTCAACATACAAATAATAAGAGTCTCTGAAGAGGAACCAAAGCAATGAAACTTAATAAGTTTTAATAATAATAACTCAAGTAAATTTCCTGAAATTAAAAAAAGTGTTGCCACTACATTTGAAAAGGGTATGTTGTATACTTGGATAAATCGATACAGAAACAACCAACATGTAGACATATTCTTTAAAAATTATTGAAAATTCTTCGGGGTATCTAGGTAAAGACCCAGTTCTTTAAAGGAAGAATATTAGATCATCTGATTTTGATAGCATTGCTTTATTCTGGAAGCAATGGAGTAGCATCTCATATTCACAAGGAAAGGAGATAAGAGCCACGAGTTTTATACCTAGCTAAATTGACTGAAGTATAAAGACAGCAGAGAAAATATTATGAACGTGAGTATGAATTTGGAGGCTGTTCTTTCTTTGAGCACTTCTTAAGGAATCTACCAGAGACTAAACTTTGGCACCCAGAGAGATTGCAGGGACGTTGATATAAGGGGAGCTTTAAATAGGTACTTGTGGAACTTAAAGGATGCTTATGAGTGAGTGTAATATGTAATGGCTAGATTCTCTGCAATGAAGATACAGTACAAACAACAACAAAAAAAGGTAGAATAAAGTTTCTGATTGCTTCATTGTTACTAATGGGAAATAAAAGAATATTACTTCAAGTTGGAGAAGAGGGAGGGGAGGGGGGAAAAGTTACTAATTAAGTTTCAGTGGTATTCTAAGTAGGGGAATCAGTAGGTCATACTCTTTCACCCCTAGACACATAGTGAAAAGAAAGGAAAATAGAAGGGATTTGGGTAACCATGAGAACAAAATACAAAGTTCCAAATCTCACTTTCTTCATATGGGGAATAGGAGGCATAATAATGGTAATAAAACCTCACAATGTAGTCCGAGCACATGCCTGATAGATGTGCTCTATTTTAATTATTATTATTCTCTCTCCTCTCAGTTGTTATTACCATACTATTTATGAGTATTTAGGTTTTGCATTTTCTTAAGTTTCCCCCTTATTTGAGAATTTGGCCTGTCTTCTCAAATTACATGTTTAATGTCTCAAATTTTATCAGACTTACAGTTAATTCAAATTCATCTCATTTACATAATTTAAAATTTGTGTTGAAGGACTGTTTTATTAGGCATTGGAATTAATGCTGATTTTTTTCCTACTTATTGGAATTATTCAGAAAGGATTTATTTGCAGGAGCAGGGTAGATAGGGAAAAAATGTAATAGGGGCAAAGGGTTTTTTCTGGGAACCAAGTTACCTGAAAAGCTAATAACATTTTGTTTTTTCATAGTGATATACTTGACATGATTATCTAACATCCATTTTTACATGAATCTAGTAGAAAAAGATTTTGTTATAACGAAAATTTATTGTCGAAAGAGATCTGAAATACTTTAGTTTTCCCTCTTCCCCATTCAGTAAAACACAAAATGTAGTTTTTTTCTCTCTTTGAGGGCAAGGACTTTTTTCCTATCCCTCACCTTTTATAGAAGTAAAGTATGTGTGTATTTGTGTGTGTAAATATTCTCTGACACAAATTACATATCATAAAATTCATCTTAGGAGTAAGTTTGAGTTTTGAGTGAATTTATACAGTTGTGCAGCTATTACCACCACAGTCCAGTTTGTGTGTGTGTGTGTGTATATATATAATTCATTAATTAATTTTTTAATTTTTGGCTGCATTGGGTCTTTGTTGCTGCGTGCGGGCTTTTCTCTGGTTGCGGCAAGCAGGGGCTACTCTTTGTTTTGGTGCATGGGCTTCTCATTGCAGTGGCTTCTCTTGTTGCGGAGTATGGGCTCTAGGCACGCCGGCCTCAGTAGTTGTGGCACGCGGGCTTAGTTGCTCTGTGGCACGTGGGACCTTCCCGGACCGGGGCTCGAACCTGTGTCCCCTGCATTGGCAGGCAGATTCTTAACTACTGAGCTACCAGGGAAGCCCAAGTTTGTATATTTTTAATTAAAAATAATTCAAGTTCAAATAGAACTTCTGTAAAGAAGAAAATAAAAATCAGCAGTAATCCAGATAATCAGAATATCACTGTATTTTTTTAGTTGATATATTTTTGCCTGTTATACCTTATGTACATGTGGCTCCTTCAAACAGTATTGAAGAAACAAAATGGGGTCACATTTTACTTACTTTTTTTAGTCTTCTTTTAAAATTTAAACATTTCTCCATCAATATTCTTTTATAGCATCATTTTTAATGAGTAATTAGTATTTTACAAATCAGATAACTATTCCCCATTGTTGCTAATTAGTTCATGTTTAAGTGAATGTTACTGTGGTAGTCCTTGTGTTCGTGTTTGATTTATTGCCTTAGGTCCAGTTCCTAGAACTTGCATTTATTGAGTTAAAGGATATGTACTTTTAAAAACAATTTTTGTTTATTTTTGGCTGTGTTGGGTGTTCATTGCTGTGCGCCAGCTATCTCTAGTTGCGGTGAGCAGGGGCTACTCTTCATTGTGGTGCGTGGGCTTCTCATTGCGGTGGCTTCTCTTGTGGAGCATGGGCTCTAGGCGTGCGGGCTTCAGTAGTTGTGGCTTGCCGGCTCTAGAGCGCAGGCTCAGTAGTGGCACAAGGGCTTAGTTGCTCCGCGGCATGTGGGATCATCCCAGACCAGGGCTCAAACCCGTGTCCCCTGCATTGGCAGTCAGATTCTTAACCACTGCGCCACCGGGGAAGCCCCAAGGATATGTTCATTTTTAAGATACATATTTTCAAATGTCCTTTTAAGGGACAGTTTATGCTTTCCCCAGCTACACAGCAGAATTTTACCACATTCTAGAATTCTGAGTATTTAAAAATATTCCAATTTAATAGACAAAACATAACTTAATATTTTAATTTGCATTTATTTGAATATAGTGAGATTGAATATGTTTTTATATGTTCTGTGAATTTCCTTTTAAAATTTTTTGCTGATATTTCTCTTGAGTATTTTTTTTAAAAATTTCATTTTCTAAGAGTTCCTCACTGACTCTGATGATATATATGCCAGGAACCATTCTAAATGATTTACATTTATTAACTCATTTTTTTCTTGATGATTACTCTCAGATAGGTATGATGATTAACCCAGCCAGAAGTTAGGTAGCCTGCCCCAGGTCACACAGCTAGTCAGGGATGGAGCTTGGATGCAAACCCAGGAGCTTGACTCCCAACTCTTAACCAGTATATTTCTGCTTTGTTACTTACGTCTCATAATTTTGCAGTTCATATTTGTGTTTTAATTTAATTCATAGTATTATTTTATCCAGTAGCTCTAAGTTTTTGTATGGAGGGACTAGGTCTTATTTATTAGTGTCAATGCCTGGAACATAATCGATTCTCAAATATTTGTTGAACAAATGAGAATAAACCCATTAACAATCTGTTGGTGGTGGTGACCTTTTATTTTGTGTATTGTATATCCTCTTTTACAGGGATTCCCAAGGGCTTCATAAATAATTTACTCTTTGGTTTTGATAAGATACAATAAGCTTATCTGTATTAGCTTTTCTGGAAAGTCTGTGGAAGTAATTACTGCTTTAAAAAGGAACATGTGTTCTTACACAAGCAAATATGAGGGGTGAAGAATGTATGTTATCGACAGGGATTTGAATTGTAGATTCAAGTGAAATGAAATATTTGTTTTGAGTGTAGGAATAATTTGATGGAGTTTGGTTTTTGTAGTTTTAGAAAATGGATAGACTTGGCCATTATTTAAAAGGCTTTTTGAATAAATTTTGGTTTATTTTGAGCAGTAAAATCCTTTAAAAGGAAAACCCAAAGTAAAAAAGCTGATGTAAAAAGTTAATGCTAAAGGTTTTGACAATGTAGATCAGCTACTCCAAAGGTATAATTTAAGATTGCACTTCTAAGTGCTTTTTCTCCCTTTTCGTTTGACATCAGGCTACTATTTACTGGTCCCTCCTTAGTTTGGTTGAGGCCTGGGGTGTCCTTTAAACACTAGTCTTATTAAAAAGTGTAGAGGTCCATATTATTAAATGGATCTATGTTAGAGATTAGAGAGATGCACATATAAGTTTACTTCCATTTTTACACACTGTCCACAAAATATACATGGGATCAAGTACTCAAAAAGCAGACACTTGAAAATGTAAATATTTATCTTGTTAATAGAAACCTAGGTCTGCTTTGTATAAAGTTATAAAAGCTAAAAAAAATTTGTTGAATGCTTGCCTTTTCTATAACCTCCTGGTTACAACCAACCTTTTTTTCCCCTACTAGTAGTAGTATCTTTTAGCCCATGCTTAACTGACATGTTAAAATCATATTTGTACTTTTCTTCTATATTAAGCATTAATTACTCATTAATTACTAAATTTATGGGCTTATGTTCATAAACCTTAATCAATTCTGGAAGTAAAAAATGAAATATCAGTTTTCCTTTTCCTCATTCTCACTCCTTAGTGGTAAAATGCCTTTTAATCTTCAGTTTTTAAATTCTTCCTTTGGTTACTTACATCACTTTAAATAGAGTAATAGACCTATTTTATTATTTAAGAAACTAATGGCTGTCGTCCCAGAAAGAGGAAATCAAATAGCTCTCTATGCTACCTTTCTTTCTGCCAATTTCTATTACTATTTTAAAGTTTTTCTGTTATTAGTAAAATTTTATAAAATTGATTTAAACCTCTCTTTCTTGACCTGTCAGTTTTAGACAGTTTCTCTTGTTTTCCCAAGATATAAAATGAGGGCTTTAGTACCCTTTCTTTTTACCTCACAGACAATGACTTTTACATTGTATATAAGAATATACACTTAGATATCTTTCTTTAACTGCAATTGAGTTCCATGATTTTGTCTTGAGATTCTGTTGAAAATTAAAAACACAAAAAGCTATACTGGAAAAACCACATAGTGTATTAGAACCTATAGAGAGGGAGATGTAATACGATGTCACTGAGCTCCTTCCACTCACAGGAGAAATGTTAACAAAGATTGGAGGTGTAGTGCAATGTCACGATGATTTTTAAAAATGATTTAATTGTATGATGTGCATTCAGTTTTCACTAGGAAAAAAATTTTAAAAAATCTCAGATGCAGAGTAATTGTAATTTTTATTTTAATAAAAAATATTTGTAACCCCTATTGCCCAACTCAAGAACCTGAACTCCCTCTGCCATTATCTTTTCTCCCAAGTGGCAGGACGAGTGCAGATTTGGCGTTTGTGGTGAGACACTGGACGGATGACCTCAGTTCAGTGGCTGTGAATTGGGGTCCTGGCAAGAGGTTTCTCATACTTTCATTTCCAGGGTGGGGGACCACAGTGAGCAGTACGGAGTTGTGCTGCTCCTGTCTAGCCCTTCCTAGGCAGGTGGCTTAGTGTCTTCTGGGGCATTTCTTTGGCCTCAGCCTGGGGGTGACTGTTCATCTGTGTTTGAGTGTCTGAGCCTCAGTGTGTTGACTGTGTGGTAGACACTTCTTGGAGCTGTTGGGACAGGCTGACCACGCAGCAGGTAGTTGTCTGGTAATCAAGCCTACTTCTGCCCATCCTTCTCCTCCAGTTTTCCTTTTCCACTCAGAATGGCACCTGCCACTTTTGCTGTGGTTCTTGGTGTCAGCTTTCAGCTCTGGGTCTTTCTGATACTCTTTGGATATTGGTATGATCCTGTTGGCCTTTTATCTTGAAGAAGTCTGTCAGAACCTTTGGCTCACGGGTATTTCTCCATCCCATGCTTCAATGAATTGATTTTATTTTTGTGACTCTTGACTGCTGTGTTGGTGGATATCATGGAGCATATGAACCGGTATGCTTATTAGTCTATCTAGTGCTGTAGATTTTCTTTTTAAAAGCACCTTCCACCCTCAATTTAGGAAACTGAGCTTCTGGGTGTGGCGTCGGTTCCTTCTCTTGCTGGTAGTCTTCAAGGATTTTTCAAGCATTACTCCAGTTCTTGCTGTTCTTGGTTCTCTATTTACTAGTGAGTTCTGGTAGTAAATATTAAGAACTAGGTGGCATTCGTGGTCTCAGTAAAACTTTCCTTCTACTACCCACCTGTAGTATAGCAATTAAAGTTGCCCATGTGAGAAATAGCTCTCTTGAGAGTCAATACCTGTACTTCAGTTTCTGCCTTTGTGACTTTTGGTTTGGGTTCTGTTTGGAAGCACTGTTTTCTTTGTCCATGTTTTGTCCATTACCTCCACGTGGCCTCTCCTTGTTACCGCTGCTTGGGAGGATGTCTGCTTATCTCAGGTGCTTCGAACACAACCATCTTGAAAGTGAAATTTTCATACTGTTCATTTTTAAAGTCAAACTGAATATAACCCCTAAATGTATTAAATCTGTCCACCTGTTTTCATATGACATGGGAATTGATAAGAAAATACTTAATGTATAGGTGAAGATGGTTAAGAAAGATGAAACTTACTATATTTTATTGTCTTGATAAGCACAATACAAAGAAAGATTTTAACCCCAAAATTAATTTGCAAGAATCTTTTTTTGTTGTTTGTTTTGGCAATGTGCATTGATTATGATAACATTTAGCTAAATAAAGGCTTGATCAGATTTTTATATTTCCATGATACCTGATGAGGGAGTAAAAGTATATTTAATATACAACAGTGAGTATTCATAATGTTTTGGTGCCTTTTTTGGTTTGGGAGGGGAAGGAGGATGAAGATGGGGCCATTTCCAAAATGTGAATTAGTTGATCCACAAGAGTAGAGAATAGTCCAAGATTTAAAAATTTATGTCTATAATCCAGATTTAAATAACAGTTTACCTTCTTTTTTTTTTTTTTTCTGTACGCGGGCCTCTCCTGTTGTGGAGCACAGGCTCCGGACGCGCAGGCTCAGCGGCCATGGCTCACGAGCCTAGTCACTCCGCGGCATGTGGGATCTTCCCGGACCGGGGCACGAACCCGTGTCCCCTGCATCGGCAGGCGGACTCTCAACCACTGCGCCACCAGGGAAGCCCTACCTTCTATTTTTACAAGCAGACTCGTGAGAAGGAGGGGAAAAAAGCATCAGGATTGCTCTTAAGTTGGAGAGAATCTACTGGACTTATTTATTTATTTATTTTTTTTGCAGTACGCGGGGCTCTCACTGTTGTGGCCTCTCCCGTTGCGGAGCACAGGCTCCGGACACGCAGGCTCAGCGGCCATGGCTCACGGGCCTAGCCGCTCCGCGGCATGTGGGATCTTCCTGGACCGGGGCATGAACCCGTGTCCCCTGCATCGGCAGGTGGACTCTCAACCACTGCGCCACCAGGGAAGCCCTGGACTTAATCTTTTGTAAAGGATGTCCAGCTAAACAATATGGTGGCAGCCTCACTTTATAGAATGAGGCATTACAAACTTGACCACAGTAGTTGCTCAAAAATTTTTGAATATTTTTCCAGATTAGATGGCTTCAAATTAAAAAAGGAAAATACTTGCCATTTTTCAAAACTATAAAGCTACATTGTATTTCTCCCTAAATTCAAAATTGTTGGTATGGTGTGATTTGTCATTTGAGATAATCTTGGATGATTTGTTACGTGGCATAATAATGGTCTCTTACACATTGAGAGGATATATGTCTTGAACATCATTAATTGCAGATGAGAAGTTACTAGTTATATATTCTAAATATGTTTCTTCTTAGAATATAGGGGAGAAAACATAATTGGAATACTATATTTTTAAAAAGTTAATGATTAATTGTATACTTAGAAAACTTACCATTTTCTTTACTAGGAATTTTAAAATACATATTTTATATAATGAAGATTCTAATTTAGTGAGTTAACTAATTTTAAACATTTTAAATGTTTAATTTCTGATTCTAAAAGTAGTAGTCATTGACGTTTTCCTAAACTCCACAATTTAAGTAACTTTTAAAAGAACTGCTGATAACTAAACAACATTTAAATTCAGGATGTTTTATCCTAGAGCATCTGTCACCAGACAGATGATATTTCCTTGTGTCTCTAGGCCCCAAAGGAAAATAAGAATCCAAGGTTTTAATTTTTTTTTCTTCTTCAAGGATGGGAAAATTTTGTCCTATGAAAAGTGTTTAAGAGGTGGGCCAAAAAAAAAAAAAAAAAGAGGTGGGCCAGGAAACAGCCTTTGTTTATATGGAAAATGCTTTTTTTTTTTAACTGCTGTAGATTGGAAGACAGGCTGGATTAAGATCACTTAATCAATGTGATGGAAGTAAGAAAATCTTGAACCTGGGAGAAATGACCAAGATATTAAAGATTCATGGGCAAGAGCAAGAGTATGAATGAAATTGGCTTAAAAATCTTCTTTGCCCTTGTCTTTAGGAATTAAAGGAGGCTTGTAAAGGGTTCCAAGTGTTTAAAAAACACACAAATGATATCTAAAGTTTGAAGTGAAATGAGATTGCGTCTTTCAGGAATGGATTAAATGCTTTGGGTTAGTGATTTTCAACCCTTTCTTAAGTAAGCCTTGGTTAATAGATGCTTTTATCATATGATGGCATGGAGAATGATTCTGAGCTAATCTTTTTTGAACATTTATATTTAAATATATTTTCATATGAACAGCAAACCATGAGACTTACTGGTACCCCACGGATATATTGATTATTTATAGATACTGTTAGAAGATTATTTGGGAGGGCTTTGATTTTCATCTGTAGGATCTTTTGCACTATTTTTCTAAAAGTATAGTTTGTTTATGGAACAAGGGGTTAGTGTTAGTCTTTCAGGTCTCTTCCAGCTTTAAAGTTCCTCCCTCTAACAAGCTGACTCTGGTTTGTGGTTTTATTGGACTTTTTAAATGATTTTCATCCAGAACTGCTAAGTAGAGAGAACATGAGAAGAAATTAGGAGACAGGTATGGGTGACGGATGCTTGGAGATGGTGGAAAAGTGGCTTCGGTTTTCTTAAGGGGGAAGATAGTTTGCAGTGGTAGAGATAGGAGCAACATGCTGTTTTCTTTGAATCTGGTGCTTGAAATCTGCTCTTTGTCTTAATTCAATGTATTTTACAAATGCTAGCAGTCTTTCTGGAGACATTTACAGACATTCTGTGGGAAAATATATTTGAAAATCACTGACTTCTTGGTGTGGGATGAATCTGTACTCCCGTTTAGAAGGAGATAATTGCTAGGATAGGTGGGACAAGTTGATCTATTTTAAAATAAAACTGTATCTTTTATAAAGATACAGTTACAAGGCACAAATGGGAACTGTGTCTCCTTGACATGTTTCAAAGCATTTCTCTGAATATGTGAGATTAAAGAAATGTTCTCAACCACTAAGAATTGTCAGGACACTGATGCTCTTTAAGGCTATATTTGTAGCTGTTAGTATGTACTGACAGAGTAGAAGTTTTTTTTTTTTTTAATGTTTTATTCATTATTAGAAATTTTACATATGAATATAATGTGTTTATATTTTGCTCATATCTTGATCTTGGTTCCAAGATATGAGTATTATTTTCTTGGTCCCAATTTGTGTATTCTGAGCCCTATAGGTTAACAATTAATGTGGGTTTTATTATTTTAAAATTATTTTGAAACTATATATTAACACATATCATAACCAAAACCAAAATGTTATTTCTCTTCAGTCTGATAAAGCTTGTTTCAGACTTCCACTGAGCCGTGTGTTCTGTTATGCCGACCTTTTGTTCAGGCTTTCCGTAATAGAATAAAAATGCTTTATAGGATTTCTCTAAAATGAGAATCTGTTTGAATGTATAGAAAGACATTTACATAATGCCTGC
Source organism: Globicephala melas (assembly GCF_963455315.2). NCBI lineage: Eukaryota > Metazoa > Chordata > Mammalia > Artiodactyla > Delphinidae > Globicephala > Globicephala melas. The sequence goes on along the minus strand of NC_083317.1, from coordinate 7,877,469 downwards.
CTTTGAGTAGGTGGGGGAAAAAGTTAAAATGTTGATGGCAGCTTCTGATAGAAAAACTCATAGCTATATAGTAAAAAGTTAAAATTACAATACATACACTACATTAACTGTATTCTGTGTGTATTGCCATTGGATTTCATTTGGAGTGAAAAATAAAATATGATTCTAATCCTTTACAGTTGCTGTTAATTTTGCTCTAAACCTGAAAGTGTTAACAGCAACTTGAAAATGTGACAAAGCTCAATTTCATTTCTTGTTTATTGCTTGTTTTCCTATTGGACAATTGGAAGTAGCTCTGCCCTGGCAACTAAAATAGGCTGTTTGCATAACCTAGTTTGATTGGCTAGCATTCCGACTAACAGTTCCAATCATATGGCGTCGGTTTAGTGGTAGGCTATGCTAATTAGCCGCTGTTGCTGGGGTTCAGGATGGTTTCTATGTGCTGTTCTGCTGCGTTGTGTTGCCTGGTGAGAGACATTGATAAATGAGCGTTTAATGATCTGCAGCAGTTCCCACTCACTGCGGGCAGGCGGATTTTAGAACAGAAGTGGAAATAAGGATTTAATTGCTTTGTTAAATACCTGTAACCAAAATATGTGTATTAAATTATAGAAGTTAAATTGTATAAAATCTTTATCTAATTAAATACTTTATAACAGAAAGGGAATAGCATTGCCAAAATATAACCCAGGGAGCAGCGCTGTGCACAGGTTTTCTAAGACTCTATTCAGTAAAATTGATCTCTTTCTTTTCAGATTAGAAATAGTACCATTGCAAAAAGTAGCATATTTGATACTTCTCATGATTTTGACCTTTTATAAAGGTACATGTTTGTTTTTAATAAATTGGTGCAAGCTCTGGAGCAGAATTTATCTTGTACTGCTCATGTAATCTTAGCAGATAGGAGCATAACTGGAACCCCCTGTTCATGCTCTTCTGTTCACTTGGAAGATCAGGTTGTTATTCACCAACTCTTATTATTATCTTTCTGATTTAAGTCAGATGCTTTAACTATTGCTTGTATTATACTATCTTAGGTTTACATTAAGTTTTTATTGAGTAGTTAGGTGAGTGATTCTGTAGGAAATAAAAAACTCAGTGCTTTGTTCAAAGAACTTAAGAGGTGAAGAGTAAACACATGCAAAGTTAGATGAAAATATAAGACAGTCATACTTAGAACGTGCCATAAGTATTTATCTGGAAGAGTACAGGTAAAAAGAAATCACCAAGCGTTTTGAGGATAGGGACATGGGAAATGGGTTGAGTGGTCTGGGAAAGGCTTTTGAGAAAGCCCACAGAACTTTGTTAAGGTTTTAAGTATGACTTAATTCAAATAGCTGGAGAAGAATAGGAAGGAAGAACATTTTAGTATGAAGAACAGATAACAATTGAACAAAAGTAACATTCTGATATTATTGTTATCCAGTATAGGTGGTCACAGTGATTAAGGCTTCAGCGTCTTAGATGTTTCAGTGCCTGAGTTTCTAAGCCAGCTGGTGTTATTCCCTTAAAATAAGAACTGCTGTTATACTGTTCTAGCTCTAATTTTCTTTGGCTTTTCTTCACTTGGTTTTGTGGCAACCAGTGCTCTTCACCTTTTGTGTCTGTTGCTTAAAGCATAGGGCTTTTAAACTTTCTTTCCTCCCTTTTCCTTGGCCCTAAAGCATTGAAACACAAGATGGCACCAGAAATAATCCATTTGCGTTTTAGATGTCTATATCAAATTTTCTGAGAAGTTTACCCCTTTAATTGTTATATCTTTTATTTAAGGGCCTGGTTAAATTAGACAGGCTAATTGGACAATCTTACAGCCTTGCAAAGAATGTAAACAAAAATTAAACCTTAATAGCTGATTATTGTTTTTCCTAGGCATATTTACTGAAGATGTATTCTAAAACAAATGTACACATTGCTCTGTGTTAATTATATCTCAGTAAAGCTGGAAGAAAAATAAATAAATAAAATAAAACAAATGAATAGAAATGCTTTATTCGTCCCCATAGTCAGAGAGATATAGGCTCCTGCACTCAGGGAGTTTATAATTTAATGGAGGTGGATGAGGTATGTCTTTATATAACTGTATGGTATAGTTATGCAAAGTGGTGAAATATCCGTGCTACAAGAGAGGTGGAGATTCAGAAGAGGGGTGATCCTTTTTCGATTGGGACAAGGAAAAGATTCTTGGTGGAAATGGTGTTTCACATGGTCTTAGGAATGCTTATTTGCGCTCCGTATGTCATCTTTGGTGAAGTGTTCAAATCCTTGTCCAACCTTTTTTTTTCCTTCTTCTCCTTTTTATTGAGTTTTGAGAATTACCTATTTTGGATTCAAGTCCTTTAGCAGATACATGATTTGCAAATAATGTATCCTAGTCCATGGCTTACTTTTTCATGCTCTTAAACGTGTCTTGAAGAACAGATGTTTTTAATTTTTATGACGTCTAATTCATTGATTTGGTCTTCTGTGGATCATGCTTTTGGAAAACTTTTGCCTGATTGTCCCAAGGTCTAAAAAGTTTCCTATGTTTTTTTCTCCCCCTCCAGATTTTATAGTTTTGGGTTTTACATTTAAGTCTGTGATCCATTTGGAGTTAATATTTTAAATGGTGCTGCAAGCTGTAGCTAAAAAAGCACTTTTTCTGCAAGTGGGCCGTTTGAAGAAAGGACTCTCCTTTCTCCAGCGAATTACTTTTGTATCTTTGTTGAAAATCAGTCTTCCATATGTGTGCGGGTCTGTTTATGGACTTTCTGTTCCATTAATCTGTTTGTCTGTCTTGACACCAGTACCATATTGCCTTTATTACTGTAACCGTATAATAAGTATTGAAATCTGGTAGTAGTAGTGTTAGTCCTGCGACTTTCTTCTTTTTCAGAATTGCCATGGTCACTCCAGGTCCTTTGAGCTTCCATGTGAATCGTCACATCATTTTGTCAGTTTCTGCAAACAAGCCTACTAGGTTGTGGGTTGGAATTGTGTTGAATCTGTAGATAGTTTTGGAGGAAGGATTGACTTCTTAAACAATATTGATTCTTCAGATTCATGCTCACTGTATATCAAGAAAACAGAAGCCATTGATTTCAGAACTTCTTTTTAAAAAATATTTTATATTTAGTTCAAATTATATTTTCTATTTCCATTTATATATTTAATTCACACAACAGAGGTACTACTGGACATTATTTGCTATATTAGAAACAGTACTGTGTTTTTGTCCATTCCATTATCCAATGTCGTCTTTTTTAATAGAGGTGTTTAGTGCTATAATTTTCTACCTAAGTGTTGCTTTAGCTGTTTCCCCCAAGTTTTGATATAATGTATTTCATTTTCTTTCAGTTCAAAAAAAATACTTTTAATTTGCTCTTTGATTTCTTCTTTGAGCCACAGGTGTTTAGAGCCATTTCTTCTTTGAGCCACAGGTGTCATTTAGTTTCTAAGTATTTGGGGATTTTCCATACATCTATTACTGCTTTCAGATTTCATTGCCGTCAGAAAACATATTTTGTGTGACTTGATTCCCTTTAATTTGTTGAGATTTGTTTTATGACCCATATTATGGTCTGTCTTGGTAAATGTGCTGTGTTGCTAGAAAAGAGTGTGTGTTCAGCTGTTCTTTGGTGGAGTATTGTCTAAGTGTCGGTTACGTCAAGTTTGTGTATAGTGTTGTTGCTATATCCCTACTGATTTTCTGTCTACTTGTACTATCAGTTATTGAGAGAAGGATATGAAATTTTCTAATATAATTGTGCCTATTTATTCTTGCAATTCTATCTTTTTTTGCTCCGTGTATTTTAAAACTCTTTTAATAGGTGCATACGTATTCAGAATGAATATATCCTCTTGATGATTTGGCATCTTTATCATTATAAAATGACCTTCATTCCTAGTCATATATTCCTTGGGTTACAGAATACTTTGTTTCATATTAATATAGCTGTTCTGTCTTAATTTTGATTAGTGTTAGTATGATATATCTTTTTCAGCCTTTTACTTTTAATGTGTTAATGTCTGTATTTGAAATGTGTTTTTATAGGCAGCATATAGTTGTCTTGCTCCCCCTGCCCCAGGTCTGCAAATCTCTGCCTCTTGATTATTGATATGTTTCAGTTTAAATCAGGCTGCTATTTATTTTCTATTTGTCCCCTCTGTTCTTTGTTCCCCCTTTTCTCTTTTTTTTCTGTCTTCTTTGGATTAAATGAATATATTTTATTATTTGATTTTTTTTCTCCTTTGTTGGCTTATTCATTTTAACCCTTTGTTTTTTAATTCAGTGATTGCTTTTTATCTCATAGCAGTCTGCTTTCAAATACTACTACTTATATCACATCACATTTGGCATATTGACTGTACCATACAATACTTTCATTTATCTTTTACTGGTCTTTTTACTGCTTTTTCACAGATTCTATTTGTATGTATGTTAAAAAACCCCACACTACATTATTATTTTTGTTTAAACAGTTAATAATCTTTTAATGAGACTTAACTAATTAGAAAAATTCTTATACATTTGCCCATGTGATTACCTTTTCTGATGCTTTTCATTTCTTTGTCTGGGTCCTGTTTCCATCTGGTCACATTTTCCTCCATCCTCAGTACTTCCTTTAATATTTTTTGTAGTGCAGGTCTACTAGTGACACATTTTCTCACCTTTTGTATATCTGAAAATTTTTGCATTTTATTTCATTTTTGAGAGATATTTTCATTGGGTATAGAAATTCTAGGTGATACTTTTTTCTTGCAAAACAATTTTAAGATGTTATTCCACTCTCTACTCACTTGCATTGTTTCTTCTAAGAAATCTTCTTTAATCCTTATCCTTGTTCCTTTATGTATAATATGTCCTTTTTCTTTCCTGGCTGCTTTTAAGAATTTTTTTCTGTCATTAGTTTTGAGCAGGTTGATTATGATGTGCCTTGGTGTGGTTTTCTATATGTTTCTTGCGCTTGGGGCTTGTTGAACTTCTGGATCTGTGAGTTTGTGGTTTTTTAATCAAATTTGGAAAATTTCTGACTTATTTTTACAAAATTGTTTCTGTTCATTCTCTCCTCCCTATCAGGAACTTTAGTTACATGTATATTATGATATTTGAGGTTGTCCCAGAACTCAGTGAATGTCTGTTAATTTTATTTTCTCTCTTTTTAAAAATCTGTTTTATTTTTTTCTGTTTTGACAGCTGGTTTCCGGTGTTGAATAGTCAGTTGGAATTCTGAAATACTTTTTATTGCTGTGTCTTCAAGTTCACTCATCTTTTTTTTCTACAATGTCTAATGTGTTTTTTTAAAAAATTTATTATTTTATTTTTGGTTGTGTTTGGTCTTCGTTGCTGCGCTGGGGCTTTCTCTAGTTGTGGTGAGCGGGGGCGACTCTTTGTTGTGGTGCGTGGACTTCTCATTGCAGTGGCTTCTCTTGTTGCGGAGCGCGGCCTTCAGTAGTTGTGGTGTACAGGCTCAGTAGTTGTGACTTGCAGACTCCAGAGCACAGGCTCAGTAGCTGTGGCGCATGGGCTTAGTTGCTCCGCGGCATGTGGGATCTTCCCGGACCAGGGCTCGAACCCATGTCTCCTGCATTGGCAGGCGGATTCTTAACCACTGCGCCACCAGGGAAGTCCCTTTAATGTGTTTTTAATCTTACACAGTGTAGTTTTATTTATACAAGTTCAATTTGTGTCTTTTAAAAAATATTTTCCACAACCTTCCTTAACTATTTGAATATGTGGAATGTAGTTATAATAATACCTCTTTTATTGTCCTTACCTGCTAACTTTAACAGCTGTGTCAATTCTGGATCAGTTTCCATTGATTGATTTTTTTTTTTTTCATAGGTTATGATTTCCTGCTTCTTTGCATGCTTGGTAATTTTGATTGTGTGCCAGACATTCGTGAATATTTACTTTGTTGAGTGCTGGGTAGTTTTACATACCTATAAATTTCTGTGATCTTTTTTCTGGGACAGTTAGATTTCTTAGAAATAATTTGATCTTTTGAGTTGTACTTAAGGTTTTGTGTGTGAGACCAGCACAGTGTTTAGTCTGATTGTTCCTCACTACTGAGAAGATAGTACCCTGTGTAATTTATTTAATGCTCTGTGAATCTTGATGTTTCCCAGTCTGATTGGTGTGTATGTTGCCTAGCTTCTGGTGGTTTGCTGTCAGTCTTTGGCATGCCTTGACCTCTGCTGCGTCACCCTGATCTCTGTCTTCATCTTCACATGGTGTTCTCCCTGTGTGCCTGTCTCTTTGTCCAAATTTTCTCCTCTTATAAGGACATCAGCCATACTGGATTAGGGCTGAACCTAATGACCTTACCTTTAGTAACTACATCTGCAGTGACCCTATTTTCAAATAAGGTCAGTTCCAAATAAAGTCATATTCTCTGGTGCTTGGGGTTAGACTTTAACATGAATTTTGAGGGGACACAGTTAAGCCTGTAACTGCCCCCCTCCCCTAGTGGTGTTTCCTTGCATGTACCCCCTTTAAAAATTTTTTTTCTTTTTAATTTTTTAAAAAATATTTATTTATTTGGCTGTGCTGGGTCTTAGTTGCGACACGTGGGACCTTCTTTGTGGCACGCGAGATCTTTTAGTTGCAACATGTGAGATCTTCCTGGTGGCACGTGGGATCTTTTAGTTGCAGCATGTGGGATCTTTTATTGTGGCACTTGGCATCTAGTTCCCTGACCAGGGATCCAACCTGGGCCCCCTTCATTGGGAGCGCAGAGTCTTAGCCACTGGAACACCAGGGAAGTCCCTGAACATACCACTTTTATGCTCTTACGTTTTTATCTATGTTCTTTCCTCATTGGAATGTCTCCTTTTCCTTTCCTTTGCTTATCTTAATTAAAAACTACCTACTAATCAGAATTAATGTCTATTTACCCTTTGTTATAAGCGTTTACATGGCTGTTTCTTGCACATACTTGCAACATTTTTGAAGAACTGGAGAGGACTCATTTTTGGAATTGTGCCCCAGTTCTTTCTTTCCTCCCCAGTACCGCCTGTAGTACCTTATAATTAGTGGTTACTTGAATTGAGTATATTAATGAGTGTGTCTGAGCAGACAAATTGTAGGTACGAGGCATTTTACGAAAGATTAATAACTTTAGGAAGGATTGGAGTCTGGACTCATGGAAGCCATTTAGGATGTGGTTATAGTAAGCCAGCCATGCATTAGTTTATTAAACAAATACTTACGGAGCCTACTAGGTACAGAACCCTTTACTAGGTGTTAGGAATTGATAGACCTGTGAAAATTACAGAATCTGCCACTATTCTCATGGAACTTACTGTCTATGAACAGTTACGAGGTAAAAGAACAGTTACGAGGTAAAAGAACAGAGAAGATGGATATGAAGGAATTTCCTAAGGAACCCTAGACAGAACTTAAAGAATGATTAGTCACGAAGGTGGAGGATGAAGAAGAGTTAGAGCAGCATGATGTGAAGCCTGGATGAGTGGGAGAGTATTGTTAGTGGAAATTTCAAGTCAGGCAAGGACATTCTTTTCTCGGGGGAAAAGATAAGTTAGTTTGCTTCTGGTTAAATAGAACTTCTAAGTAGAAATTGCAGATTGCAGAAAATTCAGAAATGAATAGTGAATTCATAGATGTTGGTCCTGCTTTACCATGAAAAGGAGAGAGAGCATGAGTAGCTAGTTAAGGGAGGGGCTGACGGGGTCAACAGCGGGGCTTTCCTGGGTAGGTGATACTCTGAAAATGTTTGGAGGAAGAGTGGAAGGGCTGGAGAACTGGGACGTGATAATGTGATGATCATTTCTCCTTGGCATCTAGTTCCCTGACTAGATGAGGAAGCTGGGGCACAGGAAGTTGAAAGGTGCTCAAGGACACAACTAGTAAGTGGTGGAGCTGGAATTCAAACTGGGTGTCGCGGCTCAAGGGTCTGTGCTTCTAGGCACTCCTCCATGCTGCCTCTAATATTTTTCTTTAAATGTACTCACTTATTTAACACGTTAAAGTTTTTCGTAAGGAAACTATAATACTATTACAAAGTTAGAACATCAGCCTCATTTGTCACTTAATGAAGGTGGGAGTAAAAATAAATATAGGGAAACCAAAGCAATTCTGTTTTTTTTTTAAGATTTATTTATTATTTATTTATTAAAAAAATTTTTTTTTTTGGCTGCGTTGGGTCGTAGTTGTGCTGCACGGGCTCTTCGTTGAGGCGTGCGGGCTCTTTCATTATGGTGCCCGGGCTCTTCATTGTGGTGCATAGCCTTCTTTCTAGTTGTGGCGTGCAGGCTCCAGGGCACATAGGCTCTGTAGTTGCGGCGCACGGGCTCCAGAGTGCGTGGGCTCTGTAGTTTGCGGCACGCGGGCTCTCTGGTTGAGGTGCGCAAGCTCAGTAGTTGTGGCGTGCGGGCTTAGTTGCCCCGCGGGATGTGGGATCTTAGTTCCCTGACCTGGGGTCAAACCCTCGTCCCCTGCATTGTAAGGTGGATTCTTTACCACTGGACCACCAGGGAAGTCCCAGCAATTCTGTTAAATTTATACAACTTACAGAATGCATACCTGAAAATAATGGAACTATTTATGATCAGTTAGTAGGTAAGGGATATTCTGCTGGATGTCAGGTAGTTTAAGAAAACAGTGAGGTAAGCAACATACGTTTTTGGGCATTTATTGTGCCAAACATTTCCTCTTGGTGTTGAATATATACTAGTGGATAAGACAGAGTCCTTGCTGTCATGGAGCTTATGTTCTAATGGCTAGAGATACACAGTAAACATCTAAACAAGTAGATGGTTGGGGGAGGTAGTTTTTGCTAGAAAGGCCAGGGATGGTCTCTCCAAGGGAGTGCTTTACTTCAGTTTCATTTGACTTGTTTGAAATGAACATGTGCCTGTGGGATAGTCTAGTTTATAGTTCCAGCCACAGTCCTCCATAAGATCTTGCAAACGTATTCTTGTATCTAGAACAACTTAATATTTTTTCCCAGTTGGAGTAGAGGAATGATAGTTGTCCATATGAAAGCCCAGGAAGCTCTGTGTAAAGGAGTGGTCATTCGTAATCACAGTCTATCTCCTTATGGAGCCGGGGAAAGGGAGGGAACTTAGCATCCTGCTCGTGTCAGTATTAGCAGTCGTAACATCATTCATTTGGGGGTAAGGACTTCCCTGCTTGGAAAACAGTGAGTAGACTCTGCTACCACAAATGTCTTCAGCATTAAGAAAATAATGTAGCACTGTGCAGGAAAATCCTTGCTAGTGCCCGTACATACCATCGATATTTCTTGATAGTTAATGTGGAAGAACATTTTATAACTGAAAGTTTGAAAGAGTTTTCCTGAGCACTAGGCCTCTCAATTCACTCATTTTGCATAAAATGGATTATACTGCACTTATTTTAACCATCTACTAAGTATTGTAATATCTCTGAAAACGTAGGCATAATAACTCTTTTTCTAAAACATGTTGAACTAAGTGCATTACTATTAAATACTCACTGTAGCGGGTGCAACTCAGGAAACAAAGCAGACAGGTTGCATTTTTCAAAAATTCGAAATGAAAATAGCCTATTCAGGTCCATGGGGGACTTTTAAAAAACATTTTAATTGACATTAGTTTTCTTTTCAATAAAGTAGTTAATAGGAAAATTGATACTATTTTCTAGCTATTAAAAATATTAGTATCCTGGAGTTTGAGAATTCATAGCATGAAGGCAGCTTTCAAATCCTTCATCTTTGAATTTGGGTGGTGTTTTAGAGTTTACAAAGTGTGTGTTCATATGTGTTAGCTCACATGACCCTCTCATAGGTGTTGGAATGACTTATCATCCCCACTTGAAGGAAGGGCAGCCGAGCCTTGAAGACGGCCAGGGTCACACTGAGAGATAGTAGAGCTGAGGCTAGAATCCACTTCCTCTTTTTAGTGCAGTGTTTGCTCAGTGCCTGTCGTATGGAACAGGCACTGTAGACGTCACAACTAGGAAGGCCTGGCTGGCTCTCCTCCTTCTCCCTGTTGAAGCACCGTGCCCAGGATGGGCAGAGGGAGTTGTCCCTCGGTGCCCCCTTGATAACTCTGCTGCATGGAGTTCTTGATACAAGTCACTGCTCCTCTGGTTGATACTAGTCTTATGACTGTCCCTCTTTGTTAGCACTTGTCCTCCTTGTCGGTGACAGTGACAGCTTGGGAGGGGACCAGAGGGCACTTACCATTTCTCTACTCTCCTAGTAGGAGAAACTGGTTCTTTTGTATCCCCTTCCTTCCTGTTAATCTGTGTTTGAGTCTCATGAGGTGAGTTAGTTGAGCCAGGCAGTGATGTTTTTTGAGTGCCATTATGTACCCATTCACTGAAGATATGTCAGTGAATGAAGTAGCAGCAGTTCCATCCTTCAGGGACTTGTGTTATAGTTGGGGTAAAACAGATAATAACACAAACACATGTACTATATAAATAAATACATAAATACACAATATTTTATATTATACATGTAGATACATAACATACAGATATATAAGCGTGTGTGTGTATAATTTTAGGGTGCCTCACTAACATTGCTGCCTCTGAAGTCGCAAGACCCCAAATCCAGCCTATTGCCTCTTTCTTATAAATACACAGCCACACTCATGGGTTTATGTATTGTCTGTGGCTGCTTTTGTGCTGTGAGGGCAGAGTTGATTAATTGCAGCAGAGATTGTGTGCTTGATAAAGCCTAAAATATTCACACTCTGGCTTGAAGAAAAAGTTGGCTCACTGCTTGCTCAAGATCTTGCCAGCCATTGTGCTCGAAGGTACTGGTTCAGCTTCAGAGCTAGAAAATAAAGCTTGATTGGGAAGCCGACAGAGATGATAGATGGTTGGAACTTTGGGGCCGAGAGGGTAGTTTCCATTCTCTAGGTGCGGGATCGCTGTGGTAGCTCCAAAGATGGAGGTGACTGAATAATTTGTTTTGAAGTAGGGAACCTATTATGCTTGCAGAAGAGCATTTATTGTTGTTTTCTAGTAAGTGTGAATGGTATGTGGTGATTTTAAAAATGTGTATTAAAATGATGTAATAAGGACTTCCCTGGTGGCGCAGGGGTTAAGAATCCGCCTGCCAGTGAAGGGGACGTGGGTTCGAGCCCTGGTCCGGGAAGATCCCACATGCCGCGGAGCAGCTGAGCCCGTGTGCCGCAGCTACTGAGCCTGCACTCTAGAGCCCGCGAGTCACAACTACTGAGCCCACGTGCTGCAACTACTGAAGCCCGTGTGCCTAGAGCCCATGCTCCACGACAAGAGAAGCCACCGCAATGAGAAGCCCGTTAACCGCAATGAAGAGTAGCCCCTGGTTGCTGCAACTAGAGAAAGCCTGCACGCAGCAACGAAGACCCAATGCAGCCAAAAATAAATAAATTAATGAATGAATAAATAAAAATGACGTAATGAAAGTATATATAAATTAGATGATGGGAGTTGCTCACATGTGGCGGAGCAACTAAGCCCGTGAGCCACAACTGCTGAGCCTGCGTGCCACAACTACTGAAGCCCACGTGCCTAGAGCCTGTGCTCCACGACAAGAGAAGCCACCGCAATGAGAAGCCCGCTAACCGCAATGAAGAGTAGCCCCCGGTTGCTGCAACTAGAGAAAGCCTGCACGCAGCAACGAAGACCCAGTGCAGCCAAAAATAAAGAAATTAATTAATGAATAAATAAAAATGACGTAATGAAAGTATATATAAATTAGATGATGGGAGTTGTTCCTGTTACCCTAGAGTCCCATTCTTCAGAAATATTCATTATTAAGGGCTGGTTTTTTTTAAGATCTATTTTGATGTGGACCATTTTTAAAGTCTTTATTGAATTTGTTATAATACTGCTTCTGTCTCATGTTTTGGTTTTCTGGCCGTGAGGGATGGTGGGGTCTTACCTCCCGGACCAGGGATTAAACCCACACCCCCTGCATTGGAAGGTGAAGCCTTAACCACTGGACCACCAGGGAAGTCCCTTAAGGGCTGTTAAGACATGGATTTTAATCTCTGTCTAAATATTCCCTTCTACGCAAGAGTTTTAAAAAAATTGATTTTCTGATTATCTTCTTGTACATTGTGACCCCTTAGTTGACTTGGCACCTCAAAATGCAAAGAATTAGGAAGGATTTTAATAGAAGCCTCCCCATCAGTTGATGAGTTGACATTGTAGATTTTTAAAATTATGCTTTCATGTCAAATATTAAAGTACTTTGTACTATATCATCACTGTTCTAAATCTCACAAATTTTAATGAAAATTCTCGTTCTAGTAGAGGGGCCCCATAATCTGATCACCTGGGAAATCTTTGAAAAATATTGATGTCTGGTCCCCATTTCAGACCTAAATGACTCCAGATCTTTAGAGGTTGAGATGTCCCCCGAGCGAGCTATTGAGTAGGTAGCACTTTGTATAATACAACTTAGTTTTCATGATGAAAATTTATAGGAAAATGGTAAGGTTTTACATGCTTCTGGTATATATAGTTCATGGTTTATCCTGGAAAAAAAATCTGTATACTGAGTTTCTTTGAATTCAAATATTGAACAAAGGAGGGAAATATATAAGACAGGGGTTATTTCATTTGATTTGAAGATTCACATAAATTCACTCCCTCCCACCCTCTGCTTTTGTACTTACTCATCAAGAAAAAGTCTACCTTCTCAAAACCAAAAACACATTTCTTAACCTTTGGGTGGTAGCTTTGTATTAGTCCAGATCCTTACTAATGGGAGGTGGCATACATCTGATCACTGTTTTCAAACTGGGAAATAACATTTCTTTAAGTATTTACTAACCTTTCTGGGTAGATATTACTTTCTGTATTCATTATGGTAGGCTAACTGGTATAACAAACATACCCAACATTTCAGTGATTTTATTTTTTTTTATATATATATATATTTTTTTTTTTTTGCGGTATGCGGGCCTCTCACTGTTGTGTCCTCTCCTGTTATGGAGCACAGGCTCCGGACACGCAGGCTCAGCGGCCATGGCTTATGGGCCTAGCCACTCCGCGGCATGTGGGATCTTCCCGGACCGGGGCACGAACCCGTGTCCCCTGCATCAGCAGGCAGACTCTCAACCACTGTGCCACCAGGGAAGCCCCATTTTTTTTTATAATTAAAAAAATATATATTTTTATTTATTTCAGGCTGCATTGGGTCTTCGTTGCTGCACACGGGCTTTCTCTAGTGGCAAGCGGGGGTTACTCTTTGTTGCGGTGCGTGGGCTTCTCATTGCGGTGGCTTCTCTTGTTGCGGAGCACGGGCTGTAGGCCCGTGGGCTTCAGTAGTTGTGGCACGCGGACTCAGTAGCTGTGGCTCTTGGGCTCTAGAGCACAGGTTCAGTAGTTGTGGTGAGCGGGCTTAGATGCTCTGCGGCATGTGGGATCTTCCCGGACTAGGGCTCGAACCCGTGTTCTCTGCATTGGCAGGCGGATTCTTAACCACTCAGCCACCAGGGAAGCCCTCAGTGAGTTTAAATTAGAAGTTTATTTCTTGTTCATGTAGTAGCCTACTGACTGTTGAATCAGGGGATAACTGTTCTGCTCTGTACAGTTATTCAGGGACCAAACTGTGGACATTTTCCTATCTTACATGTGGTGTATAAAGGTCACCCTGGGCTTTGGCATTCAGTCATTGGATTGGGAAAGAGCATGGAGGTTTACATGGGAGATTTTTATGGGTCAGACCTGGTAGTACCACACATCACTTCTGTTGACATTCCATTGGTCAGAGGTTAGTTACAGGGCCATGCTTGCTGCAAGAGAAGCTGGGAAATGACTAGTTGCCTCAGTAAGGAAAAAAAAAAGTACCTTTAGTTACCGATTAGTAGTCTTGTCCACATGGCAAATGCAGCCACCATAAATATGACCAGCAAGACCTTGATTTAGTCTATGTAATTTTTTCTTTCATTGTTCCTTTTCTCATCCCCCCATGATTCTGCTAAATTACTTCCCCCACGTGCCCCCCCCCCCCCATTTTGGGTGATTGTCCTTCATTGTTCCTTTATGTGTGACAGGGTTCTTGGATGCGGAAAAACTCATCCTTTCCTAATTTGGGAAGAAAATGAATTTAATGGAAGGCTATAAGTTAGCTCGCAGAATTGATTGGAAAGCTGGAGACTGTGCTGGAAAAATAAGTAGGAACCAAAGTGGCCGGCAGCAGAGGACACAGCCAGGTCAGGCCACAGGATGCCTCTCCTGGCACCTTGCAGTCAGTCGCCGCGTGAGCTTTGTCTGTCCCGTCCCCACAGTGAGTGTGCTCTCACTGTTGGTGCATCTTCAGAAGTGACTCCTCAAGATGCTCGCTCTGACTGTTCAAACTTGGGTTGCTAGCGAAGCCCTAGTTACCAAGGAGTGAGGAAGAGCAAAGTTTTGCTACTGTTCAGCTTTTATAGTAGGAGGCATGGCTTTCTTTGTCTTCTGTGATTCCCACAAACCGTGGTGGGTGTCCAGAGACCAAGTGACCAAAAAGTGACAAACCCCTACTTTAGCACCTTTTCATCAGGAGAAAATGTCCCGTATTTTGGTGTAAGATAGGAGACTGTTCCAGTCTTGATTTTGCCACTGACCTTTTTGGACAAGTCGTTAAAACTCTGGATTGCAGGTGCCCCCTTTATAAATTGAGGTTGGGAACTTGATGCCTGATAATATTGGTTCATCCACTCACTCACTGAATAAAATATTTATTGAGTGCCTTTATGTGCTGGCTTAAAAGAGGTGAGTGAGAGAGACATCCTGGCCTTCTTGTAGTTCAGTGGATGAGCACAGAAATCATTCCAATGCAGTTAGGGTGGGATGGCAGCTCGTGAGGAGTCCCTTATCCAGATTAGAGGGTTGTGGGCAGGGGTTTCCTGTATCTCTCTTTGCTTCATTCACTCATTGATTTATTAAAGTGTCTGCTTTAAGCCTTTGCATTGTTGTAGTTTTGAGAATACCTGAACAAATAAGACCAGTCCTTCCCTCAAGGGTGCTAACTGTGAGGGCATGCTGATTACTCCCGCACAGAACATGCTTGCTGTGCTAACCGCAGAATAGTAGGAAAAGAAGTGGAGCAGGGAGCAGCTCACTGTAAGATTCTGGGAAGGTTTCTAAGAGAAGATGACATTACATCTGGGTTTTGAAGTTTGAGTTCAAGATTTCTAGGAGCAGAAAAAAGAAAAGGGAGTATTCTAGATAGAGGGAAAACTTCTGCTCAGACACTGTCAATGCAGCTGAGAGAAAGGATGTGTGATGGGGGGACAGGATGGAGGGAATGGTGGGCAATGAGATGAGAGCTGTAAACACTTAAACCTGGAAGCTCTGAATGTCTCAAGGTGTTGGAGATCTTGAAACTTTTTTAAGGAAGCAAACTTTGACAGCAGTGGGGAGAAGGTGCAGGTACTGTAGAATCCTCAACCGTTTCTTCTGAATTGAGATCTTGATGAAGAGTACAGAAATAAGCAGATGGATTTGTGAGACATTCCTAGGCCAGAGTCATAGAATGTAGTTGGATTGTGTGAGAGTGTGTGTGTGTGCGCGCGCGCGCGCATGTGCGTGCACAGGGAGGGAGGGAAATGAGACAGTGAATAAGGCTCTGCCGTCTCTAGCTTGAGTGGATGGATAGGGGGGATGCAGTTTATAGAAGTGGGTTGCACTTGGCATTCCTCTCTGCTCCAGCCTGGGCAGACACAGCATGCCGTGCTTTCTAAACCGAGGTTCAAGTTAGCCTTGGAATCTGTAACAGTATGCGCTCCAGACGGCCACTGCCAGTCTGTTTGAGTTTGTACTAGAGGGGAAACCTGCTGCCTTTTTTCTCTGTTGTGAGGGATGGGAAGTGAAGAGAAGACACAGCTCCCCTCCACACCCAGTTTCTCTTTTCCTTGTCTTATTTTCTTCAGAACACTAATCGGACATTTTTTCTGGTATTATCAAGTTCACTTATTGTCTCAGGGATCCTGCCCTCCCCCCACCAGCAATAAAATACAAACTCCAAGAAGACAGAGACTTTGCCCTTCATCTTCACATTTTTGGCCTTAATGCTGAGAACTTTATCTAGAACAGCACTGTCCAACAGAATATAATGTAAGCCACCTATGTAATTTAAGTTTCTAGGAGTCACAGTTTAGAAAATAGAAAAAAGAATCAACATTAATTTTGGTAATATATTTTATTTTACCCAATATTATTATTATTTACCCAATATATATTATTTATTTAAAAATATTATTTTAAAGTTAAAAATTATTGAGAGAGTTTACATTCTGTTATTTTGTACTAAGTCCTTGAAATCTTGTATGTTTTACGTTTGTTGTACATTTACAGCCCATCTCAGTTCCAGCCAGATGCATTTCAAGCACTGAGTAGCCCTACCTGTGATTAGTGGCTGCCATATTGGACAGCTTAGGTCTAGAGCATAGTAGGGGCTCAGTAAATTTTTTTTTTTTTTTTTTTTTTGCGGTATGCGGGCCTCTCACTGTTGTGGCCTCTCCCATTGCGGAGCACAGGCTCTGGACGCGCAGGCTCAGCGGCCATGGCTCACGGGCCCAGCCTCTCCGTGGCATGTGGGATCCTCCTGGACTGGGGCACGAACCCGCGTCCCCTGCATCGGCAGGTGGACTCTAAACCACTGCGCCACCAGGGAAGCCCGCTCAGTAAATATTTGTTGAATGAATGAATTAGAAGATAGATTGGTTGTTAAGGGGGCATGTAGAATCCAGGAAGGATTTGGTTTTAACAGTAAGGAAATAGAGCATATTAATATGTTTGACAGAACTGGAAGGGAGAGGTAGATGATAATAAATGGGCAGTTTGATGGAGGAAGTTCCCTGGAGGAAGGCCCCTGAGGAGGTAGTTGGAAATGGGGTCTGGCAGCCCAGGTAGGAAGGATGAGAGATGTTCTGCTATCTTACCTCTTTTGAAGAGGTATGTTCTTCAGTTATATTTTAGGAAACCCAAATCCAGTTTGTTTAGCATAAATTTCTAATTGGAATTGTGTTATAACTATTTGTTCCCCTCATTTTAGATATTAGATAGTTGAGAGTTATTTTAAAAAATCTTAAAAGTGGTTTTCCTAATGACTTAAAAAAATTGAATCATTATGTTGTACGCCTGAAACTAATATAATGCTGTATGTCAATTATACCTCAATTAAAAATTTTTTTAATTAAACAAAGAAAGGAGGGCTTCCCTGGTGGCGCAGTGGTTGAGAGTCCGCCTGCCGATGCAGGGGACGCGGGTTCGTGCCCCGGTCTGGGAGGATCCCACATGCCGTGGAGCAGCTGGTTCCGTGAGCCATGGCCGCTGAGCCTGCGCATCCGGAGCCTGTGCTCCGCAACGGGAGAGGCTGCAACAGTGAGAGGCCCGCGTACCACAAAACAAACAAACAAACAAACAAACAAAAAAAGAAAGGAAAAGAAAAACATCTTTTCACTTGGGAAGTGGGAAGAAGTGTTATTGACATGTATCAACATTCTTTCTTTGATGTCATTCGACTAGAAAAAGAAGTATTTTCTGTGTTAAAATTAACTTAATCAAATCTAGTTTTTAGCATTGTGATTATATTTATCTGCATTGTACATGTCTGAATATAAAATAAGGTTATTTCCCCAAAATTATTCTTCAGTCCCTACATACTTGAGTTCTTAAACAGTCTTTTATATTGTCTCTTCTGTTATGGGGTATACTACTGTTCATTACTTTATTGTTCATTACTGTTCATTACTTTATCTGAATAATAGAGGTCTGTTTGAGGATGACATGTAAGCATGGGGAACTGCTTTCAGTAGTAGTTTGGGATGCTTATGGAGATCGTTTGATGTAACGAATCTGTTCAAAGTGAGGCAGAGAAATTTAACACAGATTTTTAAGGTCATGATCTCATGTTTTCAGGTGTTGATGTTGTAAATAAAACTTTTGAAGACCATGTTTTAAAGTATTGTAATAAGTAGAAATCGTGAATATACCCGTAGAATTAATGGAAAACATCAACTCTTCTAATTTAAAAAGTTTTTAATCTTACTTGGGATAATATATCCAGTTATAGTGTCATACGGTCATTCAAAAAATGTTGCCTTTAAAACAGTTTAGAAGTTAAGATTGTGTGCTCTGGGAAACCTAGATGACTTTAGAGGAAATCTAATGAGGACAAGAAACTGGTATTGAAGATTGGAAGTAGGCTTTTGACTATATCGTGATGGACACCTCCCATATATATAGATAGATATGCACAGGCACACCTCAGAGATACTGTGGGTTCGATTCCAGGCCACCACAATAAAGTGAATCACATGAAGTTTTTGGTTTCTCAGTGCATATAAAAGTTATGTTTACACTATACCGTCGTCTGTTAAGTGTTCAGTAATAGCATTATGTCTTTTAAAAAAGTACATACCTTGATTTAAAAAATTCCAAAAAAACCCCAATTACAATAGTAACATCAGAGATCACTGATCACACATCACCATAACAAACGTAGTAATAATGAAAAAGTTCGGAATATTGCAAGAATTACGAAAATGTGACACAGAGACATGAAGTGAGCAAATGCTGTTGGAAAAATGGTGCCGATAGACTTGCTTGACTCGGGGTTGCCACAAACCTTCAATTTGTAAAAATCACAATATTTGCGAAGTTCAGTAAAGTGAAGCGCAGTAGAACAAGGCACACCTGTAGTCATGGTCTGATTGGGAAATGTGAACTCTTCTTGCTTTGGGGACAGTCGTATATTCCTGACTGAGGTATGCTCAGGCAAATATGATGATGTCAAGGCTGGAAGTGACTGGGGAGATGGTTATTCATGGGTGTTCAACCTTTTATCTGCCCAAGCATCCAGAGCAGGTTAAGTTAACACCTGTCAAAACAGAGGCTTTCTAGGAAAATGCTTCCGAGATGGGGAAGAAAGGAGGGTGATGTGTATATTTTGAAGAAGCCCCAAATAGATGGTGATACTTCCTCTGCATGTGACGCAGTAGGGTATGTGATGGGGTAGGGCTGTTGGTACAGGTGGCATGTTTTTCCCAGTGTCACGTAGTTAACCTCTGAATTTGGACCGGAACTGTGGGCTTCTCCTCCCCAGGCCAATTTTTGTTTTTCTCTGCCACACTCTTTTCCTTCTCCTTTTATTGTTTTTGTACCTTTTCTCCTTTCTATTCTCAATAAAGGTTTAACTGTCTTGTGCTTGATAGCATGAAAACTGCTGAGATGTACTAGGAAGCAGTCTTTGACCAAGTCATTACATTTAAGAACATGTGTTCATTCAACCTACTGCCCTTTTCAGACTTTCTCATTGTCACCACTGTTTCCTAAGTCTCCTAGGCTCAAAACCACTGAGCCATTTTTGAAACCAGCTTGTCTCTCTCTCATCTTCCATCTTTAAACAAGTTTTTAAGTCCTGTCATTTCTATCCCGTGGTGTCTCTTCATACATCTTCCTTTTTTTTTCCAACATTAATCTCCTAAAGCCTCTCACAGTCCTTTGCTCGGACTGTTGAAATAAGCCCCTAATTGATCTCTGCTTGAGGTTTCTCTCTGTTTCAATCCGTATTACACATCAATTATGATAAGCTTAAATAATAGAACATCTATTGAGCACTTACCATGTGCCAGATATTGTTTAAAACAGTGGTCCCCAACCTTTTTGGCACTAGGGACTGATTTCGTGGAAGACAGTTTTTCCACGGATGGGGGGGTGGGTGGGACATGGTTCAGGTGGTAATGCAGCGATGGGGAGAGGCAGATGAAGCTTTGCTCGCTGGCCTGCCGCTCACCCCTGGCCGTGCGGCCCTGTTCCTAACAGGCTGCGGACCGATAATGGTCCGTGGCCTGGCGGTTAGGGACCCCTGGTTTAAAACATTGTCTTTAACTTTCATAATAGTCTTGAGGTTCAAGCACTGTTATTAACCCATTCTGCAGATGGAAAGGGAGGCAGAGATTGAATTATCCAGTCACTCAGTAGCTAGGTAGTAAGTGGCAAAATTGAATCCAGACACTCCAGAGTGTGTGTTTCTATAGTTGAAAACACAGCTGGAGTGGTGTCACTCCTGGCACCCTTTCTCTGGCACCCTCTTACCTATTTTACAAAATCCAAATCTCTTATCCTGGCAGAAAGACTCTTTGGTCCAGCCTGCCTTTCTATCTGTAACCTACTCCTCTGTCTATGTTCTCCAGCCAAACTTGAAGTGACGTTTGAACCGCTGTCTGGAAGAGAAGTGGGAGTTGGTCGGGCAAAGTAGCGGAGTAAGGAGGGAGCGGAGGGTGCGCCTGGGAGAGCTGGGGCTGGAGCCTGAGGGAGGGCCTGCACAGGGTGAGGCTGCAGGTGAAGGTCGGTCTGGACCGTGGCCCACTTCCCGGTCTTGTCTTTTTCCACAGGACATTTTCGTGAGCTCTTCACAAGATTCATGGAGACTGAGAACTGGCTTTTTTAGGAAGGTACTTTTGTAAAGCTTGATGTGAAGTTTATCTGTTTTTCCTAGATTCCTTTTTAAATTCCCCTCTCTTCTGGCCACAGCCATCCATTTGTATGCATCCGTGCTGCGTTTATTTTCACTTGAATTCAAGCAGGTTGTACTTGGGAAGGACATTCTCAAGCAGGGTGCTCTTTCTCAGCCTCGATCTCTTTTCCCTGCTAGTTCAGTTTATCTTCACTCCTTTGCAAGGGAGGACCTAGCAGTCTCGTCTTGTAGGAGGTGTTTCTCGTGTCTCTTGAGCACTTTCCCACTCTTTCTATCTTTGAGGCGTTCCCTGGTGAGGAGAGTGGACTCTGCAGAGCCTGGGTTGTGTTACCACTGACCAGCCATGAGCATGGGGCCACCACATTCAGGGCCCCTGTGCAGCTGCTGGACTTCAGTTTCTTTCTATGTAAAGTGTAACAGATGCTGTAATGATGCCACCTAATTCTTGGAGCTTTCATGGATATGAGGCATACTGGAACAAAACTTGGCATGGAAGAAGGGTTTAATGAATGTTGTTACTATTTTTTACTTTTATTACTTTTTCTTTAGTTGTGAAAAACTATTGACAGAGCATTCTGGTAAAGGGTCATACAAACCTGCTTTATTCTTACTATTACTACTGAGGGTATTCTCTTTGGTTTAGAAAAATGTGCTTGTTTGAGAGGTAAATAATGAAATCTCATTGTTATTTACCTGTCGACTTACTTTTTGACTTCCAGTGAGTTTGAAAGTTTTCCCATATGCTTATTATTGGTTTGTGAGAATTGCATCTTTTGCCTTTTTTCGGGGTGTGGGTGCAGATCTTAGTGTTTTTAATTGTATCGTTAGAGAGCTTTATATATTTAAGGATATTGTATAACACTTTGGACAGTAACATTTTCCAGACTGTTTTCATTTGGCATGGAACTCAGATGCAAATTTTAAATACTTTTGCACAGTAGAAATGGAAGAGGGAAAACTAATGATGAACTCTAAAATGATGTATTTATTTGCTACATAAATATAGTTTTAATGAAGTGTTCCTTTTAAAAATATTATTACATTTTAAAACCTCTGTGAACAGTTAACAGTTTGCTCAGTACTTAACTTTTAAAGTGTCTCTGGTCAGATAAATATCTTGCCTTTGGGGCATTTTGTAATGGAAAATCCCTGTACAGTGTTCTAATTGGAATCACAAAGCCAAATGATTGCCTCATTGGATAATTTTAAGTATTATGCTGCAATTCAATATAGGTACCCAACTAAGCACTTAACTAGATTTAAAAATATCTTGTATGTTTAACAGCTGTCTAGCTAGAACGAAAAAAGACTGAGGAGAGGAGTTATGTGTATGTTCTCCTCTTTTCCGCCTGGGATCAGAGAGGGAGAGAGTTTTAAAAGTGTTTTTTTCTTTCTCAGCTGCTGTTGCTGTGCCTGCTTTGGGAGAAGGCAGAGGCAAAGATGAGGGAACGTATGGGGCAGCTTTCTTTCCAAAGAAACTTTATGTGCCTGAAACTTAGTAGCATCTCCAGACACTTGTTAAAGTGGCATGGTTGTGGCATAGCTGAAGTGATGGCAGCCTGTGGTAGGTGACATTTCCGCCTGTGTTGTATTCCTAGCGGCCTCTCTCTGTGTTCTGATTCTTCTTCCTGGAGGGGAAGGCAGCTAAGCAGGCAGTGTTCAGCTTTTTAATAGCTTCATAATATTTTAGCTTTTAGTTGTGTTGTAATATGTGGTTTCTCTTCCTTTTGTACTTCCAGGTTTCTGGAAGGCAGCTGTAGTGTTTATGGGCCCTAGCAAAGTCGTGGTCAAGAGATCTGAAGAAAAATCCTGGAATGGGGTTGGGGAGGGAGCATCTTTGGGTAATTCAGGTTTATATGTATGAACATATTCATACATTATGTGTGTGTATGTATATACGTGTATATACTTTATGTGTGTATATATATATAAAACATTTAAAGTTTTTTTTAGATAAATAGTATTTTACTATGTATTTGTATAGATTTTTTTAAAAAGGAAATAAATTAGAATCTAACCACCATTTATTAAAATGTGTCATTTAAGCTCTAAACAGAGACTTTTGAGCACAACCTTTCCTTTCCTCTGGCAATGATCTGTGTAACATTTCAAATCCATGGCATTTTACAAAGGAAGGAATACTTTGCGTTTACGTGACTGGACAAGATGATGAACCATCTCATTTCATGTATGAGGAAACTGACTTATTTGTTACCATGCTGCATTTATGCGGGTGTTACAGCAAGCGAGAGGAAGTCTTAAATCCTAGTTCAGTGTATTTCTATGTAGCAAGCTTGAACTTTCCTGGTGTATTTCTCATTTTACCTGTTTTGTAAATGAATATGCTAAATTTGCCTGTTACAGAGGAATCTGAGATACGGAAAGCAGAGCTTCACAAAGGTGGTTATGAGCAGCTTGAGATCTACAATTATCCCATCTGGATGGTTCCAGTGCTTTTCCTTAACTGTCCCACAGATGACTCTGACCTGAGAGGAGGTGAATGAAAACCCCATCTTCTGACTGAAAATAGGAAGTGGCGTTCGTTGAATGCACATGTCACGTTACTGCTGGTTAGGCTGACTTTAACTGTTTCATGCGTTGTCAACTACCGCTAACCCTGTCTCAGGTGATTGTATTTGCTAAACCGCCTGGGATCAGAGGGTATGCTAAGGGTATGTGTCATCTGACAAATTCTAGTATGAGGGACAGCTGTCTGATAGCCTTGAGCTACACGATCACTGTCGTCCCTTCTCGTTGAAAGGCACGCTAGACTCTCAGATCTGGCTTACCGTCTAATTGAATGATGATAGTTCCTTAGCTTGCTTGAAAGAATTGTTTCTTGATTTTAACCAGTATAGTTTGTCAGTTTGAATGACTTACATCATTTTTGTAATACTTTCAGTATCTTTATTTATTTATGAAAGTTAAACTTACTGAAGGCCAGATGACTGCAGTGAACATGTGAATCCTTCAGTTAAACAAGTGTTTAGCATTTATACAAGCATTCTAGTCAGGACCCCAGTTATTTGCTCATTTTCTTTGGTATTAACCCGGATGCCTGATAGAGCAACCAGCACTGTCCTGTGTAGATCTTCTAGATTCTTGAAAATACTTTTATTCTCACAGTGGTAGTAGATTTTTTTCTTTTTTTCGAATCTTGGTCTCCTTTAGCCTGATTAGTTACCTGTTGAATAAATCATGTTATTCTCATACTGTGGCTAGAAAGAAATTTATGTAAATTAGGTCCTATATTTATAGGTGACACTGTTTTTGTACTGAGACAGCCAGAAAAGGCTGCTGCAGCAGCTGTTGTCTCCTTGCTGTTCCCTTGTGCTGAGAGCTGGATTTTGCTCGTTCAGAAGGCATCTTTTTTCTGTCCCTCTGCAGGGCTGTCCGGTGAAACAGCATCTAAAATTAAACTATCAGAAACAAGTTTGCTTTTTGTTTCCCAAAAGGACTGGAGTAGGGTGGGGTGGATGGGTTAGAGGCTATATAACTTTGAAACAGTTATGAGCCAGCAAGGATCATGCAGCTGCCATCATGAAGATAAACCTTTTTTTTTATCGTATTTCCCTCAAACTTAATTTGCCTCAAAAGCATGTTTGTGAACATTTTGTTCAAGTGGCCATTATTTTGGTTTCTGTGTTAAGTATGTTGCTTTCTTTAGCATGTAATTTTTCCAGTAAAATTTTAGTTTTAAGTTTTAGAAAAGTTTTGTTGAAGTCATTTACAATCAGTTACCAGTTAATCACACCTAAAATTCAGCAGCTTGTATGCTTAATTTATTGTAACATAATAATCTTTTGTGTTGGCATTTCTAAATCTTCTCCTAATGGCAGATTCATATTTATAAATTTGTAAATGTCTGTGCTCTTTCTGTACTGCACAGTGAGTTGGTTAGGCAGCAGTTACTTACAGCATGTCTACTGCATGTTGAGCACTGTTCTAAGTCCTAGGGATTCAGTAGTGAACAAAGCTGGAGGAGGGCAGGGGGAGTGTCCGTTTCAGTAACATTATTGCACTGGGAGGTGGACTGGGAGGTGGACTCCATATCAGTCACTAAGTAGCTACCAGGCCAAGGAAGAAAATCACTGATCTTCATTTTCTTCAAGTGGTTGGAATTGATCTCTTGAAAGGTTTAATCTCGCTTCTAAAATTTCTCTACGGAAATTGTGTATGTTTACTTGTCTTTTGTTTCAGCCCCACCCCCCATTACTAAAAATTAAGGGCTCAAAGGCTGCTTGGCACCTTGTTTCCTACTAAAGGGGGGAATTTTTTATTTAGATGGGCTTATTACTGATTAAACATTTTAATTTAATGGACAGTATAAGAAAAAAGGGATTTCTTTTTTTCCACTTGGAATTTTTTCATAGCTGCTGATAACCCATAAAATAACCAGGTAGTATTATCTGTTTCATTTATTTTTTTCTATTTAAACATATTTTATAATTTTAGAATATTGGGAGAAATATAAATTACCCATATTATGTATTATATATACTATGTACAGTATAATAATTATAGAGTCTGGCAGCTGTATCTTGAGTGATTATTTTAATCCTTTTTGTGTTCCAGATGCTATTATTTATTTACTTATTTATTATTTTTTTTGCGGTACGCGGGCCTCTCACTGTTGTGGCCTCTCCCGTTGCGGAGCACGGGCTCCGGACGCGCAGGCTCAGCGGCCATGGCTCACGGGCCCAGCCGCTCCACGGCATGTGGAATCTTCCCGGACCGGGGCACGAACCCGTGTCCCCTGCATCGGCAGGCGGACTCTCAACCACTGCGCCACCAGGGAAGCCCCCAGATGCTATTATTAAAAATAAGTGCTTGACGTTTTACTTCAGCTATAAGAATTTGGTTTGCCGTTAGTAACTGAAAGGGTAAAGGACCGTTTACTGTCTTACTTAGGGCTAAGTAAGATTTTCTGTGATCTAGTTGAAGATAATCCGTCCATCTGTCCATCCATCCATCCATCCAGTCTTTCTCAGTGGTTGCTTGAGGGCTTATCACATGCATCCTTAAGTTATAGTGTCTTGTACTCTAGGCACGTGGGCTTCAGTAGTTGTGGCACGCGAGCTCTGTAGTTGTGGCTCGCGGGCTCTAGAGCGCAGGCTCAGCAGTTGTGGCGTACCGGCTTAGTTGCTCCACGGCATGTGGGATCTTCCCGGACCAGGGCTCGAACCCGTGTCGCCTGCATTGGCAGGTGGATTCTTAACCACTGCGCCACCAGGGAAGGCCTGTTTCTTTGTTTTTAAATTGACTGATTTTTTCCCCCCTTCCACAGTGTCTAGTCTCCTATTAGGTCCATTTAGTGAATTTTTCACTTCAATTATTTTTCATTTCTAGAATTTCTTTTTGGTTCCTATTTATATTTTCCATTTATCTGTTAAGATTTGCTGTTTGTTCTTTTATTTTGTCCGTAATTTCCTTTATATTTTAAAAGATTTGTACTCTATTTTTTGTCTGCTAATTTCACTATTTCTGTCATTTCTGGGTCTATTAATGAGGTATTTTCTTCCTGAATACAGATCTCCTTTTCCTGCTGCTTTGTGTGCCTAGTGATTTTTGACTGGATATGGGCGTTAAGAATGCTAGGCTGTTGAGCATCTGGGTTTTGTTGCCCTCCTTTTAAGAAGTGTTGAATTTTGTCCTGGTGGGCTGTTAGCTTACTTGCTGGTCATCTTGATCCTTTGAGGTTTGTTTCAGTCTCTGTTACAAGTGGAAGGCTGCCTTTTATAGGGCCAGTATAGCTTTCCTCCTAAAGTGTGGATTTTCTGGGGTCTCTGTTGAATGTCTGTGGTGTTTGTCACGATTTCTCCACCCTAAGTGATTAGAACACTTACTGTCTCTCAGTCCGGGGCAAGTTCTAGTAGTTGTTCAGCTTTCAGCTCCCTGCCTGTTGCTCTTTGTGTGGCCTCATGGACCTTCACCTGACGATTGTGCAGCTTAGTATTTGGCCACACAGTCAAGGGCATCCCCAGGTATAGATGAATGGAGCTCCTTCTCTGCATAACTTCCTTATTTCTACTGCCTGCCCCACAGATTCCAGCTAACTCAGTAGCCTTGAACTCTCATCTCTGTCTCCTCAGTTCAGTAAGACCACTGTGTTCTGTTTGGGCCCCCCTCCCTGCACTGTACTCTGGAAATTGTCTCCAGATAGAAAGCCAAGGTGGTTGTGGGGCTCACCAAGTTTGTTTCCCTTTTCTCGGTGATCACTAGGCACACAAAGAAGTTGTTCTGTGCGGCCTGTTGTCCAGTGTCTGAAAACAGTCATTTCATCTGTTTTGACTAGTTTCGTAGTGGTTTGTTGTGAGTGAGGTAGTTCGGTACCAGGTGCTCTAAAATGGTCAGAAGTGGAAGTCTGATATTATAGGCTTTGAAGAGAAATATTTTTATCCCTATACCATTGTTACTTTTAACAATTTAATGCACAGATTTACTTAACATCTCATATTGATAAACCGAGCATTTGTTTAGGTGTTATATGAGCAACTTCATCCTGTTTGTAGACAATTGAATATGCTGTTTTGGCTATTAGGTTAAAGTGTGTGTGTGTGTGTGTGTACATGTACATGTACACATGCATTCTGTGGTGATACATATTGGCCACTAACTAGAGGGTAATAAGAAATCAGTTCATTTGTTTTTAAAATTAGATAATTTATAGAATCATAACATAGTTTCACCTTAATGTATATTTATTTAACACCTGTGGAGGCAGGCACTGTCATGTGTTTGGGATATAGAAGTGAGTAAGAGAAATTGACTGTCAGCAATAGATGTAGCCTGTGCTGTGATTAGACTGTTCTTTACTTCTGGTTCATGAGCCCCCATTTTATTTATTTATTTATTTATATTTATATTTATTTTTATTTTTGGCTGTGTTGAGTCTTTGTTGCTGCATGCAGGCTTTCTCTAGTTGCAGTGAGCGGGGGCTACTCTTCGTTGTGGTGCGCGGGCTTCTCACTGTGGTGGCTTCTCTTACAGAGCACGGGCTCTAGGTGCACGGGCTTCAGTAGTTGCGGCACGCGGGCTCTAGAGCACAGGCTCAGTAGTTGTGGCGCACGGGCTTAGCCGCTGTGCGGCATGTGGGATCTTCCTGGACCAGGGCTCAAACCCATGTCCCCTGCATTGGCAGGCGGATTCTTAACCACTTTGCCATTTTAAAAATACTTCTTTCATCCTTACCCCCTTCAGCTTTCTCCCTCCCTTTTTGAACCATTTCTTCATGTTCTAAATATTCCTGATGGATTCAGTTCATTCTTTCACCGAACAGATATTTACTGAATGCAGGCCACGTCCCAGGCACTGTTCTTAGTACTAATGATATCTTACTCATGGACTTCCATTCAGTTACCCTCTTAATTTGTATTTTTCTTGCCAGCCATCATTAAAAGTGCAACTGGCTACTCCTTTAACGTTTTTCTTCTCTTTTGCTATGGGTATATCTTGCTAGGGACCTTGGAGGTTTCTTCCCACTTAAGCTTGGTTGCCTTTCTGTCATTTCTTAGGGGATTCTGTCTCAGAAACTTGGCCTTGTAAAAGTTTCTGCATTTGAATGTCTGAGTTTTAATTAACTTGAATTATTTTCATTTTTTTTTGTTCTTTAACATTGTTCTGTCTCTTTAAAATCTAATGTGGATTAATACTGTCACAAGGATGGTCTCCTATCAGTATATTAATAAAAAAAAATTCAAGTTAGCTACAAGTGATGCTACATGTGGGTCTTATATCAGAGATAAATGATTGGTATTTTCACTCAGGGTCTTCTCCCAGGCTTTTCTGTTTGGTATTTCCTCTGTGTCTACTTCTGCCTCTGTCTTGCCGTCTCTCAGTCTCTGAGATCTGTTCATGGAATGTTTCTCTCTAGAATCAGTGCTCATCTCTACTAGTGTTATGGTCTCTAGTTGTTAAAGTTTAGAACATAGTGAGGAAACTGCTTCATTTTTAAAAATTTATTTATTTATTTATTATTTAGTTATTTTTGGCTGTGTTGGGTCTTCGTTTCTGCGCGAGGGCTTTCTCCAGTTGCAGCAAGCGGGGACCACTCTTCATTGCGGTGCGCGGGCCTCTCACTGTCGCAGCCTCTCTTGTTGCAGAGCGCAGGCTCCAGATGCACAGGCTCAGTAGTAGTGGCACAGGCTCAGTAGTAGTGGCTCACGGGCCCAGTTGCTCCACGGCATGTGGGATCTTCCCAGACCAGTGCTCGAACCCATGTCCCCTGCATTGGCAGGCAGATTCTCAACCACTGCGCCACCAAGGAAGCCCGCTGCTTCATTTTTAAATAAACTATTTACCAACATTTTATGAACTTTTAAAATTTATGAAGATATGCTTATGGTTAAAAAGATTCATAGAGTTCAGAAGGATATAAAAAATGAAGACAGAACCTTACATGCATCCTTTTCTCCAGCTTGCCTTTTATACTATTTGGCAGCAATTTAAAATATTACCTTGGAGTTGAGCTCCAAGGCATGATTTTCAAGCAGAAGCTAACGCACCATTGTAAAGCAATTGTACTCCAGTAAAGATATTTAAAAAAAATACTTTTGAATTAAGTTTTGTAAGTTTATCATTAAATTAAAATATCTGCTATTGCAACATGTATTTATGATACATTCTTGGGCTAAAATATTATTTTTAATTTAGTTGAATAAGGGTTATATATAATATGGCAGATACAGGTTAAACCATATGAAATTGCTGTTTTGTAGGCCAAAGGAGGTCTAATGTCAGCAATTTCATATAGTTCAGCCTAATTCTTTATCATCGTCTCTGTTATAGGATGAACTGAGTCTATTTCCTCATTAACATTTAGATTTAAAAAGGAAGATGGGAGCTTCCCTGGTGGCGCAGTGGTTGAGAGTCTGCCTGCCAATGCAGGGGACATGGGTTCGTGCCCTGGTCTGGGAAGATCCCACATGCCGCGGAGCAGCTGGGCCCGTGAGCCATGGCCGCTGAGCCTGCGCGTCCGGAGCCTGTGCTCCGCAATGGGAGAGGCCACAACAGTGAGAGGCCCTCGTACCGCAAAAAAAAAAAAAGGAAGATGGAAACTTTAGAAAGAATAAAAACCATGGTGATTTGCTTAATTATAGAATCAAGTTGACAAGAAATTCCCATATTAGTTTGTCTTCTTGGAGTCTTATTATAGGAGAGGAATGAATGAGTGAATACCTTAAATACTTTCTGGCATTGTGGGAGGAAACTAAACTTGAGTCTCTTTCTGGATTTCACATGCAGCAGTTGAGCTAAGAAAGGAGACAGTGAGCATGTGGCAGACACCACCTATATACCAGGCCTTAGTGCTAGAAGCTTAATCTTTCTTTCACTTCGCTAAGTAACTGGTAATGTTACTAAGTAGTTATAATAGATTTTATAGTAAACAGATGGTATTGTAAATAGCTTTATAAAAAAAAATCCCACAGGGACTTCCCTGGTGGCTCAGTGGTTAAGAATCTGCCTGCCCACGCAGGGGACACAGGTTCGAGCCCTGGTCCTGGAAGATCCTACAGGCCACGGAGCAACTAAGCCCCTGCACCGCAACTACTGAACCTCTGTGTCTGGACTACTGAAGCCCACGCGCCTAGAGCCCGTTCTTCGCAACAAAAGAAGCCACCGCAATGAGAAGCCCGTGCACCGCAACAAAGAGTAGCCCCCGCTCGCCACAACTAGAGAAAGCCCACGCTCAGCAACGAAGACCCAATGCAGCCAAAAAAAAATCCCACAAGTGAAAAACATAGTTGTTTCTTGTTGACCCACATTTAGATTACCTACAGCAAATTTTAAAGGAAAATCAGATTCTTTGTCACCTACCATACCACTCTTAGGACGGAAATGTGTTTTAGTCTTTAAAAAAAAAACAACCTACAAACCCCAAAATGTGGGGGGAAAAGCCTTACGGTGTATTGTGTAGTCAGAATATAGCCTGTTTTTGGACTCTCTGCTACTTGCATTAGTTGGAAGATAGCTTTCTTAAGATGAGCAGTTAAATTTTTTTAGATGTTATTCAAAGCAGCATTGGCATCATTTGGTGGCTTGTTAGACTCTCAAGCCCTACTCTAGCTCTACTGAGTCAGTCTGCAGTTTTAACAAGATTCAAAGGCAATTTGTAAGCACGTTAAAGTTTGAGACTCACTGTTATAGATCGTGGGTGGCATTGTCACCCCCACAAACCAATGCCTTAGTTACCCCTCAGTGAGTGCTTGTTGAATTTAGTGCATGTAATTGACTAGATCTAGATTCAGAAAATGAAACAAGTATTTTAGGAGGATAGTTGTAACAGTAATAATCAAGCAGCAGCTATCCAGTTCATTGTATTTCTTTCATGGCTGTCTGGATATCAAAAAGTTATTGATCCGTCACCCAAAATGTATTCTTGAGTCTGATTCTACTCATGCTGGATGATTAGTCACTGTCTTGTGATTGTGTGTTTGTGGTGTGTGTGTGTGTGTACATACGCAAGTCAACAATAGTATACAAATTAAAGGAGTAATTAGATTTTGGTGAGTCAAGGATATATAATCCATATTGTAATGTATAAGATAACTTAAAAAAAATAATCTGCGTGCAAGGAGGGCATATAAAGTTTAATCCAGCAGAAGGTAAGAAAGGAACATAAAACAGTTGGAATAAGTATAGAAAGGTTATTAGTGTTCATACATGAATTAAACCCAACTACATACTGTTTAAAAAGAAACAAACCTAAAATATAAGGGAACAAAGGTTGAAAGTAAAAGGATGAACAAAAGACATACCATGCGAAGATTAAGAGGTGGGCTTGGTGTAGTCATGCTAATGTCAGACAAGGTGAAAAGCATTATTGGAAACAAACGGGCAGTTTTTAATGATAAAAGGCCTTATTCATCAGGAAGGTATAAAAACTTTCAATTTATGTAATGCAGTACATGACCTAAATGGGAGATTTTTAATATACCTCTCTGGCTAACCAATGGAATAAGATAAGTACAGAAATAGAAAATACAAGTAAAAGAGAAATACTTAATAAAATTAATAAACCTTTGATTAGACTGATCACAAAGAAGAAAAGAGAAGGACTTTTTAACCAATCTTGGGTGAAGGGGCTGTCACTACAGTTATGTCTACATTGATTGAAAAGCTTATAAGAGAGGGTATTATGAAGAAGTTGATAATGATGCATTTGAAATTTAGACAAAGTAAACATAGTATTGGAAACATATAGCCTACCAAAACAGACACACCAGAAAATGTAAAATCTGAATAGTCATATTTAAGAAATTTAATTGAAAAACCTACCCACAAAGAAAGCTGCACGTCCAGGTGATGTCACCAGTGAATTTACTACAAAAGGATAATCATGACCAAATTGTATTCCAGGAATGCCGCAGTTGATTTAACATTCATAAACCAATCAGTGTATTTCACCACATTAACTAAATAAATAAGAAAACGCATGTCATTTCAGTGGAGTTCAGAAAAAGCATTTAATAAAATTCAGCATCAGTTCATGAGAAAAAGGTTTTAGCACACTGGGGCTAGAAGGGAACTTCGTTAACCTGGTAGTGGTTATCAGTTAAATACCTAGAGCAACCACAATACTGGAGAAATACAGAAAGCTTTCCTTCTGAGATTGGGTGTGAGACAGCAGAACCTGTACCTCCTCCTCTAATCACCGCTGTACTGAAGGTGGCAGCAAGTAGAATAAGGCAAAGTGAAGAATAAAGATTAGGAAGGGGGAAAAAGAAGACTGTTCAAGTGCCCAGTTGTGCTAGTAGCTACTTACTAGACAGTGCAGATAAATCCATCATTGCAGAACTTTCTGTTGGACAGCGCTGTTCCAGACAATGCAGTTTCAACCAAAATCCCAGCATGCGTTTATTTGTCTTGGTGAATTTGATGAGCTAATTCTAAAACATAGACACAAAGAGGGCTAAGAATAGCCAAAACATTCTTGTAGAAGAAAAAAATTCTTTACTACATATTACAACTTCTGAAGCTATCATAATTTAGACAATATTTGGTTCTTACACAAAGATATAAGAAATCTAGGTAAGTCTTTATCCAGCATAAGAGAATAAAGAATCCGAAAACAGATCCAAGTATGTATGAGTATGTGATTTTTGATAAAGTTGACATTACAGGGCATTGGGGAAACTTTCCTTTTAATAATTGGTTCTGGGTTAACTGGATGTCCATTTTGGGGGGAAATGAAACTTGATTGCTATCGGAAACACAGAAATCAGATCCAAGAGCACTGCCCATCTTTAGATGTGAGTGGTAAAACCCAACTTCTGGAAGATAACATAGAATTTCTTCATGACTTTGGTATAAAGGAAAGATTTCTTAAACAGACACCAAAAGTACTAATTTTAAACCAAAAGTTGGTAACATTAAGAGATTGTGTTCGTCAAAAAATACCATTAAGGGACTTCCCTGGTGGTGCAGTGGTTAAGAATCCACCTGCCAATGCAGAGGACATGGGTTTGAGCCCTGGTCAGGGAAGATCCCACATGCCACAGAGCAACTAAGCCCACAAGCCACAACTACTGAGCCCGTGAGCCACAACTGCTGAAGCCCGTGCTCTGCAACAAGAAGAGCCACCGCAATGAGAAGCCCGTGCACCGCAATGAAGAGTAGCCCCCGCTTGCTGCAACTAGAGAAAGCCCGTGCACAGCAACAAAGACCCAACACAGCCAAAAAATAAATAAAATAAATTAGTTAATTTAAGAAATACCATTAAGAGAGTGACTGTAAACCATCTGTAACCGATAAGGGGCTTATATCCAAAATATGTTAAAAAATCTAATTTTTTTTGGCTTTAGATATTTGTAAGAAAAAGACTCTCTTGATAGAAAAATTGAAAAACAATCTGAATGGGCATTTCACCTAAGTGGATACCCAAGTGGCTGATAAATGAAAAGATGCTCATAGTCACGAGGAAAATACACATTAAAATCACAGTGGAGTACACACCTACTGCAGTGGCTGAAATTAGAAATACTGATGGTTCCAAGTGTCAGTGAAGGAATGGAGCACAGGGAATTTTCATAAACTACTAGGGAAGAAATAGGTTGATTAAACAAAAAACTGGAAAAAAACCAACAGAACAGCATCTCTGTATATACCGAAAATCACTTAAGAATCTTTCTAGTGGCAGTATGCTTAATAGCTCTGAACTGGAAGTAATCCCATGTCAATCAAAAGTAGGGTGGATAAAGTAATGATAATGAACAAGCTACAGTTCATAAGCCTAACATTAAGCAAACAAATTCATTTATATAAAGTTAAAACTAATCTGTTTTTGGAGGTCAAGATACTAGTGACTTTTAGGGATGAGGGAGTTAGGTATTGATTGGGAGGCGTCATAGAGTAGTGGTGCGGGGTTTCTGGAATGATGGCAAGTTTTATTTTTCTTGTCCCACAGGTTCAATTGATGATAATTATTTAAGCTATATACTAAAGACTTTTTTCTGTGTATTATAACAAATAAGTTTAAGCACAATATGTAATAATGACATTGATGATAGAAACAGAAGCTTGTATGTTTTAAAAAGTGCATGTTATGTACCAGGTTCTATTCTGCATGTCAACTTGTGATATCTCGTTTAAACTTTATAACAATCCGAAAGGAACAGGGTTAGTATAATAATATCTCGGCTATAGGTAGGGAAACTAGGACCCAGAATGGTTAAGTCGTTTGCCATTCAGAGCCTTAGTCTTTTTACTATTTATTTATGAGTTATTTATAGATCAAGGACCCCAATTCTTTTCATATACATTTATATTCCTTCCCAGTCTTCTGTGTTTTTAACATGCAGATTTCACACACACACACACACACACACACACACACACACAGTTATTTGACAGTTAGGTTTCCAAGTTTTTGCTGTTGTAAACAATACCAAAATAAACATTCTTCCCTTACTATTTTTGTGCACATCATCTATTATTTCCTTAGGATAAATTTTTTTTTTTCACCAAACAAAGTCGCTCTATGGAATTGGATTAACTGAATGTATTTTTAAATTATGAATAATGAAATGTTTAGAGAAGTTATCCCATCTGTCATCGCAGGAACATTGTACTTATCCAGCAGATATTTATGAATCATATACTCTGGGTCAGTAAGGACTGCACGCTGTAATGGAGGGAGATAGAAGCTAAGGTCTAAAAACAACACTAAGTAGGGGGTGAAGACTTGAGATTTGCGCCTTAGAAAGGTCACTCTAGCCATCTTACTGAAGAAATGCGGAGTTGCATATGGGCAAAGTAAAGAGAGAGAGATCTATTAGGAATCTATTTTAGTCATCTAAGTGAGGCATGGGGTAATGGAAATGAAAAGAGGAGACTGAGCGTTCTATGGGAAGTAGAATCAGTGAGATTGGGCTTCCATTTGCACAATGCCGTCTGTGGAGGAAACGAACTCGAACGTGACTCTCAGAGCTTTGATTCTGGTTGACTGGGTAGAAGACAGTGGCGTAGTGGCGTTTGCTGTGTAGGATATAGAAGTGGAACTTATATTTTTTTGGGGGAATTGAGCTTTGTTCTCTTTAGTTTGCAGAATCTGTGCAACATTCAGGTAGAGATTGTATGCTCCAGAAGAAGGGTACTCGCCCCATCTTCCTTCCCATCTACTGTACCGTGCATTACAGTACAGTAATTGCAGTTGATATTAAGCCATCTACTAATTGCCGGAGCCGTTCTGAGTACTTTACATGTATTAAAGCACTTAACCTTCACCACAGCTGTTTGAGGTAGATATTATTATCATTATCAGGAAATTAGGTGTGCAAGGCCACACAGCTGGTAAGCGTGAAGCTGAAATTTCAAACTACAGCAGCCTGGCTAAGAATCTGTGGTCTTCACTTTGGGGCCAGCGCCGTTGTGTGTTTCAAAACAAGCTGACTTTAGAAAAATTACTCAGGTGCTGAACAGTGTAGTGTGTTGTGTGGTGAGAGTTTGCTGGTTTACTCAGGAAGACAGGCACATGTATGCTGGGCCAGTGTTGGTTGACCAGGGTTTTGTGCTTTGTTTTCTGGCTTTAGTCTGTGATTGCAAATTTGCAGATTTGGTTGAATATAAGAAGAAAAGTCTTTTTCTTTTCCTAAAGAAAAATTAACTTTTATTAGCTAGCTACCAAATACTTTTAGGACCAAAATGTTAATTTTCCATTTCTACTATGAAAATTATGACCATGGTCCCAGCCTACCTGTGGGATAATAATTGATTGTTCGTTTTTGTGGCAAGCTTGCCTGGTCTAGGCTCTCTTAGGACTGTGTCAGAAGAGTCCAGAGGAATACAGCAGCCTGTGAATTTGTTTCCATGTATTGTGCGCTCAACTTTTAATTACCTGTGTCAGTGGTGAGCACCATTAGGACACATTTTTCACCTGGTTTGGGGGATGCTAGGGCTGTTGATTGCCATACACCTGACAAAGCGGCATCTCAGCAGTTTTCCTTTGAATTGATTTTTGAAGAGCTGATCCATTGGACAGGCCCTTTGCAGGAATTCAGAGATTACTTTTGCAACTTGTGGTTCTCAATTGATGCAAATCTCATGTAAAAATAAGTATGAAAGGTTGTTTCCATTGCTTTACAAAAAGATTTACTTACGATTTTCTCTTAAAACAGACTTGTAGATATTCATTTTAATCACTGTTATATTTTATACCGTTTATTGTACAACAGTTGTGTTGAGTGTCATACCCTTGTTTGCAGTTTTAAAGGTTTTTAATATTATTGAACATCCTAAAGTCCTTATTTAAAGAACTATCAGATAAGTCAAAAGATACAAACATTGGGATATGAATGCATCCTTTAAACCTCACTTATTATCTTCTCGTAGGAGGAGAGACTTCAGCATGCAAACCTTCATCTGTTCGGCTTGCACCGTCATTTTCATTCCATGCTGCTGGCCTTCAGATGGCTGGACAGATGCCCCATTCACATCAGTACAGTGACCGTCGCCAGCCAAACATAAGTGACCAACAGGTTTCTGCCTTATCTTATTCTGACCAGATTCAGCAGCCTCTAACTAACCAGGTAAGTTTATGACGTATCAGAAATGATTTGTTGGGATGGTAATTTATTCATTAAAATGGTAAAATAGTAAATAGGCAGAATGCCTTAATGGTTTTCAGTTTACATGTCACATGGGATTCCGGGTTGACAGAATATGATATTAAGGAGTTTGTGTTTAAAAGTTTGTTGGTTTTTTTGGTTGGTTTTTTCTATGTATTTCACTTTAATTAGAAAAACACTTATAAACATAACCACATTCTCTCATTCTGCGATGGGGGAAAAGTTACTTCTAAAGAATATTAGTTAAAATAAAAAAACTTAAACCTTATTTTTATGGGAAGGCGGTTAAGTAGAAAAATGTAAGTTATAGGAAAACAAGTCGGATTCCATTATAGGAAACTTAAAGAGGTGATTTTATACTGTCATAAACTACTTCAGTACACATTTATAAAAATAAATATGAAACTCCTTAAAATTAAAAAGAAAAATTATAAATTAATCATGCTGCTCATTCTAATATTCAGACTAGAGATTCAGCAATTTTCCATAAGACGGATAGTGTAAAGTGAATAAATGCTGAAATCTCTTGATATACATACACATATGCATGTGTGTATGAATCTTCCTGAATTAACTGCGTCCACCATGTTGATTTTTGATTTCGGGAGTTTTTTTTTTTTTTACTAGCTATAGTTGTGGTAAAGTTTCTTTCTCCACTGAGACTGTGTGTGATGAGTGCAGAAAATGGCTGTTTTTCCATGTACTCAGGAATTTGGTTTGTCACTGTTTAGGTCTTTCGATATGAACAAAACCAGAAAATTTCGAAGTATTTCTTATACTGGATTATTTGAAGGAAATGTGTTTTCTCTAATTCAATAATACCTGGTTTTAATGAGCTATTGGCTACAGTTAAGTAACATCATTATTTGAGGACACCCTTGTATGTATTATAATAAGATCTTGTGAATAGTTGAACTGACTTTACATTTATAAAATTATATAACGTGAATAACATTCACAGTTAAATAGTAAGATAAATTATGACAGGACATAAGAATTTGTTTTATGCAGTAAATGGAGAAGTTGTATGTTTGAGAATTGGAGCAGTTGGTCAGAATTGGAAAGTGTTCAATTGTGTACCAGAAGAAAATTCTCTGGACGTCCAAAAAGTAGTAATAGCACAGTCTTTGCACTGTAATTTCAAGAAACAAAGTATGTTTGGATTCATTTTCCCGCTTGTTCAAAAGTAGCCTATCAGGTAGGGTGTCTGTTTTTAGTCTGTTTTTACAGCTGAAGGGATTGAGCTCCCATTTGTGACTTCTCCAAGTATGTAGGCAGTAGACTCTGGGGCCCAGCCCAGGCTTCTTTCTTCTTAGATACAGTGCTTTTTCAGTTGTAACACCTGGCATCTAAGGAGGGCTAGGAAAAAAATCCAGTCCTTTCAAGTTATTTTATGTTTGTATTATTGTAGTAGGTAATTTAGTTAACAAAGTACCTATTTTTAGATACAGCTAACATCTTATTTGAGGGTTATTTTCAAATAAGAGATAAGTTACTTAGTATTTCCATTGTAAACTGTAAAATATTTTAAAAGATTCGTATGATGTAAAAAGACTGTCTTTTAAGTAATAGTATTCAGCCAGATACTTCTGCCAAACTCCAGAAATTTTGGAACCTTAATAAGGCAGTCAGATTAAAAGCTTACTTATAACTGAAGTGTAAAGCACTGAAACTGTGCACTGATGTGGCGTGGTCTGCTGGTCATAAGACATGGGCTCCAGGTCTTGACTCATGATCTGGTTGTGTGACTTGAGTCAGGTCACATGGACTCTTCCCTCTGTTCCTTGAATGTAAGATTGAGACCTTAGACTAGACCCTCCAGAAGAGTACTCTCTAGCTCTAAACTTCTGTAATTTCATTATTCAGTTTCCATAATCATCCTATCCAGTGCCTTTTAAGTAAGGTTTATTGTACAAGTAAATTGAAAGAAGATAACGTTTTATTTCTGGTAGTTAATCTTTCTTGTGTGAGTGTGTTTCATGTGAATTTAAATACAGTTTTGTTCAAAAGATAAATGAAGTAAAAGTAAAAGTAGAAAAGTATGATTGATGTTCAGAATGCTGAGTCTCTCTGGGCTGTTAACAGTTTTCACAGTACCTTTCATGGTCCTTAAGCTATGTACTCTGGATATGTGTTACATATGCTATTCAACTTTATTAATAGCTCTCAAAATAGCAAGAATGGCAGGACATGGTGTTTCTCATTCTCCACTGTATATATGAAAATATGAGGTAAACATAAAATGGGTGGAATAGGTATTATTAAACTAGAAAACAATTTTTAAATAAAGTCCTGGTACTTAACACTGTGGAATCTTTTCAAGAAAAAAAGATTGTTTTAGCTCTTGTAGCTTCTCTAAGCAGGAGGTGTGAACTACTGCCTTTTTTTTTTTTTTTTTTTTTTTTTGGCTTTGTGATCTGTGTCATCATCACACAGAAAGGTCAAGAGATAGGAGCGTTGGGGATGTGACATTTTTTGGCTCCCGGAGCCTTAAGGCTGAGGTGGCAGGAGAATAGCTCAACAACTTTGCCTTTTCAGCGAGGGCGTTGGGGGCGGTGTGGAGGCCGTGGTGGGACTGGGCTACCTGCAGTGGCTCAGGGAGCCCCTGGGTCCTCTGAACGCTGTGGGACTTCTGCCCGGCTGCGGAAGGGAAGGAGGGAGCTTGCTATGTTACATTCTCCTGACTGTGTGACCATAAGAAGTTGGAAGTGGACAAAGTGTCAAGTGCTTAGGGCTGGCTTGAGTCTTAGTATATAGATTTGTCACTGAGTGTGTATTTGGACAAGTTAATTTTCTAATTCTGAATTGGTGCTTATGGCACCACAGTAATGAGAAACAGAAAGTTTGGTTGCCTAACAGGAAATCACAATGAAAGTTTGTGGAGGAAGAGTCGTTTAGTTTGTCGAAATTAATTTGTTCTTTCCATATATTTTGAGTGCCTAGCCTGCACAAGGCACTATTTGAAGCACTGAAATACAGCCTGATCTAAAGGCCAGTTTTTTGTGGGCGGAATTCATCTGGTTTATATATACAGATGCCCCTGAAATAGTAACTTCTGTTGCCAGAAGAATATAAGAAAAGTAATGTATTTAGAATTAGCTAATTGATTTGGCCTTTTAGGTAGCTTGGCTAATTGTGGAAGAGGTTAGCAATATTGTGTGACATGCCAAGGCCATAGCACACACTCATATATTGAGTGCAGGAAAGATTGTTAGGCAAAATTACATTCATATCCAATTTCATGCATGTCCTATGTACATTAAATATTTTTTTTTTGATTGTGGGATTTTGGTGTTTTAAGCGAGCATAATTACTCATGGAAAGATGTAGGCACTAGTCACATTTTTTCCGATGTTTGAAATACCAGTGGAATTGTAAGTGGGCAAGTTAAAAAAGCATATTTACAGTTTTGAACATAATTAATTGTAATGCATATGTTTATTTTATTGGTGTTTATTATGCATGACTCAATTATTTTGTCCAACAAATAGACTAAAAATGATTCAACAAGAGGATAGACAAGAGACCTAAAATTAACAGGGAGCTCCTGGCCCAGTGCTGTGGTTCAGATCATAGGCTTAGGTGGGAGACTGCCTCACTTCTCATCTCTGTTATTTACTGGCTCTAAGACCTTGGTCAAGTAACTTTACATCAGAGACTCAGATTTCTCATTTGTAAAATAGTGACAGGAACTTACGTTACTTATTCTCATGAGATTGTTGAGAGGATTACATGAGAGAGTAAAAATCTGCATACTCAAAGCATAGTGTATAGCAAATATTTGCTGCTATAATTATTATTTTATTAACTACTTAAGTAATTCAGTTGTTTCTAGCAGTAGTTATACCTTCTATCAACTCTTGTGGCAAAGGTAAACAAGTATTTCACTGGTTCAGATTTCGTGAAACTTCACAGTGAGGCTACACTCCAATGGTCCAAGAATGGTCTTGCCAAGTACGTTACCGGCTTGAAAACGGTCAGGGTCTTAAAAAATAAAAAAAGGAAATACATTAAGAGAAACCTCTTTCATTACCTTAAATGCTTATAGCATTCATTCACATAAAAGTATTTGACATGCTTATTACTGATATTGTCTATTCATTAAATTAAGTCTCCAAGGACAGGTATAAGAACCAAATATTCTGTGAACCTAACTGTACCTGTTCATATTTAGAAAAATAAAACTATATATATTTAATAAATTAACTCAGGTGATATTATTAAGTCATACTATATTTTCAGACAAATAGTTACAATCATTGAAGGTTTTTTTTCCCTTAAACCTTATTTGGAACTTTAAGAAGGAGAGGATCATGGGAAGAGGTAATAATTATTAACTTAATTCAGTAGTTCAGTGAATTTGCCATCCGGATAACAACTTTTTAGAGTTTGAGTATAGATTCAGAAGAAACTAATGTTAATACCAGTTTAAGAGAAAGTACAGGGTCGGAACAGTTCTCGGAGCTGAGTTGCTATTCCCAGGTTATAATCCTCAAATTTGGCTCAAATTTCCACTTCTTTCATAGAATAAAGAGAGGGAGAGAGAGTACAGCTAGGTAACTGTAACTAGGTAACACCATCTTTTCA
Source organism: Globicephala melas (assembly GCF_963455315.2). Taxonomy (NCBI): domain Eukaryota; kingdom Metazoa; phylum Chordata; class Mammalia; order Artiodactyla; family Delphinidae; genus Globicephala; species Globicephala melas. Next base: position 7,836,428 of record NC_083317.1, on the reverse strand, counting down.
TACCACAGGGATGGGGATTCTTTTCTGTTCTGTCCTTACAACCCTTCTGTCTTCTTTTTTTGTTACTGTGGGTTAACTTGGTTAATTTTCCCAAGACTCCAGACATTTCTGTGAGGCCTTAGTATGATGTCTTTTCTGTCTCTCTGCCCCTCAGATTGACTGACCACAGTGCCTTTGGAAGGGGCTGCATCAGGGGCTTCTGGCTCAGTTGTTTTGCTGGTGTAAATGTCTGCAGGAGAGCTAGATAGGAGCCCAAGGATGACTAGCGTAGTGACTGAAGGTACCTTGATGTCATTAATTGGTTTTGAGGATCTGTTGCTTGCAAGAAGCCCCTCTGGGAACTCCTTTGCTGAGGCTTGAGGAGTGGGGCGAGAGCAGCCATCCAGGATCATTAGTGTGCTAGTTGCAGCATTCCTGGGCGTATTTATGTTTGGAGGACGTTTGTGTTTCCTGCTTTATCCCCCGTCTAGCAGGAAGCTCACAGTTGAACCCTGACTGCTTATTGGACGATGAAGGAGACATGGGTTAGTTTTGGGGTGGGAGTATGGTTGAAATGAGTTTTTTAAAAGAAAGTTTCATTAGCTTTAAGGTGTTCTCTGGAACTTATTTGTGGTCAGCTCCTAGTGTAATCATAGGTAGGGATATTGGTATTATGGCTTCACTTGTTTATTCAACAAATACTTATTAAGTACCTACTGTGTTTCAGGCACTATGCCTGCTATGTTTTAGGCAAAGGGAATACAACATTGAAGAAAAGAATCCCTGCCCCATATGGAGTTTTCCTTGTAGTGGAAGGAGAAGGAGAAAAAACTAGAACCAGTAAATGAGTAAATGTATACCAGTACGTCAGGTGCCGAAAAGTGCTGCTGGCTGGGGGCACAGGGAATGTGGAGGGTGAGGTCGGATGTGTTAAGGTAGAGGGCATGTTTTACTCAGTCATGTTAAAGAAGTGAGTGAAGATTTCAGCCTCGCTTACAGGTGCTGGTCAGAGGGCAGGGTCTGGGGTTGTTAGGAGCTGCAGTTCTGCAGCACCAAGCTCCATCTCTGCTCCACGAACAGCTTGCTTCGTGGTGCCAACTGGGTCTTAGACTCCCGTGTTAGGAAGCTGAAAGGTGGGTTAGTCTTCATCTGCCTGTTGTGAACCAGGTCAGGCTTTAGGAATAATTTAGAAGAAATTTTTCCTTAGGCTAATTGTATGGTGGAGAAGCCCTCTTGGGCAGCGTCATGCATGTCTCCTGGACCAGGGGTATATCTGTATTCCTCTTGTTGAATTTGGGGAACAAAATTGAAGCCTTGGTAACTGGGCATATTATCTTCTAATTCCGTTTATTTGTTCCAGTGGTTGTCTTCAGTGGATTCCGGATGAAAGAGATATGACCAAGAGAGCATGTATACTATTCTAACGTAGATGTCTTTTTTTTTTTCTTTTTTAAATACGTATACACAGGTTACAGAAGAGGGAATTCATACCAGTACAGTATAGTTAAAGTGCTAGTCTTTTCTGTCTATTTAAGGTGATGCCTGATATTGTCATGTTACAGAGGCGGATGCCCCAAACCTTCCGTGATCCAGCTACTGCTCCCCTGAGAAAACTTTCTGTTGACTTGATCAAAACATATAAGCATATTAATGAGGTAAGACTATTGATTTGTTATAACAGCATCTATTTTGCAATAGAGCAAGGGAAAAAAGTTATTTTGTAGCATATTTAAGCATACTAAAATTATTTTTAACTCCCAAGGATTGTCATATTGATGATTATCATGAAGACTGGTAAGTTAGTGATTTATAGATAATAAAATTATAATTGTGTAAAACAAATAAGATATATTAACAAGGACTGCAAAAAGTTAAGATAATTGTGGATAACTTCCCTTCTTTTTAAAGTTATATTTAATATATGCTGAGTTGTCATTTTTATAATAATCTCGTCTCCAAAACTTCAGGGGAAAGGAAGGTAATAATGATAATATAAAAGTATGAAAATGTTACGGAAGTTTGCTTAAATTTTTACTTATCTGTTTCTACTTTTACCATGGATGTCAGGAAGCTCTGAGATGTATTTAATGCCCAGTTAACAGGCATTTGCTCTAGTCTGTCTGATCTATCTATATTTATGTAGTTTAAAGTTTTCTTTTTAAATTAATGTGTGTTCTTTTATCTGTATCTTTTTCATTGTAAGATATCTGAAAGCCTTTTTGGTGGAAGTAAGTAGGATAAAAAACATGGACAGCCCTTTGAATTACTCACCTTTCAACTTGACTCTTGGCTTTCAAAACTTATTTTTCTGGTGTTTTAGACCTTTGGCTTGGTTGTTACTTGCTTCTAATCCCAACTCTAGCTCTGTAATGAATTATTAAATGAGCTTTTTTGGGGAAGGGTGGACACCCTATGCTTTCTTTCCTCTTCCAATGGGGCCTTACATCCTTTCACGTTAAAGACTTATCTTCTACCAGCTTTAGAGCCATTTAACTAAAAAGATGTTCTTATGTGTGTATAAATTTTATAGCAGTTTGATGCTGTTTTAATGCCAGTATTATATTATTGTGGCAATGTGGCAGGATAAAATTGAAGTGAACTCAATGAGGAGCATTTCTAAGTTGGATTTTGTATACAATTTATATGTTATAAAAGATGTTCCAAACTAGCTTTTGGTCATCTGAAAATATCTGATAAATTGTTGTTAACAATTGATTAATGTCAGTTTGCTAATATCTGATAAATTGTTAAACTGTTAACAGTAGCTTTGTTAAAGCTTGTTTTTAACTGTTTTGCCACCTTGTAAACTAGTTTTTCTGATGTTGCTGTGTGCAATGTAATTTATAATTTCCTGAAAGTTAGTTACCAGTTACCTGGACTGTTGCCTAGTCCACCTATTATTTTTTACTAGTCTTAGAAACTACTTTATAAGAAAAACAGATACAAGGAAAATAACTGAATCTGTGACCAACCATAAGGTTTACGGCCTTTAGTGGGGGGGGAGGGGCATGGCTGTTTTTCATTAATATGTTATTACAGGCTTAAGAACTAGGCATGTCTCAGAGGCCCTTTTTATATTAGCAAAACATCAGTTCATATATTATACATTTAAACTTTCATTTTTAAAATCTTTTGCTCTAGGATCAAATATAAAATTGGGATTGACTAGAAAGGGGCATGAGGGAACTCGAATATAAGGAGGATGAAAATGTTCTTTATTTTGTTTAGCATATGTTGATTACATCAGCGTATACATTTTCCCCAAAGTCCTTCATATTATACACTCTTTTTTTTTTGAATTTTTGAATTTTATTTATTTTTTTATACAGCAGGTTCTTTTTATTCATCCATTTTATACACATCAGTGTATACATTGTCAGTCCCAATAGCCCAATTCATCCCACCACCCCCACCCCCGCCCCCCGCCGCTTTCCCCCCTTGGTGTCCATATGTTTGTTCTCTACATCTGTGTCTGTTTCTGCCCTGCAAACTGGTTCATCTGTACCATTTTTCTAGGTTCCACAAATATGCGTTAATATACAGTATTTGTTTTTCTCTTTCTGACTTTCTTCACTCTGCGTGACAGTCTCTAGGTCCATCCACGTCCCTACAAATGACCCAACTTCGTTCCTTTTTAATGGCTGAGTAATATTCCATTGTATATATGTGCCACGTCATCTTTATCCATTCGTCTGTTGATGGACACTTAGGTTGCTTCCATGTCCTGGCTATTGTAAATAGTGCTGCAGTGAACATTGGGGTGCATGTGTCTTTTTGAATTATGGTTTTCTCTGGGTATATGCCCAGTAGTGGGATTGCTGGGTCATATGGTAGTTCTGTTTTTAGTTTTTTAAGGAACCTACATACTGTCCTCCATAGTGGCTGTATCAGTTTACATTCCCAACCAACAGTGCAAGAGGGTTCCCTTTTCTCCACACCCACTCCAGCATTTGCTGTTTGTAGATTTTCTGATGATGGCCATTTTGATGATGGTGGGAGGTGATACCTCATTGTGGTTTTGATTTGCATTTCTCTAAGATCTATACCATCTCACTGTATATAAATTATACCTTAGTTTAGAAAATAAATATGAATCAGGTCCTGTTACTCTTCTTGAGTGGGAGACTTTGGCGTGGTCACGTAACATCTCCTATTTAAAAAATGTATAAACAGTATAATTCTAAAGTGAATTTTACTGTAGATATTTTTCATTTGTTATATATCAGTGTTATTCTGTAATTCCAGTAGCAACTATAGAAAATTATTTATTTTATTTTTGTGTGTGTTATAAAGAATAAAAATTCATCAGTTTCCTACTGATAGCAGATGTGTCTTGTATGTACTCGACATATGGTGCCCTCACTGCTCCCCGTCCCCAATAATTTTTCATTGCACAGCTAACACTATTTTCTCATTTCAGGTTTACTATGCAAAAAAGAAGCGAAGACACCAGCAGGGCCAGGGAGACGATTCTAGTCATAAGAAGGAGCGGAAGGTTTACAATGATGGTTATGATGATGATAACTATGATTATATTGTAAAAAACGGAGAAAAGTGGATGGATCGTTACGAAATTGACTCCTTGATAGGCAAAGGTTCCTTTGGACAGGTAATTTAATGGAAGATGCTGAATTTCATAAATTAGAAAGAACTTCCTAGTGAATCATGTTACTATAGCCTTTTCTCAGTAGTACACTTTTAATATTTGCAAATAGATCTAAACAACGGATATGTAAGTATTTGGGTTATTATAGTTTTCTGTAAAGGTAAGAAAACTGCATCAGCTATAAAAACTCCATTAGACTTTTTAAAAAAAAACTTTCTATAGCTATCAAGTAGTTATTTTACTAATACTAAGTGGTTGATTTTAATCACTAATAGACAGTATTGCCTCTTTCATGTGGGGTTTTTAGTCTCTGGATTGTTCGTCGTTGTGTATGAGAGAGATAATTACCTTCCTGTCGGATACTCCTCCTCACAGAGAACAAAATTACCATTTTCAGCTGGCACAGCACATGTCCTCTCGCTTCTTTGGAGACTTGGGACACCAGGGGCTGTGCCCTAAGTTTTTCCTCAGCTCCTCTTCTAGCTCCGTCAGGCCTCTAAATGGGCAGAGGGTCTCCAGGGTCTCCTCTTAAGTCCTCATGGCATCAGCGTTGCTAATATTGTGATTGGCATTGTTCCGATGGGTGGGGTCGTTCAGGCCGCTTCTACCCGGAAGAGAGAGGGAGGAACTCCAGTGGACCTGGTTTTTTGTTCGTTCCTAGTCTCTTCTCTCCACCCACAGCTCTCTTCTCCTCACTTGCCCACCCTATCCCAATACAAAGCACAAACCCTAACTACATTAGCCTCTTACATCAGCTGTGCCCAGACTAAGAGCTGTCAGACCTTCTTCCTTGCACTTTTAAAAAGCTTTTCTCTGGCAGTGGATCCCCCAGCTGTTCCCATGTGTAAATCTCCCTATCTTATCTCATCAAGTCACAGAGCCTTTTTGTTTGAGGTATGATTTACTGTTAATCCCAGCCTCCTTTGCCTCGTAGCTTTTGTGCAGCAAGTCAGTTACTATAATAACTTCTAATCCAAATACTTCTTTTGACTTGGACAATATTTTGGATTTTGGAGGTTGTTTTTGGTTTGTCTAAAACTATGGAACCTGCATACACTCTTACTTACCTGTTCCTGCCCTGAGTGAAAGCAAAGCATGCCTCTTTTCAACCTGTGAGGAAAAATTCATCATGTGTCAGTCTAATCATGCTTAGGACAAAAAGTATACTACAGGCCAGTAGCAGCTACAGCTCTAGACCCAGACAGATCAAGCTATTAAACCTATAGGGAAATATGAACAAGCTTCTTAGAAGACCCCTGACTCTGGTGTGGCTCTACCAGGCCCTGGTGTCCCATGTATAATACATTTGCCCCTGTCCATGATTTCACAGAATTTTTGTAATTATACGTAATTCAGGGCCTTTCCCCTTGATTTGTAACCTCTTTTTCTCCTGAGTCAGGGGATTCTCAGTGTGTGGGGAGTCCCTCTTTAAGAAAGGATTACTTTTTGTCAGAAGCAGCTTCTGCTTCTCTTTGAGAGCTTTTAAAGGAAAGGCATTTCTGAGGCCTCTACCTTTTAAGTAAGGCCGTGAACACCCTGGATAGAGTGATTGTCATGTCCACCTTCAAAATTACACCAGTGTTTAGGCAGTTGCTCTCAACAGGACGCTTTTCAAACTTCTGTGATGTCCACCATGAAAACTGTGGCTGTACGGCCTGTTCTCTAAACTTAGTTTTCCTTAAATACTCAGTCTTTGAGCTCACCGTGATCTTTCCCCCTCCCCTTTAATTTTCTCATACTCTGATTCCTAAGAGCAAGTCAGCATAGTAAACCTGTGAAAACATAGGCCTATTTGACATCAAAATCCATTTTACCAGATCAGACTGACTGATGCCTTTCTCCTAGGCTGAGGTGTGTTCAGGGTCAGGACCTGTCACTCACCAGATAAAGTCTTCCTTACCGACTTGGTCAGACGTCCGCTAAATCCTCTGCCAGATCCTTGTCAGAGAAGCAGCTTCTTCATTTCTTAAGCCAGTGGTCATCAATCCTGATTGCACTTTGAAAGTCTCCAGGGAGCTTTGGGGATTGGGGGTGGGGTGGGGAGGGGAGGATGGATACTTAGGCTCCAAGCAGTTAAATCAGAGTCTCTGTGACTGGATTCTGGGCATGGGTATTTTTGAAAACACCCTACTGAATGTGTGATATTCGGGGTTGCAGATCATTGCTTTAGCATTGAGCAAGTTAACTATTTGCTAAGTCAGTAAATAGTTGAGTCCATGTTAGTGGCCTTTGTCCTGGAGACCGTTAGGATCTGGGCACTGAACTGCAACTCTTGGTACAGTCAATATGGTCAGTGAAACAGAAGAATATCAGAAGCACTTGGTCAGATGTTTACATGGGTCGCCTCTGATTTAAAAGACAATAGATAGTATTTTTTTAGAATTGGGTGAAACCAGAGATACTGCACGTTTCATTCCAAGTTTGATTTCAGCTGAATGATTTATGATCTATGATTGACAGTAACCTTGACCGATGTGATCTTGGACCATGCATTCCATTCTCTTCCTCTAATCCAGTGGTACTCAGCCAACACATTGGAATCACTTGGAGTTCTACCTGCATCTCTGTACTTTCTGAATATGCTAGAAAATGTATCTAAAACTATTATCTATTCAGACTATTTGTAATATTATAAATATAATATTTAATCACTTATAGCAGTTTCTGATTTGTAGAGATATAGTTTTATCTGTGTATTTCCTGATTTTGTATAAATTTATTAATAGTGTGAAACTTGTTTTAAATGAGTAAAATTTTAAATGAGAGGTATGCATGGTGATTTGCACATGAATGTTTCAGTTTCCTTCTCATTTTAAAACTCAAAATCCCCTAATTATGGCATTTTAAACTTTTTTCCTGGTTATTTGTTTTTGATATTTTTTAAATTGAATAACTGTAAACTGATTCTTCTGGTATGCCTAAGTTTTTATCTGTGAAAATCTAAGTCACATTTAGAAAGTTATCTACATTTTTCACATGACTTAGAACCTTTTAAGTATCTCACACATATGCTTGGGATTTAAACCAGGTTTTTCTCTTACTAAAAGAATAGTTAGAAGAATTGTTTTATAATGTTATTTAGTAAGAAAGGTAAAAAACCCCAAAGCACTTGTCAAGATTCATAATTTATTTCTGAAGGAGGAAAATAGTTAATCTCATTTTAAGAAAGTTATCTATTTTGTGGATGTTTAGAAATACTGTAAGGATGCAGAAGAAATCCATTTGAAAAATGACTTAAAGTGACAATAAAATAGTAAATGGATGCTGTTGAATGGAAACGAATAGGATCTCTTTTAATTAGGAAGGTCAGAAAAAGGGGAATTAGATAAATGTACAATTAAGCTGAACTGTAAACTTGTTAAATTGTTCATTAATGAAATAGGTATCATCTGTCTTTTTTCTCTTTTAGGTTGTAAAGGCGTATGATCGTGTGGAGCAAGAATGGGTCGCCATTAAAATAATAAAGAACAAGAAGGCTTTTCTGAATCAAGCCCAGATAGAAGTGCGACTTCTTGAGCTCATGAACAAACATGACACTGAAATGAAATACTACATAGGTAAACAAACAAACAGGCAAAGAAAGCAGTGCGCCCTAACCCAGACCACAAATTTGAGTTATTTTTGTATGAATATATGTTGATTTTATCTTAGTGATTGGGTAAAAATTCAGTTATTTCTGTTGGAGGGCATAGATTTATACACGTTACTTGATCTGGCAGTAATATTTTACATCTTCGGGTACGTGCATTCTAGGTGGTATATAGTATAAAAACAAATGAGAATAGTGTCTTTTTTTGTTGTTTTTTTTTGTTTTTCAAACTTACAAGTGTCATTTGTTTGCTTTAATGGTGCATGTTTATATAGAGAGGCCACTTTGTGTTAACTTTAACCATTTCTAATATAGCTCAGAAATTAGAAGTGAGCTAATATGTTGTTAATGGTTACAGAACCATTTTTGGAATGTCTGAGCCAAGATCTCAGGTTCTTCCTCAAGAAATAGTAGCCAACATTTCTTGAACTACTACCATATTCCTTGTGGTTTTCTTCCATCATCTGTAACCATAGCAGTCCTGAAAGGAAGGTGGTAAATCCTTATATTACAGGTAGTTTGTACAAAGAGTAACATACCCAAGGTCCCAGGGCTCTTGGAGCTAGGGTCTGAACCTACCTCTGCCTAACTCCAGAGCTTGTGTTTATTTCATTGTCGTATGGTGTTTCTTCTGAATACAAAAAGGGGAGACAGAAGAATTATGAAAATAGTTAAGTCTAGGGCCAATTGATATATGGATAAAACATCTTCTGATTATACATTCTTTAATACTATTCTTAATCAAATCTAAGACACCATAATTTTATGTGCCACCAAGAAACAAATTGCTGCCAACTGTAAACACAAAATGATGTCAATTTTAACATAGAGACCTTAGGGTCAATTAATTACAGACTGTTTTATAGGCATGTATTAGCAGCTCACCTTCAGAAATGCTAACTTTACCTGAAAAACATATGAGGTTAAGTTTTATTAGCAAACTCCTTTTTAAGAAATGAGGAGAGGGCTTCCCTGATGGCACAGTGGTTGAGAATCCGCCTGCCGATGCAGGGGACCCGGGTTCAAGCCCTGGTCCGGGAAGATCCCACATGCCGCGGAGCAACTAAGCCCGTGCGCCAAAACTACTGAACCTGTGCTCTAGAGCCCGTGAGTCACAACTACTGAGCCCGCATGCTGCAACTGCTGAAGCATGTGTGCCTAGGGCCCGTGCTCCGCAGCAAGGAAAGCCACAGTAATGAGAAGCCCATGCATCGCAACAAAGGGTGGCCCCTGCTCTCCACAACTAGAGAAAAATCCGGCATGCAGCAACGAAGAACCCAACACAGCCAAAAATAAATAAATTTATTTTTTAAAAAAAAGAAATGAAGGGAGGGCATTATGGTTCTTTAGTCCCCCCAAAATAACAGAAACAAAAAAATTGATGTTTAAAGGTGTAAGGTTCACATATTCAGATTAAATTTCATTTATGAAACACCCTTCATTCCTCATTGTTGCAATAAAATGAGCTTATACTATTAATTTTTCTTCCTTAGTGCCTTCTCTGTAGATGTCTGATAAAACCCACAGTAATAACATTTGTATTTCAAGTCTTTTCACACTTACTGCATGTTTGCTGTTCACTTTCAGTTACAACTTAGTGTAAGGTGAGCACATTTCCGTTCAGGGGGCTTAGGAGGCCAAGAAGGACATTCTAAGGATGCAGTCCTTAGACTTACAGTCTCTAAACATACCTCCCTTTTTCTTCTTTCTCACTCTTGTTTTATTTTGAATTTTTGCTTAAGTAGTAGAAACGTTGATAGCATTACTACAACAATTTATTTCTGCCTTGTTGAAAGAAAACACGAAATGTTAGCTACTTGGTTATGTTATAATAATGGCTGTCATTTTTGTTTCTAATAAACTGACTTTAATGATCATTAATTGCATCAGTTATTACAGATATTCTTTTGGATGAGTTTTTTTTGTTTTTAAAGGTTCTTATTTAGGAAGAAGGTGAATTCATGCACAGTGTCTTAAGAAACTGAGTTTCTATATTGGAAAACAAGCAAAAAGAACTTTAGATTTAGACACAGCCATGGCAGTAGAGTTGGTACATTAAATTTAAGGTGTCTGGAAGTTGTATTGCTCTTTTATAACGTAAATAACTTAATTTTGAAGTGATTTGATCAATATAATTTAGTCTCATGAGTTGTATAGTCTTTAAGTCTTTGAACTTCTAAAAACTCTTACTTTTTTTACCACATAGCATAATTTCTTATCTGGATTATTTGGTACCTGCCACGGTCTAGTTAAAAGAACATTCAGTTTAAGTGTAGAACAAAGTCTTGCCAACCGTCTGTTCTCCCCAAAGTTCAGTTTAAAAAAACTTAATGTATATACTTGTGTTTGAGCTTTCTTTGACAGTGTCTTTAGTGCTCAGCACATTATAGATACTTAGTAAATGAATGATGAATTAGTGGAATTGAGTGGATTGATCTTCCATTGGAAGAATATTCTAATCACAGCTTCTTAGAGGGATTGTCATAATCACGTTTGAATTCTGGCATCAGTTACCTTTTGCATTCCTTTTGCGGCTGCTGCTTAACCAGGTCAGAACTCTTGTTTGGACCATGTCTCTGGGGTGTCTTATGTCACATGGAGCTGTGTTCTTAATTTTAAACCTATGAACTCAGTGATTAAGAACAGATGTTATACATTCTTATGTAACTGTTAGTGAGAGTTGAGTTGTACTATGGACTCCTATAGAGCCATGTAGTAGTTGTGTTATTTATCCTAATTTTAGATCACGTGTATCAGGAATGATCTAAAAGCTATATTGACATGCAGTGCTTCCAGGGAGACAGTTCAGGGCTCCTACCAGGACAACACAATGTATCCCCTTTCTCAGGGACCAGACATTGAATACTGTCCTAGTTATTCCAGATAAATCTGTAGAGAAACCTCTGTTTTAAATGATACTAAAAGACCAAAATGAAGGTAGCCTTGACAAATGGTTGTTTTTATGTCGTTCCAGTTGAGTTATAGGTGCTCAGTTTGGTGTGTGTAAGAATTTTTATAGTGAAGGGCAGTTCTTTACTTTATTGAATGACTTCATCTGATGTGAAGTCAGTGTTAATACTTAAAGCACAACTTTTTGAAGCAGTTTGTCGACGATTAAGCCTTTTTAGAGGATCAGTAGTGATACCAAGTAATGTATTCTATTAGACTTTCCCCATTCATAAGCCTACTCACAATTTCTTGTGATTGAGCTTTATTTTGAAGTTTTCCCAAACCTTCAGTCTTGGACAGGATATCCTATGTACCAGTTTGATGAACATAATCAGATGCCTTGATTATGAACTCTAGTACCTTGCAATGTGATTTTCGAGCCTTTGCTGTATTTGCCCAAAAGAAAAAAAACCTGTCTTCCTTTGACAATTGTTTCAGAAAATCACTAGTGAAATCTAAGGCTCAGCAAAGCAGATTGTGTATGTGTATCAAAGCCTTCCCAGAGAGGGCTGCCAAGTACAGCATCGTCACAAGCTGGACATCCCAGTGGATGGAGCTTAGATGAAGTTGTGAGGTAGGGCTTTCAGGGAGTACAACGTGTTTTCTCTTACCAGTGACAATAAAATTATCAAAGTATTCTCAGTACTCTTTGTCAGTTTGCTACTTGCGTTTTCATACCTGACTTAATTTTTTTTTAAGCAAGGCATTTTGGTGGTACTTCTTGCATTATATTGCATATTGGCAGACACTATACACTAATATATTAATTCAGCAGATGAACAATTTAGATATTCTTAACTGATTAAAGAATGTGCTGTTTAGTGCAGAATGCTGATCTCCAGATTTTAACTTGATTTTCACTCTGCATTTGACAGTGTCATGTTACAGATTGTTGGAGAGTTCATGTGCATGTTATTCTCATTTTATTGGTATGTATAATTTAAAATGAAACTTTTTTCTCTTTCAGTGCATTTAAAACGCCACTTTATGTTTCGAAACCACCTCTGTTTAGTTTTTGAAATGCTGTCCTACAACCTCTATGACTTGTTGAGGAACACCAATTTTCGAGGTGTCTCTTTGAACCTAACACGAAAGTTTGCACAGCAAATGTGCACTGCACTGCTTTTCCTTGCGACTCCAGAACTTAGTATCATTCACTGTGACCTAAAACCTGAGAATATCCTTCTTTGTAACCCCAAACGCAGTGCAATCAAGATTGTTGACTTTGGCAGTTCTTGTCAGCTGGGGCAGAGGGTAAGTATATTTCAGGACTTGTGAATCAAAATTAGAATTAGGTTAAAAGACTGTAAGTAGATACTTGAAATGTTATTAATCTGTATACAATTTGGAGGTAATTACAGGATGGTTATCTTTAAAATGCAGCACTTGAATCACCTTGTGTTGATACCTATTTTGGGAAATACCTTTTAAAATGCAAATAGTAAACTTTGAATTAGAAGGTATTAGTTTTTTAAAGTTTAACTTAAAAAATTATGTGTATACTAAAAGTCTAAGAGAAAAGAGGGGATGGATATATTAAATATTAGGTGATTTGTTGTAACTATATTTCCCAAATAGAGGTCCTTAGTATAAATTTGGGGAAATTCCAATAATAGAACATTGACTCCTTGCTGTAAAATATTTCTCTAAATATAGGTCGAGATAAATGTTTTTCCTCAAAAGCTGATGGGTAAAAAAAAATGCAGGTAATTTTACATTACACACAGTGATACAGTGTAAATTACTAGGTTGATAGACATACTTGTTTTGATAAATAAGTTTAAATCTTTTTTTTGTTTTATAAATTATGACACCGAACTAGTTTTCTTTAGAGTGCTAAAAACAGACATGTCCATAGCAGTAAATAGATTTAGGTTTAGCTGATTTTAGGAAAGCAAATTTTTCCTACTGATCTTTCTAGCATTATGAAAGCTACTCTAACAGTGTTTTGCATATAAAATAGAAGTTATAGGATGGTCTCTTCTTGAAACCAACTAGGGTCACCATTTGATAATACTTTATTCATTTAAAATGTTGTTCCTATTTACTTGTAAGTATTAAAACTGCATTTCTTAAAAAAAAAGGTAAAAACATAACTAACATGGAGATATTCCTATTTCATATTGGCTTTCCATTTCTTGTTTTTCCAAATTAGTGAAATTTCCTATCCAACTTTATTCCAGCTTTTAAATACAGTAGGTTAATTTAATCATGAAGGTTTATGGTCAGTTAACAAGATTGTCTTTTTGTTATTTTCTGAAAATTATCTTATGGTAGCAATGCTACATTGAAATACTTTTTAAAAATGGAAGGAATAGGAAGCAAAGTTTGCAGTTTCGGATGCCTCTGAAAATCAAAAGATGCTCATAGTTGTTAATAGGGATCAAGTATATTGTAAATGGAAAATATGTGCCCATCTTGAGAGTCATTTGAATAGATTTTAGACTTGTAAAATTTTTTCCTATTTAAACCAAATCATATATGCTGCCATGATATCAAGCACTACTATCTCTCTCCAGCCAAAGTGAAACAGCTATACCTCTAGCTCAGTGAGTTTTTTAACTATGTGAGTGTATCAGAATCCCATGGGAAGTCATTTCCAAAACAGACATGCAGTGGCCCTATTCTAGGTCTGCTGGCTCAGTGTTAGAAGGTGGCAGGGCAAGTATGTTTCAAAAAAAGTTTCTCAGACGATCCTGGCACACACAGGCTTGTAGATAACCCGACTACTGCTTTAAGCAGCTGGATAGGTAGGTGACAAACTTCCTTTCCTAAGCTGGGAAATAAGTCTCAGTAGTAGGGAGTCTTTGGGGCTTCACGATGCCATTGGCTTATAAAAACTTGGAAATGTAATAGTTCTTCCTGGTCCCTTTCAGTTAGGCTTTCTTCACTCTGAGCAGGCCTTAAGGTTGAGCTGACCTGCTAGTGGAGGCATGGGATGGTTCTCAGATTTGGCTGGAGTTGTGGAAGTCACAGAAGCTTTCGTGAGAAGCGGCTCCATGCTGCTGGCTGCCTTGTTTGAGTGTTAAGTTAGGGAGTTTGGGTAGGAGGATTTTGTTTGTTTCTCTCCCCTTTTTTAGTAAAACTATCTTTGCTTTTGTAGTATTTCTAGATATAAATTTTAAATGGCCAGGTGAAGATGAATTGGTCTCTGAAGACATCTCAGATTACTTCATCGAAAATAATCCATTTCAAGATTTCTTTTTCTAAGAAGTCTTAGAATGAGATGGAGGAGGACAGGGTAGAGAAGTGATTAGTCAGAAACGACTCCCAATTGAATCTTTATGTGGCAGTGTTTCTAGATTTATCTGTGAGACTAGTACAGTACAGATGTCTGAAATTTCAATTACATTGTACTGAGTTTGAGTCTTTCTTAATGCTTTGAATTAACCTGAAAAAAGTCTTTCAGGTTACTTTAGATACAATTGAGCTGTTAAATTAATGGTAAACCAAGTACCAGCCATAGCAGGAAAGAATAATAGGGAGATAAATTGTTCTCAATAATATTTTCTTCTAATAAGGCATAATTGTTTAAGCTATATCTTGGTTACCGGTTAGGATTGAACTAAATGAAAGGGCTTGAATTATATATATATATATATATATATATATATATATTTTTTTTTTTTCATTTCACAGATTTACCACTCCCTTGAAACGTTTAGTTCTTTAAACAGTATTCATAGTCTAATGTTGAAATCAGTAAATGGAACTCTAATAACCCAGTTATTTTTTGCTGTTAATATTAGACTTGTGTTCTTAATTCATTGTTGACCACAGTTAAACAAAACTTGTTTTGGAATTAATACTATTTTGAAATATATTTCAGATATACCAATATATTCAGAGTCGCTTTTATCGGTCTCCAGAGGTGCTACTGGGAATGCCTTATGACCTTGCTATCGACATGTGGTCCCTTGGGTGTATTTTGGTTGAAATGCACACTGGAGAACCTCTGTTCAGTGGAGCCAATGAGGTATATGATGGATTGCTTTAAAAATTCTGTTTTTGTTTTCAGTCTCTGACAGTATAATCTGAAAGTTGTTTTTAGGAAAAGATGTCTATTTACCAACTTTTATCATTCAAGTGTTAGGTCAGTTTTGAACTTATTTTATCCATTTAAAATTTTTTTTCAATTATGTAACGGTGAGTTTAGAATTGTGAGACGGGAAGCGAGATCTTTCAATCTGCCAGTGGAGGAGAGCAATAAATTAGATTAGAAAATGTTAAGTATTTTGGTATAAATTTTACAGATTTTAAGTATAAGAACAGAAAAAGATGATAATGAAGAAATGAGGACCACCCTAAAAACAGTGTAAACGTGACTGTAAATTTTGAGAGTATGATTTGAAATTAAAGTAAATGATGACTAGTAGTTGTTGATGAATATTTGATCTGAATAATTCAGGGTAAATTAGGACTATAGAATTTCAGAGCGAGTCCACAGGTGTTTATTCTGTGTTCTTAGAAGATTTTTGAAGGTCAGAGGCAGTGCCTGGGAGGAGGGAGGGCAAGGGAGAGGGAGGCCAAGCTCCCTTACAGTCACAAGAATGGGCTTTCATTGGTTTTAAAACTGTTTGCTTGTGGGATCCTGTTGTGTTTTGTTTTTTAAAGAAAAGTTAACCATTGCAGATTGTGATCAGTCCATTCATTTATATGTGAGAAAAGAAAGACTAATGAAATTTCATGACTTGAACTGGGTTATACAACTGTCAGTAAATAGTGCCAGAAACGTGTCCCTTCCTCCTTCCTTTTAATTCACTTCACTCTAGCCAGTGAGCTACTTTTTGGCAGAGCTGCCATAAGTGTGTCTTTGGTTTTCTTTTAATAATAAATAATATAAAGGTAATAGTACCTTTTTCATGGGCTTAAACAACATTAGGAGCATCTGAAACTTCAGTGGCTTCCATCTCACTCGTGGTGAAAGCCAGTCCTTTTGAGTAGCTTGAAAATCCCTTACTCCCTCTGTCTCCTGTTCTCTCTCCACCTCTCCCTGCTGTCCTGCCCCGCCCCGCCCCGCCCCGCCCCTGCCGTCTCCCGGCCCAGCACACACAGCTCTCTCTCAGGTCCCTACGAACGAACCACAGGCTTGTACCAGGGCCCTTACGTTCATTCTTTGCTCCGTGCCTGGAGTGCGCTTGCTCCTGCCCTTGCGGCCTTCATGTTTTTGCTCTCACGTCACCTTCTCGGGGAAGCCTTTCGTGACACCCTATTTTAAGTTGCAGTGCCCTTCTCACTCTCCATCCCCTTTTAATTTTCTCCATGGTTCTTAGTGGTCGCCTGATATGTATTTGCTTATTATGTATTTGCTTCTTGGTGATCTCTTCCTCTACAACACAAACTTTGGGGCAGGGATTTTTGTTTTGTTTATTGCTGTGTTCTAGTGCGCATGGTTTCCAGCATATAGTAGACGCTCAGTATTTGAGTGAATTAATCTGCACTTAAAAAAAATACTTTTATTGGGTCCACACTTTTAAGCCTTTGGGTTTTTTTTTTTCGCTGTGTGATTATTTAACTAAAATTCTCCCAAAACTTAAACTTTAAAACTCCCTCCAGTCATTTCCTTACTCTCCATTGTATCCGTGACCACCTGCCATCCCATGGATGTACGTGTTTGCTTCATTGTGTGCCCTCCCCTCTGTGGAGTGTGGGGCTCAAGGAGAGCAGGGACTTTATCTCTTTTGTTCATTATTCTATGCTTACTGCCCCGAGGAGTGCCCCGCACACAGGAGATGCTCGATTTATTTATTTCTAATTTATGAATGAATGAATGGATGGATGAGCACAGATAGGATGTCCTACAGTAGAAATTACAGGTGTTTTGTTTTTATTTTTAATACAGGTAGATCAGATGAATAAAATAGTGGAAGTTCTGGGTATTCCACCTGCTCATATTCTTGACCAAGCACCAAAAGCAAGAAAGTTCTTTGAGAAGTTGCCAGATGGCACTTGGAACTTAAAGAAGACCAAAGATGGAAAACGGGTAAAATAGGGAAATAATTTTTTTGAGCCTTTGTTATTTCTTTTACTGAGCTGTCTTTATATAGCGCATTTTGTATTTACTTGAAATCAGTGTTGCTGAAGTCAGTTATTAACAGTAGTTCCACTGATAACTTAGGTATGTATATTTTCTTCATAAGTTGGTTATAGAGTTTGACCTGAACTATCTGTATGGACCAGTGTTTGCTTAGTGCTCTTTAAGGCTTCATTTTGAAACTGTATGTCTGCCTTTTGAGGTAGCTGATCAAATCACCATGCCTTGTTTCCACAGTAGAATTAGTAAGTTTGACCTTTGTTTCTCATAGTTTGAGTACGTAGTGAAGTCACAGTTAACAATACTGCAGCTGTGAACAGTGGAAGTCATAATTGCAGTAAATGGCTTTTTTTTTTTTTTTTTTAAGTTCAGATGAGAGAAAAGGATTCTTAAGCAGTTTGTGACAAGAATATGAACTGACTAAATGGTCCTTTTGATAGATTTCAGATTCCTAGCTTGGGTAACAGGAGTTTCACATCTCCAAAATCTTTAAAATTTAAGTGAGGTTTTTAAACACGTTAGGTACGTTTTAGTAATTTTCTTCTATCTGAGAACTTTTTTCAGAGACCTAAACTGTGTCAGTTTAAGAGAGTAAATGATAACAGTTTTGCATCTTGATTTACATCTTTGTTTTATATATCTGAAAATAAACATATGTTTTGTAATCTAGCTTGTTTCTAGTATAAGATGAAAATAATCTATAAATCTGTGATTGTATGTGATACATATACCAGACACCTTGTGATTGTAGTTTTTGCGTTTTCAACACTTAGATTTTATTTTTGCTACACTTTTTATTTTGCCCTTGCGTTTTAGCGATGCTGCCACCAGGTGTCATTTCCAGTGAATTGAAGATGATGCTTATGTGCTGTAATTCACCTTCAGCTATGGAGTCTTAACTTTTAATATCAAATGGGGTTTTTTTTAAGAATATTAAAAAAAATAATACATATATATAACTATCTTTCACAACTGATTTGTAACTTACTGCATTTTGCCTTATTCTCTGAAGTTCCAGGCATTGTAATATCTGGCAGCTAAATTATGCCTACTCCCCATAAGGAAGGGATGGAAAATACCAAGCAGACATCCTGAATCCTTTTGCCTTTGTCCACATAGCTTTATCAGTCATGGCGCCTTTTCCCATTGAACCAAAACACAGCCTAGGAGTCCTTAGCTTCTGCAGCATTCAGGGTTGCTCCTACCAGTTGATTTTAATTAGCATGGAGGATGTGAAGCCTTCTTTATGTTTTTATCTCTCTGCAGTACAGGCTACCACTTCTTTTTCCACTTTGAAGTTTTTTTTTTCTTCTGCTGCTGCTGTTTTTTTTCCTTTTTCTAAATGAAACATTCATCTCATTCCATTTCCCTAATCTCTGCCTTATAAAACCACAGTTAAGTCACAATGAGTTGTAACCTATCATTTCTCCAAAATTCAGGTATAATTATTTTAAATTGTTTAGGGGGGACATTTCAGAAAAGAGTAGTTAAATCTTTTCCCTTAAAATTGAAAGTGAGTATCTTGACCCACATTTAATACATATTAATTAACCATAGATTATTTGAGGTTTTCTTTAGCTGCAATTAAGCAGCTGACTTAAGAAACTTTATTTTTTAAAGTGTAAGATAATTACTTCTCTTTGAATAGAAATAAATTTTCAGCAACAAAAAAATCAAATCCATAACCAAATGGTTACATTGTAACGATGCACTAGGGATTTTAACCGTAAGTATAAACAGGTGTGCATGCACCATCATTGGGTATATTTGTTTGCTTTATTTCCTTAGTGATTTTATTTTTAATTTCTCATTTTATGTTTCAAGGGCCCATTTTAGCTTCCTAGTAATGAAATCCATACCTGCTATCTATTTTTTTCCTTTGGTGGGGAAAGGGGATGAAGAATTAAGAGTATAAACGATACCGTTTTGTTGAAGTATAATTTATACACAGTAAGATGAGTGTCTTAAGTGTTCTAACTTTTTAACTTTTAAATACAACAGTATATATCCACTACCTAAAACAAGGCATAGAGTAAGTACTTCCACCACCTCTTATATCCTTTTCTGTCATCTCACCCTCAGTTTCTGATTTCTGTCATCATAGGTTAGTTTTGACTATTCATAGGAAAAATTCATGTAAATGGGATCTGTATAGTATTTATTACTTTGTTTCTTTCACTTAACAGACATTGTTTTTGGAGATTCATCCATATTGTGTCTCAGAAGTTACTCCATCTTATTGCTTCATAGTATTTCATTGAATGGAAATACTGTATTTATATTTACCTGTCAGTGGATGTTTGGGTTGTTTCCAGTTTAGGACTATTATGAATAAGGCTACTGGGAACATTCTTGTATCAACTTTTGTACACTTAAATTTTCATTTCTCTGGGTTCACTACTTAGAAGTAGAATTACCAGATCATAGGGTGTATGTGTGTTTACCTTCATAAGAAAAGAGCAAACAGTTTCCCACAGTTTTATCATTTTGCATCCCCACAGGTATGAGAGTTGCAGTTGCATGACATCCTCACCATTTGATGTGGTTGGTCTTCTTGATTTTAGCCATTCTAATGGGTATATATAGTGGTTTTCATTTGCATTTCCCCATGACTGATGATAGTGACCACCTTTTCATGTGCTCATTAGCCATTCGTGTATCTTCTTTTTTGTGATAGTCTTTCCAGTCTTTTGCCTGTTTGTTATTGGGACGTTTAATTGTTGAGCTGTAGGAGTTCCTTTTTTTTTAACATGTAATGGATATAAGTCCTTTGTCACATATATGTTGTCAGTATTCTCAGACTGCACCTCGCCTATTTCTTTCCTTAGTAGTAGTTTTTAATGAGCAGGAAATTTAATCTTTTTTTTAATGAATAGTGTTTTTTGTATTCTAAGAAATCTTTACCTTCCTCAAGTTTATGAAGATACTCTCCTTTAAAAGTTTTTTTTAAATTGAAGTATATGTAGTTGATTTACAATGTTGTATTAGTTTCAGATGTACAGCATAGTAATTCAGTTACACATACATATATATATTCTTTTTCAGATTCTTTTCCCTTCTAGGTTATTGCAAAATATCTAGTATGTCCCTGTTGGTTATCTGTTTTATATATACTAGTGTGTATATGTTAATCCCAAACTCCTAATTTATCCCTCCCATCCCTTTCCCCTTTGGTAACCATAAATTTGTTTTCTATGTCTGTAGGTCTGTTTCTGTTCTGAAAGTCAGTTCATTTGCATCTTTCTTTTCTTTTCCTTTTTTTTTTTTTTAGATTCCACATATAAGTGATCTGTTTTTCTTTGTCTGGCTTACTTCACTTAGTATGATAATCTCTAGGTCCATCCATGTTGCTGCAGATGGCATTATTTCATTCTTTTCTATGGCTGAGTGATATTTCGCTATATATATACACATACACCCCACATCTTCTTTATCCACTCATCTGTCGATGGACATTTAGGTTGCTTCCATGTCTTGGCTATTGTATTGGGTTGGCCAAAAAGTTCGGGTTTTTCTGCAAGATGTTATGGGAAAACGCGAACGAACTTTTTGGCCAACCCAATAAATAGTCCTGCAGTGAACATCGGGGTGCTTGTATCTTTCCGAATTAGTTTTCTCTGGATATATGTCCAGGAGTCAGATTGCAGGATCATATGGTAACTCTATTTTTAGTTTTTAAGAAACCTCCATACTGTTCTCCATAGTGGTTGTACCGATTTACATTCCCACCAACAGTGCAGGAGGGTTCCCTTTTCACCACACCCTCTCCAGCATTTATTATTTATAGACTTTTCCATAATGGCCATTCTGACTGGTGTGAGGTGATACCTCATTGTACTTTCGATTTGCGTTTTTCTAATAATCAGCGATGTTGAGCATCTTTTCATGGGCCTGTTGGCCTTATCTTTCTTCGAGAATCTTTACATCCTTACTTTGTGTCTGTCTGTGTATATTTGTTTTATCAATAACTGAGAGGAGTGTTCATTTTTAGTGATGATACTGGATTTGTCTTCATCTCCTTCAGTTGCTTTATGTTTTTTGAAGCTCTCTTAATAGGTATACTTGTTTAGTATTTTTAGGACTTGGTGATAAATTCAGTCTTTCATTACCATGAAATATTCCTCTTTATCTCTAATAATATTTTTGTCTTTGAGTCTACTTTGTCTAATATTACTCTAGCTATACCAGCTTTTTAATTCTTAACATTTTTATAGTGGTTTTTTTACCCTTTTACTGTAGTAAACCTGTTCATACTTTTGTATGTGAAGTATGACTTCTGTATACAAAATGTAGTTGAGTCATCCTTTTTAATCTAGTCAAATAGTATCTTCCTTTCACAATGAATATTTAACCTATTTAATTATTCAGGGGTTTGGGTTTTAGACTTTTGCCTTATTTGTATTCTATTTGTTTTATCTGTTCTTTGTTCCTTGTTCCTTCTTTACTGCCTTCTTTTGAGTTGAGTACTTTTTGGTATTTTATTTCACCTTTTCTTAAGTGACTGTTTAGCTGTTCTTCGGTGTGTAATTTTTAGTGTTGCTTTTACTGTATGCATCTTTAACTTACCAGTTGAACTTAACAAAATGTTATATCACTTTATAAACCGTGTGATAACCACGTGCTTTTATCTAAGTCCTTCTGTCTCTTGTCATCATATATCACTTACACATATGTTATAACCCTCACAAACATTGACTACTTAAATTAAAAATGATTTTTTAAAGAGATTTAAAAGTACATAAAAAATAAAGAAAATAAAAAGTTCTTTTTGGGAATTCCCTGGTGGTCCAGTGGTTAGGACTTGGAGCTTTCACTACTGCGGCCCCGAGTTCAGTCCCTGGTTGGGGAACTAAGATCCTGCAAGCCCCAAAGAAAAAAAAAGTTCTTTTCTTTTTACCCATAGAATTTTTCATTTCTTTTTGCAGTTCCTGACTTCAATCTTGTATTATGTTCCTTCAGCTTGAAGAACTTCCTTTAACTTTTTATTTTATAGTGAATAACTTCTGCTGATGAATTCTCTCAGCAGTTGCTTATCTGAAAATACCTTTATTCACCTTCGTTTTTGGGAAGATATTTTCCATGGATATGGAAATTACAAATTGATATAGAATTTTAGGTTTACGTAAACCTAAACAAATTTAGTTGTTTAAATATATTAATGACATTGTTTTCTGTATTACATTGTTTCTGAAGAAAAGTCAATGGTTTTTCTAAGCATTGTTTTCTTTATGAAATATTTCTCTGTCTTCCCCCTGGCTGATTTTGATGCTTTTTTTTTATTATTATAACTTAAGATGTTTTTATTTGATTCTCACAATAAGATGACGATAGATAGTAATAATAGATATTCTCAGTTCCATTTTTACACATCAGAAAACTGAGATTCAAGAGTGTTAAATAAATTCTTTGGCGACCACAGCAAGGAATGGTAGGGCTAGAAAGCAAGCTCAGGTCTTCTCAAGCTGCGCTTAGCACGCTCTCACGCTGAGAAAGAGAACTTGGGGATATAACAAAGAAGGAAAATGCCTTTAGCACAGGGATCTTCTGTGGAAGAGAAAAGAAGCAAGCAATTTGGGTGACACGCTCAAACATGACATATAAAAGCTGGTATGAATTTTGTAGATCTTTTTGTTCAACCTCTTTTTTTTTTTGCTTTTTTTTTATGTTTGATTTTTCAGCAGTTTGACTATTAGGTTCTTATGTATAGTTTTCCTTGTATTTATTCTCCATGGAGTTTGCTGAGTTTGTTAGATCTGTGGATTAATCTCTTTTCATCAGTTTTTGAAAGTGCTCAGACATCATCCTTTTAAATATTTGTTCTGCTTCACTCTCTCTTCTCCTGCTAATTATTCAATTAAATATATGTTATAGTGCTTACTATTAGAGGTCTCTGGTTTATTCATTTTGTTTTCTTTTTGTGTGTTAGTTTAGATAATTTCTTTGCTCTGTCTTTCTAGTTCACTGATTGCTTTTCTTCTCTTGCTCCCAGTCTGCTGTTAAAACCATTAAATGGATTCTCTGCATTTCTTTTAGTTCTAGTGTTTACACTTAATTTATCTTTTTTTAAAAAAAAATACTTTTGGGCTTCCCTGGTGGCGCAATGGTTGAGAGTCCGCCTGCCGATGCAGGGGACACGGGTTCGTGCCCCGGTCCAGGAAGATCCCACGTGCTGCGGAGCGGCGGGGCCCGTGAGCCATGGCCGCTGAGCCTGTGCATCTGGAGTCTGTGCTTCGCAATGCGAGAGGCCACAACAGTGAGAGGCCCGCATACCGCAAAAAAAAAAAAGAAAAGAAAAAAAGAAAAAAAACTAGTTTTAAATAACACCCCCCCAGTCTATCCACACGTTACCTAACTTTTGAAGTAAATTCTTTTTATCATAGTTATTTTAAAAAAATTAATTTATTTTGACTGCATTGGGTCTTTGTTGCTGCGTGCAGGCTTTCTCTGGTCGTGGCAAGCGGGAGCTACTCCTTGTCATGGTGTGCGGGTTTCTCGTTGCAGTGGCTTCTCTTGTTGCGGAGCACAGGCTCTAGGCACACGGGCTTCAGTAGCTGTGGCACATGGGCTCAGTAGTTGTAGCTTATGGGCTCTAGAGCACAGGCTCAGTAGTTGTGGCGCACGGGCTTAGTTGCTCTGTGGCATGTGGGATCGTCCTGGACCAGGGCCCGAACCCATGTCCCCTGCGTTGGCAGGCGGTTTCTTAACCACTGCGCTACCAGGGAAGCCCCATAGTTATTTTAAAATACCTGTCTGTCAGTTTCAACATTTGGGTCATTTATATATGTGAGTTTTCTACTATTTTTTTCACTTGATTATGGACCCTTTTTGTTTGTTTCTTTCATGTGTCTATAATTTTTTATATGTATGTTGGACTTGCTGTATTTAAGAACAGTTGAGATGGAAGTAAATCTTACTTCCCTTTAGAAAGAGGCATGCTGCTTACTCTGTCAGGCTGCTAGTGTGATGAGACTGAGTCAGTTTCATTTGTAGTTTAGCTGAATCTGGGCTGTGTTTTGTTTGTTTGCTTGACTTAGATTCTATTCTCCACTGTCTTCATAGGTTTTAAGCGGTGTTTGGAAACTGCAGAGATCTTTTATGCATTGTTGCCCAGCCAGCAACCCGCTGCTAACTCTTGGTGCCTCGGGGTGATCTGTGTCCATAATGCTGCTCTGGACCCAGCTCTGCAGCGCCCTGGGGGACCCTCCCTGGGTCATCTGCCTGTCCCGTCCTGTGGCCCAGCCACACGTGGCTGTTAGAAGTTGGTTGGGAGTTGGGCTGGACTCTTCTTAGTCACATCTGTGGCATTTGCTCCTTCTCCCACCATAAGTCTCTTTCTTTCCTAGGAAAGACTCTTCATTTTCTAGAATTTAGTTAATCTGGTTTCTTTAGTCCTCAGCTCTCTGATAGGTTTTTAAAAAGCAGTGATTTTGTTGTGTGCCTGCCTGGCTTGTTCTTGATTTTAGAGTAAGAGCGATGGTCTCTTGCGAATTTCTACATTGTACCTAGAAGCAAAAATCCAATGATACTATTCTGAATAAATTCAGTATTCATAGGGATTTTAAAGGTTATACTGTTATCTGTTAAAATGAGTTCCCAGAAAATCTCAGCACATGTTAAGGCAATTTATTATTAACCATATTTTCTATCAATAAAATGAGGCATAAATAATTTACTTCTGATTCTTTTATCTGCATATGAGCAGGTAGGGTTAGACCCATGATTCTTTATTAGGAGTGATCTTTAAAACTTTAATGAGCCACTGTTACTGAGTAAGTGCCCCTGAGTTCACAGGTGTATTGGGCAGAAAAGAGGTTCACAACCACTGGTTGGCACACTTCCTTTGTAAAGGACCCCATAGTAAAGGTTTCGGCTTTGTGGGCTTCTGTTGAGTATTCTTACTTGGTTTTGTTTGTTTTTACAATCTTTAAAAATATGAAAACAATTCATAGTGGAGGCTATATAAAAACAGGCTCTGAGCCAGGCCATAGTCTGCTGATCTCTGGGCTAGATGATCTTTATAGTCATTTCTGGTCTCAAAAGTGAATTTCTCCTAAGTACAGTGTGTTCGGAATAGTATGTGAATAGTATTGTGAATAGTATTTTAATCGGAATAGTATGTGAATAGTATTGTGAATATTTCACATTAGTGTGAAAATATAGAGGCTCTAACTATAAAGCATTCTTTTTAATAAAGGCCTCAACATTATCATACATGTAAGCATATTTGACATTACGTAGGCTTTTACATATTCCATCAGATTTAGAGAAAGCCTTTTTATCTTTTTTCTCTTTAGGAGTATAAACCACCAGGAACCCGCAAACTTCATAATATTCTCGGAGTAGAAACAGGAGGACCTGGTGGGCGTCGTGCTGGGGAATCGGGTCATACAGTAGCTGACTACTTGAAGTTCAAAGACCTCATTTTAAGGATGCTTGATTATGACCCCAAAACTCGAATTCAACCTTACTATGCCCTGCAGCACAGTTTTTTCAAGAAAACAGCTGATGAAGGTACAAACACAAGTAATAGCGTATCCACGAGTCCTGCCATGGAGCAGTCACAGTCTTCGGGCACCACCTCCAGTACATCTTCAAGCTCAGGTCTGTTCTTTTGATATTATATTAGGCTTTGAAATGTTTCCTCTTTTCTTTACAAAGTGGGGGTTATTTTAAAGTTTTTTAAAGTTTGTTAATGGGTGGGAGGAATTATTTTTCCCGAACCTGTTCTTTGTGGCTAGTAAAAAAATTCACCTCCCCCAAAGCTCTAATACTTAATTATGCATATAATAAATTCTGCTTGGAAACAATACTCCTTATTAGCCAAATTTTAAAATTGTTTTTAAAATGGAAATACTTGGTTCACATGCTTGAGTTTTCCCCTGACTTAACCAAACTTGGTCATATTTTAGTTCAGTGGTTGATGTGAAAGAACATAGAGAATTGGAAGCCTTCCTGGTATACTTCAGGTTAATACAGATTTTTTTTTGGTGACTCACTTCCCGTTTTAATGTTATAGTTTTAGGATATGTACTTGAACAGAATTAACTTTACACTCACAAGCTGTACCGTGTTGTGATGCTTCAGGTGGGTCATCGGGGACTAGCAACAGTGGGAGAGCCAGGTCGGACCCAACGCACCAGCATCGGCACAGCGGCGGGCACTTCACAGCTGCTGTCCAGGCCATGGACTGTGAGACACACAGTCCCCAGGTGAGCAGTCACACAGCCCTTCATTCACGCCCTCCACTGTGCCCAGGCGTACCAGTGTTGGATGCCAAGTGGTTTTAGAATGATAACGTCATTTACTCTAAAAGGTTCATATCTTCCTTGGTTGTAAGGAATTCTAACTTACACATCCTTGAAACATTTTCCCTCCGTGTTTAGAAATAGCTCCCGTTTATTGAGTGCGTACCAGCAGCTGCTCCAGGTGTTTGTTTATCTTGTTTACTCCGGCAGCATTTTGAGCCTTGCCCTGTTTGGATTTTCATTTTACTTTGGGAACTGTGACTTCAAGGTTTAGGGAACTTTCCGAGGTGCGTGATCTTAATTACTGCACTCCACTGCCTCTTGTGATCTGCTATCACTGACAGTCCTAGATTCTGAATCAGTTTGTGGTTTGATTTT
Source organism: Globicephala melas (assembly GCF_963455315.2). Taxonomy (NCBI): domain Eukaryota; kingdom Metazoa; phylum Chordata; class Mammalia; order Artiodactyla; family Delphinidae; genus Globicephala; species Globicephala melas. Next base: position 7,809,648 of record NC_083317.1, on the reverse strand, counting down.
CACCTCCATTTTTTGTTTTGAAGGTTTTCTGTTAAAGAGGATCTAATTAAGTAAATTTTTTTAAGGGGTGAAGCAGATGATGGTAGAATATTTATTAAATACTCTTTGTAAAATAATAAGTTAATTCATACTGAGTACTGCATTATGATGTTTACAGTGAGAGGCAAGTATATTATCTAATGAGAAATAAAATGGAAGTTGATGAATATCACTGCCCATTCTTGGGACTGGGGCAGCTGAGTGCTGGTGGAGAAAGGCATATCTGTAGATGCATTGTTACCCCTGTTAATTCGTAGTCACCAGCATCTACTTGGGCAAGCTTGCATGTTTCTCAGGTCATCTCATCGTGCTCCCATTCTCTTTAATAATTGCTTCAGACTCTCCTACTCTTGCTAGAAACCTTTGCCTCCCCTTCTCTGCTCTCCCTCACTCCTCACTGTGTAAGGAACAGTCCTCAGAAAGGAGCGCTTCACTGCGTGTCACCAGCCACCTCGCCCCACCGCCATGTGTGCTTGTCCCCTTTCTCCGGCCCCTTGTCAGCAGGGGCAGCAGCTCCTGCCTGGGGTCAGCCACCTCGGGCCCTGCCCCTCTCCTCCCACCTGCACAGGACTTGGCCCTGCTCAGCCACTGGCCCCTGTGTCCTCTGCTCGCCTTCTTCCCGTCAGCACCTGATCATCCCCAGCTCTCTCCCATCTGAAGCAAAACCTTTCCCTGGCCCTTGTCTTCCTCGCCCCACATTTCTGCTACGATTACTTCACCCTTTAAGAAGTCTTCAGCTGCTCCAGTTGGGCTGCTTCCCAACTCAGGAAACTGTTCCTGTGGAGTCACAGTGGTCATTACTGAGGAGCCCGGCAGACACTCAGTCACTTGTCACTCTCTGGTCCTCACTCACGTTGACACAGCCCTGGCCTCTCTGTGCTTTTTTTTTTTTGCGGTACGCGGGCCTCTCATTGCTGTGGCCTCTCCCGTTGCGGAGCACAAGCTCCGGACGCGCAGGCTTAGCGGCCATGGCTCACGGGCCCAGCCGCTCCGCGGCATGTGGGATCTTCCCGGACTGGGGCACGAACCCGCGTCCCCTGCATCGGCAGGGGGACTCTCAACCACTGTGCCACCAGGGAAGCCCCTCTCCATGCTTTTTGTAGCACTCTCCTCTGCCTTCCCGGACAGGATGGCCCTCATCCCAGCCCACCTCCTTCCTTCACTGTCTCCTTTTCGGATTCTCTGCTCCCCCGCGGCCACGTAAACGTGGGTGGTCTGTGTCCTGTCTCTCACCTTAAACACTTCCTGGTGACCTCACCTGCTCTTACCAATGACTGCAGCTACCATCTCGATGTCGGTCACTTTATGTCTTTATTTCTGATCTAGACTTCACTCCTGAGCCCCACACCTTTATTTCTAATCATTTACTATAAATACCGTTTTGGAAGTCCCTACAGTATAACACTGCAAATGCATCCTATAAACTGAAGTCATCATTTTCTCCTCCGCCAAAGCTCATCTCCTTTTATCTGTATCAATACAAGTGGCCCTGAATTTACCCATTTGCTCAGGTCGTACACCTGGCACCTGGGGAGTTCATTCTTGACTCCTCTCTCCCTCACCCCCCACCTTGAATCCAATGGTAAATAGTATGGATTCTGAATATCCTACATATGTGTCTGTTCTCTCTACTTCACCCGCTTGGTACAATCATCTCTAGCTTATCTTGCTGTAAAGATTATTCCAACCGGACTTCCAGCGTCCAGTTTCATTCACCAGTTCGCCTCTGTTCTCTTCTCTGCAGCCTAGTGAATGTTCAGTAGAGCAGTCTGATCCAGCTCTTTCCCTTGCTTTCAGCCAGTTTCTGGCTTTCTCTTGTACTTAAAAAAAAAATTGTGACTTCTTACACAGGATTCAGTGATTTCTGTCATCTGGCTCCTACCCAGGCATCCTTCCTCCTCTTCATTCATTCTGGTCTTCCTGGAATTTTTTTTTTTTTTCATTTTTCAGACTGTATACCATGTTCCCTTTCACATTTCTCACATTGACCGTGCTCAGCCTGGAATAAGCTTTTCCTCTGTCTTTGCTTTGGTGACTACTATATATCCTTCAGGTCTCAAATATCACGGCCAGAGGCTTTCCCTAATTCTTTAGAACGACCTTCCTTCTTCCATCCCTTTCTCCCAGTTTCTAAATTAATGTTATTTTATGTAGTCTTTCTGCGATGTTTTATACATATGCAAGCAAATACAAATGTATATCCTTCACCTAACCTTTGTACACAAATGGTAGCATACCGTGCACACATCTTGTTTTTTTTATTTTAACATGTTTTACATATATTTTTATTTATTTATTTATTTATTTATTTATTTTTGCCGTACGCGGGCCTCTCACTGTTGTGGCCTCTCCCGTTGCGGAGCACAGGCTCCGGACACGCAGGCTCAGCGGCCATGGCTCACGGGCCCAGCCGCTCTGCGGCATGTGGGATCTTCCCGGACCGGGGCACGAACCTGCATCCCCTGCATTGGCAGGCAGACTGTCAACCACTGCGCCACCAGGGAAGCCCTACATATATTTTAAAATGTATATTATGGAGCTCTTTCTGTATCATATAGGGAGCTTTTTCATTCTTTTTGTTGTGTTTTAACAGTCACACAGTATTCCATTGTTTAGATATTCCAAGTCATTGCAGTAGTTCCCTATTAATGGACATTTAGCTTATTTCCAATCTTTTTTACTACTGCAAATAATGCTGTAATAAATAACCCTACATATAAATCATCCACACACATGCAGTTTATATGTGATATGAGTTCCTGGATGTGAAATTGCTGGGTCAAAGAGTAACGTGGTTTGTCATTTTGATAGCTGTTGCCAGATTGCTCTCCATATAGTTTTACCAGTTTAGCCTCCCACTAACAGAGTTTGGAGAAGCAGTCAGTGTGATCACCTTTGGATCAGTCTGAACTGAAAAACCTGGTATTGGACAGAGTATAGTTGCATTTCACTTATTTCTTCTTTCCATGAATTTAAGTAGCTTCATAGTTTAAGAACCATTAATATTTTCTGAGAACTTTCTGCCTATTTTTCTACTGGATTATTTTCAATAGTTTTTCTTGAATTTTGATTCTGAGACCACCTTTGTTGAGTGGTCTTAATGATCTGTGCTAGCCACTGGTGATAAAGACACAGGCTTTGCCTTCCTAGAGCTTACCGTGACACAGAAAATAAATAAAACGAATCAAATGAATAGAAATTGCAAGTACTATTAACTGTTAAAAAGAAAATAAGACAGGATAATGTAATAGAGAGTAGTGATTTGTTGGGTGGGAGGTATTAATTCAGATAGGCTGAACTGATAACAGGGCGACCCCCCAAAATATGGTAGCTTAAAAAATGTGAAGTTTCTTTTTTATGTAATAGTCCAGAGTGGGTATTCAGGTTAGTGGCGTGGCTCTCTCCCACATCCTGGGTTCCTACCATCTTATGACTGCCCCATCCCCAAGGGCCTAGTTGTCTGCTGCATCTGGCAGGCAGAAGGACTTGGGATGTATTTTGTGGGACAGATCTGGCTGTAACATAGGAACCTTCATTCATATTCCATTGACTAAAACAGTCATATGGCCATGTCTAAGTACAGGGGAGGCTGGGGAGTAAGCGTAGTGCAGCCTTATGCTCAGGAAGAAGAGTATGTTTTTTGAGGACAATTTGGAACCTCTGCCACAGAAATTGGGGGAGCATTAGCCAGAGTGGTGAGGGAAGACTCTGGAACTGAAATGATGAGAAAGAATCATCCAAGCAGAAATTAGAAATCAGAGCATTCTAGGCAGAAGGAACAGTAAGTACAAACACCCTGAGGCTTCTGAAAGATGTTGACTAGGTAGAGGAATAGAAGGAAGATCCTGTGTAGTAGGAACTTAGGCAGCAAGAGGAAGGATGGCTAGAGGAAAAGTTTGGAGAAATGAGCATTGGCCAGATTGTTTATGGATTTTGGATTATTTTGTTTATCCATTCATCCATCAGTGGGCACTTACTTGGGTTGTTTCCATATTTTGGCTATTGTAAATAATGCTGAAGTGAATGAACATGGGGGTACGTATATCTTTTCAAGATACTGTTGTTGTTTTCTTCATATAAATACCCAGAAGTGGAATTGCAGGATCATGTGGTAGTTCTGTTTTTAATTTTTTGAAGAACCTCCTCCATACTGTTTTCCATAGTGGCTGCACTAATTTATATTCCCACCAAGCAGTGCATGAGGGTTCCCTTTTTTCCACATCCTCACCAACACTTGCTATTTGTTGTCTTTTTGATAATAGCCATTCTCATGGGTGTGAAGTGATATCTCGTTGTGGTTTTGATTTGAATTTCCCTGATGGTTTATGATGTTGAGCTTCTTTTCCTGTACCTGTTGGCCATCTGTATGTCTTCTTTGGAAACATGTCTAGTCAGATCTTCTGCCCATTTTTCAATCAGATTGTTTGGATTTTTGCTGTTGAGTTTTATCAGTTCTTTATATATTTTGGATATTAGCCTGTTATCAGATAATATGATTGACAAATATTTTCTCCCATTCAGTAAGTTGCCTTTTCATTTTGTTGATGGTTTCCTTTACTGGGCAGTAGCTTTTTAGTATGTTGTCATCCCATTTATTTATTTTTGCTTTTGTTGCTTTTGCTTTGGTGTCAGATTCAAAAAATCATCACCAAGACCTATGTCAAGGAGCTTATTACTGCCTATGTTTTCTTCTAGGAGTTTTATGGTTTCAGGTCTTACATTCAAGTCTTTAATCCATTTTGAGTTAATTTTTGTGTTTGGTGTAAGATAGTGTGGTTGAGTTTCATTCTTTGGTATGTGGCTGTCTAGTTTTCCCAACACCATTTATTGAAGAGACTGTCCTTTCTCCATTGTATATTCTTCGCTCCTTTGTCATAAATTAGTTGACCATATACGCGTAGATTTATTTCTGGGCTCTCTGTTCCGTTCCATTGATCTATGTGCTTTTTTTTATGTCAGTACCATACTGTTTTAATTGCTATAGCTTTGTAGTATAGTTAGATACCAGGGAGCATGATGCCTCCATCTTTGTTCTTCTTTCTCAAGATTGCTTTTGCTATTTGGGTTTCTTTGTGGATTACAAATTTTAGGATTATTCTTTTTTTTTTTTTGAAAAATGACGTTGGAATTTTGTGGGGGATTGCATTGAATCTGTAAATTGCTTTGGGTAGTTGGGACATTTTAACAACATTGATTCTTACACTCTTCCAGTCTGTGAGCATGGACTATCCTTCCATTTATTTTTGTCTTCTTCTTCCAGACCTTCTTCTTCTACAGGTCTTTTACTTCCTTGGTTAAAGTTATTTCTTGATATTTTATTCTTTTTGATACAGTTGTACATGGGATTGTTTTCTTTTTCTGTTTCATTATTAGTATATAGAAATGCAGTCGATTTTTGTGTATTGATTTTATATTCTGCAACCTTATTGAGTTCATTTATTAGTTCTAACAGTTTTCTAACGGAGTCTTCAGGGTTTTCCATATAATGTAATGTTACGTCATCTGCAGGTAGTGACCATTTTACTTCTTTATTTCCAATGTGGATGACTTTTCTTTTTCTTGCCTGATTTGGATTTGTGTTTTAAAAAGACTGTTCTTGCTACTCTTTGGAGAATGGTTTGGAAAAAGGCAAAGATGGAAGATGGGAGTTGATTTAGGAGGCTGTTATATTAGTCTAGGCAAGAGATGATAGTGACCTAGGATAGAGTAGTCGTGGTGGAGATGGAGAAAAGAGGCCAGATTTGGGTTCTATTTTGGAGGTAGCTTTAGTAGTACTTGCTGATTGTTTGGATGGAGGAATGGTTGAGCAGCTAGATGGGTACTAGTGGTTCTATTAAAACAGGAAAGATTGGAGAGAGGAGGAGCTTTAGGGGGAAAGTAAAGCATGCCTTTTGGACCTGTCAGAAATATTTACTATCTGGCCCTTCCCAGAAGAAGTTTGCTGACCCCTGGCTTAAACAGTGCTCCCAAGGAAAGAAAGTGGCGAGTAAAATATATGAGTATGGGTGTAACTTGCTAAAAATTGAAGCTTTCATAATAAAATACTTTTCACTCTTGAACACATTTGGAAGTTTGTGTTATAGAACTGTCTAACACATTAAGGCTTCAAAACCCTCTCTCTAACTAATGTAAATGCTAGTGTTGTAGCTTTTTATCGAAGATTAAAGCTTGGAAACGGTACTCTTAAATCGTTTTAAAATCTGTTCTTACAGGTGCGTCAGCAATTTCCTGCTCCCATTGGTTGGTCAGGCACTGAAGCTCCTACACAAGTCACTGTTGAAACTCATCCTGTTCAAGAAACAACCTTTCATGTAGCCCCTCAACAGAATGCATTGCATCATCACCATGGAAACAGTTCCCATCATCATCACCACCACCACCATCACCACCACCACCATGGACAACAAGCCTTGGGCAACCGGACCAGGCCAAGGGTCTACAATTCTCCAACAAATAGCTCCTCTACCCAGGATTCTATGGAGGTTGGCCATAGTCACCACTCCATGACATCCCTGTCTTCCTCAACTACTTCTTCCTCTACATCTTCCTCCTCTACTGGTAATCAAGGCAATCAAGCCTACCAGAATCGCCCAGTGGCTGCTAATACCTTGGACTTTGGACAGAATGGAGCTATGGACGTTAATTTAACCGTCTACTCCAATCCCCGCCAAGAGACTGGCATAGCTGGACATCCAACATACCAATTTTCTGCTAATACAGGTCCTGCACATTACATGACTGAAGGACATCTGACAATGAGGCAAGGGGCTGATAGAGAAGAGTCCCCCATGACAGGAGTTTGTGTGCAACAGAGTCCTGTAGCTAGCTCGTGACTAAATTGAAACTTGAGTTTGTTTCTTGTGTGTTTTTATAGAAGTGGTGTTTTTTTCCAAAAAACAAAGTGCAAAGCTGCTTGAATCAGAAGGAGATTAACACACTGAACCGCTACAAGAGGGCAAAGCTGACTTTTTTTTTTTTTTTTAACTTGAAAAGATTGCAAAGGGACAATGAAGTTTTTAAAAGAGCCATGTCCAAACCCATCTTCACGGATAGCTCAGAGGTGTCCTCTTTTTGCCTCCCCCATTTTAACTCGCCACATCCCAGTCATAGTGGGGTTTTTGTCTTTCTATTCCACAGAAGTTGTTGTTCAGATGTTGGTCTTAATCATTTGCCAACTAATTTTAAAATAAAAGGCACTGCACATAATTTGCATTTTAAAGGGCCCCATGAGGGTGTTTTTCCTTCCATTTTTGTTTTTCCTTTTTTCCTTCCCGTTTTTGTGTTGTTTTCATTTTGTTTAGGGTGGGGGGTGGGAAATTTGGGGTTTTAAGTCCTCTAAACACACTTGGGCACGGAAATGCAGTACTGTAAGGAAGAGGGACCTCCAGCTCACACAAACATCACCTTCAGCTGTATGGAAGGGACGGTTGTATTGGAGTTTGTAAGGCACAGTAAGCATGCTAAGTGGCGGGATCAGAACTCTCCTGTCTGAACCTACTGAGGAGCAAAGCAGCAATTGCCTGGGATCCTGTGGGTCTCCCGTTGTTGAGGCCACAGTGAGATAGTAATGGAACGTGACTGGTCTCCTAACCAAGGTGCACTGAGAAGCAATCAACGGGTCAGTTGTGGCCAGTCCTGGGGAGGTCTGAGTGGTGGTCTTTGGGATAACCTTTGGCCTTATGGATTTGGACTCGAAGTTAGAAGAGCCTACCATTTCAGATGCAATCACTTTTGGACATGCTTTTGCAGACAGTCCTTAATGCTGAAAACACAGAGAATGGGTAATTCAAGAGGCCTTTCTTTTAAAATAGACTTTTGTGACCCACTAATTGTAAGGTATTGCAAGGTCACTTTGCGTGTGTCATAAAGTTGACTTCCTTATTGGTTGAAGGTCACAGAAGTAGTGGTTTGCTTTGATGGAAATAGCTACAGCTGTGTCCCTTCCTGCTTTTTACTTTTTCTTTTGCTTTTTCTCGGCACGTGGTATCTCCACCATTTCTTCTGCACAAAGATGTCTTCTGTTCATCCTGAACATTTTTAAAAAAATGCAGAATTTTATGTGACTGCTTTTTTGCCTCACAATTATGCTGTGAATTTTACAAAAATTTATTTTCTTTTTTGATAATTTATTGTACCAAAGCTGTTTTTATAGCACATAGATGTCTGTAACCAATAATGTAGCAGTTCTGCACTTTGACACAAGGTGTAACTAGACCATTTTTAAATGTCAGTTGAAAATTATGGCTGTACTATTGCTTAAACAAAACTGGAACTGTTGTTGAATCCATAGCCAATACATTTACAGCAATCTGTGTACTGAACATAATAGATTGACATCTAACTCAAGATTACAACAGCTGTTACATCCTAAATGTGTTCAGGCTTCTGAAGGTAAAGGGACACTGGATCCAGAAGCTGTGGAACCAGCAGTTGATTCTTGTATTCCTGATTAACCTACTTGTAAACTTGAAAGCAAGACCTTGATTGCACCAACAGGTCCAAACTATGAGCACGAGTAAAGCAAAACTTCCATGCATGACCCGGAAGGGAACAGGCTGGTGTCTAACAGGTGCCTAGTTTTGAGATTGTGCTGCCTTAATGTAACACAGTCTGGCAGTTGCTAAATTTGTGTTCCCATTTTAATTTGACCAATGTTATGGTGTTAAACTTTTGAGCGGTTGAGTTGGGAGAATGAAGATTAAGGAATTTACCTGTCCGGGATCAAAGAAGCCTAGAAAAGAAGCAGTAATCTACCTCTGCCGATAACCCTGTTCAAAACAACTCAGCAGAAACACCACATTAGTTTTTATTGGTCAATTCCATGTGGCTGACTAGATCAATTTTTTCTGAACAAGAGCAGGTTTTTATATGTAATCAGTCAGTGACAAAAGAAAAAAGGCTTAAAATCATGTGAATGGAAACTTGGGAATATCAGTTTTTATAAACCACAAAATTTTTTTTTGTTGTTAATCAGGAAATCCATTTTTATTTTGTAATTAAATGTCAAGCCTGTGGATGGATTTTTGAACTCGGTAGTTCATAAAGTTTACAGTGAATAAAAGGACATCATCTTGAGTCTAGCAATATCAAAAGGAATTCAGTAGTTACTGCTGTTTAGGAATATAAGGTGAAGATACATGGGTCAGATCATTTTCTGTGCTGGTTGCCACATCTTAGCAAGCACCAAAAAACGAAAGCAGTTTTTAAACCGCTATTTACATAAAGGAAGTCATAAAATCCAATGCTTCTGCATACTGTGTTATGTTACAGTCCAGTTTTGTGTGCTTTACTACACGGTTTGGTTACAGGACTTCTGTGCATTGTAAACATAAACAGCATGGAAAAGGTTAAATACCTGTGTGCAGATTGTAAGATCTGGTCCGGACTTGCTGTGTATATTGTAACGTTAAATGAAAAAGAACTCCCCTTTGTATTATAGTCATGCGGTCTTATGTATGATAAACAGTTGAATAATTTGTCCTCAGACTCTTTACTATGCTTTTTTAAAATTAATTTAAGAAAAATGTAAACATAGTCGAAATCTTTCTATGCAATTAACCTGGTCCAGGTAATGAATGGTCTGGTAGGTATACTGACTATAAGTTTAGTCAGACGTGTAGAAAGGAAAACAGTAGTTACATCAACGTAGGCTTCAAAAATCTTGGAAAGTAAACATTGGAGGTTTAACAGACCATTTTGATTTTTTAAAATTGTTTCTTTACTTTTCACAGTTTCTCTTTGATTCAAAGTGCTCATAGGCCGTAATGTTTAGGATGGATGTGAGAGTTAGATGATTTTTCTCTAGGATTTGACCTGCTTGGAAGCAAGAGGAAATACAAATAATATCGTTCCTCTTTCCCCAGATCCTTGATGGGGGCCTATCAGGGACTTTATACAAGAAAGTCTAGAATTCCTGCCACAGTGAATTAATCCTAACCTAAAGTCTCCTGTTTTTTATAAGTTAGCCTGCATAAGTATACATTAAGGTGGCTTTCAGAAGGCAAAAAACTTACTGTAAATTTAAATGTGATTTTGTAAAGTTCAGATTGTCTACATAAAGTGCACTTACCACATGTATGAAAGAAACTTCCTTTAGTGTTTTTCTTAGGGTAATGAGCATTTTATAGGTAAGTGGCACATTTTGTATATCAGAATCAGTATCCAAAAAACTTAGGCTTATTTTTATTTAATGAATATTAGAACTGTTGATACATGTGAAAAATCATTAAGGCTACAATAATTATATAAGGCCCACAAGATGACTACTCTGTTTGCTACTGTATCGTCTTTCCCAGCTCCTATGTTGTTAAACTTATTGTTGTAATAAGTCTTATAATAAGGCAATACAATGATGCGATAGTAAATGCTAAATTTCTTCTAGATTAGTTCCCCAGTTTCCTTTTGGCCTGCCTTTACTCTGTTAGCTCTCAGAATACAAGTTCAGTACTCATTTTTATATCCATTTTTGTAGTGGTGACCAAAGCTAACAGATCAGATGGTTCATTCCAGATACAGAACTTGGTCTTAGTGCCATATATGAAAAAAAAGTTTGAAATTTTAAGATTAGGGTTAGGAGAAAAACCGATCGGTATACTGAGTCTGTTCAGATTTCTTAGAATCCTTGGGATTGCTCGACATTGGGAAGCCTTTGGTGTCAGGAAGTGCAGAGTAGGTGGTCTCATTTTCTTAACCATGGATCTCCTTCCCTAGACTTGTTTCCTAGGGTGAAAACATACATCAAGTAATTTTTAGTACAAAGAAGAAGAAAACCCTAAGAACATAGCTTATCGTATTCTTCTTCTTCCCTCATAATGCATAGCAGTAACCTGTCTCCCCGTCCCCTGAGAACCATCTTGTGGGTATCACCTGGGCTTTCACACTCTAGTATTAATTCCTACATATCCCTGTGTTTAAAGCACTCGTTATTTTTTTGTGGAAGACTCATTTAGGATGGTAAGTGGTCTTGTCGGTTTGTGCGTTTTTCTTTCTCTTTGGCATTATGTACAGCCAAGGTCCCTGGTTTCAGCTGCTCACAGGAAAACGATAAAAGAGCTAAGGTGTTCTTGCATCGTAATTTTTGGGGATACCATTCACCTTAACACAGAGAGGGCCCGAGGTATTTGTCATCAGTTTTCTTACCTTAGATCTTCAAAGACGAAAGTATTTCTCCAACTAAAACACAATGATTTAAATGTGTACCAGATAACTAGGTAGAGCCCCACAGGTTTCAATATCAGCTTCTTTACATGAAAACACGGGGTTTATTTATTTTATTTTATTTTTTTTGCAGTACGCGGGCCTCTCACTGTTGTGACCTCTCCCGTTGCGGAGCACAGGCTCCGGATGTGCAGGCTCAGAGGCCGTGGCTCACGGGCCCACCCGCTCCGCGGCATGTGAGATCTTCCCGGACTGGGGCATGAACCCATGTCCCCTGCATCGGCAGGCGGACTCTCAACCACTGCGCCACCAGGGAAGCCCAAAACACAGGGTTTTTGTTTTTTTACATAATTTCACACCTTGAGGGTATGACCTTTTATTAAAGAGAGCGGTGGGAATGACTTAAGTTTCAGGCTTGGCATGTCATGAATTCCCTGCCACCTGCAGCAGGACTTGGGGACGCTGCTTCAGAGCAGCGAGGAGGGAAGATGAATCTCCAGTTCGCTTCCTTGTGCCTTAACTGGATGTCAGTGTCCAGTCTCAGCTGGGTTCTGAAGGAACAGAGGCACTGCGGTAGGAATCTTGTTGGCTGGTAAAACGCAGTTTAAATGTGCGGCAGGAAAAATGGGTGACAAAGCTCCTGGTGAAGGATGGAGGAGGTGGGCGTAAGTGAGCGCACACCCGTTCCGGTGAAGGTGGCGCCCTTGGGTGATGCAGGCTCGGGTGTGGTCAACCGTGTGCTCTCAGATCTAGAAAGATACTTGAGGACGTTTCAGGTTGCAACATGTAGAAAGGCCATGTAGGAATTATATTCATTTGTCTGTTTTAAAGACCACAGTTTATTTAAAATACTTCTGTAAAATTTTATTTTATTCTTGTAAATTTTACTCCCAATATTTCCTCATTAATCGCTATAGTTGCCTCAGGTCTTTAGCTGAAGCTGCAGTCAAAGGGGGAGGATTCCGAGCCAAAGGTAAGATAGAGGGGCAGGCCCTGGGTGTGTGGCGGTTCTTCCTCAGGCAGGGCCATTGCCACCAGCCGAGCAGCTGGGCCCAGGGCTGGGGCCCAGGGAGGTCTGTGAAGAAGGAGGAGCTTTGCCAGGAGAGTGTTGAATTGGTTAAAATAGAGCCCAGGGTGGTGAGTTTGTGAGTCACCCTTGACTCACTGTTGCATAGGAATGCAATAGCAGGCTGGGTGAGGATGGGGGTTGTCAACTCCCTGGACACTAAGATGACTGCTGATGGTGTCAAAGGATTATTTATGTTTTTAAAGGTCTAAAGCACGATATAGTGAAATAGTGACCCTAAGGAGAAAGTCTTCACGTACATCGCAGGCAAGCCCCCGTCTGTTGAAGAGCTGACATGACACACGGGATCCTGAGCTGGGTGAAGTAGTTGACTTTAGGCGCTGCTCCATTAATTGCCCAGCAAATCCGTAAGCAAGCTCTGGGGAAAAGAAACGGTGTGTTTGGTGAACCCTAGGTGATCTTACCAAACTGTTAAATCAGTGCTCATCAATTTAAAACGAGTTTTCAACCCTGCCACACATCTGACTCACCCGTAGGATTTTATAAAATCACAGATGTGCTCATCACCCTCCCAGAATTTTTGATTCAGAGAGTTGGGAGTGGGGCCTGGGTCTCTGCTTTTTAAGTGGCTTTACCGGTGACTGTGCCCTTGCATAGGATGACTTGGAGGGCCCAGAGATTGGCTTGGCTAACCGGACAGGAGTCTGAACTGAAGAACGTTTTTTTTTTTTTTTTTTTATCTGGGAATTATATATGGTTCTTTATTCTTTTTTTTTTTTAACATCTTTATTGGAGTATAATTGCTTTACAATGGTATGTTAGTTTCAGCTTCACAACAAAATGAATCAGTTATATATATACATATATTCCCATATCTCTTCCCGCTTGCATCTCCCTCCCTCCCACCCTCCCTATCCCACCCCTCCAGGCGGTCACAAAGCACCGAGCTGATCTCCCTGTGCTATGCGGCTACTTCCCACTAGTTATCTACCTTACGTTTGGTAGTGTATATATGTCCATGCCTCTTTATCGCTTTGTCACCGTTTACCCTTGCCCCTCCCCATAGCCTCAAGTCCATTCTCTAGTAAGTCTGTGTCTTTATTCCTGTTTCACCCCTAGGTTTCTCATGTCATTTTTTTTTTTTTAAATTCCATATATATGTGTTAGCATATGGTATTTGTCTCTCTCTTTCTGACTTACTTCACTCTGTATGACAGACTCTAGGTCTATCCACCTCATTACAAATAGCTCAATTTCGTCTCTTTTTATGGCTGAGTAATATTCCATTGTATATATGTGCCACATCTTCTTTATCCATTCATCCGATGATGGACACTTAGGTTGTTTCCATCTCTCTGGGCTATTGTAAATAGAGCTGCAGTGAACATTTTGGTACATGACTCTTTTTGAATTATGGTTTCCTCAGGGTATATGCCCAGTAGTGGGATTGCTGGGTCATATGGTAGTTCTATTTGTAGCTTTTTAAGGAACCTCCATACTGTTCTCCACAGTGGCTGTATCAATTTACATTCCCACCAACAGTGTAAGAGGGTTCCCTTTTCTCCACACCCTCTCCAGCATTTATTGTTTCTAGATTTTTTGATGATGGCCATTCTGACTGGTGTGAGATGATATCTCATTGTAGTTTTGATTTGCATTTCTCTAATGATTAGTGATGTTGAGCATTCTTTCATATGTTTGTTGGCACTCTGTATATCTTCTTTGGAGAAATGTCTATTTAGGTCTTCTGCCCATTTTTGGATTGGGTTGTTTGTTTTTTTGTTATTAAGCTGCATGAGCTGCTTATAAATTTTGGAGATTAATCCTTTGTCAGTTGCTTCATTTGCAAATATTTTCTCCCATTCTGAGGGTTGTCTTTGGTCTTCTTTATGGTTTCCTTTGCAGCGCAAAAGCTTTTAAGTTTCATTAGGTCCCATTTGTTTACTTTTGTTTTTATTTCCATTTCTCTAGGAGGTGGGTCAAAAAGGACCTTGCTGTGATTTATGTCATAGAGTGTTCTGCCTATGTTTTCCTCTAAGAGTTTGATAGTTTCTGGCCTTACATTTAGGTCTTTAATCCATTTTGAGCTTATTTTTGTGTATGGTGTTAGGGAGTGATCTAATCTCATACTTTTACATGTACCTGTCCAGTTTTCCCAGCACCACTTATTGAAGAGGCTGTCCTTTCTCCACTGTACATTCCTGCCACCTTTATCAAAGATAAGGTGACCATATGTGCATGGGTTTATCTCTGGGCTTTCTATCCTGTTCCATTGATCTATCTTTCTGTTTTTGTGCCAGTACCATACCGTCTTGATAACTGTAGCTTTGTAGTATAGTCTGAAGTCAGGGAGCCTGATTCCTCCAGTTCCTTCTTTCGTTCTCAAGATTGCTTTGGCTATTCGGGGTCTTTTGTGTTTCCATACAAATTGCAAAATTTTTTGTTCTAGTTCTGTGAAAAATGCCAGTGGTAGTTTCATAGGGATTGCATTGAATCTATAGATTGCTTTGGGTAGTAGAGTCATTTTCACAATGTTGATTCTTCCAATCCAAGAACATGGTATATCTCTCCATCTATTTGTATCATCTTTAATTTCTTTCATCAGTGTCTTATAATTTTCTGCATACAGATCTTTTGTCTCCTTAGGTAGGTTTATTCCTAGATATTTTATTCTTTTTGTTGCAATGGTAAATGGGAGTGTTTTCTTGATTTCACTTTCAGATTTTTCATCATTAGTATATAGGAATGCCAGAGATTTCTGTGCATTAATTTTGTATCCTGCCACTTTACCAAATTCATTGATTAGCTCTAGTAGTTTTCTGGTAGCATCTTTAGGGTTCTCTATGTATAGGATCATGTCATCTGCAAACAGTGACAGCTTTACTTCTTCTTTTCCGATTTGGATTCCTTTTATTTCCTTTTCTTCTCTGATTGCTGTGGCTAAAACTTCCAAACCTATGTTGAATAAGAGTGGTGAGAGTGGGCAACCTTGTCTTGTTCCTGATCTTAGTGGAAATGCTTTCAGTTTTTCACCATTGAGGATGATGTTTGCTGTGGGCTTGTCATATATGGCCTTTATTATGTTGAGGAAAGTTCCCTCTATGCCTACTTTCTGCAGGGTTTTTATCATAAATGGGTGTTGAATTTTGTCAAAAGCTTTCTCTGCATCTATTGAGATGATCATATGGTTTTTCTCCTTCAATTTGTTAATATGGTTTATCACATCGATAGATTTGCGTATATTGAAGAATCCTTGCATTCCTGGAATAAACCCCACTTGATCATGGTGTATGATCCTTTTAATGTGCTGTTGGATTCTGTTTGCTAGTATTTTGTTGAGGATTTTTGCATCTATGTTCATCAGTGATATTGGCCTGTAGTTTTCTTTCTTTGTGACATCCTTGTCTGGTTTTGGTATCAAGGTGATGGTGCCCTCGTAGAAGGAGTTTGGGAGTGTTCCTCCCTCTGCTATATTTTGGAAGAGTTTGAGAAGGATAGGTGTTAGCTCTTCTCTAAATGTTTGATAGAATTCGCCTGTGAAGCCATCTGGTCCTGGGCTTTTCTTTGTTGGAAGATTTTTAATCACAGTTTCAATTTCAGTGCTTGTGATTGGTCTGTTCATATTGTCTATTTCTTCCTGATTCAGTCTTGGCAGGTTGTGCATTTCTAAGAATTTGTCCATTTCTTCCAGATTGTCCATTTTATTGGCATAGAGTTGCTTGTAGTAATCTCTCATGATCTCTTTTATTTCTGCAGTGTCAGTTGTTACTTCTCCTTTTTCATTTCTAATTCTATTGATCTGAGTCTTCTCCCTTTTTTTCTTGATGAGTCTGGCTAGTGGTTTATCAATTTTGTTTATCTTCTCAAAGAACCAGCTTTTAGTTTTATTGATCTTTGCTATTGTTTCCTTCATTTCTTTTTCATTTATTTCTGATCTGATTTTTATGATTTCTTTCCTTCTGCTAGCTTTGGGGTTTTTTTGTTCTTCTTTCTCTAATTGCTTGAGGTGCAAGGTTAGGTTGTTTATTCGAGATGTTTCCTGCTTCTTAAGGTGGGCTTGTATTGCTATAAACTTCCCCCTTAGAACTGCTTTTGCTGCATCCCACAGGTTTTGGGTCGTTGTGTCTCCATTGTCATTTGTTTCTAGGTATTTTTTGATTTCCTCTTTGATTTCTTCAGTGATCACTTCATTATTAAGTAGTGTATTGTTTAGCCTCCATGTGTTTGTATTTTTTACAGATCTTTTCCTGTAATTGATATCTAGTCTCATGGCGTTGTGGTCAGAAAAGATACTTGATACAATTTCAATTTTCTTAAATTTACCAAGGCTTGATTTGTGACCCAAGATATGATCTATCCTGGAGAATGTTCCATGAGCACTTGAGAAAAATGTGTATTCTGTTGTTTTTGGATGGAATGTCCTATAAATATCAATTAACTCCATCTCGTTTAATGTATCATTTAAAGCTTGTGTTTCCTTATTTATTTTCATTTTGGATGATCTGTCCATTGGTGAAAGTGGGGTGTTAAAGTCCCCTACTATGAATGTGTTACTGTCGATTTCCCCTTTTATGGTTGTCAGTATTTGCCTTATGTATTGAGGTGCACCTATGTTGGGTGCATAAATATTTACAATTGTTATATCTTCGTCTTGGATCGATCCCTTGATCATTATGTAGTGTCCTTCTTTGTCTCTTCTAATAGTCTTTGTTTTAAAGTCTATTTTGTCTGATATGAGAATTGCTACTCCAGCTTTCTTTTGGTTTCCATTTGCATGAAATACCTTTTTCCATCCCCTTACTTTCAGTCTGTATGTGTCTCTAGGTCTGAAGTGGGTCTCTTGTAGACAGCAAATATATGTGTCTTGGTTTTGTATCCATTCAGCCAATCTGTGTCTTTTGGTGGGAGCATTTAGTCCATTTACATTTAAGGTAATTATCGATATGTGTGTTCCCATTCCCATTTTCTTAATTGTTTTGGGTTCGTTATTGTAGGTCCTTTCCTTCTTTTATGTTTCTTGCCTAGAGAAGTTCCTTTAGCAGTTGTTGTAGAGCTGGTTTGGTGGTGCTGAACTCTCTCAGCTTTTCCTTGTCTGTAAAGGTTTTAATTTCTCCATCAAATCTGAATGAGATCCTTGCTGGGTAGAGTAATCTTGGTTGCAGGTTTTTCTCCTTCAACACTTTCAATATGTCCTGCCACTCCCTTCTGGCTTGCAGAGTTTCTGCTGAAAGATCAGCTGTTAACCTTATGGGGATTCCCTTGTGTGTTATTTGTTGTTTTTCCCTTGCTGCTTTTAATATGTTTTCTTTGTATTTAATTTTTGACAGTTTGATTAATATGTGTCTTGGCGTATTTCTCCTTGGATTTATCCTGTATGGGACTCTCTGTGCTTCCTGGACTTGATTAACTATTTCCTTTCCCATATTAGGGAAGTTTTCAACTATAATCTCTTCAAATATTTTCTCAGTCCCTTTCTTTTTCTCTTCTTCTTCTGGAACCCCTATAATTCGAATGTTGGTGCGTTTAATGTTGTCCCAGAGGTCTCTGAGACTGTCCTCAGTTCTTTTCATTCTTTTTTCTTTATTCTGCTCTGCAGTAGTCATTTCCACTATTTTATCTTCCAGGTCACTTATCCGTTCTTCTGCCTCAGTTATTCTGCTATTGATCCCATCTAGAGTACTTTTAATTTCATTTATTGTGTTGTTCATCGTTGCTTGTTTCATCTTTAGTTCTTCTAGGTCCTTGTTAACTGATTCTTGCAATTTGTCCATTCTATTGTCCATTCTATCTCCAAGATTTCGGATCAACCTTACTATCATTATTCTGAATTCTCTTTCAGGTAGACTGCCTATTTCCTCTTCATTTGTTAGGTCTGGTGGGTTTTTATCTTGCTCCTTCATCTGCTGTGTGTTTTTCTGTCTTTTCATTTTGCTTATCTTACTGTGTTTGGGGTCTCCTTTTTTTCAGGCTGAAGGTTCGTAGTTCCTGTTATTTTTTGTGTCTGTCCCCAGTGGCTAAGGTTGGTTCAGTGGGTTGTGTAGGCTTCCTGGTGGAGGGTACTAGTGCCTGTGTTCTGGTGGATGAGGCTGGATCTTGTCTTTCTGGTGGGCAGGTCCACGTCTGGTGGTGTGTTTTGGGGCGTCTGTAGACTTATTATGATTTTGGGCAGCCTCTCTGCTAATGGGTGGGGTTGTGTTCCTGTCTTGCTAGTTGTTTGGCATAGGATGTCCAGCACTGTAGCTTGCTGGTCGTTGAGTGAAGCTGGGTGCTGGCGTTGAGATGGAGATCTCTCGGAGATTTTTGCTGTTTGATATTATGTGCAGCTGGGAGGCCTCTTGTGGACCAGTGTCCTGAAGTTGGCTCTCCCACCTCAGAGGCACAGCACTGACTCCTGGCTGCAGCACCAAGAGCCTTTCATCCACAGGGCTCCTTAATTTGGGATGATTCGTTGTCTATTCAGGTATTCCACAGATGCAGGGTATATCAAGTTGATTGTGGAGCTTTAATCCGCTGCTTCTGAGGCTGCTGGGAGAGATTTCCCTTTCTCTTCTTTGTTCTCACAGTTCCCAGGGGCTCAGCTTTTGATTTGGCCCCGCCTGTGCATGTAGGTCGCTGGAGGCCGTCTGTTCTTTGCTCAGACAGGACGGGGTTAAAGGAGCCGCTGATTCGGAGGCTCTGGCTCACCCAGGCCGGGGGGGTAGGGAGGGTCACGGAGTGTGGGGCGGGCCTGCAGCGGCAGTCTGCCGGCGTGTCGTTGCAGCCTGAGGCGCGCCGTGCGTTCTCCCGGGGAGCCGTCCCTGGATCCCGGGACCCTGGCAGTGGCGGGCTGCACAGGCTCCCCGGAAGGGCGTGTGGCTAGTGACCTGTGCTCGCACACAGGCCTCCTGGCGGCGGCAGCAGCGGCCCTAGCGTCCCACGTCCGTCTCTGGGCTCCGCACTCCTAGCCGCGGCTCGCGCCCGTCCCCGGAGCTCTCTCAAGCAGCGCTCTCAATCCCCTCTCCTCGCGCACCAGGAAACAAAGAGGGACGTAAAAGTCTCTTGCCTCTTCGGCAGGTCCAGACCCCTCCCCGGACTCTCTCCCGGCCAGCCGCGGCGCACCAACGCCCTGCAGGCTGTGTTCACGCCGCCAACCTCAGTCCTCTCCCGGCGCTCCGACAAAAGCCGGAGCCTCAGCTCCCAGTCCCGCCCGCCCCGGCGGGCGAGCAGACAAGCCTCTCGGCTGGTGAGTGCCGGTCGGCCCGATCCTCTGCGCTGGAATCTGCCCGCTTTGCCCTCCGCACCCCTGTTGCTGTGCTCTCCTCCACGGCTCCCAAGCTCCCCCACTCCGCCTCCCGAAGTCTCCACCCGCGAAGGGGCTTCCTAGTGTGTGGACACTTTTCCTCCTTCACAGCTCTCTCCCGCTGGTGCAGGACCCGTCCCTATCCTTTTGTCTCTGTTTAGTTTTTTCTTTTGCCCTAACCAGGTACGTGGGGGGGTTCCTTGCCTTTTGGGAGGTCTTAGGTCTTATGCCAGCGTTCAGTAGGTGCTCCGTAGGAGTTGTTCCACGCGTAGATGTATTTCTGATGTATCTGTGGAGAGGAAGGTGATCTCCGCGTCTTACTCTTCCGCCATCTTCCCGGAAGTCTGAAGAACGTTTTAAAATAGTTTCATTATTGAAGTGTATATAATTAAATATATATCAATGGGTAATTAAAATTCACAACTTAGCCTGCATTATAAAATATTATAAACAAGCCTCCAAGAAAGGCAAAAATAGCAGATGTAAGTGTGTAAACCTTTCACAGTTTGTTTCTTGTCATCTTCCCTTTTGGAAGGGGTTGGTGTGACAACCTATCAGTAGCTCTCAGATGTCCCATGAGAATGGCACGTGTTAAGTTTATTTCCCAGAGATGGGGCTGGGCCGTGCTGCTTCACACCTCAGTCTCGAGTGGTCTTTGTTGGCCCAGCGGCAGATTCTCCAGGGCATGAGCCACCTGGTCTGAGCGTGCAGACATTCCGGAGGGCTCCGCAGTGCAGTGGCCGCAATTTTCAATCTAGAATCGGGTTCAAGTCCGTGCTATCCGTGCTCTTATCCTGGGCAAGTTGTTTTACTTCTCTAAGCCTCACTTTCCTTTTTTTTTTTTTTTTTTTTGGTAAAATGGGAATGACTGTAGTATTCACTCTGGGATTTTATGCAGCTTCACTGAGATAATGTACATAAGAATCTTAGCACAATGTAGGAGGTGCTCAATAAATATAATTTGTAACTAGAGAGCTTGGGTCCACAGTATGAATGGATCTACTTCTGTATCAATTTAACAAGCATCCTGTGGGAAACCGAGTAGTGTTCTCTGTGAAGGATTAAATAGGATTACTTTCCAGTTTACTTTTATTTCTGGAGTCTGTAACTGGACGTTATTCCCTTCCTACTTGATTTTGCTACTGCACAGTACCTACATCTATTTTAGAATTTTGAGGTTGTGTGTTTTGTAGTTGGCTTTGATATAATGTGTGATATTTAAATGTTTTATAAAGGATTTTTCTCTGTAACTTAAAGGAAGCTGTTTGGAGGCCTAACTATGGAAAGGGCCCATTTTTTAACAAGCACTGTCATTCAACCTGGCCGTCATGTGTCCGGTGGCCTCTCCCTACGTCCCTTTTCCCACTTGAAGGCATATGTTACATTTTTAGCCTTCAGAGATTTGACTTAGGGAGAAAGGAGGATAAGTAAAAAAATCAGTTCCCAAGTTCGTAAACAGCGATATAATTGGGGAAGCTTTCAAAACTTAGTTATAACCCCCACGTTAAAAGCTTTAAGGAGCTAGCTGCTGCTTGTTTTTTTTTGTTTTTATTCTTTATTTTGTTCATATGTTAGAGGACTGTGTACCTCCACCAGCTTGGGGGCCTGTAATTTGACTCCCTTTTCATTCCTAAGGCATCCTCCTTTCCTCAGAGCAAGCATAAGGACAAAAATGCCTTAAGACAGAAAGTCTGTTCCTTCGAGTTAGAACATATGTGTGTGGTTGACGTTACTGCACAGGAGCACGTGCATAACATGGCCTGTGGCTGCAGCTGGGTGGAGCTCACGATGGATCTAATAATGGATTTAAATGTTTCCCTGAGGTAGATAAAATGCTTTGGGGAGACAAGAGTTCCCCACGATCCTAAATTTCACATACAATGGACAGCCTCCTTCTTGTAAACCAAACCGGGCTGCCTTTGTGCCTCTTAATAGTTCTCCGTCTTTCCCTGACCTGCGGGCACATCTCTGCCCTCTGGACATGCCTTTGGCGTGAGGGCCTAGCCAGCAGGAGCCCTAGTGCTGACTGCACACCTCGGATCAGAGTAGGATGGGGGTGAATCTAAGACTGCTGTCAGACCTGAGAGATACTCTGCCGTTTGCAGGGGGGCTCACACGGTCTTCATCACCGCCACTCTCTGACTCAGTACGACTGTCGCCCAGGTCCTGCCCCCGGCGTGGGGAGGTGGGCGCTGCTGAGACCGTGGACACTTTTCTGAAGGTGCCTCCTGCGCACGTGTAAGGGCAATGATTTCACATCTGTACTGGTCCAGGAGGAGTCAAGTTAGGGCTTGTCCCGTGCGGCTTCCCCCGTAGTCACCAGCTGCGGTCCTTCTCCGCAGCTCAGCTTGCTCTGTGGGTGAGGGCCCTGCCTGGCTTTCACTAGGAGCGGGGCGCTAGCGGTGACTCCCCTCACTGGTCGGATAAAACCGGAGTGAACTAGAAACATCTCCCCTGCTGCCTGCAGACGACACTCCGAATCGAAGGAAGCAATCAGTACTAACCCTGGAAGTAGAATTTATAAATGGAAAGCCCTACTCTGAGTAAAATGTCTTACTAGCTGGAGGGAGGGGGTGTGTCTTGAGGCAGGTGACATGAGGACTGCCTGAGAGAAAAGTATCATGACCACCTGTCCTGTGCAAGGCACTTGGCTACGTCCTAGGGCTGACGCCAAGTCCATCACTGTTCCTGGGGGTGGGGCTCAACTCCAGCTGAGCCGAGTGTTATTAGGGTCAGGGTGTGAACAGGGACCCTCTTCTGGTCCAGGGACTGGACGGGGTTTCCCTGAGGAATTGAGGGTTAGGCTGCTAACCTAATGGGTGAATGGGAGTTAGCCAGGTGGTGGTGGGAATGTTCTAGAATCTTGAAGAAAGAGTATGTTCAGAGCCTGACGAAATGAGGAAGTGAGAGGCCTTGCAGGTATCTGTTCCTAAGCAGATGGAGTCCAGAGCCACTTAGGAAGGAGAGCTGGCAGGCCTGGGGTGTGGATCGGACCGAGTGAGTGGCGGGGCGGGGGGGGTGGCAGGAGTGGAGGCGTTGGCCTGAGCAGCTTGGTGGCGGCCGTGCTGTCAATGGTATCGGGAGCGTTTGAGGTAGAGCAGCTCTCCTACACCATCTCCCTGCAGTTCAGGACTTTTGAGTGCTAAGGGCTTCCAGGACATTTAAGTGGGCATGTCGAGTAGATCGTTTGATATAAAAGGACAGGTTGAAGGGGTGAAGGTGAGGCCTGGGGTGGTCGATTTTGGTCCTTCTGTAAGCAGGTGATGGGGACTGAGATGACGTAAAGGGAGGTGGGAGGAGAGCCCGGGCACTTTCACCAGAGAAACCTGTACAGTCGGAAAAGTAAGAGCCCACGCCTGCCTTGGGCCTTCAGTTGATTTAGGACTAGCGAGGGCAGAGAGGTCACCTAGACCCTCGCCACCCGGCGTAGTCGGGACTTGCAGCATCAGCATCGCCCATTCTGCCTGTTAGAAACGCAGATCCTCAGGCCCGGCCCAGACCTACTCAGAACCTGCGTATTAACAACGGCTGTGGGTAATTGATATGCACGTGCAAGGGTGAGAATCACTTGCTTGGCACCTCACTGGGTGAGGTGAAAACCTAAGAGAAACCTTGGAGAAAACCTAAGAGTTGAAGCGGCTTGTTCAAGATGCCACACCTGACCAGTGACAGCCTCCAACTTCCAGGCCAGGCTCTGGCCGCCACGATGACCTCGACTTTTGGGATCACATACCACAACCTGCAGCCGGACGATCCCTCCAGCTGCTGTGACCACCCGAAGTGGAGTTATGGGTGAGACTAACATCAATTCATGTAGACTCTTGGCATATGGGCTGACTAAGCTTAGTGATTCTGGAAGGACTGCATTGTTCTCATGAACCACGATAGACATGGCTTTCCTGAACCTGGAAGTGTTGAACAGGTTTATCTCTGATTGTCTTTTCATTTAACTATGTAACTAAAATAGCTCCCGGGAGACTCTGAAGAGTGAACACGGAGACTCTGCTGCTTCCCCTTCTCCTCCTCTAAATGCTGTCCCTTGTCCCCCTTCCTTTCTCCCAAGGTCATTTTTGTTCCTTCTGGTTTCCAGGGTCCAGCATTCTTCTTCCGGCTTCACCTCTTCCCTGGCGGTGTTTCAGGCTGGTGTCTGGGGAGTCGTGTGACAAAGTCGGGAGCCCTTCACCGAGACTGTTTCTGCCACGTGGCAGCCATAGGCCCCTTTTGTCTCTCCCGCCTGTCCGCCAAGTCCAGACAAATCGTGCAAATCCAGATTGTTAATTCAGGCCCCCAGCCCATGCCTCTGGATTAAGTGAGGCTCTTGAGGACTCTCTGAACAAAAGTAAAAGTAGAGTTGTAAATGGAAGAAAAAATAAGGAGATTCATGCTGTTTTAGTGATTATCAGGGAAGCCTTCCCTTTTTTCTTCTCTCTGGAGCATTTCAGCTTGCTCGCTCCTTGCTGCCGTTACTCACATTTGCCCACATGCGGCTGGCAGCAAGCCCTCAGCACGTCCTTCCAGGGCGGTGGGCCCCTCAGGAACAGGAGACTCCGGAAAAGCAGGGATGACTTTGGCCTCTGCTTCCTGTCTGTCGCCAAAGGTTAGGTGTTGGCAAATTACAGCCACCCTCCTGCTTTGGTATGGCCTGCCCAGCTAAGAATGGTTTTTATATTTTAAATGGTTGAAAAACATCAAAGGAATAACATTTCATGTTGTGAAAATTATATGAAATTTAGATTTCAGTACCCATAAGTGAAGTCTTAGTGGAACACCACCACATTTTAAAATCTGCATATTGCCCGTGGTTGCTTTTTGCTACACTGGCAGCGTTGAGGAGTTGCCACAGAGCGCATGCGTGGCGCACTCACTTTGCCCTGCCGTTTGGTGCCCTGCACGTGGCAGTGACGGTTACAAATCAACAGTATTTTCAGTGCTGCCTATTTTGCCATGCCACACATTTATTTTTTATTACCAGTGTGGTCATTATGTCAAAACAAGAGAAGGGGAAAGTGGATTTCAAATATCACAGCTTTGATGGAGTGTGGGTTATTTTGTTCCTGAATTAAGTGGCAACACGCAATGATATGGTAGCTGTCACATTACAAAGAATACAATATGTGTTGGCATTACCAGTCTAAACATCCAACAAATGACTTCTAACTCACAAGGAAGCAATGGTCAGGAAAATTAGAAAATTTAAAATTGAACATCTCATCACAGAATTCCTTCACAGAAATAAAAATGGAAAAGGAGGCTGCAACCAAAGACAGTTTCTGATTGGCTCGTTTATTAGGCAAGCAAGGAAAGCCACTTACCTATGGTGGGTTAATTCAACCGTGTGTGATGCAGCAGCTGAAGAAACACCACCAGAGAAAGTAAGCCTGTTTAGAACTACCAGCCTTTCGATGGTAAGAGTTGCTCCAAAATTTTGCAGACAACAGGAGTGACATCAATCGTCAATTAAAAAACAAAGCAAATGATTTTGAGTGTTTTTCTGTGACTCTTTTTTACAAGAGTTGATGTATGTTAGCTTACTTGAGGAACCTGTGCTAAGTTGGAAATTAGCCTTTGTGCACACCCTGTGGTGTAACAACTACAGACAAAAATATTTTCAAAGTTGAGAAACTGAGTACAACCTGAAGTGGAATCTGCTAAGATGTGCTACAACTGATGGTGGAAAAAATATGTGAAGAGTAGAAAAAGGATTAACAGGACAAACTTACAATGCTTGTGATAATATAACATGTTAAAGTGTAGGGTTATTTGTTGTATTATTTAAATCACTGGGTATGTTGTGCAAAATATTTGAATCATGTGTTATTGAACCAATATTGTCAACAGTGAACTTCAGTTGCTGTTGTGGACTTACCTGGCAACAGTTCCATGAATTCTTGTCAGAAATAGTAGCTGAAAGTCCTGACCTGGTCTATAACACAACAGTTCAGTGGTTTAATAGTCGTAAAGTTTATTTCAATTTTGACCTCAGGACCAAGACTGAAACTTTTCTGAATAAGAAGAACTGCCCTCAACCACTATTGTCAAACACTGAACAGCTTTGGAAATTAGCTTTTGCTGCAGATTGGTAATGTTTCCTAATGAATTCTATCTAAAATCACAAGGGAAAACTGTTTATACATGGAATTCACACTACGGTAAAGTCATTTCAACAAGAACTAACGTTGTTGGGATCGCAACTAATGTTAACATGTTGTCAAAAGTTGAAACAAGAAGGAAGAGTTCCATTATTCCCACACACGTTTGCAGCAGGTATATTATCTGAGCTCATACTGCAGTTCCAGGAGCCATTTTTAGACCTTAATGTAAACCCAAAAGAAATGTGCACATTTCAAAATCCATTAGCTGCAATTGAGGAGCTTCCACGTAACCTTCAATTGAAGTGATTAATCTGCTAAAAAGCAAACATCAAGAGAAAAATCTAATAGAATTCTATAAATGTCTTTCTTTCTTTTCTTTTCTTTTTTTTTTTTTTTTTTTTGCCACTCTGCACAGCATGTTGGATCTTAGTTCCCCAACCAGGGATCCAACCCATGTCCCCTGCAGTGGAAACGTGGAGTCCTAACCACAGGACCACCAGGGAATTCCCTATAAATGTCTTTCAAGTGATAAATGTGCAGTTAAAAACCTTGTGCTCATCGACTGATATCAGTACTGGGAAGTACCTATCCGTGGGAAGACATTTTCAAACATGAAATATGTAAAATCTCATTACAAATCAGCATTAGCATATAAAGGTGTGCAATTAATTTTGATACTAATCACTAGCTTTGAACTTCAATTAAGTGAAATGTTATCTCCCCCAAAGAATTCAAATTATTCTTATTACTAGACCTGTATTACACAAAAATTATACTCAATTATTATTATAGTTGGCTTTCACCAATTAAATTTTTTTTATTAATTATATAAATTCCTACACAATATCCTAGAGTTTTGCTTCTTGGTCCAGAAAACCTAAGACATTTAATATCTGGCCTCTTAAAAAGTCTGCCTTTGGGGCTTCCCTGGTGGTGCAGTGCTAAAGAATCCACCTGCCAATGCAGGGAACATGGGTTCAAGCCCTGGTCCGGGAAGATCCCACATGCTGCAGAGCAGCTAAGCCCATGCACCACAACTACTGAGCCTGTGCTCTAGAGCCCACGAGCCACAACTACTGAGCCCTCACGCCTAGAGCTCATGCTCTGCAACAAGAGAAGCCACCACAATGAGAAGCCCGCGCACCACAATGAAGAGTATACCCCACTCGCCGCAACTAGAGAAAGCCCACACGCAGCAACAAAGGCCAATGCAGCCAAAAATAAATAAATAAATAAAAATCTGCCTTCTCCTACAATAGATGGAGCAAAGAAAGAGTAAGTGAATTCAGTCTCCAGATGAGTACACCAAAAGGCAAGTTTGGGACAGAGGTCCAGGACCCTCTGGCCGTACTCCCAGAAACAATCTCTGCTCCCCAAAGAGTCTTTGGGCCATGGTCTGTTGGTATAGGACCAGGCCATGATGCAGAGAACCACCAACGGGACAGCCCCGTGTCCAGCAGCAGGGAGTGATAGACCAGTTTGTGGCTCAAAGCTTGTCTACTGACAAGGTCTGTCCTCGGATGCCTGACCTCCACTCATCAGTTTGCCCGTACAAAGGCGTTGAAAGGTTTACATTTTCCTCCTGATGCAGACTTCAGCCGGGTGTCCAACAATTCAATTCAATTCTGACACTATCTACCTGGAGTCAGCATCAGATTCTGCATGTAAAAGGGTTCAGTCCCACAAGACTGCTCCCACTTCAGATGCCAACCACAAGTTCTCAGACTCCTGTGCTTCTGATCGACTAGGGTACTCAACTTCTCTGGGTCTCAGTTTCTTCATCTGTAAAATGGGGATGAGACTATCACCCACCCTGTAGGTTATTGTGGGATTAAATACATTTATATTATATTATAAATAATCTTAGAACGGTGCCTGGCACATAGCAGAGCTTAGTAACTGTCAGTTCTTATTAGTTGTTCTAGCTTTCCAGAAGGTAAGGACTGTTACCTGCAGCTCAGTAACTGGCCTAAGGTCACAGAGCTGTTAATTTTGGAGTCAGTTTTCAAGCCTAGGTTTTCAGACTGAGCGAGTTCACTCACCATTACCCCAAACGGCCTCCCATCCAAGCCTCCACCCCGACTCCAGCTCTGTCTCTTGCCTCCTAGGCCCCCGGTCCATCACTTACCTGATAGCATTCTCACAGACAAACATTGACCTCCTCCATTTAAAATCCTACCCCATCACTGCCAGGATATAATTTAAGGTTCTAGAAAATTCATTCAAGAGCTGACACCCACCTGCCCCACTGAGCCGCAGCCTCCTGTGTTCCAGCTTCACCAGCCTCTCAAATGTGCCTGCATCAGCCTTTGCTCCCAGCCTGATCTTCTGTGATGCCTTCCTGGTCCTTGCCAGTGCCCCCTCCCTCCATGACCCAGGGTCCTGCCTGTGTTCCACGGCTCCTGTGTGCACCCGCAAACGTCGACCAATGTGTCAAAGTTAACAATGTCTCTCTGGCCAGCACCTGGAGGGCAGGGCCTGCTTCTCCTTCCTCCTCTCTCTCCAGTGCTTGGGGTAAAGTCAATACAGGATGCCGGACGCCTGTGGAGTAAAAGAATGAATGGGAGCATGTGCTTCCTGGAAAGGAAGAGAATTTGGCCGGACCCGTTAAGTCTCTTTCCAAAAGCTTTTTGAAGTTTGTGTGTTTGGGACTCCCTGAAGCAGGAAGTTGCTCACAGAATCATGGATGGAGAGACACCATGTCTCACTCTTGTACCTGGCAGAACATTCTCAGGCCAGAGAGAGGAATCAGCTACCTCTACCCCTCTGGCTTTAGGGAAACAGAGGGGTGCTACACCTCCATTCATGGTGTTGACTGAAGGAAAAACACACAATGTAAGAATTATGAGTTAAGTTTTATTCAAGGATCTGACTGAGGACTATATAGCCCAGGAAACAGCCTCTCAGTAGCTCTGAGGGGACTGCTCCAAAGAGGTGGGGGGAGAACCAGAATATACATGATTTTTGGCTCAGGAATACGTGCAGTCAAGCACACATCTTGGTAAAACACTACTGCTAGTCACAAGGAGTAGGTATCTCAGTTAATGATTTTAGTGCTTTTCTATGTAGGGGAAGATGCAAGAATCTGGGTTCATTAAAGTTCTTTCTGAGATATACATCCAACTATCTGAGGGGTATGTTTTTTCCAAAGCACAGAGTGCCTCTTCCTGTTTTCTGTCCTGAATTTCTTTCAGGGTGAACTAGGACTTAATCCTTGTAGAACTGAATGGAGGGTAACATTCTTTGTTTTTACAGTGGATACCACCCTGGGGCAGATTCTTTTTGTTTTGTTTGCACAGATCGGAAGCTTGGGGCTGGGGGCCATCGAAGGTGACCTTTGTGCACCCAGCATCCAGGCTGAGCAGGCCTGGGTGGGGCTGGAGTGAGGGTGACATGCCCGCTATCAAGAGGCCAGGGTAGGGGTGCAGGTGGTTTGAAGGAGGCTGGAACAGGCATTGGACCACAACCAAAGACTGGGAAACGGGTGAAGGAAAACAAAAAAAAAACAGGTAAGAATTGCACCAAGGGAGTTTTGTTTTTTGAACCTGAAGACAATTTTTTAAAAATAGACAAGTTTCTTTGGGTCTCTGAGTATTTAATAAATGGTTATATGTTTTATAAGTCTAAATTGCAAAAAAATCTGTGGTGATGAAAAGTCTGGGCTTGAGAAGTGTGCCCATCTGGGTCCCAAGTGATACTCCTCCGTTGAGAGACATGGAACAGAAGCCCAATGTCACCACATAGACCAGAGTCACAAGAGTAGCATCAGGGTTTTATAAGGTGAAAATAAACCCTATTCAAGATTAGATATGTAAACCTCGGGTTGGGAGGTGACAGCAAGTGTTAACATACTGTCAAAGGAAACTTCTTGGACCTTAAAACTACCTCTAGAGCATTGACGGCTCAGTCTTTCTAGAAAGGCCCACGGCTGCAGGGGACCAGCTAACTGCCCATCTGTGATGCTTCCGGTCAAGCAGAGTGGTGACTTTTGCCCTGGAAAGGGTGAGTCTGCATCTCCTCTCCTTTCTCTGACTAACTTTCAACACAGAGAAAGGGTTTTTGTTTTTGTTTTTGTTTTTTGCGGTACGCGGGCCTCTCACTGTTGTGGCCTCTCCCGTTGCAGAGCACAGGCTCCGAACGCGCAGGCTCAGTGGCCATGGCTCACGGGCCCACCTGCTCTGCGATATGTGGGATCTTCCCGGACCGGGGCACGAACCCGCGTCCCCTGCATTGGCAGGCATTGGCAGGCAGACTCCCAACCACTTCGCCACCAGGGAAGCCCAAGGGTTTGTTCTTGTGTGACCAAGTTCTCCCAAGACACAGCAGCCTTGGGATGAAAGAGGAACTGTGGTGAGAAGACAGAATCTCCCTAGCTCCGCCCCCGCCCCGCCCTTACCTGTCCATGCCCAGCCCTAGCTCTCCCCAAAACCTGTGGAGCGTGATGTCACAGTCCTCCTGCTGCTGGAATGACCCGTCTCCAGGCATCCTGGGCTAATCTCCAGCAGGCCCTGAAAACACTGTCTGCCCATCACTTCCCTGGCGGCCTGGTCTCAGATCTGCAGAGCTGAGAAAGTGGGGCAGCCCCTTCACCCCAGCGCTCATTTTCCCAGGGCTGCCCTGGGCCCCCAGTGCTGGGGGGCTGGGAAAGCTCTGGGCACGCCCCACTGCAGGACTCCTTCCAGACAATTCCACTGGTTTGCTGTCCTCAGCTCTGGCTTCTGGGCCTCTATGTCCTTGGGAGGAATTATTTCCTCTTTCCCTTTTGCAACCGCCCCGGCAGCTGCCCTGGCTGGCCTTCGGGGCCGCGGCAATCCTTAGGTACTAAGCCACATCAGGCACAGCTGAATGTGAACGTCCACTGCTCAGAGTTTGATTTGGGTGCCATTTGGGGCATTTTCTAGAATGATATTTTTTGTGACAAAATTCCAGCTATAGTTTCTAACTGCAGTAAGGACAAAAAGGCAATGAGTTTCCCAAACTAGAAGCATTCAGAGACTTTTTGAGTTTCTATGATAATACGCCAAAAATCTCTTCAACTTACCTTTTTTTTTGTTTTGCTGAAAATGTGATATTTCACCCAAATTACTTCAGTAATTTGCATCTCTAAAAAAAATGACAATTTCCTGCTTAACCAAGCAAAATTAACAGTAATTCCTTACTGTCACATCCAATACCAGGTCCACAGTCAACTTTCCCCATTGTCCCCCCAATATATTTCACTGCTGATTTGTTCAAACTAGGATTCAATCAAGGTCCAGACATTGCATTTAGTTGTTGTGTTTCTTAAATCTCCTTAGATCCAGAAGTTTGTTCTCTATATTTTGGGTGATAGAACAGTTTTCCCCACTCTAATATGTTTAATAGTTTCATTTTTTACATTTAAATCTTTGATCCATTTGTAATTTATTCTATTGTTATCTTGTGAGGCAGGGATCCGATTTTGTATTTCCCCAAATGGCTATGTGGGTGTTTCAACACCTTTTATTAAAAAGTCCATCTTTCTCCCATTAATTAAAGATTTCACATGTATCCTTTGTCATATGTTAACTGTCATAATTGCTTGGGTCTTTCGTACCTTCTAACATGTTGCATGGTGTGTAAGCCTACCCATATGCCACAAGCACACTGTTTTCACTGCAGAGGTTCTGTGGCACGTTTTAGTATCTGGCAGGCCAGTACCCCCAATTTATCACTCTTTTCCTCACAGTTTTCCCGGTTATTCTTGCTGGTTTATTTTTTTCCATATGACTTTTCAAATAAATATATCTAATTTCAGAAGAAAATTCTGTGAATGATGAATTGACTTGGGAAGAATTGATTCTCTTTGATGTTGAGTCATCTTATCCAAGAACATGGTCTGTCTTTTCATTGGTTAAATCCACTTTTGTGTCTTTCAGGAGTGTTGTAAAATTTTCTCATAAAAGTTTTACACAATTCTTTTCAATTTTACGCTGAGGTATTTTTCCTTTTTTGTTTGTACTGTAAGTGGGATTTTTCTCTTCCCTTATATCTTCTAATTGGTTATTATATGAATATAGGAAGGCTATTTATTTTATGGTATTTTAATGTTAATTTTATATCCTTACTAAATTCTCTCATTTTTTTTTTTAGTATATTGTCCATGGACTCTTGTGCTTTTCTAGTATGCAATAAAATCATCTGCAAACAGGGATGTTTTATATTTTCCTTCCAGTGGCTGTCATTTTGTTGTTCTCTCATCTAGCGACATCAGCTAATAATTCCAGTGCAGTTATTGGAGTGGTAGAAAACATAGTGGGTCTCCTTGTCTTACTCCTGACTTTCTTTATAATTTGTACAGTTGTACCAGTTATCTTTTGATTAGTGTTTGCATAATATATCTTTTACTATCCTTTTACTTTCAGGCTTTCTGTATCCTTTTGTTTTCTATCTGTCTTTTGTCAACAGCATAGAGTCAGACTGGACATTTTTATCCACTCTGAAAGTCTTTTTGTTTTTAATTGGACTTTTAATCCACTTAGATTTAATATAATTGCTGATGTATTTGGAATTGTACATTGATTCCATATTAATTATATGTTAGATTTAATATAAGTAAGAATATATTTGGAATTATACATTATTTAGAATTATATTACCTACTCTTTTTGTCCCCAGTGATTTCTATTTCTATGTAATTTTCTTCTTCTTTTGGGTTGATAGTATATTTTTCAATTATCATTCTATTTTCCCCATTAGTCTGGAAGTTATCCAACACTCCACTTGTCTTTTAGTGGTAACCATAGAGATTAAAAAGTGTGACACTCATTTATCTAAGGTTACTATTATTAAAGCACTTCACCCTCTTTCTAGACAATGCAAGGATCTTAGAATATTTTTAACTGTACATACTTCTCAATTTACATGATATGATTATTATATCTGAACTCTATTTTTAGCCCACAGTAGATTTTATTGCTTTCTATGAAGTCAGCAGTCGGTAGGATTTACCCACAGTAAGATTCACCCTTTTTCATACTCTTCATTCCTTCCTGCATCTCTGAGCTTCCAACTAGGATTGTTTTCATTCTGCTTGAAGGACACCTTTTAAGTTTTTTTTGTTTTGTTTTTTGTTTTTTCTGGTATGCGGGCCTCTCACTGTTGTGGCCTCTCCCGTTGCGGAGCACAGGCTCCGGACACGCAGGCTCAGCGGCCATGGCTCATGGGCCCAGCCGCCCCGCGGCATGTGGGATCCTCCCGGACCGGGGCACGAACTCATGTCCCTTGCATCGGCAGGCAGACTCTCAACCACTGCGCCACCAGGGAAGCCCAAGTTTTTGTTTTTTTTAAATTGCAGTCTACTGGTAGTGAATTACTTTAGTTTTTGATATTTGAAACTATTCCTTACGTTCATTTTTTAAAAAATAAATTTATTTATTTATTTTTGCTGTGTTGGGTCTTCGTTTCTGTGCGAGGGCTTTCTCCAGTTGTGGCAAGCGGAGGCCACTCTTCATCCCGGTGCGCGGGCCTCTCACTGTCACGGCCTCTCCCGTTGTGGAGCACAGGCTCCAGAGGCACAGGCTCCAGAGGTGCAGGCTCAGTAGCTGTGGCTCACGGGCTTAGTTGCTCCGCCGCATGTGGGATCTTCCCGGACCAGGGCTCGAACCCGTGTCCCCTGCATTGGCAGGCAGATTCTTAACCACTGCACCACCAGGAAAGCCCTCCTTACCTTCATTTTTAAGGAATTTTAGTTTTAACGTTTAATTTTTAAATAATTTCAGGATTATTAAAAAGTTAAAAACATAGTGCAGAGGGTTCCCGGATACTTTGCATCCAGTTTCCTCTAAAGTAACCATGTTCTGTAGCCACAGTACAATTATGAAAGTCAGGAGGTTAACACGGATACTATACTACTCACTGATCTACAGTCCTTATGCAGATTTCATCAGCTGTCCCACTAACGTCGTTTTTCTGGACCAGGATCACGCGTCGCATTTAGCTGTCATGTCCCTTCTGTCTCCTGTACTCTAGGACAATTCCCCAGTCTTTGTCTTTCAGGACCTTCACACTTTTGAAGAGTTCCATCCCGGTATTTTATAGAATTTCCGTCGGATTTGTCTTTTCTGATTTTTTTGTGATTAAATTAGGGTTATACATTTTTGGTAAGAATACCAAGAAGTGATATTGTGCTCTTCTCATTACATCACACCAGGAGGCATAGGCTTTTGTTATATCTTATTACTGGTGATGTTAACTTTGATCCCTTGGTTAAAGTGGTATTTTTCAGTTTTCTCCACTGTAAAGTTATTAGCTTTCCCTTTGTAAGTCATAAGCATTTGATGGAAGATACTTTGAGACTATGTGTATACATTATTTAATACTGTATAACAAGTTACCCCCAAAGTTAGTGGCTTTAAAGTAATAACCATTTATTATCTCACAGTCTCCTTGGGTGAGGAATTTGGGAGAAGCTCAATGGGATAGTTTCGCTTGGGGTCACTAGGGCTGAGGTTGTAGTCAAGATGTCCATCAGGGCTGCAGTCATCTGAAGGTTTGATTGGGCCTGGAGGGTCTCCTGCCAAGATATCTCCCTTCCAGACTGTTGGTAAGAGGCTTTAGGTAGTCACTGAATTCATGCAGAAGCTTCATTTCCTCACCATGGGGATCTCTGCGTATGACCCCTATAGCATCCTCACATAGCACCTAGCTTCCACCAAGTCCAGTATGCCAAGAGCTTTAGGTAGAAGCTACAAAGTCTCTATGACTTATCTCCTCACTCTGTCATTTCCTCAGTATCTTATTGGTCGTCCCTAAATGGGGAGGGGTCTACATAGCAGCAGGAGTACTGGGGCCTGGGGATCATCGTTGGCCATCTCCATGGACCTCGGTTCCTCTGGGCTTTTGACCCCACCTTCTCAGGCATCCTTCCTTCTCCATGAAAGGCAGCTGACGTTTGCTGCGGAATTGTTTGCTTAGCCTGTGTGTCAGTCAGGGTCCATCCAGAAGACAGAAACCACACAGAAATTTGTACAGGGCAAGCTTAGTATAAAGAAGTATGAACAGGAGTACCGGGGAATGGCTAATAAGAGGCCGCTAGAGAATACAGGCACAGAGACTTCCCTGGAGGACCAGTGGTTAGGACTCCACCCTCCCAATGCAGGGGTCGTGGGTTCAGGCCCTGGTCGGGGAGCTAAGATCCTGCATGCCGTGCACTGGGGCCAAATATAGAAAAAAAAGAAATAAAATAAGAACAGGCACAGGGAGCCGACACCACACCTGGGACTGAGACAGGCCCCTGCCAGGACTGAGATCCAGACCCCGCCGTGCGGGCACAGTTCAGGGGATTACAGGGACTTCCCCAGGCAGGATTTGCTTGCATTCCACCCTGCAAAAGGAGGTACCACGTCTCGGAACCCTAGCGGCTGCCTCAGGAGGTGCTGCAGAGGCCCCGCAAGAAGAGGGTCTGGCTGGCCGCCATCCTGAGCGAAGGCACCTCTGCGAAGCGCCGAGCAGTGTGTCCAGGGCACGGGCTCCTGGCAGCCTCACCTGCCGGCACTCTGCCCTGAGCCACCCGCGGAAGCCATCCGTGGGCGACTTGCTGCCAGCCATCGAAGGAGACATGACTAGCCAGCAGCACTAATTCATACCGACGGAACTAAATGACTAATACGAGGTCAAGCGTTTATTTCCTTTTGTAAGGAGCGAAAACATAGCTTCTTAGTTCCAATCTAACCGCCCCCTCATTTGCCAAGTTGCCAAGGTCCTAGCTGCGTTCAGCATAAACTCTCAGCAACAGCCCCGGGGAATGGATGGATACAGTTAAAGGGTTTGGGACCTCCCTGGTGGTCCAGCGGTAAAGACTCCGTGCTCCCAATGCACGGGGCGTGGGTTCTACCCCTGGTCGGGGAACTAAGATGCTGCATGCCTCACAGCGTGGCCAAAGATTAAAAAAAAATAAGTGTACAGTTTGATTAGTTTCAATGTACGTATACACATGTGTAACCACCACCATTGTCGGATAACAGTTCCATCTCCTCCAAAACCCCAATTCCCAGTGCGATCCCTCCTTTCATCTGCCTCAACCGCCGATTTGCCCAGAGCGTTTAATCGGTTAAAACAACCTTAAGATATATATAGGAGAATCATTTCCTGAGAGGACAGACAAGAAAGACACAATGAGGAAGAGTGATAGGGGCTGCAGGGACTTGCTTTACCAGATGTCAGAAGGTTCTGTAAAGCCACTGCAACCAAATCAGGGTTTAGGAACAGACCACGAGATCCGAGGAAGAGCAGACAAGCCTGAAATACGGCCCACCGTCTATGGGTGGAATTTAAGACATGACAAAGGCAGTTCTCTCCAATGGAAAACGTTTCCTGGTGCGTGCGTGTTCTCAGTCTCAGGGGCTGACATACGTAGTTATTTTAACACAACATGGACACGCTTCAAGGATTTACAGGATCAGAGGAGGAACAAAGTGGGTAACAGAGGATATAACACTTAAGAAGGATTTTGAATGAGAAACGAGTTTGTTCCGGGGACAAGGAAGTCTCGTTTTGGACTTCTGACCTCCAGAACCGTAAGACGATCCACCTGCGTTTGTTAAAGCCAGTGAAGTTGTGGTCATATGTTACAGTAGCCACAGGAGCCCATGCAGGCCAAGTAGATCAGGTTGGTGGTGCCTCAAGTCTGAGGGGAAGATGGAGGCGGAAAGGCAGACTGGGGTTTGGGGCAAGACCAAGGGGCTTACGTGACAGGGTGGCAGTGACTCCCGTTTTCGGACCATCACGCTGGCAGGAGGGTTTGGAGGCACACAGCGAGGGGAGGTACTCTCTGTTCTGCACAGATGACGTTTTCATCTTGGTGACCTCACTCTTGAGAACAGCCTCTCAGGGGACGTGTTAGTGGGTATCGCTGTCACGGTGCGCGAAAGGTCACGTGTGTTTTTCTGTTTCAGGGTTTCTGCCAAGTTTCTCTTGACCTCCCCCTTTGACAGGCTGGTTAATTCATTCAGGCGTCACGAGGCAGAAGAGCTGTGGACAAGAGGGAGCTCCAGGTGAGTCAGGCCGCCAGGTGGAGAGGAGGATTCAGGTGGAGGGTGACACCGGAAACAGCAGAGGCCATGCAGGAGGGACTGAGGGGCCCCTAGACACATCATCTGTGACACTTGCTGCCTATCTTGGTCAGAAGGCCACACCTGGCTCCTCTGGGGGCTGTTCTTTGGCCGTCACCTCTGCTGTCGTCCAGGGTTTCTGTGCATGGAAACCCCTTTACTGAGGTAGCCCAGGGGGCCTTGTGACCAAAAGAGCTGAAAACATTCTGATTATCATGAGTTATTATTGTTATAATAATCATTATATGTAAATCTCTCATCTAAAGTTCATCTGACCCAGTTTAATTAATTCCAGGATTCAGGTCAACGCGTGGTTATTTTTGTGTTTGCTCAAAAGGGTGTTTCTTGCAGATGGCAAGCAACATGAGTGTTTGCTATTTGGTGACAAATGGAGCTCAATTAAAAGCCCTGTCACTTTCAGGAGTGGCTGTTTTGCACAAGGGTCATTCGCTCAGTCGTGCTGGACAAGGAACCACGCTTGTTAAGAGGTTGCCGTCTTTAAGCGAAGCCAAATTCCCACTACGCTCCCCTGTGCATGGTGAGATCTGAGTCCACAGGACACGAGGCGCTCGCGCCCCGCCCCTCCTGACGCTCTCCAGGCAGCCTTGGTGACAGCCGGGCACTGAGACGGGCGCAGCGGTGTCCTTTTAGGTTCTGAAGCACGTGGTGGGGAAACTGAGCCTGTGCCGCCCAGACCTTCAGATTCTCTTGATAGATGAGAAGGGAAAAGCATTTATAAGATAACAAATTAGGATTTCTGTGTTGCCATCTGTGATCTGGTAGATGATCAAGAATGTACATTTCCCTTCCTCCCAATGCGTTTCTGGGTGTCTTTTGAGAAAATGCAAGAACTGAGGATTTTGTGTCAACCTCTGCGGCCTGTGAGTCATTCCCGTCAAGAGTAGTTAGAACTGAGGGGTGGAGGTGAAAAGGGGGGAGAAACTGAAGGCACAGGAAGGGGCTGTAGGTGGGGACGGTTTGCTCATGCGTACGGGCTGAGGGTCCCCGTGCGGGCAGGATGTTTTCACGGGCAGCCTGAGGCTCTGTCCTGTCATCCTGAGTACCTGGGAGGGAAGCTGAGAAATAAACAGGCAAAACAAGGTTAACAAAGCTCTTCCATGTCAGTGGACAAGGTAGTGGGACCTCATTTTTACGAAGTGTTACTGTCATCAGTGTTGTCCTGGGTACACTGTGAACACAGAGGTGTGTATAAAGGCCTCCTCTCTGGTCCTCTAAACCGTACTCTCCTGTCGAGCCTGTAGTCCATCACCTCCCCACCCTGTTCTCAGGGTGCTGGGGGGACCGAGCATCCTTCCCAAAGACTCATTGACTTGTCGCCTTTGGTTCAACACAGACCAGACTTGCAGCCAGTTTGCCTTTGAAGGGAAGGTGAAGACGTAGCTTCGGGAGTTGGGTGAGCAATGACAAGGCTGTTGGAAAGGGGACACTGAGAAACTGAGTTCATTGGGATTGGCTTTTTATTTGCTTCCTTACTCAAAAGTATTAGCTGTTTATGATTTCAGGGTAATGATCTTGTTTAGTACAGCAAACAATGATTTAGTGCCTACTGCCATGTGTCTCTGAGTGTCAGATGTTGTCAGTGATAAGATGGACGGTTCATTTATAAGAGCCATGCGGGAAGAATGGGAGGAAACACCATGACATAAAGGGACCCACTGATTGTGGGATTTGTTCTAATATTTGAATCATTGTAATGCAAATAAATAGTGTGCTTGTTTCAAACTGAGGGAATAAGTCAAGTGTGACGGGGGAGAAAAAACATTAAGACGAGCAATAAAAATAAGGATCCTTGGTATTAAGAACGCTTCCTTCATTTGATGTTATGTGTTAGGTAGACTAGGGTAGGTTACAAATCAATGTAAACCTAAGATGGTTTGGAGTTTCCTTCAGGCATTGGCGTTTCTTGTAGGGGAAGGGGGCCCAGGTGCCTGAAATGCACAACCAGGCGTGGGAGCTGCAACATGCATAATATTAATTAGAGTTCAATATTTATTTATAGTCTTTATTTTTAGGTAAAATTTATATAGAGTGAAATGCACAAATATTAAATGCGTATTTAATGAGTTTTGACAAATGCATACAACTGTGTAACCAAACATCTGTCAAGTTATGGAAATCACCATCACTCCAGAAAGGTCCCTGATTACCCCTTCTAATCAATCCCCACCTACAATACTCAGAGGTAACTATTGTTGTGATATTTCACTACAGATTAACTTTACTTCTTCTGAAACCTCATAAAATAGAATAATACAGTTTATATCGAATACTTTCTTTTAATTAAATTTTCTTTCACTCAACATAATACATTTTAATAGCTTTTTTTAGGTGTAATTTGGCTTTACCATGAATTTCACTGATTTTAAGTGCCTAGTTTGATGAGTCCGTAAATTCAGAATCCAGCTTTTAGAACACTTCCATTACCCTCAAAAGTTCCCTCTTGCCCATTTGCGATCCATCCCTACTTTCATTCCAGGCAACCATTGGTCTTCCTTCTGTCTCTATAGCTGTATAGACATATGTGTCTGGATTCTTCCACTTAAGTTTTTTTTTTAAGATCGATGTATCTCTTTTTTTAACGTGATTTCAAATGTGTATACATAGCTATATTTTATATTTTATTTTGGTATATGTCTTTTATTTATCTATTTTTTATGGAAGTATAGTTGATTTATAATATTGTGTAATTTCAGGTGTACAGCATAGTGATTCAGTATTTTTGCAGATTATACTCCACTTTAGGTTATTACAAGATAATGGGTATAATTCCTTGTGCTATACAGTATATCTTTGTTGTTTAACGTCTTAAGTGGTTTTAATGTCCATTTATGTTGTTACACATATCAGTAGTTAATTCTTTTTTATTACTAAGTTGTATTCTGTTTATAGATATACCAAATTTTATTTGTTGCTTCATCAGTTGATGGATTTGGCCATCGTGAATGCTGCTGTGACTGTTTATGTGCAAGTCTTTGTGTGGACATATATTTTCATTTCTCATAGGAAATGGAGTACAATTACTAGGTCATATGATAAATGTTTGTTTAACATTTCAGGAAATTGCCAGGTGTTTTTCGAAAGTGGCAGTACCATTTTACATTCCCACCAGCAATATATGAGTGTTCCAGTTTCTTCACATCCTCACTAATGTTTGGAATTTTCAGTCCTTTGATTTTTTTTTTTTTTTTTTTTTTTTTTTTTTTTTTTTGCGGTATGCGGGCCTCTCACTGTTGTGGCCTCTCCCGTTGGCTCCGGACGCGCAGGCCCAGCGGCCATGGCCCACGGGCCCAGCCGCTCCGCAGCATGTGGGATCCTCCCGGACCGGGACACGAACCCGCGTCCCCTGCATCGGCAGGCGGACTCTCAACCACTGCGCCACCGGGGAAGCCCCAGTCCTTTGATTTTTAGCTATTCTACTAGGCATATAATAGTATTTCATTGTTTTTTTGTTTGTTTGTTTGTTTTTGGCTGCGCCATGTGACATGTGGGATCTTAGTTCCCTGACCAGGGATTGAACCCATTCCCCCTGAAGTGGAAGCGTGGAGTCTTAACCACTGGACTGCCAGAGAGTCCCTCATTGTGGTTTTAATTTTCACTTCCCTGATGACTAATGATGTGGAACAACTTTTCAAGTGCTTACTTGTTATTTGTATACCTTCTTTAGTGCAGTGTCTATTAAAATATTGTGGGTTTTTTTTATTGGGTTGTTTGTTTTCTCATTACTGAGCTGTAAGAGTTAGTTGTGTGTTCTAGATATGTCTTATTGGTTCCACCGCGTGGATATATGATTCACCAGTAATTAACTGCTAAGTCAGACAAAGTACAACACATTTTAAAGAGAGGCAATAAAACTCAGAGTCTCAATAACAACATGAACAATATCCAGCAAACAATAAAAAATTACAAGGCATCCAAAAAAGGCAGGAGGGACTTCCCTGGTGGTCCAGTGGCTAAGACGCTCCATGCTCCCAATGCAGGGGGCCCAGGTTCGATCC
Organism: Globicephala melas; assembly: GCF_963455315.2. Lineage (NCBI taxonomy): Eukaryota > Metazoa > Chordata > Mammalia > Artiodactyla > Delphinidae > Globicephala > Globicephala melas. Next base: position 7,768,969 of record NC_083317.1, on the reverse strand, counting down.
CTAGTCAGGGAACTAGATCCCGCATACCACAACTAAGAGTTTGCATGCCTGAACTAAAAGATCCTGCATGCCACAACTAAAAAAGATCCTGCATGCCGCAACTAAAAAAAGATCCCACATGCTGCAACTAAAAAAGATCCCACGTGCCACAACTAAAGATCCCATGTGTTGCAACTAAGACCCAGTGTAGCCAAATAAATAAGTAACTATTAACAAAAGCCCAAATACAAATATTTTTTAAAAACCAGGAAAATATGATCCATACCTAAGAGGAAAAATTGTGCAAGAGAAATAGAAGCTGAAAGGTTTATTTTGGCCATGCCACACGGCTTGTGGTATCTTAGTTTCTTGACCGGAAATTGAACCTGTGCCTCCTGCAATAGAAGCTCAGAGTCCTAACCACTGGACCTCCAGGGAAGTCCCCACATTTTCCAGTCCTGATGAGAAATATCCTCCCAAAAAGTTCAACAAAACCTAAGTAGGATAAACACAAAGAAAAACCACATCTAGGTGTACCATATTTAAATTGCTAAAACTCAAAGATGGAGAGAAAAATGTTAAAAGTAGCTAGAAAAACTCCTCATATTACATACACAGGAACAATAGGAATGATTCTGACTTCTCATTAGAAACAATGTGAGGCAGCATAATGGCACATTTTTATAAGTGCTAAAAGGCAAAATTGTGAATCTAGAGTCCCATTTTCAGAGAAAATAGCCTTTAAAAATAAAAATGGGGCTTCCCTCGTGGTGCAGTGGTTGAGAATCTGCCTGCCAATGCAGGGGACACGGGTTCAAGCCCTGGTCCGGGAGGATCCCATATGCCGTGGAGCAACTGGGCCCGTGAGCCACAGCTACTGAGCCTGCGCATCTGGAGCCTGTGCTCCGCAACAAGAGAGGCAGCGATAGTGAGAGGCCTACACACCGTGATGAAGAGTGGCACCTGCTCACCGCAACTAGAGAAAGCCCTCGCACAGAAATGAAGACCCAACACAGCCAAAAATAAATAAATAAAATTTTTTAAAAAAATGAAATGATTCATATTCAGAAACAAAAAAGTTAGGAAAATTTGTAGACAGCATGCTTGCTCTACAAGAAATGTTAAGGAAATTCTTTAGGCTCAAGGGAAATTGTACTGAAGGAAACTTGAATTAACACACAAAAATGAAAAGAACAAGAATGGTGAATATGGGAAAAGTATAAAATATTTTCCCCATTTCCTAATTTCTTTGAAAGCCAATTTGATTAAAAGTAACAATATTAACATCTTGTAGGGCTTATAAAAAATGTGGATGTAAAATTTCTGAAACAGTATGACACGAAGGGAAGGAGAAAATGTAAAATGTCCGGGAAGATCCCACATGCCGCGGAGCGGCTGGGCCCGTGAGCCATGGCCGCTAAGCCTGCACGTCCGGAACCTGTGCTCCACAACGGGAGAGGCCACAACAGTGAGAGGCCCGTGTACCGCAAGAAAAAAAAAATTTTTAGTAAAGGTAAAAAAGATTTAAATAATCCTTTTGATCCACTTAACCTGTTTATCATTAACAAAATTCTACACCTAACAAAAGCAAAACACTTCTTATTTTTAAATACATATTGAACAGTCACTAGAAAAGACCACAGAATAAAACTCAACACTTTAAAAAGTATTGAAATAATACTTTCTGGTCTCAGTAGGATTAATTAAGAAATACTTAGAAAGTCCCCAAATATTTGAAAGCTAAGCAACATACTTTTAAATAACTCATGGATTAAAGAAGAAATCAAAATAAAATTAGAAAGTATTTTAAAAATACTTTAAATAGGATTTTAAAATTTGTGAAATTCAGGTAAAGTAGTGCATAGAAGGAAACTTATGGCTTTAAGTACATATATTAGATAAGAAGAAAAAGTTTAGCATCAATGATCCATAAAGCTAAAAGTGAAGAAAGAAATTAAATCCAACAAAGTAGAAAGAAGGCAATGTGAGCAGAAATTGGTGAAATGAAAACTGTGCAGAAAATCAATAAAACAAAAAGATGAATAAAATTCATAAATGCCTCAAAAGACTGAAGAAAAAACCCACAAATTATTAATATCAGGAATAAAAGAGAGACATCACTACAGATTTGAAAGGCATGAAAAGGATAAGGAAATATGAACAGCTTTCTGCTAATAAATTCAGTAACTTAATTAACATGGCCAAATTCTTGAATGAAGCAAATTTATAATAGTCAAAGAAAAATAGAAAGTCTGAATCACTCTATATCTGTTGAAGAAATTGAATTTGTAATTATAAACTTTCCCGCAAAGAAACTCAGGGCCCAGATTGCTCACTTGTCAATTCTACCAAGTATTTAGGAAATAATAATGTACATCTTGTGCAAATTGTTTGGAAAATGGACAAGGAATCCCCTGACATCAAACCAGGCAAGAACATTTCAAGAAAAGAAAATTACAGAAGGTAGTCCTTTAAAACACAGATGTAAAAATTCTTACCAAAATATTGGCTATTAGAATCCAACAACATATAAAAAGGGTAATCATGACCAACTAAGATTTATTCTAGGAATTCAAGGTCATTAAAACATTCCAATCAGGGACTTCCCTGGTGGTGCAGTGGTTAAGAATCCGCCTGCCAGTGCAGGGGACGCAGGTTCAAGCCCTGGTCGGGGAAGATCCCACATGCCGCAGAGCAAGCTAAACCCGTGTGCCACAACTACTGAGCTTGCACTCTAGGGCCCGCGAGCCACAACTACTGAAGCCTGTGAGTCTAGAGCCCGTGCTCCGCAACAAGAGAAGCCACCGCAATGAGAAGCCTGCGCACCACAATGAAGAGTAGCCTCTGCTCACCACAACTAGAGAAAGCCTGCACACAGCAACAAAGACCCAACGCAGCCAAAAAGAAAAAGAAAAAAAAAAAAAGAAAGAAAAAGGGGCAAGATATTTGAACATATACTTCACAAAGGACACATTAATTGCCAATAAGCTCGTAAGAAAGCGTTCAGTATTCATCAGTAATATGCAAATTAAAATCATAATGAGGTACTCCTACGCCCCAGGAGAATGGCTAAAATTAAAGAGCCAAAACACCAAATGCTTGTTCAGGACATGAAGTCACCACAACTCTCATATGTTGTCATGAGCGTATAAAACGGTACAATCTCTTTGGGAAAATGGAAGTTTCTTGTCAAGTGAAGCATTCACCTCCCCTATGACTAAGCGTTTCCACTTGTTTACCCAGAAGAAATAAAAACGTATGTCCACTAAAACAGTCGTGCAAGGATCTTCATAACAGCTTTATTTCTAATAGTTAAAAACTGAAAACAACCTACATTTCCATCCCCAGGAGAGTGGATTGTGATGTATTTATATGATGGAATACTACTCAACTACAGAAAAGAACAAACTACTGATATATGAAACCGTATGCATTTAAGAACATTATGTTGAGTAAAGCAAGCCAGATGGAAAAGAATACACACTATTTGATCCTATATATGATGTTCTAGGACATGACAGGCTAGTCTATGCTGATAGAAACCACAACAGTGGTTTTCTCTGGGGCAGAAAGATTAATAGGAAGGACGTGAGTAAACTTTCCGTGGTGCTGGAAATGCTCTTTATTACTACTGGGGCTAGAGTCACACGGGTTTATCCATTTGTCAAAACTTGTTGAATGGTATACTTAGGATCTGTTCATTCCACGTTATGTGAATTTTGCCTTAACAAAACAAAAAGAAAAGGAATAAAAGCTAAAGGAACAGACCTAACACATTTAAAAGAAGATGAATGGTTAATTCCCAAATGTACAGTCCTTGACAAGGCCACCTTTGAGATGCAAGGGGCACCAAAAATGCTTTTCAAAAAGCATTACCACTGAATTAAACAGTGATTATGGGAGGAAGCAGGAGTTAATTTGAGAAAAGATATAGGGCTATGAGTAGTTTCCAAGAAAGATTTGCGGAAGTCAAAGGTCTACAGCCAACCACGTTACGTTCACACTACTGACTTCAGACATGTAATAAAGTGAAGGGAGTCTTCACATTACTTATATTTATTATAGAATTATCTAACACAACAAATGTAAAACATAAAATGAATTTACCTAAACTAAACTATTTTTTTTAACCACTCACCCTTTTCTTTGAGGCAGGGTTAAGAATCCAAATTACCTTAACCTTCAGATGGGCGTTTATGGAGTCTCTTTCCAGGATGACTTTGTATCAGATTGGATGCTGGGGGTCAGATCCTGTCCCAGGACTCTCCTCAGAGATCCAGAGCTTCTGGCCAAAGACTAGACCTACAAATGTCCAGAGAGTACAGGGACCACCACAGCCTTCCTGCAGGGAAGCAAGTTCTGGGGGGCTCTGAAAGCACAGATATTATATATTCAGTGAACCCCAATCTGTCGGCTGTGGGCGTTATGCCTGCTGATTCTGGCCCTGCTTTCCCCAGCCATCTACTTGTGGAACAGCCAATTACACATCCTGATAGATGTGATTGCCTTCCCTGGAAGAAGGCAGCTCTTGTAGTTGGTTACCCATCAGGAGCTGTGGCTGGGACTGAGATTTCAAGTCTCAACTCATACACACTCTACATCTGGAGTGACATCCTTGTGTTACTATTTCACAATCAAACGGAGCAAAGATGTTGCAGCCATGGACGACTCACCCTGAGAAGTGCCCCGGAAGGAGAAACCCTGGGCTGTGGCCAAAATTAAGGGAGGAAAAACATTATAAAAGGAAAACCAGTGGCCCCAGGCTGTGAGGACGGCCTGGAGCTCCTGCAGGAAGATGCCCTAAGAAACCAGGACCCGGCCTCTCACGCTGGGGTGTGCAACTTGGATGGCAACTTGGATGAGTGGTGTGTGTCCTGCCTGTTTTGCATTTCAGAGAGAAAGGAAGAGAATGAAATAGGCTTGGTCCACAGCAAATTCCAGGCCTATTTCTTCCGCTATTGCAGTGCAGGGGCTCCCGGTCCAGCAGTATTTTGAATGACAAGGGTGGGAAGTTGTGGGTAGTTGGTGGGATAAGAAAGGAGGGGCTTCTCCCATGGAGCTGGACCCAAGAGTAAGGAGTCTTTGGGGAAAGCCCGTGCTGTGTTCCAGGATATTCTATTGTTATTTTCTAATCTTTTAATCTCATAGCCTCTGGTTCACACACTTAATCTCATTAACCTTCAAAACAATCCGGGAGGTAAGTCAGATGATTCCCGCTTTACAGATGAGGGGCCCAGAGCGATGAAGTTGTTGATGCTAGATCACACAGCCAAGGAGGACCAAGGCTCAGCCCAGGTTGGGGAACTCCTCAGGAGTGCATTCTGGGGCTGCCCTGTGTTCTCTTAGAGCACACGGGGGCCCTGGTCCGACAAGGCCATTGATCTGGCGGGAGCTTCACTAACGACTCCAGCATGAACATCTTCCAGGAGGATTCTTCACTGGGCAATGAAGCAAGAAATTTGCGGCAACGCCTGATTTATGGGCCAGGCAGTTAAGAGTGCTTTGCCAAGCTATGAGCATAATTTAAAGGAACCATGGCAGGAGGAAAGGCCTCATAACTCACATCCTTTAAGGGCTCTTAGAACAAGAGACACGTTGGATCATTGAAAACATCTCTGCTCCTCGGGCCAAAAAAGATGGGTGTGTTTCTGGGTATTTCGGTCAAAGAACAGGGAGTCTGGATGAATATACATGGCGGAAAAAAGTAAGGAAAATACGTGCAGGTCGTAAATTTCTGGCTGATATTTCCTTTGTTATTTTCTGACCAGCTTGGTATTTATTCAACCACGTGCTCGCTCTTCATGCCTCTCCCCACACCTTGTAAATGCCACCCTCGGAGCCGAATAATTTTTCATTGAATAGAATTGAAATGCTGCCAGGAAAATGGGTTTGGGGATTGCGGAAGCAGAGCTACAGAAGACAGAGTGGAAGAGTCCCGGTGGGTCCTGGCCCTTTTACATCTCTCTGGGCCTCAGTTTCCTTTTCTGTAAAATGAAGAGTCTGGACCCATCATCTTCCCTAGTTTGAAAGCTCTGTGAATTTCTTGCAATCATGACAACCCACAGTATTATCATTCAGCATCTGGAATTAACACGCCCCCTCTGCTAAACCCCCGGAACCATTTTCTCTAAGTGTTTATCACTTTTCATCTCAAGTTCTAATTATTTATGGGCATTTCTTTCCTTTTTCCCCTCCCCGCCTGGACTCTGAGTGCTTCGGGCGAGCTGTCTTTTTCCCCCTTGGACCCCTCCCAGCCCCCGAGTGGCACACTGTCACCCAGTAACCCTCTGGTGTGAATGAAAATGAATGAATAATTGAAGATGGCCTCTACTCACTATTTGTCCTGAGGTCGGATGACTTTGAAACCGACAGAACGCATCTCGGTACTTAGTAGAGTGTAGGTTCCCCTGTCTCGGCACAGAAAGAATTCAGTGAGAGGCAGAGTGACAGGTAAGGAAAGAGTTTATTAGTATAGGACACTTGTGACAAATACAAGCGGCGGGCAAGAGGATGCCGTGCCCAGGACAAAGTGGGCTACAGTTTTATAATCCAAGGAAAAGTGGGGAGGAGGATAAGACCACCTTCTTCCTCATTCTTTTTTTTCTTTGCGGTACGCGGGCCTCTCACTGTTGTGGCCTCTCCCGTTGTGGACGGACGCGCAGGCTCAGCGGCCATGGCTCACGGGCCCAGCTGCTCCGCGGCATGTGGGATCTTCCCGGACCGGGGCACGAACCCGCGTCCCCTGCATCGGCAGGCGGACTCTCAACCACTGCGCCACCAGGGAAGCCCCTTCCTCATTCTTGAGTAGACGTCACGCTTCCATCATCAGCTCCTCCTCCACGTTGGGTGGGGGAGTTTTCTTGTCCCTACGTGGTCAAACTGGGCCTATCATGGTACTATTCAAATTAGCAGAAGGGTGGTATATGCTAACAATGGTAAATCATCTCAGGTTTTAGTGTAATGTCACTCTTTCCTTATATTTTTATTTTTAGTGTGCACAGAGGACCATGTGCTAGGAATCGTTGACTTACTGAGCTCACCAGGCAGGATGTGGGTCTCACGCCACCATTGTTTTATTGTTTGGGGGCATGTCTCATGCTTCTGTTGCATGGTTTTGTTGCTAAGTGAGCCTGCTTGTTTTTGTGGTTAAACAAACCTGCTTTCTTGAGTGATCATTAACTTACAGGGTCTCCCATACTTTTTTCTCTATTTACAATCCCCTAGTGGGATTAACTATTTCACCACCTACTTTGTCCCTTTACTCTGTCCCTATCAACTTGATTTAGAGTTTTTCTTATAAAAAGTACATTATTTCTATTTGATAAATTTTACTATGTGTGTTTCAAAATGCAGAGTTAGAAATACGTTTCATTTTTGTAAGATACTATTATTTTAGAAGACTCATTAAAATGAGTCTTTTCTATTGCAGACTTTAAATCAAAGCACCACGTTTTTCGTGTTTTCTGGAAGATGCTGCTCCACACATTTCATGGTGGCCACTGTCCCCTCTCCGCCCCAAATTGATCACGTGAATTATTGTTGAGCAATAATTCCCCCTGTCACTGTGGACACGATATACCCATTGATATTGGCTCTGACCAGGTTGGCTGGCTTTGGCAATGGAATGTTAGCAAACATGGTACAAGCAGAGGTCTTTTTTTTTTTTTAATACACCTTTATTGGAGTGTAATTGCTTCACAATGCTGTGTTAGTTTCTGTGGTACACCAGAGTGAATCAGCCATATGTATACATATATCACCATATCCCCTCCCCCTTGAGCCTCCCTCCCACCCTCCCTATCCCACCCCTCTAGGTGGTCACAAAGCACCGAGCTGATCTCCCTGTGCTATGCGGCTGCTTCCCACTAGCTGTCTATTTTACATTTGGTAGTGTATATAAGTCCATGCCGCTCTCTCTCAAGTCCATTCTCTATGTCTTCGTTTATTCCTGCCCTGCCACTAGATTCATCAGTACCATTTATTTTTTCAGATTCCATATGTATGTGTTAGCATATGGTATTTGTTTTTCTCTTTCTGACTTACCTCATTCAGACCTAGGTCCATCCACCTCACTACAAATAACTCAGTTGCGTTTCTTTTTATGGCGGAGTAATATTCCATTGTATATATGTGCCACATTTTCTTTATCCATTCATCTGTCAATGGACATTTAGGTTGCTTCCATGTCCTGGCTATTGTAGATAGAGGTGCAATGAACATTGTGGTACATGACTCTTTTTGAATTACGGTTTTCTCAGGGTGTATGCCCAGTAGTGGGATTGCTGGGTCATGTGGTAATTCTATTCTTAGTTTTTTAAGGAACCTCCATACTGTTCTCCATAGTGGCTGTACCAATTTACATTCCCACCAACAGTGCAGGAGGGTTCCCTTTTCACCACACCCTCTCCAGCATTTATTGTTTCTAGATTTTTTGATGATGGCCATTCTGACCGGTGTGAGGTGATACCTCATTGTAGTTTTTATTTTTTTATTTATTTTATTTTTGAATTTTATTTATTTTTTTTATACTGCAGGTTCTTATTAGTCATCAATTTTATACACATCAGTGTATACATGTCAATCCCAATCGCCCAATTCAGCACACCACCATCCCCACCCCCTCGTGGTTTTCCCCCCTTGGTGTCCATACGTTTGTCCTCTACATCTGTGTCTCAACTTCTGCCCTGCAAACAGGTTCATCTGTACCATTTTTCTAGGTTCCACATACATGCATTAATACACGATATTTGTTTTTCTCTTTCTGACTTACTTCACTCTATGACAGTCTCTAGGTCCCTCCACGTCTCAACAAATGATTCAATTTCGTTCCTTTTTGTGGCTGAGTAATATTCCATTGTATATATGTACCACATCTTCTTTATCCAATCTTCTGTCGATGGGCATTTAGGTTGCTTCCATGACCAGGCTTTTGTAAATACTGCTGCAATGAACATTGTGGTGCATGTATCATTTTGATTTATGGTTTTCTCTGGGTATATGCCCAGTAGTGGGATTGCTGGATCATATGGTAATTCTATTCTTAGTTTTTTAAGGAACCTCCATACTGTTCTCCATAGTGGCTGTATCAATTTACATTCCCACCAACAGTGCAAGAGGGTTCCCTTTTCTCCAGTATGTTGAACAATAGTGGTGAGAGTGGACATCCTTGTCTTGTTCCTGATTTTAGAGGAAATGCTTTCAGTTATTCACCATTGAGAATGATGTTTGCTGTGGGTTTGTCGTATATGGCCTTTATTATGTTGAGGTAGGTTCTTTCTCTGCCCGCTTTCTGGAGAGTTTATGTCATAAATGGGTGTTGAATTTTGTCAAAAGATTTTTCTGCATCTATTGAGATGATCATATGGTTTTTATTCTTCAATTTGTTAATATGGTGTATCACATTGATTGATTTACATATATTGAAGAATCCTTGCATCCCTGGGATAAATCCCCCTTGATCATGGTGTATGATCCTTTTAATATGTTGTTGGATTCTGTTTGCTAGTATTTTGTTGAGGATTTTTGTATCTATATTCATCACTGATATTGGTCTGTAATTTTCTTTTTTTGTAGTATCTTTGTCTGGTTTTGGTATCAGGGTGATGATGGCCTCATAGAATGAGTTTGGGAGTGCAATTTTTTGGAAGAGTTTGAGAAGGATGGGTGTTAGCTCTTCTCTAAATGTTTGATAGAATTCACCTGTGAAGCCATCTGGTCCTGGACTTTTGCTTGTTGGAAGATTTTTAATCACAGTTTCAATTTCATTACTTGTGATTGGTCTGTCCATATTTTCTATTTCTTCCTGATTCAGTCTTGGAAGGTTATACCTTTCTAAGAATTTGTCCATTTCTTCCAGACTGTCCATTTTATTGGCATAGAGTTGCTTGTAGTAGTCTCTTAGGATGCTTTGTATTTCTGTGGTGTCTGTTATAACTTCTCCTTTTTCACTTCTAATTTTATTGATTTGAGTCCTCTCCTTTTCTTGGTGAATCTGGCTAATGGTTTATCAATTTTGTTTATCTTCTCAAAGAACCAGCTTTTAGTTTTATTGATCTTTGCTATTGTTTTCTTTGTTTCTATTTCATTTATTTCTGCTCCGATCTTTATGATTTCTTTCCTTCTGCTAACTTTGGGTTTTGTTTGTTCTTCTTTCTCTAGTTCCTTTAGGTGTAAGGTTAGATTGTTTATTTGAGATTTTTCTTGTTTCTTGAGGTAGGCTTGTATAGCTATTAACTTCCCTCTTCGAACTGCTTTTGCTTCAGCCCATAGGTTTTGGATCGTCGTGTTTTCATTGTCATTTGTCTGTAGGTATTTTTTGATTTCCTCTTTGATTTCTTCAGTGATCTCTTGGTTATTTAGTAACGTATTGTTTAGCCTCCATGTGCTTGTGTTTTTTACGTTTTATTCCCTGTAATTCATTTCTAATCTCATAGCGTTGTGGTCAGAAATGATGCTTGATATGATTTCAATTTTCTTAAGTTTACTGAGGCTTGATTTGTGACCCAAGGTGTAATCTATCCTGGAGAATGTTCCATGCACACTTGAGAAGAAAGTGTAATCTGCTGTTTTTGGATGGAATGTCCTATAAATATCAATTAAATCTGTCTGGTCTATTGTGTTATTTAAAGCTTATGTTTCCTTATTTATTTTCATTTTGGATGATCTGTCCATTGGTGTAAATGAGGTGTTAAAGTCCCCCACTCTTACTGTGTTACTGTCGATTTCCTCTTTTATAGCTGTTAGCAGTTGCCTTATGTACTGAGGTGCTCCTATGTTGGGTGCATAAACATTTATACTTGCTATATCTTCTTCTTGGATTGATCCCTTGATCATTATGTAGTGTCCTCCCTTATCTCTTGTAACAGTCTTTATTTTAAAGTCTATTTTATCTGATATGAGTATTGCTACTCCATCTTTCTTTTTATTTCCAGTTTCACAGAATATCTTTTTCCATCCCCTCACTTTCAGTCTGTATGTGTCCCTAAGTCTGGAGTGGGTCTCTTGTAGACAGCATATATATGGGTCTTGTTTTTGTTTCTCTTCAGCCAATCTGTGTATTTTAGTTGGGGCATTTAACATTTACATTCAAGGTTATTATCGATATGCATGTTCCTATTACCATTTTCTTAATTGTTTTGGCTTTGTTTTTGTGGGTCATTTTCTTGTGTTTCCTGCCTAGAGAAGTTCCTTTAGCATTTGTTGTAAAGCTGGTGTGGTGGTGCTGCATTCTCTTAGCTTTTGCTTGTCTGTAAAGCTTTTGATTTCTCCATCATATCTGAATGGGATCCTTGCTGGGTAGAGTTATCTTGGTTGCAGGTTCTTCCCTTTCATCACTTTAAGTATTTCATGCCACTCCCTTCTGGCTTGTAGAGTTTCTGCTGAGAAATCAGCTGTTAACCTTATGGGAGTTCCCTTGTATGTTATTTGTCGTTTTTCCCTTGCTGCCTTCAATAATTTTTCTTTGTCTTTAATTTTTGCCAATTTGATTACTATGTGTCTCAGTGTGTTTCTCCTTGGTTTTATCCTATATGGGACTCACTGTGCTTCCTGGACTTGGGTGACTATTTCCTTTCCCATGTTAGGGAAGTTTTCCACTATAATCTCTTCAACTATTTTCTCTGGTCCTTTCTCTCTCTCTTCTCTTTCTGGGATCCCTATAATGCGAATGTTGTTGCGTTTAATGTTGTCCCAGAGGTCTCTTAGGCTGTCTTCATTTCTTTTCATTGTCTTTTCTTTATTCTGTTCTGCATCAGTGAATTCCACTATTCTGTCTTCCAGGTCACTTATCCGTTCTTCTGCCTCAGTTATTCTGCTCTTGATTCCTTCTAGTGTAGTTTTCATTTCAGTTACTGTATTGTTCATCTCTGTTTGTTTGTTCTTTAATTCTTCTAGGTCTTTGTTAAAGATTTATTGCATCTTCTCGATCTTTGCCTCCATTATTTTTCCCAGGTCCTGGATCATATTCACTATGATTATTCTGAATTCTTTTTCTGGAAGGTTGCTTGTCTCCACTTCATTTAGTTGTTTTTCTGGGGTTTTATCTTGTTCCTTCATCTGGTACGTAGCCCTCTGACTTTTCATCTTGTCTATCTTTCTGTGAATGTGGTTTTTGTTCCACAGGCTGCAGGATTGTAGTTCTTCTTGCTTCTGCTGTCTGCCCTCTGGTGGATGAGGCTATCTAAGAGGCTTGTGCAAGTTTCCTGATGGGAGGGACTGGTGGTGGGTAGAGGTGGCTGTTGCTCTGGTGGGCAGACCTCAGTAAAACTTTAATCCACTTGACTGCTGATGGGTGGGGCTGGGTTCCCTCCCTGTTGGTTCCCTGGCCTGAGACAACCCAACACTGGAGTCTACCTGGGCTCTTTGGTGGGGCTAATGACAGACTCTGGGAGGGCTCATGCCAAGGAGTACTTCCCAGAACTTCTGCTGCCAGTGTCCTTGTCCCAATGGTGAGCCACAGCCACCCCCACCTCTGCAGGAGACCCTCCAATGCTAGCAGGTAGGTTTGGTTCAGTCTCCCCTGGTCTCACTGCTCCTTCCCCTGGGTCCCGATCCACACACTACTTTGTGTGTGCCCTTCAAGATTGGAGTCTCTGTTTCCCCCAGTCCTGTCGAAGTCCTGCAATCAATTCCCACTAGGCTTCAAAGTCTGATTCTCTAGGAATTCCTCCTCCCGTTGCCAGACCCCCAGGTTGGGAAGCCTGACGTGGGGCTCAGAACCTTCACTTCAGTGGGTGGACTTCTGTGGTATAAGTGTTCTCCAGTCTATGAGTCACCCACCCAGCAGTTATGGGATTTGATTTTACTGTGATTGCGCCCCTCCTGCCGTCTCATTGTGGCTTCTCCTTTGTCTTTGGATGTGGGATATCTTTTTTGGTGAGTTCCAGTGTCTTCCTGTCTATGATTGTCCAGCAGCTAGTTGTGATTCTGGTGTTCTTGCAAGAGGGAGTGAGAGCACGTCCTTCTACTCCACCATCTGGTTCCTCCTCCCTCATTGTAGTTTTAATTTGCATTTCTCTAATAATTAGTGATGCTGAGCGTCTTTTCATGTGCTTCTTGGCCACCTGTAAGTCTTCTTCGATGAAATGTCTATTTAGGTCTTCTGCCCATTTATTCATTTTTTTTATTTGCAGTACGCGGGCCTCTCACCGTTGTGGCCTCTCCCGTTGTGGAGCACAGGATCCGGATGCGCAGGCTCCGAGGCCATGGCTCATGGGCCTAGCCACTCCGCGGCATGTGGGATCTTCCTGGACCGGGGCATGAACCCATGTCCCCTGCATCGGCAGGCAGACTCTCAAGCACTGCACCACCAGGGAAACCCCTGCCCATTTTTTAATTGGGTTGTTTGGTTTTTTGATATTGAGCTCCATGAGCTGTTTTGTATATTTTGGAGATTAATCCTTGGTCAGTTGTTTCATTTGCAAATATTTTCTCCCATCCTGAGGGTTTTCTTTTGGTCTTGTTTATAGTTTCCTTTGTTGTGCAAAAGCTTTGAAGTTTAATTAGGTCCCATTTGTTTATTTTTGTTTTTATTTCTGTTACTCTAGGAGGTGGGTCAAAAAAGATCTTGCTGTGGTTTATGTCAAAGGGTGTTTTTCCTATGTTTTCCTCTAAGAGTTTTATAGTGTCTGGTCTTACATTTAAGTCTTTAATCCATTTGGAGTTTATTTTTGTGTATGGTAGTAGGTAGTGTTCTAATTTCATTCTTTCACATGTTGCTGTCCAGTTTTCCCAGCACCACTTATTGAAGAGGCTGCCTTTTCTCCATTGTATGTTCTTTCCTCCTTTGTTGTAAATTAGGTGTTCATATGTGCATGAGTATATCTCTGGGCTTTCTATCCTGTACCATTGATCTATATTACTATTTTTGTGCCAGTGCCATACTGTCTTGATTACTGTAGCTTTGTAGTATAGTTTGAAGTTAGGGATCCTGATTCCTCCAGCTCCATTTTTCTTTCTCAAGATTGCTTTGGCTATTCAGGGTCTTTTGTGTTTCTATATAAATTGTAAAATTTTTTGTTCTAATTCTTTGAAGAATACCATTAGTAGTTTGATGGGATTGCATTGAATCTGTAGATTGCTTTGGGTAGTATAGTCATTTTTACGATATTGATTCTTCCAATCCAAGAACATGGTATATTTCTCCATCTGTTTATGTCATCTTTGATTTCTTTCATCAGTGTTTTATAATTTTCTGAGTACAAGTCTTTCACCTCCTTAGGTAGGTTTATTCCTAGGTATTTTATTCTTTTTGTTGCAATGGTAAATGGGATTGTTTCCTTAAATTCTCTTTTTGATTTTTTGTTGTTAGTGTATAGGAATGCCAGAGATTTCTGTGCATTAACTTTGTGTCCTGCAACCTTACCAAATTTATTGATGAGTTCTAGTTGTTTTCTGGTGGCATCTTTAGGGCTTTCTATGTATAGTGTCATGTCATCTGCAAACAGTGACAGTTTTACTTCTTCTTTTCCAATTTGTATTCCTTTTGTTTCTTTTTCTACTCTGATTGCCATGGCTAGGACTTCCAAAACTATGATGAATAAGAGTGGAGAGAGTGGACAACCTTGTCTTGTTCCTGATCTTAGTGGAAATGCTTTCAGTTTTTCACAATTGAGTATGATGTTTGCTGTGGGTTTGTCATATATGGCCTTTATTTTGTTGAGGTAGGTTCCCTCTATGCCCACTTTCTGGAGAGTTTTTATCATAAATGGGTATTGAATTTTGTCAAAAGCTCTTTCTGCCTCTATTGAGATGATCATGTGGTTTTTATTCCTTAATTTGTCAATACGGTGTATCACATTGATCGTTTTGTGTATATTGAAGAATCCTTGCATTTGTGGGATAAATCCCACTTGATCATGTTGTACGATCCTTTTAATATGTTGTTGGATTCTGTTTGCTAGTATTTTGTTGAGGATTTTTGCATCTATGCTCATCAGTGATATTGGTCTGTAATTTTCTTTTTTTGTGATATCTTTTTCTGGTTTTGGTATCAGGGTGATGGTTGCTTTGTAGAACGAATTTAGGAGTGTTCCTCTCTGCAATTTTTTGGAAGAGTTTGAGAAGGATGGGTGTTAGCTCTTCTCTTAATGTTTGATAGAATTCGCCTGTGAAGCCATCTGGTCCTGAACTTTTGTTTGTTGGAAGATTTTAAATTACAGTTTCAATTTCATTACTTGTGATAGGTCTGTTTGTATTTTCTAATTCTTCCTGTTTCAGTCTTGGAAAATTGTACCTTTCCAAGAATTTGTCCATTTCTTCGTGGTTGTCCATTTTATTGGTACATAGTTCTTTGTAGTAGTCTCCTATAATCCTTTGTATTTCTGCGGTGTCAGTTTTGATTTCTCCTTTTTCATTTCTCATTTTACTGATTTGTGTCCTCTCCCTTTTCATCTTGATGAGTTTGGCTAAGCGTTTATCAATTTTATCTTCTCAAAGAACCAACTTTTAGTTTTATTGATCTCTGCTATTGTTTTCTTCATTTCTCTTTCATTTATTTCTGCTCTTACCTTTATGACTTCTTTCCTTCTACTGTTTTGGGTTTTCTTTGTTCTTCTTTCTCTAGTTGCTTTAAGTGTAGGGTGAAATGGTTTATTTGAGATTTTTCTTGTTTCTTGAGGTGAGATTGAATTGCTATTCCCTCTTAGAACTGCTTTTGCTGCATCCCAAAAGTTTTGAGTCACTGTGTTTTCATTGTCATTTGTTTCTATGTATTTTTAAAATTTCTTCTTTGATTTCTTCAGTGATCTCTTGGTTATTTAGTAGCACACTGTTTAGCCTCCATGTATTTGTGGATTTTACAGTTTATTTTTTCCTGTAATTGATTCCCAATCTCAAAGCGTTTTGGTCAAAAAAGATGCTTGATACGATTTCAATTTTCTTAAATTTACCAAGGCTGGATTTGTGACCCAAGATGTGATCTATCCTGGAGAATGTTCTGTGTACACTTGAGAAGAAAGTATATTCTGCCACTTTCGGGTGGAATGTCCTACAAATGTCAATTAAATCTATCTGGTCTATTGTGTTATTTAAAGCTTGTGTTTCCTTATTTATATTCTGTTTGGATGATCTGTCCATTGATGTAAGTGGGGTGTTAAAGTCCCTACTGTTATTGTGTTACTGTCGATTTCCCCTTTCATGCTTGTTAGCATTTGCCTTATGTATTGAGGTGCTCCTATGTTGGGTGCATAAACATTTATACTTGCTATATCTTCTTCTTGGATTGATCCCTTGATCATTATGTAGTGTCCTCCCTTATCTCTTGTAACAGTCTTTATTTTAAAGTCTATTTTATCTGATATGAGTATTGCTACTCCATCTTTCTTTTTATTTCCAGTTTCACGGAATATCTTTTTCCATCCCCTCACTTTCAGTCTGTATGTGTCCCTAAGTCTGGAGTGGGTCTCTTGTAGACAGCATATATATGGGTCTTGTTTTTGTTTCTCTTCAGCCAATCTGTGTGTTTTAGTTGGGGCATTTAACATTTACAGTCAAGGTTATTATCGATATGCATGTTCCTATTACCATTTTCTTAATTGTTTTGGCTTTGTTTTTGTGGGTCTTTTTCTTGTGTTCCCTGCCTAGAGAAGTTCCTTTAGCATTTGTTGTAAAGCTGTTATGGTGGTGCTGAATTCTCTTAGCTTTTGCTTGTTTGAAAAAGCTTTTGATTTCTCCATTGAATCTGAATGAGATCCTTGCTGGGTAGAGTAATCTTGGTTGTAGGTTTATCTTTCATCACTTTAAGTATATCATGGCACTCCCTTCTGGCCTGCAGAGTTTCTGCTGAAAAATCAGCTGATAACCTTATGGGGATTCCTTTGTATGTTATTTTTTCTTTTAATATTTTAATATTAAATATTTTTAATATTTAATATTTTTTCTTTGAATTTAATTTTTGTTAGTTTAATAAATATGTGCCTTGGTGTGTTTCTCCTAGGGTTTAACCTGTATGGGACTCTCTGCGTTTCCTGGACTTGGGTGAGTATTTCCTTTCCCATGTTAGGGAATTTTTCCACTATAATCTCTTCAAATATTTTCTCAGACCATTTCTTTTTCTCTTCTTCTTCTGGGACCCCTATAGTTCAAATGTTGATACATTTAGTGTTGTCCCAGAGGTCTCTGAGATTGTCTTCAATTCTTTTCATTCTTTTTTCTTTATTCTGCTCCTCAGCAGTTATTTCCACCATTCTGTCTTCCAGCTCACTTATTCGTTCTTCTGCCTCAGTTATTCTGTTATTGATTCCTTCTAGCATATTTTTCGTTTCAGTTATTGTGTTGTTCATCTCTGTTTGTTCTTTAGTTCTTCTAGATCTTTGTTAAACATTTCTTGTACTTTCTCAATCTGTGCCTCCATTTTATTTCTGAGATTCTGGATCACCTTTACTATCATTACTCTGAATTCTTTTCAGGTAGTTTGCCTATTTCCTCTTTATTTATTTGGTCTTCTAGGTTTTTACCTTGCTCCTTCATCTGTGACATACTTTTTTGCCATCTCATTTTTTTTTTTTTTTTGATGGGTGGGATTGTTTTCCTGTCTTATTGGTTGTTTGGCTTGAGGCTTCCAGCACTGGAGTTTGTAGGCTGTTGGGTAGAGCTGGGTCTTGGTGCCGAGATGAGGACCTCTGGGAGACCTCATTCCGATGAATATTTCCTGGGGTCCAGTGGTTTGAACTCGGAGCTCCCACCACAGGAGCTTCAGCCCGACCCCTGGCTCATGAACCAATATCCCACAAGCTGTGCAGGGTGGCAAAACAAAAAAAAGAAAAAAAGAAATAAGAAAAAAAGGAGCAGAACAATAATAAAGAGTAAAAAATAAAATTAGATAGGAAACTAACAGATATGTTAGAAAGAATATAAAAATAAAAATATAGATGAAAAACAACTGGAAGGTAAAACAGAACCACAATAGTAAAAAAGAGGAGAAAAGAAAAAAAAGGTGGAAAAGGCTTTGGCTGTGAGGGGGCGGAGCTTAGGAGGGGTGGGGTTTACGCAGTGGGTGGGGCCTATGCTTAGGACTCACAGGGCTGGAAAAGGCCCTGGGGGGGTGGGGGCTGGGTCTTAGGCTCAACCCTACAGAAGGGACCCAGGTGTGCCTCTGGTCTCCGAGGGTGGGGGGACCCGGCCTGGGAGCCCACCAGGCTTCCCAGGCTCAGGTGGGCGAGGCATATGCCCTCTGCTCCTCTCCCACTCCTCTGGTCCTGGAGGGCCCCTGCCACCTGCCTCTCCTCTTCTCTGCCAGCCTCCTTCCTATGCCCCCAGGACCAACATGGCCCAGAGTGGGCCTCTGAGGGTGTAGGACCTGGCTCAAGAGCTGGGAAGGCTTCCCACACTGATTGAGCAGGGGAAATGCTAGGCTCGCTACCCCCTGATCCAAGCTCCCGAGGGTCCCTTCAGGCATGGGGACCCCTCCCCCCACCCAGCCACCCCTCAGGGGCGCCGGTCCTGTCTGACTTCCACTTCTCCCCTCTCAGTCCCCCCACCTCCTACCCGATTGCTTGGGGGTTCCTCCCATCTCCTTGGGCATCGAGGTCCCCCACCAACATCCAGCAGGTGCCCTAGTTGTGGGGAGACCCAAACTCCACGTCTTCCCACGCCGCCATCTTGACTCCGCCCCTTGCAAGCAGAGGTCTTGAACGTGTGGTTTTCCTCGCCTCTGGTGCTCTGCTATTTATCATAAAAAGAACATGGGGAATAGACCAGAAGCCACACTGCAGCCTAGATCCACCAAAGTGCAATCAACCTGCCACAACCTCTAAAGGTCAACAAGATGCAGAGTGCTGGGGTTGTGTGTTAGGCAACGGTATTGCAGCGATAAGACCTCGATGACAGATTGACGTCATAATGGAGTAATTATAGCTCAGGCATACAAAAAGGAGTCAGCGGCCATGAGGATCTGGTCTCAGACACGTCCTTGCACCCCTGGGAACTTGGACTTTCTGTGAACTGTACCAAACTCAAGGACACCATCAGTCATTTTTAAAACAACACCTGCCAACTGCAACCTTGTGGTCTCAAGGCTGTTCTCCCTTATAACTATGTAACCACCTTGGACCCCAACCAATCCTTCCTGCCAGCTCCCATTATAATTCTTGATAAACAACTCATGTAGCTAACAATGGCCTTGCAGTTTTTGCCTTTACAAGCTTTCTCCATTTTGTGGTCCTGTGGAACACAGTTCAGGTGCCCCTGGAATCCGTGTCTCCTGGCTACAATCCTAAGAAACCCCAAAGAAATACCTCTTTATTTCAATCAGATCCCCATTTCTGAAATTTTGGTTAACAAACAATATTTCCAATTTCTAGTTTTGTCCTTGTATGGTTTACTTTCCCCCAACTTCTCCATCACGCCTGTCTTTGTGACTTTGGGGATAGAGCTAGAAGCCCTGCTTGGATGTCTACTTTTTGGTAGATACAGGTCCATCAAGCAGGGGACTTCTGGAGTTTCAAGCCTTCATTTTGAGAACTGAGCTGAGTATCTCTGATTCTCTATCATTGTATCCATATTTAATTTGTTGTTCTTTACATTTGGAGTATAATGTAAGGAAACTTTACATGATTCACTAAATTTTCTTTAAAAATTAACACATTTTTTTTATCACATTTTATGGAATCAGAATTTCCAGGTTCCTCCTCCTTATTAAATCAATGGCTGAAATAAACATTTTAAATGGGATTTTAAAAAGTTAAAAATTAAACAAGACTTAAAATAAGGGTATTATTATTACTGAAATGAAGCAAAATTCACATTACATAGAATCAAGCACTTTAAAGAAGGGTGTTAGTCTTCTTTTTCTTTAAGCCCCCTCCTTTCATGAACAGAACCCTTTGTTTCTCTCCCCATTCTTAGCCACAAGATTTGAAGAGGTTGAAACCCATCCCCAGCTCCAGGAAAGGATCCCTAAGTCAATCAGGGAATCCCAAGCCTCTGGCCATCAATAACTAGTTCAAGGAAGGACACAGAAACTAGTCAGAGGCAAGGAGATGCAAAGAGGTCTTCCTGGGGCTGGTGGGCTTGGAGACAGTCTCTCCTCATTCTGTAAATCCACTGGATGGAACAGTATGAGGGAAGGATTAGAATTCCAGCAACTGCATTTTTTCAAAAACGTTCTCATTTTTTTTTTTTACCTTTTCATCCACTAGTTTTTTTTTTTTTTCACGGTACGCGGGCCTCTCACTGTTGTGGCCTCTCCCGTTGCGGAGCACAGGCTCCGGACGCGCAGGCTCAGCGGCCATGGCTCACGGGCCCAGCCGTTACGCGGCATGTGGGATCTTCCCGGACCAGGGCATGAACCCGCGTCCCCTGCATCGGCCGGCGGTCTCTCAACCACTGTGCCACCAGGGAAGCCCCATCCACTAGTCTTAATCTACTCTAGTAAGTGGCCAGCCAGCTACTTCTTTCATCTTAAATGTTATGGTAAAGTGTAATTCAGGCTATGCCAGAGTCAGAAGGGGAAGGAGGAGGAAGGAGCCCAGAGCAGTTAGAGAGAAAGAGGGTGGGGCTGAGGCAGAAGACTGGAAGAGAGAGGAGCTCCTGCATCCTCACTGCCCTTCTGCTCCTGGCCTGGGTTCCCTGGCTGGGGTGGGTCTAATAAGGACTCGTGTGTGTTTGTGTGTGTGTGTGTGTGTGTGTGTGTGTGTGTGTGTGTGTGGTGGGGAGGGTGGGGGCACGAATGCTCCCCAACATCCATCAGTTCAATCAGTTTCTAATTGCACGTGCAGCATCCAAGGGTTCTGCACCCTTGGATTCAACCAACCGCAGATCAAAAATATTTGGAAAAAAATTCCAGAAAGTTACAAAAAGTAAAACTTGAATTTGCCACACACCGGCAACTAGTTACATCGCATTTATACTGTATTTACAACTATTTACATCGCGTTTACGTTGTACTCAGTTTTACAAGTAATCTAGAGCCGATTTAAAGGATATGGGAGGATACGTGTAGGTTACGTGCAAATACCATGCCGTTTTGTTTTGTATGAGACTTGAACATCCTCGGGTTTTGGTATCCTGGGGGTGGGGTGTCGTCCTAGAACCCATCGCCCTTGGACCCTGAGCGACAACTGTAATCTTGGAAGTAGTGGAGGAAAAATGGAACTAACAAGCAATGAGGGGTTATTCATTTTTCATTTCTGCTTTTTTGACTTTGCATCTTCAGGTGGGAGGTGAAGATGCTGGAAGTCATTGACTTTGACCCGCCTTATACTTCATACCTTCTGCTCAGGCTTGGGGCATTTTCCTCACTTGTGAGATCAGTCTGTTTGACTAAGGTGGGTCATAATCCTCCTCTCCCACGTCACAGTGCGCCCGGGCTTGCTACGGGTCTGATTTCTACTTTGGTCCACACGCGTGAATCTATGGCTGTGGTCTGGGGACTCCTGGGGGTCCCCAAGATACTGCAGAGGGCCTGCAAGGTCAAAACTATTTTTCATGATGATCCTACCACATTAGCTTTCGTTCATTCTCATGAATGTAATGTGGGGTTTTCCAGAGGTCACATGATGTGTGATATCCCAACAGATTGAACGCAGAAGCGGACATGAGATTCCAGCTGGCATTTAAGAGATTTGCAAAAATTTAAAAGAATGCCACTCTTGCAGTGTTTTTCTTTTATGAAAATATAATTATTTTTCATAAAATGTTATTTCCATGAACATGTAATGGGCTTAATGTTTTAAAAATCTCTTAGTTCTAGTGTGGTGAATATTGACAGCTATTCTCCACATCAGCAAAAGCTCTTTGGGGTCCTTAAAGGGAGGAGCTAAACCCAAAAGCCAGAGGACCGCTGCTCTAGGGTCAGAGTATGTACACTTCCTCACTACACATTCTGTGCTCAGCCTTGTGGGAATAAAAAGAGAAGGTTGCAGACGGGGCCCCTGGGCATTTTGCCTCTTCTCTGGACAAGGGTCTGAGCCGGTCTGCCCTGTGGGATTGCCCATCGTGGGTCTGCTCTCGTAGGCACTGAGCCTTTCCTGTGCTGCGCCTTCCAGACCACCTGCCTCCCACTCCGGCCCCAGAAGCATCCTGAGAACCTCAGGAGGTGTCATTTGCACTGAGAGACTGAATATAGCATGGAGAGACCACGTAGATATAAATAGAACCTCTGCAGCTACGGGCCCCAAACGCCCAGGACTTGGTCAGTGACTGCCAACTTCCCTAAATTTTGCCCTGACTTCCAGCTCAGGACCAGCCAGAGAAAGCTAAACTTGCGCTTTTCTTAACCAACCACATAGGATGCCCACTTCTAGTCAGCTGCTTCCAGCTTCCCTGTGCCAGCAGCCTCCCATCAGGGACCCCCTGAAGCCTCCCCTCTCGTTCACGCTAAAGCTTTCCCACTTCCTGCTTTGCTTGCCTTTGAGTGTCTGCCAGAGGCAAATGTTATGGGTTGAGTTGTGTCCCCGAGAAATTCACTTTTTTTAAATTTTTGCCTTGCCGCATGGCTTGCGGGATCTTAGTTCCCCGACCAGGGATTGAACCCCGGGCCCTCGACAATGAAAGTGCTGAGTCCTAACCACTGGACCGCCAGGGAACTCCCAGAAATTCGTATGCTGTAGTCCTGATGCTCAGCAGCTCAGAATGTGACCTTATTTGGAGATAGGATCATTGCAGATGCAATTAGTTAAGATGACATCACACTGGAACAGGGTGAGCCCCTAACTCAATATGACTGGTGTCCTTAGAAAACAGAGACGTTTGGAAATGGATCTGCATAGAGATCTGCACCGAGACCCGGGGATGCAGTTACTAGTCAAGGAACACCAAAGGTTGCCAGCAAACCACAGGCAGCCAGGAGAGACGCTTGGGGACTTTCTCCCTGACACCTTCAGAGGGAGCACGGCTCTTCTGATTCCATGCTCTCAGACTTGGCCTCTAGAACCGTGAGAGAACACATTTCTGCTGTTTCAGACCCTCAGTGGTGGGTGCCTTGTTACAGGAGCCTTAGCGTACCAATACAGCTCCCTTGCTATAACAAGCTGGGAAGAAATGAGAGCCTTTGCCTGCTGTCACTGGGTGGTCTTCATCTATTTCCACAGCACCACATCCCTGCTGGGAAGGACAGGTCTTCAGATGGAGTTAGCAGGACCCCAGGCAGCCAGGCTTTCAAAGGGTCGAAGGCTGCTAGAAGCTGTTTCTCAGGCTGGGGTACTGGGCCTTGGCACAGCCCGGGGGTTGACCTGAGACGATCCCATAGGCTCCAGACTGACCATCAGTATTTCTGTTCCATCACCTCTGTGGTTCGTTACCAAAGAGCTTCCCATGAGACAGTGAGAGGCCTGGGCCTTGGCTCAGGGCGGTGGTAGGCTAGCTGCCCAGCTGGCTGCACCCCGACCCCAGGCCCCGGGTGCTCACAAGACAGCTGGAGCCCTGGAATTCCATGCTGCTGTTTTACTCCCATTTTGTAAAGCATTTGGGCTCATTCAAAGGTGTCCGTTTGGCCTTCCATGTGCGTGGGGAACAAGGGCCTCTTGCCTCACATGGCATGCGGAGGCCGACTGGAAACAAGTTATTTTGAGACCAGCACAGTCTGTACGGATAACAGTAATAGTATTTTATTGCTGAAGTCGTGTGAGAAATGTTGGGCTTTGGGGGAGAAGAATGCAGATGAGTTTAAAAATAGAAGGCTGTAATTAGCCAAGCACGGATTCGTTCTGGAAGATATCGATTACTACGGCAACCACACATCCCACTTTCTCCAGGACAGCCTTCGTTCTGTGGAATTTGATTCTTTTCAGTTAAGGTGATCCATTAAATGTCTAAATGCAACTTACTGTTATGGAGTTGTACGACTGTTACGCACACATGAATTCACAAATCCAAACAAACACTCGGTGTGTCATCACTCAATTTCTTTCTTTTTTTTTTTTGTTATGGAAATATAGGCATTGTAGCTGTGGTCCTTTCCTATAGGTTAAGAACTAGTTACGAAGATAAGAATCCAGGAGGGCGTGTGTCAGACGTGGGGCTGCTAATAAGGTGTGAAGTGGGGAGTTAGGCTTAAACTTGTTGGTTGGAGAGCTGGACGTTTTTTATTGGACGTAAATCCAAGAGGCCAGTTTTCAAGTCTTTGCTCTGTGCTGCAAGTTGTGTCTCATGGAATTCCAGAGTGGTTCTGCAGGGGACATGCGTGTGAGCTGCTCTGGGTGTGGATTATCATGGCACATATGCTGTGCTTACCCATGAAGTGACGGGTGTGCGATGAATGGGATTTGCACGAATGCGCCCCTGCAAAGCCCAGAGCCCAGAGCTTGGGGCTAAAGAGACCAGAGCCCCTCGGGTGGCAGCAGCATGGGTGGGGTCACTCTATGGACAGAGCGTAGGAAACCATCTTTCCATTTCCTGCCTCGGTTCTCAGAGGAGGTGATGGCTGTGTTGTCCGGTGGTTGGAGGGGGATACAGGGCAGCAGGAGTCCAGGAGGCGAGGACACTGGGGGTGGCGGGTGGGAGGCGCCCACTCACCGCTGGTGGATGGTCATCTTAGCACCAGAAACCTCCATTTTGGAAACTTGCATTTTGTTGCTATTTGTATTTTCAATAAGGATTCGCCTTAGTTTTCTGCAGTCTTAGTTATATTAACATTCTTTTGCAAATATCAGCTAATTTTGGTTATCCTCAGGGAGTAAGAGGAAAGAGACTTTGATCTAGGACTGGAATTATGATGGGCATCATGGAAATCAGAGTTAACAAAAACAACAACAACACTCCAAGGGGAAAGTTAATCTTGGAGGGAAGAGCCTGGGAGCCCTGGAGATGAGCTGAAAAACGCACTTTATCTATGCGGGATCCCTCTCCAGCACTTCTCTGCTCGAATTTTTTTTTTTTTTAAATCAACTCATTTTTACTTTTTTTTAAAAAAATTAATTAATTAATTTATTTTTGGCTGTGTTGGGTCTTCGTTTCTGTGCGAGGGCTTTCTCTAGTTGCCGCGAGCGGGGGCCACTCTTCATCGTGGTGCGCGGGCCTCTCATTGTCGCGGCCTCTCTGGTTGCAGAGCACAGGCTCCAGACGCGCGCAGGCTCAGTAGCTGTGGCACACGGGCCTAGTTGCTCCGCGGCATGGGGGATCTTCCCAGACCAGGGCTCGAACCCGTGTCCCCTGCGTTAGCAGACAGATTCTCAACCACTGTGCCACCAGGGAAGCCCCTGCTCGAATTTTTGAGGGGTTTGCGCTTTGGTTTTAAAAGGAAGCTGTTCTGTGTTCTGACTGTGTGCCGCCCTAGGAGATGGCATCTCAGAAAACTCGCCTCAAACACTACCTTTGGTTTGTAAAACAGTAAAACCATTTCTCAACGTGTGCTTTGTGGACCAACAGCACGGGAAGCTCCTGGGGGCCTGTAACTGGCAGAATTGCAGCTTCCTCTTCAGACTGAACGTCTGAATCTGAATCTCTCTCTGGGCCTGGGGATCTGCATTTTCAGCACACACCAAAGTTTAGGAACCTCTGCTGCAAAATCTCAGCAAGTCCAGCTGAACTCTGAACCTTGCCTAACCTCCGCAGCCCCTTAAAGGGGAGGATGCTTTCGGAGCGCCGAGGCCACGTGTCCCAATTCCTTCTGCCTAAGTGCCGTGGGCACGTGTGCGCCTTTGTAAGGCTAAGGCCCAGCCGAAAGAAAACAACAGGCGGACATGCCCTGGGTGGGACTCAGAAGATGTGCCGTTTCCAAAGAGAGAGACACTAAACCCCGCTGATGACTCTGTGTGTCTAGCCGTGTGCCTTATACAGAGCACGGAGGCCCCGGGAAGGATCTACGGGGGGACAGACCGAGCGGCGCTCCTGAAGGCGCCTTGTCCACAGTGTCACCATGTGTCTGCGTCTGTCTTTTTTTTTTTTTTTTTGCGGTACGCCGGCCTCTCACTGTTGTGGCCTCTCCCGTTGCGGAGCACAGGCTCCGGACACGCAGGCTCAGCGGCCATGGCTCACGGGCCCAGCCGCTTCGTGGCATGTGGGATCTTCCCAGACCGGGGCACGAACCCGCATCCCCTGCATCAGCAGGCGGACTCTCAACCACTGCGCCACCGGAGAAGCCCCTGCGTCTGTCTTTGGAGAGCTCTCAGCCCGGTGTGTTGAACAGCTGATACATGCTTGTAGCAAGCAGAGCTGGGCAGCCGAGCCATCTGCAAATGGGAGCAAACGTCTGGAATGGTTTCTTGTGGCAGTGGGACCGTCGCTGGTCTTACCGACAGAGGCAGAGGAGAAACCACAGAACCTCGTTAGGTCCTGCAGGAGATCCGGCAGCGGCGCCAGGATACGTAAGTCGAGGTCAGTCCCACCCCCCCTCCCCCCCGCCACTCCGTCTTCCCAGATGTCACCTTCTTAGTCATATCTTGACTCCTCCCTCTGAAAGGGCACACCCTCTCTTCCCTCCCGTTGCTTTACGTTCCCTCAAAGCGTTCCTCCACACCCACCCCATAAACGCACGTGCTCAGCATCACTCCCTCACTGGACGGTGGGCCCCGAGGGCAGGCTCCCAGGCTGTCCTGGTCATCACAGGATCCCCGGTGCCTAGAGTGCCCCTGGTGCGTGGAGGTGCTGGAACAGTGTTTGTTGAATGAATCAGTGGTAGACAAGGTGCTCAGAGGAAGAGCCGTGGGCTCCTTCTCGCCCCTCTGAGTGATACCTGCCCACCGCAGCAGGAAATCTCCAAGTCAACGTTGCGAATGAAGCCGAGCGGTGCGAGTGTCTGGCAAAGCTGGCTGGACGCGGCAGGGGTGTAAATATGCAGCTGTGGATTGCACACTCTTAGGCCTCACCCTTGGGCTGAATCCCATCCACGTGGAACCCCAGGTGGTCTTGACAGTGTCCCCCAACACACACGGCACTCACCTGCCCCTCGTACCTGCCATTCACCAGAAGCCTCCAATTCTTTAAGGCCAGCTCGAGGCCGGCCCTCCAGGCAGCACGTCAGGTCCTTCTGACGTCACCAACCCATCCTGATCTCTGCTGACTCCCAGTGCCCATGGCCTTGGGGCCGTGCCGCCCGGGGCAGCTCTGCCTGGCTCTGGGTCTTGTGAGGTGAGAAGCAAGTGGGATTGATGGACCCCTGGGTGCAGGGTCTGGGCATCTTTTATCATTTAAAAGATTTTATTTACTTATTTTCTTTATATTTTGGCTGCATCGGGTCTTAGTTTGCGGCTCGCGGGCTCTCTCGTTGAAGTGCTTGAGCTCAGTAGCTGTGGCGCGTGGGCTTACTTGCCCCGCGGCATGTGGGATCTTTGTTCCCCAACCAGGGATCGAACCCTCGTCCCCTGCATTGGAAGGTGGATTCTTTGCCACTTGACCACCAGGGAAGTCCCTGGGCATCTTTTAAAATCCCTCAGACCACCTTGTAGGTGGGGGGCCCCACAGAGGCTCACATGGAGCCCCTGTTGGTTGTTTAATTGTTCAGCCTCCATCCCTGGAGGAACCACAGTCCGTTTTCTCCCATCTTCCTCTCTTTAAGTGACTAGGATGTGAGGGACCCCTTGTTGAGCTCAAGAAATGTTTATCAAACAGATGCACGTAGTTGAAGAATTATCTAGAACAGAAAGGCACAGACGGTGAGGGCTGTCCCTCGAGCCACTCCTTTCCCCCCATAGCCATGCTTCCCAGAAAACCGTTTCACCCGTTGAGCTGTTGCTTCTGGGCATTACCTCCTGTGTTAATTTCCTGTGGTTGCTTTAAAAACTACCGCAAACTTAGTGGCGGCAACACAAATCTGTTATCTTACAGTTCTGGAGGTCAGAAGTCTGCAACGAGTCTCACTGGGCGAACATCAAGGTGTCAGCTGGGCTGTGTTCCTCCTGGAGAGGCCGGGGGAGAACCTGTTTCCTCACCTTTTCCAGCCTCGGGAGCCCGTCCACAGTCCTTGGAATGTGGCCCTTCCTCCGACCTCACAGCCATAGTCACATCACTCTGACCTCTGCTTCCATGGTCTCACCTCATTCTTGATCCTCTCGCCTCCCTCGTCCATCTTTTAAGAACCCTTGTGATTACACTGGGCGCACTGGGATGATCCGGGATCATCTCCCCATCTCAAGGTGGTAAATTTCGTCACATCAGCAAAGTCCCTTTTATCACATAAGGCACCGTAGTCACAGGTTCCAGGATCTGGACGTCTTTGGGGACCATTACTCTGCTGATCACGTCCATATGTGCTGATACTGTCATTTCCTGACACCCATCTTTTCCGCATTATCTGTTGATTTCTTATTACTAGACTGGAGGATTTCACTCTTAACATCTTTATTCACCTCCTCCCCTTACACTCTCAGTGTGTTATTATGACAATGTAACAATTGTTCCCTGCTGAGCCAACTCATATACTGTGATTTCATTTCCTTTCTTGTAGAGCATTTTCTCCCCTGGACTTCTACTTGCTTTGATCTCTGCCCTACAATTTAGTATGGTCATATTCCCGTGCTTCTCCCGGAACGCTCCCTGTGAGAGCCTTCTGACCTCAGGTCCCATAGGGTTTCTGGGCACCGCACAGCATGGTGGTTGGGTTTTAAGCATGTATATTCTGAGAGAGAGACAGAGAGACACACACACACAGAGAAGGAGGAGAGAGGTGGGAAGAGAGGTGGAGAGAGAGGTGGGGGAGATGATGTGTCGGGGGGGATGGTGGAGAGAGAACACTGCTGCATTCTAGTCCTCACATTCTATTCCCAAAGACCCTCTGAGTTTCAAGGGCGGCAGGGGATAGACACCATCTCCTAAAGGGAGTATGCTACCTCCTGGAAGGATATGTGAGACCAGAAATATTACATTGACAATTTTGGAAAATATTAACCTACCATACAGTGTACCACAGTTGTTGTTTTCTTTTTTTTCTCAAACAAGAAATTTGTTCTTTAAGAGAGACTGGTGCCACCCAAATAAAAAGTATTTTTTACTCCACTCCACTTGCTTTGCACCGTACACCCAAAATACAGCTTCTATTTCCTTGTGTGCACAAACCACATTGTCATGAGCTTTTAAGAGAACTTTCTCTCACGCTGTTTGCATCTCCTTTTTTTTTTTCATTTTATATAATAATTTTTCTTTGCTCACTGTTAGAAAAATTGCTTTTAAAATAAGTAATCATTTTCTTTCAAAGGATATATCCAGAAACAGTTGTACTTCCTAAAAGTCCTTCAGTAATTTGTTTTATCTGAGAAAATATAAGGTGTTTTGACAGACAGATTTTTGGGGGGGGGGATTTTTTTTTTTTAATTCAAACAGAAAGTCACAAAAATTATCATCCTCATCAGTTCACTCAGTCCCATGTAACTAATTTTTTTTTCTTGATCTTTTGTTAGCACTTTTATGAATTCATCAGTTTTCCATTAGAGTTCTGAAAATGCTTATTCATTCAGTTCAGCAGTACAGTCAGTTACCAGAAACCTGTACTTGTCAGAGTCTTTTCCATGAATTCCTTGAAGATGAAACCCTTTTATAGGAACATTTTTGCAAAAGCATCAGAGTACACCCAGAACTGTCTGTAAATGACAAAAGACTTGAAAATGACCACGGGTAAAGATTTCATGAAAGTTCATAATAATTCAATTGACAAAGAAATTTAGTTATTTCTGAGATATACATTTTAAAGTAATAACTAGAATTATGACTTATAACATTATACCAGAACATATAATATTTTTAGAAATTTCATGTCATGTCTGAAACATTTATGTTAACATATTTCCATACAAGTAACCCAAAGAAAGTTTAGTATTAGTTGTTTTTTTGTTTGTTTTATACTGCAGGTTCTTATTAGTCATCCATTTTATACACATCAGTGTATACATGTCAATCTCAATCACCCAATTCAGCACCCCACCATCCCCACCCCACTGCGGTTTTCCCCCCTTGGTGTCCATATGTTTATTCTCTACAGACATAGATTTTTGTTTCATGAGAAGGCTGATGTTAGGACAATGGCCATGCAAACTGTGACCATACCCTGTCACCCCCCACGCCCATCCCCAGCTTGTTCTTATTTCAAAAACAACTCTTTGGAAAATAATTTTAAGCAACAATATGATACAATTTTAATTACAATATGATATATAACATTTGGGCCAGTTGACCCAAATCGACATTAAATCGAAACCTCCAATTATTTAGGCAAAAAGCAAACCTAATAAAGTACGTGTGGATTTCACGGTATGTACAATATTAAAATCATGCCATGGCAAGCCGGGGCTGCCTGCAAGCCCCTCTGCGATTGTGTATCGTGAGTGCCCCTGAGGTCTCACACAAGGAAGCCTTACTTCTCTGAGCCCTGCTGATGCAGGGGCTGCTTGGACCTTCGTGAGACCTCAGTGGCTTTTTTTATCTTAGGTCCTGATCACGGAGTAGATTGTGTTTGGTGCTTGGGGAGCCTGATCAATGGCCCATGCGACCCTCTGCCATGGAGGGTGTCCGAGTGTGTTTTCCACTCTAGGCTGCCTTGTATGGCAGTGCATGTCGTGCACTGAGCAACTCCAGGGGCACCATTCTCGTCACACTATCTTAGGTCAGTTTTCTGGCAGTCAGCAGTATCTTGAGGAAGGGGTGCTTCTTCCTAACTCGTGCAGAGGTGCATGCTGCCTGGGAGGTGAAGGAATACTGTGACTGGAATCAACGAATTGGAGAATAACCCTACCTCTTCCGCCCCATGGCTGTGTGACTGTCCTCTGAGTACTAGTCTGCTCAGGTTGCCATGATAAAGTACCACAGACTGGGGGGCTTAAACAACAGATATTATTTTCTCACAGCCCTAGAGGCTAGAAGCCTGAGATCGAGGTGTCAGCAGGGTTAGTTTCCTCTGAGGCCTCTCTCCTGGTTGTGTAGATGGCCATGTTCTCCAAATGTTCACATGCTCTTTCCTCTGTGTGTGTCTTTCCTTTCCGGGTCCTAATCTTCTCAGTAAGACAAAGACTGGTCATATTGGATTAGGGCCTCTCCCTAATGACCTCATTTAACCGTAATTACCTCTTTAAAGACCCTCTCTCCAAATACTGGGGGTTAGAACAACCTATGAATTTGTGAGGGGAAACAGTTTAGCCTAGAACACTGTGCCCCAGCGTCCTGATCTAGGGCTTGTAATGATAACCTTCTTAAAGGAAGTTACATGAAAGTACTTTGCAGACTGTAAAGTGCTGTGCAAATATAAAGTGTTGCTGCCTCCTTTGTCCTCCTGACCTGTGCCTGGATCTCTGATGTGATTGCTTAGATCTCGAAGAAATACCAGGCAGAGTCCCTCCCCTAGAAGGTGGGAAGAGCCAATAAGGGGTGGTGGGGCTGGGCCCCGAGGTGGTGGCTCGTTCTTCCCGCATCAGGGGCCTCTCTTCCCTGCCACCCCAGCTGGGTGGCAGAGCAGCATGGTACCTGCTCTGTGCCATGCCTCTGGTGGGGGGGAGGGGGCAGTGTGGAGGGAGGAAAGGGAAGGGATGTCCTTACCAAGATGTAGAAGGCCCGAGAGTTCTGGGTTCACTGGCCTTCCATATAGTAGAAGTGGTGGCATCTTTACTGGGGGACCAACAAGTTACTGGCGACTGGCTCTGCCTTCCCTGAATCACATCAGATTCTCAGCAATGTGAGCAAGCATTTGCCCGGGGGAGGGGCGGCAGCAATGAGGATGGATTTAGTTTCCTCTGGACCACTTGCTTCATTTTGATGATAACAGTTCTCAAAATTTATGGAAGTGCTCTTGCTTTATGAATCTACCCTTTATTTCTAGAAGAGTGAGGAAGGAATGTCAGATCTCCTCCTCGGATGATAAATGATAAATCTCTTCCTCCGCGCCCCTTCTGCAACTTCCACACTCTCAACCTGGGCTTTGAAATCAGGAGTCTGAGCAGATGAAGAGACAGGAGTCAAGAGCATGTCCAAACAGTAATTTTTCCTGTTTTAATAATAATGTGTATCGCCTTGGGGTTCTTAGTTTCTTCTTTAGAGCCAACACAACTGATTTATCAATTTGTTTTCCTTTTTCCTTTGACTTCATGGCTCTTTCTCGTTATTTCCTGAGTATAGCTTTGCTTTGCTTCCCCGCATGGGTAACAGAAATGGTTCTGATGAATCTTGGGAAAGGCCTGGTCTTACTCTCTGATGACACGGCTGCTCAGAGGGAAGTCTGGCCAGTAGAGAGCGCTGGGATTCCTGTTCATATCCCTGGTATGTGGTTACATGGGGCCATGAGCATTCAGTAGGCTCATGTGGTCTCAGAACCCCACAAAGGGAAGAAAAGCACCCCTCTAAGGCTTGGGGAGTATTAAATGAGTTGGAGAAACCAGGTCTTATAACTTTCTGAGTGATCTGCACCAAGTGGAAAGACCCCTCTTATACTCTCTTCAGAGGCCCTAGTGGTGGGGGGTAGGAAGGAGGCTTCCCCCTCCTTTGTGTCCTCTCTTCCCTCTCCCTAGGAATCCTGCGCTTTAAGTTACCTCCTCTCCTATCAGGAAATCAGGGATTTAGTGTCTTTTATCTATTAAAGAATCCAGAAAGGATGATTCTTTTTTTTTTTTTTTTTTTTTTGGCGGTACGCGGGCCTCTCACTGTTGTGGCCTCTCCCGTTGCGGAGCACAGGCTCCGGACGCGCAGGCTCAGCGCCCATGGCTCACGAGCCCAGCCGCTCCGCGGTATGTGGGATCTTCCCGGACCGGGGCACGAACCCGCGTCCCCTGCATCGGCAGACGGACTCTAAACCACTGCACCACCAGGGAAGCCCGAGAGGATGATTCCTAATCTCAGAGAATCGCTAATGGAATTTC
This sequence comes from Globicephala melas, assembly GCF_963455315.2. NCBI lineage: Eukaryota > Metazoa > Chordata > Mammalia > Artiodactyla > Delphinidae > Globicephala > Globicephala melas. The sequence goes on along the minus strand of NC_083317.1, from coordinate 7,736,285 downwards.
AGGCATTTCCACGGAGTGTTTTAAATGGCAGGGCAGCCTCTGACTCACATGCAGGTGGCCGAAATAGACTGGTGTGGCTCTGCCAGGTATCCTGGTGGGCCTGAGACAAATGTTCATTTGACGTGAATAGATTTAAGTTGGGACACTGTTAATAACCCCTGAGGAGTTCGCTCAGAGAAGTGTATCTGACGGAGGCCATCTTTCACTCTTGCCCATCTCTGTGGTTACGAAGTGGCCCCTCGTAGCCAGAGCGTTCACATTACCGCTGGAGTCCATGGTGGGCCTCCTTCTTCCTCCAAGGCCCCGGGGCTGGAAGGCTGGATCCAGGGGCGGGCACCAAGCCAGAGGCATATGAGGAGCTCTGGGGGGTACTGCTGACAGGCCGTCTTCTCCTGGGGACCGGAGGTTGGGCTCAGCAGCTGGCACATCTGGGGCCGGGGATCAAGCGTGCAGCCCACCCCCTGATGAGTGCCCAGGGGCATCGAGCCGAGCCTGTCCCCTCAGACCTCAAGGCCCACCTGCCGGCCTGCAGCTGGTCACTCACAAGCAGCTGAGATGCAAAGCCTGGCTTTGTGCAACCTTGGGCAAGTTCCTCAAACCCGTCTGAACTTCTTTCCTCGTCTCTAAAATGGGGACGAAGCCCGCCCTGCAGGGTAGTTATAGGACAGGTGAGGTGATCTGGGGAGAAGCTGGAGCCTTTGTGGGATGCGCAGACACGAGCTGCTCTCACCACATCTTCTCAGATGGGGTCGACCCCGGATTTCCTTCTGGAACGTTCTCCCATGCCTCAAGGTTTCCAGTGGGCGGAGGGTAGGTGGTGACAAAGATGTTTTAAAGCCGGAGAATCACGGGATCCTAAGTCCCCAGTGACACCCGTTAACCCAGTCACTACTTCCGGCCCCGGGAAGTGCAGGTCAAGGGCCTGGGGTGCCCCCGGGGTCGGCTGGAGGCGATTGACACCAGGGCGGCGTGCAGCCCCGCGGAGCGCTGCTGTCCTGGCGGGGAGGGGCAAGCCGGCTGCAGCTCCCTCCCACGCTCTCGCCCTTGCCCTCCCCTGGTGGGGCCCCCCGCACGCTACGCCGGCGCCGCGGAGCTTCGCAGCCTCTATTCTGGGGTGCGGCTACAGGCGGCGCGGAACAGAGGAGACGACAGGCTGTCTGAGTTGCTCTCCGAGCAGACCCTCATCCTGCTGGTGCCAGCACCCTTCCGCCACGTTGGGCCGAGCTGCGAGGCGGAAGGCGAAGGCGGCTGCCCCCGGCCGGAGGTCACGTGACCCGGAGCCCGCGGCACCGATTGGCCGGACTCTCCCGGGCCACGCCCTGAGGGCCGGGCCCTTCGCTCCCAGAGGAGGTGCGGCTGCCGGCGAAGTGGCGTCCTCAGGTGCACTTGGGTGGGGACATCTGGGCTTCTCGGCTTCCGGGTCACGTCGGGATCTGTGTTGCTGCGTCTCTGGTGGCTGGACACATTAGCTGTGCTGAGCTTGGCGTGCTGCAGGGCAGCCGTCCGGAATGGGGCTTTCTAGAGAGACTGCTCCAGGGCTGCGCTAGGGAAAGCAAGCCCTCCACACGGGGTCACATCCTCGCCGTGCCCCTGACGTGGTGCCCGAAGAAAGCCCTCACCGCCGTGAAGGAACCCTCCCAGGAAAATCCTTGCAGAGGCCATCTTCCCCTCCCCTGGTCCCAACTTGCTTTTCACTCCTGTTCCCCGTGGGGAATGCAGATTGGACCTCAGGACACCCCGCCTTCCCCCGCCTTCCGCCTCCCCCCCACCCCCCCGCCCCGGGTTCCCCAAGGTTGATATTCAGTGAGACGTGTACTGTGACTCACGGTTGCAGGCATTATTTCTCTCCGTCCCGGCAGAAGGTGGCAGGCTGCAGCTGGCCTTCATTCCTGTGTCTGGCGAATCACAGCTGTGATTTCTGAGTGAATTTACAGCGGAGCCTGCTGAGGAGTCCCACGAGCTCTGCCCGCATGACCAGCGGGTCTCCCTCCTCCACATCATCCTACAGCTCGCTGCAGCGCCAAGCACGGTATAAGCACCGACTCAGGAGACCTGCAGAAAATAGGGAACCCTGCCCAGTGGGACTCACAGTCTGGAAAGGGAGAGAGAACAGGCCCTTCAACAATTATAGTGCAATATGCCACAGCTTCCACGGCCAAGTAGCCCCAGTTAGGCATTTATTTGTCAAATACAATGACCCTGTGAGTTCGATGTTACCTTCATTTCACCCAGGAGGACTCTGAGACTTAAGAAGTGAGACGCTGTGAAATCACTCTTGAGTTTTCTTCCCATTCATCAACTTCTAAGGTATCACCTGTTGTAGTTTTAAATGGTTGAAGTCCTTTGCGGTCCCCTCCACTTAATAATCGATACCAATGTTGCCTCAAAACCAACAGGGCTTCTTAACCCCTATAGGACCCCTGTCTTCACTGACTTTTTTCTGAAGAAACTTAACTCCAGAACTTCTGATTGAGATCTAAGGATATCACAGTGGATACACTATTCCATAGAACTCCAGGTTTTCAATGTGAGAGAAAAGGAAAGGGGGACAGGAGAGCAGACTACATTTTCCAATGAACTGTGGGAGGGTCCCTGACCCAGGAGACAGGGTCCAGGTGGCGTTTATGGGGGTGCACATATGGAAAAGGTGAGGAAGCTTCCATGGAGGAAGAGGAGAGAGAGAGAGAGAGAGAGAGGGAAACTTTAGAGCCTTTGCAATGTAAAGCACTGGGTTGCATCTTCAGAAATTCCTGCAGAAGAGTCTACATTATTCTTCAAGGCTTCTGGGGTTGATTTATTTTACTTTATATTTTGTTATTTTATCTAATTTATTTTTGCTTCAACCCGCAGAGGAAGACTTCAAGGCACTGCAGTTATATTCTGGCTATCTAAATTGATCAGAATATGAAAACACATTTACAGACTTCCCTGGCGGTCCAGTGGTTAAGACTTTGTGCTTCCAGTGCAGGGGATGCAGGTTCGATCCCTGGTCAGGGAGCTAAGATCCCACGTGCCTTGCGGCATGGCCAAAAACAAAAACAAATAAAAACCCAAAATGTATTTAAATCGATCTCAAAACACTTGAGCAGATTTGATTTTCTTCCCAAAGTGAGGTACAGTTGAGTAGCCCTGGAAGGAAACTGAGCAATGATTCCGTCCTTCCCTAGATGTGGTCCAGGCCCCACCTGCATCAGAAGGTCAGTCCCTGGGCCACAGTAGGACCTGCTGAATCGGACTCTCTGGGACAGAGTTTGGGAATCTGCAAGTTTAATGAGCGTGGTTAGGACATGGAAGGTGGAAAGAAGGCTGAGACCATATTCGAGGCCCAGAGCTTTTTTTCTAGTTGAATATAGCAAAAAAAGAGAAAACAAACCCTAGTCTTTAATAATCTTTTATTTCTGTCATTGGTCAGTCTGCCCAGCAAAAGCTTTGGGGTGGAAAGTGCATGGAAGGAGGCCTTTGCACCCTGTGGATTGGTGTAGGTCGTTTAGGCAAGTGTGAGAAAGCTCCCTGGGAGCTTCTGAAATGTCTTCCCCTAATTTGAGAATTAGACCTAAGAACCTTGCTACTCCAAGTCTGTTCCTTGGATGGTGTCACTGGGAACTTGGAAATGCAGAATCCCAGGCACCTGCCTTATAACAGGGTCCCCAGGTGGTCCACCTACCCAAAAAATTGGACAAGTGCTGCTCTTGATAATAGTGTAAATGTGCAGGCTGGACACAGGGGCCAGAGGGAGAAGGACATCAAATTACTTTTGATAACAATTTCAGGAGAAGGAGCACTGTTGCACTCTTCTCTGTGGCTCTGAAGCTCCACCCACCCACCCACCGTCTCCACCAGTGAAGGGGCTCCCTAGTGTGTGGAAACTTTTCCTCCTTCACAGCTCCCTCCCAGAGGTGCAGGTCCCGTCCCTATTGTTCTGTCTCTGTTTTTCCTTTTTTCTTTTATCCTACCCAGGTATGCGGGGAGTTTCTTGCCTTTTGGGAAGTCTGAGGTCTTCTGCCAGCGTTCAGTAGGTGTTCTGTAGGAGTTGTTCCACATGTAGATGTATTTTTGATGTATCTGTGGGGAGGAAGGTGACCTCCACGTCTTACTGCTCCGCCATCTTGGTCCACCTCCATGACTTCTTGAGTCTCCTCCATGGGTACCTTCTGCATATTATTTCTCACATCATTTGAAAAATCCTGATAATTATTTTTTTCCAGTTTTATTGAGAAATAATTGACATACGTCACTGTATAGGTTTAAGATGTACAACATAATGGTTTGATTTACACATATTGTGAAATGATTACCACAGTAGGTTTGGTTACCATTCATCATCTCATATAGCTACAATAAAAAGAAAAGAAAAAAATTCCTCCTTGTGATGAGAACTCTTAGGATTGAATCTCTTAAAAACATTCAAATATACTGTACATCAGTGTTAACTATAGTCACCATGCTGTACATTACATCCCTAGTACTTATTTATCTTATAATTGGAAGTTCGTACTTTTCATTGACTTGAAAAAAAACACACAGTGTGAGAGCTGTGAGTTTCAGTTGCAGGGGACTTACTGAGGACTAGAGCCCGGGAGACATCCTCTCAGATAGCTCTGAGGAAGTGCTCCAAAGAGGGAGGGGGAGAGGTCAGAGTACACGTGATTTTGGCAAAGGGGTATGTGCACTCAAACATAGACCTCAGTGGAAGCTTACTGCTCATCATGAGGGACAGATATCTCAGCTAATGATTTTACTGCTTTTCTAAGTATGGGAAGAAGCAAGAATCCAGGTTCATAAAAAGTTTCACCTGAAATATTTCTAACTCTCTAAGGGCCTGTTTTGCCTCATTCTTCATCTTCGCCCTGAATTCTATATATAGGTCAGCGACTGCAGTGACTAATAACTCAATCCTTGTAGAGCTGGATGGTGGGCAACATTCTTTGCTTTCCACTTTTGACCACCTTCCTCCAATTCTCCTTTCCCCACCCCTATTTTTCACTTCATTTTAATGTACTGCAGTAGTTCCCCCTTATGTGTGGTTTTGCTTTCTGTGGTTTCAGTTAACTGAGGTCAACTGTGTTTCAAAAATATTAAATGGAAAATTCCAGAAATAAACAATCCATAAGTTTTAAATTGTGCACCATTCTGAATAGCATGATGGAACCTCATGCCCTCCAGCTCCATCCCTCCAGGATGTGAATCATCCTTTTCTCTAACATGTCCCACCCGTTAGTCACTTAGTAGTCCCCTTGGTTGTTAGATCACCTATAGCGGTATCACAGTGGTTGTGCTCTAGTAACCCTTATTTTACTTAATAATGACCCCAAAGAACAAGAGTAGTGATGCTGGCAATTAGGGTATTGTCTTACTGTGCCTAATTTATAAAGTAAACTTTATCTTCAGCATGTATGTTTAGGGAAAATCACAGTATATATAGGGTTTGGTACTATCCTCGGTTTCAGGCATCCACTGGGGGTCCTGGAATATATCCCCCAAGGCTAAGTGGGGATGACTGCATGTATTAATTGGAAGGGCATACTTGGGAGCTTATCAGTATCCCATTCTGAATTGTTATTTGGTAGTTCTACGTGTTGAATCTCTCTTCTAAGTGACATTGGGAGCTACAATGACTGGACACCAGTTTTTTCAAAATCTTTGAATATGCAAAACCTTTCCCATTCTTCTGAAGGTAACCAATCAGAAGCAGTGACTCCTTAGAGCTGAGTCAGATCTCGTGCTGTAGATCATACTTTTAGCATTTTAACTAAAATTGCCTTTAGGACTGAGGAATCTGATTATCTTCACTGTACAGTGGAGGGGCAGGGTTCAAATCATTTGGCTAAAGCCACATGGTAACTTTGGAACTTAAGTGAGGGGCATAGGCAAAGCCACAGCATTCAATGGTAGTTATTGAGATGACACAAAATAGGAATAAATATAGTAATGCAAAGAGAATTAGAATTCAAGTTTAAAAATCCAACGTCTGAGGAAAACCATCAAGCCATCTGCATCATGAAAATGTGTTTCATGGTAAAATGCTATTTACTGTCGTTTTGAGTAAAACAGATAACAAAACCAAACCAGAGTTAAAAAGTTCAGAACTTTTTTTTAAAAAAACTGAAGTATAGTTGATTTATAATGTTGTGTTAATTTCTGCTGTACAGCAAAGTGATTCAGTTATACATATATATATATTCTTTTTCATATTCTTTTCCATTATTGTTTCTCACAAGATATTGAATATAGTTCCTTGTGCTATGTAGTAGGACTTTGTTGTTTATCCATTCTATGTATAAGAGCTTACATCTGCTAATCCTAACCTCCCACTCCATCCCTCAGCCATCCCCTCTCCCTCTTGGCAACCACAAGTTCATTCTCTATGTCTGTGAGTCGGCTTCTGTTTTGTAGATAAGTTCATTTGTGTCATATTTTAGATTCCACATATAAGTGATGTTATATGGTGTTTGTCTTTCTCTTTCTGACTTACTTCACTTAGTATGATCATCTCTATGTCCATCCATGTTGCTGCAAATCCATGCTCTGAGAATTTTGTTGTTATTATTGTGTTCTCAAATATTTTTGCCTGAAGAACTTTTCAGTCTAAGGACTTTTCTCCCCTAGAGGAATGGCTTTTCAGTCTTTCTGTTGAAATTACTCTCACATCTCTTCTGACAGAGTTGCAAACACGCCGACAACCCCCAAATGATCTGATATGGGATCCTTAATAGGTGTGGAGGTGTTCTCCAGACAAGAAGTGCTGCCCTCGCTGATGGTGCTGGTTCTGGATTAGAAAGCCAGGTGGGAGTTTGTTTGACAGATCTGCCAGGAACTGCAGGATGACTTTCCTGATCTGGAAGAGTGAATCTCACATACTTTACCCATTTGTAGGTATTTTAAAATAGTTTTTGTAAGATGCAAACTTTACATGTACAGTATCTTGGGGTTCTCCCATGTTTATTGCAAGAAGAGCTCAGTGGTGTTTATACTGAATTTCGGGTGCTCTCTATGACCCCAGCCCCCCTCACCCACCAACTTCTCTCTGGTTCTCAAACTCCACTCCCCTGGGACCCATGGTGCCGATGACTGACTGGTGTCCTTTAGGCTTCATGCTCCAGGACCCATTCCTCCCCCTGGGTCTTTGGCCAGAGTCTTTCTTCTGCTAAAGCAAATCTGCCACTTCCTTCAAGATTCTGCTCAAGACTCTCTCTTCTGAGGAAACTTTCCTAAAAACCCGACTCCATATTTTCATCATTGGCCTACCCCATGCCCTTGGTAAGATGAAGTTTGACCAACGACTCTATGGCAATAGACATTTGCATTCACATAACTTTTCTCTTCTCTTGAATTATTTGCTTAAATTCCCAGGACTGAGTTTACTGAATCAAAGCAGACAGGTATTTTTATGGCTGACAGAATTCATTCATTCAAAAAATATTTGTTGAGCAGCTGTGGGGTGCCAGGACTGGGCCAGCTGCTGGTGGTGAAACAGCAAACTGTCAGCCTTCCTGGAACTTACCACTAGTAGAGGGAGAAGACCACAAACAAACAAACAAATAGATAGATAGACAATCAGGTAGATGACCACCATAGAGAAAAACAATGCAGAGTAGGAGGCCTGGAAGTGCCTGGTTGGGGGATGGTGAGGAGGGCTAGGGAGTTGCTGTTTTACACAGGGAGGTCAGGAAAGACCTCCATGTTGAGGAGATATTTGAGTGGAGACCTGGAAGAGGAAAGTGAGTGAGCCATGCTGATAGATAAGGGAAGGACAACTCAGAGGAGCGGTAGGTGCAAATGTCTTGTGTGTCCCCTTCAGAGACTTCCATTAAGTGCATGTTGGTACACTTGACGATATCCCACAGCTCTCTTGAGACACTGTTCATTTTTTAAAAAATTCTTTTTTCTTTCTGCTGTGGACTGAAGGTTTGTGTTGCTCTCCCCCCACACAACCAAATTCATGTGTTGAAGCCCTAATCCCTAGTGTGATGGTATTTTGAGGTAGAGCCTTTGGGAGGTGATTAGGCTTGGATGAGGTCATGGAGGTGGAGCCCCATGATGGGATTGGTGTCCTAATGAGGGGATGAAGGGACCAGAGATTTCTCTCTCTCTCTGCCATGTGAGAACCAAGAAGAGAGAACTCACCAAGAACCCAAACATGCTGGCACCCTGATCTCAGACTTTCAGCCTCCATAACTGGGAGAGATGAATGTCTGTTGTTTGAGCCACCCAGTCTTTGGTATTTGTTACAGCAGTTCGAGCTGACTAAGACACTTTCTTTTCCTCAGCCTGTGTAATCTCAACCAACCTGTCTTCAAATCTGCTGTTGAGCCCCACTCTTCAATTTTTCTTTGCAATTACTGTACTGTTTAGCTCCAGAATTTATATTTGTTTATTTTTAAAAATAAGTCCCATCTCTTTAGCGATATTATCTGTTCAGTGGGACATAGTTCTCATGCTTTCTTTTTGTTCTCAGGCTTGGCCTCCTTTAGTTCTTGAATTTATTTATAATAGCTGATTTAACATCTTTATTTAGTAAGTTCAACATCTGGGCTTCCTCAGGGGCAGTTTCTGACAGCGTTTTTTTCCTGTGGGCCATACTTCCTGTGTCTTTACAGGTCTAATAACGTTTTTGTTGCAAACCGGACATATTAAATCATATGCTGTGGAAACTCTGGAAATCACATCTCTCACACTCTGTTAGCAACAGCTGCTGTTTGTTTACGAACTTTCCAAACTAAATGTGTATAGTCTATTTTCTTCATCGTGTGTGGCCACTGGGATTTCAAGAAAACTCGCAGACAGGACAATAATGGCAGAGTCTGGGAATAGGGCTTTTGGGGGGAGCAACTTGCCCCAACTGCCCCAGCTGGGAAAAGGAAGATGGGCCCAGGGCAAGTGAAAATGCTACAAAGTTCACATTTCTTACCAAGATTTAGTCATTTTTATTGAATAAATCTCCTCAAATTGTTGCAAGCCTTTGGTTAATTTTCAGAGTACTGAAAAAGTTGCTTTTGACAATTTTCTGTTATTTGCAGCCAAACCTAATTTCAACATTTGCTTGAAACTTACTTTCACATCACTTACATTCAGGTTTGCAAAACCTTTGCTCATCACTCACTGGATTCCATCTTTAATCCAACTCACCCACGTGCTGTCAGATGCTCCCTGGTCATTTCCTCTCTGTGGTAACTCTTGCCCCTCTAGGACACTTGCCTTTATCCCAAGCCTTTTTCACATCTGGGCATTTTGCTTTCCATTTTCAACTGGGGCATGAGGACAGGAAGGGGCTGTTTTCTGATTATGTAATCATCATGCTTTCCATGGCTAAGTGATTGGAGAATTGACTAAACTTTATATCTGGGCTTCTAGGTCAGTTTTCTTGATACACCTTTTTAAAATTGAAGAACAGATACAATGAGCTAACACTTTATTGGGTGTGTGTGTGTATGTGTGTGTGAAAATCCCTGAGAAGCCAGAGTAGGGGCAATTGATTGAGCAGACAAGGAGGGAAAGCAGACAAGCGGGTGTGTTACTTACCCGTCCCAGCCTCGCCAGACAGGCTGGCTGGTTGTTTGGTCCCATGCACTGTCTCCGGGCTGGCTGTATGAACATGCAGCTGCTCAGAGCCATCCTTCAGGAGGGAGGCAGGTAGAATTCATCCACTGGATCCTCCTGTTCCATCTCCCATTGTCAAAGTTCCCTTCACAGAGATCAGCTTCCCACACTTCTGGGTCCTGCCACCTTCCCAGGAAGCCCCAGGGGTTGGAACCTCTCCTGGGCTACTGTCACCCTTTCTCTGGTCAGCCTGTCTTATTTCTCTTAGGGAGCACATGTTTTTTGTTCCATCTTTCCATGGGGCCCTTTGGCTTGGTGGTGGAACCACTATTACCTTCTGCTTCAGAAGTGGTCTTGGTGGGTGAAATGGTCCCAGGATGCTTCCCACTTCGGGATGCTGTCACTTTCATTAACATGACCGACAGCCCTTCCTTAAGGGGGAAAAAGACAAATCATAAAAACAAACCCAACAAACGAAAAATAAGAGACATTGGTGACTTATTTAAAAGAACCTGGGGACTTCCCTGGCAGTCCAGTGGTTAAGTCTCTGCACTTCCAATATAGGGGGCGTGGGTTTGACCCCTGGCTGGGGAACTAAATCCCACATGCCGCATGTGCCAAAAAAAAAAAAAAAAAAAAGAACCTGAAGGGTATGCCCTTGCATCCCCCAACCCCCACTGATCAGGGGATGTGGCCAGTGCCCATGGAGACTGGCCAGTTCTCTGTGTGGGTGGAACTAGGTTTTCCGAGGCCCGAAGCTTGTATTATTGGAGGGTCCATTTTAATAACAAATAACATGAAATTATGAATATGGAGTTAGGTTTGATGGTGAATATTTATTTAGGAGAGAAAAAATCACCATCGATCATAAATTTAATAGCACACCCATTAAAAAGTCCAGAAAAGTAACACACTATTTATTAGTTAGCTGCCCGAACCACCTCTTTCCCCCCCTCTCTATTTTTTGGGCTGCATATTCTTTGCTTTCCTCTTCATATGACAACGATTTTAAACTATATTTAGAAAGAGAGAATAGATTGGTCATTTGGTCTTTCCTCTGGCATCTGTGATCAATATTTGTTATTGATAGTGTGGCAAAGATTAATTAATTAGTTAATTACAACCTCACAACTAATTACTGGTAATATCATGTAAAGTTTTAGGATTGTTAAAATTGGGACCATCTCTATTGAGTTTCTGTCACCCGTGAGCTTTAGGACTGCAAGGCATTTCAACTTTCTTGTGATTCACTATTCTTAAGTATTCTTTGAACCAATCCTCTTTAACCAGATGGTCATCAACGTCCTTGTTGTAGTGGTGTTAGGAGTTTTACGTTATCTTCATCAGTGTCACAATTTAGTGTCACAGAAGCAAAATATTGAAATCTTATTTCAGTCTGATCCTATGACTCACTTCTCATTATTAATTGGATACCATGTCATTCAAGAAACAATTATTTCTATTAGAAATTTATGTCCTTGTCTTAATGATCGACTACTTTTAGGATCATCTAAACTTTTTCATTATTAACGTTCTCTCTTTGATAGCAGAATGATTTCTGTTGTTCATTTCTCATCTTTGTTGCTTTTTAAATATTCTATTTTTTTTTTTTGCTGTATGTGGGCCTCTCACTGTTGTGGCCTCTCCCGTTGTGGAGCACAGGCTCCAGACGCACAGGCTCAGCGGCCATGGCTCACGAGCCCAGCTGCTCCGCGGCATGTGGGATCTTCCTGGACTGGGGCACGAACCCGCGTCCCCTGCATCGGCAGGCGGACTCTCAACCACTGCACCACCAGGGAAGCCCTCTATTAATTTTTATGTGTATTTTCTTTCAGTGCTTTAACAAATTTTAGTGTCAAAAAAGGCACTTTTTATACAAGTCCTTACGAGTCTATAATTTCTCATTTGTTTTATTGAAACATTCCAAAGCACATTTTCAAATTGCAGTTAAACTGGCATATTCAAATTTTATCAATTTTTCTGAATAATTCTTTTTCTCATTCCTGCTGTGTTTGGATTTCTCTCTTGAATCTTTAAAAACATATATTAAAGTCCTTAAAATATTGTTATATCCAAGTTACAAGGCTTGAATGAATTTATAGTGTTATCTCTCTACAAATAGACTCTTCAAATAAAAATCCAGTTGATAATGTGTACTTAAATTACTCAATCACTTGAACCTGAAAAAAAAACCATATAATTACTGCAAAATATTACAGTAGTTAACAACTTTAGGTCTTATGAAGGCAGTTTTTTCTCCTATGAAATTAAAGAAATGAGATGCTCAAGGCAAACATATTGTGATATTTGTGTCACCAAGCCAGGTGAATTGGAACAGAGGGCAGGAAGAGTGTTCCTGGAAATCATTTCTGCACTAGATTAGTTTCTCATTTTATTTCTCTGTTACAATTTCTTATATTTTCACGAATTTTGCCCATTTTTCACTCTAAAAATGTTAACGTATATATTAATACATTTAAAGTCTTTATTTGCACATGACAGTTCTGGATCATCCCTGGGTCTGTTTCTACTGACTATTTTTTCTATTTATGGTTGATACTTTCAGGTTTATTCACATGTACTTTAGGTTTTTTTTCTTGTTGTTTTTTGTTTGTTTTTTAATTAAATACTACAGTTTGAGTATAACAGAGCAGTGAAAACAGACAGAAATTATAATATTTTCCAGGAAGTGCTCGCTCTTTTTTGAGTCAGGTATCTTGGTCTAGGATCTGATCTCTTCAATCTAATCATTAGTTGAGCTGAATTAGCACTGGGTTTGTCACTCTGGTTAACTTAATTCACCTCTGTTCCTAAATATCTTGAGTGTGGGATTACCCTCCTTCCAGCAGTGCTGTGAGATCTGATACCACAAAATTTCTCTTTCTTGTGTCATCTTCCTGCCCACCATTTACTCAGTAAATTTCTGTGAGAGAGGGTTGGCAGACAGTGATGTCTGACTCTGTGTTTGGGACTCCACCAGATTCAAATCTACACATCAGCTCTTAAACACTCAGTTTCTCCTTATCCCCTCAATTTTTCTCTACCAGTAGCAAACTTGCTTTTCTGCCCATCCAGGCTCCCATACTTGACCACTTACCCCAGTAATGGAAGAGGCCATGCTCAACAAAGAAGGGCTCATCCCTCTCTAGATTTTAGTTTATTCAGACTTCTTTTGAATCTACAACTCTTCAATGGTGTTAAAGAAAAATACAATTTCAAGCTTATCCAGCACTTTCTCATAGCTATGGTGTAGTGGTGGTCTTTTACATCTTAACCAGAAGTGGAACCTCTTCATTTTGTTTTGATTTTGGAAAATCTGCTCTTTTATATTTTGTTTCTTTTAAGCCATTATTTGTTTTGTTTATTGCTTTTGATGTCTCTGTTAATTTAGTTACTTTTTTCTGAAAAATTTTCCTTGTACTTCTAATCCTGTTCTGAGTTCTGTTACCTGTCCTTTCAAATCCTGTACTTCTAAAGGTTTCTAGTTTTGATTTTTACACTTTTTTTTTTTTTTTTTTTAGCCACATGGCTCAGCTTGTGGGGTCTTAGTTCCCCTATAAGGGATTGAACCTGGGCCATCGCAGTGAAAGTGACAAGTCCTAACCACTGGACCGGCAGGGAATTCCCTAAGTTACGCTTTAATAACATCTATCATTTGCTTAATTCCTTTCACCTCATTGCAAATATTAGGTTACATTTTCATCTGCATTGTGCAGCATAGCTTTCTGTTTTGCTCTCGTTGCCTGTAGGGACAATATTATGTTCTATTTCTCTTTCCTCTTATAACAACTTTATATTAGAATTGACCATGATCCTTTCTATTGTGTTTTGTTTTTAAGTGAAATGAGTTTTTCTGTATTTATAGGAGTGAGGGATACAGCAAAATAGGTTTTGTAGCTTCCTGGCTCTAGTGCTCCCTCTTCTGCTGCTTTTGCAAAGTGACAAAAAATATTGTATTCAATATTTTCAGAGATCTGACTTTCTGATCCCCTCCCCCAATTTTTCCTGCACCACCTCTGTTCTCTGTACCCTTTATTCCTGATCTCTTCCTTGTGGAGTTTGTCTTGACAGGTAGCTTCCCTGTGCTGTTTTTGAAGGCTTCCAGACTGCTCCTTCATGGTCAGAATGGTGTGTCATGGTCCCCTCGTGCTCCCCTGTGAATTGGATGCTACAATTTTCAAATTGGACCTCTGTGCTGTCAGTGAATACAGGTGAGCAATGTTGTGGTTTTTCTGTTCTCTGTACTGTCGGAATCCCTTTCTTTCCTCCCACACAGATCCTCAACCATACGGGTCTTGTAGCTGTTGGTGATTTACCCCACATGCTCATTCTGCAAGATTCATTGGAATACCTTGTTAATTATTTTGTTGTAGAAGTTCAAGGTCTTTGATTTTTTTTTTTTTTTTGCTGTACATGGGCCTCTCACTGTTGTGGCCTCTCCTGTTGTGGAGCACAGGCTGTGAACGTGCAGGCTCAGTGGCCATGGCTCACGGGCCCAGCCGCTCCGTGCCATGTGGGATCTTCCCAGACCGGGGCACGAACCCATGTCCCTTGCATCGGCAGGCGGACTCTCAACCACTGCGCCACCAGGGAAGCCCAAGGTCTTTGATTTTGATACACTGGTTGCTTGGTCTGATTTGATGGAGGAATTTGAAGAGATGAAAATATTATGCCTCACAATCTCCCCAGAATCCTTGTCATAATTATTTTCATATGATTCTAAAGGAAAAAAAAAAGATTTTACTGATGATTCAACTCTGATGCCAGTCAACTGGGATATTTCTAGAGAAGATGGTTCTGTTCTGGTTTGGTGGCTAAACAAGGCTATGTCACCATCTATGACTGTTTTCACAGAATCCCACAAACTCTGATCTGATTTCTTCACACCTCTTATTTTCCCTGTTTTGGGCTGAATTGTGTTTCCCTAGATTTATGTTTTGACGTCCTGATCCCTGGTACCTCAGAAAGTGACTGTACTTGGAGATAGGATCTTTAAAGATGTCATTAAGTTTACATGAGGTTATATGAGTGGGCCCTAATCCAATAGGACTGCTGTCCTTATTAGAAGAGGAGACTCAGACACAGAGAAGTACAGAGGGTGACCATGTGAAGACACAAGGAGAAGGTGGCCGTCTACACGCCAAGGAGAGGGGCCCTCAGAGGAAACCAACCCTGCTGACACCTTGATCTCAAACTTCTGGCCTCCAGACTGTGAGAGAATAAATGTATTTAAAGCCTCCCAGTCTGTGGTACTTTGCTATGGCAGCCCTAGTGTGATTCAGCCCACTCCCCCCAACCCCACCCCCCGCCCCCGAACAAACAAATGCACAAATGCTTGTGAGAATCTGTTCCCAGTTCACCACGTCTGGAGTGAAAAGACCATACCGGGACCTTATTTTCCCTCTTGTTATATAAGAATAGCTCCCTAGACGTTTTACTCCCTTAAAAAACTCATTTTGTGGGAGGGATAAGCTACAATATTTTTCATTTTATTTTGTGATCTTGGTTCAGGCAGAACTCAGAGGTGACTGACCTTTTGTCTGTTTTCTTATAATCTGTTCTCTTATAGCTGTACCTTCAGATGTTTAAATTACACTAAATATATTCTCTGCCTTCTCTCTCTCAGACTTTCACTGCAAAGGCTTTCTGGAGAAGGAGTATGACAGAAAGAGGCAAGCTTTGTTGGAATAGAGAGGTGGGTTCAAACCTTCTGTCTGTTGCTCATGTGTGGGATATTGGGTGAGGCACCTAACATCTCAGAGCCTTTGCTTCCTCCTTTTGAAACTGAAATGATGCTCCTCCTTCAAGGACAGGCCCAAGGGTCACAGGAGACAAAGCTGTCATTTGCTTCCTGGCACATAACGGACATCAAATAAGTGCTATTTTCCATTTTTTTTTTCTCTTCCTTCTCCCAACCACAGTTAGCCAGAAAAAAAAAAAAATCATGGATCAAGGAAAATTTCAGTTAATTGAATATATGTTTAAATGTGCGTAAATTAGCAACGTATTACTCCCTGCACTCCAAATGAACTGTCCTCATCGGGAGTCCAGAAGGGTGCTGCTTACACACTCGGGAAGCACACCACGAACAGCTCTCTGAGCGTGGTCCTCTCTGCAGAAACAGAGGCTGCTTCAAGGATTCCCTACGTATCGTTTTTATTCAGCAACTGGCAAGCTGGTGTCCTACCTAGTGGTCAGCAGGAGGTAGCCCATTTCGAAAAGAGATGAGAAGACATTTCCTATGATCTTCAGAAGTCTGAAGAACTATCAGTTCATCCTTTTCTCCCCATTTACAGAGGTCCGGGCAGTGTAAAGCCCACTGTGTGAGGGTGGCAGGGGGCATAGTACGTGTGCAGCTGCCGGGGCAACCGTGGGACTGATAAAAGAGGTCCTGCTCAAGAGAAAAAGAGTCACTACATTAAGAGGCACACTTTTGAATGCTTTTCTTAAAATATGAATGATTTTAAATACACAGAAAAAGTTCATGACAAACACAGCCCATTTACCACCCAGCTCTAGCGAGTTCCAACATTTTGTCATACATGCTTCCTATTTCTTTAAGAAGCAAAAGAACACACATGCTGGCAAAGCTCCCAGTATATCCTTCCATGATCCCTTTCTTTTCCCCGTCCCTCACCCAGAGGGGAACTGTCATCTTGAATTTGGTGTTTACCTAGAATGGCATTTGAAAATTCTATTAACATCCTATATGTGAATCCCTATTTTTTTGTGTTGTCAGAATGTATTTTATTGATGTCATACTGTGTATATTTTTTCTATGACAAACAAATAATGCAATAAACTCTCTTGTGCCATTTTCCCTATGGAACTTCTGTAAGAGTTTTTCTATTCTTTTCCTAGAAATGGAACCGCTGGATTGAAGAGCAAGTCTTTTCTTTCCAGAGTGATTGTAGCAAATTACCCTTCAAATACCCATGTGTAAGTTATCCCATGGCTTTATATCTGCACTGATACTGAAATCATTAGGCTTTTGCATATTTTCCAATTGGGTGGTTATAAAATATTTCAGTGTTTTAATTTATCTTTCCTTAATTAGTATGTATATTGAGCATCTTTTAAAAAAATGTTTTGTTGAAAAATAGTTGATTTATAATGTGTTAATTTCTGCTGTATAGCAAAGTGACTCAGTTATACATATAAATATTCTTTTCCATATTCTTTTCCATTATGGTTTATGATGGGATATTGAATATAGTTCCCTGTCCTATACAGTAGGACCTTGTTGTTTATCCATGCTATATATAAAAATTTGCATCTGCTAATCATACTGGCCACCTTTTTTTATATTTCTTGGTCTTGTATTTACCTCTTCAGGATGGGGGCTGGTTTCCAGAAAGGTCACACCAGGAATAGAAGCCTGGAACTTTCAGCCTCACCCCCTCAACCTCTGGGGAGGGAAGAGGGGCTGGAGGTAATCACCAATGACCAGTAATTGAATCAATCACATCTATGTAATGGAACTTCTATAAAAACTCCTGAACAATGGGATGCAGGGAGCTTCCACGTTGCGGAACACATCGAGGTGCTGGAGGGTGGCCTCCCTAGAGAAGGCATTGAAGTTCTATGTCCCACCCCCAACCCCCATGCTTCTCTTCCATTTGGCCATTGTTGAGTTGTATCCCCTATGACAAACTGGTAATAGTAAGTGAAGTGCTTTCCTGAAGTTCTGTGAGTTGTGCTAGAGGATTATCAAACCTGAGGAGGGGGTCTTGGGAATTTCTGATTTATAGCCGTTTGGTCAGAAGATTGGGTGGCCCAGGATTTGTGAATGATGTCTGAAGAGAGGGCAGTCTTGAGGGGCCGAATGACCCCTTTTAACTGACTGACTCCAGGTAGAGAGTGTCAGAACTGAATTGAATTGCTGGCCACCCAGCTGGTGTTGGAGAGTTGGAGAAGTGGTGTTGGAAAAGACACCATATATTTGGTGTCAGGAGGAAAGAAACCTCTCAGGACTGTACATAATGTGTGTGTGGTGCCGTCATGGAGGGAGCAATTAACAAATTCATTCACTGATTCCACAAATATTTATTGCACAACTGCTTGACACCAGACACTGTTCCAGGCACTTGGGTGGTGAATAAAATATAAAAAATCCCTGCCCACGTGGGATTAGATTCTAATAGGGAGCAAAGAAAAAAAAAAAAAGAAATCAACATGTAGCAGATCAGGAAGTGTATTCGTTTTCTAGGGCTGCCTTAACCAAATACACGGACTGGGCAGCTTAAACAATAGAAATGTACTGTCTCTCTGTTCTGGAGGCCGGAAGTCTGAGATCAAGGTGCCAGCAGGGTTGGTTCCTTCTGAGGCTGTGAAGGAGAATCTGCTCCAGGCTTCGTGGTCATTCTGTTTCATCGTTTCTATATCATCTTCCCTTTGTGTGTGTCTGTCTCTGCGTCCAAATTTCCCTTTTTCACAAGGACACAGTCATATGAGATTGGGACCCTAATGGTCTCATTTTAATTTGATTAGTTCTGTGAAGCGTCTATCACCAAATAAGGTTCCGAGGTAAATGGGGGTTAGGATTCCAACATATTTTGCCGGGGAGGAGACAATTCCACCTCTAACAAGTAGGTATTGGAGAATACAGAGGGCAAGATTGGGTAGGTTTGTATATAGAGAGTGGTCAAGGAGGGCTTCCCTTAGAAGGTGATGTCTGAGCAGAGACCTGAAAGATACTAGGGAGCAAGTCCCACAGATGTCGGGATGTTGGGGGAAGACCTCCCAAGGCAGGTTGGTGGGGGGCTCTGAGACCCTTGCTGAGGGTTTGAGGGGCAGCAAGCAGGCAAATGGGGCTAGGATGGAGCTGGTGGGGAGGGTCATGGCCACGTCTGCTCTAGTATGAAGGGCTGTATCAGTTTCCTGAGGCGGCTGTAACAAAAGACCACAAACTGGGTGGCTTAAAACAACAGAAATGTATTCTCTCACAATTTTGGTGACTGGAGTCTGAAATCAAGGTGTCGCCAGGGCCATGTTCTCTCCCCTGGTGGTTGCCAGCATTTCTTGGCTCACAGCAGCATCATTCTAACATCTTCCCACCTCCGCTCCCCCCTCCCCCATCATCTCACGGCCATTACCCCTCTGTGTGTCTGGGTCATCGCTTGGTGTTCTTCTTTTTGCATCCCTGTCTCTGTGTCTCTTCTCCTCATCTTATAAAAACACCAGTCTTATTAGATGAAGAGGCCACCCTACTTCAGTATGCCTTCACCCTAATGTACATCTTAATTTTATCTTTAAAGAGCCCATTTCCATATAAGGTCACTTTCACAGGTACCCAGGAGTTAAGGCCTCCACATACCTGTTGGGGGACACAATATAACCCACACAAGGGCCTTGTACGTGAGGTGGGGCCACTAGACAGTAGGGGTTCCTGTGTGTCTGATACTCTGCTCAGGGCTCTTTGATGCGTGGAAGTAGCTGCATGGAATAGAGCATCTTTTTAGCGACACATCCCTTGCCTACTTTCAGAAAAGCTTGGATGCAGCTTATAAAGGTCAATGCATAGGTAATAGGACAATTATGAAAGAAAGGACAAACTTCTAACGACAAGACTGAGAAATAACTATGTTCTGGCCCCAGGAATGCATCAAGGACTGAATTCACTGGCCGCAAAGGCAAAGGGGAGAAATTGGTTTAGTTCCATAAATGCCTTATTTTTAAATTACAACGTAAAAGCCATAGGTTAGTATGATGACAAAGGTCTGCAGCTACAGTTTGACAAAGTCGGGGAAACCTCCCCAGCATCTGTTTCCTGTCCTGATGCTCTCGCACCTTTGCCCGGAAGTGAGCATTTTGGGGACCAGCTGAGGGTGTGCAGCATCCTGTTTCGGAAACCTGAAAGCATCGTATTATCTCTGAATCCAAGGAGGGCTTTCTTTGCGGAGAGTTGAAACCACACGCTTCCTAATGATTCAGTTGAACACATCGTTTGCATTTAGAAGTCCGAGAGGGAGAGACAGCTAATGGAATCAGTAGGTCGAGACTGTGCTGAATTGACCTCAAATCACCCTTAAACGGACCACACCAGTCACGTTACCTGCCCCCCCATCTCCCCACTGTGTGTCACCCCAAATCCTGCTTCTTTTTTCCCTCCCACGTCCCGGTGAGTCCTCCTTCAGCACCTCCTGTGTACATCACTCCGTATCCTCCCTGAGCCACAACCCCAAATCACCCCTTGTACCCGTTTCTGGATGACGGCACCAGCCTTGACTAGCCTCCCAGACCCCTCTGCTCTTAGAGGAATCTTCTCAAAACCTAGCACGCGCATGTCAGCCCTTCCGTAAGAATGGTCAGTGGCCCCAACCCTTCAGCCTGGCCTCAGAGAGTAAGTGGAGGGTGGAGACACACAGCCCTGCATCCCTATATTGATGCTCCCTATTGAGGCTCTCTGAACCGCAGTGTACTTTAGCCGAGTTGGCTACAGGTGTCACTGGGGGGATCCTGCTGACCCCACCCTATAACGTCGGGTAAGGATGCCAAGTGTCTTGGGTGGCTTTGCTCTCCTCTCCCCTCCCGCTGACACCACAGTTCAAAGCTCAGGGAGCAGTCTTACTTCTTTCACTTTTAGGTTCTTAGGGGGTGCACCATCACGCACTAGCCATGGTGTTGTGACGTTGCCAGGATCTGGGGTGTTGGGCAATCTGGATGGAACTCAGTGATGAAATGGTGAGCCCTTTGGTTCTCAGCTGCATGCCGTCTCATGCTCCATCCGCACAGCTAGGGGTCCACCTTTCTGAGAAGAGAACCTTCTAGAAAGCAGACGGTCGCTTCTTTTTTTTGCTATAAGAGTCTCCATTTTTAACCTAATATGCATAATCTTCTTATTTTAGGGGCTAACATGAGAGCAACTTTATGGAAGAAATGATAACTTTCAGTTATGCCCCAAATATTTGTTTCAGGGTGGTGAGAAGGGGTGGTGGGTTGCTAATGAAATAATTAGAAGCGGCTGCTTGAAGTTTCCTCAGTTTTAATAAAGCGGACGTTCCTAATTAGGGGTGACAGATGAGGCTGACAGGCATTTAGACAGCCAGATCCACCTGAAACAATTATTTTACAGACAGATTATGGTCATTACAGCCTTCGAAGCTTCCAGAAATTTCTGTCAGCTCATGGACCGTGGGTTCCTAGAAATCTAGTTTCAGACATCGGAGGGGTCTGAACATCCATGGGGAGGCCACCCAGGATGCTTTGTGTAGATGCTGGATCTGGAGGTGGATAGCATGTTGGCTCCCCCTGTTGCTAGCTATGAAGCCAGGGCAGGTTACTGAAAGGTCCTGAGCCTCAGTTTCCTCATCTCTAAAATGGGGGTAATCAAACCTAGCTCATCAGGTGTTGTGGGGAATCTCATGAATTGATGTACGTGAAGCACTTAGCCCAGCGCCCAGTATTTGGAGGCCAAGTAGCTTCTGTTTTTACTCTGTGATCAGGTGCTCACAAGCAGAACTTTCCGTGTCGACCATGATCACGTGGGCAGCCTGCTTTTCTTTGTTCAAATTCTTTCTTTGAAGGATGGATGAGAAAAGGGCTTAAGACTCCAGACTTACAGGAAGCTGCTTGCTCAAAGCAGGGCTTCCTGGAGACTGATGATATTACAGTCTGGAAAGGCTAGAAGGTCAGGGGGCGTGATTGGCTTTCTCCTTTTGCATGTTCCGGGAGGGCCTATTTAGGCTCTGGGGATGTGTTCCCCAATTTTTCAGGGTCAGGAAAAAAGTGAATTTGTAGCTGGACAGTCTTCCTTCTCCGTGCTGTGCAGTGCCGAGGTTGGCCCCTCAGGCTGGGGCAGTGCCGGGGAGGACCGGGGAGATGACACCAAGCATGGTTTGACTTGGTCTCAATTGCTCGTTGAGGGTAGAAGGATGGGTCGTGGAAGGCAGGTCCTGGCCTGGGATGTTAGCCATGGGTCACTCTCCCGTCCCTACTCTGGGGTTTCCTGCTTCGGTTCTCTTGGGTGGAAATTCCAGTAGGGAACTTGGATTTTTCCCGTGCAGTAACTTGAAAGATAATTGATGATAATACTTCTTGACTGTAATTGTTGAATCCTGGTATGGTCCAGGCACTTAGCTAAGCTTTCGCTCACAGTGACTCATCCATCCTGGCAATACCACTCAAGATAGGTCCTGCCGAGGGTGCTGAGGCTCAGGGAGGCTGAGTGACTTGCCCAGAGATGCACAGAGTATGTCAGATACACACCTGAGTCCAGAGCAGCTGCGTGTAAACACTGCGCTGCTCTGTCCTCCAGGGCTGTCTTCCATGGTCAGTTCCCCCTGTGGCCTCTGTAAACTCAGAGCAGACACACAGCTAGGCTTGCTTGCTGGGCTGTGAGCCCACCTGGACCTTGTGTTCAAGGAGCTGGCAAAGTCGACAGGCGCAGGTAACAGAACAGCGTCATCCTGGGTGGGAGTGCGAGGTGCATGCGAGCGGGGTTGGTGGACTGACGGCAGGAGGTCTGGGTCCTGCTTCTGACTGTCACCACTGGAAAGGGGACATTCAGCCATCGGCATCTTCTTCTGGCCTGAGGAATGGGACTGTGTCCTTCTGATGTAAATCCTTACCATTCTAGGTCTCTGTGTGCTGTAGGACTTTAGGAAGAAAGGAAGCCATACGTGGCTAGCTGGAGCCAGGGATGCACTGGTGCTCTCTGGCAAGCTGTAGGCTGCATTATGTGCTTTCCAGACTGATCTGGGCTTTGTACTGCTCCCAGGCGAGCCCTGGCTTTGCCCTGCGTGAACCCTCGTACTTACCTGGTGGAGCCCTGGTCCCATGCCTTGCACTGCCCTTGGGGAATGTGTGCAAGCCTGGCATGTCCCAGTGCCACCTAAGCAGGTGAGTTGGCCCAGTAATCCCGCAGAACCAGCCCTGGATGCCCAGGGTCACAGAGTCACAGAGTCTGGTTGCCTTTGCCTCCCTCTTAGTGGAGCTGCTCCCCTAGCCCTCCTTCATCCTGGGAATGAAGAACTCCAGAGGGACCCCAGACTCCCTTCTCCCTTGTGGGACCCCCTGATATCAGTGGATGAGAAGGGGGGGGATTGCATCCCACAGAGACTCCTCCTAAGCCTGTGCTCTGGCTTCATGCAGACAGACCGTGAACCCCGGAGGATGCGTTGTAGCCTGAAGGGAAGGCAAAACAAACCTCAACACTGTGGATTTTTCCTTTTAAAAAATGCACCAGGAAAGCGTAACTAAACACAGACATGCAGGAAAAGCGAATACAGTTCCTCAGGCTCGCTTCTGTTCTTCCAGGATGCATTTCAGAGGGCGATTGACCTTTCTAGTCGTCTCATTATCTCCTCTGAAGGGTGGCAGCCTGCAAGGTTTAGCGCCTTTTATCGGCTGAACGGTGGAGGTTGCCGAGTGCTCTAGAAGTGGTTTATGTTTAGACCGTGTTCCAAGTTATGCAAGACATCCCCTCCGGTGGATAACGGCAGGTCCCCAAATCCCTTGTCTCCTGTCCCTTCTGTCCCTCCCTCTTCCCTTCCCTCTCTGCCTGCTGCCCTCTCCTAGTTAATAGAGGAGACTCCACCTTGGATGTCCTCCTCTCCTGGTGGCCATTGGGAATTCATACGTGGGTTTCAGCCCCTGCTTCCTTGTTAATGCCCTCTGCTTTGGTGACAGTAGCCTGGACAGTAAGAGAAAAGCCCCCTACCCCAGAGTCTGACAACTTGGGTTTGACCCTGGCATAGCCTCCAGCAAACCTCTAAGTGGACAGGTCACTTAACCCCTCTGAGCTCCCATCTCCTTGCCGTTCCATGAGGTGCCAGTAGCTCCCACCCACTCGGGTGTCGTGTGCTCTTTTGTTCTTTTCCCATGAAACTTGAGGACAGGGCCGGTCATATAGAAAACTATCAAGGTGAACTGTCATTGTCATGATGCCTTCAGGGTGTCGCCGCAGCGTCTTCTTGGTGGAGCCCAGACACCGATCAAATCATTCCTGTTCAGATTGGAGAATCACAAACCTCAGGTCTCCCAAGATGAGGGAAAACACGTGGGGTTCCAGACCTGACAGTGTGGCTGGCTTTCCTTGTGTGTGTGGTTCTATTTCTGGATTTCCCTTTCTCTGCCGATTGGACGCCTGGGGGTTGGGCTTTATATTCAGTTCCCAGCGCTGCTGTATGTAGCAAGTTACCATGGACCGGGTGGCTTAAAACAACAGACCTGTATTATCTCACAGTTCTGGAGGCCAGAAGTCTGACATCAAGGTAGCGACAGGCCCCAGCTTCCTTTGAAGGCTCCAGGGGAGGATCCTTCTTGTCTCTTCCAGCTTCTGGTGGTTCCTGGCATTCCTTGGCTTGTGGCCTCATCACTCCAACTTCTGTTTCTATCTTCACTTGGCCTTCACCTCTGTGTCTGCCTTTTCTTCTTTGTAGAAGGACACTAGTCATTGGATTGAGGGCCCACCTTATGATCTCATCTTAACCTTAACTAATTATGTCTGCAAAGAGTCTATTTCCAAATAAGGTCAC
This sequence comes from Globicephala melas, assembly GCF_963455315.2. Classification (NCBI taxonomy): domain Eukaryota; kingdom Metazoa; phylum Chordata; class Mammalia; order Artiodactyla; family Delphinidae; genus Globicephala; species Globicephala melas. Next base: position 7,712,271 of record NC_083317.1, on the reverse strand, counting down.
ATTCTGAGTTTCTGGGTGGACATGAATTTCTGGGAAATACTATTCAATCTACTATAGGTATTAACATTGGGGTCAGCATGGGGTAGCCCCACATTCATGCCCCGGTGACCTGGAAGCTCCTTTCTCCAGGCCCTGATACAGGCTGACCAGACTGTAGAATGTTCCTCTACTTTCTTTCTCCAGCACCCAAAGCAGCTCAGACATTCCCTCTTACTCTCCACTGGCATTTCCCTGACTCTTCTTGCAGACTTATCTTTTGAAATCTTCCTATTTTTCTGTCATCCCAGGTACCCTACAATGAAACCAAAGGCATGTCTGAATACACTGTAGCTTCTGAGAGGGTAAATAATTTTTTTAAATGCTAAAATGTTTAAAACAAAAACATTTTAAATTTGAAAAGAACACAGAAATATAACCACAATCTATAAATCAAGAAATCGGTGGGGCTGCAAAAACGTCCAAACCGAAGTCTGTCTGTTCTGCCACCCTCAGCTCTGTTGTCTGTCTCTGCGCCCATCTTGGGCTTTGCGGGGATTTCATTCTGCTGGCTTTGTGCACACAGAACAGACCTCCAGGTCTTGGCAGCCCTTAGGGAGCAGGTTCTGGCAGGCAATTATGGACAAGACTCCTTTCCTTTCAGGAACTAGTGGTATTTTGTTCGTATGCCCTTATGGGCTTATGCAGCACTTCGGTGCTTAGAGGCAGAATTTTGTCATCTCTTTGTGCACAGAGATGTTAGTTGCAAGTGGATGAGTGGCCTCTTTGGCCCATGGCGGGTGAAGGCACAGCCCAAGGTTTGGTTCCCCTCCAGTAGCTGGCGATATGGTTGCGGGGCAGGGTAGTGATGGGGGTGGTGGTTCCAGCTAATTTGTTTCTCGTGTGTCTTTGGCCCTGGCAGTCTCCCTCTAGCATTTCCCGGAGTGGACAAGACCCCAGAGACTGTTTGGATTCTGTTTGACATCAATTACCTTGGTCAAGCTGTGTCCTAGGGCCATGAGGGCAGCTGTCTGACTGCATTTCTCATCTTGGGCTTCTCCCGTCTAGGGCTTGTTAAGGCCCATTAGCCAGTCGTGCATCTCATATGAGTAAAGATCTTTTTTTTTTTTTTTTTTTTTTTTGTGATTCAGCTTAATTTATTATTTAAAAAAATTTTAAATTGAGCTATAGTTGATGTACAATATTATATGTTACAGGTGTACAATATAGTGATTCAAAATTTTTAAAGGTTATACTCCATTTATAGTTATTGTAAAATATTGGCTATATTCCTTGAGTTGTACAATAGACCCTTGTACAATATATCTAGCTTATTTTATACATAATAGTTTGTGCCTCCTAATCCCCTACCCCTACTTTGCCCCTCTCTCCTTCCCTCTCCCCACTGTAACCACTAGTTTGTTCTCTATGTCTGTGAGTCTGCTTCTTTTTTGTCATAAGGATCATCTTATAAGGCAGCTCTCTGTGATTCCAGCACAGGTAGGAACTCAGGAATGACATGAATAGAGGTCTTGGCTGTTGTGTTGTCATCAGAGAGCCACTATAATGCTCTAACAGGAATGTAATTAATATGATAAGGTTCTATTTTTCTTGTTGCTATTTTTTCTTTCTTTATTTTTATTGTGATAGAAGGAATGTGTGAATTATGGGGGAGGAAGTTAAGGAGGGCCTCAGTGCATGTTGTCTGGAAGGACGTGGAAGGGGGTGGGGGCAGTGTCCAACCTGGGCTGAGGGAGTTAAACCTTTCACTGGGCCCTTCCAGATCTAGTGTCGGGAGGGTTAGAAAGCAATTACAGTGCACTGCAATGCGGGCAGGCTGGGCTTTTCTACTAACAGGGGCAATGGGTAGTGAACTTGTCCCTCCCCTGTGGTGGAATAGAGTCTCTGCCTCCTTGGATCTGGGGTTAGGGTGGGCACTGTGATTGTTTGGGCCAGCAGAGTGTGGTGACAAATGGCTCAGCTCCTGGTGAGACAGGCTGGGACCTGGGGCCCTTTACTGCAGGGCTTGCCCCTGGACAAACATCTCCTCCAGCAGCAGATACAAAGAAACTATAAGGGACTAAAAATAACTGCGTGCATGCACAGCTGGAGCAATGTATGAACAGTAAGATACAAAAAGGCCACAAACCAACTGCAATTTCTGATGTGCCAGGAGCATAAAGCAGGGGACTGCACATGGTCCTTGCACACAGCACAGCCCAGGGGGTGGGCCGTCCACCTAAGCTGTCCCTCTGGGCCCGACCCACCGATCCGTCCCTACCCCCACCCCATTTAAGAAACCAGCTTGCCCACACTCAGGGAACGAGCAAGGGAACCTGTTACTCGTTTCCTCTCCCTCGTGCTGCAGCACGAGTCCCAACAAAGCCTTGCCCGTGTTCCTAGTCTGGCCTCCGATCAATTTCTATTGATTCAAGAATCCTAGAACCCAGGTCAGTAACATTGGTGCTGCCCTTCACTGAGCAGTCTGGGCTTCTTCCCTCTTGGAAGCGCTGTCGTGTGAGGAGTGGGACACCTGGAGACATCCACGCTGGGAAAAACCTGCATCTGGTGGCTGTGAGCATCCCGGGCCACGAGCAGGTACGTGGAGACAGAGCTGGGCGAGGAAACCAAGGCGCCCAGCTGACGGCTCATGGATCCGAGACACGTCATCCCCGCCCACAGTTTTGTGGGCGCTCCCCTGCCCACAAAACTGTGAGCAAAATACGTGGTTGTTTGAAGCCTCTATGGGTGGCTTCACGTGAAGCAACCCGTACCTGGGGCATTTTGTCAAGACAAGATTGGTCACCCAGCTGGGTCGGGGGGGAAGCTCTATGAAAAGTGGCCCAATAAACTGGTAGATAAAGATTTCAGCTGCTCTCTCAGGTGAAGGCGAAGAGGGGCGTCTATTGGGGACCAGCGAGGGTACACGATCACTGTGCAGGCCTGGATGAGGCCCCATCACCCTGCCTCCTGGTGGGGCAGGGCAGCTGGAACAGTCAACACACGCGATCCCCATGTCCCTTGTTCCACCACTTAGCAAACGCCTACTGAGCTCACAGCTGCTTGGCACACGAGACAGGAGGAGTCGACAGACAGACTCTGGTCCCAAGAAATCCGTGCCTGTCCTCGGTGGGACGGAGTTCCTGCGGGGTTACTGCGGAGAGGGAGTGGGCTCGCTGGGAGTTTGGCCTCCTTGATTAGGCAGCTGACCAGTGTCTTCAGACCTGGTATATCCTGGTCGACCTGCCCCATCTCTGCCTGCTGGATGCCCTCCCTGATGGCCAGTTTGGGGAGAGACCCAGCCAGGCGTGGCGTAAGCGGCAAGACCCTGCTGAGGAGGTCACGGACACCCCATCAACTAGTTTCCTTCATCATTAGCCAGCGTTGGGCCCCTGCTCGTCTTGGCTCCCTGGCTAACATTCTGCTGCCCCCTCCTGGCTCTAGCCTAATGACCTGTCACTACATGGGTAATGATGGTTTGTCCTGGCTTCCATTTCTTCCTCTCAACACGAATCTGTGTATTTGCTGGGTCATCTCGGAATGTTTAACACATAACTGGCAGTATAGCTTTCAGTTCAATATTATCATTGTAGCTTGCCATGTCATTTTGGACTAAGTGTTATAATCTTTGAGCCTCTGTTTTCTCAGATAGAAAATGGACTAATATTACTGATTTTGCAGGGCTATAAGGATATGGAATTCCTTGCACCTATATGTAAATGTGCTAACAAGTGGGTTTTTTTTTTTTTTGTGGTTATGCCATCAAACAATCGGAGTCCAAAAAGGGAAGAATCATCAGCTTGCCTTGAGTCTATAAAAGTAGAAAAACCATGTTTTTTGAGACTGGCCTGTGGAAGAGAAGCTGGAATGGAGAGCTACAATGTATTGACAGTGACCTTCAGCAAGGCGGCCCTCTCACCTCTATACCAGCTCTGGTAGGGACAAGCTGTGTTTTGAGAAACTGGCCTTCTCATTTTCTTGTCTTTGGGATTCCTTGATGCTGGAGGGCAGAGAGGCAGAACCTGGTCTGCTCAAAGCATCTTTTGTGGGTGGAATTGAACTCCCAAGTCTTCCTTCTAGAGATGACTTCAGGGCTTTGAGAAAAAGAAACATGATGCTGTGATTTAGGAAAACTGTAACTTGAGCAATTACTGAGAAGACCCAAAATAATGCATTTCTTTGTAAGAGAGGAAAGATCATATTATACAATCAAAGCATGTAAAATGATGTGTGCATTGTGTTGGTTAAAGAAGCCTAAGGTGAGCTTCGGGAAAGCATTAGCGGTGGGAGGTGCTGGCTGTTCTGCGTCCCACTGGATACAACGTCCATCCCTCCTCATGGGTCCTGCCAAGAGATGAATGAGAAACACCTTTTTGTAGGATATCTATTGAGCTTAGGTGGCTGAATTGTAGCCTACCGGTTGTTAATGCCCAGGTCACAGTGATGGACAATGCAGACAAGAGGACCTCTTTTTTTTTGAATTTTATTTTATTTATTTTTTAATACAGCAGGTTCTTACTAGTCATCAATTTTATACACATCAGTGCATACATGTCAATCCCAATCGCCCAATTCAGCACACCACCATCCCCACCCGCCCATGGCTTTCCCCCCTTGGTGTCCATACATTTGTTCTCTACATCTGTGTCTCAACTTCTGCCCTGCAAACCAGTTCATCTGTACCATTTTTCTAGGTTCCACATACATACGTTAATATATGATATTTGTTTTTCTCTTTCTGACTTACTTCACTCTGTATGACAGTCTCTATATCCATCCACGTCTCAACAAAAGACCCCATTGCGTTCCTTTTTATGGCTGAGTAATATTCCATTGTATATATGTACCACATCTTCTTTATCCATTCGTCTGTCGATGGGCATTTAGGTTACTTCCATGACCTGGCTATTGTAAATAGTGCTGCAGTGAACATTGGGGTACATGTGTCTTTTTGAATTATGGTTTTATCTGGTCATATGCCCAGTAGTGGGATTGCTGGGTCGTATGGTAGTTCTATTTTTAGTTTTTTTTTTTTACATGTTTATTGGAGTATAATTGCTTTACAATGGTGTGTTAGTTTCTGCTTTATAACAAAGTGAATCAGTTATACATATACATATGTTCCCATATCTCTTCCCTCTTGCGTCTCCCTCCCTCTCACCCTCCCTGTCCCACCCCTCTAGGTGGTCACAAAGCACCGAGCTGATCTCCCTGTGCTATGCGGCTACTTCCCACTAGCTATCTATTTTACGTTTGGTAGTGTATATATGTCCATGCCACTCTCTCACTTTGTCATAGCTTACCTTTCCCTCTCCACATATCCTCAAGTCCATTCTCTAGTAGGTCTGTGTCTTTATTCCTGTCTTACCCCTAAGTTCTTCATGACATTTTCTTTTCTTAGATTCCATATATATGTGTTAGCATACAGTATTTGTCTTTCTCTTTCTGACTTACTTCACTCTGTATGACAGACTCTAGGTCCATCCACCTGATTACAAATAGCTCAATTTCATTTCTTTTTATGGCTGAGTAATATTCCATTGTATATATGTGCCACATCTTCTTTATCCATTCATCCAATGATGGACACTTAGGCTGTTTCCATCTCCTGGCTTATTGTAAATAGAGCTGCAATGAACATTTTGGTACATGACTCTTTTTGAATTATGGTTTTCAAAGGGTATATGCCCTGTAGTGGGATTGCTGGGTCATATGGTAGTTCTATTTGTAGTTTTTTAAGGAACCTCCATACTGTTCTCCATAGTAGGTGTACTAATTCGCATTCCCACCAGCAGTGCAAGAGTGTTCCCTTTTCTCCACACCCTCTCCAGCATTTATTGTTTGTAGATTTTTTTTTTTTTTTTGCGGTACGTGGGCCTCTCACTGTTGTGGCCTCTCCCGTTGTGGAGCACAAGCTCCGGACGTGCAGGCTCAGTGGCCATGGCTCACGGGCCCAGCCACTCCGTGGCATGTAGGATCTTCCCAGACTGGGGCACGAACCCACATCCCCCGCACTGGCAGGCGGACTCTCAACCACTGCGCCACGAGGGAAGCCCTATTTTTTCTAGATTTTTTGATGATGGCCATTCTGACTGGTGTGAGATAATATCTCATTGTAGTTTTGATTTGCATTTCTCTAATGATTAATTTTGTTGAGCATTCTTTCATGTGTTTGTTGGCAGTCTATATATCTTCTTTGGAGAATTGTCTATTTAGGTCTTCTGCCCATTTTTGGATTGGGTTGTTTGTTTTTTTGTTATTGAGCTGCATGAGCTGCTTGTAAATTTTGGAGATTAATCCTTTGTCAGTTGCTTCATTTGCAAATATTTTCTCCCATTCTGAGGGTTGTCTTTTGCTCTTGTTTATGGTTTCCTTTGCTGTGCAAAAGCTTTAAAGTTTCATTAGGTCCTATTTGTTTATTTTTGTTTTTATTTCCATTACTCTAGGAGGTGGGTCAGAAAGGATCTTCCTGTGATTAATGTCATAGAGTGTTCTGCCTATATTTTCCTCTAAGAGTTTTATAGTGTCCGGTCTTACATTTAGGTCTCGAATCCATTTTCAGTTTATTTTTGTGTATAGCGTTAGGGAGTGTTCTAATTTCATTCTTTTACATTAGCTGTCCATTTTTCCCAGCACCACTTATTGAAAAGACTGTCTTTTCTCTATTGTATATCCTTGCCTCCTTTGTCATAGATTAGTTGACCATATGTGCGTGGGTTTATCTCTGGGCTTTCTATCTTGTTCCATTGATCTATGTTTCTGTTTTTGTGTCAGCACCATATTGTCTTGATTACTGTAGCTTTGTAGTATAGTCTGAAGTCAGGGAGTCTGATTCCTCCAGCTCCGTTTTTTCCCCACAAGAATGCTTTGACTATTCGGGGTCTTTTGTGTCTCCATACAAATTTTAAGATTTTTGTTCTAGTTCCGTAAATATGCCATTGGTAATTTGATAGGGATTGCATTGAATCTGTAGATTACTTTGGGTAGTATAGTCATTTTCATGATATTGGTTCTTCCAATCCAAGAACATGGTATATCTCTCCATCTGTTGGTATCATCTTTAATTTCTTTCATCAGTGCCTTATAGTTTTCTGCATACAGGGCTTTTATCTCCCTAGGTAGGTTTATTCCTAGGTATTTTATTCTTTTTGTTGCAATGGTAAATGGAAGTGTTTCCTTAATTTCTCTTTCAGATTTTTCATCATTAGTGTATAGGAATGCAAGAGATTTCTGTGCATTAATTTTGTATCCTGCAACTTCACCAAATTCATTGATTAGCTCTAGTAGTTTTCTGGTGGCATTTTTAGGATTCTCTATATATAGTATCATGTCATCTGCAAACAGTGACAGTTTTACTTCTTCTTTTCCAATTTGGATTCCTTTTATTTCTTTTTCTTCTCTGATTGCCGTGGCTAGGACTTCTAAAACTATGTTGAATAATAGTGGTGAGAGTGGACATCCTTGTCTTGTTCCTGATCTTAGAGGAAATGCTTTCAGTTTTTCACCATTGAGAATGATGTTTACTGTGGGTTTCTCATATATGGCCTTTATTATGTTGAGGTAGGTTCCCTCTCTGCCCACTTTCTGGAGAGTTTTTGTCATAAATGGGTGTTGAATTTTGTCAAAAGCTTTTTCTGCATCTATTGAGATGATCATATGGTTTTTATTCTTCAATTTGTTAATATGGTATATCACATTGATTGATTTGTGTATATTGAAGAATCCTTGCATCCCTGGGATAAATCCCACTTGATCATGGTGTATGATTCTTTTAATGTGTTGTTGGATTCTGTTTGCTAGTATTTTGTTGAGGATTTTTGCATTTATATTAATCAGCAATATTGGTCTGTAATTTTCTTTTTTTGTCGTATCTTTGTCTGGTTTTGGTATTAGGGTGATGGTGGCCTCATAGAATGAGTTTGGGAGAGTTCCTTCCTCTGCAATTTTTTGGAACAGTTTGAGAAGGTTGGGTTTTAGCTCTTCTCTAAATGTTTGATAGAATTCACCTGTAAAGCCATCTGGTCCTGGGCTTTTGTTTGTTGGAAGATTTTTAATCACAGTTTCAATTTCAGTGCTTGTGATTGGTCTGTCCTTATTTTCTATTTCTTCCTGGTTCAGTCTTGGAAGGTTATACCTTTCTAAGAAGCTGTCCATTTCTTTCAGGTTGTCCATTTTATTGGCATAGAGTTGCTTGTAGTAGTCTCTTAGGATGCTTTGTATTTCTGTGGTGTCTCTTGTAACTTCTCCTTTTTTGATCTAATTTTATTGATTTGAGTCCTCTCCCTCTTTTTCTTGATGAGTCTGGCTAACGGTTTATCAATTTTGTTTATCTTCTCAAAGAACCAGCTTTTTGTTTTATTGATCTTTGCTATTGTTTTCTTTGTTTCTATTTCATTTATTTCTGCTCTGGTCTTTATGATTTCTTTCCTTCTGCTAACTGTGGGTTTTGTTTGTTCTTCTTTCTCTAGTTCCTTTAGGTGTAAGGTTAGATTGTTTATTTGAGATTTTTCTTGTTTCTTGAGGTAGGCTTGTATAGCTATAAACTTCCCTCTTCGAACTGCTTTTGCTTCAGCCCATAGGTTTTGGATCGTCGTGTTTTCATTGTCATTTGTCTGTAGGTATTTTTTGATTTCCTCCTTGATTTCTTCAGTGATCTCTTGGTTATTTAGTAACATATTGTTTAGCCTCCATGTGTTTGTGTTTTTTACGTTTTTTTCCCTGTAATTCATCTCTAATCTCATAGCGTTGTGGTCAGAAAGGATGCTTGATATGATTTCAATTTTCTTAAATTTATTGAGTCTTGCTTTGTCACCTAAGATGTGATCTATCCTGGAGAATGTTCCATGCATACTTGAGAAGAAAGTGTAATCTGCTCTTTTGGATGGAATGTCCTATAAATATCAATTAAATCTATCTGGTCTATTGTGTCATTTAAAGCTTGTGTTTCCTTATTTATTTTCATTTTGGATGATCTGTCCATTGGTGTAAGTGAGGTGTTAAAGTCCCCCACTCTTATTGTGTTACTGTCGATTTCCTCTTTTATAGCTGTTAGCAGTTGCCTTATGTATTGAAGTGCTCCTATGTTGGGTGCATATATATTTATAATTGTTATATCTTCTTCTTGGATTGATCCCTTGATCATTATGTAGTGTCCTTCCTTGTCTCTTGTAACATTCTTTATTTTAAAGTCTATTTAATCTGACATGAGTATTGCTACTGCAGCTTTCTTTTGATTTCCATTTGCATGGAATATCTTTTTCCATCCCCTCACTTCCAGTCTGAATGTGTCCCTAGGTCTGAAGTGGGTCTCTTGTAGACAGCATATATATGGGTCTTGTTTTTGTATCCATTCAGCAAGCCTGTGTCTTTTGGTTGGAGCATTTAATCCATTCACGTTTAAGGTGATTATCGATATGTATGTTCCTCTGACCATTTTCTTAATTGTTTTGGGTTTGTTTTTGTAGGTCCTTTTCTTCTCTTGTGTTTCCCACTTAGAGAAGTTCCTTTAGCATTTGTTGTAAAGCTGATGTGGTGGTGCTGAATTCTCTTAGCTTTGGCTTGTCTGTAAAGCTTTTGATTTCTCAATTGAATCTGGATGAGATCCTTGCCAGGTAGCGTAATCTTGGTTGTAGGTTCTTCCCTTTCATCACTTTAAATGTGTCATGCCACTCCCTTCTGTCTTGTAGAGTTTCTGCTGAGAAATCAACTGTTAGCCTTATGGGAGTTCCCTTTTATGTTATTTGTCATTTTTTCCTTGCTGCTTTCAATAATTTTCTTTAAGATTTGCCAATTTGATTACTATGTGTCTCAGCATGTTTCTCCTTGGGTTTATCCTATATGGGACTTGCTGCACTTCCTGGACTTGGGTGGCTATTTCCTTTCCCATGTTAGGGAAGTTTTCAACTATAATCTCTTCAAATATTTTCTCTGGTCCCTTCTCTCTCTCTTCTCCTTCTCGGACCCCTATAATGCGAATGTTGTTGCGTTTAATGTTGTCCCAGAGGTCTCTTAGACTGTCTTCATTTCTTTTCATTCTTTTTTCTTTAGTCTGTTGCGCAGCAGTGAATTCCAGCATTCTGTCTTCCAGGTCACTTATCCGTTCTTCTGCCACAGTTATTCTGCTATTGATTCCTTCTAGTGTAGTTTTCATTTCAGTTATTGTATTGTTCATCTCTGTTTGTTTTTTCTTTATTTCTTCTAGGTCTTTGTTAAAGATTTCTTGCATTTTCTCGATCTTTGCCTCCATTCTTTTTCTGAGGTCCTGGATCATCTTCACTATCATTATTCTGAATTCTTTTTCTGGAAGGTTGCCTGTCTCCACTTCATTTAGTTGTTTTTCTGGGGTTTTATCTGTTCCTTCATCTGGTACATAGCCCTTGCCTTTTCATCTTTTCTATGTTTCTGTGAATGTGGTTTTTGTTCCTCAGGCTGCAGGATTGTGGTTCTTCTTGCTTTTGCTCAAGAGGACCTCTTTTAAAAATGTAAACTAATGAATTTCACAGAAATTACTCATTAGATGATGGTAGGATGTGAGCAGTGAAGCATGTTTTGTCAAAATATCAAATGATGTAATTTGGTAGGATAAACCATTTTACCTTAGACGGAAGGAAGCACCAGACCATTCCTGGTTGGCAAAGAGTGGGATTTTCAAAATATACTGCAACTGTGAAAGCAATAATAGGAGTTTCTGTGGCTGCTGTTGTTGCCTGAGTGGCAAGCTACGATTGCACTACTCTTTCTACTCCACCCATCCAACCATCCATTCACCTACCCACCCACTTACCCATTCACCCACCCATCCATCTACCCATTCACTCATCCACCCATCCACCCACTCATCCATCCATCCATCCATCTATCCATCCACCCACCCACCCATCTACTCATCCATCCACACATTCATGAATCCATCCAGCCACCCATCCACCTACTCATCCATCCATCCATCCAACAAAAAAGCACCAACTAAGTACTGAGTATTGTGGAAGGTGCTGGGGACAGATGAGTGAGACAATATTTGGCTGTAAGGAGTTTGTTGTCTACTGGGGACGACAGACAGGAAGAGTTAATATACAGTGCAGTACTAGCTTATGAGCTCTGAAGATGGAAATTTGGAAGCCTGGTGGGGTCGGAGGAGTTAGGGAAGGATATCTGAGCTCCCCAGATGGCCCCAGATTCACATTCCATGTGGTCTTGGAGGGCGTGCCCTGTTGGGGAATGTAGACATTTGATAAAGAGGGCTAGTGGGGTGGAATATTGGCCCATCCTTATAAGGCCCAGCACGAAGTTTGGAAATGATGCTGCACAACAATGATTATTAACCTGGGCTCCAAGGACAGGGGCCCAGGGCACTTGGGTTTGAGAGGCAGGGCTCCTAAGCTCCACCCCTGCTGCAACTGGGCAACTCATCTTTTGTCTAATTTAAATAATGAACTTCCGCTTGAGAGGTCTGTCAGAGAAAAGTTTCTGCAGCTTAGTTTAGAAACCATCAGAGTAGATGAGGGGGCTCCAGCTATGGCTGTGGCTGGGGAGTTGCTTTAGACAATCGCTCCAGGGTAATGTGGAGGGTGGCTCCAGGGGAGTCAGCTAGAAGCAGGGACGGGGGCTCTTCTCTTGGGTACCTGAAGGGATGGAGACATGCCCATGGGTTTCTGCTGGCCCTGGTGAGTGCTAAGTGGGACAGATGTGTAAGGGGCCAGGGGGTGCAGAAGATGGGTTAGTAACTCTACCAGGTGCAGCAGCGAGACTGGCGGGGAGGTCACACTAGGAAAAGTGGGATGAAATAGTGACGGTGTCCTGAGGGTTTTATTTCACATCCAGCAGGCTCTGGGAAATGATATAACCCAGGTATATTTTTACGCAACGTCTTCTGTTCATGTTATAGTGTGAGGCAATCAATATGCCATTTGGAAACTCCCTAGAGGGGGCTGGGGGCCAAGGCTCTCTGGAGTCAGAGCTGAGGTGCTGGAGTTGGGCAAAGCCAACCCCATGCAAAATGGAACACTGAGAACATGGAAAACTCTCTTAGGAACGTTTCTTCAGTTCAACATTGGACTTTGGTATTGTTAAACTTCTCTAATTGAGACACTTAGAGCTGTGACAAGCAGCTGTGAACTGCTCTGTGAGTCCTGAGGTCCCCTTCCTCTTTTAAAGTTTCATGAGGTGCAAACAGCAGATGGGTATAGAATGGGTACTGCCTGGGTGGGCAGGTGTGGGAAGGAGCAGGGCCGCCTCAATGCAGGGATCTGGCCATAGGCAGAGCGTGTGGACAGGTGGGTGGGGGAGGGGAGGGGGGAGAGAGACAGAGACAGAGAGACAGAGAGAGAGAGAGATGGAAGAGATTATTACAAACCCATGACACCGTTCTTGATTTATATGGGGGGAGGTCTGACCTCCTGGTGGTCCTGTGAAAGGATATGACACTTCAGAAATGATTCATGTTCCCACATGCAGAAAAGGCTAACTTCCTTGGACACACACACACAAAGAAGAAACCAAGGACATATCAAATTTTTCTTTTATTGTTCCGGTCAAAAAAAAGAGGAACACCTCAATATGTAAACAGTTTCCCTAACACAGCGAGTTCTTAAAGATATATTTTTTTATTCTAAAAAAATTTGGCATTGTAGTGATTTCTCAATACATAGTTTGTGCTCTCGCATTTTGCATGCTTTCGCCTCATTGTCCGTGCACAGATGTACTTGGAGTTGCGTTACAAAAGGACTGAAAAGTGGGTCAGGAGCCAAACCAGCACTTGAGCCCTACCTGGCTTTCCTTTCCAAAAAGCGTGGCGGGAAGGTTGATAATACTGACTTCAGAAGCCAGTCTAATCACTTATCACGAGGAAAAGTCAGAAGCCTTGGTAGGATTTTTTTGAAAGATGCATTTTCGTATTTTTTTCTGTTTATCATTAAAGGATTGTTGGTTTTGCTCAAGTAAAACTTCATTTTTGCATTGTATTGTTTAATATCTATAAATCTCTCTTATAATAACCCTTGTTTTACGATTTTTCTGGACTTGTAATTTACTACTAAATGGTATGGAAATTCCACCAATGATTTACTCTGTCTCCACAGACTCACTGAATCATATCAAAGTGCTTGACAGTTTTGTCGAGGACATTTTGCCTTTTTCTAGTGAAAGTTATTCTGTTAAAAAAATTCAATCCTAAAGCCTTAAGAGCCTTTTAAGCACAATGTTGGGTTTATTAATAAATGCTGCTGTACTATTCTTTCTGTGGTCTGTGTTCCTTAGCCTGGAATCCCGTCTTCTACAATTTAGCACCAGTTTTCAAAATGCATATCTCATCAAATCTACAATAAGCCATCCCAACCCATCTAGGCTGGCCTAGGTACCATCTCCCAGTCTTGCTTTGTGTATGCCTATCTTTGGACCCTCTCTCATGCTGGCTCCTCAAACTGAAAGGAAGGCCCTCTCTCCTGGATCTCTATCTTCCAAATCCCATTTAATCTCAAGGAATGTCAGGACAAATATCCCTTCCTTTCCCAGGAAACCACTCCTTATGGCTTTCTTTAAATTTCACAACACTTGTTGTGCCCTCTCTATTAGGCTGTCTTCTTCCTAAAACTAGAGTATGTTAATTTCCCTCTTAGGCCTCAGTATCTTCATTTGTAAAATGGGAGTCAGAATTTGCTCACCAGGCTTTTGTGTGGCTTGATGCACTCAGCACGAGTTGTCATGTGGTGAGAGCTGGTAGCCATGAGGTTGTAGACTTGTTGAGGGCAGAGGAAGAAATCAACATTTCTTAGTCTTCAGAGTAACTTGCCTAGGGCACCACCCACTGTACTACAACTTTTCATGGACCAATACTCAGTCAAGGTCATGTAGATATAGAATAATAAAATATGGAGCATCAGCCAGCTTTCAGAATATTTTGAGTAGAGTTCTTTCTTTTTCTAGTTTTAGTCGGTGGTTTAGATCCCTGAGAATGGAAATACAAGTGCATGGCTGCTCCCAGCATTGGTGAACTTCGTGCACCTTGAAAATGAAATATTTTATTTCTCTGTAGGAGAAATTTATCAAAAACTCAAGTTCTTAAAAGAATTTCTGGGAACAACACTGAAGATCAAATATGTCTGTGCCTTGTCTCTTTTTAGAAGACCTGCATTCTCTAGGAATGGATACTGGACCTGGAACACCAACATGCACCCCAGTGACACCCCAGCTTGATGACCTGGTCCTGGGAGCGACCGTTCTTTGTTTTGCTTCAATAGTTCCTGACAGCTCTGTGTGATGGTAGGAATGAGGACTTCCAGGTCAAGAGAAACATGGATGTCTAAAAACAGGCAGTGCTCAAACCAGATTAAGAATTATCCTCAATTTCACAGATTCAGATTAAAAAGACTATTGAAGTTTACGCACTGCTCAGGACTTTTGAACTAGCGAACTTTCCAGAATAGTTTTCTTTCTATCTTAGGAAATGGCTCACAGAACAACCTCATATTTTTTAGGGCCAGAGTAAATATTTGGGGCCTTAGTATTGTGCTATTTTATTGGGAAAGACAAACATAAAGATTATCTTTCAATTAGTAGTGGAAGAGAGTGATATGGTTGAAATAAAGCAGTTGAATGAAAATGTTATTATGGTGTAAGCTTTTTGCCTCCTTAATTACGTTCTGCTTGGTTTAGTATTAATTCTTTTTTTTTTTTTGGCTGGCCTGGGATCCCAGGTATATGCTTCAGGAAAGGTAGAGTTGGATTCAGGTTAAAAATAAGTTGCCAATAACCTGCTGGAGCTGACTGAGCTGTTCATGGATGAACCTAGGATGTAGGCATGCACTTATTTTCTATCAAAGATGCTAAGCTTCCTTGGGGCTTTTTCTACTGTAGAAGAGAGTATAGTGCTTCTCTGGTAATACCTCATTTTTCTAGAAGGTACCTAACTCACACGCACAACTTGTTTATTTGCTACAGGTTTAGTTGTGGTGAAAGAGAGGAGAGAAGGATGTGGTTGGCAAGGGGATGCTGGAGACAAGCATATGGGTGGTGATGAAATTTCACTGCTGCCAGCAAAGGAATCAGTGAAACTCTTAAAAGCAGCTAAGACTTCAAGCTAAACCATCTTGGGCTATTTAGTGTAAGGAAGGATGGTATAGACCAGATCCTATGGTGATGTAGACTGGAACAGATACTGAGTCATAGACTCAGAGACTGTGGGATTCAAATACTTGCTGAAAAAGATGAAAGTAACAACAGACACATTTTTTTCCCTCAAGCTTACATGAAACATTCACCAAGATAAACCACATTCTGGGCCGTAAAACACACCTTAACAAACTTAAAAGAATAGAAATTACGCCATGTCTGTTTTAGACCGCAGTGGAATTAAACTAGAAATCAATAACAGAAAGATAGATGAAATATCTCAAAGTACTTGGAGGTTCAACAGCACACATCTAAATAACACATAGGTTAAAGCAGAAATCTTAAGAGAATTAAAAAAATATTTTGAACTCAATGAAAATGGAAATACAACTTATCATAATTTGTGGGATGTGTGAAAGCAGTGCTTAGAGGGATTTAGAAGGAAGAAATAAAATTGTCTTTGTTTGCAGATGACATAATTGTCTAAATTGTCTATGTAGAAAATCTGAAAGAATAAAGCAAAAACTCCTGGAACTAATAAGCCCTTATAGCAAGGTTGCAGGATACAGGGTTAATATACCAAAAGTCAATCACTTTCTTTCCTATATACCAGCAATGAACAAGTGGAATTTGAAATAAAAAACACACCACTATTTACATTAGCACTCCCCAATATGAAATACTTAGGCTTAAATCTAAGAAAATATGTATGTGGAAAGCTACAAAACTCTGATGAGAGGTATCAAAGATGAACTAAATAAATGGAGAGATAGTCCATGTTCATGGATTGGAAGAGTCAATATTGCCAAGATGTCAGTTCTCCCTAAATTGAACTACAGACTCAATGCAATTCCAGTCAAAACCCCAGCAAGTTATTTTGTGGATAATGACAGACTGATTCTAAAGTTTATATGGAGAAACAGAAGACCCAGAATAGCCAACTCAATATTGAAGGAGAAAAACAAAGTTGGAGGACTGACACTACCTAATCTCAAGGCTTATTATAAAGCTACAGTAATTAAGATGGTGAGGTATTGGTGAAAGAACAGACAAACAGATCAATGGAACAGAATAGAGAGCCCAGAAATAGACCCACATAAATAGTCAACTGAACTTTGACAAAGGGGCAAAGGCAATACAATGGAGCAAAGATAGTTATTTCAACAAATGGTGCTGGAAAAAACGGTACATTCATATTAAAAAAAAATGAATCTAGGGGACTTCCCTGGTGGTCCAGTGGTTGAGACTCTGTGCTTCCAATGCAGGGCATGAGGGTTCTATCCCTGGTCAGAGAACTAAGATCCCAAATGTGGCGTGGCAAAAAAAAAAAAAAAGAATCTAGATGTAGACTTTACACCTTTCACAAAAGTTAACTCAAAATGAATCATAGATTTATATGTAAAACGCAAAACTAGAAAACCCCTAGAAGAGAACCTAGATGACCTTGAGAAAACCTAGATAACCTTGAATATGGCAATGACTTTTAAAATACAACACCAAAGGCATATTTCATGAAGGAAAGAATTGATAAGCTGGTCTTCATTAAAATTAAAAATTTCTACTCTGCAAAAGACACTGTCAACATAATGAGAAGACAAATCACAGACTGGGAGAAAATATTTGCAAAAGACTCATCTGATAAAGGATTGTTATCATCCAAAATATATGAAGAACGCTTAAAACTCAACAATAAGAAAGTAACCTGATTAAAAAATGGGCAAAGAGATTAGACCCATGCACCTATGGTCAACTATGTGACAAAGGAGAAAAATGACAGTCTCTTCAGTAAGTGGTGCTGGGAATGAAATTAGAGGTCTCTCTAACACCATACACAAAAATAAACTCAAAATGGATTAAAAACCTAAATGTAAGGCTGTATACTATAAAACTCTTGGAGGAAAACATAGGCAGAACACTTTCTGACATAAATTAGAATAATGAAAATAAAAATAAATAAATGGGACATAATTAAACTTAAAAACTTTTGCACAGCAAAGGAAACCATCAACAAACCAAAAAGACAACCCACAGAATGGGAGAAAATATTTGCAAACAAAGTGACCACAAGGGGTTAATCTCCAAAGTATACAAACAGCTCATGCAGCTCAATAACAACAACAACAAAAAACCAAACAATCCAATCAAAAAATGGGCGGAAGACCTAAATAGACATTTCTCCAAAGAAGACATACAGATGGCCAAAAAGCACATGAAAAGATGCTCAACACCACTAATTATTAGAGAAATGCAAATCAAAACTACAATGGGGTATCACCTCACACTGGTCAGAATGGGCATCGTTAAAAAAATCTACAAATGGACTTCCCTGGTGGTGCAGTGGTTAAGAATCTGCCTGCCAATGCAGGGGACACGGGTTTGAGCCCTGGTCTGGGAGGATCCCACATGCAGAGGAGCAACCAAGCTTGTGTGCCACAACTGCTGAGCCTGTGTTCTAGAGCCCGAGAGCCACAACTACTGAGCCTGTGCGCTGCAACTGCTGGGGCCCGCGTGCCTGGAACCCATGCTCAGCGGCAGGGGGATGCCACCGCAGTGAGAAGCCTGTGCACCACAAGGAAGAGTAGCTCCCACTCACCTCCACTAGAGAAAGCCTGTGCACAACAATGGAGACCCAACTCAGCCAAAAATAAATAATAAATAAATAAATAAATAAATTTATTTTTTAAAATTTACAAATGATAAATGCTGGAGAGGGCGTGGAGGAAAGGGAACCCTTCTACATTGTTGGTGGGAATGTAAATTGGTACAGCCACTATGGAGAACAGTGTGGAGGTTCCTTAAAAAACTAAAAATAAAGCTGCCATAGGTTCCAGCAATCCCACTCCTGGGCATATACCCTGAGAAAACCATAATTCGAAAAGATACATGCACCCCAATGTTCATTGCAGCACTGTTTACAATAGCTAGGACACTGAAGCAACCTAAATGTCCATTGACAGAGGAATGGATAATGAAGTTGTGGTACATATATACAATGGCATATTACTCAGGCATAAAAAAGAATGAAATAATGCCATTTGCAGCAACACGGATGGACCTAGAGATTTTCATACTGAGTGAAGTAAGTCAGACAAAGACAAATATATGATATTGCTTATATGTGTAATCTAAAAAAATGGTACAGATGAGCTTATTTACAAAACAGAAATAGAATCACAGATGTAGAAAACAATCTTATGGTTACCAAGGGGGAAAGTGGGGGGAGGGATAAATTGGGAGATTGGGATTGACACATACACACTATTATATATAAAATAGATAACTGATAAGGACCTACTGTATAGCACAGGGAACTTTACTCAATACTCTGTAATGACCTATATAGGAAAAGAATCTAAAAAAGAGTAGATGTATGTATATGTATAACTGATTCACTTTGCTGTACAGCAGAAACTAACACAATATTGTAAAACAACTATGCCCCAACAAAAATTTAAAAACAGTGGGCAAAGACCTGAACAGACACCTCATCAAGGAAGAAGTACAGTGGCAAATAAGCATATGAAAAGATGCTCCAAATCTTATATCATCAGGGAAATGCAAATGAAAACAATGAGATATCAGTGCACCCCATTAGTATTTTTTTTTTTTTTTTTTTTTTGCGGTACGCGGGTCTCTCACTGTTGTGGCCTCTCCCGTTGCGGAGCATAGGCTCCAGACGTGCAGGCTCAGTGGCCATGGCTCACGGGCCCAGCCGCTCTGCGGCATGTGGGATCTTCCCGGACCGGGGCACGAACCCGTGTCCCCTGCATCGGCAGGCGGACTGTCAACCACTGCGCCACCAGGGAAGCCCAGTGAACTCCTATTAGAATGGCCAAAATCTAAAACACTGACAATTCCAGATGCTGGCATGGATGTGGAGCAACAAGAATTATCACTCACGGTTGGTGGCAATGCAAAACGGTGCAGCCACTTTTGAAGGCAGTTTGGCAGTTTCTTACGAAACTAAACATAGTTTCATCATATGATCCAGCCTTCATGTTCCTTGGTATTTACCCAAATGGGAAAAAAAAAACCTTGATGTCTACATAAAAAACCTGCACACAAATATCTACAGCAGCTTTATTCATCGTTGTCAAAACTTGGAAGCAACCAAGATGTCCTTTGGTACATGAATGGCTAAATAAACTATGGTACATCCAGACAATGGAATAGTATTCAGCACTAAAAATAAATGAGCTACCGAGCCACGAAAAGATGTGGAGGAACTTAACATGTGTATTACTAAAGGAAAGAAGCTAATCTGAAAAGGTTATATACTGTATGATTCCAACGATATGACATTGTGGAAAAGGCAAAACTATGGAGACAGTAAAAAGACTAGTGGTTGCTAAGGTTTAGGGGGAGGCAGAGCACAGAAGATGTTTAGGCAGTGAAACTATTCTGTATGATTCTACAATAGTGGATACATGTCGTTATACATCACACATTTGTCAAAACTCATAGAATATACAACACCACCAGTGAACCTTAATGTAAACTATGGACTTTAGGTGATAACGACAATCAAGATATCAATTGTAACAAATGTAGCCACTCTGATGGGGGATGTTGATAACGTGGGAGGTTGTACATGTGCAGGGACAGGGGGTATATGGGAAGTCTCTATATTTTTCACTCAGTTTTGCTGTGGACCTAAAACTGCTCTAAGAAAATAAGGTATATTAATTTTTAAAAAGATGAGAAAACTGTTTCAAAGCAGTTCATTTATTTATCCAAGATCACACGGCCCATCTGGGGATGGAACCAGGACCAGAATCCCAGTCTCCTCAGACTGAATCCAGGTTTCCTACATACCAGTGAAAAAAAAGGCTACTTTATGTATGACCCGTTGCCTGTGGCTTCAGGGAAGCATATGGTACATTTCAGAAAGAATATCACAGTGATGGTGAGGGGGGTCCGGGAGGAAGTGATTATTATTGTTATGGCTTTGGCTTTCTGGAAATTCACTTATGTGGACCAGCTCATAACGGATTGGGAAGGATAAGTGTGTGTGTGTGTGTGTGTGTGTGCGCGCGCGCGCGCGCGCATGCGCGTGCACGTGCATGCGTGTGCATGTATATAAGTGCATGTATATTTGTGTATATGTGTGTATGCATTTGTCAGTTGATGTGTTAGTTACAAAAGACTGGAAACTCCCACTGCATTGTGTACGTTTAGCGGAGTCTTTTAGAAAAGGAAAACAAGCATATGAAGATACAAATAGAGAGGAACCACAGGAGAAGAGCCCACACGTCTTGTTGATGCCTGTTGTAATAGAATTAAAAAATAAGATGGAAGTCAAGCTGCTCAGGTTGTGGAAAGTTCTCACTTATTCCCTAACACCCATCTGAACACGGCCAGCTGACCCAATGAAATGCAAACTCTGGGATCTGATCTGGCCTGACTTGTACAGTTTGGGCATGACTTAGAGATTTGAATGTTAAGATCGTCTCTCTGAAAGCAGGCCATCATCTTGAGTACCACAATGTCCAAAGTTTCCGTGAGGTCGGTGTCCAGCGGGATTGCTGCTGAGACATTCCTGGTTAGCAGAGTTTATTCCAGCCTGATTTCTGGGGCCAGACTGAATTGAACTCTAAGAGCTTCAGTGCTAAATTCCACTTCACCTTTCATACCAATGTCAAGGAGTTTTTTTCTCAGTTTCAAAGCCAGATGGAAAATGGCAAGTTCAAGGAGAAATAGTACTGGGGGGAGTTTGCATCCTGGCGGCAAAAATGAATATCTCTGATTTGAAATTAGGGCTTCTAAAGGAATTTGTAAGTAAATTTTAAAAATTGCCTTTGTTTGTACTTGAGCTTATTATTGAAACACTATATATTGTGGACCAATTTTAATCTTTTAAGCAGAGATTAATAAGATGGCAGCTCTTTGGATATCTATTACATCAGATGATGTGAACTTAGTTTTGGTTTTGGAACCTTTTTTTTTTTTTTTAAGGCAAATGTGATTTGGGTGTGAGAGTGTGTATGGGGATGATGGCTTAAAGAATAGCTTTTTTTTTTTTTTTTTTTTTTTTTTTTTTGCGGTACGCGGGCCTCTCACTGTTGTGGCCTCTCCCGTTGCGGAGCACAGGCTCTGGATGCGCAGGCTCAGCGGCCATGGCCCACGGGCCCAGCCGCTCCACGACATGCGGGATCCTCCCGGACAGGGGCACAAACCCGTGTCCCCTGCATCGGCAGGCGGACTCTCAACCACTGCGCCACCAGGGAAGCCCTTAAAGAATAGCTTTTTAAGGAGGAGTTTGGCCACCTAAGTGCATGCCATCCTAGGAGGAATGGGTAGGAATATCTCACACCTGGCATGCTGAATGAATATCTATTTGCCTGGGCACTGTCCCATGTGTCCTTGGTTTCCCCCAAGGCTATCTACAGGTGGAGCAGTCCTGGGGGGCCTCAGCCCCCTGGGGCCTCTGCCAATTCTCATCAAAGACTCCATGGAGTGGTCAGTACCAATAGGCTATGGTTGCCATGGCAGCAGCCATGAATGTCCTGGGTAACCAGGCACCACATAGGTGCTGGGTTTTTCCCCAGAGCACAGTCTGTGCAGATGGTGAGGGAGGAAAGACCACTTTGCACAGGCAGATTTTGGGGTCATTGTTTCAGAATCCTGTACACGCTTGATAGTTCACTGTTGTCCCTGCGTGGCTCTCACTTTAGATGCAGAATCATTGGGTGGAATAAAGATATTCAAGACTATCTTTGGTAAGCTGGCTAGCCTAGTCACAAGGACAAGAAGGTTTCCCTGGAAAAATACAGCTGTCTCTTCCGCACAAGACTTCACTGATGTTCTGTTCAGTATGGGCTGATGTCAAAATGCCCGACCATCACTCGTGGGCTCTCAATAGCTCATGTTTATGCAGCAGGAGCAAAATATTGTACGTTTTGGTCTCAGGTAGTCAGACCATGAACATAGTATATGCTCAATTAAAACTGGTGGTGGACAATGAAGTGGTAAGAAATAGGACTAGCCCCAATAATAGGTTCTCTGCTACTGCTCAAGAATGGAATGAACATTCAGAGGAAGGTGCCAGGAAAGATGACTGTTAGTGGTTAGCTGAGGGAGGAAATTCAGAAAGAGGAGCAGGGTAGAAGGCTTGGATGACCACCTGAGGTGACGTGAAAGCTGCGTGGGCACCTGGGAACAGCACAAGTTGTGCCTCCAAGAGCTGCAATCCAGAGGCGTTCCTTGCAAATAAAAAGAAAAATCCAAAACATTGCTGCCACATTTGGTGGCTCTGCTAGAGGAAAGAGAAGGGATGTAAAGTTTCTTGACTGGGGCAGCATTTGTTTGGTTGTGGGGTAGATTTGTGGTGACAGATCAAGACCTCTCACTTAACAAGAGGAGACAAGGTCAGACCATCTAGGGAGATGGCTGAAAAGTGAGAATTTCTAGAGGCTGAAGAAAGATATGTAAAGGAAAACAAAGCAGTGAGGTAATCACCATGGGAAATGAGAACTCTTTTGGACTTCCTTATACTTACTTCATTTATGCATTAGTATTGTTTGATTTTGACTTACATATGGGAGGGGCATCCCTGTGCATAGGGGACTCAAAAGGTCTTACTTCAGTTCTTCTAGGGAGAGTCATCATCCCTAACCCACGTGGGTGCTCTGTGGGGTCAAGTGTGCTGGCCAAGAGAAGCTCAAAAGATACAGGCTTCCCAGCAGACACTTCTGGGGGATCATTGTCTAAATGGGCAGAAACCAGGGCTGGAGGGAAAGGCTCACCCAGAGAGGTGGTGGGTATGAACAAGGCTTCTGGACTACCCAAGGCTGAGCCAATGGACAAGGGAGGAAAAGGCTCATGCCCACCGCGCCCCCCCCCCCCCCCCGCATCAGCCATGCTGAGAGATGATGCCAGAATGGCACCTGCTGTGCCTGGATCTTAGAACAGTGTTCGTCTCCTTCTCTAAGAAGGCTGGCGAAAGACCAAGAGGTTCCAGTCATGCACAGCTGTCGACAACCCAGCTCTGTGCACTACAGCTGATCCAGTTCCGCTACTTGTGCTTAGTGGTGATAGACCCAATATTGAAATATTCCATAAGGCATTCAGCTTGGACTGGGGTTTTAGTAGCCAAAGAGATCCGATCCTGGATTCCAGGGACGTTTGCTCCTTTGGATGGATATTTTGTGGTTTCCATTAGAATTTTAGAAATGATGATGAATTACATGTTTATTTCACTAGTGCCTGTTGGTAGCAGATATTTACATTGCCTGAGAGAAACAGCCCTTCCTATTCTTATAAAGATTGGCTGGTTGATATCACAGTATTCATGATCCCTGTTAATACAACGGGTGTGTAGCCTTAATCTTGAAATGGTCAATTACGCTTTGTTAGTAGGAAGATTTAGTTCTCTGAAATCAAGCTCTGTTGCTTGTGTGGTCACAAATCTCTAGCTGACCACAGGGCACGTTAGGATTGATGTCTAGGGAGGGTAGTGTCTAAAATTAACTTTACAAATACCATTTTCACTGGTGGTAAATCTCAATCACTTAGTCATGCTGACTACTTCAATTAGCTATTCTCTGAGTGCTAAAGTATTTTGTCCTCTTTCCCCTACGACTCTCTTATTTGAATTAGGTGGATGCATGAAGCTTTCTTTCACCAAGGTAATGAGGCCAAGTAACAGTTTGACTCCTTTTAACATTTATTTAAGTTTTATGGTGTTGAACTTTGAGATTTTTTCCCCTCCCACTTAGTTATGCTGTTCCATGCAGTTGCAAGATCGCAAGCTTTTTGCACGATTGCAGATACCATCAACTACTTAGTTTCAGACACAGGACCAAATTCATCTCAATTTCCATCATTTATCTGTCAGCAATACAACATCACAATGATTTATTACAAAATTTTTTCTTTTCCACCTAACTTCCAGGAAAGCACTCATAAGAGAACTTGATATATTTTTCAATAGAACTAAAGAGATAAAAAACGTAACTTGGCTGACCTATGTCTGGATTTGGAAATGCTTCCTTAGAATACAAGTGAGTTCAGCTTAGTGATACTAAAGAATGTCATTTAGTATTGATTTATCTCAAAACTCCATGGTCTGAATTTCTTTGATCCAATTGGTAACTACAGAGTTACCAATTTTTATCTTGCGCTTCAGACTCAGAAAGCAGCAAACAATGCAATAACCCTTTACTACGCTTCTGTTTCTTCCTGAGCTCTTTCACAGAACCGGTTTGTTTTCTAAGAGAAGCATTTAGTTTTTATTTGCATGTTAAACTTTTAGCTGAGTACCTAGAGGGAGCCAGAACAAGTACAACTAAACAGGAGTGGTGGTTTAAGATTCTTCTTATCACGCTGATCAATTGGGAGCTAGAGGAAACTAGCAAGGGAAGATGGAGAGACAGCTCAGCAGTCTAGTTAGTTCTATTCCAGGAAAGAATTAGAAGGAAGGCATGTAGGGGAGGGGAATTTGTTCGGATGTGTGACAACTACTGCAAGTCTAGTTCATCCCACTCAGCAGAGGCCCAGGCCCCAGCTGTCTACATATTTAAATACCTATGCATGTCAGCGAAGCAATAGCTCAGTCCCTGGAATTCCCATTTTTTAAAATTGTTTATTAATGAGTAGTTGTGCCACATCACTTTCTGAGCTGGCCACTGGCTCTTGCCTGACTGTTTACTCTATTTACCACTCTTGGGGGAATGGTTATGAAAAGAAAGGAGCTTTTCTTTGAGACTCAACTCAAAGTCCTGTGAAGCAGTTGTCTCTCTTACAAAAAAATGAGTTATTTTTCCTTGAACAAACCTAAGCACAATACTGGAAAATAGAGTCATACTGGAAAAGAATGTCATCATTCTAATTTGCCCAGGAATATTTTAATAGTACAGTACAATATGTAATAGTACTTAATGGTATTAATAGTAGTTAATAGCACAGTACTGGGGTTGGCAAACTTTTCCTGTAAAGGGGTCAGAGAGTAAATAGTCTTCTGGCTATGTGACCTCTGTTTTAGTTACTCAGCTCTGCTGTGTATTGTGAAAGCAGTCATAGAAACAGATAAACCAATGGGTGTGCCTGTGTTCCAATAAAACTTTATTTATGGACACAGAAATTTGAATTTGATATAATTTTCGCATGTCAACAAGTATCCTTCTCTTGTTTCTTTTTTTTTTTCTTTTTCCCAGCCATTTAAAAATGTAAAATCAGTCTTAGCTCGCAAGTGGTGCAAAAACAGGCAGTGGGCCAGATTCTGTGAGCAGATTTGGTTTGCTGACCCTTTTTGTAGTAAAAAGAGCCCATGGGTTTAGCCTCAGCACCTGGATTTGAGACCAGGATCTGTGATTGACTTGCCTTGTAGCCTTGGGGAAGTTACTCAGTTTGCCTAAACCCTAGTTTTCTGTCTATAAAACGTAAATTATAATACTCAAGCTCTGATGGTGGATTAGAATTAAATGAGAAAACTTGTGCAAGTACTCTGAATGCTCCAAAACACCATACAACGTAGGGTGTAATATTGTTTGGTTATTATTGTACATACTGTGCTTTGTCAAAATCAAATAGTAGCCTGACAGAGCTTGGACTGCTAGATGACATTCTACATCAAAAGCTCTCCAAGACGTTGAGGGCAGAAATATTAGGAAGAGGTATGCTTTACTCAATTTTAAATTAAAGGATAACATTTTCTTAAATGCGGGGTGGCCATAGAGTCTAGAAACAAGGTCTTATTAGTTGATTATATTGTAATGCAATATCAATGAATCATCTATTATGTATATGTTGCCTATGTTTTTTGACTTTATAGCCATCCATTGAAATGAAACCATAGAAGATAATGTTTACCATTTATGTAGGACATTTAATCTTCGACTACCCTTATGACTCTTCTGAATCACATAGAGTATCACCCAAGTCAAGGAAAGAAAGACTGTAGTCAGACCCTTGGCAAGCTGTTTTGGAAATGACTATGAATATATATATATATACATATATATATATATATATATATATATATAATTTTAAATCTTGTATCACTTAGCTAAGCAAATGCTTTCACATTATTTTGCTGAGTTAAAGTAGTTTTCTAATGGAATTTTTAGAGTCTCTTTCTCTGCCCACCAGCTCCCATATTTATAAACAGTTTCTGAACATCCCAAAGATACTGGCTTCAATCTAAATAAAAAAGCAAAGGGGAAAAAGTAAGAAACCTGAAATGTAAGAAAATGTAGGAAGGGAAAACATAAGAATGTTGCTTGGAGACTTCAAAACTTAGGCTTTTAAATGAAGTCATAAATAATTTTTAAATTAGAGTATAATGAAAAACAGACATTTCAGAGCCCTAGTCTGGTTAAACCAGCAAGAGAAAATTGTGCTTAAGAAATAGATTGACCTTTTTAGAAACAGTAGCTGGATTTCTGTTAGGGAACATAAGATATTGAACTAAATCAATGGAACTGGAACTGGAGAACTAGGGAAAGAGAAAAAGAGAGGGACAGATGGAGGAAGGGAGTGGGGAAAGAGAGGTTTTCTTCTCCTGGACATAGAGTGTCTATGTATTGGACCAACCAGGCTAAAAGGCCATATTTCGAAGGGATGGAAAAGTAATGACCTGACATTACAGTGATTGCAAAGGTGTTAATCCAAAAGAGTATAGTTTGCCCATGGGACATCCAAGGACATAAACAATTTTATCAGTTACATAAAGCTGACATAAATAAATAGGTGCTCTTCCAGTTGGAAAGCATGTTGAGGTGGGTGGAAATGACAATCTGAGGGTCTTGTCAGCCCTTGGGGAGGTCATGCTCCCAGCTGAGTCTGCCCTTTCCTCCAAACTGGAGTCAATTGTGGCAAACTGTAACCCTTTAGCCCAAAGTTCTTATCTGGCTAATGGATACTGCCATGCTTTTATGGGAAAGGGACTCAAATACATCATCAAACAGACCAAAATATCAAGTTGAGTGTGATCCTCATTCATTATGAGTATTGGTGCATTAAAATAGGCTTATTTATTTCCATAGCTCTGGATTTGCTAACAAAGTGACTGAGTGATTGGAGCCTGGATATGGTGGAAGAGAATGGATAGAAATTGTAGGGTCATCTTTGCTGAACTGTTAATGAAAAACACCATTCAATACTTGCTACTTAGAAAATTCAGTCTTAATGAGCTTTTTTCAGTTCCAAATTTTAACAGTTGACACAAAATACACTGTTAAACTGTGTTATCAATAATTGTAGAAAAATAGACATGTTTGATAAGGACATTCTAATAAAAGGTTCTTCTGGAGCATCCTCATTTAAAGATTCAGAGGCTCACATTACAAAAATGAGATTTGGTTCATGTTCCATCTCCAACCACATTGACACCAAAGACAGTGAGAAATAGGGAAAGACCTCATACCTGGGTGCCCTGTCACAGATACAGAACTGACGTGTGTGTCTGACCAAAGGGTTGTCAAGGCTCTTCATTCAGTTGTGCTCAAGGGCCCCCAACTGCTCTTCCAACCAGACAACAGGGTCTATGTTGTCCTTTAAGCATTAGTAATGGACTTAGAAAGGCCCATTGAGTCTTTAGGAGCTAAATTAGCAGACTTTTTGCAACCCCAGCTGATCTTGCTTTGTGCTACCATGCCTGGCCCTGCAACTCTGGTGATGCTGCAGGGATAGCGCCCCCAAGGCAAGAGGGCCCTTCCTAAGGCTACACTGAGGTAAGGCCACAGTACCTCCCCACAGCCTGGCAAGAAGTGTATGGGGCTCCCTCCTCCTCCTCAACTACAACCTCCTCTTTGGAGTATGTGGAATGAATAAATGATTCAACAAATATTCAATGCGAAAAGTGAAATGTTGGCAAAAGGAAAGAGTTATGGCCAACAGTTTTGTTTTCCATACTGTCAGTACCAAGAAGCAGTTGTCTTGATACAAGGTGTCAGAAGTGGGAGAAGAGAGACCCAACCCCCATGTCAAATTGAGGAGTTACTTTCCTTATCTCTGGGACATGCTTTTTAGTAGACAAGGTCCCCAAACTACAGTGTGAAGGCCTGTGATATCTGGTCAGGGAAGGCAAGGGCAGCAGGGAGGGACAGCTAGTTTGAGCTCTTTGACCTCCATGGTGCAAAGCCTCAAACTGAGCACAGCTGTAGAAGTTGAAAATGAACTTGGATCCAGTCAATGAATATTTATGATGGATGATTATGTTAGGGAACAAACAGTTTATAAATGCCAACTTAATGTGAAAGATCTGTTTCAGTGCAAAATCTCCACCTGCCCTTGAGGTTTTGTCTAAGATTCTCTTCCTTTTCTTATTTTTTCATTTGAAAATTTTTTCATTTTGAAAATTAGATTTTCAGTACAAAATACTATTCCTTCCTTCCCTCCTCCTCTCCTCTCCTTCCTTCCTTCCTTTCTTTCTTCTTTCCTTCTTTTTATCTTTGCAGATTAAAATGAATTAAGGCTGTAGTTTTTTGTTTTCTTTGATTGGGAGACACTTTGGATTTGATTTCTAACCTGTGGCATACTCTAGAAATATTTCTTAGACAGTCACCAAGATTGTTGATCTAATCTTTAAATATTGAACTCTGGAAATTTCATAATAATAAACTAATAATAATAATAATAATAAATACCAATGCAAGGAATGCTGATGGATAAGCCCCCCAGGTATAGGAAGAGTGCCAGATGGAGTCAAGGTGTGTGAGATCAGTGACTACAATATACTTCGCCCATTACATGCCATTATGAATTTCATGACTTTAGACCCAAACCACCTTTTACTAATTTAACATGTCTCATTTTTTAACTGTGATTATAGAGTGAAAATAGTTGGAGAGTCAATGGTTTTGTAGAAAAAAAGTTTCTCAAACTGTGGTACTACAGAGGGTGAGAGCTAACTTGAAAAGCATAAACACATAATTCCCGTCATTGGTGGGAATTCCCTAGTGGTCCAGTGGTTAGGAGTTGGCACTCTCACTGCTGGGGCCTTAGGTTTGATCCCTGGTCAGGGAACTAAGATCCTATAAGCTACGAGGTATGGCAGAAAACAAAAACAAAACAAAACCAAAAAACACACATCATTGGTGACATGCCAGAGCATGTCCTCCTCCTGAAATTCTGCCCCAGGCTAGTCAGTGAGGTCTTGTTACTTAAAAAAGAGACCTCAGTTTTGTAAACATTTCACAGTATATCAGCATACTGGTGGTGTGTTTTGCCATCTACTGAACCTCCAAACTTCTCCCAGACCTATGGCTTATTAGATTCAATTAAAGGGAACAGTGAGGTACCCAAACGGCTGCCAGTCTGGGACACAGAGCAAAGGCCATGCACTAAAGGGCCAGCGGTCAATGGGACCAAAGAAATCCAGAAAACAGGACATCAGAACCGAAATGCCTACTGTACTTTGGGAATCCTTTTTTTTTTCTTTTAATCTTATTTCTAAAGTTATATATCTAAACCTACATTAATTTTACATCTATGTACATTATTTAGAAGTTTTGTTCTACAGTACTTTTGTACATGCTGGGTTTTATTACTAACTGCAAAAGAAAATAATTACATAAGGCATATATATGTACAGTATTTTGTCATTACCTCACCTGGGTCCTATAAATGCAATGCCCGCAGAGGGCAAGCACCTCGCCCTGTAGATGAAATTTATTGAGATGTATAAAACTGAGGGCTCAACTCTATGTCTCACTGCATGAATGAATAGGCACCAGAGACCTTCCTCATCATATCCCAGGTAGACTCTTTGATGCACTCTTTTGAGTGATCTGGTATTGTACAACACATGCAGGTAAGTAGCAGAAATCTCTAGGACTTGGATGTGTCGTATTCAGGGAGGAGACCAGGCTTGGGTCACAAATGAGGGCACATGACACCTTAACCCAATCTGAATCTGCCTTGTCGATCTGAATAACTGAGAGGGCAGGTAGATATTTTACACCTTGAAGATTTTTTTTCTGGTAATGCCAAACTTCAATATAAGGAAAGAACAAAGTAAGAGAGACAGAAAAGAAAGAGAATGAGAGACAAGGGAAGGTTGTGGGCGGAGAGGAGAAGGGGTGGCCCAGCCAGGGGACTAAACTTTGGATTCGTTCTCTAGATTCGCCACATCACCATTCCTCTCCGTCTGCTCCTCAGGGTTCTTTTCTTCCTCCTCAGTCTCCAGTTCTGCGTGTTGGTTGAGTTTGCTGGAGACGGACCAGCTCAGGGGCAGCTCAGCCCTGCTGGCTAACTCGGCCAGCTCTTTGGCACTGAGAGATGGGGTGCTGGTCTCGTAGGTCTCGTGGAAGCTGTTGTAGTCGACTTCGTAGAACCCGTCCTCCAGCGTCAGAACAGGGGTGAACCGGTACCCCCAGAGGATCTCACTAGTGATGTAGGAGCTTCGAGCTTGGCATGTCATCCCTGCAGAGAGGAGAACAAAGGCTTTAGTGTGTGTGTCTGTGGGCTTTGTATCGCCCAGGGGACTCAGGGAGACAGGCAGGACTGCTGCATGTGATGTTGAGACTGTGACCCACATAGGCTGCTATAATAGGGAAGAACAGAATCTGACTCCATATTAAATCTGCTTCTTTTACTTTAACATTGTATTCAATTGCTTTTGCTACAAGTTAAGAATGTTGCCTATAGCCTGAAATATACAGGATATCCCATTCTCAAAACTCTGACCTTTAAAGGTATAACACTTTCCCATTCATATAGAGGTAAAAAGTTGCAGAACAGAGGATAACATTTGTCTTGTTGGAGGTTTACAGGGGCATTATGACCTGACCTACATGGACAGCTGCAAGAACAAAGGATTCTGACCCCAAGAAGTCTGCAACAACCAGCCATACCCCCTCCTCTTTTAGTATAAAAGAAGCCTGAATTCTAACTCAGGTAAGATGTTTCTTTGGGACGCGAGTCCACCATCTTCTCGGTCTGCTGGCTTTCGAATAAAGTTGCTATTTCTTGCCTCAACGACTCGTCTCTTGATTTATTGGCCTGCCGTGAGGTGAGCAGTACAAGTTTGGACTTGGTAACAGTGTCACAACTACAAGGAGGTGTCTTTCTTGTTGTAGACATGTGCTACCATGCAGGAGGGCATGTGGTGGAGATACCAGGCTTCCGCATGGAATCCCAGGGAGCAACGTGAAAGTTCTGGCTCACACCAGGCACTTGCAGGCACTTGCCTGCAAGGTCAGGCACACACACAGGAAAGCATGTGTGCACATGCACACAGGTGCACACTCATGTGGTTGTGCCTTGTCCACTTTTTACTCCAGGATCATCTGAGGTCATGACTTTTGTCTCACACTGCTTTTAGAGGTTTTGCCTGAGTCCTGCTGGGATTTGAGTCTTGGTTTTGGCCACAGACTTAGAATGAAATTTGACATTTTAAACTAAACTTATGCTGCCTTTCAGCTGGAGGCCACAGATTTGTGGTACCCTCCCATTGCCGTGACACAGAGGCAGCTACTGTGGTCACCCAAATGAGGTTGGAAGGGATGCTGATCTGAATGTGTACTTTCCCCAGGACCAGTGGAGATGGTTGTTCAGATCGTGTGATAATATAATACTTTAAAGTCGCCCCCCATCTCACCCGCCCTTCCTGCTTATAGACAAGAAGACTTTTTCTAATTTGCACAAAAATGCCATATGAGCTACTGGCAGCCCAGGAGCTGGGGATAGCTTCCTTTTAAATGTGAAAAGGCAGAACAAGGGAAATCCCACCCACCTCCTTAGAAAAGGAAACTAGGCAACAGGCTTGGTGTAAAATACGGGGAAGCCATTGGTGCATTTTTTTTCTGAGGTCGAAGAATTCTCTTATGAAACTTCTCAGGAAATGGAAGCGTTCATTCAGCCATTCCTTCAGGGCTGATTTTCCATTAGCTCAGTAGGTCCAGTACCAAGGGCCCACAGTGCTTTTAGGGGCCTATCGTAAAGTATATTACATATTACATAAGGTAGATTATATACTTATTATATTATATAATTATATAAAAATATAATTAGAAAATTTTTAAATGGAATAAAGGGCCCGCAAAGCTAAAACCACGTAGGACTCACCATAGTCCTACTGCAGCCCTGTATTCATTCATCCAGGGAAGCAGCCAGCCAGTCAGTCAATATATTATTCCTTAGGACAGCCTATAATATATATTAGGCAATTGCTTTATGCTGAATGCAGGTGTGGTAAGGAGAAGAGGGCACATGTAGGTTTTACACAGAAGGTTTTACATAGTAGGTTTTTCAGATCTACAAAATATTCCCACAGCAGTGCACCTGTTCCTCGTGGCTAGAAGAAGAATGTTGGGGCCCAGGGACTGAAGTGACTGACCCACTGCAGCTGGCAGAGTCTGAGCCCATACAGCCCTCATTCACATTCTGCTCTTCCTCTGAACCTCAAAACTGAATGCTACCCTTCTTCAATGTTTCCCTGATTACCCAATTATTTGGTCTGCCCACCCCCATGCCTCTGAAACAAGTAGAGCAGGGTTACTGGGCATTGCAAAGCAAAGAACAACAGCATCTTGCTTTTATTTCTCAACGTTTCTCTTCTGAGTTACCAACTCTTTATCTGTGTTTGGGAGTGATGGGGGAAGACAGGTGATGACAGGGTTCTGTGGGCTCAGAGTGAGGCACAAACAGGAAGTCAAAAAGAAAAGGTGATAAAATGACTTTCAAATTTTTCTTCCCATTGAGGAAGCATATGTTTATTGTGACATGACTAGAAAACAGAGACAGGCATATAAAATAAAATTCACCTAGATTTTGATTTCTGGCTATGTAAATGGCCAAATGGAACTAGAAATTAAAAATACAATTATTAAAATTAAAATCTATATGGAGGTTTAACATCCAATTGGAATTGACTGAAGAGAGAATTAGAAACTTGGGACACAGGTATGAAGAAACAACACAGGATGAAGCCAAGAGGTTGTCATTGGGACTGCTGGAGAAAGGACCTCTGAAAACCCTCTCCTCCATGAAAGCAATGAGAACGCTGGCAGAAACGGACAAAGCAAACTCTTTTAGAACTCTGTAAATGAACTCCAGGAGTGTTTGCTCAAGAAAAATGGCTGAATTGCAGTAAGAACCCTGAGCTTTGGGAAATTTAAATTTTCCCCCTGCTCAGCTTTACGTTAGCCTTAAAAATCAACAGCCTGCAATCATGGTGCAAAAGAGCAGTCTAGCAACTGCTGGAGGGGTCAGAACAGGATTGGAGCTCTTTCAAAGCCTCATGCTCAGAATTGTCATCAGTTGAAGTTTCTAGCAGTTCCCTAGAAAATCCCATTTACAAGGCTTGTCTCTTTGTGACTTGGGACAGAGTTTGCCCAATGCAAATAACTTGTTCCCTTGGGCTGTTTGTCAAAAACAAACAGTGGTTAAACTTTGTACTCTCCCCCAGCCCAAATTCCTATGTTGTTCTAACCCCCAGTACCTCAGACTGTGACTTGTTTGAGAGAGGGTCTTTAAAGAGGTAATTAAGTTAAAATGAGGTCATTGGGAGGGGGTCCTAATTCAATATGACTGGTGTTGTTATAAGAAGAGGAGATAAGTTACACAGACATGTGTAGAGGAAATACCATGTGAGGACATAGGGAGAAGATGGTCCTCTCCATCTGTAAGCCGGGGAGAGAGCAACCAACCCTGCCAACACCTTGATCTTGAAATTCCAGCCTCCAGAATTAGGAGACAATAAATTCCTGTTTAAGCCGCCTAAGTCTGTGGTACTTTGTTATGGCAGCCCTAGCAAATGAATGTGCTTATTGAATTCCACAGGGATAGTAAAATACCTTTTCATAGTACCACTTTAATAGGATTAATTTATGTAATCAAAAATGAATAAGAGAGATTTAAACAAATGTTTGTGGATGCTTTCCCAATTTTTATTCACCTTTGGTGTCCTGATTCATTTGAAAAGAGATGAAAAGAATATTAATATATTTGTCTAACAATATCGAAAAGTATTTCTAGTGTAAGCTGATAATTTCCATTTTCTTCAGAAAGATTCCTGTCTTACATGTTGACATTGGTCCCAGTCCATTCTTAGAAAAATTGTGATTTTTACTGATGTTGAAAAAGTAACAAAATAAAACCAACTAAGGTGCAGCCACCAAAATTACATCAGTGTGTGAGAGTGGAGCCCTTGTGATTTTCGATGTCACTTAACTCACTGAAGTGTGACCGTGACTCTAAGACCAATTTTTCACGGATTGTGTTTCAGGCTTTGAAATGAGTGTGAGCTGAGGATGCAGAATTTTCTTTGCTTAATAAAAAAGATTAAAAATGAAAAACATGAAAATATCCACAACACTAATAACGGAAAACAGGAATGACACATGTATATTTACCACGCACATAAAAGTTTAGATACTACCTGTCTATGTATGTACAGAAATATAAAGTAAAAGGAGACCGCCTGGTCATCAGAAAAAAAAAAAGATTCAATCAGTGTGTATGCAAGTTGTGTTTGTTTTTCATATCAGAAAGATCATTACGGTGTCCTGAGGTAGGTTTTTTATTTTAAAATTAATTAATTAATTAATTTTTGGCTGCAATGGGTCTTTGTTGCTGTGCGCATGTCTTCTCTTGTTGCGGCGAGCGGGGGTTACTCTTTGTTGCGGTGCGTGTGCTTCTCATTGCAGTGGCTTCTCTTACTGTGAAGCACGAGCTCTTAGGCACATGAGCTTCAGAAGCTGTGGCTCGCGGGCTCTAGAGTGCAGGCTCAGTAGCTGTGGCGCAGGGGCTTAGCTGCTCCATGGTATGTGGGATTTTCCCGGACCAGGGCTCGAACCCATGTCTCCTGCACTGGCAGGTGGATTCTTAACCACTGCATCACCAAGGAAGCCACTGAGGTAGGTTTTTGAAGTGAGTGAAGTAATCTCTGGAAAAAGAGAAGCTCCTTTTGTAGAGATGAATAAAACCTGAAAAATCTGATCTCCAAGTTCAGATCACAGCCTTTACTCTGAGCATGCTGGCTGTCTTGCCATTTGCATTTATATTTTTATGACTGTATGTGTGCTATTTGCTTTATCTTGAATGCCCTTCCCCCGGTGGACTCCTGTTCATCTTTCAAGAGCTGATTTATTATCTCCTTTCTAAAGCCCTCTGTGACCGACCCCACTTGAGTTGGAACTAGGAGCCCACGGCTATCAGGACATTTCAGTGACACCCCATCACAGCCTTCTCACAACCTTTGCAGCTCATGCTAAGT
The DNA here is from genome assembly GCF_963455315.2 of Globicephala melas. Classification (NCBI taxonomy): domain Eukaryota; kingdom Metazoa; phylum Chordata; class Mammalia; order Artiodactyla; family Delphinidae; genus Globicephala; species Globicephala melas. Next base: position 7,677,032 of record NC_083317.1, on the reverse strand, counting down.
GTCTGGTTTCCTTGTTGGACTGTGGATGCCTCAAAGTTCGTTTATCTTCTTTATTTCCATATTCCTAGCATTTACATAGTGCTTCAACATTGGAGGTTCCCCCCAAATACCTGTTGTTAAGTGAAGAGAATGGACCTAAGGAACTATAGAGAAATGTTGACTGGAAATGTCTGACATGTATTATTAAATTAAAAGATGGCTTGTGGTTCTTAGAAAAGAAAGTGGGAGATTTCTGTTTCTGCGTCATGTCAGATTACCTAGGAATGACCCTCAGCTAAAATACAAGCTAGACACTGGAAAGTTACAAACTCCCGAATTTTAATCAAAAATAAGTTCAATAACAAGTAAGGGATGGAACTTCTGGGCTTGGTGAAGATGGAGTCAGTGCAGCCTTTGTCTCCCGTTGCTTACAATGAAGACTTCTAGACAAAACACAAAATGCAACAACCTGCAGACTCTGAAAAGTTACCACTAGTGGGAAGATTGGGGAGGGGTACCAAAACTTGAAGAATGACTTGTTTGGGGGTAAATTTCTTGTTTTTTTTTTTCTCTCTTTTATCATCTGGCTTTAACCTGAGAGTGGTCCCTATGCAGAACTGGGCTGTGGTGCTGCAACAAAATCTCAGAGAGAAACCCTGTCTTTCTGGCCAAAGGACCAGGACAAGGTCCCCTCTGGGCTGGAGAATGGGGGTGGGGAGCTCTCATTAATTTTGTATCTCTGCACCCAGCTCTCAGTGCTGCGTAGTCCAGAGCTGTGAGAAAATCTTTCTGGCCAGAGGACTGGGAAAAGAGGTCTCTGTGGACCAAAGAGTTTGTGGCTGCGTTTTCCTCTCCTCACTGCCTTACTCTGAGAATGAACTCTGAGCCTGTGAAACCGGGCAGCAGTATGGGTGGCCAACACGTGGAGAGAAATCCTGTCTTCACAGACAGAGAAGAGGGGGTCTGGGAGCTGAAAAGGATGGGGAATCTCACAGAGGACAAAACTGAAGAAGAGTATCCCCTAATTCTGTGTATGAATTGATGCAAATCATGAATAAAAAGAAACGATGAATGAAAAGAAACTACTATGTGTTTCATAACATATAATCATACTTTGAAACGACTTCAATGAAGAAACTCTAATGGGAGTTCAATAATACTTAGAAACGAATGATACTGAAATGTAGAATGTCAAGATTGTGGGATACATGGAAAGTAAGAAACATGTATAGACCTAAATGCTTATATTAGAAAAGAAGAAAGTCTGTGCAGAATATCCAACTTAAGAAATTAGTAAAAGAACAACAGGATGAATCCATGGGAAATAGGTAATAAACATCAGTGTGTAAATGAATAAATTAGAAAACATAATATTGAGTGAAAAAGCAAGTTGTATAGAATATATAAAATGATACCATTTGTACAAAGCTAAAAGTAAGCATAAGTAATATATCATTCAGGGGCACATTCAAAATTATTTTTTTAAAGAAATTAAGAGAATGATAAAAATAAGTAGTTACGTTAGGGTGGAGAAGGAATACAGAAGGAGATATAGCAGTAATGTTCTAGCTCTTAAATCGAACAGTCAAATTGGAAGTGTTTTCTTATACCCTGTAATGTAATACGTGACATGCATTATTTTGTACTTACCAAGTGCTATACTTTAAAAGCTTGCTAATTCCATTTGTTGTTGCAGTATTAGCCTGCTTATCTTTTGTGCAAAGGCTCCTCTTGTTCTGTGTTTTCAGAACTGTTTTTTCTTCTTTTTTTAATTGAAGTATAGTTATTTACAATGTTTCAGGTATACAGCAAAGTGGTTCAGTTATACATATATATATATTCTTTTTCAGATTCTTTTCCATTATGGTTTATTACAAGATATTGAATATAGTTCCCCTTGCTATGCAGTAGGTCCTTGTTGTTTATACAAACTTATATTTTTATGTAAAGAATTGGAAACAATAAAAAAGAATTGTGACATAATCTAATCTATATAATTCTGCTTTGTACCATCATTTAAATGTTTCCAAACATCTGTTGGCTCAAAATAGCTATAATGTCTTTTCTTAAAGTTACCCTGTGATAAGAACTGTTAACCACTCATTTATTCGGGTCATGTTTATTAAATGGAATCCATGTGCTAGGTAATGAGTTCCCAGCCTCAGGGAGCTTACAGTCCGTCTTCTCATTCCTGTAGAAGCTCAGAATCAGGAATTCTGACTGGAACTTCCAGAAATGAGGACCCTTGCCTGCATGCCCTAATGACCAAGGGTTCATGATAACTGACATCCAACTGGGTGCCTGGGGTCTTCGGAATGTATGGTGGGGGCAGAGGAAGGAGGGAGGCTCAGTGCCTCTGGGGCGTAAACTCCATCCATGGTCTCCTTGGCTCCGTGACCCAGCTAGTGGGGTTAAACAGAAATACATGATTGTGTTTCTCACCCTTCAACTAGTTTTTCATGCATTTTTATTTCCTTGATGGTGAGTCAGAAACTGGGTCTCTGTAGAGTAGGATGCTGTCTACTTAGCCTCCTTGACGGCTTTCTGTGCAAATAACCATAGGAAATTCCACAACTGAGAGTCAGCTTAGAGGTGGACAAGACAAAATTGGGGGGGAGGACGTGACATGTGAGACCTGTGCTATAAATGATAGTCCCCGTTTCTTCTCATTCCTCATTATCACGTCACTGTCATCTTCATGGAATATTCCCAAGTAGTTACTGTGAGCTGGGGATTCCCTAAGCCCTTTACCTTGTCTATTTCATTTAATCCTTATAACAACCCCATGAGCATGTGCTATGATTCTATCCCTGTTCTACAAATGAGGAAACTGAGGTGTGGAGACCACTGATGTCACATCCCTGGGGAATCTGGCCTCACAATCTCGAAAGAAACAGGTGGACACTGACATTGCAAGACAGCATTGAGGCCAGTGGGGTTAGAGGAGGAATGGCCTGTTGGTGTGTTCGTGGGTCAGTCATGCCTTTGACTTTGTGTTTGAGGAGTCTGCTTGATTTCCATAGCAACGTTGTCTGGTCTAAGTTATTTCCCCAAAGCCCAAAGGCACGTGCGCATGTGTGTGTGTATGTGTGTGTGTGTGTCTTAAAAAGAATTATTGCACTTCATAATTTCTCCACTGAGAGCTTCTCTGGTTAATCTTCCAAGAGTTTAACTCACTTGAAAGTGAATAGAAACAGCCCATCTTTTTGGTGGTGTTTCATTCCTTGAGTAAGAGTACGTTAGAATAAGGAGTGATGAAGGAGGGACTGCTTGTCATTGGTGGTGAACAAAAAGCCCAGGAAGCTGGGAAGCCAGACTGAGGCCCAGTTGAGGGATCTAACAGGCACTGAGCAAACACAGGTCAGACCCTGCAAGATGGAGATTTAACAGGCAAAGCCTTATTTTTAGATTCACGGCGACAAATGATGACTGGAGATGTTTTGTGCAGAATACCAATATGATGAAAGCCATCCTCAAGAGAAAGCCCTCTGGATAAAGCTGGAAGTATGCACTCAGTAGATAGAAAATGCATCAAAATTGCCTGGAGAATGTGATTCCAATAAAATAAGATGGAATAAACCACCCTCACCACTTTGGAATTCTGTAAAATTAACCTATATTGCCAATATTCAGAAACAAAGAATTGACTGCAGGCGTTTTGTCTTTTTATTTCAAATACCAGGCTACATGATGTAATGTTTTCCTTTACTCTTTGTTCTCATTCTCAATAAAAACTGCACTGAATTAGTGCAGTAATAAAGTGTTCTGCACTAATGTTTATAAGTCTTTGTGAGGGAGAACGATCTTGGTGATTTTCCAAGCCCAGTGTCAAAAAGAAGCAGTATAGAGTAATCTCTGCCATAATGTAATGGTAATTCTAATTCATTAGGCTCAGCCAACTGCTGATCATTTAAACAACAACAAGCCCTGTCTTATGCTCAGGTTAAGAATACCTTCAATAAACAGTTGTACTTCTTCTGTTACTGAAATTTTGGGTGGCCAATGAGGTTCACCTTTAGCTACACAAAAAAAATATTGAAAAGTGTATTTTTTTTAATGTTTAGAGAAAGGCATTCTACATGTGTACTCCCAATTGTACTCTCACCAAAGTAACTGATAAATTCATAAATCAGGTATTGAATTAAGTAATACACATTATTTATTAAGTGTTTATTGTATGCCTGGCACCAAATGCTTTATGTGCGTCAACCAACTAACAACACCTTACAACAGCCCTCATAGGTGGGTGATGCTACGATATCTACTTAACATATAAGCAAACTAAGACAAAGAGAGGTTAAGTGAATGTTCTGGGTCACACAGTTTTATGGACTGAATTGTGTGCCTCCAAAATTCCTATATTGAACCCTAACCCCCTCATGTGACTGTATGTGGAAATAGGAACTTTAGGGAGGGAATTAAGGTTAAACAAAGTCACCTAATCCAGTAGGACCATTGTCCTTGTAGAGGAAGAGGTACTAGAGAGCTTTCTCTCTTTCCACGTGCCACATGAGGACACAGCCAGAAGGTGGCTCTCTACAAGCCAAGAAGAGAGGCCCTACCAGAAACCAATGCTGATGGTGCCTTGCTATTGGACTTCTAGCCTCCAGAATGGTGAGAAAATAATTTCTGTTGGTTAAGCCACCCAGTCTGTGGCATTTTGCTATGACAGCCCTAGCAGACTAAGAGTAAGAGTGGAACTAGGGTTCTAATTTAGGGAGTCTGTCTCTAGAGCCTATGTCCTCAACTGCCACACTATTATATCTATTTTTGAAAACAGGGATCATGTGTTCATTGTCACCTTTATAACTCCTGTAAGTTCCTTATACTTATATTTACAAAATAAAATGGAGAGTAGATGAATCATCATGGCCCAAGTGATGTTGCCACTGGGTGTTGTAACTTGACTGCCAAATAATACCTGCTCACCATTTGTCTTTCCCATCATATCTACCATTTGTTCCCCACCAGCTCTCCTAAGCCTGTCCGTTCTTACCTTGTCTACCATACAAATGTACTTATTCTCTACTCAATCTGGAGCAGTGGCTACCAGATTCAGAATGTTGCTTGGAGACACTAAACAACCTTGATTCTTTTTGAAAGAAATCATGAGATAGCCTCAAATCAAATCATAAACTGCAGGATTCTTCTTCAACCTCTCCCATTCTATATTCGTTTCTCTCTTCTCCAACAGTTCCGGGTTCCCAAAAATCTATACACTTATCATTGGCTCTATCCTACGAGCACACAAAGCAGCTTTGGAATTATCACACCTATAAGTCTACTGAAGAATTGTTTGTACAAGACTCAGACCTCACAGCAGAGGACCAGATATGCTTCTACTTGAAACAGGAAAGCCCCTGTGACTTTACAAGAAAGCCCCAGTATGTACCAGTAAATAGTGAGCCACAGACCGCCAAATGCACTTGAAAGCCAATTAGACCACTTCCCTGCTTCCAAAAATTCTATAATAGAACACTCACCAATCAAAGACTCTCTTAACATTTCCTCCTTTTACTCTGTAAGTCCTGTGGGTTTCTACCGAAGGAAAGAGATAGTAGCAAACTATCTCGTATGATCTGAATAAGCAACCTTTTGTTAATAGTACAGGTGCTCTGTGTACTTTTGAAACCATCATCCGCAAACCTATGAGGTAAACTTAAAAATTGAAATTCTTTTTAATCTTAGACGATTCCCACTGAGGTAGTGCAATCCAAGTACTGAGTTCCAAAGTTATTGGATTCATCCTTTTTTCTATGTAGCCTTGTTATCTGTTTTATATCTAGTTAGGTTCATTTGTTTCTAATGGTATTTCCTTTTAGGATTTGTTTTTGTGATCCTTTTTTTTTTTTTAAAGAAATTTTAAACCACTTAAATAGTTCAAAAATTAAGTCAGCATAAAAAGATATATTCAGAAAAGTCTCATTCCCACCTCTTCTTCTATCCTGTTTCTGCCCACCTCCTGTATGTGGCCATTTTCATTTGTTTCTGCTTTACCCTGTGTTTCCTTTTGTAAAATAAACAAACTTAGATGCACACACATTCTTATTTCTCATTTTGACCCTGCAGAGGGAATATATTTCAGGACAGGAAGCTGTATGATGATTTTCTTCTGCTAAAGCAATTTGAAATCTCTGGACGTGCTCATTTCCTTTTATCATAGAATCCATAGGCTTATCAATGATACAGTGGAGCTGAACAGTGGGAGCTGGAAGCAGACTGGCCCAGGTTTAAATCTGGGCTGCCCAGAGCCACAGTGTGGCCTGGATAGGCTACTTAGCTTCTCTTATTCCTCATCTGTCATAGCTGGGAAAATAATGACCAGAGTAGAGAAATGATCTACAAGAAATTTCACAGGTGAAAGCCTTGACCTAGGGCTCTGTTTGAGGACATCACTGGCAATTCTCTTAGTGCCATTCCTTCCCTTGGTCATGCATAAAAGCTGACCTTTCTTGTAGAATTAGCAGCATTGATCAATAACATTTTTTCCCTTACCTCAAGTGATTGGTTGCTTGTTGATTTTTTTCAAAAGGAATAAAAACCATTCAGAGAAAGATCTGGAGACATCATGTTTCATCTTCCTGTCGATGTCAGGGTTTATTTTATGCCTTACTATTCTTTGAACATTTCAAAATACCCTTTGGTGCCTGATATTTGAAGAGTCACTCGTCTCTTCATTGTCCCCCATTATTCTGCATTGTCCAGGCAGTGGTTCTTAACTTTTTTTGGTCAAGGACCCTTTTGGGAATCTTATGAAATTCATGGATCCTCTCTTCTTAAAATATACAAACATACAACAGTTTGCAAAGGTTCAAGGGCTCAGGAACTCACTGAAATTTGTGGGATCCTAGGTTCAAACAAAACAAAGAGAAGCAAAACCAAAAGAACAAAACAATTCTGCTTTAGGAGAAGGTGTGTGTGTGCATGTGAGGAGGAAGAGGTTTAAGGGAAAATAGAGAAGAGAGGGTTTCATTAAACTGCAACTGGGTTATGCGCAGGTCATGTGCTTTCTCAGTGGCCAGTGCTCACCCTACCAGAATCTTCCTCACCAAATTGCAATTGTCAATATTTGTTCCTACATTTTCAAGTCTGGGGATGGGGGTTCCTGTGGGCAGGAGTTCTGTCTTGGCCACTATTTTATCTCTGTCCCCTGCTATAGTGTTTGGCAATGGTGTTTGATAATATGCCCAGTAAGTATTTGTTAATGGCTAAAGGAATAAAAGGGCCCAGGTGATAATAATTCATTTATTCATTCATCATATAATATTTATTGAGGACCTACTATGTGTCTGGCATTTTGACGAATTCTGGGCATCAAAAGATGACATGGTCCCTGGGTTCATCGGATTTATAGTCTTCTAAGAATGGAATAAACATCTAAATGAATGTAAAATTATAACTGTAACAAATGCAATGAAGAAAAGGTGGATTCTTCTATAAAACATAACACGGAAATCACACTTGGGTTCACGTGGGAATTAGTGAAAGTGTCCCTGAGGATGTGGCATTTGGGTTAAGACTTTAAGGATGAGCAATGGAATGAGTGAGGTAGGGGTAAGTGGACTATATCAAGGAAGCATTTCTGGCAGAAGGAGGCTCTGTTGGAGGAGGGCCCCTGAGATGTCCAAGGAACTGAAAGACTAGTGTGTTTGGGGTAGGGGTGAGGGGAACTAAATAAAATATTGCTCTGGCTACAGAGGGAAAAATGACTTGGAGGAGGGCAAAGTGTGTGTGGGTAGAAGAGTGAGGAAGCTACTTCAACAGTACAAAGAAGAAATTATAGTTATCAGAAGCAGAAGAGAACCAGTGGAGATGGGAGACTAAAATGGACTGAAGATGTATTTAGGAGGCCAAATGGATAGACCTCTGTAATGAATTATTCATGGGGGTGAGTTAGAAGGAAGAGCCAAGAATGATGCCCAGATTTCTGGCTCAGGCAATGGGATGGATGGTGGTGCCACTGCGAATCTTGAGTGCAGGAAAATTACATGTTTGGTTTTGGGAATGTTAATTGTATTGTGACTTTGAGATATGCAAGGATATTGAATAGGTCCTTGGGATAACCAAGTCTCAAATCCACAGAAGATGTCTGGATTGGGTATATACTTGGGATGTCAGTGGCATGCGGATGGAATTGAAGCCTGGGGGCAGATGAAATTGCCAAGGGAAGGGTTTGTGATGAGAAAAACTGAGGGTGAGACTATTGTGAAAATTTAACATTTGAAGGTGGGGAAGGATGAGCTTGCCCAGCATGTTGAGAGAGAGAGAGGGTGGCTAGAGAGATAGGAAGAAAGACAGAAGAGTGGAGGGTGACACAAGCCACGGGACAGGAGTGTTCAAGAAAGGCAGGTGGTTAACAGTGCCAAGAACCGGTGAGAGAAAATTGCCCCAAACCGAAAAGTATACACTGGATTTCAGACATGGTGGTCATTATCAACTTAGTGAGAGCTGATGGGTAAAGGAGTCAGTGAAGTGGTAAGAGAAGTGGGTTTGGGGTGAGGAAATGGGGTGAGTGAATTTAGGAAAGTTTTTCAAGAACCTGACTATGAAGATGAGGAGAGAAGGCGATAGTTAGCAAGGGACATGGGATTGAGTGAGTTTTTAAAGACGTGGGACACCTGCCCACGTTCAAATACTGATGCAAAAGGCTCTGGTTGAGTGGGAAGGGCTCCATGTAATGTAGGAGAAGATGTAATCAGTAGCTTATGGTTCTGGAGAGACGGGTAAAGCTAGGAAATCAAGGTGGCAGAAGGAGGCTCTGTCCTTATAGACCGTGGGCGTTGGTCCAGGTAGATTTGTGATATGGGGCAGAGTTGAGGGAATTTCTGTCTAAAAGTGCCTATTTTCTTATTGAAGTAGGAGGTGGGTGGGGGAAGATTTGAAATTTTCGGTGGAGAGTGGGACAGCAGACTGATCAGAGAAACAAAGAAGGATTAAGACAGGAGGATAATCATGAACTTGCAATGAATACTTGTTGCTTATATTCCTTCTTCCTAAAGGTACTTAGAGTTTTATAGGTGCACCCCCTCCACTATAGCCCATGAACTTTGGGGTCCCACTGGGCTTAAGCTTGTTGATACATTTCATTTTCTTGGCCACAGTCATTGGTTCCAGAAGACATATGATGTTCCTTCAGTGGTTCTTCATTCAGGATGAATTTCAAACCATCGCATAAAGTGATGGGCAGAAGTAAGCTCTCCTCATGATTGTGAACCAGGGCACATATAGCCCTGCTGGCTGCTGGTGGCCATATTGGGGCTGTGAAAGCAGAGAGATAGGAACAGATGACTGGGAGCAGACACCTTATCTGTCCATGGACTTTGCACTTGTGAGAGGCAACAAACCTCCTAAGTGTTCTAGCCTGGTTGTCAACAGCATCCTAAAACAATGTCTGACCCTGGCACCAGTTTGCCCTGATGTGTGTTAACCTTCTCTCTAGCCAGACTGCTGGGGTTAACACATGGGTCCATTGATCTGCCAACTAGACCAAAACCAAATGAAGACTAACGTATTCATTTTTGTCAGTAAGAATTTATTGAATACCTTCAAAGTGCCATATATATTCTGTGCTTGGTGATGGGGATTCAGTGATGACCTTGACCTCATAAAGTTGACCATCCAGTGGAGGGCTGCAGTAGGGCCAATGACCCAGCACCACTGATGATAAATTCTCATCAAATTTCAGTAAATGAATGTGAATGAGTTTCTCATTATCACTACAGCAGTTCAGGGTGATTGGCCATATTCTCCTGAATGGCATATTGCCTTAAAAGGTCCCCCAAACTTCAATTCCTTCAATTCAACAAACTTCAAAGCTGCTCTTGATGTTCATTTCAATCTACTTTTTCTCATCAAAAATACTAATTTTAAGGGGATGGGCAAGGAGACGGTGGGAATTTTCTCTGGGTCTAGACCTACATAGAGATGTTATCAAATGTGCTAAGCAATAAACCGGTCCTGATGCTGACGTCCAAAGCACACACACATACACACACCCACTCACTCTGGGGCCCACCCCACGCTGCTGCCAGACACTCCCCTGTCGGTGCTTGTCCCACGCTGGCCACCAGCCTTTCAGTTTTCACCGTGCTCTCTGTTGGTCGAGGAAGCATCACTTTAGAGCCGATTCCTGCAGTGGGGATTTCCCTGGAGGGACCCATGAACATGCAGAGGGAAAGTCTTTTGGAAAGTTCATGAATGCAGTCTTCTTCCTGATGACCCCAGGTTATTCCTGGCTGCCCTGTGTCTTCCCACTCATGGTGTGAATGCTTTTCACGGCTTCGTGGGGTGGGTGGAGAGGCGCCAGCTCTCAGCTTTGACACACTATAAGTTACACTTTGAGTCCAAAGTTGCACAAGTGGCCTGGACAGCAGGGCTTTCATTGACAAGAGCAAAACTTTGTGGAGAGAAAATAAAAAGGACTTGGGAGTTCCAGAAGCCACAGCTAAGAGAATTGAAGTCTTCCTGTGCCATTCAGGAAAGTGAGACCAGCTGGGAAGAGGGGCGACCGGGTAGAGGTGTTGGGGATGTGACTAGGGTTTGCACACTGCCCGGGTTTCCAGGAAATGGCTCAGGACCCCCTGTCTTGGGCCTGACTTAGGCGTGGGAAGAGGCCAAGACAAAAGGCCCTAAAGAGTTTGAAGTGGAATCAGAAATCGTCAGGACTCAGTGCCTTTTCTGTGGCCCTGGAGGATTTCAGACGTCATGGAGCAGGCTAGGGTCGGCCCAGCTTCTGTGAGGCTGGCTGCCAGCACCGACAGGGGAGTGTCTGGTAGCAGCGTGGGGCGGGCCCCAGAGTGAGCGGGTGTGTGTATGTGTGTGCATGTGAGTGCACTGTGCCTGTTTGTGTGTAGGTGGGTGCGTTTTGCCCTTGTGCAAGCTCCCCTCGTGTGTGTGCAAGTGCGTGTGTTCCAGAGCGTGTACGCGGGAGTGTGTGTGTGTGTTCCCACATCGCTCCACCGAGAGGGTGGATCCACTGGCAGGCCCAGTGGGGAGAGGTGCCCAGAAACTTCTACCCAGGAGCCTTGGCACCTGCATCCAACACAGGGACACCATGGGATACTCTCGAAGACCTTGGGGGGAGTAGCAACGAGACAGAATGTACTTAAGCCACACCCCTCCATCCCTCGGGCCAAAATGATGTATAACCCACCCCAATTCAGAGTGCTCCTAGGATGGCGGAGGGGGACATCTTGAATGACAGTTTAGATCTGAGTTAACCCCATTTAAAGTTGGAAGTGAGGGAATTCCCTGGTGGTCCAGTGGTTAGGACACTGTGCTTTCACTGCCGAGGGCGCAGGTTCGATCCCTGGTCAGGGAACTAAGATCCCACAAGCCACAAGATGTGGCCAAAAAAAAAAAAAAAAAAAAAGTTGGAAGTGATTGTCACCTTTTAATTCCCAAATTTAAGGTTTCTTTTTTCTAGGAGGAAACAAAAAGGGACCTTACGAGAAGAGTTAATTTCAGTCGCAGAGAAAGTCAGTTCTATCCGTACTTATCTGAGTGTTGTCTATAAAATTATAAACTCCCCTTGAACATGTTTTTAAAAGTTGGCTTAAAATCTTTAGAACTCCTTCTCAAATAAGACATAAAATGACATTTATAACTAAAATGCCTTTGTCTTGGAGGGAAAAATCAGAGTCTGTGAGCCTGAGGATGCCCTCTGATGAGTTTACAAAACTTGGGAAAACTTATGTGATCCTATTACTCTTTGTAGAGTTCAACATAAACATCCTATTTCAACTGGCTTTAAGATTCTAGTAAAACCAGTTTTGAGTTTGATAATTAGAACAATATAGACATTTGGGTGTGGGGCTCAGTTTTTTTCCAAAGACGTAGGATCTTTTTGATGGGTAAAGATGTACAGATGGACATTTCTATGGACCTGTGGGCTCCTGTCCAGTACATTGATTCATCGGTGTTAAAAGCATGTACTGCGGTTTTGAGAAGACTAAAACGTACATGAACTACTGCCTACATTGTTTTTGTGGCAATTGAGAGTTAAAAATGTTGAGGGAAACTCTAGATGATGACCTCATCCCACCTATCTAGCTTTTTATAAAACCCCAAACTCAGGTGAACCTGCGGGCAGGCAACAGACGGGTGATCATATCCTGCAAAAATCAGTTACATGATTGTGGAGCTCCTACTATGTGCAAGCTCACTGGATTGGCTCTGCAGCTGACCATGCCGCTCCTCTTGGCCACCAGGGCCCTCTTCTGGGGCTTCGGGGTCCTCTGTCTACACTCTCTCCCTGGATGACCTCATTCACTCATGTGATTTCATGTGCTGCTGGCTTTCGAACCTCCAGCCTGACCCTCATGTCTGATCTCCAGACCCAGACATTCACCTGCCCACTGGGCATCTTCCCTCCAATGTCTCATTAAATGCTCCTGATGGGACACGTGCAGCCACTTTCCCTCCAAGCCTGCACCTCACCCCAGGTTTCTGATTCCAGGTACCATTACCACCAGCCAGACAGAATTCTCTCCTCCCCCCAGCATCCACTCCCTGAACACATCTGGTTGATTCTGCCTCTGAAATATTGCTGGGATCTCTGCTGTTCCCTCGCCTCATGGCCACCACCGTGACCTGTATCACCTCCAGCAGCAACTCCAGCCTTCAGCCTTTCTGCTCTCCTCTCTTTTCTCCTCCTGCCACCAGGGTGACCTTGGAACAAAGCAGATCTGATTCCAACTGTGTCTGGCTTAGAGCCTTTCAGTGACTCCCTAACACTCCTCGAATAAAACCCCCAATCCTTAGAGCCTTCTCTCCGGGTCTCTGCTCCCACTACCTGAAGTCCATCCTCCTCTCGCCTGGCTGGCTTGAGACCTTCCTCGGGGGCCATATTGCCCTCTCCAGGGGGTCTTTCCTGACCCCTGCACTGAGTTAGACCTCCCTGTCACTCTCACCCATCACACCCGCCTGTTCCCTTTGAGACTCTCACTGCAATTCTTGATAAAATGCCTGTATTCCCCGATAGAATATAAATGCTGCGACAGCAGGGACTGTTCCTGTTTTATGTTTCTGGAACCGTGCCCAGAGTGGGACACGGTAAGTGCCCAATAAAGACCTGGGGAACTAAAGAAATGAGAGGAAATGACAAAGCATAACCAGCATTTCTTTCACTGATAACCCTTACAATAGCACAAATCCAGTTGGAGAGGGAACGCCTTCACCTGGGAAAAAGATAATGGGTAGTTAGAGGCTGCATGTGGTCAAACCTAAATGATCAGCCCAGGGAGTGTTTCCAAGTTTAAAGGCTGAGGGATTCTCTCTGGGTTGGGGCCGGCTGGGAAGGCTCTGGACCGGGATGCCTTTAGCTGGGCCCTGAAGACCTCGCAGGATGGGGCTTCAGGTTAGCAGAACCCCTGGGCCTTGAAGTTCCCATCTGTTACGTGCAAACAAGCTCTGGGCTAAGGTACTACCATTGAGAACTAGACACTTCAACAAAGGCTCAATTTGGCATCTTGTGGATACCATTGGCATCCCAGTGGGTGACCTAGGTCTCTAGACCACCCCTTGCCACAAATTTGCACCTGGGCATTTGTGTAGAAAGCTGAAAGTGAAGAGAAGGGTCTCAGCAAAGGTGACACAGTTACAAGAGAAAAAGAACATCAACTGATTTGCATTTGATTTGGCCAAGAATACGAAGCCAGGAACACCTATCAAAACAACTTTTAGTTCTCCAGCCTGAGCTTTGTCTCTGCCTGTAAGAGGCATGTGCACAGCCCTCGATTTTTTTTAGGGGTGATTTACGTGTGGGAAGGGAACAGAATGGGGGGACCTCCCCTCCTGATTTTCCTTTAGGTCTATGAATCTGTCCTATCTCTCAGAAGTGTACAAAGACTGGAGACCCTTCACTGAAAATTAAGTATAGTTTAAGCCTGGCCTAGACATAGTTCACTTTTATTGCCTTTTCATAATTGTTTATGTTTTCATTAATTTTACACCTTGGGAGCCACTGTTGGATCAATTTGCAGAGATACAGTTTCTGTGTCTCAGAGGACCCATTTGTACTCTGCCTTGTTAATAGCCCGTCAGAAGGAAATGGCTTGAGAAAGACGAATACTGTATGATCTCACTTATATTTGAAAAAAAACAAAAAGCCATCAAATTCAGAGAAAAAGAGACCAGATTTGTGGTTACCAGAGGTGGGGGTGGGGTGGGGAAGGGGAACTGGAGCAAAGTGGTCCAAAGGTACAAACTTCCAGTTATAAGAGAAATAAGTCCTAGGGATGTAATGTACAACATGATGACCATAGTTAATACCACCGTATGGTATATTTCAAACTTGTTAAGTGAATAGATCCTGAGAGCTCATCACAAAGAAAAAACATCTTCATTTCTTTTTTTGGTATCTGTATGAGATGATGGATGTTAACTAATAGTGATATTAGTGATAGTCATAGTGTATTGTGATAGTCATTTCACAATACATGTAAGTCAAATCATTAGGCTGTACACCTTAAACTTACACAGTGCTGTGTGTCAATTGTATCTCAATAAAATTGAAGAAAAAGAAGGAAATGCTTTGAGCATATTTTAAATTCTTCTTAAAGTTAGGGGCATACCTGCAAAACAATAGCCAAACTTCCTACCCTCCCTCCTTTCCTCAAAATCATTTTCTGGAAGATTCAAAGGTGCCCTTCCCCTAGGGGAAGGGAAAGTGATGGGCAAGGGAAGAAGCAGCAAGTGTGGGAAACACCAACTGCAAGAAAGACAGTGTTTTTCTTTTGAAAAAATGAACAAACAAACAAAAAAACCCAATAAAACCAGACCCTAAAGGATTTTTTAACCACAAGCAACAGATTTTTAAAAACAAAGAAGACCTTTACAGACTGACTTACAAATCTAGTGACATTCTTGTGATCTGTTGGAATTTCCTTGCTGTTCAACTAATGGTGAACAGTTAATGAACTCGGGGTCCCTCCTACTTATGATTCTATTCTGCTCCCTTTCTTCAAATTTGGATTCTTTCCTGACATGCGGAAAACTGGGTTTGGCTTGTAGCGTGTGAGGCAAGCCTTTTGAATGAGCACATCCTCGTAAACGTGCGTCATACTGTTAGAAAGGAGGCATCATCCTGTTAGCCTCCTTAAGCTAAATTCTGTGTTGAAGCCTTGATTTCAAGTACATGTATCAACTAATCTCTACATTCCTCATTCCAAACCATTTATGGTGAAAAGTGTAACCCAGGAGGGTAGGACGTTTCAAATACAGGGTTTTGATGTTAAATGAGAATCAAACATTTCTAAGGATCGAAAGGAAACTTGGTGTGGCGAGATAAACCCTCACCACGCTTCATCCTTGGGCTCCAAATCGCCACCAGGTGTCTGGGTTCCAGCCCGCCTGAGCTCCGGGCAGTGACGGGACCATCCCTTTGGTTTCTATTCTCACTTCTTGCTTGTTATTATCCTGGCATGATACCATGTTCTGGGAGCCTCATCATTTGCTTGGCTCTGCCTTTTAAGGCAAGAAGGGTCTGTATAACGACACCGTGTTCCTCTTCGGGCTAATCTCTGCCATCTCATCTCACTGTTCCTCGGGGAGGGATGCTGCGATGTTCCAGCCGGTGTGCCGGAGGTGCTGAGCAGAGTTCCCCAGAGACAGGAACAGCAAATGCCTGGATTCTAGGCCACGGTGTATCTGCAGTCAGCTCAGACGCTTTGTGACAGGGGCACTTGCGCAGCGCGGCGCAGATCGTGTGCGCGGGTGAGACTGGAGGCGGGGGGGATCCCCTCCTCTGTCCCAGTGGGAGGAAGACAAATCATATGTCAGATGGAATAATACACGAGTATCTAGCACGGTGCCGAGCCCTTAACGCGTTCCTAGTCAATGGCACCTTCTATTAAGCCTAGGCTGTTATGTTATGCTTATTGTATCCTCAATGTACTGGTGATTCTTTTTAGCTCATTTCCTTGCACCCCATGATTTTTGGGGTCTTTCTAAGAGTGCTTTATGAAGTGTAGAGACCTGGCCGAGGGGCGTGTATGTTTTTAGGGTCAGGGTGGGCTGGGGGAGCGGTATTTTGTGGCTGTTTCGTGGCTTGGTTCTGAGTTAATGTACTAACCATGTCTTTTATTTTCTGTGTTCTGATGCTTTGACACCTGGGGCCTTGCTGACCCTGGAGGGACTGTCCCTCCCAGGGTTAGCCAATCCCTGCACATATTGATTGATAGTAAACAGCTTGCCCGTGAGAGAAAGTTTTAAGTACAAACTGACCCGTCCAGAGTCGACGCTCCGAACCCATCCCTCTATGAGGTTTTCCCACTCCTGGGCCACTGTTCACCTGCCCTAATCACCCCCGGGCCAGGTGTCAGACAGCCAGGGGCAGCTCCTAGGCTCGGAGTCCGCTAAAATCATCCAAACCAGCCCATTCAGTCTTGCCCCTCCCTCCTGTGAAAATGGCTAAAGGAAACCTCACTGAAAATGGAGCGGGGAAGCCCTGAAACGTACAGACCCGGGCAGGAAGAAAGGTTTCCTCTGACCCTCCAATGCAAGCTGCCCGCCGCCGTCTGCAACTAATGGCAAACCCCACGGCCTGCCCCGATTCCCTGCTTTCAAGCCGCCTCCTCTGTTCTCTGGACTTGCCTATGGTTCACCATAGTTGGCTCGTCCCGAACTGCAATTTTTTGCTATTCCTGAATAAACTCATTTTGCTGGTAAAATACGTGGGTTTTTTGTTTTTTTGTGTGTGTTTTTAGGTCAACGCTCGCCACAGAAACCACAATAAAAGCTTTTCCCATCGTTTCCCCTTTCCCTCTGCCTCCTGGCCAATCCCAATGCTTCTTCCCATCACACACCCCCTCCATGGCGTGGCGTGCCGTGGGATCTGTAACAAGTCGTCTTTGCAATGGCAATCATCTCCTGATCTGCTGGCCTTACGGAACCTCAATTTTTCTACTGACACATAGAAAAGTTGTTTCTCTATTTTAAAACAGTTAACCCCTGGAGGAAATGAAGGGCAGGGTCTGTGGCTTGGTTGACAACAGTGTAGCTGGGGAGGAAGTAACAGCACCGCTAACAGTGATTGTGTTTCCTGAACCTCAGATCGGGAGCCGTGATCTGAGCCAGCACCATGTGTCAGGTGTTACGGGCATTATCTGTTCTGGACTGGAGTAGTCAGGACAGGGTGGCTGCTGCCACAGATGCTCTTTAGACAGTCCTGGGGGGATGTCAGGAGCTCACGGAAGAGGCAGCTTTGAGCATGACCTCTGCCTTTCGCTTTCAAGAATTGAAATGCTCCCCAGGGCTTCCCTGGTGGCACAGTGGTTGGGGGTCCACCTGCCGATGCAGGGGACGCGGGTTCGTGCCCTGGTCCGGGAGGGTCCCACATGCCGCGGAGCGGTTAGGCTCGTGAGCCATGGCCGCTGAGCCTGCGCGTCCGGAGCCTGTGCTCCGCAACGGGAGAGGCCACAATGGTGAGAGGCCCGCGTAACGCAAAAAAAAAAAAAAAAAAAAAAAAAAAGTGCTCCCCAAAAGAGCTAGGACTTGGGGATCAAGGCCTGGAAGGGGCCCACAGGGGAAGAGGCTCTGCCTGAGAGGGTGGAGGCTGGCTGGCATCGTTGAGGCCGGCTGCTCTGTGTGCAGAGTTTGGGGCCATAGTCTTGCAAGTAGTGGCTTCCTTGCTGCCACCTGCTTGCCGAGCTCTTAGAATGTTCCTCAGGGGAGCCATGGGGAAGGCCGCCTGGCCTTTCCTCTGGGAACTGCTCATGCACACATGGTGGGCATCAACCTGGAGAGCTGGTCCATGGCCTCAGGGGGATGGATGTCATCCGGTTAATATTTAGATTGGGGGGATGAAAACCAGAATTGTTTATTTTCCTTTCTGGGTAATCTAACTTCACTCCTTTAGCATTTTCTTCTAACCAAACTGTCAGTAGGTACACGTTTTCTGCTCCTGGAAGAGAGGGTCTTGATTTCACTGTGCTACTTCCTGGACCATAGATGTCACAGGACCTTTCTCAGCCTGACGAGATGATGGAAACTAGCCTTCTCCCCTGTTTTTTGTTATTTCCCAGGGTCCATCATTTCTAGAGCCACATTCTACTGGATTTATTATGCTGGGGTTTTAAAGTTTTTTTTTTTTTTTTAAAGAACTTGTAATGTTAAAATCAACGTGTTTCTCTTTTCTCTCCCTTTGACTTCTATTTAATTTTTTTCAAATCCCTTGTCAATTTTTATTAAAAATTTTTAAAAAATAAATTTATTTCTTTTATTTATTTATTGTTGGCTGCATTGGGTCTTTCCAAAGGTACAAACTTTTGTGCGGGCTTTCTCTAGTTACGGTGAGCGGGGGCTACTCTTCGTTGCGGCACGTGGGCTTCTCGTTGCGGTGGTTCCTCTTGTTGCAGAGCAGGTGCTCTAGGCACGTGGGCTTCAGTGGTTGTGGCACGTGGGCTCAGTAGCTTGCAGGCTTGCAGGCTCTAGAGCACAGGCTCAGTAGTTGTGACGTCCTGGCCTAGCTGCTCCGTGGCACGTGGGATCTTCCCGGACCAGAGCTTGAACACGTGTCCCCTGCATTGGCAGGCGGATTCTTAACCACTGCACCACCAGGGAAGCACCTCTATTTAATTTTTGCAATTAAAATGTCCATGAGCTATGGTGGAAGAGACCTGAGAAGTTTCGACCCGAGGAATCCTAGCACTTATATTCCTAGAAGGAGGATGGGATGGCTTTTCTCCTCTGGCCACTCCTTCAGTTTCCTCTAATTGTTCAGTATTGTTCCACAGACTCAGAATTCATTACAACTGTATAACTTCTCAATACAAGTTATTAAGGAATATAGAATGAGAAATTGAAGGAGATTTATAGAGAGGAATATTTTTGTAGGTTGCAAAAGCCGTCCATGACAGTCTCATGATGAAATCAATTGGAAACTAGGGTTTCCGTGGTGGGAAGCTGTGGGGATGACAGTAGTCTTTTGCCAGGGGCTGTCTGCACCATCTACAGAGATGCAGCCATGAGCCTCAGATTGCCTTTGGTGGGCTGTCTGTTGCTGAGGTTTCAAAAGGCGCTGCTTCCAAATGAAGTAGCCTGGATTCTGATTTAGTGACATTTGTATCTCGTATGTTTATTCTACGTCACTGAATGGAAGGTGACCATATGGCATAAACTTGATTCAGTGAGCATCTTCTATATGCGCCAGGGACATGCCCCTGCCAAGACCTTCATGGGCGATGCAGCCCTGCTTCCCTTGGACAGCCTTGGTGGCTTTGTTTTTTTTTTTTTTTTTTCTTTTTGCGGTACGCAGGCCTCTCACTGTTGTGGCCTCTCCCGTTGCGGAGCACAGGCTCCGGACGCGCAGGCTCAGCGGCCATGGCTCACGGGCCCAGCCGCTCCGCGGCATGTGGGATCTTCCCGGACCGGGGCACGAACCCGCGTCCCCCGCATCGGCAGGCGGACTCTCAACCGCTGAGCCACCAGGGAAGCCCGGTGGTTTTGTTTTACGTCCCCTTGGTGGCCTTTTTGGTGGAGAAGGGTTTGGGGAATATCTCTCAGTTCATTGGAGGCCGTGTATTTCACTTTACAACTCACAGCACTTCATAAGGACTCCTTTACTGTGAAAATACTGATCGTGAGTGTACACCAATGCGTGTGAAGGTAATAACTTATGACTTGATCTACATTAATCAGAAAATGTATAGTGGAAGACCAACTTTAAAGAATGCTAAAATGTTTGCATAAAAGGGTGTCAGGTGGAATTATTAAGACTGAGAAGGGGTGCAGAGACAATGCCAAGAGGGAGAGCATCCCTAGTGATTTGTACCAGTCGAGGCAAAGGCCCAAAGCACAGAAGACTGAGCTGGGCCCCCTGTATCCCAGCTCATTTCCTGTTTGAACCATAGCTATTTGCATATCTGTCTCCCTTTCCCTTTCCCTATTCAAGAGTAAGCTTTCTACCTAATGCAGTATTTACCCAGTGCCTTGCAAATAGCAGGTGCTCAATAAATCAATGGATGGATGGAATCATGAAAGAAAAAAATGAGACAGATAATCAAGGAATGGGCCACCGAGGTCTGCAGTGGAGGTGAGTTTGCGCTGGTCTGCACGTGGGCCCAAGGGATTCAGGCAGAGAGTGTGGGAGAGGGGTCAATAGGAGATGAAACTGCGGGTCCTTCTACAGGTACTTCTCCACAGCCCTGGTCCCAGCAGCGGTGCACAGATGGGCTCCATCCTCTCCAGGCTCCAGGGAGCCTTCCTGCCTGCAGGGGGCGCCAAATCACCCAGCACCATCTCATTTGGTGCATTCGCTTTTGCAAAGGCTTTCTCAGCTCTTTGAGGGATGGTTTTAGTCTGTGGAGATTCTGCGTGGTTTGACACGTTTACATTGGGCACAGCGCTCCCTTTCTGCCCTCCCTTGTACATTTCTAGCTCTGCTTTTAAATGAAGAGGTGGAGTAGACTTGTGGTTGCATTATTTTTCACCTGACCATTTTATAGGGTCTTTCCTCGGCGACACGTTTGGGGTAAAATCTTCATTTTTTTTTTTTAAGTTAAATGTTTGACTCTGAACTATACATGCATTCCTCCATTATGAGTTGGAATCTGCCTTTTAGCTGGAAGTCCTTCAAATATAATTTTAAGATTTTTATTAACAATCTGACTTGGGAGCTCCCTGTACCTCACTGATTCAGTGATCTGATAAGAAGTTTGTATTTCACAAAAGTGACAGTGTTACTCTAATAGAAGAAATGGAAGAAAGACCCTCCCTGGGTCAGGAAGAACACCCAGTAGCTTGCTTGCTTTCCTCTCTCTCTGTCTGTCACTCTCTGTCTGTCTGTCTGTTTCTCTTTCTAGGTGCCTGGAGACTAGTTCAGCCCTGGACTCTTATAAGGATTGAATATCCTCAAACCTCTACATAAAGCACAAAGATTCATGGCAGAGTATGAGAGAGACAAATGTCTATTTATCTCTTTTTGGACTTGATAAACAAAAGGATGTCCTCATTTGTGGAAATAACAAGGAACTCTCATTCCAGCTCTTAAAACAATCTGTCTGGCGTGTCTGCATTCTAGAAAAGTAGTGCACTAAGATGTGGCTTTGATCCTGCCTGGCCCACTTGAGGCTGATTCAGAATGTCTGGGGCCAGTTCCCTCTTGTCCTCTGTGAGCAATCAGCCCTGACAAGGTGGGTCTGGGCAGGAAGGAGGCAGCCCACAGTCGTTGTTGGGAGTAGGCTACCCTTGTCTTCCTGTCACTCGCTGTGTGACTTGGGGCAAGTTGCTTTGTCTTTCTGAGCCTCAGTTTCCTTATCTGTAAAAGAAGAATAATAATACTTTCCAGGTTGCTGTGAGGTGTACTATACAAGGCATGCAGGGAATCTTACCTGATCCACTGTAAGCTCTCCATAAAGAGAACAGCTGGAGGGCAGCAGCCTCCACACCTTTGTGCCATTCCTCCCTTCTGGAATATTCTTTCTCCTCCTCTGCCTGTCAGAGTCCCATCTAATGCCATGAGGAGGCCTCTCTGAGCATCCCAGCCAGCTTTATCCTCAGGAATTCTGATTCATTTATTGTCTGTACCACTCACTAGGGTCTTTTCATGTTCTGTCTATTGTTTTTCCCTTGACCATTTTTAAGGGTTTTATTTATCACTATTATAAAAAAGTTAAGTGTGAATCTTAGTTCCTCAACTAGGCAGTAAGTCCATGGAGTTTACTTTTCATTTTTATTTATTTATTTATTTTTGGCTGCGCTGGGTCTTCGCTGTTGTGCGTGGGCTTTTCTGTAGTTCTGGCGAGCAGGGGCTACTCTTTGCTGCGGTGCACGGGCTTCTCATTGCAGTGGCTTCTTTTGTTGCAGAGCACGGGCTCTAGACACACGGGCTTCAGTAGTTGTGGTGCACAGGTTCAGTAGTTGTGGCATGCGGGCTCAGTAGTTGTGGCGCACGGGCTTAGTTGCTCTGTGGCACATGGGATCTTCCCAGACCAGGGCTCGAGCCGGTGTCCCCTGCATTGGCAGGTGGATTCTTAACCACTGCGCCACCAGGGAAGCCCAGTCCATGGAGTTTAGTGAATGTATTTTTGCACCTCCAACCTCATCCCTTAATCAGATAACCTGAAGAGAATTTTGTATCTTTTGCATAAGCTCACTAAATACTTGAAGATAATATCTAAATAATATCCCTAGAGTGGGTTACTTGATTCATTCTACTGGCACTACACAAAGCTTTTGTTCTTTTGAAGTGGGTTCTCACTCCCGCAGCCAGCCTGGATCAGGTGTCACGTACATAAATAAAAATCATTCAGTAATTCAGCAAGTGTGGACGCCTATTATACGAGTCAGGCACTGTGTTGGTTATGGGATACACTAATGAATAACACCAGACACAAATCCTGTCGTCTTGAAACTTGTGGTTTGGGGGGGGTGATGAACATTGATCAGTGTATAAAAGCTGTGATGAGTTTTATGTAAGAAAAAGGTATAGAAGCCTATGGCTGAAGATAAGGGTGGGGACGTGGTATAAACTGGTGAGTAGAGAAGGCTGTCTTGGTGTCAGAATTAACATTACCCACGTGAAGGGGAATGTGGAGAGAAGGGAGTTATTGGACTGGTGAGCCAGCACCCTGTGGTGGGAGAGTGTGGGCTGGCCATAATGGGAAACGGGGCTAGAGCGGTGGGCAGGGGCCCACGCGCAGGCTGTGGTCATATCAATAACTCAGCCTTTCCTCTGAAAGCAATAAGAGGTCACTGGGGGCGTTTTGAGGAGGAACCAGAAAGGACCTGATCTGCATTTTCATTGAAAAGGGCTGCAGTGTGGACAGTGGGCTGGAGGACAGTGCACGTGGTCACAGGAGGGCAGCTAGAGGCCTTCCTGATGGTCTGGGTGATTGGAGCAGCTGCAGAGAGGGAGAGAGTGGATGGATTCAAGAGGTAGGAGTTGAAATGGGCTGAGCTTGAAGCTGGATTGGAGAGGGGCATGGGGAAGATGCAGGGGTCCGATGTCTCCTGGGTTTCTGGAATGAGCATCTGGAAGGATGGAGGTGCTGTACGCCAACATGTGGACTCCTGCGAGAGGACCGCGCTTAGGGGGTATTTGTGAATTTAGTTTGGTTGTGTTGCGTTATGGTGCCTTTGAAACCCAAGCTCCAAGAGGAGCTTTCACGGGGGCCGTTGGATGAAGCATTCAGGAACTCTAAGGACAGGTCTGGGTTAGGGGTAAGCTTAAGAGTCACTGGTGTGGGGTAACTGAAGTTGTGGGTGGGAATGAGAATTGGAGACAGGATAGAATGAGGGAGAAGAGGGCTTAGATTGAACCTTGAGAAACTCTGACATTCGTGGCTGGGTACAGGAGTATGAGCTTGAACAATAGCCTGAGGGATGGACAGAGGGGAAGAAAAACCACGGAGGTTAGATGTCATAGGAGCCCAGGGAAGAGAGCAGAGCCAGAGGGAAAGTGTGGTCAACATCAGAAATGGCTGGAAGGACAAATAAAATGAAGATTGGAACTGGCTCATTGGATCTGGAGACTAGACGTCATTGAGGAGCTGAGTGAGAGATGTGTTGCTGGACCAGTAGGGTCAGACCCCAGTGGGAGGTGTGGATGGGCAAAGAGAAGAGGGAGGAGGGAAGTATAGACAATTCTTAATTTGCTTGTGTGGGGAGAGAGAAAGAGAGCAATGCGGAGCTGTGGAAACAGGGGAGAATTTCTTTATCTTTGTTAGTTGTTTTTTTTTTAAATTAATTAATTAATTTATTTTTGGCTGTGTTGGGTCTTCGTTTCTGTGCGAGGGCTTTCTCTAGTTGTGGTGAGCAGGGGCCACTCTTCATCGTGGTGCGTGGGCCTCTCACTGTCGCGGCCTCTCTTGTTGTGGAGCACAGGCTCCAGATGTGCAGGCTCAGTAGTTGTGGCTCACGGGCCCAGTTGCTCCACGGCATGTGGGATCTTCCCGGACCAGGGCTCGAACCTGTGTCCCCTGCATTGGCAGGCGGATTCTCAACCACTGCACCACCAGAGAAGTCCCCTTTGTTAGGTTTTTAATAAGAGAGACTTGAGTACAATTACAGACCAATGCAAAGTATTCACTGGCAAGGGAGAGGCTGAATATTCAGGAGAAAGAGGATCTTATCTAGAGTGTTTTAGGGTGAGTGGCTGTCCTTGTTTGCCCAGGACAGAAGGGTGTCCTGGGACCCAGGACTTTCAGTGCAAAACCCAGAACAGTCTTAGGTTAACTGGGATGTTTGGTCACCTGAGTTTTTAGAGAAGGTGAGAGGGGATGAGATCCAAAGCATAGGAATAGGAACCTACTTCTGCAGGAGGAGGGCCACCTTCTCTCTTGCAATGGAGGAAAGGAAAGGATGAACTGAGGTGGAGGGAGGTTCATAGGCTTGTTCTGCAGAGGAATCGAAGGGTGCTCATCTGATGTTTTCAATTTCCTTTAGGAAGTAAGGGGTGTGATTATTTGCTGAGGGGGGATGAGTGGAGAAAGTTTCAAATGCTTCTCATGGAGCCTGGAAGAGCAAGTTGACCAGAGAAATATAGTGGTATTACTGGGTGGTGGTGAAGGGCCATGTGAGGTTGGGTGCCATGAATTTATAACAATGCTCATTTGCCCGTCACGTGTATGGGATTATCCAGCAGAGATCAGCTGCTCAAGGGCAGCTTAGAGATGGTGGATTGTTGGCTTCCCACAGGGCTGACATTTTTCCAGCTGGTGCAACTATTCTAGCAACAGAACAAAAGGGTGAAAGGAAAAATTTAATGTACTGCCAAGAATTTTATTAAAGTGGTGGAAGACAGAACTTAGGCTGCATAAAGAAAAAGTGAAGAACTTAGGCTGGAGAAAGGAAGAAGTGATGATGGATTTGGAGTAAAATCAATGGATTGGTAAGGTTGGCGGTAAGGCTGTGAGCCCAGGGTGGAGGCTGTGGTTGAGCTAGAGGTGGGAAGTTGTCACCAAGCATGCCAGAGAGCACAGGGCATGAGGCTCAGAGGGTGCTGGCTGGGACCTGTGAATGTACATTGTCTTCATGGGACGTTATAACAAAGGAAGGGAGGGACAAAAATACTCTAGGGGGAAGTAGGGTGAGTGATTGATGGTAGAGGCAAGCTTCTAAATGTGTTGAAAATAAATAAAGCAAATGCATTTAAATGCTTTAGGGAAACTACCATTATCAACTGGTCTTTGATTCTAGGATGAATGGTGTTATGGGTTGAATTGTGTCCCCCTAAAATTCGTATGTTGAGGTCCTAACCCCCGTGTCTTCAAATGTGACCTTATTTGGAAATAGGGTCATTGCAGATATAATTAGTCAAGTTAAAATGTGGTCATTGGGGTAGCCCTAATCCAATAGGACTGGTGTCCTTATAAAAAGGGGAAATCTGGACACACATACACACACACACACACACAGAGCACCACGTGAAAATGAAGGCAGAGATCAGGGTAATACATGTGTAATACAAGGATGCCAAAGATTGCCAGCAAACCACCAGAAATTAGGAGAGAGACTGGAACAGATCCTTCCCTCAGCCCCCAGAAGGAACCAACTCTTTCGACACCTTGATCTTGGACTTTTGGGTCCAGAATGTGAGACTAGATTTCTGTTGATTAAGCCTCTCAGTCTGCGGTACTCTGTTATGGCAGGAAACTAATACATTTTGGGATTATGAGACTTCAGTCAGTATTTTATACACTCTCCTCTTTCATAGTTTTTCCCTATCCTGTCTCTAGTTCTGATGTAATTCTAATTTGGTGTCTGAACAAATGTATTCCTCTAATTATCTTGCCTCTCTTACTCTCCTACGTAATATTTTTAATCTTTAACAGGCTACCCTAGGTGAGAATTTATGACCTGTGTTAGGGGCTTGAAATGCTTTCCACAGAAAGTTGGAGACACAGTCTCAGTTATAACAACTTCCAGAAAAATTAGGTAAGACGACTCCGTACTCTAAAGCACAGTCCTCAAAGTGTGAAGCCACCCCGCTCCAGCACTGACCCCGTGACGACAAGGAGGCTCAGGCATGGAGACCCCAAAAGGGTCTGGAGCCGTGTGCAAGAGATGCCCATGAGGAAGCTGGTGGTCTCTGGGCAACTTTCACCATCTCTTAGAAGCTGACATTCTGCCTCGTGAGAGCTTTATGAGCACTGGGGACCACGGACGTAAAAGCATCCTGCACACTTTGTCAGCTTGCCGCCCATCTCCTCAATGTTTTCATTCATTCATTCCTGGGGCCAGCGAGCCAATATCCCTCAGGGCTGCTGTGTCCGAGGCACTGGGATCGTGGAGCATGCAGCATGGCCCTCAGCGCTGGGCAGACAGAAGCCGCTGTCAGCTCTCTGGCTGGTCTCCTGTCTTCCTGGTGTAACACTCCCCTGTATTGACCAGTGGGAAATAACGTTTCGGTGTCTCCTGATAACTCCTCCCAGCTCGCTTTCGTTCAGTGGCAATCCCAGATCCCCTTCCCACAGTCCCTGTAGACAGCAAGTGCAGGAGAAAGGGCACCGGCCAGTGGGGGGTCAGCACCCTGACTGTGCCCTCGGGCAGGGCCTGTCCCCACCTCCCTCCCACTCCCACTGGCCTCCTTTGATCTTCTCAAGCGCTCTGTGAAGCGGCGGGGGCAGTAGCTGCTGCCATTCCCGTTTGACAGAAGAGCAAATTTACGATTAAGTGACCTGCAGGAAGCAGAGGCGAATTCCTGGAGGAGCCTCGATGTGGTGGGTATTCGGGGTTCTCCTCCCCAGCAACTGCTTCCTCATCCTCTCTGCACAGCGCCTGGCTGTGTTTGGGGACACAGATGTTTTCCTGGGCTCCAGTGAGGACCCCGTGTCCAGGCCAGTGCCAGCACGCGTGGACCTTCCTGAGGCCACGTGGGACCCAAGTCAATCACAGTGATTCTCAGAACTTACGGGGCTACAGGAAAGGACCTTAGCCCTTCCCCTTTGAACTTGAACCTGAGAGGTGTGAGAGAGGCTGGCTGAGACAGAGGCAACACAGAGGAAGTACAGCTGAGAGAAGGAGGAAGGGAAGGTCCCATGACATCATTTGAACTCTTGGGTCAAACTGTACCTTAGTTAGTCCGGCCTGGGCTTGTGATACTGGTCTTTGTGCTCCAGCTTGTGTGTGTGTGTATGCACACATGTGTGTTACTGGCACTGAAGAGGGTAGCTGATACCCAGTGCTACGATGTGAAACCCTGAGCCCCCAGACCAACTCCCACCCCCAGTGGTAGCCACATTGCTTTCTGAAATAATTACGCTTTCAGAGATGACATCTCTGAATGTGACATGCAAATCAAAGCTGCTGTTTTTTCTAAAGAAGCCGAATGAGCTCACGGGCTGTTCTTTACAAGAATTTCAACAGACTCTTTATTCCAAGGAAGAAGCGATTCTAGATTTTATGTGGACCTCTGTGCAGGCTGTGATTGTGTATGTGAGTGAGTGTGTGAAAGTGTATGAGGGGGAAGGTGGGACATAGGTGGGGGAGGATGGACGAGAACAATGATGGGAAAATTCTTTGCAAAGTTAAAGAAAGGTCTTGTTCAAATATGATGTGACCTTCCATGATTGTTCAGTTGATTCTTGGCCTCTGAAAGCTCCATGATTAGTGCAGCGCCTTCCCTTGATTCTTCCTGATGACCCGGGAGGTCCTGGCGGTGATGACTCACACCGGTGGGCTAGTATTTCTTCCTTAGAGACCATGACCTGGAGCCCAGCCTCGAGATGGAAGAGAAGGGAGCAGAGGCAAAAAGGAGGCCAGGCCAGCAGGTGCTGTGCTGGGGACGGGTTTTAGAGGAACATCCTCCCCTGGCCCCGCTTCTGGTGCTGTCACCACCTTCTCCTCTCCTGTGTCAGGAGTTGGTTGATGCCACTACTGGGACGCATGCAGCCCAGCCCCGGGGGCATTGCATGGACACAGTGTCACACCACCACCTTTGTCCCGTGGTTTCTCTCCATGTTCCCATAACACACGGGACCCCCGTGGGCTTAGGGATCGCGCCGATGGTGGTCACTGATCATCCTGGCCCAGCCGATGGGGACCCGGGCGGGCATAGCATGCTTGCATATTGCATTCACAGCAGCAATGCTGTTTTTGTTGTTGTCACTATATATTCTATTTTATTTTTCATTTGAAATATTGTTAGTGCCTACCCTAGGTCCAGCCTTTTTCCAGGTGGGAAAATTCAAAAGCAAGGGACATAGGGAGAGGCAAATACCCTTGGGATGAGTGAAGTATTCAGCACCCTCTCCCCTTATACTCTCCCTTGGGATCCAGCCTTCTCTGCAGATGGAATAACAGACCCACCTCACCTCTCAGACCTTCTCTTACCAATTCACTCTCAAGATTTCAGCTAGGCTCCAGGCTTTTAAATGCACACAGCCTGAAAGACGTAGCTCCTGGATCCATGGATCATTTATGGCTCAGTGTAAGCACATTTTCAATGGGTTTGAACGGAGCAGAGCACCTGTGGGGACTGGGCTTGAGAGGCCATGTTTCCTGGGTGCAACGTGATGTGCTGTGCCCCCCCAAAGTGACGCACCCCTGCTCCCCAGACTGGCGTCTGCTGCCCACCACCACCTCCTCCTTGCCTAGCATTACGGGCACTGTGTTTGCTCCTGGAGACCGGCACCTTCATCACATTGCTTGGGGCTCCTTCCGTGGTGTGTCCAGGGTCTAGGCTGGATAACTCCTCCCTGGAAGATACATGCTGGGTTTGAACCCATGGGCTTCAGACCCCTCTTGACTGCTAAGGGGCCTGCCTCAACATCCCCAGCAGCTCACCTGTCTCTGCTGGTCCCTCCGATGGCGCAGCTGCAGACTCGGCTGGGTTTGCGGTGTAGACAATGGCTTGCGGCTTGGTTTGTGGTGTAGACGACGGCTTGTGGCTTGGTTTGCAGTGTAGACGATGGCTTGCGGCTTGGTTTGTGGTGTAGACGATGGCTTGTCGCTTGGTTTGTGGTGTAGACGATGGCTTGCGGCTTGGTTTGTGGTGTAGACGATGGCTTGCGGCTTGGTTTGTGGTGTAGACGACGGCTTGTGGCTTGGTTTGCAGTGTAGATGATGGCTTGCGGCTGGGTTTGCGGTGTAGACGATGGCTTGGTGGCCCTTGTCCTGGACTGGCTTCTGGCCCCCGGTGCCCCCACCTCGAGGTGGGCGGCCAGCGCCTCTCATGCCCCAGGCTGCGCAGAGCTGCAGGGAGTGAGCCAGGTGGAGCTCCTGGAGCTGGGAGCTGGCATCCGATCCAAATGCAGTTTTCATTTCTGTTCTCACCCAGCCTGCCCGCTTGGACGGCGCCCTGGAGAACAGACCCTTGGTCTGGCTTCTGGCCAGGATGCTGTGCTGGTTGGGTGTGGGCTGAGGACAGAGGTGGTGGTCGTGCATGACTTGGCCCCCGGGGCTCTCTTCTCTGGAAGGTCCTGGAAACCACTGGAAAGAATGGGGGATGCTTGCTCCTCCTTCATCCCTGGGAGGTGTCGTGGCGCTTGTGCCTCCTTCTGACCTGGAGAGAGGTTCCAGGTGCGTCCCTGTGCTGCTCCACTGGAAGGTCCGGGCGAGGGGGAGGGGCTTGCCCTAGGGTGGAGGGGGAGTTCGGGGTGCCCCTGCCCTGGGGCCTGCACCGGCCTCGCTCCCCGGGACGAGGAGTCCCCTCCTCCACTGCCACCAAGCCCCAGGTGTCTGGGACCCGGGAATGCCCTCCCGCAAGCGGCTCCAATCTTATTCCAAGGCCCACGTTGGCCAGAGTCGCAGAGTTGGCTGTGTGGGCACCCCTAGGCCTGAGGGGCTGCAGGAGACCTTGGACATACCTGCTAGGGTGAACCCACATAGGTCCCAAGGACCCCCGCTGGACCAGTTGGGAGACGGAGACTAGAGAGAAGAGGTGTGTGTCCTGGGGGGGCACCTCTGCGCTTGCTCTGGCCCCATGAAGCACAGCCAGTGGGAGCCCAAGGGGGAGGAGCTGGTCCTGAGATGGGCGGGGATCTGCCCCACCATCCCCAGGAAGAGCCCCACTTCTCCATCTGCAGCAGGACCGAGCTCCATGGGGAGCATTGGACCCTCTTCCCCGCCTTCCTCTCTTCTTCCTTTAAAGGGACACTGTCACTGGCTACGTAAGTTATGGGGTCTGATGCAAAGTGAAAATGTAGGCCTCTTACTCACAACTGTTTAGAATATTAAGACTGTGACAGTGGAGCATTAAACTAAGTCAGGGCCCTGTGTACAGGTTGCTGGCTCATAACGCTGACCCCGAGCCTTTATAATTTTTATTAACCTAATTTTTTTTTTTTTTTTGCGGTACGCGGGCCTCTCACTGTTGTGGCCTTTCCCGTTGCGGAGCACAGGCTCCGGATGCGCAGGCTCAGCGGCCATGGCTCACGGGCCCAGCTGCTCCGCGGCATGTGGGATCCTCCCGGACCGGGGCACGAACCCGTGTCCCCTGCATCGGCAGGCGGACTCTCAACCACTGTGCCACCAGGGAAGCCCCTAACCTAATTTTTTACTGAGGTATAGTTGAGTTACAATATTAGCTCAGGTAGTATAACACAGTGACCCAAATTTTTATGGATTATACTCAATTTAAAGTAATTATAAAATATTAGCTATAAAAAATAAAGTAAAGGGACTCTCCACTGGGAGAGGGTCCATCGGGATGACCGCAGTGAACCAGAGGGGCTCCCCTGATTTTCTGGACTTGGTGGAAATCACACTCCTCCAGTTTTGCCATATCATTCCTCATAGAAAGACAAGTAAATAAAGCAGTGATTTCTCAAAACTGACCCATCCGGGCCACCACCTGGTTTGGAAAAGTCCCTGCAACGTGAAGCATCTTTTCAGGGGAAATGGCACACTGTGTTCTCTGGCAGTGTCTTTCCCGTGGTTGTCTTGCAGGCTGGTGAAGTGGTGAGTGCGGAATTTGAACTCAGGTCCGTTGGCTATTCAAGTTCATCACACCATGCCTGACTGGACTCAAGCTCTGAGACTCATGTTTCTGACTAGGATGTTTTCTTCTAAAACAAGGCTCCTGTTTCTGTAAATATTTATCGATCACTTTGTTACACATGGAACGGAATTTCTTTGAGTGAGGTGGGGGCAGGGGACATGGCCATCTGCAGAAAGGGCCCAATTAACTGATTTCATGCCAGCCACAGCCTGATGGAGACACTCATTTTAGTGACTAAGTTGAAAATAAAAGCGAGATCAGAGCATCGCAAGCATGTAGCAGGAACGCACAGTGAATTCAAGGGGGAGACGGAAGATTTGGACCCTGAAGACAAGCATGACATTGCAGTTTAGTTTGGGTGAGAAAACTGAGATCTCTTGGAAATGCCTCTGCACGTGTGCGAGTGTCTCTATCAGGTTTCTGCTGCTGTGCGGCCATTTAACATTGGTCCTAAAATATCCTCAGTGCAGAACATTTGAAATGAGCTTTTCATTTGCTAAAATGTTGCAGCGAGCAGGCAGAAGTGATGCTTGTGTGCAACTTTCTGATGGTTTAAAAAGCCTTGCAGAAATGGGGGGTGGTGATAGTTTTTCTTTTTTTTTTTTTGGCTTGTCTACAGAATGAGTGGAAAGAGAAAATGTACCCAAATACTGTGCTCATTCCCAAGGGCACACCAGGCAATGCAAACACCAGAGGCAGGACTAATGGGAGGGAAAGGGATGCTGAGGCCAAAAGAACTCTCTGTGGCACAGATCCTGCCTCATCAGGGCTGGAAAGGACACCAGAGGCCATCCCCGCCCCCCTCCTGTGGCAGGTGGGAAGACAGAGGCAGTGACCGCTTGCTCCGGGTGGCCCAGCCGGCTAGTGGCAGAGCCTGGGGCTCACCTAGACCCTCCGTTCCCCAGGCCAACCCTCTTTCCATTCTGCCTCCCCCAAACATTATCTGTCTAGAAATGTTGGCTCCCACACTTCAAAACAGAAATCTCCTTGTTCTCTTTCCCCATGTGAGTAATTTGTTTTCAGTGTTTACATTAGCTGGAAACAGAGCTGGGAATACTCCTCACTCTGTTTTCAAATGAGATGTATTTTGATCAAGTTTCCTGGCCTCAAATGCTTCTCTGCTTCGTCAGGGCTTGTTGGTTAGAACTTGGTTCGTGGAAGTTCTCAGAGCGGCGGGTGGAGCTCGGAGGAAGAGTTCCAGGTTGTCCCTGGGTTTTGTTTTTTTCCAGGCACGGCTGGAACCTGCAGCACAGTCAGATCACACTGTTCCACATAAGAAATGTGCTGTGAGGTCGCATTCCTGACCATGAACTTGGCACCAAATGAGTCGTAGAAGTGAAACCAAAAGGTGTGACCAAGGGTGGGTAGATGACCCTTGAAGACCGAGCCCCGGCTTTCAGCTGCCACCCCATCACACCTGGGGCAGATCTCTTGTGACCCCAACTGCTGGAGATGCTATAAGCGTCCAGGTAGGTCTGAGATGCAGCGGAGAAGATGAGAATGGAAAAAGGGAAGCTTGAGAAAGAGAAAGAGGCAGGAATAAAAGAGGGGAAGAGCACAGGAAGACACAGCCGGAGGGCAGGGGAGCTTGTGCTCACCACGGCCCGGGACCTCCCTGCCGTCCCTCAGCTTCCTCACTGTGGAGGGTACTCACATGAGCCAGTGGTCTCCAGCCCAACCCAGTGGAAGGACCACAGTCCACAGGTGGGGGCTGTCAGGGACAGGGTGACGCTTGGTCAAGTTTGCGACTTCAGGATTAGGTCTGGTACACTCCTGGCTTCTTCTGGCCTTCCTAACTGGGTAGAGATTCAAAACCTTTTGTAAAACTACCCAAGCACTTCTGCGTCTAGCTGTGTAGGCAACCGGAAAACTGTCCCCTTCAGAAATACTTAAAATGCCACCGACACACGATAAAAACGTAGGTGTCGGTACAGATGAAGCTGGGAGGAAAGGCCAGTCCCAAGAGGCAGGAAGAGGGAACGGGAGGGGAAGTGGAGATGGCTAGGGGCCACCTCGGTGAGGTTGCTCTGGGTCCACCTGGGTGGCGGGCTCTGCCTGGAGGGCTCCGCACAGCATCACCCGCAGAGCCTCACCATCTGGGGAGCCTTTCCCGAACGCGTCCACCTGGCACACACCTGCAGTTTCTTTTCCCCGTTTTTATTTTTTTGTGATTTGTCCCCTTGAACTTGACCGAGAGTGGCCACATTTCACCAACATCAGTGCCCCAGAGTGCAAGGACCTCCTGAGGCCCCAAAGGGGCAATAGGAAATATCAGAGCCGGTGGACATGCTTTTAATTGGGCACCACTCTGGGTCTTGCACGTCCTGCCCTGGGCGGGGAACACTGGACACAGGTGTTCTGGCCCAGCTGCGATGCTCTGAATTCAGGTGAGCTGCAGAGCGGGCTAGCACACAGGGCACAACTCTCCCTTTAGCCACCTTGTCCCTTTCATCTCCTACTATGGCCACAGCATGTATTGTTCCCACGAGGACAAAACAAAGACTCTTGGATGGTTATGTCTCCTGTCACCCAAGCAGCAAACACACACACACACACACGCACACATGCACACACACACAGGACTCCACGCCTTGTCTGCTTCCCTGTGTTAGAAATATCTGGGCTTGGGACAAGGCATGCTGGAAAGGCCCATTGGCCTCCGAACACCCTCTCTGCCTGTTTTCCACCTCGAGACAGAAAGAGCTTACTGCATGCAGGCCTGGCACCAGGAATTGCACACTTTGCTTTATTAACCGCATTGATCTTGGGGAGCCCTGTCTTATGCTGGTGTCTCACTCCGTGGACTGTCACATGATTTTAAGGACGAGAAAGTGAGACTGTCCACTTCTAGCAGGTCATTATGACATCTTTGAGAGAAGGCAGCATGTGTCAGTGGTAAGATAGTGTTTTAGAGTTTCTTCAACATTATTCAGACTCACAGGGCAAAGATTTGCATTAAATTTTGCCACAACTTTAATTACTGACTGAATGCCCTATTCAACTTTACCATTGAAAAGGTCTATTGAAATGAATATTTCTAGTTTCCTAAAATTTTTGTAGAATAGGCTAAAAGATATGCCTCTAACTACAAGAGTAACCAGCATAATTAACTTTGATTATTTTGATTATTATATAATTAATTGGATACTGGTTAATAGTATTAGATACTCTTGGTAATAGTCTTGATAACCCCTCCACACCCACACTCTGTATAACTCTTTGAAACTGAGAATGTGATTGACTGTAATGATTAGAATGTGACTAGAATGTGACTGACTAGTAATGTAATAGGGAAGAACAAATCTGACACCATGTTGGATCTGTTTCTTTTACTTTAACCTTTGTATTCTATTGCTTTTGCTACAAGTTAAGAATGTTGCCTATAGCCTGAAATATACAGGATAGCCCATTCTCAAGGCTCTGACCTTTAAAGGTATAACATTTTCCCATTCATACAGAGATAAAAAGTTGCAGAACAGAGAATAACATTTGTCTTGTCGGAGGTTTACAGGGGTATCATGACCTGACCTACATGGACAGCTGCAAGAACAAAGGATTCTGACCCCAAGAAGTCTGCAACAACAAACGACACCCCTCCCTTTTTAGTATAAAAGAAGCCTGAATTCTAACTCGAGTAAGGTGGTTCTTTGGGACGCAAGTCCACCATCTTCTCGGTCTGCTGGCTTTCCAAATAAAGTCTCCATTTATTGCCCCAACAACTCATCTCTTGATTTAATGGCCTGTTGTGCGGTGAGCAGTACAAGCCTGGACTCGGTAAGAGTAACAAATCCTTTTGTAAGTAGCTTGTTTCTAACAAGCTACTTTGCTTTTAACAAAACTACTTTTGCTTTTAACAAAACTAAAACAGGGGACTTCCCTGGTGGTCCAGTGGTTAAGACTTCACCTTCCAATGCAAGGGTGCAGGCTCGAGCCCTGGTCAGGGAGCTAAGATCCCTCATGCCTCACGGCCAAAAAATCAAAAGATAAAACAGAAGGAACATTGTAACTAATTCAGTAAAGACTTTAAAAATGGTCTACATTGGGCTTCCCTGGTGGCGCAGTGGTTGAGAGTCCACCTGCCGATGCAGGGGATATGGGTTCGTGCCCTGGTCTGGGAAGATCCCACATGCCGCAGAGCAGCTGGGCCCGTGAGCCATGGCCACTGAGCCTGCGCATCCGGAGCCTGTGCTCCGCAACGGGAGAGGTCACAACAGTGAGAGGCCCGCATACCACAAACAAACAAACAACAAAAAACAAACAACAAAAAACCCCTAAAACAGGACCTAATTCATGTCTCAGCATGTGGATCATTTAAAATATTTTTTGATGATTAATCAATATGTAATTTTTAAAGCAAATTATTCCAAAGAAGTTCAAAGAACTGAGTGGCAAGCTATAGTGATATGCATTCTACCCCATTTATGTATTTATAGGAATAATACTTATCAGTACTTGTAGCTAAACAAATAATAAATCAGAATGAAAATAATGCTCATCCCTGTCTCAGACTACCAATAAGTAATAGTATCTACAGCTACATGTGAAAAATAAAAACTCCACCCAAGTCTTTAAGAGATGTATATCTAATAAAATTTTTCTGTTTGTACTTAATAATTATTTACCCAAAATTAATATATTATTTATTTATTTATGACTGTGCCACATTGCTTGTGGGATCTCAGTTCTCTAACCAGGGATTGAACCCAGATCATAGCAGTGAAATTCTGGAATCCTAACAACTAGGCCACCAGGGAACTCCCTTTAATGTTTTTTTTTAATATATTCATATTTTGATTATTTGTATTCTACTTATGTTGTAATGATATCTATGTAGAAGAAAGCAGTTTAATCCTTGAAGCTTTATGATTACAAGAATTTTTTTTCAAATTTAAATTTGTATATGTATTCTTGTTGCAAAGAAGTCTGACATTGTAATCAAAATATCTGGAAGCACAAAAATGTAACACACTACAATAGAATTCTCTGGGGGAGGTGAAATGAAAATACAAGTTCAAGGGAAAAAAAGACACTGTAAAATGTCAGATGTTTAAAGAAAAGCTTGTCTTGTGTTTTTAAAATAGATGATAACTATTAAATTGCTATATATTTATATTTCATAAAATATATTTAAATGAATTATGTAATCATTTTATAGTTAATGTCAGTATTTACAGTATGCCAAAATATCTTTTGCAGTTACTTAAACTTATGATAAACATGTTAGATGTCAAATTAAACCTCTGTGAGAGGCCTGTTTGCCCAAATTTTTAAGGAGTATGTGAACAGAAAAGTTGTATAAACCCCCCTTAGACCTCTGACGTACAGCACTCAACTAATTCCCTAGTAAAAAGACAAAGATGGTTCTACTGAATTTTTAAAGAATCCAACAGCATCCTATTTATAAGAGGCAGTCCATCAAAACAGTATGGTACTGGCACAAAAATAGAAATATAGATCAATGGAACAGAGTAGAAAGTCCAGAGATAAACCCACGCACTTATGGTCACCTAATCTATGCAAAGGAGGCAAGAATATACTATTGAGAAAAGACAGTCTCTTCAGTAAGTGGTGCTGGGAAAACTGGACAGCTACATGTAACAGAATGAAATTAGAACACATCCTAACACCATATACAAAAATGAGCCCAAAATGGATTAAAGACCTAAATGTAAGGCCGGATACTATAAACCTTTTAGAGGAAAACATAGGGAGAACACTCTCTGATATAAATCGCAGCAAGATCTTTTTCGATCCATCTCCTACAGTAATGAAAATAAAAACAAAAATAAACAAATGGGACCTAATTAAACTTCAAAGCTTTTGCACAGCAAAAGAAACCATAAACAAAACAAAAAGAAAACCCTCAGAATTGGAGAAAATATTTGCAAATAAAGCAACTGACAAGGGATTAATCTCCAAAATATACAAACAACTTATGCAGCTCAATATCAAAAAAACAAAACCCAATCAAAAAATGGGCAGAAGATCTAAATAGACATTTCTCCAAAGAAGACATACAGATGGTTAAAAAGCACCTGAAAAGATGCTCAACATCACTAATTATTAGAGAAATGCAAATCAAAACTACAATGAAGTATCACTTCTCACCCGTCAGAATGGCCATCATCAAAAAATCTACAAACAATAAATGCTGGAGAGGGTGTGGAGAGAAGGGAACCCTCTTGCACTGTTGGTGGGAATGAAAACTGGTACAGTCACTATGGAGAACAGTATGGAGGTTCCTTAAAAAAGTGAAAATAGAGCTATTGTATGATCCAGCAATATATGCTACTCCTGGGCATACACCTGGAGAAAACCATAATTTGAAAAGATACATGCACCCCAATGTTCATTGCCTTATTCACCGTAGCCAGGACATGGAAGCAACCTAAATGTCCATCAACAGAGGAATGGATAAAGAAGATGTGGTACATATATACAATGGAATATTACTCAGCCATAAAAAGAACAAAATAATGCCATTTGCAGCAACATGAATGGACCTAGAGATTCTCATATTGAGTGAAGTAAGTCAGACAGAGAAAGATAAATATCATATGATACTGCTTATATGTGGAATCTAAAAAAAAGTCTACAAATGAATTTGTCTACAAAACCGAAGTAGAGTTACAGATGTAGAAAATAAACTTATGGTTACCAGGGGTTAAGGGGCGAAGGGATAAATTGGAAGATTGGGATTAACACGTACACACTACTATATAAAAAATAGATAACTAATAGGTACCTACTGTATAGCACAGGGAACTCTACTCAGTACTCTGTAATGGCCTATACGGGAAAAGAGTCTAAAAAAAGTGTGGATATATGTATTTCTATAATAGATTCACTTTGCTGTACACCTGAAACTAACACAACATTGTAAATCAATTATACCCCAATAAAAATAAAAAGAAAAAGAGGCATTCATAGAACAGAAGAGTACAGAAAGTTTGAAGAAAAATAATAATAAGAGGTATATCAGGCAAATAGTAACCAGAAGAACACTTGTGTAGCTATATTAATATGTGACAAAATGGACTAGGGCTAAAATTATTGCAAGAGATGAAAAGATCACTTCATAATGATAAAAGTTTCTACTCGTCAGAAGATATAAACATGCTAAATTTATGTACATCTAATAACATGTCTCAAAACAGAACAAGAAGAAATGGACACATTCACCAATGTAATGAAGACTCTATCAGTAACAGATAGATTAAACAGACAAGAAATCAGTAAGAACCCATGTATCTATACAAAGAACACAATTAACAAGCTTAATTCATATCATGAACACGTGTCAGACACTGCATCCAAGGGCTGGGATCACATTCTTTTTAAGGACATACAGAGTATTTATTAAATTGACTATGTACAACATCAGCAACCAAGACTTGATAAACTCCAAAGAACTATCATTCAGTTCACATTCTCCAGCCACAACAAAATTAAATTAGAAGTCAATAACAAGGAAGATTAATAAGATGCCATGCTTTTGGAAACAAAGTCATGTCTAAATAACTTATCTGTTAAGGAGCCAAGATCATAGAAACTGGATAACTCTTGGAATTGAACCATAATTTAAAAACTACATATTAAAACTTGTGGGATGAAACTAAAGGGACTCTTGGAAAATTAACTCTAAATTATATTAGAAAAGAAAAAGAGGACAGAAAATGAATAAGTGAAACACCCACTTTAAGAGAAAAAAGTAACAGAAATAATCCAAAGAAAAAGAGGTAAAGAGACAATAAAGATAAAAGCAGAAAATAATGAAAGAGAAAACAATAATGTAATGGAAAGGATTAAGTCGATTCTTTGGAGGCTAATGAAATTGACCAACCCCTAATGAGATGAGCACAGTGGGAAAAAAAGATAATTTGAATGAACAGTATTAGGAATTAATGAGTGTACATACTAAAGATGCCTTGAGATGTAAAAATGTAACAAGAAATACGAATTTATACCAGTAAATTTGAAAATTGAGATGAAATAGACAAATTTCTAAAACATATGTAACTTCCAAAAACTGACTCAACTAGAAATAGAAAGACCTGAATAGTCCTATAACTATTAAAGAAACTAAATTGGTAGTTAAAAGACTTCATAAAAAAGAAATACTAGATGCAAAAACTGAAGTGGTTTTATTGTGGGCTCTTTTAAACATTCAAAGGATAGATAACTGATTGTACAGAGATTGGAAAAAGGAAATATTCCTTTTATAAATTTTAAAATTTTAACAAACTAATTATTTAATTAATTTTAAATTGAAGTATAGTTAATTTACAATGTTGTGTTAGTTTCAAGTGTATAGCAAAATGATTCAGTTATATGTATATACATATATGCATATAGGTATATATAATATATATATTCTTTTTCAGATTCTTTTCCATTATAGGTTATTACAAAACATTGAGTACAGTTCCCTGTGCTACACAGTAGATCCTTGTTGTTTACTTATTTTATATATAGCAGTGTGCACGTTAACCCCAAATTCCCAGCTTATCTCCCCCCCAACACCCCTCTATCCCCTTTGGTAACCATAAGTTTGTTTTCTATGTCTGTGAGTCTACTTCTGTTTTGTAAATAAGTTCACTTGTATCCTTTTTTTTTAGATTCCACATATAAGTGATATCATATGGTATTTGCCTTCCTTTTAAGGCTTGGTTTAGTCGTCCGTTGAATGGGATAGCAACAGTACAAACCTTTTGGGATCCTTGTGAGGATTAGAGGAGATAATGAATGGAAGTCACTTGGGGGAATAGTCATTAAATAAACAGTAACTATTATTATTATTATTATGGATCACACAACAGTAAAACAGAGCGTTAACATGGGGAGGTTGTCCCCGAGAGACCCTAGCTGACAAGGCCATCCATGGTAGGGGATGTGGTAATCTTTGCAAGAGTCACTTCTCCAGGGAAGGGTA
Organism: Globicephala melas; assembly: GCF_963455315.2. NCBI lineage: Eukaryota > Metazoa > Chordata > Mammalia > Artiodactyla > Delphinidae > Globicephala > Globicephala melas. The sequence goes on along the minus strand of NC_083317.1, from coordinate 7,637,241 downwards.
ATCATTACTCACTCTGGTTTTACAATAAACATTTAGCAATTGGCAGGATGCAGATTCATGGCAATCGGAAGTAGTTCTGAATCGTAAAAGGAAACAGAGCAAGATCAGGTGGAGAAGTAATTTTTAATGATTCCACCTAATTTCAAGGGGGGGAGATTGCCACCTTGGTACCAGTAAGAGTTAGAGCTGGGATTCACACAGCTCTGTCTAGGAGCATAGCCCCTCCTGCCTCTTTCAGTGGTTCAAGGCAGACGAATAAGACTGAAATAGGGTTTTAGGTGGATCCAAGGGTGTGTTGGGTGAAATCGTTCATCCCTCCACCAAGCATCACAGAAAATCTTGTACTTGAAAGTTTACTCCCTTTTAGTAATTTAAAGTGTATCTGAGAAACAAAATACCCTGACGGAGAGTTGAACAGCAGTAGGGGGTGTTGTGTGAGTGCGTGCTAGAGGTTTGGTGGTTTAGTTATTTGGAGAAGGGAGTGTCAGACGTGGTTAGGGAAGGCTTCCTGGAAGACACATTATGGAAGCCAGAGAACGGATGGGATGTGGGTAGAAGGAGGAAACGAGCACACATGCTACGATGCCCGGGAAATTTGCTAGTTGTTTTTGACGTGTGATCTCATTTTATACCGCACGGCCACCCTGAGAACCTGAGAGCAAGATACTGTTACTCCACATTTTGTAGGTGAGAAGGCTGTGGGCTGCACTGGTGAAATGATTTTCCATAAACCAAACGACCGGGAGTGGGGGGATTCTAACCAGGGTGGGAGCTCAGAGGAGAGGGGAGAAGATGGAGTATGACGGAGAGACTGGGGAATGGGCAAGGTCAGCTTCTGTCGACCCACGAGTACCCTAGTCCTGGCTTCCTGTTGGGTATTGCCAAGTCCCCAGCCTGGATCCTTTGGGCCGAACCTCGGCTGAACTGGACCCTCATGGTCTGGGCAGGATGGCATGACTCGGGTGCTGCTATATGATGATGGGAATGAACTGCTAAGAAGGCTGCTGGCACCATAGGGAAGAGCCTTTGCATTCTATTACAAGTTAATCACCAAAGGGATGTTGCCTATAAACTTAAATTATACATATTGAGCATTACGTTAAAATACCTTTGTTTAGCTCACAGGAAACACCCTGACCAGGTCTACCTGTGAATGGCCGCAGGAAGGAAAAAATTAACACATCCTCTCAGGAGGCTGACTGGGACCAGGAAATGTTTGACTTTACTCCCTCCCCTTTTACTACAAAAAGAAGCTTGAATTCTACTTCAGGCAAGGTGGTTCTTTGGCACACGAGTCCATCATCTTCTCGGTCAGCTGGCTTTCTGAATAAAGTCCCTATTCCTTGCCCCAAACACTCTTTTCTAGATTCACTGGCCTGTAGTGCACCGAGAAGTATGAGCTTGGACTTGGTAACACCGGGACATCCACCTCTACCAGCACTGCTGTGTCATTTCAGGCAGGTCCCCCTACCTTTCCGAGATGTACTTTCCTCATCTGTAAAATGGGAATCCAAGGCTAGTACCTCTTTCATTGTTTTCCCCTTAGGAATCAAATGAGACGACAGGGGCAAAGCACCCAGACCAGAGCTGGGTGTGTAACAATAAGTGCCAATGAGTGTGAGTTCCTTCTGGCTCACCACCTGTATCTCTAGGTCAGCGTTTCTCAGCAGCACACCATGGGTACTTTGATCTGGAAAATTCTTTTCTGTGGGAGTGCTTGGCAGCTCTTTGCTCTCAGCACATAGAGCCCCAAGCTCTGCGCATCCTGTCTGGACCAGGAAGTCCAGCCCAGCCTAGGGTCAGCCCGCAGAGCCCTGGCAGAGCTCAACAGGAAGAGGCAGTAGGGGTTCTTGGATCAGCGTGGTTGGATGTCAAGCAGCATCCCCACTTTTCTCCAGCATCTCTCATCCCCTGTTGTGACGACCAAGATGTCTACAAACATTGCCAAGTGTCTCTTGGGGACAAACTTGCCGCTGACTGAGAACCACCGTTCCAGGTCCGTCTCATGCAGTGGGACCATATCCAAATGGGGCTTGGGCACAGGGCAAGAAGCACTCCTGCTAGGGAAGTGCTTCTTGCCCCCGGGTGCACATCAGAGATCCTGGGAGCTTCTCAAAAGAACTGGTGCCTGGGCTCCACCCTGAGAGTCTGCTGTCATTGCCTGCGGGTGGTATTTGCTCAAAGCTCACCAGATGGTTCTGATGCAGCCATAGCTGAGGACCACCGGTGACAGGCTCCCTGGGGACCGGAACCCTCGCTCCTGGTGGCCTGACCTCGGCTGCAGGAATGCTGGCAGTTCTGTGCATGCTAAAAGCACGATGAGCACCTACTATTGTAAGATGCTCCTGAGAGCTGGGGCCTGCTTCACTCACTGCTGTGTCCACACGGCCTAGAACACTGCATAGTATGTGCTCAGTTAATGACGAACGAATGAATGAATGAATGCATAAAATCCAGACCACTTGCTCCATTGGGGTGGCCAAGGAGGGGCAAGGGCGGCTCTCCCCAGGCAGCCCCCCAACCCCCAGCCTCCCAGGTGGGCTCAGGCTGCCCTGCTTGGAGCTGCCAGGTGCCCTGGGCTTAACTCAGCGGACGTCCTTCACATCATGCTCTACGTGTCTTGCTTGGACTGAGCCCAGGGGACCTCAACTGTGTTTTATTTACTGTCCTATTACTGTGTCTGGTCTAGGGTCAGTGCAAACCCCACAGCCCTTTCCTTTCATTATCTGGAGTTTCAGAGGTGATGGCTATACCTCAGAGATATGAATGTGCACAGAATAAACCTCAGTGATGTTTTCCAGCGGCTGACTGCGCTGGTTTTAGAAACTGTCCGCCAGCCCCATGGACACCTCGGCTGCGCTGTGTGGCCTCTGTACCACCAGGTGGCGCGCACACTCGCGCGTCTTTCAGGGATGGTCAGACGGCCCAGGTTGCTTTCGGTCGCCGCTGACAGCGCTGGGGAAAGAGCACCGGGCTGTCACCGCGAGCGCCATGTAGGAAAGGTGCTGTCGCAGGGAAACCTCGGGCTGCACCTCGGGCTGCACCCCGGGTCCTCGGGACCCCACTATCTCTGGGAGGAGCTGTTCCCTGATCTCTCCTTGGTCCCGGGGTTTGGGAGGGGACAGCTGCAGTGATGAATTTAGCCCCGGGTGCCTTAGTCTTAGGCCGCCTCCTCTCTGCCCCAACCTGAGCAGAAGTTTCCAGCCCCAAGGAGAGGGTGTGTGATAAGAGAGGAGGCCTTGACCTCTAGATTCAGACCCTGGAGGCTGTCACTAGAGGCCTTTGCTTCTTCTAGAAGCAATAGCAAACCAGCAAGCTGACTCTTACACGATTTCCGTGTCCTGGAGAAGAAGAATTTGGAGGTCTGCCCCTGAAAAGTCTGTCAGTATTACCCCCATCCCCAAATTCCTGTTGCTAGAGTCATCTTTAGGGCGGACGCCCCTGCAGTCCCCATGTCCATGGGAGGCGGTACACTAACCCTGCCTGAGGCATCTGTCAGATTTCCTAACTGTGGCTTGGACCACCACCCCTCACGTGTGGTCCCCACGACTAGCAGTGGCAGCATCCCCTGGGAGCTGGTTGGAATGCAGAACCCAGACCTACTAAGTCGGAATCTGCCTGTCAACACCATCCCCAGGAGACTCGTGGGCATCTGAAAGCTTGACCTGCGCTGGGAGAGGCCGGGATGCGGGGCCCGTGGTCTGAGGGCGGTAAGCAAGGTTGGCGATGCCTGCAGCCTGGAGAGCTGACCGCTGGGTCAGAGGCTGAGAGAGGGCTGTGGTCCCTTCTTCCATGGGTCAGGCATGTGTCCTGTGACCCCAAGGAGCTCATAGTCAGGTGGCAGATGGGCTCTAAGCTCCCCAGGGCAGGGCTTGTCCTCTGGCCACCACTGTATCCTGCTACCAGCTGACACCTGATAAATCACTGTGGAACGAAGCATGAACACGGAGGAACAATCCCAGGGCCCAGTGGAAGGGCCCCCGAGGGCTGTGGGCATGTGCACAGGGTCCTGGGCGTCTGGAGGACACTGGCATGTTAGTGAGGGGCTGTGCCCATGGTGGGCCTGTAGGGAGGTGACAAGTGAATGAACGAAACAACAGGAAAGCAGAGGGGTCGACCTTCCTGCCTGATCAGTCGTTCTCAGTGGGTAGCTTTGCCCACCCCCAGTGACACTGGCCACTTCTGGAGACACTTCTGATGGTTACAACTGGGGGAGAGCTGCTACAGGCAGCTAGAAGGTAGAGGCCGGGGACGCTGCTGCAAAACGCCCTACAATGCACAAGATGGCTCCACAACCAAAAGCCTCGGATGTGAGCAGCGTCAAGGTGGAGGAACCGTGCAAGAGAGCGGAGGGCCTCTGTCCACATCGCTGGAGATTTCCTGTCTCACAGTAGCTCTGCATCTCCCTCACGAGCTCCACTTTCTCCAGCGCTGTGGCCTGAGACCTTAAGAGGAGTGACTGCAGCTCTGGTCCCAGTTGACTGTAAGGGTAGGGCTCTTGGCTAAGCTGAGGCTGTCCCCGGGAGTTCTATCTGTTCAGTGGCTGAAATCCATCATTGGTTCTAGACACTTTCCCCAGATGCCAGCATGCTGGCAGTGCCCACCACCCTGCTGGCCTTGGACAGTTGCCTCTGACTGCAGGACCCATCCCTCCTGTGGCTTAAGGCAAGCTCCAACCTGCTGCTCTGGGACAGCCTGGGGGCTGGGGAGGAAGAGGACTTCTGTAAACACAGCCCGGGGACAATGTCTTTTCCATGGCAACAGCTCAGCGCTGGGTCTGCTCACAGGCACGTGGGGCATATGCAGCCTGTGTCCTACCCAGACAGCAAGTTGGCCAAGAGAGTTTATTTTCAATCCTTTGGGGGAAAAACAATAATATTGCTCATGAGAATGAAATCCTTGGGTTTGTGAAATAGTGGTGATTTTATTTGCCCTTTCATTTCTTCTCCTGTCCTTCTTCTGTTTTTTTCTCCCCTTTTGTTGTTGTTTGTATTAAAATTTTACACTTTGTTTTTCATATGGTTTTACCCTGATTAGGCTATTTTCCATAAAGTTTTTCTATAGTAAATTTCTCTAGAATACATATTAATAGTTAATCTTATTTTTATATGACCGTTATAAGCTCCATGAGATCAGGAGCTGTGTCTCTCCATCCAGCCATTCACCCATCCATCTCCCCATATACCTACCAACCTAACCATTCATACATCCAATCATTTATCCAACCATCATCCATCCATCCATCCATCCATCCATCCACTCATTTATCTCCCCACCCACCCACCCATCAATTTATCAACCCATTCATTTGCTCACCCATCCATCAACTCATTCATCCAGGCAGCCAACTGTCCAACCATTCGTCTGTCCATTCATCTACTCATCAGCAAACATTTGGAGTGCCTGCTGTCTGCCCGGCCCACACAAATATCCTTCTAGTGGAGGGTATAAATTCACAATACAATGTGTTAAATGCAACCTGAGTGGTATGTACAAAGTCCTATGGGGCCAGAGAGAAGTTGCTGGCTAACTTGGCGGGTAGTCAGAAAGATCTTAGAGAAGAGAGATTTATCAGGAACGCCTTGGAGGATAAGTGGAGAGCAGTGGAACCAGCATTTAGGTAGAGGGAACAGCATTTAGTGAGTGGTTCATTGGGGCTGAGGCATGGGTTGCTGAAGTGAAGGTGAGGGCAGAGATGATACTGGACAGGTAAGTTAGGTGTACATTGCGAAGGGCCTTCAGTGACATACCAGGGAACTTGCACTGAATCCTATAGACAGTGGGGAGCTATTGAAGATCTGAGGAAGTGAGTGATGTGGTCAGCACTGTGCTTTAGATAGATACCTCTGGGTGCAGGGAATAATAGTTGGGAATTATGGCTTCTCCACAGCAAAGTCAGAGAGAGGTGGGGAGTGCTCTCCTAAGTGACTAAAAATTCTCTGGGAGGTTTAGAAACCTCTGTTCTAGGGTCCTAGGATTGCTTGTTGCACAATTCCCAGCAACACATAGAAAGCCACTATGATAGGTGGTGGTGCCTGGACCTGGAAGGGAGTATAACAGGACCAGCTACAGAGTTTTGCATGTGTGGTTGAGAGACCCGTGTTATCCAGTAAACTTAGGGATGATGACCATAACCGTGAAGTACATGGCCTTTGGAGCCAGAATGAGTGATCCAGACCGTAGCTCCAACATTTACATGCTTTGCTCTTCCGCCTTCAAGAGTTGGAGCCTAATTTCCCTCCCCATAAGTGTGAGCTGGACTTAGTAACTCATTTCTAGTGAAGAAGTGATGATGTGTGACTTCAGAGATGAGGTCATTCAAGGCACTGAGGTTTCTCTCTGTCTTTTTTGGACCACCAGCTTTGGGGAAAACTATCTGTGATGTTGTGAGGACACTCAAGCAGCCTATAGAGAGACCCACAAGGCAAGGAACTGAAGCCTCCAGCCAACAGCCACATGGAAGCGGATCCTCCAGCCCCGTCAAGCCCCTGGGAGACTGCAGCCCTGGCTCATCTGCAATCCCATGAAAAACCCTGAGCCAGAACCATTCAGCTAAGCAGCTCTTGGTTCTCGATGTACAGAAACTGTGAGACAACACCTACTTGTTGTTTCAGCCACTAAATTTTGGGGTACGTTGTTGTGCCGCAGTAGAGGACCAGTACGGAAGCCCTGTGCCCTTGGACAAGTGAATTAAATCTCTGCTTCCTCACCCACAGAATTAGGGTGATAATAACAGTGTTTCCATCATAGAGGGTCAATAACAATTTTGTGAGTTAGTCCATATAAAGTACTTAGCACAGTGCCCGGCATGCAGTAATTGCTCAATCAGTGGTGGTTAGTTTTAACTATTACTGGTAGTCATTGCATGAATTTTGGGCAAAAGTGGAAGAGTGTGCAAGAGGGAGGAGATATGGGAATACATGTATATGTACAGTTGATTCACTTTGTTATACAGCAGAAATTAACACACCATTGTAAAGCAATTACACTCCAATAAAGACGTTAAAAAACAACTTAAAAAAAAAAAGGTGGAAGAGTGGGGAAGAAAGAGAGTTCTTGCTGGATGAATAGAAGGTGGGAATTGACACTCATCCTAACTAGTTGGTGAGCGCTGCCAACCCAAACACATCACAAGGGTGAGGATGTCCGCAGGCCAATGAGGGAGTGAATGAAGGGGAGGGACCGTCACCATGGGAGGAGCCTCTGTGCTCTGGGGGTTGTGCTGAGCCCTACGCCCTCTTTGTCTCAGGAACCTCTCCTGCTGCCTTTTGCAGTGATTCAACATATCATACTGTCTCCCCTTCTAGACTTGGTTGAAAGAACCCTATCTACTGACCTGAAAAATCTTTATCAAACATCCTCATTACTCATATTGTTGAAGTAACTGTGTATCTGTGAGCATCAGTTCCCAGGGAAGCCCTGAGTCAGCAGAAGGGCCAGTTACTGTTGTGACAACTTTTATTAAAATTCTTATTTGACTCTAGCTAGATATTTGTATATAAGTAAATGGTCTACAGCAAATCTTTTTTTTTTTTTCCTCTGATACAAAAGCTAGATGTGTAGATCCCATTCACTTGCTCTCAGCTGGTTTCCCCAACTGGCCAGGAGTGTGTATAAATAACAGCCCATTCTTACTTGTTCTTTTTTTTTTACTTTTCTTTTTTTTTAACATCTTTATTGCAGTGTAATTGCTTTACATTTCTTACTTGTTCTTTACTCATTTTTTCCCCCTTTTGGAGTGAAAAGAGCATATGAAGATTCCAACTGGGTGCAGAAATTCCTGAGGAAGAAAGCCCTCTGGGGACAGATCAGAGTGACAGATGTGCCCAAGAATGATGTGAGTGAAGGTAAAGCGAAACTCTGCTCATCACAGACTGTGACCCTGGTCCAGTCAGCCAGGGCCTCAGTGAGCAACTGACTGTGAATTTCTAAGGGCTCTTGCAGGAAGGTCAAACCAGCATGCATGGCGACTCTGTCTCTGCTGGCTTCCAGAATATTTGGCTGCTGGCCAGGGCACGCCCATTTCAGCCCTGTGATGGGACTGTTTCTCAGAGCTGTGCTTCCCGTGACCACCTAGCATGTTTCATACTCCCCCCCTCCTGCCCCCCCCCCCCCCCCCCCCGCACAAAACCAACAGTTCTGAGACTGCACCAGTCTCCAAGGATGTTCACTGTCTGAGCCACAGAGCGGCCGACCAGCCAACTCTGGGCCCCACGTGGCTGCCGTTGAAACCTGGGGTATCCATACTGTGACGGTTCCTTGTATGTGTCAACGTGATGGGGCCGCCAGCCGCCCAGGTCGAACATTATTCTGGGTGTGTCTGTGAAGGTGTTTCTGGATAGGGTTCATATTTGAATTGTTGGACTAAGCAGAACAGAGTGCCCTCTGCAACGTGGGGAGGTCATCCAATCCATTAAAGTCCTGAATAGAACAAAAAGGTGGAGGAAGAGAGGGTTTGTTTCCTCTGCTTGACTGAGCTGGGACATTGGTCTTCTCCTGTCTTTGGATCTGGACTCGGGCTGAAACTACACCATTGGCTCTCCTGGGTGTCCAGCTTGCCAACTGCAGATCCGGGGACTTTTCAGCCTCCATGGCTATGTGAGCCGATTCCTTATAAGTCTCTTTATCTGTCATCTATCTATATCCACCTGTTAGCTATTATCTCTCTATCTGTCATCCATGGATCTTTACCCCATTGGTTCTGTTTCTCTGGAGAGTCCATACTAATACGCATACTGAACAGAACGCCGCAGCCAGAACCTCCATGACCCTTCGTGGGGCTTTTTTAACCCACACCTCTGGGACCTCAGGGCTCACTGAAGAATCCCTTCTCCAGAGCAGGCGGCATTCACTGTCTGCGGCAGATCTGGGGTTTCTGTGGAGGTTCCCATCAAGGGCACTGGGATGAGGATTATGCCAGTTGTGGAGGGAGCTATGACCCTAGAGCTGACTGCAAGATTTCTAAGTAACCTCAAGAAATCTGTCTGTTAGGTATCGAGGAGTAAAAAGCTTAGTCCCGTGGCCCCGGTCAGAAATAACAATGCCAAGGTTGAGATTTCCTCTTGTCTTTTTAACTTTCCAGGGGTTGAGAGTTTTCAATGCTTGACGTTTCCTGGCATTTTTCATGTGATGCAACAATGTGAAACTCTCAGAGGAGGGGAGGAAATTCCCAAAGTGTCGGCACGGATGATATGATCCAAGTGAAGGATGATCTAGAAAGAGCCAGACGGTAATCTGATAACTCGCCAAGCTTCTCTGATTGCGCCTGTCTCTTCATCTTCTGTGGACTGTTCCTGTGTTGGTTTCAGTCCAAGAGGAGAGTGACAGGTGCTTGTGGATGAATTTAGCACAGGATCCTGCGCTGTCCTGAGCAGAATAGAAACCTGTAACTTGGTCAGGAGCTTCTGAAAAGTGTGTGCACAAGCCTGCTGGTTTCACCCTGATCCATCCCCCAAGGGCTTGCTTCCTTAGGACATCTGCACTCAGATTCTTAATAACCTTTTTTGAAAAAGGGAAAACATGAGTAATGTTTTCTCATCTTGCTGTTCATTAAACGTTCTCTCTGTGAATGTATATGTGGCTGGTGAATTAGGCTAGTGAAGTCAGCTGGCAACAAAAAATAAGAAAAAGAAGGGAAGGTAGAAAGGGCGTTTTCTGGAAGGTCAGGGCTCTGGGCAGCCACCATGGCCAACTTAGACCACCGTCCCTGGAGCCCCCGTGTAATCTGAGGTCAGGGTGTGTGATTGGGATGCTGGCCTAGGCTGGCTGATGAAGGTGTTGGGTACCTGTTTCTCTATTTCTTTATCGGGGCGAAAGAGGTCTGGCGTGCCCACGTGTTGGGGGGCTGGCCTGGACCTGACACTTTTCTGTCTTGTCCATTTCTTTATTCCACAAATATTATCTACTTAGATGGTCTGTGAGGAGATAGCAGAAGGTGAGAGATTACTTGGAAGGATGGAGCGTTTGTTTCCCATGGCTGCCATGACAAATCATCCCAAACCGGGCGGCTTTGAAACAACAGAAATGGAGTCTCTTGTAGATCTGGAGGCCAGAAGTCTGAAATCAAGGTGTCAGCAGGGCTGTGCTCCCTCTGGAGGCTCTGGGGGAGGATCCTTCCTGCTTCTTCCAGCCTCTGGTGGCTCCAGATGTCCCTTGGCTTGTGGCCACATCACTCCAATCTCTGTCTCCGTCTTCACGTGGCCTTTTCCTCTGTGTCTGTGTCTTTGTCTCTTCTATCTCTTATAAGGGCACTTGTCACAGGATTTAGGATGACCTCATCTTGAAATTCTTAGCTTACTTACATTTTTGAAGACCCTTTTTCCAGAGACACTGGAGCTTAGGGTATAAACATCTTTTGTGGGGCGGGTCACCATTCAACCCCCTACATATCGGTTGGTGCCCGAGCAGTGACAGAGTGGTCCTCTGTTGACCCAAGAACTACTGAAGGGGGCTCCATCTGACCCTGCAGCCTGCTGGGAAGGTGCTGCAAACCCAGCAGCTTTCAAGAGCTCTGGAGCCACAGGGAGCAAAGGCAGGGATGCTTCAGGGAAGAGCAGACCCTTGGGAACAGTGCTCAGGCCAAACCAGATCTCCAACATCCACGCTCACCTTTCCGAGTAGATCCAGCCTGCTTCCACCCACGCTGCCTCTCATCTCTGAGGGAAGCATTCCTGGAAAAGCGTGTCCTCTGAATCATATTACCATCCTGATTTACATTATAATTTCTTCAGCTGTGCGTTCCCAGAGGGAGGAAATCAGCTACAAGCCATCACCCAAAATTCACATATAAGCACAAAGCAATCCCGAAAGAAAAGTCGTGTTTGCAGAAAAAGACGGGGCCAGTGTCGCAAAGGTGGATTCCCCGGTGACAGACGTGGCTGTGGACTTCAGTGTGATGTGGCCGTTGAGAAACCCCCATTTCTGGAAGCATTTTCACGGTTCTTGCTTTTTTAAAGAACAGCATTTAACGAGAGCAGCTTTGAATAAATCCTTCCTCAGGGTTCCCTGAAAGGATCATCCTTTCCCTCCCATCCCCCTTCCTTCGCTTAGCCCCCTGGCTTTTCTACAGTTTTAGGAGCACATTGTCGATAATATTTCTCAGCAGAGGAAACACAGATGCACTGTCTCTTCAATGGTCGGAATGGTCTGTTTGCCCAGCTCAGCATGTTTGTTTGTTTCCAGGAAGAGGGAAGGAAAGCTCAGAGCCTGGCAGGTGGTAGGAGGGGAGATGACGGGAAGGAAGCCAAGGCCAGGGCAGGAGTGGGCAGAGTTCTGCTGGGAGCGGAGCGTGACCGGGTATGGGGAGGGGGCTGCCTCACCATAGCAGATTGCTGGTCTGGACCCTGGGCCCAGCTCTTTCCTGATATACTGCAGAGGAGGAACCCTTACTTGGGTAGGCGGAGGGAGAGGGCGTGGCTTTTGCAGTCTGATGAGCTGGCTGCTTGCAGCATCAAACTGTGCAGGGCGGGTGGGAGTGAGGCCCAGAGTGCCTCTCACTGATGGCCTGAGATGGAGAATGACCACATCTGTGTGAGGCCGACCTGCACAGAGGGGAGATGTTCCCCATGGAACCTTCTCCAACAGCAAATGAACTGGTCTCCAGCCATAAGTAAGAAGTCAAAACGTTCCCTCTGATTGTTGTATTCGTTTGCTAGGGCTGCCATAAGGATGTGCCATAGACTAGGGGCTTCAACAACAGAGAGCTGCTGTCTCCCAGGTCCGGAGGCCGGAGTCTGCGAACAAGGTGTGCGCAGTTTGGTTTCTTCTGAGGGTGGTGATGGAAGGTCTGTTCCAGGCCTCCCTCCTGGCTTCTGGGGCTTTGCTGGCAATCACTGGCGAATCTTGGCTTGAAGTTGCACCACCCCTACGTCTGCCCTCATCTTTATGTGACATTTTCCCTGAGCACGTGTCTGTGTCCAAATTTCCCCTTTTTATAAGGACAGCAGTCATTCTGCAGTAGGGTCCAGCCTACTGTAGTATGACCTCATCTTAACTAATTACATCTACGATGACCCTATTTCCAAATAAGCACACATTCTTAGGTCCTGGGGGTTAGGACGTTACCGTATGGATTTTGGGGGATACAGTTCAATAATAACAATTGTAAAAAGTCGTGTTGGCATAAGCAGCTTAGCGGAGCTTAGATTGATACTTGAAACAGTCACCCGAAGATCAGGAATATTTACTATTGACTTGGGTTTTCTTTTGCTGAAGAGGGTCAGGAGAAATCATAAAGGGCAAAGCTGATAAGCACTCAACTCAGCTGAGAGAAAAATGGATTATTCAATGGACAGTGTTTGGACAATCAGCTGGTCATTCAGAGCAAAATGCAAGCTGGCTCCCTAGCTGAGTCCAGTTGAATCAAAGATCTCGGTCTAAAAGTTAAACTGTTGAAAGGACTATGGGAAAACAAAGTGGAGTTATTTTATGCTAATAATATAGGAATAGGGAAGGCCTATTCCTATGTTCCTAAAATATAAGCATGCCTATGACATAAAACTGAGATCTTATTAAAAAAAAAGTGATGTTTCACTACATAAAATATTATAAAAATATCCAGGCTAAAGATAAAAAAATACCATTAACAAAGAAAGCCATGAGACAAAGGATAGATTGTGAAACACACGTATGTGTAAAACATGTAACTGGCAGAGTGCTAATTTTCTTTATATAAAGCAAGACTTTCCAAATCAATAAGAAAACGCTAAAAACCCATTGGAAAAAATGGGCAAAGGGCAGAAAAAGCAGCACCAGGAAATATATAAAAAGATGCTCAACTCCACTCTAAGAAATGTAAATGACACCTAGTTTTCACTTACCCTGCTGGCAAAGACCAAGGAGCTGCTTATATCCAGTGTGGGTGAAAATCTGTTTACTCAGGCACGAGCCCCTCTGGAGGCAGGCTTTTAAATCAACACAACCTCTTGCGGGCAATTTGGCAGTATCTTTAAAAGCAAAACATGCATATCCCCTTTTCTCCCATCAATCTCACTTCTAAGAATCTATTTTATGGAAATCAAAGAGTTTCCTTATAGTGTTGTTTGTAATAGAAAAAAATGTAGGAAGCCATCTAAATATTCATCAGTAGAGGACTAGCTCTATACATGATCACACATCCATAAAACAGACTATTATTTTGCAGCTTAAAAGAATACGTGATTTCCTTCACTGTGCAAAAGCTTTTAAGTTTCATTACGTCCCATTTGTTTATTTTTGTTTCTATTTCCATTCCTCTGGGAGACGGGTCAAAAAGGATCTTGCTGTGATTGCAGCTGTACTTACAATAGCCAGGAGATGGAAGCAACCTAAGTGTCCATTGACAGATGAATGGATAAAGAAGATGTGGCACATATATACAATGGAATATTACTCAGCCATAAAAAGAAATGAAATTGAGTTATTTGTAGTGAGGTGGGTGGACCTAGAGACTGTCATACAGAGTGAAGTAAGTCAGAAAGTGAAAAACAAATACCATATGCTACACATATATATGGAATAAAAAAAAATAGCTCTGAAGAACCTAGTGGCAGGACAGGAATAAAGACACAGACATAGAGAATGGACTTGAGGACGCGGGGAGGAGGCAGGGTAAGCTGAGATGAAGTGAGAGAGTGGCATGGACTTATATATACTAACAATTGTAAAATAGATAGCTAGTGGGAAGTAGCTGCATAGCACAGGGAGATCAGCTCGGTGCTTTGTGACCACCTAGAGGGGTGGGACAGGGAGGGTGGGAGGGAGACGCAAGAGGGAGGAGATGTGGGGATATGTGTATATGTATAATTGATTCACTTTGTTATAAAGCAGAAACTAACACACCATTGTATACTCCAATAAAGATGTAAAAAAAAAATCTATTAAAATAAATAAATAAAACAATAAAACAAACAAAAAGAATACTTGAATCCGTACATAGATTACATTGTGAAAAAGCAATTAACCAGGAGCAAAAACGTATGCTTCCACTTGTGTAACAAAATATAAATATGTATTAATGCATGTGGACGTATGCTTGAATAAATATGGTATATTTCTGGAAGGCATACAAGTGGCTGTGAACCGTTCTCTCCCGGTAGAGGCACCAGAAAAGAGGGGGTGGGCGGGGGATGTATTTTTCATTACACATTCTTTTATGCTATTGGAATTTCTTACCATGTACCACTATTACTTGTAATGTAAAAACATCAAAATCAAAATGACTAAAAAATTGAGGAGCCAGACATTGATCCTTCTTTGGCAATCAAATGGTTTTGCTCTGATGACTCTTATGTGTACAGCTGAGGACAGTGGCAGGTAAAATTTAAATGCTTTAGACTGAAGCAAATAAAGAGAGATTCATTACCCAAATCAAGCTGGCTATGTAGGTGGTGGATCAGGGTGTCTGTTGTGTGGGAGGAAAAGAGCTCCTATGATTTAAAAAACAGGCATTGGACTTCCCTGGCAGTCCAGTGATTAAGACTCTGCGCTTCCACTGCAGGGGGCGCAGGTTCCATCCCTGGTCAGGGAACCAAGATCCCACATGCCGCGTGGTGCAGCAGCGAAGAAAACAAAAGAAAAACCAGGCATTGAATCTGGTGGTCTGACCTCCACATGCCCCCTTCCTTGCGTTAGATGCTCCCAGGATACAAGGGTAGACGGGGGCCGAGGTATTTGGTCACAGACCTCAGACTCCTGGGCACCTAGGTGCCAGGACACAGACATGATGGGGAGGGAGGGGATAAAGGAAAAAATGAGGGCTGGGGGCAGGAGGAGAGAGGGGGCCTGCATCAAAACCCGGAGGACGCACCCTCCCTAAAGGCAGGCAAATTCAAGCTCCTAAGAATACTTGGTCAAATAAATGAGGAAAGTGAGGCCCAGAGTGGCTCACGTGGCTGCCCCAGTGGGCTGGTCCCCTAGTCCACGCCGTCCTCTCACATGGAGCATCTAAGGCCCCCAGAGGGCAGGGTACCTTCTAGGACACAGGGAAGCCCCTTAGGGCGGAGGGCGTCATCCACACAGACCGCCAGGGCCCTTAGAAGTGCTTTAGGTGCTGGCTTGGGTTAGAACAGTGTGACAAGGGCGTCCTCACTTGGGACAGGCTGGGCTGGAGACCTGGGCTGCTGGGAGCCTGGAAGGTTCATACCTGGCTGGGCCCCAGCCACTGGCTCAGCCACGTGGGATTGCACGCCGCAGGATGGATATTCCAGACGACAGAGGTTTTCCCCTTAAATGGCAATGTAAATAAACAAACGCTTCTCGGTTGAAGCCAGAATTCTTTCGGCAGTGTGGCGAACACTCCCCTTTCTTTGCAAGCGGACGATGCCCGAGTGTCATCTAAGCATGTTCTCACGTCCCCGTGCCATGTTGCTGAAACCTTAAATACCGTGCTGCCCTTCAGTGCAGACCTGATCTCAGGAGACTGGAAGGTGTAGGAACGTGGGCTTCTCTCCTGAATAGTTCCAACGGCTGCATGTTCGGGCTCTTTCTCTTTGGTGTAGGGCTCTGGGCTTTCCTCACTTGCTGCCAGACCCAACTCTCACTGCTTTCCACATGCCAGCTGTTTGCAAACCCATTTCCTCCCTTTATTTACTGCGTCCGGTCTGCTCTGGTCTGGGAATCCTGTCAACTGACCTTAGGATTTCTTATTAGAAAAAAGAAAGAAACAGGCTCTGCTTATCTGCACGTCAGCCTTAGATACTGTGCTAAAATGCACGAGGTTTAATCAGTGGATACTCTGATGTCTTTTGTGGTTGCATTTCTCCCCTCACTTTTGGGTTCTTAGTTGGATTCTGGAATCTAGATGGATCAAGTTGCTGGATAAACAAGTGTCAGATGACTGACATTTTTTTAGTGCTCTTTAGACCATATTCAATGATTCTGAATGATTTAAAATTTCTTGTTCTTGTTCACTGAGTCCTAGCATCCAAGATGGAAGGCATCCCTCTCGTCTGACCTGGTTCAGGTATAGAACACCTGATGAGAAACAGGCAGCTCTCCAGTTCTTAGTTTAGCTGATATTTTTGCTAAGGGCTTGGCAGACAGTTTTTTTTTTCCCTATAAAGATAATTTTAGAGCTAACGTGTTCTAAAGTTACCTGAATTATATGTGATGGAATTCCCAGCTCATCCTGCTGAGATTCAACCTAAGAAAGAATTACCAGCTAATAAGGAGGATGAGTGCTTTTTCTAACCTGACATTTTTAGGAGTTTGAACTATCTGTCATTTTACAGGTGAGTTAGAGCCTCAGAGCACTAGAGAGATACCAGTATTTAAAAAGCAAGATTTTTTTTTTCTCGGTTGTCTGCAATATTTCAGATTCTATGCTAAGCTCTTTTATGTAATCTCATTTAAGCCAGGCAGGTTATTATCCCCTCTCATCAGGTAAAGGAACTGGGGGTCCGAGTAGACCAGGTATCTGGGTCAAGGACAGGGTAGGGTCAAGACGTGAATGCACCTTCTGGTCACAAGAGGTCACTGCTCTCCCTGGTGAATTGCACCGTCTTGGTCAGCCTAGTGGAGTGTGTAACACAACCCACTGCTGGTGACAAAGACTCTCCCTGACCTGACTTTAGGGAGGCTCCTCTGAACCCTCTCTCCAATGAGGCCTTGACTTCGGGACTTATGTGTCTGTCTTTGCATCGCCCAATTTTAGCAAAAGTCCTGCTAAGTCGGTTTAGCCAGAACCCCCATTCCCCCTTCCTTGATATCTGATCGCCCTCAGTATCTGATCTGCTTCTTGGTCCTCACCACTCCCTAGATGATCACCCTGGCCCGCCTTCAGTAAGAATCCTATTAGGTTGCTTTAGTCAGAATGTTCTCTTTTTTTTGCGGTACGCGGGCCTCTCACTGTTGTGGCCACTCCCGTTGCGGAGCACAGGCTCCGGACGCGCGGGCCCAGCGGCCATGGCTCACGGGTGCAGCCGCTCCGCGGCATGTGGGATCTTCCCGGACCGGGGCACGAACCCGTGTCCCCTGCATCGGCAGGCGGACTCTCAACCACTGAGCCACCAGGGAAGCCCCAGAATGTTCTTTTACCCCAACTGTTTCCTCTTAGTAGTTTTCCATCCACCGACAACTTCCCCCTCCACCACCTTGGCTAAAAGTCCCTGCTTGTCCACACTGTATTTGGAATTGAGCCCAGTTCTACACTGAGATTTTGTTTCCCCTATTGTAATAGTGCCTGATTAAAATCTCCTTTTACTGCTTTAACTACTCTCAGGCTCTGGTTTTTCTTGGACGCTGGCAAGTCTTGTTCTGGGATACTGAATTCCAGTGGCCAAACAGGTGGGGAAGAGGGATGCAGGTGTCAGATAAGATACCTGAGATTATTCATTACTGAGACCTGTCTGTACTGATGCTTGGCTGGAAACCAGACTTGGGTGCTTAGTAAATATTTTCTCTTAGTCCTACAGTTTTAGAAAAGGTATTTAATAGACACAGTGACATTATGGGTGGAAGTGTTGGCTAAAATATCAGATCCAAAGAGAGCATGCTGGAGGTCAAATGGAGGATTCTTTGAATATATTCTGAACTAATGTATTGTGTTGGCCAAAAAGTTCATTTGGGTTTTTCCCTAAGATGTTATGAACTTTTTGGCCAACGCAATAATTCAATTGTAGTGAAGATATCATTAAATATATGCATATATATATACATAATGTGTATATATGTATATTTATGTACATATATGTATGCATATGTATATAATATATACATATATAATATAATAACATATTATATTATTATATATAATAATATAATATATATAATATTATATATAATATATAATATAATATTATATTATATATAATATATAATATACACATATAATATATTATATATATAATATAATAATATATATTATATATATTATAATATATATTATAATATAATAATATTATATGTTGCATTATAATATATATTATTATATATTATAATATACATATATTCTTGAAAGTACAGTTAAAGTGCAGGAGAGAGTAAGAAGTACCATTTAGGAAAGAACTTTCAGGGTCTACAGCTTTTAAAAAGTGATCCTTTTCTGGTTGACTGAGCCCAAGTAAGGAAGAGAATGATCTCTCCTACCCTCCACTGTCCTTCATGAGATGAAATTTTGATGAATTTCCTACCCTGGGATCACTTCAAAATCACGATTTTAGAAGGTTATAAAGGAGAAGGGTGACAAGAAAAATTGGTAGGCAAAGTGTATATTCCTTTTCTTCTAGCTCCCCTTTCAAAGGGGTTCCACCTTGTTTTTCTCTTTCCTTTTAAGGGGCTCGGTGTTCACATTCTGTTTCTTTGTTATCAAAGCCTCCCAAGAAGAAGGCGTTGAGTTTTTCAGAGTGTTACTTATCTATCTTCTATCCAACCACAGTCCCTAGTTCTTAGTAAGCATTCAATAAATCCCCATCCTCCTTCCTTTCCTCCTTTCTTCCCTCTCAGGAATTAACAATCTATTGGTAATAGGAGAAAACAGTTGCCACGGAGTGTCAGAACACATGACATGTCATGCTGGGCTATTTGTATGTTGAATCTCACATTGATTGTGAAAGACAAGGCTTAGTCTCTTATCTCCTGTCAGGCATCAACAGTGGGTGGGAAGCTTGGGTGACCTGAAAATCCTTTCCTCACACCATTTAGTTCACATCAGGGAAGCAGTGTCTCCTCACCATCTTCCAGGCTGGTTTGGGTCCCAGGCTAAGAATCAAAGGTTGGGTCTCAGATGGCCAAGGCACCAGCTTATTCATCATCAATGGTCCGAGCTGCTGTATCCTTAGTGAACTTAATTTTGGATTGAGGATTTAGAAAGATGAAAGACATCCACTGCAATCAACTAGAGACTGTCCTTATAAAAACCCTTGCCTTCTCAGTATAGCATTATGTAATTAAAATTGACAAATAATCAACACATGATATAATTACTTAAAAATTACTATTACTTTCATTGTGGTCATCATTATGAACTATTCTATGTCCAGAGGTTTATCATTTAATTTTTTTTTTTAACATTTAGGTGCTTCCACTCTATAGCATACACCTGACAGTAACCATTTCCCCTTGAATCTTGTTTAAATTTATAAAATTCAAGGACTGTCGACTACAAGACTTTTAATAAAATGTGGGTGTAAATTGTTGACTTCAGCCACTGTCTGCTGGGCAGCTACACACCTTTACAGCTGTAACAGGCATTGGTGGGATACGAGGTCTTTGTTGTGGGAACCTTAGGAAACCTCAAGGTTTTTAAATTTGCCAATGCACTGTGAATATTTTGCTCAATTCTGGGGACCTGGTTACCAAAGATGGCACGTGGCCCAGGTAATAGCCTATGGCCACAGTCAAGGCAAAAACATGAATTAAAAAAAAAAATCCATAGAGTCCTTTCTTTTCCAAACAGAAGATGGATCAGAAGCAGGCAGAGATCAGAGTAACATATTCATGGTGAAACTTCAGGTGACTTTTCAATTTCAATTTACCTTCAATGTGGGTGAAGAGTTGGCCACCAAGCTGGGTTCTGACCCCTCACTTTGCTGGCTTTCAAGGAGCCCAGCAGATCTTGTTGGAAGCTGGAAGGACTTGACACCCACTGGGTGAAAGCACCAGCTGAGTCTGACTTCTGAAGAACTCCTCTTGGATGACCTGTCCTGCTCCTGATTCACAGTTTTGCCCCTGGCTGGAATGGTCTCCAGGTTTAGCTTCAGGCCACAGTGCTTTTCTCAGTTTTTGGCATGAGTAGAAATCAGTAATAATAATGGGGTGTAGTGAGACACGGCTGGAGCCACCTGGCAGGGGTGGAATCGGTAGAGTTACTAGCACACCTGTGCTTACCTGGAAAGCACAGCCATTAGAACTCCGTGGACCCTGCAGGACCTGTTAAGTTAAAACAGGGGCACAGATATGAATGTATTCATTCATTCAACATGCTTTTGCTGTGATCCACCACCGTGGATCAAATATGTCTTCTGAGATGTTTTGCTATGTAATTAAAAGAAAATTTCTCTACCCTCAGCTGATTGCCCACTTATTACAAGCAATCCCTGACATAGTTGAATTCTAACGCACTTTGATAGTCACTTGGGGTTGATGGCAATGGAATTTGATATCTGTGTCCACTTCCAGAGGTTAAAGAGCATTGAGAGCCGCCCACATTCCCATTTAACTTTTGTGTTTCAACTTCCTCTCCCTCTCCCTTTGAGAAATAAATGCAATTTATTTTTTTCCCTTTCAGAATAATTTCCAAGGAGCTGCATATGGGGTTCAAATTGTGTTTAAAGCTCATGGGTTTAAAGTAGACAAGATCAAGTATAACCTCTTCAGCTGTATCAACCCCAATTCCTGCACTTACATTAAGAATAATGCCCCATCCTTGTTTTCCATTTTAGTAAAAAGATCAGGAAAATGATGCGAATGTGGGGGCCAATATAAGCCATGTCTTGGTTGGACGTACTATGTCCTCCTGGTTCAGAGAGGACTTCGGGGTCCAGGGCTTGAGCCCTTCTCTCTCCCTGAAATAGAGTTTAGGCCCTGGCTTCACAGTGAATCAGGAAGACAGGAGAGTACTTATAATTCACTTTCAGAGAGTCAGAGTATTGACAGTTTGACATTCTCCAAGAAACAGATCTCCCATTGAGATCCACAATTGCCTGGCAATATGCCAAGGAAATATCTATTTAGCCCAAATTTCTAAAATCACTTCCCTCAACTAAATGGTTATTTAGTTAAAGTTAGAATAAAAGGGATGGATTAGATATGTTAAGTTTTACTTTTAATATAGAAGGGGTAGTTTTTCATACGTATCTTTTTTTGTATTGTAAATAACAACAACAAAACAGATTCTGTGAGCAACCTTGTAAGAACAGTCTCATTAATGACTAGCTATACTCTGTTTATGTTCCATTTTGCTTTCCGGCTTCTATTAAAAAGTGTTAGTGATCAGGCTTCCCTGGGGGCATAGTGGTTGAGACTCCGCCTGCTGATGCAGGGGACACGGGTTCGTGTCCCGGTCCGGGAGGATCCCACATGCCGTGGAGCGGCTGGGCCCGTGAGCCGTGGCCGCTGAGCCTGCGCATCCAGAGCCTGTGCTCCGCAACGGGAGAGGCCACAACAGTGAGAGGCCCACATATAGCAAAAAAAAAAAAAAAAAGTTAATGATCAACAGATGAATGGATAAAGAAGATGTGGTACATATATACAATGGAATATTATTCAGCCATTAAAAAGAATGAAATAATGCCATTTGCAGCAACATGGATGCAACTAGAGATTATCATCTTAAGTGAAGTAAGTCAGAAAGAGAAAGACAAATACCCTATGATATCACTTATATGTGGAATCTAAAATATGACACAAATGAACCTAGCTAGGAAACAGAAACAGACTCACAGACACAGAGAACAGACTTGTGGTTGCCAAGGTGGAGGGGTATGGAGTGGGAGGGTGGGGTTAGCAGATGGAAGCTATTATATACAGGATGGATAAATGACAAGGTCCTACTGTATAGCACAGGGGACTATATTCAGTATCCTGTGATAAACTATATTGGAAAAGAATATAAAAAAGAATACATATAGATATGTACGTATGTATGTATAACTGAATCACTTTGCTGTACAGCAGAAATTAGCCCAACATTGTAAATCAATTAAAGAAAAGGGTTAATGGGTAGGGAGAAACATTCCTGTGATACTCTCTGTTGTGACAGCAGGAAATTAATAACACTAATCCAATTTGGAACTCTATCAGATCAACTATTTAAATGTGATAATCTTTCCTTCTGAAATTGACGGTGCCAAGTGCTATGTCATAGGTATTTTCTTGCTTCTTGAGGACAGAATCGATGTTTCAGGCAGCACTCCAGTAATGACTAGTTCAATGACATCTAAGCAGGGGTGGGGTGTAAATACTGTGGTCTCTTGATGAATGTCACCGACTGGGGGGTGGTGTCTCAAATGCCTCTTTCACAAGGAGGGGGCCCCGGGTCGGTACCTGAGCTGGAGGTGAAGGAGCATGTAGGTCTGGGCTGTGATGGATGAGTCCTCAAGACAGAATCCTGGGTGATGGCTTGGACCTGACAGCCGCGGTCCAAATGGCCAAATCCCGTGGGCAAGAAGCAGGTGTGAGGCGAGGCGCGCTGCGTGGCTCTTGGGCAGGACGGGGGAGGCCGGGGCAGCCATACGCAGGGTGCAGGAGCTGTGCACAGAGCCTTGGGCCTCTCTGCTGGGCAGACCTTCTTCCCTGAGCCCCTCAGGCAAGGGATCTGGGGAGGGTGGATGCCACAGCACAGCTGATAATTCAAAATGAATCGATCGGCGATTTGGGAAGAAAAGCAGAAACCCTATCACGCGAGCTGAAACAGAGCTCCCAGAGCCCCAGATGAACCCTGTTGGGCCAGCTGCTGGGCCAGCAGCACCCTTCCTGCCAGAGGGCCTTGGAAGGGAAGTGTAGGGAAGGTTCCGGAGGGAGAAATCTCCAAGCTGGGAGGCAGATGTGGCAAGTCCAGGACTAGAGCCTCAGGTAGCCGTGTGCCCTCAGGCTTTCCCTTTCTGAGACAAGGCCGACTGGATCCACGGATGCCCTGCTGTGTGTTTACCCTGGTAGTTCTCACCTTCCCACTCCGATGGCTCTTTCAGCACCTATGAGCTCACGTTCCACCAAAGAGGGAAGGGTTGTGGGGTGTTCTGGGCAAGGGATGATGGGGCACTGTAAGGACTTTTCCATACTGTCTGATTATAGAATAAGGAGCCAAGTTTTAGTGGATTTTGCTGTATATAATTTTAGATAAAGCACAACCGATCAAGTGGCAGGCGTGTCAGGGTCTGTGTTCTAGGTGTCAGTGCAATAAAGGTTGCAGACTGTTAGTGAGGATGCAAACACTGTGTCCCTTTATTATCACTCTGACGTGGTCGACAAGGATAGAAGCAGCTTACATGGTGTTATGGCCTCACCTGTGTCCCCTCCCCTCAAATTCACGTTGAATCCCCAAACCCCAACGTGCCTGTACTTGGAGGTGGGTCCTATTCGGAGGAAAAAAAGGTTCAATGTGGTCATAAGCATGAGGCCTTAATCCCACAGGATTGGTGTCTTTTTAAGAAGAGGGAGGGAGTCCTCGCTTCCAGCACAAAGAAGAAAGGCCCTTTGAGGACACAAGGAGAAGGTGGCCATCTGCAAATCAGGAAGAGAGCTCTCACTAGAAACCGAATCTGCCACCACCAGCCCCATCTGGGATTTCCAGCCTCCAGAACTGTGAGAAAATAAATGTCTGTTGTTGAAGCTGCCCAGCCTGTGGTATTTTTAATGGCAGCTCTACACCACTAATACGTGTAGCCTATATATACATAGCACCATCATGCTGGGGGTGATGCTACGGAGAGAAAGCCACCTAAGATGGGGTCATAAAAAGCACCAGGAATGAGGCATCATGAAAACGCACACCACAACCGCATGCAGCCTTGCTACACGCACCCCAAATTTGGTTCTAGGCATTATGGCAACCACAAGGGAGACCTGGCTAGATACAGAACTTACAGCACCCATCACATAAAAGGAAATCAATTCTTGAGCAAAAGTCCAGCTATTCTTAGTGCTGTGACATGAAGAAATGTCTCCTGAGAGCTTGCAACAAACTGGTGGGACTGCGAACTTGAGTCAACATTGCCTTCTAGGAGACACAAGGTCCATTTCACGGGGCTGGTTATACTTCACACAGCTCAGTAAAACCCTTTTGCAGTGGACTTCTAAGTCCAGGGTTATTCTGTGTTTCTCTGGTAGGTGCAAAAGCTGGGTTATAGACCTTCTGGAAGAATGTGGGGTCTGCATAACTTCAGGCAGGCCTCCCCATGTGCTTCACTCCAGACCAACTTTCTGATAAATATTGGAGGGAGTGAGCTTGAGATTTCTCCCTGACAATTTTCTGGAGTGCAGAGTTTCTGAACTCCTGGTTTAGTTCAGAAACATACATTTAGCAGCCAGCGGAGTTGGGGTAGAATTGACATTTTCCTTTGTAATAGGAGGAGCCTAATATGGCTATCTGTTCTGCACAACTAGTGCCCAAGTCTTGGTGCTAAAGACCATACTCTACTAAACAGAAAAAAATCTTTGGAGAAATGTCTGATTCCATAGCAGGGACTGGAAAAACTCAAATGTGAGCCTGGAGCATCTTTTTGTGCCATAAAGGAAGAAAGCACAAGAGGATTATGGGGAAATGTTCAAAGGATAAGAAGCCTGCCAGTAGGGGGTCTCATTGGCCAAATCTCAAATACCTGGAGCATCACAAATAATTAATGGTAGAAGCAGATTGTAATCCATTGGATAAAATAAGACTCCGTGAGTCCATACTGATATAGGTAGGTAGGTAGATAGATAGATAGCTAGGTAATGCAGGGAGAAAAGCTCTTCCTTAGTGTTGAAAGCCAACACCTAAATGTAGAAAGAATCATGGAGTTAGAAAATTGCCATTTGATAGCCATCCTAGTAATAGTTGATTTGGGTAAGAATCATCAACGGATGCTAAAATGAAAGTTTGTCGAGGAACAGGATATTTATGTGGTCTCGAAGTGTCTATCCGCAAGATGCTTTTTACAAAGTGAAAAGCAATAACTTTACAATGAAGAAGCCTGGTAGGCACCCCTACCCAACATCACGTGCCTCCTGATCTGATGTACAGAGAGGGGCCCGGCTTCACTTCTATTGTATTCTTGTCAAAAATGCAAAACCTGAATCTAACCACAAGGCAACATGAGAAAAATCCATATTAAGGGACGTTTTACAAAGTAAAGGGGCCTCTACTCTTCTGAAAAAGTCAGTGTTTGGAAAGTTAAAGACACACAGAGGAGCTCCACTAGGTCACAGGAGATTGAGACATGACAACAAAGTACGGCCTGTGACTTTCTTTGATAATAAGAGAAATTATTTGGAAAATTGGCAAAAGCTGAATCGTCTTTAGATTAGATAATAACCTTGTATCAATATCAATTTTCTGATTTTGATGATTAGACTGTGGTTTTGTAAGACTGTCTTTGCATTTACAAAATATACACTGAAGAATTTAGGGTTAAAGTGGCAGCTTGTCTACAGTTTACTTTCAAATGATTTAAAAAATCTCAAATTCACATACATGCGTAAGTGCATGGATCTATGTTGATACCTGTATGTAGATTGAGCAAATGTGGTAAAATGTGGAAGACGGTTTCTGCTGTTCCTGACTCGTGATATATAGCACGGCTAACGGGATCAACGTGGGGATCCGAAATGGGTGAGGGATACTGAGGGTCTATAACTGACCTCATAACAGATTCTGGCCCCGACACTTGTCAAATTGTTAGCAAAGAACTCCTGGCATGTTTGGGATCCATAGGGGCAGCTCAGGAGGTACCCTTGACAGGTCCCCGAGCTATCACCAATGGGCACTGTGGTCTCCTATGCTCAGTATGGTGTAACGGGGACCAGAGAGAGAGAAGACAAGAAGCTTAGGGTCCACTTGGGAGATGACAATGACACTTGGAAAAGGAGGGGACATTACAGGACCTGGTTAGGGGTGAGGCTGTGTCATGTGAAGGCCTTGCAGAGGAAGGCGTGTTTGTTGGACTTTACAGGGTGTGGAGAATTCAGAATGGGAGGAAAAGAAGCCACAGAAAGCAGTGTGGGGAAGATGGGGAACAAAAGCGAACCAGGAGAGAAGCTGAGGCTTTCCTGTGTGGGTTTTCCAGTGAAAATCCATTCTAAGGAAAATGATTTTTGTCAAGGCAAGTTCCAATGTGCAACTGTTTTTCAAGCGTTTGTTATGATTATTCTGAACCAAGCTCCTGCGAGTAGGTAGCAATACAGCCAAAGCAGGTTGTGGTCTTGGTGAGGTCTTCCTCCCACCATATTTGGTTGGGTCAATGGCAGTTGTGTTGACAGCAAGTTGTTTGATTGAGGCATTTCCAATGAATTTGTTAAGGACAACTTTCTTTGTGGACTGAGTCCCATAATCGCCTGATAGAGGGCGGGGTTGTGTGGATGTGTAACTCATAGCAAAGGTTGAGTGTCTTCATTGATGGCTAATCGCTATACGTCCCCCTCAGCCTCCTAAGAAAATGGGAGTGCAAGTGGTAGGGGACAGAGGGGAGTTGGGACCGAGAAAGGCTCTTTCGGGGTGGAATGGAGTTTAGGACCTTCAACCTCCAAATGAATTGATGTTAAGAATAAATGTTGACGTAGAAAACAAACTTCTAGTTACCAAAGGGGAACAGGTGCGGGGGAGGGATAAATTAGGAATTTGGGATTAACAGATACATACTCCTATATATGACATAGATAAACAACAAAGACCTACTATAAAGCACAGGGAACTATATTCAATATCTTATAATAATGTGCAATAGAAAAGAATCTGTATAACTGATTCACTTTGCTATACACCAGAAACATTGTATATTAACCATACGTCAATAAAAAATAAATTAATAAATACATATT
Organism: Globicephala melas; assembly: GCF_963455315.2. NCBI lineage: Eukaryota > Metazoa > Chordata > Mammalia > Artiodactyla > Delphinidae > Globicephala > Globicephala melas. The sequence goes on along the minus strand of NC_083317.1, from coordinate 7,610,811 downwards.
TTAACTTAACAAAAGAACAAATGTTGCTGGGAGAGAGTTGTATAACTTTAAGTAGGGGGAGTAATTTTCAGTCAAAGAAAAACAGAGCAAGCACAAAAGGTAGTGTCAGTGCGAACCCTCCCGAAACAAAGACACTCACATTCTTTAATTTTTTTCCCTTTAAACCATGATGTTAATAATAGTACTGTTTACCGATGAATCTCTGCTTTTGAACAGAAGTTCAATTTTAGCTCTCTCTCAAAGGTCAGGAACCCTCTGCCCCCCATTATCTTCTCCTTCTGGGGGATTGCAAATGCAAAGAGCAAAGGTAAGTGATTTCCTCTCTCCTGGGTTCTGGCCGCTCCCCCTTCTCCCTGGAGGTGCCTTGCTTGCTGCTGTCACTGGTACTTATTATGTGGCACACATCTGAAGTGGGATTCTGGCTGGGAGTACAAGAGCAGAGCTCCTGTACCCGCTGGTGCACCTCCCCATTAAAAATGTTCTCTGTATATACATTATTCCATTTTGTATAGTAACTTGTTTTTATGTCCAGTCCCATCGCCTAGAACAGGAGAGAGCTAAAAGCAGTTTTGGCATTTTTAAATGGTTGGAAAATACCCCAAAGGAGAATAATATTTTATGACACGTGAAAATTATGTGTCCATAAATAAAATTTTATTAGGACACAGCCACGGTCCTCTGGAAACATATTGCCTGTGGCTGCTTGAACTCCAAGGCCGCAGAGTTGAGTAGTTGTAATAGAGACATCACAGAGTCTGAAGTATTTACTACCTGGCCCTTTACAGAAAACATTTTGCCACCCTCCTGCTCTAAAATGTGAGTTCCCTCAGGGCAGGACTGTGTTTGTCTAATGTTGCCCAATGCCAGGTACATGGGAGGTTCTGGAAAATCCCTGCCTGCGGATTGAGTACGTCTCAGCCTCAGACACTTTGCCTGTAGAGTTCTTACCTTCAGAAAGCCCGCTTAGGATGCTTCAGGTGTGGGCTGGTGTGTCCTGATCTAGCACCTACCCTCATCCTTCATCACTGCAGAAGGTGAGGGTTATATAGTGAGAGACCCTTTATTTACTTATGGATTAGAAACTTGGGTAAAGGAATCTCCCTTTCCCATGATTTGCTCTTCTGAGCTCTCTGCTTTGTCCTGTGGCAGAGTGAGGAGATTTGTGAGCAGAGCCAGACAACGTCAGAGGGAAATATCCATGTGTGGGATGACGGGGAATGAAAGTAATGAGGGACTCTTGTTATGGGAGCCCCATCTCCTGTCCCCACTGAGCCTCCAGTGGACTAGACCTACTTTAGAAAGGGGACCAGAGATATGTCTACTTGGAAGAGCCCCTTGTGTCATTTAAGACCAAATTCTGGGACAAGTTTGCCTTTTGGATCGCTGCTTTAAACTATCTGTATTTACATTGGATGGACTTTATAAGATGCCTGGTGAATATTGGATGGGGAAAGGATCTTGTAAAATAAACAGGCTCGTTAAATAAAAAGTCTTTAATTTTTATTTATTTATTTTTATTTATTATTTATTTATTTATTTTTTTGCGGTACGCGGGCCTCTCACTGCTGTGGTCTCTCCCATTGCAGAGCACAGGCTCCGGATGCGCAGGCTCAGCGGCCACGGCTCACGGGTCCAGCCGCTCCACGGCATGTGGGATCTTCCCGGACCGGGGCACGAACCCGTGTCCCCTGCATCGGCAGGTGGACTCTCAACCACTGTGCCACCAGGGAAGCCCTAATTTTTAAATTAAATGATACAACAGCCTCATTGGGAAGGCAGATGTAGTCCTTGGCTCTCAGTAGAGTTGAGATAAGATGGTGCCAGGTGAAAAGGAAATGCTGCCAGCCATCTAAGACACATTTAGAAAGGCCAGACCTTGCTTTTTACAAAACCATCAATGTATTCATTCTTTTGAGCACCTACCATGTGGCAAATTGTGCTAGTTGTTGGGGTAGAAAAAAAGGGCATAATCTTTATCCTCAAAATATAGAGTCTGTTGGGGACACCCAGCCATGTGATCAGTCATACACAATGCAGTCAGATATCATGGAGATTTGTAGAAGTGCAGGGGAAGCAGAGAGGGAGGATGCCAGAGTTTGCCAAGCAGTCAGGAAGGTTTCACAGGAGGCAGCATTTGAAGGGAGATTTGGTGGGTGAGTAGGGGTTATTGGGAAGATAAATGGAGGAGGATATTCTAGGCAGAGATAATGTCAGCGCATGTGCAGGCCAGAGGCAAAATAACCCATGGTGCGTTCAGGAATTTCAGTAGCACAAGCAGGTAGTGGGGAAAGTGACAGGGCTCCTGGACAGGTGGCAAGACTGTGACATGCAAACGAGATTGGACTTGATTCTTTACCCAGAAACTACTGAGAATGTTTGAGCTGGGGAGTGAGGAGATGGGATCTGTAAGTTACAAAGTTTACTCTACTAATTGCAAGGAGGGTAATTGTAGAAATGAGAGTCTATAATTAGGGAAGTCAGTATGGAAGCAGTGTAATAGCCCAGAGGGAGGGAGTGGTGTTGTGAACCAGTGCAGTGGCCAAGATGCTGGAGAGGAGAGGACGTTTGGATACTAGAGACGGGTACGAGATGGAATGGATAAGTTTAGCTCGGGCCACCACATACGGTTGTGCAGGTTGTACACTGCACAACTCACTAAATCTAAGTGGTACAGATATATTTATGACACAAATTTCCCAGCAGATGGCAGTAGAGTTGAGGAGGGATGGCTTTTCCTCATTTGCACAAAGGAGCCCTGTGGGCTTGGGGAAATGGTTGGGAGAGAGAAGACTGCAGTGCCCAAGGGAAGGGAGAGCATAAATGACAACCACGTTTCTGATCTGGGCAACCAAAGACTATTGGTTAACACACAAGTCCACAGGATACCATCAGCTGGTGACACGTTCTGCACCGAGTGACAGAGGCACAGTGATGGGAGCCGGTTTCTATCTGGTGGGCAGAGAAGACCTCCCTGTACAAGAGCTCTGTGCTCAGAACGGAGAGCCCACGCGGCTGCAGCGTGGTGAGCTGGGTGGGAAAGTGGCTGGAGGTGAGAGCAGACAAGCATGCTGGAGCCAGGCCAGAAGGGCCTTGTTGGCCATGGCAGGGAATCTGGATTTTCCAAGTGCAGCCAGAATCCATGGGAGGGTTTTAAGCACGAGAATGACTTGCTCTGGTTTACATTTTTCTTACCATCACTCTGGCTGCTGTGTGCAAAACGGATTTGTGTAGGGTGGTCACAGTTAAACAGGGAGACCCAGTTGAATGCCATGGGCTCCACATTATGACAATCTGTGGCAGTAGCCACAGAGATAGACATATTTTGGAAGTCACATCTATAGGACTTCTGGCCGGTAAGGGCAAGAGATGAATCAGGGATGCTCCCGAAGTTTCTGATGTAAGTCATTACGTGTTTGATGATGGTATTTATGAACATGGGGAAGATGGAGAGGGAAGCAGATTCTAGGGGATGCTAGGATATCTAGTTTCTGCTTTGGTCATATTAGTTGTACAAGCATCTAAATAGGGATGCCAAGTAGGCAGCTGGATCTTTGAATTCAGAGCTCAGGGGAGAGGTTAGGACCAGAGATAGAAATTTGTTGTCACATGCGAAAAAGATGGTAATTAAAGCCAAGGTCCTGGCTGAAATAACAGAAAAGGATAATTAATGGAGGCTAGGACTCTGGATGGAATGGGCCCTGAGATTTTGGGGAAAAGGAGAAATAGCTTGAAGATGAGGATGGAAAGGAGCTTTCACTGAAGAAGGAGGGAAAGCAGAAGTAGTGGTGAACGCTGGGGAAGAAAGGCTGGAGAAGGAGGAAGTGGTCAGCATGTTGATGCGAAGAGGCCAAGTAAGACGGGAATAGAGGGGTGGCCTCTGGAGCTAGCAGGATGGATGTTGTTGGTGTGTGTCAGTGGTGTGCTAGGAATAGTAGCTCATTTGGAAAGGGAAGTAAAACAGTGGTGATGGAGATGCAGACAATTCTTCCTAGAAGTAATGTGGGAAAGAGCATTGAGAAGTGGGACAGTACTGGAAAGGGACACGGTACCAGGAGAAGTCTACCTTTGTTTTTGTTTGTTCTCAAAAATGATAGATATTAGGAAATATTTTTATGTTGTCGGAAATAAACTATTAAGAAAAAAATTGATGATGGGGGAAAGAAGATGGTGTAGTCTAAAAGTCTTTGAGAGGGCTGAAGGGATGCGGTCCAGGTTTGGCCCTGGGTTGGACAGGGCTCCGGACAGGGGTGAAAGGCCCAGGTGGCGGAGGCGGGGGTGTGGTGGTGAGATAGGGGCCGGCGGAAAGGCCAGTGCTCCAGTCTGACTGCTTCTGTTTTCTCAACGAAGTGTGAAGCCAGGTTGTTATCTAAGAGGGAGTGATGTTGCAGGATTGAAGAGAGAGGAGGATGTGGGGCTCATGATTTTGGTGGATGGGAAAATAAAGAGACTAAGCATTTAAATGTAAATGCATATGCCTCGGGTCCATCTGTGGATTTTGTTTCATCATAAGAAGACACCCCAGACTTCCCTGGTGGTGCAGTGGTTAAGAATCTGCCTGCCAATGCAGAGGACAGGGGTTCGGGCCCTGGTCCGGGAAGATCCCACATGCCACGGAGCAGCTAAGCCCGCGAGCCACAACTACTGAGCCTGCGCTCTAGAGCCCGTAAGCCACAACTACTGAAGCCCACGCGCCTAGAGCCTATGCTCCTCAACAACAGAAGCCACCACAATGAGAAGCCCGCGCACCGCAATAAAAAGTAGCCCCCGCTCGCCACAACTAGAGAAAGCCCGCACGCAGCAAAGAAGACCCGATGCAGCCAGAAATAAATAAATAAATACATTTAATAATAATAAAAAAAAGGAAGACACCCCAGGGCGGGACCCGTGAGAAACACTGAAGGCCATGGCACATTTTTGCCTAACGTCTTCCCCGTCTCCTGTCTACTAGGCCATCTCCTGCCCAGGTTACAGATTCTCCTCATTCATGAGATGCCCCCTTCCACCTGGGTGAACATGTATTGGAGTGAACTCAAGGAAAGGAGTGCCACTGCGTCATTCCAGCCTTCAACGTGGCAATAGAGGACACTTTGCTTTGCTGACACGGGAGCTCCAAGTGCACCCAGCTAGTCTCTTTGATGTCAGGAGTGAGCATTTCTGGTCACAGGTGAGGTTTTTGCGAAGTCATCCACCAAACACAGGGGGTGACTCTGTGCCAGGTCCCCGCAGCAGCAGAGGCTTTGAGGTGGTACTGGAGACATCCCTGCCCTTCCTTGTTCTTGGCCTGGTTTGCTGATGGCCAGTGAAGCTGCCAGCCTCCTCCCAGGTAGCCGTGACCCATCTGTTTTTAGCTTCATGAATGTGGCTTCTTTCTTCCCCCAGCCTTGGGGGCTGACACAGGGTCTGCAGGCGAGGCTGGACCTGCTGAGGTCCCTCTGGGTGAACATAAAGGACTCATGCTGTAAAGACCCAGGGAGGTGTTTGGAAATCTTTCTTGCCCCATGTTGGACCTTGTGGGTTCTTAAGCATTTCTGTAAGAATCATAGACATTTTTGTTTTGCAGCATCATTTTTGTTCTCCTTAGGTTGTACACCTTTTCCAACTTTGGGGAGAGAGTCAACATATATAACCAAGTATCTAAAGCAAATACTTTATGGCTAATACTTTGTTACTACTTTAGCTCTCTGAGTTGTATTAAAGATACTTCATTGAGGGCCGATGTGAATGTAGCATTAGTTCCTTTCAGGCTCAACATTCAGTCTTGTCTCCTTGGAGCTCCATGCTGTGTGCTCTTCTCTAATATCATTGCCCACCAGCCTCTCCTTTATCCATCAGCTTTCACAGATTTCTATTAATATTCACCCTATAGAAACTATGCCTGAGAAAACGTAAAAGAAAATGTATTTACTTCGCAAATGTTCAATTAAAATCGTCTAAGGATGGCCTCAGTGACAAGAGAAAAATTAGCATCCTCCTCAAACCCCCAAAAGGGTCTTATTGGATGTTTTGCAGTGAAATGGAAACCCCAGCAGGGTTTACTTGGGCTGGTCAAAGCCTAGATCGTTTTATTATTGTGATTTCTGGCAGGAAGCTCAGCGTCAAAATGGATTCTTCCCTTTCAGTGTTAAACTTTCTTTTTTTCTCCCCTAAGGGTTTTGGCACTGACTGCTTGGTTGCACTTTGGGTTATACTTGGCACGGCACCAGGCTCTTTTAGATGGGGTTGGCCCAGTGTCAAGTGGCATGGTTGCCTGATAACGTAGAACTGGGCAGAATCTGAGAGTATGAACAAGTAGGTGCCCTTTCAAGAGACTCAGTGCCAACTGTTATGAAAGAGCAGATTGCCCGTACCTGCCTCCCGCGGTCTGGTGAGGGGAGCCTGATGGGGAAGCTGAGGCCAGTAATCAAAAGGGAATATATCACTGAGCGATAATCGTCCACACGCTAATGACCTTTAATCAATAACCACTACTTTCAGTGTGCTGTTGTGTACTATGCCTTCCCTGGAGAGGCACAAGGGAGACAGACTGGGAAGGTGGGCAGCCCTGAGATGGAATCTTGCCTTACTACTTCACCAGTTGTGTGACCTCGGGCAAGTTACTCTCCCCAACTCCCTACTCCAGAATCAACCTCCTCATTTGTTAAGTGGGGATGGTATCTACCTTTCAGAATTGCTTTGAGGATTGAAAATAATATATGGAAAGCATCTAATAAAGCAATTGGCATTCAATAGGCACCTAATGAATGCTGGATGAGAATAGTATGATTTACAGAATCATAGATTCACTCTCTAAATTTATTGAGCACATACTATGGTCCCATGATGAATGACTTGCCTGTATTATCTCATGGAATCTCCTTATAAATATAAGTATCATTCCCATTTTTCAGAATGGAAAAAGGTTTGGTGAAGTTAAGGAAAGTGATGCACCCAATCACATGGACAGTTGGGAGTGGAGGCAGAATTTGAATTCATCCTGTCTGACCTCAGAGTCTTAAGCAGTGAACAGAGAGTTTAAAGGAGGGAGGAGAAGCTTTGCAAAGTAGCTAGACAAAAATTCATTTCATGGCAAGTGTGGGGCTATGAGCAGTATACAACAGCCAACCTGTCAAAATGTTTGCATGAAATTTTGTGTCAGGCCAAAGAGGTTAGTTAATATTGTGGTAACAAACAACCCAAATTTCAGTGGCTTAACCCAACCTAAGGTTATTTCTCAGTCATGCTACAAGTCCCAAGTGAGCTGGCAAGGGTCTTCTTTTCAAAGCCGGTCAAGGGTCCAGAATGATGGAAACTTCACTGTGACATGTGCTTCCATGAGAACTACAGAAGTAGGAAGGGAATTATCCTATTTAGCTTGTAAGGTTTCCAGCGGCGTGATACACATGACATATGCATATACTGTTGGGACAAATGTAAGTCACATGACCGTGTCCAACAGGAACAGGGAAATGTGATCCTGACATGTGTTTAGAAGGACGAAAGCTGGACATATTTCACAAACAACACGAATGACTACCGCACATTTTAAACCCTAACTTGCAAAAGGTTTTTAACTCGGTCTAGGGGTTTTCAAAACCACTTGGGTACCTGTGGTAGATTGTATTATTTTGGTCTGAATTATTTATTCCAAGTCCCTGTGAGAGAATTACATTTCCCCATTCCATGGACATCAGGCACTGCCATACGACTTGCTATGACTAATAAATGGCAAGCAGAAGCGAGATGTTTCGTCATTTCTTTTTTCTCCCTGCCATGAGAATGCCTTGTCCTAAGTAGGCCTGTTCCTTTCGTCTGTATCTTGGAGTCAACAGGATGTGAACAGAGTTGCAACTGACATGTAATAGGAATGAGAAATAAACCTTTGTGCTTTAAGCCTTTGGAGGTGTTTGTTACTGCAACATGCCTAGCCAAACCAGACTGTACAGTATCTTTTCATTCTCAGTAAATAGAGAACAGTGGAATGGGCCATATAGAAATTCACATTTACTGTCCACTTTGTTGAAGGATATCTATACTTTCACGCAGAAGTATCTCTAAGGGCTTATTATGTAAATAAATATTCTTCAGTTGAATTAACAGCACAAAAATACATTCTCCAAATTGGGGCATCAGCTGACACCAGAGCATTCTTATAAAAACCTAGGAGGGGGATTGGGGACATAGAAATCTTGTTTTCAAATGCAGACTCTTGGTCCTGTCCTCCCTGAGCAGCTGCCTTAGAAGACTTGAGAATAATCTATATTCATGTCCCCTTTGGGCAGAAATTATAATGATGAAATGTTACTATCTATAGGAATGCAAAGTCTATTCTGAGCCCAGTGATCCTCATTAATTCAGAGCTCATCATTCGTGGTAGGTAACTGGGAAGAGGCCAGGCTGGCATTTACTCTCACGTTGTGAGTGTGCATTTCTTGCACTGGCTATCGCAGGTTGACATTTGCCATTTTGACTGTTCAGAGTGCCTTCTGAGGAGAGTCAGTTGTCATCGTGTGGAGACGCTAGCTGCACAGTCCCTGGAAACAGTGGAGCCAGTCCCTGGGACTGACCCTCCCAAATGCCTGGCTTCCCTCCTCCCTACTGCATTTCCCCCGTGCAGTCTATGGGGGAAGGAATGATCTGATCTAACAGGATCCGTGAAGCTGAAAGGTCACCAACGTTGTAGGTACCGTTGTTGTTCCCATTTTAGAGAGGCAAAAGTGAGGCCTTAGAGAAGTTAAGCAAGACAGTGAATACGGCAACTGTGGTTTGAACCCAGGATTGCCTGACAGTATAAATGACACAAAGAAGTACAGATAAGCTGAGCTATGGCCAAGAGAGACTACTTTTGAAAGAGAGGAGTACTAAATAAGTAATAGAACAAACAAACTCACTTACAAAGTGAGTTGGTGTAAAACACAGGAGCAAGGGCATGCTTAACTGGGGAAGAAGCCCCTCTGGCTTCTGGCTGTTTAGCTATTTAGCAGAGGGGTGTGTGTGTGTGTGTGTGTGTGTGTGTGTGTGTGTGTGTTTGCATGTGTGAATAAGTTATATGGTTTTCCCCAATGATCCTCTTCTGGTCATTAAAAATTGTCAGGTAGAACTGCTTCACTGGCATCATGCTGTCAGCACTCATATTACTGAATGCCCTGGGAAATAATAAAGCTCGATTTATTTAAGGATGCACTAATTAGAGGCTTCCCACTCTTTGATACTCATCTCTTAATCTGAATGGTGCAGTTTCTTCCCAACATGAGTACTGACTTCCGAGTTTGAGTCAGAGCTAACTTTTACATGCTAGTCTATTTTTTACCTTGGGTTTGAACTTTAAATTGTATATATTGTGTGGCCATTCCTGACTTCTACTGAACATCTATTTTATGAGCTCCTCACAGCCCATTTGGAGAAGGAAGAACAATGGATTTTCTGTTATTGATGTTTTAATAATGAAAAGTTTGATAATTATCCAGTATTTTTGTCTTTTCAACCACAATAGTCTATGGTGACCTCAATACACTGCTATCTAAGTTATGAGATCCTAAGTGCCTTCTAAATTAGGAGAAATGTTTCACAGAGGTATAATGTTTAACAGAGGTATAACGTTTAACAGGGTTACAGTCTCTTTCTTCTAGAGGGGTGGTGGAAAAGTATAAAATTCTATGTGTGCTCTACTGCATCCAGCCTCAGATGGTTAGGACCAGAACAGTGTCCCCAAACTGCTTAGAATCACAAAAAGTTTACCATATTTAGGGAGCAGGTATTATCAGTTTTTATCCAGTCACTGGCACTACTTAGGTGTATTACACTGAGGTAGGCATTTGGGAGGAAGCCCTGAATAGATCACCTGAACCTAATGCTCGAAGAAGAAAGGATGGTTGGATTTCTTGATGTTGATGAGTGGTAGATTTCCATCCAGGAAAAATAAATTCACATGTCTTTGAATTTTTTAAATTGCGCCTTATAGAGATTTACCATGAGATTTTCACCCAAGATCTTAGCATTCCAGATCTTATCAGTTAACTCTTTTCCTAGGCTAGGTAGTTGGGGTTACAACTCTTAAAAGAAAAATGGTAAATCTGGAGATAATGACTTGCCAGTGGAGAGACTAGCAGCTACCTATCTAAAGGGGAAAATAAGATTTGAAAAATACAATGGCTATGAAATATCATTAGTAGAAACAGCTTAAAAGTACTGTGATGCTAACCCTCAACCATCTTAGCTGAGAAATGCCACCTGTTCAAACTCTGTGATCTCTTATTCTCCTCTGTTATAGAGAAGTGGCATTTTGACTATGGCAAAGGAAAGCGGTTCTTGGAAATCAGATTTGACAGAACATTATATTCTTCCAGGAGTATTTTTGTAGACGGTGCTTATTGAATTTTGATTTCAGAACAGTTTTGTGGCAGATCTCATTTTAATATATGCTTGTTAAAAATTCATGTGAATGTAATAAAGAATTTTAAAATGAACTGATAACATTGGAGACCGAAAGAGAAGCCTTAAAGAAAAAGAGCTAAGGATGGGAGAAAAGAGAGCCTGTCTGCACGTTAAATACCAGTCATCTTTTTGGGTGCATGCTCTGCAGAATCTTCACGAACCAACAGCATTCATGATGCAAAGAGCACTGAACTTGGAGGCTGGACATCATCCGTGGTTTAGGGTTTCAAGGTCTTGCTCTGCCCGTAACTATCGCACCTTAGCCAACTCGCTAGTTTTGCTGGGCATCCATTTCCTCACCTGTAAAGTAATTAAGAGTAGGGCGAAGACTCTTGCAACTCAAAAATCCTGTGATGTGATTTATGTGACTAAGCTCTCCTCATGTGAATAAAGAACTGAGCTTTCCTGTGGGGAAGGATGGCTTGCCCTCACCTACTTCCGGTTTGCTTGCCTACTTCTGACACACACTCCCCCTCCTCCTTGGTAACCCGTAGATACTGACGTCTGGACAGTCAGCCCTGCTTCCTCATCTACAAAGTGTTATCTAGTATATCTTCACTAAGTTGGCTTCCTCCCACCCTCCACTTTCCCCAGCTTTCTTCGTAGTATATAAATATTTCAGAAACTCTCTTCTTTGAGAAAAACTTGAAAGATAAAAACCCCACAGGGATGGAAGGGGAGCTCATAGACTAAGGCTTGGAAGAGATCTCAGCCGATAACAGTGTGCTAACCTGATTTGGATTCAAACAGCAGATTTAAACAAAACTTAAAAAGACATTTATGAGACAAATGGAAGTCAGAGCATTTAGTAGATATTGGATCTTAAGAAATGATCATTAATTGTTTTAGGTGTCATAACAGTGTTATAGTTATGTTTTTTAAATTAATTAATTTTATTTTATTTATTTTTGGCAGCATTGGGTCTTCGTTGCTGCACACAGGCTTTCTCTAGTTGCAGGAGGTGGGGCTACTCTTTGTTGCGGTGCGCAGCCTTCTCATCGCGGTGGCTTCTCTTGTTGTGGGGCACGGGCTCTAGGCGCATGGGCTTCAGCAGTTGTGGCACATGGGCTCAGTAGTTGTGGCTCATGGGCTAGAGCACAGGCTCAGTTGTTGTGGTGCACGGGCTTAGTTGCTCCGCAGCATGTGGGATCTTCCGGGACCAGGGCTCGAACCCGTGTCCCCTGCATTGGCAGGCGGATTCTTAACCACTGCGCCACCGGGAAGCCCTACAGTTATGTTTTTAAAAGAGTCCTTATCTTTTAGAGACATATTGATATATTTGCAGATAAAATATGATGCTGGAGGGGCAGTTAGTGAGTGGGTGACACAGATGAAACAAGTTTGGCCATGAATTGACAATTATAGAAATTGAATGATGGGTACATGGGAGTTGATTATAGGATTTGGTCTACTTTTATTTAAGTTTTATAGTTTCCATAATAAAAAAGGCAAAAAAAAGAGCTTAAAACAGATAATCAGCAAGGACCTACTGTATAGCACAGGAAACTCTACTCAATATTCTATAATAAACTATATGGAAAAAAAATCTGAAAAAGAAGAGGTATATGTATATGTATAACTGAATCACTTTGCCATACACCTGAAACTAACACAACATTGTGAATTGACTATACTCCGATATAAAATAAAAATTAAAAAAAAAAGCTTAATGGGATTCATTCTAAGGAGACATATTTGCTGAGGTGTTGGAAAGGGCTGCCTGTCATAGTTGCATAATCGTTGGGGGTAAATATGGAAGTTCATCAATCAGAAAGCCTATAGTGAGGAGCTGGCTGGCACCGGGCCCAGCTCTGTGTGGCTGTCATCTAGCCTCTATGCCAATTTGCCCTCTATAAATAGCAGTCTATATGAATGCTTTACTATTTAAGGCTCACTTGCCACAGCTGCTCGGCATGTTTGTTTACGTAGCTATGAACCCTCTGTAAACATCACTATCTCCAAATTGCCCCTGTGTCAGGAACATAAAGGGCCCCCTTTAAAAATATATTTATGGGATGAGACATGGCCAGTTCCCAGATGTCTGGGTGGCTGGTGTCAGAATTTTCCAGGGTTTGATTCATTTTCAAAAATAGAACCACATGACTGGAAGGTTCTTGAGAGGTGACACATCCCCCTGACTTGGGGCAGGACCAGACCGAAACCATCCACCAAGAACGTGGGTCTGTCTTTTGTGGGTGTGAGTCTGTCTTTTATGAGGCCAGAGAACTCACTGAATGAAGGACTGGGGCCAGGACCTGCAGAACATCAAAGGTGGGCAAGACTCACCTCCCGCCTTCAAGGAGCTTACTCCCGTTTTCTAAAGACGAGCCTGACCCTGAGTGATGTGACGAAGCAGACTTGGGGCAGCACAACTGGGGTGGGCCTATTATGTGTCAACCAGCTGGCCTGTGAGGGGCCTGAGCACCCGGTGGACTAAAGGACCTGCCGGGTCAGCCTACTGCGTGGTAGCTCGGATCCCCAGCAAATACCACGTTGGGGTCGCTGTGTGCCCACGACATGCAAGACAGAAAGAGGGAGGGCATCGCATGGAGGTTGCAGTGGTGGCGATGGTGAGGCTCGTCCTTGAAAGAGGCATCCTAACTGAGGTCACTGAGAGTAGTTTCAGGTCAACTAAGTCATATTTGAAAGAAAGCATGAGTCAAGCAGAGGCCCCTTTGTGTCAGCTTGCGGTTTTCATGGTTCCTGATTTCCCATCTAGCCTTCCAATGAATAATTAGATCCTTGTGAATCTGTTTTCCTCAGGGTGCATTTGGTCCACATCTATTTTTTTCCTGTGGCTTTGATTCATTGAAACATTCCCCCCACCCCAAGGGCCTACTTAATACCCATAAATCCCAACTGTGCTTTTCATTCACAAAGAAAAAAAGTGTGCCTCGTTAAATTAAGAGATGAGATGTGCTGGAAAGACTGAACTCTACGAATCCTATCAGGAAAGGATCAAGACGTGTCCAGCTTCCAGACAAACCCAGAACTTTCTAGAACACTCTTTCCTCCACTTTCCAAAAATTAGAAAATTATTATTATTACCTTTAGAAAGTTAATAGTGGTTGCCTTTGATTCTTTTTTTGCTGGCAAGTACCCAGTTTTCTCTATGAAAGCAGTAGAAAGGCCACCGAATGCTCAGAGGTATCACTATTAACTACCAACAAAAGGATGTTCCCCTATTTGGAAAGGCTCAGTCATTACAAGCTATCTTCAGAAAGACACGGTCTGCCCCAGGGAGAATTCCGACTCACAGACATCACAAAGGTAAGTTGCTTATTCCGGACTGACTTATTTTTAGAGCTTGGGTTTTGATTTGAGGGAACACAGCTCCTGCAATTCGAAGCTCAGATTAACACCAGTAAACAGAGGGTACGTCTCCACTGGCTTTTGCTTCTTGAGCTCAGAGACGGAAGGAGAACAAGGCTTGTCCACTCCCCTCCTTTCTGTCCTATCCGGAGAGTTTATAGGGAGAAATCTAATATTAAAAGCGCATCATTAAGTGGTCAGTTTATGCTGCCAGAGACTGTATCTCAGTGGTTACCACTAGGGGGACCCAGAGTCCAGGTGCTTGGCCGAGGTGGGAGTAGTTTCTGGTCTGTGGGAAAATGACGGAGCTCTCTTATTGAGTTGGTTTCTCCCCGCCCTCCTCCCCCCTCCTTCCTCCTCCCTCCCCTCACACAACTATTGGCTCACGAGGGCACCCCAAAGTCAGGCTCAGGGTACAGATAGCCCAGTGCACATGTGCAGTACTTATTTATAATTTCACAATGATTATTTTTGTTTTAGATGTTCCTTTTGCCTTATGCAAAGGATCACACTTCATGCAAAGCCTTTTACTCACATTTTCATTGTTTGCTGCATTTTAAAAAACTATTGCAAAAGTTTTTACCACTATAAGAGAAATTTGTTAGAGGTAATGACTTTGCCTGTTGGGTCCAGGGAGGCTGAGACATGGGAGTAATGACTTTCATTTGACGGATGACTGAGGTCAGGTTATGGGTGGATGAAGAGTCTGGGGTCTGGCTGGTGGCCGTGCATTTTCAGATTGTGTAAACCTACTTGAGCCTCAAGTTGAAGATCTCAAAGCACAAGAAGGGCAGATTGTATAACTAAAAAGGATCCCAAGACTAATGACTCAGAAGAATAGTAAAGCAAAGCTTGAATTAGTGTTCTAGTTTATACTTTTCCCACAGGCACTATTGTTAGCTTAAGGCAGAGTTTATGGCTCTATTTCATAGAAAGTTACAGATAAATACAGGCAGAACCTCTTTTGCTCCTCGGATGTGTAACACGTATGGAAAGATATGAGTGAAGACTTCAATAAAAACAGACCATTTCTCTATTTTTAGAACAGATCATCTTTGTTAAAATACACCAGTAGTTAGCTGTTCAAAGCAGATGGGTCAATAGGATTATGATGAGTGGATATCAATATTTTTTCTTTCCTGTTAGAGTTATTTACTGGGTCTGCATTATTATATCTACAGGGGATTTGGCAGGTAGAGTATAGAGAAAAGATACCAAGTGCTCAACTGATATAAAAGAAAAAGCAAGGCTATGGGTCTTGCAAATGGCTCCCAAAGAACGGGCAAAATTGTATTTTTATTAAAGCAATTTGTCAGGCTTCCTTTGAAAGGCTTAACTTCTTCCTCCTGGCTTGGCAATAAATAACCTCAAGTATTTAATTTAAACAATGCTTTAAAACAATCTAAAAATTGCTTTAGAGAGAGATCAAATTTTAATTTAAGTAAATATTTGAAAATTTAAAATATATTAAGAGGTGTTTTAAAAAATTGTTTATTAATTTATTTTCCCAAGGGCTTTTGAAAAGCTAAATTGTTAGACTTTGTGGTGGACATACTTAAGGTTATAGGCCACATACTACTTCATGAATAAAGAGGTGGCGTCAATAGTGAGTGAGGTTCAGTTTTCCACATTTTGTCAAAAATAAGAATGTGAGGTTCAGTTTAAAATGAGCATTGATCCCACAGATACCCCCGGATGGAGCACACCTTACCTGTAGCTTCCACCATGCCTTCTAGGATGACCACGATTTCCAGTTCCTCTTTGGGCAGCTGGGCTTTGGAGATCTCCCAGAAAGGACTCTGTTGGTTAATTTCATGGCTAATGATGAGTGGTGACACCAGAAAGAGACGGTCATCGCCAGTGTAGTACCCTACGTTGATATCCGTCTGGTTCAAGGGGATGAACTCCCCCTCTGAGGTCTGTTTGGATTTGATCAACTTAGCTCTGATGGAAGCCTCCACGATGTGGGAATTCCTCAGATCCCCTACGCGAAACATCAGGCACAGTTTCCCATCCCTCATGGAAATCACTGCATGGGTGGAAAAAACCAGGGTCTCTGCCCTCTTCTTGGGTTGAGATATTTTTACAAACATGCATCCCACCATGAATGCATTGACAATGGACCCCAAAACAGATTGGATTAAGAGGAGAATAATTCCCTCTGGGCACTTGTCCGTGATGACCCGATAGCCATAACCAATGGTGGTTTCTGTCTCTATGGAGAATAAAAAAGCAGAGACGAACCCATTGAGGTTGGTGACGCAAGGAGTCCATGAAGGGTCCTCTATGTGGTCCATGTCTCCTCGGATGTATGCAATTAGCCACCAGATCATTCCAAAAAAGAGCCACGTCACTGTGTAAACCATGACGAAAATCAACAGGTTGAATCTCCACTTGAGGTCTACTAAGGTGGTGAAGATATCGGTCAGGTAGCGATAGGTCTCCCTCACGTTGCCATGGTGGACGTTGCACTTTCCATCTTTCCGCACATACCTCTGGATTTTCCTTTTGGTCCGGTCTCGGCTGATGTGTCTTGGCAGGTCGTCCCTGGCCTGCTTAGGCAACTTTGGCTGGTGAATGGCCACAGGGCTCTCAACATCCTGGTCCATGGAGTCACCCTCCAGGACGTTAGCTGGTGGTTTGGAAAAAAGAAAAGAAAAACTGAATGAAAAGCTGGCTCTTTGGAGGTCATGGAAATCCCACTGTGGATGGAATATGGTAGGAAACCATCATTTGACCATTTGTGTAGCTATTAACAGTGTAGATGAAGTCTTTTTTGGGGGGTGTCATCTGAATGGGTTGCCTTGGACTCCTGGCCTCTGTGATCTAGCTTGTGTAAGGACTTCACCACCCTTCTCACAGGGACAGAGCTTAACTGCTGTGAAATTGTCTCCCTGCCAGCAAGTTCTAAGAGTCAGCTTTCACAGTGGGATGTGTCCGCATTCTCTCTGAGATGCTGTGGTATGTGAGAGGCAGTGCACTCTGGATAAAGAAATGTTTAGATTCAGACAGTATTGGGTCTACCACTCAGCAACTGTGGGCTCCTGGTCATGCTATCAGTTATGGACCAAACTGCACCTCCACTCCATCCCCAAATATGTTGAAGCCCTAACCCCCAGTGTGACTGTATTTGGAGAGGGGGCTTTAAGGACATAATTAAGGTTAAATGAGGTCAGAAGGGTGGAGCCCTGATCCAAGAGGATGAGACACCAGGGGTGTGCACACAGAGGAAAGGCCACATGAGGACACAGTGAGAATACAGCTGTCTGTAAGCCAGGAAGAAAGGTCCTTCCAAACCAACCGAGGTCACCAGAAACCAACCTTGTTGGCACCTTGATCTTAAACTTCCAGCCCCCAGAACGGTAAGAAAATAAATTGCTGTTGTTTAAGCCTCCCAGTCTGTAGTATTCTGTTATGGCAGCCTGAGTAGAACAATAGACTGTTAAAATTCACTGATTGATCCTCAGTTTTCACATTTACAAAATGGTAATCATGATAGCCAATTCATAGGGTTGTTATAAAGTTAACATGTGCATTATATGTGCCTGCATGGAACAGACATGTAATAAACATTCTTTTGTAATAAGTTGTTCCTTTGCCACTCTCCTTATATTTAGGGGCAAGAATTTTGAGGGAACTCTTTAAGGTGTCAGTCAAATTTCAGTTTAAAAGAAATTCTGGATTTTATTGGTAAGTATGCATGCCTTTTACCCTAATGGTTGACGCAATGCCAAGGTTAAAAAACGTGTGGGGGAAATGTTCTCTCTCTTTCTATGTGTTTACACATTTCATTTGGTTTCTGCCTCAACATTTAACATCTGCAGTTTTGGCTTGCGGTTATTTTATTCCTCACGGCCTTCATGATTAATGCATCGGTACAATCATTTGATGACGAAGCATTAGGAAAACTCTCCCGGAATCCGAGTGCAAAGGGACATTTGGAACTGATGCTGCTGTGAAATACATATAAACCACTGTATGAAATTACTTGTTTAGCCAATAATTTCAAAGCTTTCTGAAAGTTTTATAAGCAGTTTCTTCCCTCAGGCTTTTATTCTGTGTCATTTGACTTTGCCATGCATTTTCTCCCTTTGGTTAAGGGAGAAACACAGTCCGTTGAGAAAAAACGTTTATCTGAATAAGAAAACAGCTGGGGATGGGACTTGAGTGGTACCAACTTAACTTATGGATTAACCTTGCTCATGGTTGGATAGTTTCCTTCATTATCAATCCCATAGATCCGGTTTTAGACTTCAGTACAAGGAAGAGGCAGCATTTGGTCTGCAAGCTTGATGTTTGGTCCGATAGCTTTGACTTTAGATCACTACCCTCAGTAACTCTTCATTTGTAAATAAAACCTTGCTTTTATTTCAAAGCAGATACCAGGACAGGAGTCGAAGGAAGCAGCTGAGAGTGGGACAGGATGGAGGGGGTTGGGGTATCTGGATGGAGGTCACGGAGAACGTCCCTGCTCACTGCAGGCACCCCTGGCAAGGTGGGATGTTTGTGGCCCAGGGGGCCGCGTGTCCGAGCTCTCGCTGCTAAGTTTGCCCTGAGAGGGAATCTCTAAGTGTGACTTCACGTGGGCTGAATTCAGCTCAGGATCGGCCAGCGTGGAGCGGCCTTGTCTGCAGAGCTGCAGTGTGGTCTGGCTCTGGCCCAGGTGAGGAGCTCGCTGCCTGTGCAGAATCACCCTGGGTTCTTGTTTCCACGGGGTGGGAAGTGGAAGAGGGGGGTTTGTCTGAATAGCTGACTCCCAACAGTCTTCTGCCATCTTCCATGCTTTAACATTTCATGGAGGCAACCTACACATACCCCAGCCCCCTGTGTGAAGCTGTTTTCTGCATTTTCTGGCTCAGTTGTAACCTTCCTGTCTGAAGGGTTAATGGAGGAGTAGAGATAAGTGCTCTGGACAGTCTCGGGAGCCTGCCAGTTGATCCTCCAAATCCATTTTTTTCCTTTTCCTAGCTCAGGGCTGGACCACATTTCCCGGCCTGCTTTGCATTGAGGAGTGGCCACGTGCCGAGTCCTGGCCCATCAAGAGTGGGTGTGCCCTTCTGGACCAAGGCCTGAAATAGTGGGTGTGTCCCCTCCTATGCCCTTGCCCCTTCTACGAGGGATGATGGAGTCATGAGGTGGAGGGGCCTGGGTTCCCAGCTGGTGGCAGAGAGCTGCCATCCAACTAGAAACAAGAAAAAAAAATTGCGTTTGAGCAGCTATGTATTTTGTGTCTGTTATCAAATTGAGCCTTCTGTCTAATTTTATGGGCAGCAGTATTGACACGGATAAGCAGACAGAAGAGTTCTCAGGGGGCTAGTGTGGGAAAGAGCAGGGAGAGGGGAAGAGAGTGAAGATGGGGTGTTTGGGTTTGGTGTTGTTGAAAAGAAACAGGGATCCAAAAATGGAGTCACTTGTGCTAAGCTCTACATCAGTCAATGGGGACTGAATACCTATCCAGGTTCAGTCCCTCCCAGGGATGTGACCTTTTACCAGTCAGTCTGGAATTTTCTGGCCACAGATGAGGTAGCCTACCACACAGACCCCTGCCTTCCCCCAAGGCAAGTGACCTTGCTTGAAATAATCCTCAATTGTTTATGACTTCCTGTCCCATCCCCTTTAGGCCTTTAAAAACCATCCATTTTGTACAGGACCCCTCCTGTCTGTTTGCTAGATGGGATGCTGCCTGATTCATGAATTGTTGAATAAAGCCAATTTTTTCTTCAAATGTACTCAGTTGAATTTTGTTTTCTAACATTGTCTCTTGAGAAATAAAACATTGCCAGCCATATCAGTAAACAAAGGATGTCAGAGTCATCAGCAATTGCAGCCCTCCAATGGTGAGCTGGTGAGCGCTGAGGGAACTCAGGGAGGAAACAAAGAATACCTGCCATCTAGCAGCCAGCAGACTGTGGCCACTCCCCATGGTGAGCCTTGAGGAAAGTGTGGGTGTGAAAACACAGGGTATTGGCCCCATAGCTGAGGTTCATATCAAAAGAATGGTTTCAGTGAGCCTAGACTCTTGCATTTTCCTATGCATAGAAAAGCACTAAATTCCTTAATTTGAGATACCTAACTTTCTTTTATTAACAGTAATCTTTTGTTCCTACTACCCGCCCTTTGCTGTAAAACTCCTGTATCTCCTAGCGCCCCCCTCACCTCCTCAGAGCAGTTGTCTGAGGGTTACTTGAGATGCTGCCTCCCAGGCTTGAAGTCCTCAGTGTATCTGCTGAATAAAACATAACTCTCAACTCTTAGGTGTGCATATACTTTTTTTTTAGCCGACACTAATGAACTAGCATGTGGTTAATTGAATGTCTGTGTTTTGTGTCAGGGAAAAAATATCAATGTATATGCTACTTAAGTGCCTTTTAAAAACAAACAAAAATGGAAGCAAACAAAGAAAGCTGAATGTCCCAGGGAGTATGGTGGAAAGGTGTCTTTGGAGTGGGGGAGAACAATGACTCTATATGGGATCTGTTTCTTTTACTTTAACCTTTGTATTCTGGTGCTTTTGCTACAAGTTAAGAATGTTGCCTATAGCCTGAAATATACAGGATAGCCCATTCTCAAGGCTCTGACCTTTAAAAGTGTAACACTTTTCCATTCATGAGATAAAAAGTTGCAGAACAGAGGATAACTGTCTTGTTGGAGGTTTATAGGAACATCATGACTGGACCTACCTGAATAGCTGCAATAACAAAGGCTTCCGACACCAAGAAGTCTGCAACAACCAACTACACCCCCTCCCTCTTTAGTACAAAAGAAGCCTGAATTCTAACTTGGGTAGGACTGTTCTCTGGGACACTAGTCCGCCATCTTCTCAGTCTGCTGGCTTTCTGAATAAAGTCGTTATTCATTGCCCCAACAGCTCAGCTCTTGATTTATCAGCCTGTCCTGCGGCAAGCAGTACGAGCTTGGACTTGGTAACAGCCTCAGAGGCACCACTGCAGGTGAGGCAGTGGGTGCACGTGAGATGCATCCAAGGGAAGATGGGGAGGTAAGCTGGGCCTCCCACTTGACAGTGGCTGGTGGGGAACAGGCAGAGTTGAGAAATCAAAAAAGCCAATGAAATGTGAGAGTACCTGGAGAGTAGAGGAGACTGAAGTAGGAGTCTCAAGGGGCAGAAGAGGTGAGGCCAGCAAGGAGAAGAGGTGGGGTGTGGAGTGGGCAGAAGAAGGCAGCACAGCCTCCAGGCCTTGCCCAGAGCAGTGTCAGGGAGCCCTGGACTGGGGAGAGGGCCATTCCAGGTCTGAGCTGTGAGCGTGCTTCAGCACCCGGGCAGGAATGCAAATGCGCGTGCGGGGGGGGGGGGGGGTGTGGAAATACGGAAGGGAATGTTGATTATCTAGCTCTTAACGTTTCTTTCTTTCTTGGAATCCCAGGTGTGAATTTGACCGGGTGATGTGAATTGCATTTGCAAGAGCATTTGAGCTGCTCGGCGTGGGGAGCTGCAGCTGCTGTTGGGAAAGCAGACAAACCTACCTGCCTTCCGGCACAGCTGGGGACACAAACGACTTCCCACCCCACCCCCTCTCGACCCCCACCGCCTCTCAGGAGCTTGCCCTGGGCCCCCAGCCATGCGCATGTGCATCAGAGTCCCGGTGAGACCCGCCACCCTGGTCCTTCAGCATCGTGCACGTGGCTTGACCAGAGATAATGTATAGGAACTCTCTGCCAACTGTGAAGTGCTGTACAGCGTGCAAAAGGACGGGAGGAACGGCGCCAAGGATCTTGATGATTTACTTAACCTGAGTTATTTTGGTTTAGAGTAAATGTGACTCTGTGAAAAAGCCGCTCTCCCGCCCCCCTCCACCCCCATGTTCTTTTTCTTTCTATTAGAAAGATGACCAATTTACATAAAACTAGGTAAGGTGCAAAATAGCCTGGTGTTGAACTTTAACCTCAAAGAAATAACATGTGACTGAGTTACAAACTGGAAAGGACCTGATCCCAGAATTACCGGAAGCACCTCGAATTTGGGGGGCACCGCTTGTGGAGAGAAGGCTGCTGTGAATAGATGCTCTCCTGATGGGAAATTCTACATTGAAAATTGTATACGAATTCTATGGGGGAAACTTACAGTGTCTAAGAAAATGTCCGAAGAGCACTTCAAGAATTTTTAGTATCGTGGGGGAAAAACCCAATGGAAAAACGGGATGGATCTCAAACGCACAGGAAAAATCAAAGACTGGAAGGAAATGCACACATGTTAATAGGGAACTTCTGAGAGGGGGGCTATGGGTGCTTTTAATTTTCCTCTTAAACATTCTGATTTTTCCAAATTTTCCAGAATGACTTTATATTCCTTTTACCATCATAAAGAAAAAAAGATATTTTCTAACAAAACCTTGAGACTCTCCTGGCATGTGATCGATGGAATTTAGCACATAGAAGCTAAATAATTATCAAGTACTTGATCTGAAGGTGTTCCGTCCCATATATCTGGTAACTTAGAAATGGAGAGATTTGTTTCACATGACTCTAAGAAAATCATAAGTAACCCCCATGGGGTGCTTGTGGGCAGAGGAGTGGTGGGCGTATACAGAATGCCTGCAGGTCTGAGACCACTGGAGGCCCCCAGTGGAGTGTAGATTAGAGGCAAGGTTCTGCAAACTTTTTCTGCAAAGGGCCGATAGTAAACAGTTTAGACTTTGCAAGCAAGCAACACGTCTCTGTTGCATACTCTTTTGTTTTTTGAAAGACTTTTTACAATGCTTTAAAAATGTAAAATTATTCTTAGCTCATGGGCAGCACAGAAGGAGGCTGCAGCCTGGATCTGACTCCCTGGGCTGTCATTTGCTGACCTCTGGGTTAGAGGCATGCTGGTAAGAAGAAATGGCTAGCTGCTGGATTAAGGGAGCAGCCATGAGGGTGAAGAGGGGGCAGTGGATTGGGAGCTGAATAAGAAGCAAAACTAAAATAATTTGGAGATTAGAGACTGCGGAGGGGTGTGGGCAGGAGAATGGGGGATGACAGGATGGTTGAGACCAGAAGGCAGAGGATGATGTGGTGTGGGCAGGTTTAGTTTCAAGTGTCTGCTCTCTCCTATGGGCTGAAGCTTATCAGTGACCTGGACCGAGCTCTAGATTTGGAGGTTGTTAGCACATGTGCATGGAAGTGTAACTATGGGCATGGGTGAAAGTTCTTCTGGAGGCTGTGGAGTAAGTAGAGGATATAGAAGACAGGATTCTGGAAAACAATTACAATATGAAGCCAGAAGTAGAGAACCCAGAGCGGGTGCTGAGGAAGGAATGAGAGATGTGAGGAGAAGAGGGAGGGCAGGCAGGTAGCCAGGTGGCAGGTGGAACTGGAGTCTTAGGGGGGCAAAGGGGGCATTTGGCACACACTGTAGGGACAACTGGAAGAAAAATGATGCATCCCTTCCCTCTTCCTTATATCAGAATAAATTCCAAGTGGATCAAAGATCTAAGTACAAAAAAATAAAAACTACAGAAGGAGTAGAAGATTTGAATGTTTTTATAGTTCTCCGAGTTGAGAAAGCCTTTCTAATTGTAAGAGGAATCCAGAAACTATCTTGGAATGCTGGTATTTTTGTCAATATAAAAATTATAAATGTTTGTAAAAAAAAAAGCAAGAAGGCAAACCACAAAAAATATTTTCACACATCACATATATATTTCTGATTTACAAAAGCAATAAATACCCCCGTAGAAAAAACCGATCAAAGGAAATGAATATGGAGTTTATAAGAGAAGAAATACTCGGAGCTGAAAAGCATATGCTCAACCATGGCAAAGTAAAAGCAGTGCAAATATAATAACATTTTTTTACTCTAAAGTTAGTAACATTAAAAATAAACCATAAATACAGCATGTGGAGTATATGTGTTGGGGGGCAGTGGAATTGTGAACGTGCATGTATTATCAGATGTGTAAACTGGCAAAGTCTTCCTGGAGGAGAGAGTGACAGTAGGTCTCACAATTTAGAAATGATTAGATGCCTCGTATTAGCAATTCTGGATCTAGACATTTATCCTAAGAAAATAATTTTACCAACATTTATCTATTGTAGGCAGGGGATATTGCAGCCTCAGTTATAATAGTTAAAAATTAGAAACAACTTAAATGTCTATCCACAGAGCACTAGTTAAACATATTGTTGCAGCTCTAATCAATGGAATATTGTGCAGTTATTAAATATGATTTCCCAATGTTTTGGGGTCTTCAACTCTTTGTGGAAGAATCACCTTCTTAATGAGGACATTTACCTCCTCTTAAAAATCTCAGTCACTTCCTTCAGGTCCTCACATCTCTCTTCCTTATGCTACTGTTTACTTTTTCTGTAGCACTTTTCACCTTCCAGCATGAAAGAGTTTATTTATTGTGTTAATTTTTTATTGTCTGTTGCCACTGTCAGAAAGGAAGTTCCTGGGTAGAGATCTCTATGTGTTTTATCTACTGATGGATCTCAGGCTCTGGAAAAAGTGCCTGACACAGAGCAAGCCCCAGCAGCTATTTATTGAATGAATGAATATGTGTTTATCAACCTGGCAGGTTGTCCATGCCATAGCGTTAAGTGAAAAAACAGAATAAAACATATAGTTTACTTTGCATATATTGCCTTTTTGCATTAGTGAGTGTGTGTAGAAGAATGTCCTCCAAAATGATCATTGAGATCAATCTCTGAGCTGTAAGTTTGTTGGTGTTTTTGCTTTCTTTCAATTTTTTTATGTTTAAACTTTCCGTTAATAGTTCTATCATCTAAAAAATCAGTAGGCAATATAAAGCTATTTCTGTTCTAAATAAACAAAACAAATTCTGCGTACAGCTACTGAGTCATGTCCACTGGGCTTGGCACCTGGGATTTACTAGTGTAGTGTGCTGAACCTTGTCCCACCCCCAAATTCATGTCCACCGGAACCTCAGAATGTGACCTTATTTGACAGTAGAGTCTTTGCAGATGTAATTAAGATAAGGATCAAGATGAGATCATACTGGAGTAGGGTGTGCCCCAAATCCAGTTAAAACATCTTCATATGACACAGAAAAGGACAGACAGAGGCACAGAGAAGGCCATGTGATGGCAAAGGCAGGGAGTGGAGTGATGTGGTCACAAGCCAATGAACACCTGGAACCCCTGGAAGCTGAGAGGCAAGGCAGGATTCTTCCCTAGAGCTTTTGGAGGGAGAATGGTCCTGCTGAAGCCTTAATTTCAGACTCTGACCTCCAGAACTGTGAGAGGACACACTTCTGTTGTTTTAAGCCCCCCACTTTGTGGCAACTTGTTGTGACAGCCAAGGAAACTAATACAGTTGGTGACTTTGAACCTGGGGAGTTTTTAGCACCTTTGCATCCTGAGAAGAAGCTGAAGCGGAGAGGCTGACCCAACAAGGAAGGGGGGAGTGTGGGAGTGAGGGGTCTGGTGGAATGGAAGTCAACACATAGTGCTGTCAAGAGCAAGGGTGGGGGGATGGGCACGTACAGAAAAAGGGATGAAGCTTCCTCCTGAAAGGTTAAGTGTGGTATGAGGAGGAAAGGAGAAAGATGGGAAGGGAATATTGGTGACATCTGTCTCAGGCTCTGTGTCATGGAGGAGCTTCAGATGGGCTCATTTTCCAGTGTGAATTGCAAGAAATCTGTACTTCAGCAGACTCATTGAATTGAATCTGCATCTCACAATGCAAATAACTGAACTCTGCGTAATCACAGATCAGCCAAAGGTGTCCCCATCCTTACTGGTCAAGAAAAGCACATGTAAACAGATACCTGTACACTCCTGTTCACGGCAGCATTCGTCACAATAGCCAAAAGGTGGAAGACATCTAAGTGTCCATCAACAGATGAATAGATAAGCAAAATGTGGTCTATACATACAATGAAACATTATTCAGCCTTAAAAAGGCTACAACATGGATAAACCTTGAGGACATTATGTGAAGTGAAATAAAGTCACAAAAGGACAAATATTGTATGATTTCACTTATATGAGGTCCCTTGAGTAGTCAAATCCTTAGAGACAGAAATACGAATGGCGGTTACCAGGGGCTGGGGGAGGAGGGAATGGGGAGTTAGGGTTTAATAGGTATGGAGTTTCAGTTTGGGAAGATCATGAGCTCTGTAGATGGATGATGGTGTTGGTTGCGCAACAATATGAATGTACTTAATGCCACAGAACTGTAGATTCTACAGAATGGTTGGAACGGTAAATTCTATGTTATATGCATTTTACCACAATAAAAAAGTAAATTGTGTTAACAAAAAGAAAAGCATGTCTATATGTCTATTTTCTTTTTCTTTGCGGTACGCGGGTCTCTCACTGTTGTGGCCTCTCCCGTTGCGGAGCACAGGCTCGGGACGCGCAGGCTCAGTGGCCATGGCTCACGGCCTAGCCGCTCCGCGGCATGTGGGATCTTCCCGGACCAGGGCACGAACCCGTGTCCCCTGCATCGGCAGGCGGACTCTTAACCACTGCGCCACCAGGGAAGCCCAGCGTATCTATTTTCTAAACGAGAGGGGAAGATTAGCTTCTAAGATGCTTTCTTGTCTTACTTCAGGAAAAAGTTTACAAACAGCAGTAATGAATTACAGGTGATGATGCTCCAGACAGAGGACAGGGTGGGGTTTTCCTGTTATATTCATGCCTGCATTTTTCCACTGAGGCTCCCATTGACGACTGGAACACATTTGAGAGAAAATTCAGAGCTGTAGTTACAAGTGGTGCTTAAAGCTCAAAGTCAATAGTTTGCCTCTGGCCCCTTGTCCTGATGCTTGTCGTTTTGCATAAGTCCTTGTGTGAAGAGTCTCCTTCCTTGGGGGCTGGTGGTGATGCCTGCCACTGATGTCTGATGTGTCGTAGGGAGGTGAAGTCGCTTTTATTTGTCCTGTACCTTGAGCTGTTGTAACTATGGGAGACCATTATAATAATCAGAAATTCTGACAGACTGGAAAGTTTAAAGTCATAGGTGTGTGTGTGTGGCAGAACGGCTACTACGTTCCACTGGGAATATGTGACAGAAACTAAAGGGCAAATGTTCCTATTAAATATCGTAGCTTGGGGGCTCCACAACATGAACCTAAATTTAGAATGCCTAGTACCCACTGCCAGGTCAGAGGACTAACCCTGGCTGCTGTGCACGTGGATATGACTTTGTACAATGTGCAAGTTCAGTGCTCAAAGGAGGGAAATGACAGGTCACTTTGGACAGATCAGAGGAGACCAACATTCAATACCATGATTTCTCTTCTCACTGGATTTCAAGAATCTGAACCTTGGATAGTGAGAACCAGTAAGAACCTCTCAGGACCACTGCATACAGTTGTGTAGGTTGTGCACTGCACAAGGGTGTCCAGAGGAGGGGAGCAAGATGACTGAGATCCAGTCAGTGATTTGCGTGCCTAGCTAGCACTTCTGGAACTCTGGGCATCATTTATTTTGTCCTCCTCCTTTTTAAATTAAAATTTTTTTATTGAAGTATAGTTGATGTATAATATTCTGTAAGTCACAGATGTGCAATATAATGATTCACATTTTTTAAAGGTTATATTCCAGTTATTATAAAATATTGGCTATATTCCTTGTGTTGTACAATATATCCTTGTAACTTATACCTAATAGTTTGTACCTGTTAATCCTCTACCCGTATGTTGCTCCTCCCCGCCTTTCCTCTCCCCACTGGTAACCAGCGGTTTGTTCTCTATGTCTGTGAGTCTGCTTCTTTTCTGTTATATTCACTAGTTTGTTGTATTTTTTAGATTCCACATATAAGTGATACCATACAGCATTTGTCGTTCTCTTTCTGACTTATTTCACTTAATATAATGCTCCTCAAGTCCATCCATGTTGCTGCAAATGGCAAAATTTCATTCTCTTTTCATTACACAGGAAGAAAGTGAGGCCCCAGGAAGCCAACTGACTTGCAAGGAGGCAGAGCCAGAGTGAGCTCTGAGTCCATGGATTCCAGTCTAAGTTTTCCCACCTTCCCTGTTCTCTGAAGATGGGGCTGCCTCAGGTTTTCCCCTTCTTCAGAGACCTTGGACTTGGCGGTTCCCTTCTGGAGTGAGAATTCCTCTACTCTTTCTCTCCTGATGAGTCCAGTGCGTGCCTTCGCCTCAGCCAGACCTGAGGCATCTCTGTTGGGCTGCTCACCAGCTGGGGGACTTCAAGCTACAGGTTCTTTATTTGTAAAATGGCCTTGCTGGGTTGATGGGAGAATGAAATGACATAATTGCATTGGGCAGTGTGGCCTGGGACAAGGCACTGGGCTTTGGCAGCAGGCAGGCCTGTCTGGGACACTGCTTTCCCACCTCCAATCCGTGTGCATTTGCTCAGGGCGCTTCAGTCTCTGAGTGTCCGTTTCCTCAGTTATAAAATGAGAATCATAAGACCTACTTTGCTGGGTTACTGTGAAAAAGAAATAAATCACCTGGTCCGTAGCAGACATTGAACAAATGGTTACAAGTTATGGTAGTGTCTGGGTTGAAGAAGATACCCAATTTGTAGCTATATTAATCACAATTTTTATAAGCTCCACACTGTCTTGGAAACTGTGAGAAATTCAGATGCAATCCAAGACACAGATGGGTAGACCCATCTGGAAGCGAAGAACCTGCTTGGTGATGTGAGACGCGCACACTGTCCCATATCAATGTGAGTTGCACTCTACACGGTGGATGAGAGACTAAGAATTTGCCAGCATGTCAGAGACAGGGGTAGGCCGTGGCTGGGCTAATTAGCAAAGGCATCTTGAAGGAGGTGGGAAATGAAAGCCAACCTTTAATGAGCATATACTATGTGCCACGTACTGGATGGGGCACCATAGCCACCAGGAAATGTTGACCCACCCTGCAGGGGAGGCAATGAAGATCTGTCGGGTTGAGTGACCTGCTGAAGCTTATGCATCTAAAATGGGGCCGGAATAGGACTCTCCGTCAGGTTGACCTGATCCTGAAACTCATATTCTTTCCCTTCGGCTACTGTGGAGAGATGTGAGGATGTGTGTGCGTATGTGCATGTGTGTGTGAGCAACGCAAGGGAAAGTGCGGCAGTGAGAAGGATCTTGCCTCACTTGGGTGCCCTTCGAGTGAATTACCCCATAGAGTGGAAGAGATGGAAATAAAAGGGTGATGGATTTGTGGGGTTGTGTCTGGGGTAAGGGTCACTCTAGAGTGGGGAAGGTGGAGGAGAAGGGAAAGCGTTGCAAAAAAAAAAAAAGACCTTCTAGGACTTCGTGTGCCCAAAACCAGTGTAGTAAGTGGGAAAATTCAGGTGTCTTTTATAAAATTTTAAATTGGGAAGGGGGACTGGCCGTTGGAAGGCAGGATGAATATTTATCGAATCCCTCCTGTGGGTCAGTGTTGAGCTCTGTGGCTTCACCTGCTGTTTCAGCTCATTCTCATCTTTCAGGAATCGGTGTGGCAGACTTGAATCACTGATGCAAGAAAGGCTGAAGTCTTCACCCGAGGTTACACGGCTAGAACTGTGTTTGGTCGAGGGTGCTGGCTGCGCGTCTAGGGCTCTTTCCATTAATCAAACAGCACAGAGATGCACAACGCCCCAGCCCAGTGGTGTTGAGGGCGATGGGCGAGCTGTCCCAGAACATGAGAGCATAGAGGGACCACAAAAGAATTGAGACCATAGGTACCCAGGGGGTATCGACAGAGAGTGGTCTGAGGAGGGAGTGAGAGAGGGAGTTAGCAGAGGGGAGAAGGCTCTGCTGAGGGGAGGGTCCAGGTCAGGGAAGCCAAGGCCCCATATTTAGCAGAGGAGAGGTCATTGGGTTTGGCAGCCAGGAGACCACTGGCGACTCTGAATAGACCGGTCAGAATGCAAGTCAGGCTGCAGGGGAAGAGGGTGATGATGGGCTGAAGAGGCAGGAGACATTTTGTCTGTAGGTGGAGGGAGGGGGCAGGGTGGCCGGGAACAATAAGCATGAGACCTGGATTTTCAAACGAGGGGAGGGGGGAGCTGGTGGAAACGGAGCAATGGGGAATTCTGGACGAAAGCACTGGCATGGGAGTGAATAAGATATCCCGGGGTTGGGAAGGGGTGGAATTCAAGCATCGCCCGCAGAGAGAGGACCACCCCTTCCTGTCTGCTGAAGCCACCGTGCCTGACACAGGAAGGATGACAAGCTGTGTCCAGCTCAGAACGGGGACAGCCGTTCCAGTCCTTTCTTCTTCCTGTCCCTGGACTGCGGTCCTCCATCCTGGAGAGCGAACAGAAGAGATCTGACTTTCCAGCCTTGAGGAGGGACAAGGAGGGGCCGGGAGAGGTGAGAAAGTAGTTTCTTAGCTCTGCAGTAGAGCTGAGCCCCAAGACAACCTCCCGAAGATTCTAGAACTGTGAGGTGCCCAATATTCTATGAAGGGTTTGGTAAGCTCTAGGGTGAGGACAGGGGAAGCTGTTTCAGAATATCCAGTCCCTCCCTGACTGATGGGCATAACGTTTCTGTCAATTTTCTGGAGCAGGACAGGCAGAGCCTAGTCAGGCCCCACCACATTGCGGGTTTTCACAGTGGAGGAAGGACTTCAGCCCTCACGTTAGTCAGAGTTCCAATTTTGGACAATTGTTTCAGCTCACTGCTTCCCACAGACCCCTTGCTGTTAAGAATTCTAGCAAGTGGAAAGCTGAATTTTGTTTCCTCTGCTGCCCCTTTCCTGGGAGCGACAATAATTGGGTTTCAGGAGAAGGGTCCTGGCAGTTCACTCTGAGAAGTGACCAGGTAATTGAGGGCTCAGGATAACTGGTCCCCATCATGAAACACCTGTTGGGAGACTCCACCTGCTACCAGCAAAAAAATTGGGGGTGGGGGCTGGAGAGCAGGATTCAGGGTATTTTCTCTGCTCTAACAAGGTATGCTTAATTTTACAAGAAAACAGTTATTTCCCTGCATCATTTCCCCCCTCAACTTCACCTTTACTGCACGATCTATAGGCATCCTGTCGTTTAACTTTGCACTTAAAGTTTAAGTGATAGCATTTCGAGCAGATTAAAGCCGACGGCCTCTTTTCTTATGAAAGCTTGTATCCTCCGAATGTATTTCAGTGATTACACTAATTCCTGCATCAATGAAACTGCATTGCTTTTACTGGAGATGTGGCTTAAATTCCTGGTGAAATTCCGGTTGGAATGCAGAAGGCCTACATTTTGCACTTCATTAAATCTGTGTTGTTCTGGCAAGATCTGCTGTTGGCATTTGAGAGTCTTTTGAAGAGAAGCCTGTTCCATGCAATCATTGCCTTAGCACGCAGGAATGGGTATGTCCTCCGCCAGGGCTTTGCGGAGGGCAAATGCACTGGATTCGGGGTCTGCAGACTCAAGTGCCCAGACAACCACTTGGTTCCTTATCTTGGGCCACTGACCTTCCTTCCCCACCTCTCGGTGCCTTTTTTTCCAGAAAAGGTGCCTTTTTGCTGGTAGACAACTTACCCCATCAGCTTTCATCCTGAAAAATATTCCCCATCTACAATTGTTTTTTTTCAGGATGAAATAAGAAATTCCTTTTAAAAGGAAGCTTGAAAAGAATGAAATAATGCCATTTGCAGCAACATAGATGGACCTAGAGATTATCATACTTAGTGAACCAGAGAAAGACAAATATCATATGACATTGCTTATATGTGGAATCTAAAATATGACACAAATGAATTTATTTACAAAACAGAAACAGACTCCCAGACATGGAAAACAAATTTATGGTTGCCAAAGGGGAAGGGGGGTGGATAAATTAGGAGTTTGGGATTAACAGATACACACCACTGTATTTAAAATAGATATACAACAAGGATCAACTGTATAGCACAGGGAACTATATTCAATATCCTGTAATAAACCATAATGGAAAAGAATATGAAAAAGAATATATATATATATATATATATATATATAACCGAATCATTTTGCTGTATACCAAAAACTAACACAACATTGTAAATCAACTATACTTCAATTAAAAAAAAAAAAGGAAGCTTGATATATTTTTGAATGGTCTCTATCCAATGAAATACATTGCATCTTATTTTCCCTGGGAAGCAAATAAAATACAATCTTAGCCATATGTTCTCAAAAGACTTCCATGAGGTTTCAGTAGATGTGAGAATCACATCTCACCATTTTTCACACATATGAGGCTTGCATTCCCCCAGGTTTCAAAGAAGAGAACGGCTCTCCTCCACCTGCATCAGACAGGTAGGTGTGGCCATTCCCTCACCTCTGCCCCAACTTCCTGGGCAGCCCAGTTTCTGTGAACCTGCACCAGCATTCTGGGTTCTCTTCAAAGGGCACTTGACTGACGCAGTCCACCAGGCGACTGGGTAGGCATCAAATCTCACTGCCTTCACTTTCCGCAGTCTCTTGGGCTTTCAATGTTTTTCTCATTTGTTTGAGTCACCGTGTGTTGCCCCCAAGGTTCTGAGGGGCTGGCAAGCAGAACCTGAATCTCTAGGCTGGATGCCGGTTTCTGGTTCTCCATTTGGCCAGGCTCCAGGGATATCATTTTTCTTTTCATAATTAAGTCACTGTCTGGGAACATGTCATAAACAGTGTGGGGTGGGTTTCCTCCCATTAGGGCTGAGACTGGGTGGCTGGGTCAAGGTGTTCCCACTGGGAGGGGTGGAGTGGAACGCCCCTCCTCCCTTCCAGTCTGTGCAGAAGGGAAACTGCTGAGGCCTCAAAACGCCCCACAAAGGGGAGCCAGTCCAAGGATTCCACGGAGGAGAGGACAAGACATGGGGAATCCTCAGACTCCCCGACGCCCCCTCCAAGTCCAGGAGACTCCCTAAATTGGGCTAAGACCACTGTTTTGCTGCTAAAGCAGCTCCACGGGGGGTGGCTGGGAGGGGGGAAGTAAAGCCTTGATCAGAGAGTTTGCCTATTCCTGTGCTGCAAAAACTCCCACCACGGCTGATTCCAACCTATCAACTGTTGACCAGCTCTCAAAATTGCTGAATATGTAACAGTTGCCTCTCATGAGCCGGGATGAACCTACTTCTTCACCCGGCTGGAACAAGTTCTACCTCCCAGAGTGAGGGTGAAGGGATCCTGTTTTGAAGGGGAAGGAAAGTGAAGGGATAGTAGGTTTAGGAAACGCTGCCGACTCTGTCTCGCTCTTGGAGTGTTCTGGAACAAGCTAGGCTTGTTCCGAATCATCCTGTTTTATAGATATATAATATTACAATTATTTGTAATTGCTTAAATGTGTTTCTCCCAGAATTCCACATCTAGGTTCCACAGAACAGGTATCTGAAATACAGATTTGCTGGTTCCTGGGGTGCAGTGGGAATTGGAG
The DNA here is from genome assembly GCF_963455315.2 of Globicephala melas. Taxonomy (NCBI): domain Eukaryota; kingdom Metazoa; phylum Chordata; class Mammalia; order Artiodactyla; family Delphinidae; genus Globicephala; species Globicephala melas. The sequence continues at coordinate 7,577,843 of NC_083317.1, read as the reverse complement.
ACCGTCGGGTCCACACTTGGCCTTCTTTGCTGTTTGCTCAGGGCTGCCCCCCACCCCCCCACCCCCCGCTCTCTATCTGGCTGACACGGTTGGCGCTGCAGGCTGCTCTGACTCTCAGTGTACCCACTGTTCTCGGGGCCCATCCACCCATCCTCCCTCCCCTCGACTTGGGAAAGAGAGACTCAGTCACCCGGTGACAGCAAAGACGAGAGTGACATATTATCCAAACAGAGGAAGACTCTCTGACATGCATGGGAGGTTACCTTAGACTCTGTTGCTAGACTCAGAGGGTAGATGGAAATCGAGCTTCTAAAATAGAATCACTTAACCAGAAACAGGTACAGCCCAGGGCTGGGAATCACCTACAGACTCTTTGTGCTGCTTTTTCTGCTTTCACCCAGCGCATTTTTTCCTGTGGGCTTGAAAATGCAATCTTTCTATGTTTAAGTGTGGTACTGCCCCTCATGGCGCCAGGGAGACCCCAGACCTCAGCACCCAGGCTTTGGGCATTTTTGTGTATTTATCCCCTCCAGCTCTTCTCCCCAAAGCTCTCGCCTCTGGTGGAGGCTGGTGCAAGGACCAGTGCGGTATCCAGACCAGACCCCATCCCAAAGGGTCAGTGCAAGTCCCGGACCCTCCTCAGAGGCACAATGTGGGGCAGCCAGGCAGAAGGGGTGCTTAAAGCCTCAAGTGACTTAAAGTCCTTGAAGTGACTCATTTGGTGGAAACCCACAGCTGGAGGCAAAAAAGAACAGGACATCTGCTCTGAAAGAGCCAAAGCAGCCTCGCTGGTGGGGAATGAGGGCAAAGCCCCCATTCCTAGAGCAGCAGCTGCTGCTGTTATTGGAGACAGATGGAATTCTTAGGGGAAAATATGCCACAATCAAATGCCCATCCCTGAAAAATGCTTGCTGTTTCCTGATGTGAGATTATCACATCACAGCATCCCATGGACCACCCATGGCTGGGTTTCCAAGGGGAGAGGGAACGGTGTCATGGAGCTCATCTGTGGACGTGCCATTTGGGATGCCCTTGGGGTCTGGACTCCATAAAGGAAAGAGGATTCTCTCCTCCTGGCTCTCATTGGCTTCCCAGCCAGCTTAGGCCTTGGGTGAACTTCACATAGAGTCTAGGGTGAAGTGCAGCTTCAGGGCTCACCTCAAAACAGATGAGTTGAAATATGCATCCCTGACGCCCTAAGTGCAGGCTTAGCGCCCTGTCTCTACCATTTTGATCCCATAACTTCCACTGGGAGCCACATGTCACTCACTGGGCTAGGCCCTGGGATAGAGAGATGAATAAAACCTAAATCCCTGCCAGAGGACGCCACGTTTTTTTATGGCTAGAAACTGGTCTGAGGTCAGGGCAGGAGTGTGCAGAGATTTTTTTTTGTAATTAGAGAAGATCTTCCTTTAAAGGTTGTGTTGGAATAGGGGATGTCAACTTAATGGGCATGGGGTTTCCTTTTGGGGTGATGAGACTGTTTAGGAACTCGATAGAGATGCTGGCGGCACAACTTTATCAGTGCACTAAATGCTATTGAAATGTACTTCAAAAAGATTAGTTTTCGGAATTCCCTGGAGGTCCAGTGGTTAGGACTCAGCACTCTCACTGCAAGGGGGCACGGGTTCAGTCCCTGGTCGGGGAACTAAAAGGCTGCATGCCACAGGATGTGGCCAAAAAAAAAAAAAAAAAAGGTTAGTTTTCATGTTATGTGGATTTCACCTAAAAAGAAAAGTTGCATTGGATGGTAAAAGTCCAGAAGGTCATGCCTCCCCATCTGCAGAAGCCTGAGAAGCATACGGGCAGCTGGGAGATGGAGCGTGTTGGGATGCCTGCCCGGGGCCGCTGGCCTGGCAGGGAGATGGACAGAGGGTGAGGACCGTCCCCCCAGCTCCTTGTTCATGTACCATTCACCCCTACAGGCTCCGGTGCCGACCATCGTGCCGAAGCCAGCCTAGAACATCTGGCAAGTCATTCATAACCAGTGACTGTGATGAACGCCTGCGAGCTTCAACCGACGTTAGCATTTCACTGGATGGGAGATGCCATCCTTAATCATGTTCTTATGCAAATTAGACACAAGTTGCCACCACGGGCCATTGCGTTTGACTGGGTGACAGTGAGCTTTTCTCCTGAGATCAATTTCCCAACCAATCACTTTGGGTGCATCAACTTTTCCTTTTGTGGTGCTGGCATTCCTGGCTTGGCACTAATGTCATGGGGAGCACGGCAGTGTTCCAGAAAGCATGGCTTGTTCTTTCCTTGAGGGACCCCCCACCCCCCGCCCCACTCCGTCCGGGCTCGATGCAAAGGGAAGACCTGTTTCATCCTGCCTCACTTTGGGTGTGTTTGCTGGAGACGGAAGTCTCATTTGGGGGTAGAGTGGCCAGAAGTTTGCTGGATTTGTACCTATCATTCATTCGCTCCTTGCGGACGATTCCCCACCTGAACCTGCAATACTTTGTGAATATTCATCAGGCATTGGAGATATTTGCCTTTCCCTTCTTCTCCCAACTCAGGCTGTGTGTTTCTCTTGTGAAATTAAGCGCCTTTGTAAAGTGAAGCCGAGGGAAAGTCGAGACGGCAACTTCTCTGCGATTCTTTGCCAGTTTTGTTTGTTTGTTTTCTGGTCTCATCTTGCTAAAAGGAACAAACAGTTTCCCCAAGGAACAGCCTTGCATTGTGGAACACCTTTGGGCAGCTCTGACCACAGTAGGACTCGAACTGAGTCTTCCATCCTGGGAGGGAAAGAGATCTGGAAAGGGGACTGTTGATTCCTTCCTGTCCATCCATTCACAGCTAGTGAGGGTGGGGCCTGAGTGAGCTCTGGGGATGGGGTCAGAACACCAGCAAAGGCTCTCGGTCCACTAAGCCACAGTTCTGGACTGTTTCTGTATAGAAAATGGCAAATTACTGCACAATAAAGCTGTTTAGCCCTACATGGCTGTGTCTGGGGACTTAAGGCCATTCTGGTCCTAGGTTTTCAGGTCTACGTTTGAATGAGCTTGGAAGGCTTTGTGGCTGAGGTGTGCTTCTCACAGAAGATGCCTTTGGTAGAAAGGGAGAAAACTCCCACCTTCAGCGAGAGGAAATTCTTGGACTGTGCACTTGGTCAGCTCTCGGAGAAGCCGGGTGGAGGGATGGGTTTGGCACAGGGGATTCTGGGTTTTTCTGTTGCTGTATGTGTTCAGTGTTCACATCATACTCTTTTTAAACAGTGAGCTCGTTTTGATTCTCTGCTCCCACTGACAACTGGCGTAAGCCATGGTAACAGGCAGCCCTTGGGGGTAACTATGATGCCGGTTTGGTGTTCTGTATCTCCCGAGACCGACTTATTAACAACCCATAGATTGCAAAAGCCCTCGCGCTTCCCGTGCCTGGGGTCTGTCTGCTGCAATGCTGTTTGGGTTTCATGCTCTTGGGATATGGTCCTTTTAAAATTGCATTTTCTCCTGCTTCTGTGCTCCTCCCCTGTGTGTTTTGCTCAGCCTCCCACTGAATCACTCTTTCCTTTTGGTTCTCCAGCAAAGGTGTATTTGATTTCTCTAAAGTCACTTGATTGAATTCTGAACACAAGTACATACACTGAAGTAATTACATCTGCTCTTTTTAAAAGGAAAAATAGAAATTGGCGTTCTTCTCTCGACTTTGCCTTGCCTGTGGATGTCAACAGTTGCAAATGATATGTCCTTGAAAAGTCATGTTTTATCTAGCTTTGCAAACTTTCGGCTTATATCATAAATCCAGAGATGCTGGCGCTTCTAGCCATAAATCTAATGTTCCTATTTATTTCCTTTTCCCCGAGTCCCAAGAAATATTTTTCAAATAAATGCTCAGGTGGACCAGGAGAGATTTTGTTTGTGTGTTTTGCTTTAATGGACCCTGTGTTGGTTTGGATAATGCTGTTCATCACACAATAAGGCATAGTGGATTATGTGCCAGCTCTCTCCTTCCTGCACCAGCCGTCTCTAATAACTTCCTTTTTTTAGGTTTTTTCTTTTCAAAAAAATTTTATTGAAATACAGATGATTTACAATGTTGCATTAGTTTCAGATATACAGCAAAGTGATTCAGTTATACATATATATATATATATATTATTACAAGCTATTGATTGAATATGGTTTCCTGTGCTATACAGTAGGTCCTTGTTGGTTATCTACTCCATATATAGTAGTGTATATATTTTAATCTCAAACCCCTAATTTATCTCTTCTTCACCTTTGCCCTTTGGTAACCTTAAGTTTGTTTTCTATGTCTATGAGTCTGTTTCTGTTTTATAAATAAGTTCATTTGTATCATTTTTTTTTAGATTCCACATATGTGATATCAAAGGGTATTTGTCTTTCTCTGTCTGACTTACTTCACTTAGTATGATAATTTCTAATAACTTCCTGATATATGCAAAACAAAGAGAGCCTTTGTAGCCCACAAGTTCCTCCTTGGATGGGCTGATGGGCTCATTTTTTCTGGGAAGAATGAGTAACTTTTGCTGGAGAGAAACCTGGGGCGGTCACCAGAGGAGGGTCCAGGATCTGCACTAATATTACAGCCACCTGCCACGTTGTCACTACTGGCTATTTGAAATGAGCCTGACCCAAAATGAGATGTGCTGTAGGTGCAATCCAAACAGGGGATGTGAAGACATAATGAGAAAAGTAATAATGCAATAATGTAAAATATCTCATCAACAGTTTTCCTATTGATCGCATTAGAATGATAATACTCTGTATTGTTATATTGGGTTAAATGAAATATATCACTATGTTAATTTTACCTATTTAATTTTCCAGTTAAATGTGCCTCCTAGAAACTGTAAGGTAGCACGAGGGACTGGCCGTATGTTTCTACTGGACGGGGCTGCTGTGGAACATCTACTCCTCAGCAACGCCTACTCCTAGTGCGCTGGGACTGGAATTGATTCAGAGCAGCCAACTCCCTGGCCTAAGGGAGAAGAAAAGGGCTGCTATATGGGAGGAGCAAACTTGGAGGCCCAGGATTTGGGGAAATAAATGAATAAGGTTTGGAATTAAGCACAACTAGTCGAAAAAGGGTTAAGAGATTGCTGCTAGCGTGAACCACTTTCCATCTTTGGAAACGGTGGCGCCCATTTGTTCAAGCATGGGCTGGCTTTCTGCACATCAGCAATAACCTAATTTGTGCCTGGATGGAGAAAACAGACATTGAGAGCACCTTACTTTTGTGCTCTGCACAACAAGGGGGCTTGGCAGAGAGGAAGAGCTCTTGGAAAAACGGACACTTGCAAGTGGAAGAAGTGAGATGTGAGGACCAGGTAGTGTATCTTTTGGTTTAGGCGACTGGATGGCTCATGAATTTATGTGTAATTCTGTGTTCGTTAAAACTTCCTCGGGGATTTTGAAAGAAAAATAGCAATAATTACCAAGCACTGATTGGCATCCCGTGCTGAGGGTATGAGTCTCATATTTGAAGCACTGGTGACGTCGCCTGTATTGACAATCATGTAGTTTGTCACCCTAATCTTTCCTGCCAAATCAGTTCCTCCAGGGCAGCTTGTTAAACAGGCTTGCTGGGACTACTTTATTTAAAAAATCTTTTTTTATTTTTAATTAATTAATTAATTTTTATTTTTGGCTGTGTTGGGTCTTTGTTGCTGCACATGGGCTTTCTCTAGTTGCAGAGAGTGGGACTACCCTTCGTTGCGGTGCGTGGGCTTCTCATTGTAATGGCTTCTCTTGTTGCAGAGCACGGGCTCTAGGCACGCGGGCTTCAGTAGTTGTGGTGCACGGGCTTAGTTGCTCCACGGCATGTGGGATCTTCCTGGACCAGGACTCGAACCCGTGTCCCCTGCATTGGCAGGCGGATTCTTAACCACTGCGCCACCAGGGAAGTCCCTTGCTGGGACTACTTTACAAAATGTGTTCAAGGAAGTGCAAATGCTGTGACTCCCAGTAACTCTTCCCTTATTGCCCTTCCCCCTAGAGCCCTCAAAGACCATGAACTTCAAAAGTTATTTGTGTTTGGTTTGACCTTGTACCTTTGTTTAGATCTTTCCCTAATTTATTGGTAGACCTGACGGCTGAAAAGTATGACTAAAAATCTCATGAACATCCTGATTATGGTCTCTGGGTCTCTGATCCATTCTCCTTCCCATTGACCTTCCCTGACCCCTTCTTCTGTTTTCCCACCTCAATGTTGGGGTCACCCAGGGTTTGTCCTCAGCCTGCTTCTCTTCTCATCCCTCATTCTTTCTCTGGGAGAGGTCACTTGTGCTGAAACTCTCCTGATATTTAGATGACTTCCACACCCACCTCTCCAACTCAGATCTTTCCATTTCTACGCTGCCATATTGACTTGCTTGCTAGACAGCTCCACCTGCATTTCCCAGGGAACCTCAAAATGAACATTTTCAAGATGGAGCTCATTATCCCCAGGCTGTCTGGGCTAAGTATTCTCTAAGTGCCCCTGCAGAGCTTCCCTGAACCCTTCTTGATTCTCCACATCACAGGAGAATGGCTATTATGGATGCAATGGGTCTCTCATGTCCTCTGGTTTCCTGGTGGGTTTAGCTCATGGGAAGCACTGACAGGAGATGGAAAGGCAGGTGGACAGTGGAGCCTTCCTGTGGGCTCCAGGTTGAATTGAAATGGATTGAGCTCCTCTTTCTACCACCACAGTCCCATTCGGTGGCCCTCTCTCCCACAGTTCTCTCTGGTTTCCTTCTTTGGCACCTGTGGACTCCGGGTGGTGATGGCTTCAGCTGTTCCCAGCCCTGATGCCTCCCCATCCCGGGCTGGTTTCCCCTAGATTTCCCCACACCTCCATAGAGTCTCTCTCCTAACCTCCACACCCCCTCCACCATGTGTGCCTTCTGTGTCCTGTAGACCCTGTCACATACCTCTCCCATGTGTTCCTTCCCTTTACATGACTCCATGGATGTCACCAGCATCTGCTCAGAATCCCAAGCCAGAAGCCAGAGGCTTCCTTGCTTCTCTCTCCTTCACCCCACTGACAGTAGACACCAAATCCCATGGCTTCTTCTTCCTAAAAGCTTTTCCTCTTGTCCCCACTTTACTATCCCCCTGTAGCAGAACTGATTGTGTTGTGGAATAAATGAAGACCAACCACATGAGAAAAGCAAAGACTACTAGAGTTTGCTATAGCAAGAGAGTCAGCCATGTGACTTGCATTTTGGCAAAGACTCAAAGGCAGGCAGAGCAGTGGGAAAGCTTCATAGTGGAGAAAAGGGAAGGCTTCAGGTATGCCCTGATTGGAGGCTATAGGTCTGGAGAAGCTATGGGTGGCCAATGAGTAGGGGGGTATCCTATGTGATTGCTTAGGGGTGCATGGTTAGCTTTCTTTAGTTGGTACTAAGTTGGAAGCAGAGACAAAAATTAGGAAAGCTGTCAGTTATTAATCACGTCTCGGCCATGTTGAGCCAGTTGTTATGGAAGTCAATATTTAGCTTCCTGGGTTTTACTAGAGATGACCGTCTGGGTTTCTACACCTCCGACTACAGTCTGACCCAGGAAGCAGGCTAGCTTCCTGGGTTGTTTATTGCACATAAGGGGTTGGTTTCCTGGGCAGATTGCTACAGGATATGGGTCAACGTTCTATTTTTATACATGGTCTGGCCATTGCCTATTTGTATATGCAGTCTCTCAGGGTCACTGTCAGTTTTTAATAAGCAGCAAAAACAAAACGTTTTTTTGTTTTTTCTTGCTTATAAAGGTAACACATCCTCATGTAGAAAATTTCAAGCAACCAAGGAAAGTATAAAGAAGCAAGCAAAAAATTCACCCTGTGTCCTGCCACCAGAGGTAACTACTGTTAACATTTTAATGAACATCTTTCCAGGTACCTTTGTGCATCAACACACATTCAAACACACGTGCTCAGCCCATAAATGCTATTCTGCAGCCTCTTATCAGTTTTCATCTGGATTGTTGCAGGTGTCTCCAAGTCTAGATCATGGTTCCAGTCTTTCCTACCTCCACTTCCCTTTTTTTGTTTTTTTTTTTTTAAAAAAAATGAGGTATAGTTGATTTAAAGTGTTGTGTTAGTTTCAGGTGTAAACCAGAAATAGACTCCCCTTTCTTTTTCACAGAGCTTCCTCATGGGCTCTTTCCAGTTCAGATCCCATTGTGTTCCTGTCCTGCTTTACGTCGTACAGGGGCCCCACTGGTAAAGTCCAAGCTCCTTGGCAGTGGCTGTCCACGCCACTGATGATGTGACCTTGGTTTTCCCTCTGCCTGAACGTAGAGTTCCCAGGGTGCTCTAAGGCACGATGCTCTTTCACACATGTGTCCTTTCACATGACAATGTCTTTTCACTTCCACTGTCTTCCATGCTCTTTCTTACCCCCTACAACTTACCTGAGTCCTCAGGACTCAGCTCAAACTTCCCCTCCCCGGGGAGCTCCCAAGACTGTTGGTTCCCATCCTCTCCACCCAGTGCCTGCAAAGGATAACACTCAGCACATCGTATGACTATAGCTGGCTTCCATGCCACTCTGCCCTGGAAGACCCTGAACTCTCACAGGTAAGTGGCTACGTCTCACCCACTTTCTCCACATCCCCGTGCCTGTGATAATGTGGGGAACACAGTGGAGGCTCAGTAGACACTGCCTTAATGAGTAAGTTGGTGGATGGATGAAATTATATGAATGTATGTGTGTGCGTGTGTGTTTCCACACATATATCTATCTGTAAATGAACTGGTCGCATGTCAGGTTGATTTGGGGTATCAAATAGAAAATGCCATACACCTACCTTCTGTGGGGTGACCACTTAAAAATCTCAGTTATTGCCTTTAAATATGCTCAGTAGTACTTCTACAAGTTGCCGCCATTTTTATTTCTTCTATGTATAACTCTGTAAAGATCTTGTGGGAAGTGAAATGTTATACTCATAAAAACGCTTTGAGCTTTTTGCAGGAAAATTCACTTTTCCCCAAATCAACAAGGGAGCCACACTCCCTTATAAATAGTAGATAGCATGCATCCCTGTTTTCCCAGATGAGAGACTTTCAGGAGAGATGACTGGGAAGCAAGGCAGATGATCTATGATTTTCCAGAAACACAAAGAATTAGAGGTCCAACCTGCTGGAAGCACAGGTCAGGTGTGGGCTTTATCTAGGGTTTCCCACTCACGAAGCAGTGTCCTCTTGGGAAGGTGGAAGGGGCAAGAAGAGTGGCAGAATCCCCATTCCAGAACATTTCCCAGAAAGCTATCCTGCACTTACAGTAGTAATTCAAGTGAGACAAGTGAAGATTAAGTGGTTGCTGGACTAAAGGCCATCAAGAAAAAACTCAAGCACCATAGGATTGGTGTTGTATCTCTTACACAATGTTTTTCAGAATAAGTTCCTGAGATATTCAAGACTAGAGACCAGGCTTACTGGGGGTATGGGTTGTAAAGGATGGCAACAAGAAGAGGGTGTTAGGATTTTGCTGAGTTGCAGGCATCATAAATTAAGATCCAGGTTTATTCAATTTCTCCTTCTATGGCTTGTAGTGGGCAACATAATGCCCCGATGATGTTCACATCCCACTCCCTGAAACCTGTGAATATGTATGTTACATGGCAAAAGGAAATTGAGGTTGAAGATGAAAGAGAGGTTGTTAGTCAGTTGGGAGATTATCCTGGGTCCTTAAAAGTGGAAGAGGGAAGACCAGAGAGATGGCAGCATAATTTCAAAGATGGTAGAATGAAGCCACAAGTCCAGGAATGCAGGTGGCCTTCAGAAGCTGGAGGAGTCAAGCGAACAGACCTTCATCTAGAGCCTCCAACAAGGAGCACAGCCCTAATGACACCTTGACTTTAGCCCAGTGAGACTCATGTCAGCCTTTTGAGTAAAGCTGTAAGATAATTCATCTGTGTTATTAGTGCAACAAATTTGCGATGATTTGTTATGGCAGCGACAGGAAACAATTCAGGGCAGTAGATCCTGTACTAAATGCTTGGGGTAAGATGGGGAATAAGGACACAGCTCTGCCCTTGTGGGTTTGCAGCCTTGAAGAAAAGGTAGTGCACACTGGCCACTAGGGCAGCAGTGGTGATCCCAGGGCTCTTGTGTCTTAGTCAGCTCAGGCTGCTACACCAGAATACCAGACTGGGGGGCTTCAACGACAGTCACTTATTTCTTGCAGTCCTGGAGGCTGAGTCCTAGGTCAAGGCTCTGGTTGATTCAGTTCCTGGTGAGGACTCTGTAGTTTGCAGATGTCCTCACATGATGGAGAGAGAGAGAGAGAGAGAGAGAGAAAGAGAGAATGCTCTCTGTGGTTTCTTCTTAGAAAGCACTAATTCAATTAATGGGCCTCACCCTCACAATCTAGTTGCCTCCTAAAGATGCCACCTCCAAATACCATCACACTGGGGGTTAGGGCTTTAACGTATGAATTTTGGGGAGACACAATTCAGTCCGTAGCATGTGAGAATGCAGAGATGGTGGACTAATTGTCTGGGATGAGGTGTGAAGGAAAAGGCTGAGGAAAGCAGGGAGTTCTTAAGTGGAAAAGCAGAGGCTTAGGAAAATCCCAGACACAGGGAACAGTTTAAACAAAGCCTGGGATTACAAGAAAGCCACTTCCTTCTTTCTACCTGGAAGTCTAGTGATCTGGGATTGTTTTGAGTGTGTTCTGTGAGACGAGAGGGGTGAAGAGGGATATTTATTGAGTTCACTCTATGTGTGCAATTCTGTCTTCTCCCAAGTACTGTGAGCAGATGTCATTTGTATTACCATTGTTAAGATATAGGGGGGAGAAGTTACTGGAAAGTTTTGTAGCTTACCCAGGACATCTGACCTCCTGTCTCATGTCAAAGCCCACATCCTCCACGATACTCTACTCTGAGTAATTCCCCTCTGATTAAACCGTGGAGGAACAAGAGAGAGCACAAGGTTTCCTGTGACCATAAACTTGGTACTTCAAACAAGGCCTTGCATATACTAGGAACTCAATAAATGTTTCTTGACTAGATGAATGGGTCTTTTCCTTTCCTTAAGACTAAACATTTGGAATGGTAGCCTGCAACTTTTTCACACTCTCCAAATGCTACTTCATTCTCTTTGATTGCTCTATGGCTTGTGCTTTTTAAAATGTTCTAGCACAATATCCAAATAGATCCCAGCAAAAGTTTTAAGCTTTCCAATTGTAGGATTTTGTTGGCTATTGAGATTGGTGGCAAAGCCTTACATTCTTCTATATTTTTGACGATTTTTGAAGCCCTGCCGAGACAAAGCTAAAATCTCTCCCGTGGCATGTGTTGGTGTGAAATCAGTGAATGCTTGAACATGTGTGCAGAGCACTGTGTGAGCTCTGGTGGAAGGTTCAAGAGGATAAGATGTGTTCCCAAACCCAAACAAGCATAATGATAGGAAGAGGCACACTGCAGGCATCGAGCAGATCCAAGAAGGCAATTATCAGAAAGACAGCTGAGAAACCAGCTGTCTTTTCTCCCTCCCTGAAAGGGGCAGGTATTTTCCCCACCTGGAGAAGGCCAGAGGGATTTGTGTCTTGCCTTTGAGGAGTTCTTCAAAGTTCTTTTGTTTTCCAAAGATTTGGCTTCAGGAGACAAAGAGCTGGGTTGTTCTCAAGGGGTGAAGCTTTGAGGTTTAATCAGGAAAAGCTGGTAGAGGCCTTGCTAGGGGCAGGGAGGAATCCCCTAGATCTGAAGAAGGGGGTTGGTTTTGCAAGTGGGAGGGGACACCTGAGCACATTATGCGGGGAAGTGGCAGGATGTCTGATGGAGTGTGTGGTAGGCAGGATAACGTCCTCCCAAAGATGCCCATGTCAATCTTTGGAGCCTGTGAATATGTTATGTTACATGGCAAAGGGGAATTAAGCTTGCATGTGGTATTACGGTTGCTAATCGGATGACCTTCAAGTAGAGAGGTTGTCCTGGATTATCCAGGTGGCCCACCGTAATTACAAGGGTCCTTGTATGTGGTGGAGGGAGGTAGAAGAGGGAGAACCAGAGAGATGGCAGCACAAGAAGGACTCGGCCCCATGTTGCTGGTTTTGCAGGTGGAGGATGAGTCACGTGGGCAGCTTCTAGACAATGCAAAAGTCAAGAAAATGGATTTTCCCCTTGAGCCACAGCAGTGACACAGTCCTGCACAAAACTTGATTTGAGCCCAGTATTTTTTTGGGGGGGCGGGTAACAAGGATATGCCCTCCACAGATTTTATTAGAAATATTTATTAAAAAAGATATCTTTGGGGCTTCCCTGGTGGCGCAGTGGTGGCCGATGCAGGGGACACAGGTTCGTGCCCTGGTCCAGGAGGATACCACGTGCCGTGGAGCAGCTGGGCCCTGAGCCATGGCCGCTGAGTCTGCGCGTCCGGAGCCTGTGCTCCGCAACGGGAGAGGCCACAGCAGTGAGAGGTCCGCGTATCGCAAAAAAAAAAAAAAAAAAAAAAAGATATCTTTGGAGGTTTAAAAGGAGGTAGTGTAATGGGCAGGACAAAGTCTCCAGCCCTTCCCCCTCAGATTCCTCTGGTCAGCTTCTCTGCACATTCTCCAAGTTGCAGGCCTCTTGGCAACAGTCTCCGTGACCTCTCCTGGGTGGTTGCTGACACTCCCTTTCGTCCCACTTGGGTGTCTTTTCTGCCTTCTCATTTGCACAAGGAAGGCGATGCTGGTAACAGGAAAGAGGAGGCGAAAAACCAGAGCTGGGATGTCTCCAGCAGTGAGACAGGAATTCAGGTGGACTGACCCAACGGTCCAGACTTCTAACAGAATTGCCAGATAATGTATTTGTGTTGTTTAAGCCACCAGGTTTGAGGTAGCTACCCACAACAGCATTCGGAAACTAACACAGGGTGACGTGGGGATGCCTGGAAGCTAAGCCACTCTGCTGAGTCTGTAGCAGGCAGAGAAGGCTTCACTGGATGTAGAGGCATGAACTCCATGCTCACAAGGTCTTGTTCCCTTGAATAGATGGTGCAGAGGTCAGATGACAGCACAGACCAGGACCAGAAATCTTTCCGCAGGGTTTGTGGACTGTGTAAACCGTTTGAGTTACTTATTTAACCCCAGGGAGAGCTGGTGTCCCTCAGGAACAACAGCCACAGGACGGCTCCTCCACCCTGGAGGGCGGCAGGTGCTCAGAACTCGGAAAATCTGCGGTTGTAATGGATCTTGCCCCCAAGGGTTGTGAGTGCTCTGCTAATCCAGATGTTTCTAAAAGAATATGGTAATTGTTGCAGAATTGTACTTGTCAGAGCAAGCTCAGAAAAGAGATGGGTTTTCGGCTGTGTTTTGGCCAGGATGGGAGTGGCAGGTGGAGAGGTGGGAACCGGGCTCCACGGCATCAAGGATGGGAGGAGAGAAGACTTCCAGAGACGGATGGCAGGAGTCCATCTCTAGAAATTTCCACAGAGTTTCAGGTTTTCTCAGAGTTCAGTTTTATCTTGGGGAAAATATGACAAAATGAGTGTACTGGTGATAGAAAATGGAAGAATTCGTAAGCAGAGTGTCAAGTCTCAGCAAAAAATTTCAAAGATCCAGTTTCTTTCTTCTTAGACTGGTGTTTTGCTTCTCCCCCTGCCTGTCTGTTAAGTCCCAACATGGTAGGTTGAGATTTGACAGCTGCTCCAGGATCTTGCAGTTTATTTTTATTTTTTATTTTGCAGTACGCGGGCCTCTCACTGTTGTGGCCTCTCCCGTTGCGGAGCACAGGCTCCGGACACGCAGGCTCAGCGTCCATGGCTCACGGGTCCAGCCGCTCCGCGACACGTGGGATCCTCCCGGACCGGGGCACGAACCCGCGTCCCCTGCATCGGCAGGCGGACTCTCAACCACTGCGCCACCAGGGAAGCCCGCAGTTTATTTTTTTTGTTTGCTTTACTCAAATTCATACTCGGCTTTGTACTACAAAGGACAAACCTGTGGGTCTGAGTATCCCCACTGGGGTTTCACTGACCTGAAACTTGGGAGCCCCATGAAGCTGCAATGACAGGAAAAATGTCCAGGGATAAAACTGTGGAAAAACCTGAACATTAGGATTCCAAGATGATCTTTGCCTTGTGCTGTTTTACTAGGTAAAGAGCAATCAACCCTGAGTAGACAATGGATATTTAACCCTCAGATTATATGTATCTCTCAACCCTACACACCTACAGTTACACTTTTTTTTTTTTTTGCGGTACGCGGGCCTCTCACTGTTGCCTCTCCCGTTGCGGAGCACAGGCTCCGGACGCGCAGGCTCAGCGGCCATGACTCACGGGCCCAGCCGCTCTGTGGCATGTGGGATCGTCCCGGACTGGGGCACGAACCCGTGTCCCCTGCATCGGCAGGCGGACTCTCAACCACTGCGCCACCAGGGAAGCCCTACAGTTACACATTTTGATGGAGGGCACTACTTTTAGAGATGTATAGATTAATTTCTATAATTTCTAGCTTTCGCGTTGCAGCTCGGGTAGTCTAGGTGATAGGAAGGAGGTGGGTTGGGTAACACAACAGCAGGTATGTAGACATCAACTAGCTGGTCAGAAGGAAAGGTGGGTGGGAGCAGGCATTGGCATCCCTTCAAGGAAACTGGGTTTGTTCCAGGAGCAACTTTGCTTGGGAAACAGTTGAGCAGAGAATGAGTATGTGTGGGTGAGACTGGGCAAACACCGACACAACCTGAAGAAGCATCCTCTGCCGGTAGACAGAACACTGCACCGTGCCGGGGACCCTGCAGGAGTCGCTTCATAAATAAACTTGGATTTGATTTATCACTAGGCTGTGTGAGATGGAATTTTTATAGCACCCATGCCTAGAACCCAGCTGTAACTCTCTGTGTCGTGGAGACAAAGTAGAGACGTCAGGGCTGTCCTGGCCGCCTTCCAAGAGGACTTAGACTCCAGCTTAAAGGGAGGCTTTGTGTTTAAGCCCATCGTATTGAGAGAAACGAGGGAAGTTATGTTTGTGGGTCACGATTCTAAGAAACTTCTGTTAGCTTAAGGATGGAATCTAAAAGATGCTGGACATTAAAAAATGGTCTTAAGTCCTCCTGCTTGTTGTAAGGACATAATCTATTGAGGCGGCATGGGGGGCAGGGCAAACCACTGCCTTTGGAGCCAAAGTGCTGGAGAATGCATGACAATGTCAAGGAGCAATAAGCCCTGCACTGTTGCCAAGGGAGCTCCAAGCCAGTGTGAACTGACGAGCAGTAGGACATTATCTCAGGAGAGGGGGGCCTAGGCTACAAACTCACAGATCTGAACCTTCATCTGTGGGATCAAACATCTGGGTTGATATGTTTTTAAAAAGTACGGTTTTATTTTTAGCAGAGCACAGAAGTCTACATTTATGCAGTAGTTTTATTAGAAGCTACAGCTGGTAAGACCTGGGAGCTTGCCTGAAGCTGCGACCTCCTACACACTCCCTAAAGCCCTTGTTATGGGTTTAGGGTTAAGAAACTAACAATAAAGCCCCGGGAATAAGAGAACACTGCTTGTATTTGTGTTCCATGATGTCCTTTTGAAGAAGTCACTAAACAATCGAGGAGAGAACATCCTTGGAGCTCTGAAGGAATAGTCTTTTTGGAGGGAACTGCTTAAGCAAGTCCAAGAGACAGTGGAGAGAGCCGGACACACAGAGAGGATGCAATACCGCTTGCCTTCAATCTCATGAACATTCGCTAAATGTCCAACCTCTCACTGGAATTCTTCATGCCTAAAGTAATTCATGATGTGGCTGGAGTGTGAGTCCTGGGCTGCTGGGCATTTTATTAGGGAAATGTGGACAGCGCTACCTGCTGAACTGCTAAGGAGCTCGGCCTTGACCCCATCTCCCTGGGTGATGCTGGGCCCAGGGAGAGCGGGAGGGAAGTGGGACCTTATTGTTATGACGATGATGTGCCTCTTTTCACACTTACACATTGGAGCCCTCTGGGAGTCAAGTGCAAGGTTGGACACTCCCGTGTTTGCAGTGCATTTGCACTTGTCGAGTAGAGTGGGAAATGTGAGGAGCTTCTGTGCTTAGCAGACCCAGCGGACTGGGAGGTTGTAGGGAAGGAGCCCAGCTGTCCAGAGACATTTCAACTCCGAGGATGGGCTCCCCTTCAAATGCAATATTTACGGTGCCACAGAAGGGTCCTGACTATAAGCAACTTGGGTTCTGTGTACTGAGTTTAAAAGTGTGATTGTGGCACCTTTTAAAACACTTCCTCCCAGAAGGAAGAATGATGTGGAAAAATGATGAACATTTCACAAACCCATGTACTACTGTAAGCTCTTTTACTGTTATGAGGTCTTTGAAGACAGGAACAACTTTTTTTTTTTTTTTGATATCTGTACCCTCAGGCCCTAGCACAATACTTGATATATTGTCATTCCTCAGTGCATTCTTGGTAAATGAATGAAGGAAGGAAGGAGAGAGGGAAAGAAGACATTTCCATTGTGTGAACAGAATGCATCAAGTTCAAAAGTGTGTATTAGCACAGTTCAAGAATGGGCAGCAATGGAAAGCTATCCACAATGTACAGTAATCTCGTTCCTTTGCAAATTCAATTTAACCTTCAGTGGCTACTGAAAACCATGTCGTTAAAAGAAAAGCTCTCCAGGAATCTCAAGGATCTGTCATTCATCAAGTGGAAAGTGAAAAAGCACTGTACCTCAAGGCGTACTTCTCTGTGTCCTCATGAGACCTTGGACACCAGAGTCTACCACAGCCGTACCTTCCTTTAGAGGGATTTTCCTGGATAAGCTTCCCTGATTCATGCCAAGAGGCCCTGCTACTCTGCTCACAGCTGATTGGACCAGAGAGGGACACCTGACCAAAAAGGCAGCTGACCACCAGCCAATGGATGACCTGACATGGAGCCCCGCCCAATAGGAGATGACTCTAGTGTCCAGTGGCCGGTCACCCAGTCTCTTCTCTCCCTGGAAAGTGAGCCAGATAGAGAAGTCACAGGCAGCAGCGAAAGCTAAGAGGGATGCAGAGAGAAGGCAAGGAGAGGAAGCTCCGAGGGAGCAGGAAGGAGAGGAGAGCAAAGCCAGGAGCGGAAGTGGAGAAGCTGGGTCCCCACATGGCAGACACTCTGCTATTGGGTCGCCAGAGCCGCCAGAACCCAACGGCGCTGATAAATCCTGGAAACCGATGAGGCTTCAGTTCCCAGGGAACCTGGCTAGGTGGCCACAGGCATTAGTTCAACAAAATCCCTGACCCCAGGCAGTCCAGTAGACTTCCTCAAGAAGCCTCATCCATTTCAACAGGCCAGCTAGTCTAGGAGACGCAGCACTAAAGCTGTGATTCCAGGGTTCTGTGTGCTGTGGGGAACTGAGGGGACCCTAGGAAACTGTAAGGTTTTGCTTCTGCCTGGGAGGGGATTTAATACTTGAGTTGATAACGCAAGAAAAACCCAAGGCGGTGTATATTAAATTCCTTAAGTGAAAGGGAAAATGAAGGTTTCCAGGAGTGACAAGTGGGTGAGGGCAGCATGGGCCCGGCAGACAGCAGGGGGAAGGCCTCTGAGAAGGCAACCCCTGAGCTGGGGGACGCCTGCACAGATGCCTACGTGCAAAAGCACACGTGTGCGTGGCAAATGCATGCACCGTGTGCATCCAGGGTGGGTGAGGGAGGCCACCTGAATCTCTGCAAGCCCAGGGGGCCTCCTAATGCCTAAACATGGAAGCACGACTCTCTGAACTTCTCAGATGACCAGAGTGAAGAGTTAGGGCCCCAGATGGCCTTTCCTGGCTCGGGTGACAGCTGTGATCTTGGCTGTTCCCTAGGGCCCTGTAATCAGGACACTGAGGGCACGTCTGTTTCTTCCTAGGAACCACAGGTTACTGATAGAAGGGAGACCACAACGGGAGAAGCTTCAGCCAGGTGTCAACTGCAAAGGGCCACCGTGTTCTGTTCACACAGTGAGTCTATGTCCCAGTTTCATAAACAAAATAGAAACAGAGGGCTGTGTCTGCAGAGATGGACTGTGGTCTGCCTGGTAACCAGGTAGGAACGTGGCGTTCTCGGAGTTCTCCACCAGGCTCTGCTCCTGAGGCTGAAAGGGGACTCTGGAGAGGAAGCTGGGAAAGCCGATTCAGACAATGTTAGGGAAGCATGCATTTCAGAGGGCCCTCTGTTCTGTTTTCTCCTGTTTCTTTTCATCATCTGAAATACCTGTTACCAGCAGAACGAAGGAACACTCACTGTGGTGTTTTATAGGTGAGCCTTGGAAGAATCCTTAGCACTCTTGGATTGTAATGCAGGGGGCTGGTCCGATCCCTCCCTCTCCTTGGCCTCTGAGGCATCTGATGCCACTGCCTTCACTCCTGTGGGATGCTCTGGACTTCCTTGGCTGGTTTTATTCCACTGGGAACAGGCTGGACCCTGAAGCATGTACTAACTGACTTTGGAGCACAGGGCTGCTCCCTCATGGGGTCTGAGATCAGAGCCCACATGCCTGTAGGTAGTTGTCATGAATGTGTGAAAATGTCTTGGAGCCTGGATAATACCTGAGATATTGCAATCAAGGGAGAATTAAACATGGATGTCCTATGCAAGCCCATTCTTTACGTTTTGCACATGAAATAGATGTTACTAGAGGAAGAGAATTGCCAGGGCAAGGAAGGCCCACGCCAGGCAGTTACTGGGGATGCAGATGTGTTCCTGGTGTTTTTGTGTTTTTTTGAGGATAGCGAGTCTTCCCTGAAAGGAGGCCTTCTGGGATCCCAAGACAAAGCATTCTAATTCTCTACTGCTGCTTGCTTGAGCAAAATGAAACTGGCTTTTTAAGAGACCATGAGTCTGTGAGAAGTAGGAGGCCTTTTATCAGGTATCTTCTAATGCCATAGTTTGTGAGCAGAACACAGAACTGGTCACGATGGCTTGAAGCCTGTGGTTTGGACACTTGTGTCTTTCCAGTGCTCGGCCGTTCATAAACACCCGATAAGTGTCATTTTGTTGAATAAATAAATGAAAGAAGAAACACACTATGTCTTTATCTCCTGTGGTTCTGGCTGATCTGTTTTAAACTGTGCCGTAGCAGATGGGACTGGGACTTAATGCCATCAATTGCCTCAGTTTACTCACCCCTACAATGGGTGTGTGAGGTTCCATTGACGGTGCATGTGGGAGAGCCATGCCCACCAGGAGATGCAGGAGGGAGTGGGTTGCTGTGGGGTGAAGTATCCAGGCAGGCTTTGCCTCACCCCTAATTGTGGTTCATTTCCAGCTTAGATGTTTGCCATGGTGAAGGAGAGACATGGATTTCTTCCTTCGGGATTGGGAGTGCTGGATTTCCCTTCTAGGGGGCTGTCCCTGGGCCTTTAGCCACATTCTCAGTGCTGAGGGTTATATGGCTGCCAGCCATTGGCTGACATGTGTGAGCACATGCTGAGCAACGTGCCGTTGGGATGGGAGCGGCTGAGGTGTCTTAGGGCTTCGAGGGTTCCTGAAGGACTGAGGCTTTGCAACAGGTTAGCAAAGTGACAAACTAGCCAATCTGAGATGTGTTCATCACTAAGACGTATAGACTGCCAGTCTCCCTGAGAAACAAGTCTTAATTCCTCAAAGAGCCACATGGAAATCTAAAAAGTCAGTCACTGGCTTAGTTGGTTGAAAGTCAAGATAAGTAGAAATATCTAATGTCATGGAAGGAACAGAGATTACAATAAAGAAGGAATAATATCAAAAGGAACTTGGCTGACTTTTGTAGTCCCTGGTTCCTTATTTCTGAGGTATCCATGTTCAGTGGTATCCTGAAAATAAAAAATACAGAAACACACACGCAAAGACCCTCAAAGAAGGCAAGAAAAGGCAGTGCCCCAGGGATAGAAGGCTCTTTTCTGCGACTTTTTTCTTGGTTATCTAAAAGGCCTGCAAATCTTCAAATGCTACCTGAGAGCTTTTCATCTGTAGTTGAATGTCTTTTTTTAAAAATCAATCCAAAAGAGAAAGCAGGGAGAGGCTAGGTTTTCTTGAAAACAAACACACTGGCTTTATAGATGCAAATCTGTGTGCACTGGTCACCAGGGGCAATTACATGAAAGAAGGGCCTGAGCTGCCCTTAGTTTAGAAGGTTTAGATGTTTATAACTGTGAAAGCCAAGGGGCCTCCTCTACCTGCCTTGGACCCGAAAGGTGGCCCAGCCACCTTGAGTTCCTGGTCATAGCGTGAGCAGCTGTGATGGAGTGAGGTAGGTGCTGCCGTGGGGCCTGACAGCGCAGGGAGAGGGACAGAGATGTGGACATGGTACGAGCCTGGGGGCTGCGTGGAGGCTGCTGGTTCCCTCCAGCCCTCTTAGCCCTTGGTGAAGCCATCAACTTCTGGAATCTTCTGTGTTGGGTGAATGCGTCCTGCAGGATGCATGGACTGTCTGAAGTCTTTATTCAGTGGCTCTAAATGGTCACTTGGTAGAGATTGAGAAGGAAAATAAATAGCCAGTGGGGTTGGTTTCATTGAGGTGCTTTTGGATTAGAGCTCTTCTAGGTTTTCTGGAGGGATGGATGGCGTCCCGTTCCCTCATTTGGAAATGGAGCTGGTGGTACAGCTCTGGATTTAGTGAGATAGGTTTGTCAAGCTCCTAGCTCTGGACTCAGTGCCTGCTGGCCTCCTGTGTGACTTTGGCAGAACCATCATTAAAAATGAGCAAAAGCAAGGACTTCCCTGGCTGTCCAGTTGTTAAGGCTCTGCGCTCCCACTGCAGGGGGAGCGGGTTCCATCCCTGGTCGGAGAACTAAGATCCCACATGCCGTGCGGTGTGGCCAAAAATTAAAAAAGAAAAAAGAGCAGAAGTAGAAAAACTGACTCAAAGGAAACAAACACTACGACAGGTAATCATTCATTCCATGTTAGAAATGAAAGGCTGGACCTTGTTTTGTAATAAACACAGGGAACACGAGACCACCACTTGAAGGGACATGGAGGCCACGAGCCCCATGCTCAGGGAATACGTCCCAGGAATAGGGCTGGCTGGGGGCCCTGGGAGAAGACAGCTGATGTGCAAAGGGATAGAGGCTCAGTCTGGGGCTGGGGCTCCAGCCTTCAGAGCTGCACTGACATCTTTCTCCATCCTCTGCCCGGGAGGGCAGTCAGCTTGCTGGCATCTGCCACTTCCACACTGCTTTGTGGCCATCACCAGTGTAAAGCACCCAGGGGAGTGTCTGGCCCATTATGAGTGCTCAACTACAGCACGATAATTCCCTTTATTGTCAAAACAATCATTCCGTGTTATAGTAAAGCGACAGATGACCTTGACTTGGATGCAATCACACATCTGGCAACTGGCTGGCTTGAGCCCAGGTCGTCTGAACTGACATCCAATTCTATCGCAAAATGTGTCTCCTAGAAAACGACTCCTGATTAAAACAACAGCTGCAAGAAGGCATGAGAATCTCAGCTCTTGGGATGAGATCAGGTTTTGACCCCCTACCCCTGCATTTGCTCACTGGCTGTGAATGACTGCCTGGCGTTGTCTGGGGAAGTTGCAGGTCCTGGGTCCTGCCTGGGAGGGTGGCGGAGACTGGGAGGGTGGCGGAGACTGGGAGGGTGGCAAGGAGGAGACCCCCCTTGGTTTGGGGCCATGTCTCATGTGGCCGCAGCAGGGGGTTTTTTGTGGAGGCTGCTCCAACTGTCTTTCCTCTTAAAGCCCCCGTGACATAACTTCCTTGACAGAGTAAGAATGTGACTGTCCAGAGCAGCGGGGCATCACGGAGGTGGCTGGTCACAGAGGTCTGCAAGGTGGATGCAGTGTGACTTCCCGGAGGTCCTGTAACTCTTCTGTCTTTAGACTCAAAAGGTGTTTGCGGTCATTATGGTTGCGTTGATGAGAATATGTGTGGACGAGTAGCAACTGTTTGGGGAGAAGTTACTGTGTGCCGGGTGCTGTAAATACTTTCTCCTTTTTCAGTTCTGAAAACAAGAGCACGTGCAAATGGCAGGCGGAGAAGCCAACAGCCCAGAAAGGGGGGTGGAGAAAAGTCCTGATTTGCAGTGTTTGCCAATTTCTGTGGTGTAAACGCTCCCACCACTGCTGATTTTAGACTTATCAGCAGTTTTACAACCAGTTCACAAAATCCCTGAATATTTACCAGGCAGATCTCTTGGGCCAGAGGAGCAGCTCCAGCACATTTGAGGTAATCAGGGATTTTACAGATGTAGGAGGTAAGGATTAGAGATTTTTATTTTATTTTTTATTTAATTAATTAATTAATTTTTTTTTTTTGCGGTACGTGGGCCTCTCCCTGTTGTGGCCTCTCCTGTTGCAGAGCACAGGCCCTGGATGCTCAGGCTCAGTAGGCCCAGCCGCTCCGCGGCATGTGGGATCTTTCCGGACCAGGGCACGACCCCGCGTCCCCTGCATCGGCAGGCGGACTCTCAACTACTGCGCCACCAGGGAAGCCCTAGAGATTTTATAGGTAAGGAACTGGAGGCTTGGAGGTCACCTGCCCTCTAACTGTGGGTTGGCAAAAACCGTCCGAGCCTTTTTATTCACTGACTCCTGGCCTCCATCTGATCCTCAGCCCAGTGGTGACCTGTCCACGCTCAAGGCTGGGGAGGAGGCTGTCTCTCAATTCAGCTTCCTGCTCCCCCAGGTCAGGTGACACCAGTGGCCTTTGCAGAGCTGGCTTTGCCCAGCCACATCCCACAGCCTGTGGCTTGCTCTCCCTTCATCCTCTCTGCCCACTCTAAACTGTCTTGCTGCTGGTGCCTCTGTCTCGTCCTTGATGCTTTTGACCTCTCCTGGTGCCCTCTCCCTCCTTTCAACACTCCTGAATGAGCCCCTCTGTAGCAAGCAGTGAGATTGCACTAAGTGGCAGAGCCTTTGAGAACGTGGAAAGACAGGTGAAATGCTGCCTTTCCACCCCTGTTCTGGCAGCGCTCACCCTCACTCACCGGCGCCAGGCATCCTGGCCTTGCCGATGTTCCGGAGCCCCCCAAGATCCTTCTCTCCGTTGGGCCCTTGAGCTTATGGTTCCATCTACCTGGAATGCCCATCCCTTGGCTATTCCCATTACAGACACACCTCCTTTTATTGCACTTCACAGGTATTGTGTTTTTACAGAATGAAAGTTTGTGGCAACCCTCCATTGAACAATTCTATAGGCACCATTTTTCCAACAACATTTGCTCACTTCAGGCCTCTGTGTCACATCTGGTAATTCTTGCAATATTTCAAACCTTTCCATTATTATTATATTTGTTATAATGATCTGTGATCAGTGATCTCTGAAGTCACTATTGCAAAAAGATCACAAAGCACTGAAGGATCAGATGATGGTTAGCAGTTTTTAGCAATAAAGTGTTTTTCAAATTAAAGTATGTACATTGTTTTTTTTTAAAGACAATGTTATTGCACACTTAATAGACTACAGTCTAGTGTAAACATAACTTTTATATGCACTGGGAAACTAAAAAATGTGTGTGATTCACATTATTGCAGTGTTTGCTTTATTGCAGTGGTCTGGAAACAAACCCATAGTATCTCTGAGGTTTCCCTGTATTGGTTGCTTCTTGTCCTTTAGAAAATGTCTCCAGATCATCCCATCTAAGTCGCTTTTCTGGCCTTCTCTGTATAGCACCCTATTTCTTTCCCTCCTGGCATTCCTATCATCCTTAATTCTTTGACAGTCCTCCCTTCAAAAGGTAGACCCTGATTTCCCTCCTTTTGAACGTGGGCTGGACTTAGTACTCTCTTCTGATGAATAGAATGTGAATAGAATGAATAGAATAGGAGTGATACTGTTAGAATTTCTCAGGCTGGGTCATGAAAGGACAGCAGCTGCCTGGCTCTGTCTGTCCCAGATTGCTCTCTCTGGGGTGACCAGACGCCATGTTGAGAGGATGCCCAAGCAGCCCTGCAGGGAAGCCCACGTCAGGATGCCTCCCACCAACAGCCAGCGCCAGCTTGCCAGGTGTGTGCGTGAGCCCCCTTGGAAGCCGACCCTCCAGCCAGTTGAGCCTTGAGATGACAGCCCAGCCAACATCAGATGGAACCCCCAATAATCCTGAGACTAACCTGCCCAGGCAAGCCAGCCCCAAATTCCTGACCCACAGAAAATGCCAGAGATAGTGTTTCCCGCTATTTTAAGCCACTAGGTTTTGGGGTGTTTGTAAGGCAGCAACGGCAAATTAATACGAACATTAAAGTGCTATCATTATCCTCACTTTATGAGTAAGGAAGCTGAGGCACAGAGAGGTTAAATGACGCAACTAAGGCCACACAGGGTCAGAATTTGGACAGTGGTGGTCGGATTCCACAGCCCGTGCTCCTAACCACTACACTATACTATCTCCCCCCAAAATGTTCTCAAACCGTTTTTACTTGTGGACAATGTATCCCAAATGAGGGACAGATTGGGTGGTGGGGAGGCACTGGGCCTCCCCCTCTGCAGTCAGAGGCAAATTCAGGCCCTGCAAACAGGAGAGAGGCCTCTGACTCAGTTTGGTGTCCCACACCACAGGGACTGGGAATCCTGCCTCAGGACCACCAGCCATCCAGCTGTCACGTGCTGCTGCCCCTACTTCTGTGTCTGCTTTGAATTTCAGGTGAGCTTTCCCTGCTCAAGGACTTGTCCTTTCACCCTTATCTGCAATGTGTTGGGGTCCAAGAACCCTCCTCCCTACCTTTCATCAGAGCCTGCCTGGCCCTCTTGTCATCCGGAACAGGAGGCCCAGGATGCAGAGGGCTCACTCTTCTTTTACATTCCTTACCTGTGCTGGGAATGGACCTTCCCACCCCTTCAACACACATTTCTGGAGTCGGGGGGCACTGTGTTAGCCCAGGGTTGATTAGGGGATGGCCAGAGGGCCTTGGGCTGAGTTCCTGGGCTCAAAGGGACACAGCTGGTTCAGACAAAGCCAAGGAGGTGAGGAAGGAGCCGGAAGAAAGACACAGCCTGGGGTCCCGGGGATCTGGGTCCAGGCTCACACACCTGGGCTAGGAGGGTTGCCATGGCATACCTCTTGGAGTATGGGCAGGTTTGGGATATGTGTGTGCGTGTGAGGGGTGTGTGTGTGTGTGTGTGTGGTGTGTGTTTGGTGTGTTTGTGTGCATTGGTGCATGTGTGCTTGCATGCGCACTTACACATGCACACATGCTCACTGCTAAACTTTTTACTCCTTTGACCCCAGAGTCCGATAAAGTCTAGGGAGGAGGGGAGTGAGGTCCACCCATCATGGGTTATGTAGAAATAGCAGACAAGTAGTTAAGATGGTTTGGGGCCAGCCTGGAACCTTGTAGCTCCCTGGGGGCAGGGACGTTTAATCTGTGGTTCGCTAGTTTTTCTCAAATGTGCGGGCAAGATTTGACCTGAAGTCTGAGATACCGAATGTGGAAGTCTTCACGGGGTAAGGGCATCACACACCCTCTTCCTTTTTCATCAGGAGAATCTGAGGTCCCTTTGAACTCTCTCCCCAACCCCCTATCAGGACAGTGGCCCTGAGGGTATAATGACACCCACAGCAGCCATAAAACACAGGTTGGCAGTCTCTCCGAGCCAGGAGTGCCCAGAACACTCTGATAGGTTGAACTCTTTCAAGGAAACTCCCCTTTCTCTAGAAAGGATCTGCCCACAGCTGGGACAGAGTGGGCACCCAGCTCTACCTACTGGATGTCACTGTCCACAGCAAGAAGCCCTGCAGCTCTCCTCCCCTCCGCGTCCCAGGCCCTCGCCCAGAGGCCTCACGGAAAGAGCTAAGTATCCAGTGGGAGCTGAAGCGAGAGGGAAAAGCCCATCCACATGGCTTCCCTGCTTTCCCGGGGGCCCTGCTCAGCTTGGTGGCCCTGTGTTGCTGCACTTAGCATCCCTGCCTTGCCCACCAATGCCACGCTTCCAGTGGCTTCCTAGGTGGAGGTAGACACCTGGTCTGTGGAAGGCAACCCATAAAAGGTTGTGAGGTTTCCTGCCCAAGTTACTAGAAATTAAAACATTTAAGGGCCAAGCTGGCCACAGGGGCTCCAGTTCTAGGCTGATGGACAGGCTGGGCCTGAGCCTTTGCAGGGAGGAAAGAGGTCCCTCTTCCAGGCGTTGGCCACACAGGACTGCCTGCCCCTTGGCTGGACACCAAGCCAGCCACTCTCATGGGGGCCCCAACTAGGAGGCCACAAGGTCCCCAGCGAGATGCACACTTGCCAACCACACCGCAGCCGAGCGCACCCACTGACCAGAGCTGAGAGGACTGGTCACCGAGATGCAGGTGGTCTCCGCCACAGCCTTGGGCAGCAAGAGCCATGCTCCCTTGGGTCCTGGGGGACCCAGCCAGCTGCACTTTATGATTAGAGCTGCTCAGCTGTGGTCCCTGGCCCTGCTTGCACATTAGGATCCTGGGGAAGATTCTAAGAAATTCCAGCATCTGAGCTCCACCGCAAGTCTCTGGGGTGGGGCCTGGGCAGCTGTTTCTAACAGGCAGCTATGGGTGAGAAGAATGATGTTCCCATCTCATTTCAGCAGGGAACTCTTGCCTCCACCAGAATCTGCACCGAGGGATAAACATGGGCAGTTGAGGACAGGCTGCTCTGACTGCTGTGCGTTCCCCGTGGTTCCCCAGCTTCTGAGAAGCCCCGAGTCATCGAAAACCACTGATGGGCGGCATCCACTGGTGGATGGGAATCATGAGAAAGGAATTTTCCAAAGTTCCTGGGAGAACACAAGGCCAGCCCTCACCTACCCCTGGCAGGTGCCAGCCCTGAAGGTCAGAGCCTGCCGCCCCACCCTGCCTGGCGCTGCTGCTTGCAGACCCCTTCTCATGCCCCCCAGGACTTGAAAGCAAGGATGAAGCTTCAGGGGGCGAAGAGCGGGGAAAACATCATCTCTGCCTCTCTTCCATCCTCCTGTTCTGCTTCCCACTCCTGATTCCAGAGGGGCCACAGAGCCCATGCCAGCCCCTCTGGCTGCTCCGTGAGGCTCAGGCATGTCAGCAGGACAGGTGGCTCCATGTGTCATAAGGTCCTGGCCAGGCCCACTTCTGACCTTCTCCACCTACTGGCAGAGGCGGGACTAAGAGGACCCGCCCTTCCCTCCCTTCATCACACCCGATCCCGACTGGGGGATAGTGGGGCCTGCGGTATTGGGCAGCCATGGACTAAGCACTAGTGCAGTGAGGCTGCCTGAGCCCCTGACCCAGGCACCCTGGCCCCTCTGCTAGAGAACATGGCCTTGGAGTGACTCCTGGGCACAGCACCTGTCACCTGCTGCCCACACCTTCTGTGTTCCCTCTGTCGTGTGGAAGAGCCACCCTCTTCATTTTAGATCAGAGCTCGGCTGGGGGCTCACCCTATGGCACCTTTCTCAGAAGCCATATTCTTCCGGGTGGGGCTGTTGGTCTTCCCCAAGGACAACCCCCACCCCCGTCAGTCTCAGACCCCCAAGACTGACAAGGGCAACAGGGGAGTCCTCTGTGTGTGGCATCAGCTGGCTGAGATTTGGGGGTTCTGGTAATTGGGGGTTCACCAGGGTTGGGAGGGTAGGGCTGCTGTCCAGTGAAGCTGCTGTTCCCTGTCTGCTCTGTCCCCATGGTCCCTTCCAAGATTTGAATCTGAGCCACAGGGACTCCTGGAGTCCCCGTCCCCTCTAATATTCTCCAGTGACACTAGCTGTGACCCCTGTGCTGGATGACTCGGAAACGGCTGCTCCCTGGACCCCCTGCCTCCAGACTCCATCACCCTAGACCTTGGACCACCCCTGCAGGAGCAGAGGTAGACTGACCCCGTTTCCAGGAAGGAAAGATTTGTAAGTGGTCTGCATGTGCGTGGGTGATGCTTCCTCAGAGTCAACACCCAGGCCAAGACCGAGGCTGTTTCCTCCCCCACCAGCCCCAGATCTTGACAACCTCCTGGACAGAGAGGCTGGCTTTCACTAGGGCATCTGGAATCCGCCTCTGATCTCACCACCTTGCCTGTCCTGGAGACGTTCATGGTCAAGGGTGTGAAGCCTGGTTTCTGGGCCCCATACTGAACTGCCCAGCCAGGCTGTCTGCACAGGGTCTGCAGGGCATCTGTGGATGAACAGAGACAATCAGCTCCCTCACATGAGCCCAACTTTGCTGTCTCAAGAGGGGAGAGGGCTTCCGGGCACCTGCCCAGAGAAGGGGCTTCCCGGTAGCCAAATGCTTGACTTGGCCTCTTGCAGGGAACTGGCAGGTCACCATAATCCCTACACCTGGGGGAAGGCACCCTTTCACCTGCAAAGGCTAGAGGCAGACCCCTGGCTCATCCTCTGCCATACGATGAGCAGCCACGTTCAGGGTTTTATTTCTCCTGCAGGAAATAAACCAGCCAGATGACAGGCTTTCTCTGGGCACAAGGAAGGCCTCCCTTGTGGGGTATAAGTCTAGACCTGCACAGCCAAATCCAGGCTTCTGAGGCTCCCCTGAGATTCTCCAAGGCCCCGTGAGGAAGGGCAGAGCGGAGGGTCAAAATTCGACCTCAGGACTTCCTGGCTAAACTGCTCTTTTTCTGTGAGTTGCTGAATTAAAACCTCTCTTGGCAGATATGACACGGAGGGTCTGCCCACGTGCTTTCTGAAATCTTCTGCTTCTCATCACCCTCTGCATTATTTGTGATGATGTTTTGAGAGGTTATTTGAGTGACAACTGGCCCTCCTACTGGAGTGTCAACTGCAGGAGGGGAGGAACAGTGTTTAGATGACACACAGCTGTATCTCTGGTACCTGAACATTGCTTGGCTCATACGGAGAGTAATGAATGCGTCTTAAATAAACGACTGGCCTTTGCTTGTTTGAAAACTTTTGTTTCCCCTCGACTTATGCTGTATATCACTACACACCCAAAGGCCTTATTTAACTAGAGTGGAGCCAAGTCCTTGATCAGCAGAGTGGATTATTATGGCACAGGTTATGTTTAAATTGAAGTTGCATCAAGCCACTGTGTAAAACAATATGGAGATTTCTCAAAAAACTAAAAATAGAATTACCCTATGTCTCAGCAATTTCACTCCTAGGTATATATCCAAAAAAATGCAAAAACTCTAATTCAGAAAGATACATGCACCCAATGTTCATAGCAGCACTATTTACAATAGCCAAGATATGGAAGCAACTTACATGCCCATGGACAGATGAATGGATAAAGAAGAAGAAGATATATATATGTATATGATGTGAGATGTGTACACACACACACACACACACACACACACACACCATATACAATGGAATATTACTCAGCCATAAAAAAGAATGAAATTCTGCCATTTGCAACAACATGGATGAACTTGGAGGGTATTATGTTAAGTGAAATAATTCAGACAGAGAAAGACAAATACTATATGGTATCTCATATGTGGAATCTGAAAAATACAACAAACTAGCGAACATAACAAAAAGAAGCAGACCCACAGATAGAAAGAACAAATTACTGGTTGCCAGTGGGGGAAAGGGAAGTGGGGAGGGGAAAGAGAGGAGCAGGGAATTAAGGGTATAAACTGTTAACGTATAAAATAAGCTGCAAGGATATATTGTACAGCATAGGGAATACAGCCAATAGTTTATAGTAACTATAAATAACCTTTAGAAATTGTGAATCACTATATTGGACACCTGTAACTTATATAATATTGTACAGCAACCAAACTTCAATGAAGAAATGAAGTTGCATTATAGGCCAAATGCCATCTATGGACACTGACAGCCGGTACCATCTCTTTACGAAGACTGTGGTGAGTAAGGTTGAGGGCCTGGTGTTGTAAGAGGTGTCTTGTTGTGGAAATGAGTACAGAAGCAATTGACTTGAAGGGACTTTCTCCTTCCAAAGTAGCAGGTTGAGAAAATGGGACCATGTGAGCCATTAGTTGAGCTTCTGGGAAGCATGACAAATGAAGGGGGAGCAAAGGAAGAGGGGGACTTTAGCCTGCGATGTTCAGAAGAAAATCCTGAAGGAACTTGTTACTTTTTCATGGGATTTTCCAAAATGAGTTTCCAGGCCGTCTGCTGGCCAGCTGTATTTTTAAGGGTGAGTGTGTGCTTGGTCATCTTGTGATCTGCTAGTGCTTTGAAAGCACTTTCAAAAGAATGGGCCTCAGCTGAGGGGAGAGTGGGAAGAAGCAAATCATGCAAACAAACCAGAAACTCTGAGCCAAGGTGCAGGCTTAAGAGGCACCACAAATACTTCAACCAAAACTGCATGTTCATAATATTTCATATTTATGTTGAAAGCTCTTTGAAGTTTATTGAATTATTCTTTAGAACCACTTCTTAGCTTCTGAGCACAAAAATT
Organism: Globicephala melas; assembly: GCF_963455315.2. Taxonomy (NCBI): domain Eukaryota; kingdom Metazoa; phylum Chordata; class Mammalia; order Artiodactyla; family Delphinidae; genus Globicephala; species Globicephala melas. Next base: position 7,547,695 of record NC_083317.1, on the reverse strand, counting down.
ATACTGCTCGTGCCTACTACCATACCCAAAGGAGGGTTTATTGTTATTAGGAACTGACCTTAGGAAAGTGCGCAAAGACTTCCTTAAGAAACTACTGAGCTCCTTTACAGAGAGAAAGAGCCAGACTCCAGTTAATAGTTAAAAGTAATGGGTCAAAAAAAGACAAAATATTAAATAGAACCTTAAATTTCTATTTATGATTTAAATGTTGAGATTCTATTTTTGCCCAAATCGTATCCAATCCAACTGTCTAGTATAGCTCATCAAAAATTCTAGAATGACACTGAAAGGCAACATAAAAATTCCAATAAAAAGTGCCAGTGATATGAAGATAAACAAAATCTATTTCTTTATAAAATTTTCTGGGGAAAATTAAAACTGAAAAGATCAAATCCCTTTAAAGTCCAAAGAGGAAAGAAATTATGCTGAAAATAAAATTATTTTCTTATTTGTTTTGAAAAAAGAAACAAAAAAACCCTGCATGCTCTCATGGAGTAGAAGCAGCGGTGTGCTGGAGCTCGTTCGATTGGCTGGTGAGAGCTGACTCTCAAATTTTAGGTTTAGGAGCTGGTTGTTAAACACGGCCATTGTTAAAAATTAAACTACGTAAACTTACAATTAAATGAATTATATTCAAGACAAAGGTGATCAATACTCAAAACTCATCACCTTCCTACTCCTTTTACTGTGTTTATTTCTTGAGGTTATTTACATCTGTTGTGTCTATAACGTGGAAATACCGCAAAATGGTGTTCGTGAAGTCACTTTGATAGCTGGAAATTGGCCGTGGTGGGAGTATTTATACCACACAAGTTGTCAAACACAACCAATCAGGCTCGGTTTATTGTTTTGCTGATTATCAAAATCAGTGGTTATGAACCAGGGGCGACTTTGTCCGCAGGGGACATTGGCCAGAAACACTTTTGATAGTCACAAATGGGGGTAGTGGTGCTACTGGCATCTAGCAGGTAGAGGCCAGGGATGCTGCTAAACGTTCAATATGCACAGGATGGCCCCCACGACAAAGAATGATCAGACTCTCTGGTCTGAAATGTCAATAGTGAAGTTGAGAAATCCTGGTCTGGATTCAAGGAAGTAATAGGGCATTGTTAATAATGTAGATTAAACTCAAGAGTGTCTCATGTCTGTACCTGTTGCATTGTGAATACCACCACAAAACCTCAGGAAATATTCTTCAAGTACTCAAAAACTGTTATTTGATTCAGTACAGAAGTTGTTCATGTCACTGATGAATGAGTGAAGTTCTGACTTGCATCTTCACCTTCTTTGTTTCACTAAATGAAGATCTCAACCCATATTCATGTTGGAACGACACTCGTTTGTCAATGACCACCATAGTTTGGCTGCAGAAACAAGCATTGTGGAAAAGTCCACAGAAACATTCTGTAAGAATCAATGGGCTAAGTGGAATTTACAATAAAAATTGCTACATATATTATTATTTGTAAACTGTGTGCTATACATCCTTTAGATCAGTACAATGTATTATAAACGTGTGTGTGTGTGTATGTGTGTGCACATGTTTTTCCTGGAGAGCCTGTTGATAAACATTTACCAGCACACCATTGGTTAGAAGCTGCAAAGTTATCTGATGTTAAATTTAACACTCTCTTTTCGTGTCCTCAGAAATGTGTTCATGAATTCTACATCTCGAGAAAGCACGGTGTAGCTCTAGGCAGCTATCTTCTGGGAGGGATTGGAGTAGGGATGAATACAAATGCATGATCGAGCTGGTTCCTTGGGTGGGTGGAGTAGGAGGCCTCTCTTGCAGTGTGACTTGTAGCAGGGCCACTGAAAGCCTACTTACCACCCCTTAAATACCTGCTCCAGGGGCCTGTCTCCAGTGTCTGACATGGGCCCTTGTGGAGACAGGTGGGTTGTCACTAGGCTAGAAAAGGATGGGTGAAGGGACAGAAGACATGGAGGTGGGTAACACAGTGCGTGACTTGATTTTCGGCAGGATTTTGAGCATGCATTTAATCCATTAGATCTCATGGTAGTGGTAGTCCTTCCAGAGCAGAAGGCAGAATAAACAGCTGATGGGTCTGGTACACTTTGATAGCAGGAATGGGATAGAAAGCAGTATGGGGTAGGGCCCCCTCGAGGGAGCTTGAGGAAGCCTCCCAGGAAGGGAAGAGCCATCCTCTACCTGCTTTTCAGTTGCACCAAAGGAAATGAAGGCTGAAGCTAGACAAATGTGGTGCAACTCTTATGAGGCCAACTTCGATGTCCTGAGGGACTCCCCACCCCCAATATGCCACATCTTAGTGATGGGAACTCTGTGTATGGGGTCGGAACCATCCCGAACCTCATTATCTGATAGCTTTAAGAATTGTGGGACACCCATCCTTTGTCCAGATGAAAAAGAAGGGATCCGGAAGGATGCAAGTTGCCTTGTTTTCACCCTGGAGAAATCTCAGGTGTGCGTCACCATTTGTGTTCCCAGGTTGGCCTTCAAATCCATGAATGACAACACAGGATGGGGTAGAGGGTCAAAGAGAAAGTAGAATTGTGGGATGTAAGATCTGCAAGGGGCCTTGGAAGCCTTTAGTTCAAATCCCACCCTTCATGGAGAAGGGAGCAACCAGAGGAGATTAGCAACCTGTTTCAGGGGAGGGGCTGGGCTACCCTTGGGGGTGTGACTGCTAATCCCACCCTCTCACCACTTCCCAGCCAAGATGAGAAGGTTGAGGAGAGGGCAGGAAAGTCAGAAACCCAGATGAAAGAGATGGTGGTCAAAGGTTTGGTTTTCCTCTCCCTCCCCCAATCCTGAAGTTGCCTTTCAAAAAAATTCTGAGATGAGAATTTAAATTTAATTTTCATGTTTCCACCAAAAGAGTGGATTGATTAGATTTCAGCTTAAATCAGTGTTTGTGTCTTATGCACCAAAGTTTGGAAAATTATCTGTACTTAGAAGGAGACACAGAAGTCTGGAAGTCTGGGAAATCATACGTGAGAACTGAAAATTTTTTTTAGCAATGTGGGCTTTCATGCAAATTATATTTCTACAGGACTTGGGTAAATTTTTTAAATTAAAATACCGTAGGTGGCTGTGTATAGATTTTTTATTTTCAAGCGTCTGTATGAGTCATCGTGAGTTGTCTGACTTTTTCTTCTCAGCCATATGTCAGCCTATTCGTCCTTCTTGAGCTGGTTGGTTGATAGAGTCAGTTCTCTGAGACCACCCCCATACAGGTCACTGTGACACAGCAGTCAGGGACAGCTCTGTGTGACATGATACTCAGGGTCATCTACTCTGTGATATGGAAGTTCAGGGAACCCACTGAGGGACCACGTGCTTTTACTTTGGCTTCTGAATATGCACATTGATAACAACACAATAGGAAGACATCTAAGCTGGTTTGGGAGTAACTGCACTTGTATCTTTAAAATGTCTGGTGGTCCCTGATTCTTACCAAATTATCAAGCTAAAGGACAAAGTAAGGAGGAAGAAAAATGATAAACTGAGCAACCAAAATAAAACAGTTGGATTTACATGATAGAAAGTGGCATTGGGGTTACAAAGTACACAGAATCACCAGTTCTCTCAATTTTCCTGCCCAAAGAACACGTAATGGACTCCCCTGAGGTAGTTTCCTTGTAAGACACTGCGGATTCTGTTCACAGCTTACCCTGCCATTGATATAGACCTAATAGGCAGATATTCTGGGTTCAATATTTTGTCTTGAGGGTTAAAAAGGGCTCTAAAAGTTTGTTTATTTGCTTGGATAAAACGTGGACTCAAAAATGGCCTAAACTAAATGAAGTTGAAATGTCAGAATAGCCTTAGTCTACCGTAGAGGGAGACAACCAAAGGCTTGGGGTAGATTGAACTGTTCAAGAGGAGTTATCCTCTTAAGACCTGACCAGCTCACTCAGGGATGATGCATAAGACACACCTTTTACCAGGAGTGTGAGAAATAAGTCAATGTGGGGAACTCCAATATTCTTGAAGAGTTCTATGCTTACTCTTCTCTGTGGGGCAGAAATTACAGTGGTAACTGCTACTGTTGAACTGAGATCCCTAAGTACAATGAGGGTAATTGGATCCCAGGGTGGCAGGAACCAAGTGTTGGCAGTTAATTGCAAAATACGAGGTGGTCATGCTTACTGTAAAGGATGGTGAAATCAAAAGCAGTGATCATTATAGCCTGACTCACAGAGACTATGGTATTATCTGGTTGATCATGGTGTCTCTAGAGAAGAAGCAAATGAACAGTCTACTAAATTCTTACCTGAGCTGTATAAGTGGAAGAGTTCTAGGTCTAGTGAACAGAAGTCTAACTTGACACAACAAAACAGAGAACCATGGTCCTTGAATCAGTTCTCAGATTTGGGTGTGTTTGTAGACTAAGAACCTCTTTAAAAAAGGGGAAACCTGGTCCCCAAGATGAAGGATTCCAGCACATTGTCAAAATTTTCTACTATTAATCTTTCTCCCAGTCTTCCCCAGAGGGATCTACAGCCACTTACCAGGGTTATTATGCACTGGGGAAAGGAAATAACGAGACATTTTAGAGTTTACCAGACACTGGATCTAAACTGATACAGATTCCAAGAGATCCAAAACATCACGGTGGTCCACCAATCAGAGTAGGAGCTTATGAAGGTCAGGTGATCAATGTCAGGTCCATTACACAGTGGGCTCAGTGGGTCCCAGAACCCATCCTGTGGTTATTTCCCCAGTTTTGGAGTGCATAATTGGAATAGATATACCTAGCAACTGGCAGAATCTCCATATTGGTTCCCTGACCTATGGAGTGAGAGCTTATGGTAGGAAAGGCCAAGTGGTAGCCACTAGAATTGCCTCTACCTACAAAAATAGTAAATCATACGTAACACTGCATTCCTGGAGGGATTGCAGAGATTAGTGCCACCATTGAGGACTTAAAGGTACAGTAGTGGTCATTTCTACCACATCCCCACTCAACTTGCCTATTTGTACAGAAGACAGATGTATCTCAGAGAATGACAATGGATTTATTGCTCAATAAGATGGTGATTCCAATTGCAGCTGCTGTTCCAGATGTGGTTTTGTTGCTTGAACAAATTAGCACATTCCCTGGTACCTAGTGTGCAGCTACTGATTTGGAAAATGACCTTCTTCTCTATCCCTGTTAATAGAGATCACCAGAGATAGTTTGCTTTCAACTAGCAAGGCCAGCAATACACCTTCCCCATCTTACCTCAGGGGTATATCAACTCTGCAGTCTAATGTCATAATAAAATCTTCAGGGACCTTGATCACCCCTCCCTCCTATAGGGCATCACACTGGTTCATTAAACTGGTGACCTTAGGTTGATTGGACCTAGTAGGCAAGAAGTAGCAATTATTCTAAACTTGTTGGTGAGATGTTTGCATGCCAGAAGTTGGGAAATAAATTCCACAAACCGTTCAGGGGATTTACACCTCGATGAAATGTCTAGGGGTTTAGTGGTGTAGGGCACATCAAGATATCTTTTCCAAGTTGAAGAATAAATTTTTGCATCTGGTCCCTCCTACAACCAAAAATGAGGCACAATGCCTAGTGGGCCTCTTTACATTTTAGAGGCAACATATTCGTTACTGGGGTGTGCTACTCTGGCCTGTTTACTGAGTGACCTGAAAAGCTGCTAGTTTATAGTGGGACCCAGAACAAAAGAAGGCTCTGCAACAGGTCCAGGCTGCCATACAAGCTGTTCTGCCACTCGGACCAGAACCCAGAACCCAGATAGAGCATATCTGATCATGTTTGAAGTGTCAGTGCAGATAGGGATGCTGTCTGAAGCTGTTGGCAGGCTTCTGCAGTTGAATCACAGTGCAGATCCTTACCATTTCATAGCAAAGCCCTGCCATCCTTTGTGGATACCTACTCTTCTTTTGAAAAATATCTTTTGGTCAGCTACTTAGTAGAGACCAAACACTTAACTGTGGGCCACCAAGTTACCATGTGAACTCAGCTGTCCATCATGTATCAGTTATTGTCTAATCCGCGAAGCGATTAAGTTGGGTGTGCACAGCAGCACCTCATTGTTAAATGGAAGTGATATACACAAGATGGGTATGTATGAGAGTGCTATAATTTTCAGTCAGTGCACCTGGTTGCTCATTTTGTCTAGAAGGAGAAATTGCCAGAGGTATGAGGCTATACAGAGTCATGGGCTGTGGCCAATAGCATGGATAGACAGGGATTTGTTAAAAACATGTTTAGAAAACTGGCAACAAGGAGACCAGGGAAAAGGTATGTGGATAGATCTCCCTGAATGGACAAAGAATGTGAAGATATTTGTGTCCCCTATAAAAGCTCACCAAAGGGTGACCTCAGCAGAAGAAACCTTTAATAATCAAATGGACAGGATGACCAGTTCTGTGGATACTGGTCAGCCTCCTTTTACAGCCACTCCCGTCATTGCCCAATGGGCTCATGAACACAGTGGTCATGGTGGCAGGGATGGAGGTTATGCACGAATCAGGAACTTACAAAGCCACCGTGTCTATGGCCACTGATGAATGTCCAATCTGAGAAGCAGATTGGATCAATGTGGATTCCCCAATATGGCACAATTCCAAGGGGGTAACCAGTCCACTACCTGGTGGTAGATTGATTACATTGGACCACTTCTATCATGGAAGGGTCAGCACTTTTTTTTTTTTTAACATGAATATATACTTAATCTGGATTTGCCTTCCTTGTGTGAAATTCTTCTGCCAAAACTACAACCCATGGATTTAGAGAATAGCTCTTCCACTGTCATGATATCCTACACAACACTGATTTTGATCAAGGAACTTACTTCACAGCAAATGAAGCATTGTAATGAGCCCATGATCATGGAATTTACTAGTTTTACTATTTCCCCCATCATCCTAAAGTGGTTGGCCTGGTAGGATGGTGGAATGGCCTTTTAAAGACTCAGCTGCAGCACTAGGTAGGTGGAAATACCTTGCAGAGCTTGGGCAATGTCCTCTGGATGCAGTATATGCTCTACATCTGTTTCCAATATACATTGCTGTTTCTCCCATAGATTCACAGATCCACTCACTATTACGCCTAGTTATCCGCTAGCAACATTTTTGCTTCCCATCCTCTCATCTTTAGGTTCTGATGGTCTAGAGGTCTTGGTCCCTAAGAAGTAATTCTTCCACTAGAAGGCACCATGATTGCATTGAACTGAAAGTTGTGACTGCCATCAGGCAAAGAAAGGGATTAATGTACTGACTGGGGCACTTGATTCTAATTACCAAGGAGAAATTTGATTGCTACTACACAGGGGGGTAATGAAGACTATGTCTGGAATAAAGGAAATACTTGAGAGAGTCTCTTAATATTACCAAAGCCTGTGATTAGAGTCAGTGGGAAATTACCAAACTCAATACATACTTGCAGGGCTGATAATGGTCCAGCCTCTTCAAGGATGAAGGTTTGGGTCACCCACTAGGCAAAGATAATAGTCTTTTAGATACACCAACATGGCTAAGCTACAGTCCCTAGTTATTCACTCAAACATCAATCTAGAAGTTGCTGTGAAGGTATTTTATAGATGTGATTAAAGTTCATAATCAGTTGACCTGAAGTAAAGAAGATTATCCTAGATAATCTGGTCATGAGACAAGTTGTAGAAATGAGGACTGCGATAGTTATGAGTATTTCTTCCTAATTTTTAAAAGGAATATATATATATATATATATGCGCTGTTTTCTTTCTTTTCTTATTCCCTTATTATCTAACATAAGATCTATTAATAATCATTAACTTTCTGTCTCAGCTTTTGAGGTACAGAATATCAAAGAAGACAGAACATCACTCAAGGGCTTTGCATCCTTTTCTAGGAAAAAGGAAAGTGTGTTTTTGGTTGAACAAAGAGTGTTTTTGTGTCACATTAGGTAGAATTATGACTTGGATATTGTCTTTGTTTGGAAATTAAGTATGTTGAAGGAGACATGCATGGTTGCCAAGTTGACAGGAGTGGATGGTGGTCTTTTAGCTGTAACAACACAGCTTAACTATGGTTCCCAGTTATTCACTCCAACACTAATCTAGATGTTGCAGCGAAGGTATTTTGTAGATGTGATTAAATTTTAAAATCAATTGCCTTTAAATAAAGGAGATTATCCCAGGTAATCTGGATGGATCTGATTCAACCAGCTGTAAGAGAAGAAGAAATTCTGCCCGTGGACAGAAGCTTCAGCCCATGCCCAAGAGTTCTAGCTTGCTGTTCCCTATGGTCTGCCCTATACATTTTGGATTTGCTTCCACAATTATGTAAACCAATTTCTCGCAGTAAGTATCTTAATATATGTCTCCTACTTGTTCTGCTTCTCTGGTAAACCTTAATGGATACACTTGATTTAACCTTCTGGTGGGTGTGGGAATGGGTATCTGCTCGTCAAACTTAGTAATGGAGCTGAAAGCACTGCTGGATCCAAGGAAACTTTCCAGATGGGTAATTCTGATTTATAGTAAATACAGTAATGACCAACTCATTTATAATGAATATTTTTTGGTTGAAGTAGATGTAGTTCTATGTGCATCACTTCCACAAAGTATGCTTTTTGGGAAAGGAAAAGGGCAGGGGTTTCTCTGGGCAAGTAAGTTTGAGAAATGATGTTAAAGAGATGTCTCTATTTCAAGATTTCTTAAAGCCTTACAATGATACTGCGCATGAGAGATCCAAAAGGAACATAATAGGAGGTGTCTCCTCATCTTATTTGAATATGGAACACTTTTTTTCCCCTCTGGGTATTGCAACACTAGAATTGCATGAGAGATATTTTAGGAAACACTTATCCATACATTTATGGTCCATAAATAAAATTCTGAGTGGGAAGAATCTTATCTCCTTAGCTTGCCTTTTGCTTCACCCATAGTAAATTAGACTCTAACCTATTTTTAAAGAGATTTTATAATAAAGACAAAGAGCCAAAAATTAAAGAGCGCTCCAAAATTATATTTGAAAGAAGAATTTTCATATCCTAATCTCAAAAGGATCCCCAGTGGAAATAGCATGCCAAGAGAATTTATCATTATTTGCACATATTATTACGTTTGTACCTAGCTGGTGAAGTGGAAATCTTCTAGTTTGTACATTTAGTATTCCTTGATAGAAACACACACACACACACACACACACACACACGTGCACATCCACATGCATATACACACGTATTTTACAGTAGAAATTCAACCAATTTACAGGTTAGAGTCCATGAAAATGACTGATTTTTTTTATTCTGGCACTTAGCATTTATCTTAGAATTATCATACTCTTAAATTCTACTCTCTAATTTTTCCAACAGCAAAAAAAAAATAAATAAACTAAAGCAATGCTGCAAAATTAAATTTTCTAAATGGGTTTAATTTTAAAAGACTAAATTATAAAGCTCAAGCGACTTGGGTAGAATGTCTCATGATTATGCTGCCACCTTAGTATTTTCTGATTTTTATCTATATAGCATATGTTTCTCTTGCTCTTACGATCTTCTTGCCAAAAATTCTGTAGAGTTTATTTGTCTTTCTCATCTTTACTTTTTACATCTTTTACTTTACATTCTAAAAAATTTTATCCTCCACTAAATCTGATAAAGTACATTTCAAACAAGATAAATATCTTAATTTACATATTTCAGTACTATGAAGATACTGCTGCCGTTTCTTTATGCTATACTATATATGCTCGTGTATGCTGGATCACAGCATCAACTCAACATGGATGCTGTGAAATGATTGCATCTCCTGAGGAAAAATGATGAGTTTGTGGGAAAAATCTTTTTCAGCCATAATACGTTAGTAAATTCATTATTAGTGAGAAAACCTATCTTTCCTATGCTCATCTATTGTTCTAATATTCTAGTTAGCCCCTTAAGGGCAGTCTTAGGGACTTATGGGTTGTGGTGCCCCTGGGGTGTGGTTACACAGTGAACTGTATACAGTAGGTGCTAAATAACTGCTTGTGTATGGTGATCCCTGTGTGTTGTTTCCTTCAACTTGTGCTGCCTAAAGGGGGGGTGCCTGGTGTGCCTTCATGGGCTGGGCCGAGAAAGGTTGGGTCAGAGGCTCCAGGGCTCAGTGGAGGTTCTCTGGACATTTCTGTAGCATCCTGGGTTCCACCAGGGCACATCCCGGGCAGTCACTCTACCTTCCTGTCTTCATTTTCAAAGGCAGGCACCATGTCCTGTTTATCTTGCTCTCCCCAGGACCAGGGCAATTCCTGGTAAGGAAAATGTAGCTGCTATTTTCTCCTTCCTGTGAGTAGGGAGTGGAGGAGGGTGTGGGAAGCCCTAAGGCTCTCCTTCGCCCTGCCCCCTTCCCCCCTCCTCTCCCTCCCCAAACAGGAAGGCGCATCCACGTGGAGGTGGGTTCTTTGGAGGTAGGATGGATTGCCGACTTTTCTTATAATTTGGAATCTAACATGCTGCACACTGAGTTCATGTCTCTAGTTCTCTCCAGCTGCCCCAGGTGGGCACCAAGCGGCCCCCTGCCCAACGCCTGGGTCATGGCTAACAGCTCGGGACTATTGCTCCATCATCATCCTGGGGTTATTGCTGTTCTGACCCTCCCCAGTTCCCCAATCTGCTCTAGGATTTCCAAAGATCTTTTCTGTAGCCAGTTTGAAGCATTGCCTCCGGGTATGCCTCCTTTCCCCTTGGCCACGCCCCCTTTATTTCATACCCTGGCTCCCTACTTTCTTTACCCCCGACCCTCTCTGGGTCATCCTGGTGTGACAATTTACCTAAACACTGTTTTTGCTACTTCTTTCCCTGCTTATCAAACCAATCTCATCTCTGTGGCAGAACACTGAAGATTTCAATTATCCATGTCTCATCATCGTTTATAGCATAGCAGTTAAGAGCAAGGATTCTGGAGTCGGAAGGCTGGGTTTGAAACCCAATTCTGCCCCGGATAACTGTGTGACCTCAGACGAGTTTCTTAGGTTTCCTCATCTGTGAAACAGCAATAAAGCATTTACTGTATAGGATTGTCTGATATGCTAGGTAATTGTTTGTGGTGAGAACTTTAGGAGATAATAGCACTCACACACATACAGAGTTATGCTCTTATTCCCCTAGCAAACAAAGGTCACTGCTGTCTGTTACTCCTCTACCTCATCTGCTCAGTGCTACCTCTGCTGTCCTTTTCCCAATGCACAGCTTCACCTTCCCCAAGTCCTCTGATTGACCTTGCTCAGCAGTGGTCGAGCTCTTGCATTTCCACCCTTAGGGCCCATGCCTGGTCTGTATTACTTTATCCTTGGGTTGTTATACTTGCTTCTTATATTTTGTCTTCTCACAGACATTGTCCTTGCCATGTATTCCAGCACTTAGAATAGAGCTAAGTTCATGGTTTCCGTATTTTTATTAAGAACTAAGTACTAAGTATTACACTTAGTTAAGTAAAGGTGAAGAATTGGCATCTTTTTTTAGAAGTTGAATTGCATTTTTAAAGATTAGTATAAAGTCGAGTTAACGACAATCTTATCAACTGTCACTTCTATTATCAACTCATGTAATACAAATCTTGCCTGTTTGCCTGAAGGAAATGAAGCATCTGGCGTAGACTTCTCAGTCTGGCTCTTTTACCAGTGTGTCTGGTATCTGTTGATAGCAAGAGATGCTTCATGAGTGCTAGGAAAGGAATCTTAAACTTTACAGAAGAAAGGGAAGCAATGGGTCCTTATGTGTGGAACCAGGAATGCCACCCTTGACAGCAGCTCAGCCCACTGGCAGCCCATTGTATCAGGAGCGTCAGGCATCCTTGCTCTCTGCTGCTCAGAGACTCAGGAATGATGCCTGTTTCCGAAGAATGGGAAAATGTTCCTAGTGTTCTTACCATCAAGCTGGTAGCAGATGTTTGAAAAGAGGAAGGGAAAACATGACCCAAAGCACTAAGGTCATTCTGCTTTTTCCAGGCTAGAAAAAGAACTGTGTTTGATCTATGGCAGGGGTTTTATTTGAACAGAAGCTTCCAAGGGATTGGGGTATAATTTTGTATGCCAGGACTTGCCTAAGTGAGAATTCCCAAAGGAAGGACCTATACCCCCACGTGTTGTCACTTTGCCATCTCAAAGTCAATGTTTCTATATACCTGGCTTCTGAGCCTCTTCTGTTTCTAAGTTTGCTGCGCTAGCCCTCCAAACATAACTACTTTTTCCTAGAGAACTGTCTCTTCCTAGAGAATGTGGAAAAAGAAGGCATCACACTTCTGGAGGTGTTCCTCTTTTCCTTTTTTTGTATTTTTCTAATTTTATAGAATGAGCTTGTATTATTTTTAAGATGGAAAGATAAGTCTATATATACTTCTAAAGGCAGCCACAGCACTACTTCTGTTCATTAGTTGCCTTTGAATCGACATTAGAGAATTCTGTGTTCTGGTTGTTGCATCCATCCCAACTCTTTGGTGAAACTTTTGGACCCCCAGACTCTGGCTCCTTCTCACCGTATTTCTTTTTATGCGTCAACACCCATCTTCTGTTTGAATTAAGACAATATCTTCCCATCTCCTGTATCCCCTCCCCCACAGTGTCTGTCCTTTTGCTCTGTGCTTGCCTGTCCCTGGCGGCCTCTCTTCTGCCTCTGTGACCCGACTCCCCTATCAAAGCTCACCTCTGACTCATGGCACTTTCTTGAACCACCTGGGTCCATCCAGACACAGCTGTCTTTTCTCTGAATTGTTACTGCCCTTCTTATCTGCAGCAACAACAGACTCCTAGTAACATGACCTTGCTTTTCAGCAGCTCTGTGCTGTTTTCAGAGCATGCTCACCCCCATTATTTCATCTTAGGGCTGGGATTAGGGGGAGGAGAGTGAGGATCTCACCCTCAGGCTCGTGCAAGTGCTGGGTTGGATCCTGTCTTTGTTTAAAATGTTGATATTTTGTTAACCATGAATTTTTCTGCATTCATTTTAATTTTTAAGTATATTGCATCAGAACAGTTTTTATCTTGATTCTTGAGTTCCTCATTGTCCTCTTAAATTTTGCACCTGAGATCAGTGCCTCACTGGCCTCACCCTAGTCTTGACCCTGCTTCATTCAGTCCATTCAGTGACAAGTGCCTGGGGTCTCACAGCCCATTTTGTACACAATGAAAGTCCTCTGTCCCTTGATTATAAGCTTTGTGAAGCGTCTTTGTAGCTGATACTGTTCTGGCCTTCCCACGTCAACATGTTGAGGTACCTGCTGATGTGTTTACTTCAAGGTGTAGCAATGTGATTAGGACCACGTGTATCTGATCAGGACCCTATGGGACCTTCCCAGAATAGACCCTCCTCATGTCCTCTGTCTGCCTTTTGTCTGTAGAAAATCTTTAGTCAAAGAATAAATTTAATCAGAGAAGTAAGCAAATAAAGAAAGAAAGGAAAACAGTCAAGCAAGACAAAATAATAACAGTTTGGCCATTAAACAGTCAAGGGTCTTTAGTTTTTCCTCAAGGGCTACAGATAATATTCTGAGTCATGTCCTCTGAGCTGTTTTGCAGATACTGAAACCCCCACCAGGTGGAAGAAGTTAACTGCATATTGCCCACAAGCACGTGGACCCCAGATAGGTTGGAACCAGAAGGTTAATGTTGTTGACTCTCAGTTACCTCACTACCAACCAATCAGAAGTGTGTCCACAAGTTGATTGCATATCCCATAACCTCCCTCTCTCACCCTGTCTTTTTAAAGCTTTTTCTAAAAGCCTTTGGGGAGTTCAGGTCTTTTGAGCACTAGCTGCCTGGACTCCTTGCTTGGCGCCTGCAATAAATGTTGCACTTTTCTTCACCAAAACCCAGTGTCAGTAGATTGGCTTTACTGTTCATGGGCAAGTGGACTCAAGTTTGGTTTGGTAACATATGTGGGGATCATAAACTTGTAAAAAGCCCAGTCATTGCCCTTGACCTGTCCGTGAGTGCATCTGCCTGTAGACCCCCCTGCACATCTAGGAAGTGGACTTCCTCTGCTTCAGAAATCGAGTGCCCATTTGATAGGGGAGTCATGGGGGCTGTCTGGGAGAGAAGAATTTGACTGAGAACAGCTCACTCAGGGGACCTGAGGGAAGTCAAACATTAGTTGGGGCCCAGGAGCTTCTGTTTCAAGCAGGAAGGAACTCCTTAAAAATTGGCCAATATTTCTGCAAAAGAACATATGCTATGGATTCTGGGATGAATGTAACCTTTGAAGGTTTACTTGTATGGTGGTGTGGCACTGAGATGACATTTTTGGAGTCATGAAAATGAAAATGAAATAGTATATACTTAAAATCTTCTACTCTTAGAATAAAAGTGTAACAGTGTATGCCTTTGAATGTGGTTATGTTGGATTTGGTGTGTTTCAGGTTGGCTCATGGCTGGATTCTTATCCTACCAGGTTATGGAGACTTCTTGTGTCATCCCACTACACAGGGGTAGTGTGTGTGTGTGTGTCTGTGTCTGTGTCTGTGTGTGTGTGTAGTGGGGGTGTCTCTGACTACCTGTTATTCCTCTGTTGGTCTGGGGTCATTCTGCCTGTTTGAGGATCAGAGATAGAGTGTGGATCTAAATTATTACCTTGAGAGAATAAGATAAAGAAAGAATATGAATACAGCGCTAAAAAGAAATGAGTTATCAAGCCATGAAAAGAGATGGAGGAAGCTTAAAGGCATATTACCAAGTGAAAGAAGCCAATCTGAGAGGCTACATATTGTATGCATGATTCCCAATATATGACATTCTAGAAAAGGCAAAATTATGGAGACAGTAAAAAAGATCAGTGAGTGATTGCCAAGGATTATGGGAGGGAGAGACAGGGATGAATAGGTGGAACACATAGGATTTTTAGGACAGTGAAATGATTCTGTATGATACTATAATGATGGATACATGTCATTATATGTTTGTCAAAACTCACAGAATGTGCCACAAGAGAGGGTCTAAACTGTGGACTTAAGTTGATAATCAAGTATCAATATTGACTCATCAATTATTGTTACAATTGTAACAACTGTATCACATTAATGCAAGAGGTTAATAATTAAGAAACTGAGGTAGGGAGAGAGGGGGTATAAGGAAATTCTTTGTAGTTTCTGCTCAATTTTTCTGTAGACCTAAAGCTTAAAAAAATGAAGTTTATTAATTAAAAGGAAAGAAAGAGAGGAGAGAAAGAATTTGTCTCATCTTCCTATTTGTCTCATCTTTTATCTTTCAACAAAGGGCCTTAGCTCTAAACAGCATGTTAAGAAGGAAAGCTTGGTTGGCATGGGGTGAAGCATGGCTCCTTCCAGACGCAGCGCACGTCTGCTACCATCAACCCGGCTCGAAACAGCCCGATTTCCTTTTCCAACCCACCCATCCTGCATTTAGTCAAATGGAATTTTCAATAATGTGGGTCATGACAGAAGCTCCTTGACATGGCAAATGTTCCCTGGGGATATCAAGTTTGATCCCTATCTGAGCTGCCTCGGTTGTGTGACAAATATTTTCACTCACAAGCGTAATTCAAACCTTGGCAGAGGCAGGGGTGAGGAGACAGACAGGGAAGTGTTAGATGGAGAAAGAAGGAAAGTGTTTACATCCTTGACACAGCAGCCTGGGGAGGTGACTTTCCCTGCTGTAGTCAGAGCTGGGATTTCTTGCTAAGGAAGAAAGGGTAACTGATACTTGCAGAGCAGCCCACATGCACTAATGAAAACTAGGATGATGAGGAACAAGATAAGAGCAGCACCCACTAATGTTCCCCACGAGCTGGGCACCAGTGTAAGCGTTTTAAAAAGAGAAATTTATTTAATCATGACAACAGAGGTGGGGTCTACCAATATCCCATTCTACAGATGAGAAGACTGTTACTAGATTTGGTTGTGTGGTTAAGATTGCATAGTCACTAAGAAGCAGAACAGAATTCAAATCCAGTCTTCCAGCTCAGGATGGTGGCCTTTCTCCAAACCATGTGGCCTCTGATTAGCTCCTCTGGACAGGTGACAGTTGTGAGTCCAGCACTGCCCAGCCCAAGGGGGCAGAGAGCAAACGGGTGTTGCCTGGAAATACCTAGACACATAATATATAATACAAACCTTCATGCCGTGGGAATCTAAATAAGGACCTCCCAAAAGTGTCTGTGTCTTAATCTCTGGAGCTTGGTGAATATGTGACCTTGTTTGGCAAAAGGGACTTTGCATTTAATTAAGCTAAGGACATTCAGATGGGGAGATTAACCTGGATTATTCATGTGGAATGTAATCACAAGGGTCTTTATAAGAGCAAAGCAGAAGGGTCAAAGTCAGACAGAGAGAGAGACAGACAGACAGAGAAGGAGGAAGCAGAGGTCAGAACACTGTAAGGCCATAAGCCATGGAATGTGGGTGACTTCTAGAAGCTGGAAAAAGTAAGGAAAAGGATTTTCCCTGAGAGCTTCCAGAAGGAACCAACCCTACTCACACCTTGGTTTGAGGGCTTTCTGGCCTCCAGACCCAGAACTGTAAGAGACTACCCCTGTGTGGTCTTCATTTGTTTTTATTTTTGGCTGCGCCCGGCAGCTTCTGGGATCTTAGTTCCCCAACCAGTGATCGAACCTGCATCCTAAGCAGTGAAAGCAGAGTTCTAACCACTGGGCCACCAGGGAATTCCCCTCTGTGTGGTCTCAAACCACTAAGTGTGTGGTAATTTGTTATAGGAGCAACAGGAAATTAATATACATAGGGAACACACACACACATACTACATGAACATGTATCTTCAGGCATTTAGGGCTGAGCTTGCTGACTCTGGCTCCCAGCCCTTTCTCTGCCCTCTTGAGGTCTGGCTCCCCAGTATGGTTAGCCTCCTTTCACATCCATGACTCCTCCCTCTGCCCACTTGAGGGCCCTTACTTTGACCTGGCTTGGATGATAAATTATAGTTGACCCTTGAACAACATGGGTTTGAACTGTGTGTGTCCACTTATCCATGGATTTTTTTCAATAAATACTGCAGTACTACATGATCCACGGTTGGATGAATCCTCCAGATATGGAGGACCCATTGATAGAGAGGGCCAACTACAAAGTTCCCAGGGTTTTCAACTGTGGGGTTAGGGGAGGGCTGCTCCCCCTAACTCTTCCCATTTTTCAAGAGTCAACTAAGTATGGTTGTCTCATCTCCATCAACCTGGCAGTTGCCTGCAAGTGACTTAGTCCCTGAACATTTAAAATTCCAGGCTGGCCTCCTCCTGCCGTCCAGCACACCCCCTGATACCTCCTCCTTGAATCATGGGACTGCCCAGAAATCTATCAAGCCTTTAATTTTACAGAAGAGGATGATGACTCCTAAAGACATTATTGTTCAAGGTCCCATGAACTCGGTGCCAAAACGTGCCTTGAGCTCAGGAATCCTCCAGTAATGGTTCCACGAGAAGTATCTTCCCCACTGATTCACATTGCTCAGGGCATGCTGATGGGGGTGCTGACTCACCAGAACCTAATACCTGTGTAACCTGCCAGGTCTGACACCTGAACCCTTGGACTTTGGTAGTCTCTTGACTGAAGGTATCTTGTCCCTGCTCAACAGTCTTTGCTATGGTTATGAACTGAATTTTTGTGTCCCTCCCAATCCATATATTGAAACTTAACCTCCAGTGTGGCTGTATTTAGAGATGGGGCCTCTGAGGAAATAATTACTGTTGAAAGAGTAAAAGAGGTCATAAGGGTGGGGCCCTGATTTTATAGGATTAGTGTCCTTATAAGAAGAGACACTAGAGCTTGCTCTCTCTGTCTTTTTCTCCTTATTTGCATGCACAGAGGAAAGGCCATGTGAGGACACAGCCAGAAGACAGACATCTACAATCCAGGAAGAGAGGTCTCACCAGAAACAGAATCAGCTGGTACCTTGATCTTGGACTTCTAGCCTTTAGAACTGTGAGAAATAAATGTCTGTTGTTCAAACCACCTGGTGTGGAATCCTGTTATAGCAGCAAGGACAGATGGATACAGCTCTCTCCCTTTGAGTCTACACCTGCCTGTCATTTATGCCTCTCAGTGTGTGTCCTCTTCCCCTCCAGCTTTCTCTCACCCTCCCACTCACAACTCTGCTTCCAAACATAAACCTTTCACCACTGACAAACAGGGCACAGAGGTGTCTCAGCTGTTGTCTGGCCTGACCATTCTCACTGACTGTCAGTGGTCTCCCACCCAAAGCCACTGCTCCCAGCTCCACAAGTTAAAAATCCCGTCCTCCATGTAAGGACCTGCTAGAAGACTGCTTTATCCATGGACCTCCCTGCTCACAGCCAGACCCATTCTTCTGCCTCTGTTGCTACAGGAAGTTTGGGTTTACTATGGCCATGTGTAGGGTGTTGAATAGTGTCCCCCAAATTCATGGCCATCTAGAACCTCAGGACATGACCTTATGGAAATAGAGTCTTTGCATTCGTAATTAAGTATCTTGATATGAGATCATGCTGGATTTAGGTTGGGTTCTAAATTGTCCTTTTAAGAAAAGGAAGGAATGCAGAGACAGAGGGAAGAAAGAGGCAGAGACCAGAGTGATGTGGCCACAAGCCAAGGAATGCCAGGAGCCACCAGAGACTGGAGGAGGCAAAGAAGGATTCTCCCCTAGAGACTTTGGAGGGACTAAGACACTGCTGACAGCTTGATTTTAGATTTCTGGCCTCCAGAACTGCGAATCAATTTCTGTTGTTTTCAGCCACCAAGTTTGTATGATTTGTTATGGCCTCCCTGGGAAACTAATACCCCAGTATTACAGTTATTCGATTTCACCCTTGCCCTTCAGGACAGGTGCCTTATTCTAGTTAGCATGGGGCCTCCCCTAGCATCCTGACACCTAGTGAGCTTGCAAACTCGTACACTGTGCTGAGTCACAGTGAATGTCCCCAGGCTGCTCTGTCATGCATTCTGTTGCTCAGAGATCTAGTGGCTGGGTCTGTCTTTCTCAGCACAGGGTGTGGGCCCGCCCAGATCCAAGGATGTGTGAATTGCTGGCAGAGCTGGATGCTAAAATTCCCAACCAGCACTCCAGATTCCCCGTCTGCTCGTTATGACTTGTATATTAGAAATGCTCTCAGGATTCTCATAAAATGGTTCTTCTAGGCAGATGTAATATTTTCCTCCAGAAACTCATATGTTACTTAGCTCTTCTAAGCCTCAGTCATCAAGGGGACTTCTGGTTCTGAGCATAGTTTGGGACTATTCTAAGGATATATCTTCTAAGGACCCCCAGACTCATATATACCCCCTTTTGAGAACAGGTGTTTTGGTAAAACTGGAGGAATGTAGGAGGCACCTCCTTAGACCACAGAGCCCCAGGGACAGCAATTTCCCCTGAGACTGTTGATTGTCTCCAGAGAGCTTAAGAGTTACTTCTGGAGGCTGAGATTCAGCCTGGGGATCCGTGGTGAGAATAAGTAGATTCTGTTTATCGTAGTTAATATGGCTCTATATGCAACCAAGATGAGGAGGGCCAGGAAAATTTAGGTTACAAGTGAGTTCTGAGCATTATAGAAGATGTTCGAAACACATTTTAAAGGAGATTTTAGACTAGCACTGTTCATAAGTAAACCACGTGGCAGTTTCCAAAGACTCACTGTTGTACTCTCATAATTAACAGGCATTCAGGTCTTAACATCTGGGAATGACAATGCACCGAAATTGCATTATCTCAGTGCATTGGGTTTTTGTCCTTGTTACAGTTTGTTTATATGTTGTTAACACAGAGTAACATGTGCATTAGTTAGCATACACTACTAACAAATAAAAACAACATCTATCACTAGTTGAGTGCTTACTAGAGAGTAGAAAGGCAATGTGATAAGTGCTTTATACATGTGTCTTAGTCAGCTCTGGCTGCTATAACAAAATACCGTAGGCTCAGTGCCTTAAACAACATTTATTTCTCACATTTCTGGAGGCTGGGAAGTCCAAGATCAAGATGCTGGAAGAGTTGGCTTTTGGTGAGGGCCCTCTTCCTAGCTTGTAGGCTACAGCCTTCTCTCTGTGTCCTCACAGGTGTCCCCTCTTCTTATAAGAGCGCTAATCCCATCATGGGAGCTCCATTCTCATGATCTCATATAAAACTTATCACCTCTCAGAGGCCCCACCTCCCAATACTTTCACTTTGGGAGTTAAAGGCTTCAACACATAAATTTTGTGGCAACACAAACTTTCAGGCCATATAACGGTATTATTTTTTTAATCTCCAAAACAAATCTTTGAAGAAAAGTTCATGCATTTTACAGGTAAAGAAACTGGGGGTCAGAAAAGTGAATTTCCTTGCTGAGGGTCACACAGGAAGTGGAGGGGATATGAACACAGCTCTGGGTGGCCATCACCCAACGATCATTAACTAGGTAGTACAAATGTGACACCTCCCTTTCCCTCTCCCATGCAGGCATTGCTAACGAGCATGGTACTCTTTTCCTGATGAGCCCTGATGTGGTCCTACAACTCTTTTGAGCCCAGCCTTCCAAGCAGTCAGAATTAATCAGCTGGAGTTGGTGTCAACATGGGAGATGCAAACTCCTTGCCTTCCTGGTGATATAATGCTTTCCATCTTGGTGTGATGCTGGCCCATTGCACTTAAGCCAGAAAAATTAGCTGCCACAGGGGGGAAGAGGTAGGGCCAGGAGTCTTTAAAATTTTTTATTATTTATTTATTTATTCTGTTGGCTGTGTTTGGTCTTAGTTGCAGTACACGGGATCTTTCGTTGTGGCACATGGCCTTCTCCCTAGTTGTGGCACGTGGGCTCAGGCTTAGTTGTCCCGTGGCATGTGGGACTTTAGTTCCTTGACCAGGGATTGAACCCATGTCCTCTGCATTGGAAAGTGGGTTCTTAACCACTGGACCACCAGGGAAGTCCCCCGGGGGTCTTTTTTTTTTAAAAAAAAATTAAAAAATTATTTATTTTACTGTGGTAAAAACATTTAACATGAGATCTGTCCCTTTAACAAATATTTGAAAGTACAATATAGTGTTTTTCATCCATTGTTGTACAGAAGATCTCCAGAGCTTATTCATCTTGCTTAACACTGGGTCTTCTTGAAACGTGGCCAGCACTTAGGTGGACCAACGCCTTCCTCTTCCACATGGGGCATCAGACTCTGGGCACTTTTGCCTGCCCCACAATTCAGCTAAGCAGGAAGCCAACAGGTGTGAGTGCAGCCATCTCAACTGTGGCAGCCTCAAAGGCCATGTGCAGAACCTGGATATATTTCTCCATTTGGCTGTTGCCTACTGCTGCTCTAATGTGGAGGGACGAGGCTGGGCTTTACAGTGAGATTAAGTGGAGTTTGGTTCTCGCATCTGCCGCTTACTAGCAGTGTGGCCCTGGACACCTTGTCTAATTTCTTTGAGTTGTGGTCTCTTCATTTTAAAATGAGGCCGTTGTGAGGATTGGATATGACAATATAAATAAAGTGATCTTGGCATCTGACAGGCACTCAGTACACAATGGATACACATCTTAGCTGTGATTATTGACAGTTATTTTCTCTATGTCTCTGTTCTATTTCTCTGAGTGGAGGGTAAGTTCCTTAAAAGCAAGGCCTCCCTGATAGTACCTCACAGAGCTTGCTTTGCACACAGTAGGACCTACTAAACATATTCCCCGAATCATGGTTGATGTACTATTTTAAAATTCTGGTCTCAGTTGACAGGGAATCTCTTCTCTTTTGTCCTCTACCTTGAATCCAGGCCAGCATCTGAGAAAATAGCTTCAAAGACAACAAATGAACAGGGGGTTGGAACATTCTCCCATCATCTGCATATAAAATTGTCTAAAGCTGTGTATAAACTTTGGAAGCCCCCTTGGGACAAGCTGAGCCTGGGAGGAGCTTGCAGGTGGAGGGTGGTTGAAGCACAACAGTTTCCTGATGGGCAGGGAACTCTGCATCCCTAGACTGAGTGATGCCCGTGGCAGACCTTTCAGGAGGCAAGGCCTGGGGCGTGCTCATCCTTCCTCTGACGGGGATTTTGTAAAGGATGCTGACTGTTTTCACACTGGAGAATACCAAAGAATCTTAAGAAGCTTCTTTTGCTCTGAAAGAAGGAAATGATCTCTGATAGCTTTCTTCATCTAGAATGAAGCCACACACATGAATTTTTACGTGGCATTTCCAAGAGAATGGGTCTGCTGCTCTACCTTGGAATCCCCAAATACGTGAATGTATTTCTTTGGGAACTTGCAATGAGTTTTAATGGACACAGTGATGCTGGGAATAAAACAGAAATGGTCGTGCCTGATGCCCATGGGAATCTAATACTGATTATTTTTGAAAGCAGAGGGAATTGGCCTACAAAAAAAAATCAGCATACACATTTAAAATGGAGTTAGAAAGAGCTGGCAGAAGAACTATGAAAGAATATTAATTAAAGTTTCAAGTTTGAACCTAGTCATGGGAAGGTCAGAAATATTTTTCTTAAGGTCATGGATCCATCAGCTGTGACTTTAATTAAGAATAATGGGGTTGGACCACCTCTGCCCTCATCTCTGTGTCATTACCATCCCAGGTGGAGAGACCTCTTTAATGTCACAGACAGAAAGCTAATGTGATTAAGGCCTTGTTTTCACATTTTTCAAGTACCAATTGTGCGCAGACATGAGAAGAAAGATCTCTTATTCTCAAGGCATTTGCTCATGCATTTTTAAAATACCATTCGTTGCTTATTGACTTAATGAAGCTGCTCATGGATTTCCAGTTTTCCTCCTGCATTAATTTTAGACAAATAATATTAATCAGGGGGCTTCCCTGGTGGCACAGTGGTTGAGAGTCCGCCTGACGATGCAGGGGACACGGGTTCGTGCCCTGGTCCGGGAAGATCCCACATGCCACGGAGCGGCTGGGCCCGTGAGCCATGGCTGCTGAGCCTGCGCGTCCGGAGTCTGTGCTCCGCAATGGGAGAGGCCACAACAGTGAGAGGCCCGCGTATTGCAAAAAAAAAAAAAAAAAAAAAAAAATTAATCAATGAGCTTGTCATTCTTGCTTTGATGGAAGATGGAAATATGAAGATTTAACAAGAATTTGGGCCCCATTCCAGAAGCAGTCATGGAACATGGAGCTTCTTTTTGATCTTTTTGGTATAGCATAGAATGTTCACTTTAATTTGCTTTTGGAGTGGTATTAACATAACTCAACAAATTGCTGATTTAGAACATCCTTCTTATTCTCATTTGCACATTTGTTCACATTCTTCCTACCATGCGACCAGCGTACTGTGATTGATTGTAGAAATTCCCTCTGCATTCATGATCTTTATGATATGACTTTGCAGCTTCAGCCAATAAGAGGTAGAGTCCCCCCCACCCACCTTGAATCTGGACTGACCTTGTGATTTGCTCTGGCCAACAGAAGTGAAAGTGCCAGTTCTCTTCATCTCTTGGAAATGAGCCCAGGCTGGCCTGCTGGAGGATGAGAGACTATGTGGAGCAGAGATGACCCATCTCAGCCAACTCAGTAGCTGACCTGGATGCATGTGTGACTACCCCTAAGACTGGGAGGAGAATCATCTAGAGAAGCCCAACTCAAATTGCTGACCCACTGAACTACTAACTTTGGGGAAGTTTGTTACATAGCAAAAGCTAGCTAATAACCTCTCTCTAACCTAAGAGAGGTTCTTTGGTTAATCTATCAAGAAGTCCTGGGCTTCCCTGGTGGTGCAGTGGTTGAGAGACCGCCTGCCGATGCAGGGAACACGGATTCGTGCCCCGGTCCGGGAGGATCCCACATGCCGCGGAGCGGCTGGGCCCATGAGCCATGGCCACTGAGCCTGCGCGTCCGGAGCCTGTGCTCCGCAATGGGAGAGGCCACAACAGTGAGAGGCCCGTGTACCGCAAAAAAACAAAAAACAAATAAAACAAAAAAAAAAACCAAAAAGAAAAACTCCTTAAAGAAAAAGTGACTCTCATTGTAGAGTCATTATCAAAAAGGCTGACACTTATTTTGGAAGCTTTATCATTTCACTACTCTCAAGAAAATTAGGGTAAACAGTTTCATCATCTTCAGCATACTGCATCCGCAGCCAATTCCAGCCTCCAGGCACAGTTATTATCTCCATTTCATAGATGGGGAGTCTGAGGTTTAGAGCCGTTAAATACCTTGCCCAAGGCTGTGCAGACCACAGGTGGAGTCAGGATTGAAACTTTTAGCACCTTCACGCTGCGTAGGTCTGTATGATGAAACCAAGTGTTGTAGAACGAAGTGGATCCTGATAACTGTAGGTGACCTACATATGACTGGGGGAACTGTGGCTCTAGTCTCCTCAAAATGCAAGAGTAATATTTTGCTGGATAACTTCTTCCCCTTTCCCCCACTTTGCAAGCATTTGGAGAAAACTTTGTAAACAGGGCTGAAGCAGTAAGGCTAATCAAATCAAAAGCATCCTCCCCTACCCCCTGCCCCAAAGGATCATACTGGTGCTTGCTAATGTGAATCCTTTCTGTTCAAAGTTTAGTACCTCATCCAAGGGCTCCACAATTACATTTCCATTACTTCCCACTGTTTATCACAGTTGGATTGCAAAAGCCAATTTATGTTGTGATTTCTCCTTTGCTAGATCTTTACCGTCTATTTTTAATTTTGTCTCACAGTCCAGTTGGAAGCCTCATCACAGTGTTGGCTCCATGGTGCTGTTGGGACATCGGCCCTGAGAGGGACCTTGTTCTCCAGCCACAAAGCATCCTCTGGACCAGCCATGAGGTCATGGGAAGACTGTGTCCTTGAACAGCTCTTTCTCACTCATCTAGGGCAGTTTCTGATTAACCTTACATCTAAAAAAGAAAGAAACAAACACTTCCTTGTGTATCCTAAAATGAAGAAAAATGATTGTGTCTCCCTAATGCCTCTGACCTGGCATTCGTGAACCCAGACTCAAGTGTTTTCATCACATGACCATCCTCCATGACAGCTCTTACAGTCCATACTGGAGTGACCTGGGCTTTAAGCTGGAGGCCAAGTTTGCTAGGGCTTCTGGGGGTGCAGGGAAGGGTGAGGTGGGGACAAACATTTTGTCCTTTGACAAGAAGAAAGAAAAGTTTCAAGAATACCTTTAGAGATGGGTTGGCAGCCTGGGACAACAGTATTTTAATGGGCATAAATTACTCCTGATAAAAAAAGAACCGGGATCCATGAAAGAAAATATAATTGAAGAATGTTTTGACCATAGCTGTCTAATATTTGAAGAAGTTTTTCTTGATGGGAGATTTTATTGCCACCCGTCTTTGTTTTTGTAATTCTCCAAGGCGACAGGCCAATAAAATCAGCTTATCTGTATGGCTTTTCTAATCTGTTGGCAAAGATTGAAGTGTTTTTTTAGCCTTCTTTAACAATGTCCCTATTTCCTCCCACCTTATTTTCTTCATGAATTGGGCAGGGGCTTTTTATTAATATTAGAGAGAGATGACTTTATCCATCAGTGGTTGAGTTGTAATTTGGTCTGTTTAGTTGCCAGTGAATTCACGGAGGTGTGCAGCCTCTGAGGCCAGCAGGTTCCTCCAAAAATGAGATAAGAGAAAGCAAGTGAAGAAATACTTCAGTCCACGGACCACGGATGCTGGTGTGTCTGCTGCCACCCTTCTGTTTATTGCTCTGTGGCCAGTCTTCCTTCGACATAGACCCCGAGTTTCCAGCAAAGCCTGTCCAACTCTAGGTGCTGTTCGAGTTCTGCGGACTCAGCTCTGAGGCACCTGTTGCCCAGATCAATCGCCAAGTTAATTATTTTTGTTCTTTGAACTCAATCCCCCTCCCTGCCTTTATCCCCGTGGCGTACCGTGAAAAGCAGAGCAATGCCTCTCTTTGCCCGTCTCTTTGAAGAGCATGATGTTAAAAATTTGCAAGCAGCAAAGCCAAACATTATGCAATCTTGTGGGAAGGGCACAGATGCTGGGGTTCAATGGCATTGGGAGGGGAAACTAGAGGCAGTAAGCAGCTAAGATCGATTGAGGACCTATTACCTGCTAAGTGTTTGGGGCTTGTTATCTCCTTTAATCCACACAACAGGTTTAGTTATTAGTGCATTTTGCAGATTAGGAACATGTGTCCACCTAGGGTAGATAATTCCCCCCCTATCACGCAAGGGCACGAAAATCCTGCTCTTGTCACCTTTCCTGCACCCTTTTCATCTTCTTGACGGTGAGAATATCTGTCTGCTTTAATCAAGGGGCATTTTTTAGTCAAGGTTTCATGAGACAATATGCACCAAAGCATATCTGTAAACTCTGAGGCATTCCACTAAAGCTAGTTGTTACTGCTTTCCACATGGAAATTCTCCTGGGTTGCTGGTCCTTTGGCCAGTTCCACAAAGTAGGCTGACCAAAGTCCTGTGATGCATGAGGCCTGGTCCAAGGCAAGGTCATGAGCCCCTTCTCTGAAGGTGCTGAACGTCGCACAAAGTAAGGGTGTCCCCTGCGGCACTTTGCTTGTCCTTTCGGGCTCACTGGGAGCCCTAACTCCATATTTACCCCATTAGAACCTGGGAAAGCTCATTCTTTCCATTTATCAGGTTGGGGTGGCCTCATCCTGAGGAAGCTGGAAGGGATTTGGGGTTAGAAAATATTCATGTTTTAAGTGTTATTTCTAGAATGCTCTCTATTCATTAAGGAAGAGCTTCTTTTTGAGAGGCTGGTTTCTCATGGCTTGTCAAACAAGGCAGGTTATTTCATGCATACGTGAAGGAATTCATACATGTAGGCTGTGAATGGGTGTCCATCAACCAGAGGGGCCATGCCCTGAAGGCGACCACGTCTGTGATACTGAGTCACCTCCCCCTTTCCACGTCCTCAGCCGTAAGCTGAGATGACACAGGCAGACACCATAGAATTCAAAGCCACCTTTTCCTGGGCACACGTGCTGTGGAGTGAAGAGCTTGGTTAAGGGAGCAAGAGCTGCCTCGTCTTGGAGGCTTCCTGAGTACCAAGCTGTCTGCATCATTGCATTTAGTTCTAGCGGGAACCATGCCACAGAGGAGCCACGCCAGGGAGGAACCATGCAAGGGGGGTGCTAGTTCCAGGGGAAACTGATTGCTCAGGGAGGTTAAACACTTTGCTCAGGTGGGAAGTTCAAAGCTGGGGTTTAAACACGGGAGAGTCTGATTCCAGACCCTACAGACTTAAACATATCATCACAGAGCTTAGGCAACGGCTGGTGCCTGACTTGTAATGTGAGGAAGTTAATCAATACTACCATCCCCTATCATAAATGGAAGGCAGGAAATCATACCTGTATGAAAGTAAAAGACAATCCATCCATTACAAGAAGTCAGAGTTTAGCCATTGTTTTCCAGACTTTTTGGACAATACCTCACGATAAGAAATATATTTTTTTATCATGGTTCAGTGGTCATATTTAGATATTTGTGTATGCATACACATATGAGTGGGTGTGTATAGACTCAAACCAAAATTTCATGGAATAATTTTTCCTAATTTACCATGTACTCCACACTGAAAGATTTTCTGTTCCCTTTTTCTTTATCTCATTTTTTTTTTTACAGTGCTGGTTAAATTTATTTTATTAAATTCATTTATTTTCACAATCTGTAGGCCGTGACCCCCTAGTCACAGACACTGTTTAATGGGGGCTATGTCTCTGGAACAGCCTGTATGAGTTGGAAGTTAAGACCTTCTACTTGTAGGCTGTTTGACCTTGGGTAAATCCCTTAACCCCTCATGCCTCAGTTTCCTTATCTACAAAGTGAACATAATGAAATAATAGCTACCTCAAAGAGATGTTATAGCAACTTGGTGTAATAATACAGATGAAGGGCTTAAACCGAAGAATGGTGAAAGTAAATAATTAATGTTAGTTTCCTAATAATTACAAGTGACTTTTCCACAATATATTTATTTTGCATCTGTATCTGCTATTTAATAACAGCAAAAAAATTAAGGCAGTTGGTATCTATGGGAGGGATGAAAGTCTGTCTATGAGTATGTTGGAGGTCAGGGTAATGATCATGTAAACCCAACTTTTCTAGGGCTTAGAGGCAGGTGTGGTTGATTTGAAGTAGAAAAGAGCAAAACTAAAATTCAAATGTAACTCTATGTCTTAGATTAAAGTATGTTTATAAAACAGACACAAATTCATAGACAGAAGATTAAATTATACTCAGTCTAAACTCTACATAAAGAAGGTGGGGAAACATGTAACACATTTTAGAAAAAATTCCATTGAGAAAATAAAATGACACCAAAATGTTGGTACCATTAAGGGGTAAATTCTGTTATCTGGAAGACTGCATCCTGTGGAGATATTTTCCCCATGATGCCTGTGGGAAGATGAAAGTTTGCTTTACGGAACCTTTCCCACTGTGATTTACAGTTGGTACAGCACGAGGTGCTGGGGTGAAATCAGGACAAGAAGAGGCTAATGGAGCAGGGCAGGCCTCCATTTTTAAGGACAAGGGACATTCTTTGAGGTAGGCCTGTGAGAGGCGAAATCACCACATAGAATTCAATCCTAATTTTGGGGAGGTTTAAAAGAAAAAAAGAGAAGGAAAATTAAGGAATCTCTTTGGGCCTTAAATAATCTCTTGGAATGGGTATTCTTTTGTTATACCCATTTTACAGATGAGGAGATGGAAGCATGAGGGGTTAAAAAATTTCCCTTAGGCATCAACCTCCTGGGATTTCTCCCTGTTTTGATGTAGTGTGATACAGTATTATCCTGCCCTTGCATTTAAGACATAGAAAAATTATAGGTTCTATGGGGGCTGAGGTGAAGGGATGGTCCAAGAACAATAGGAGAGACCAGGAATCTGACGTGACAGAACAGACTATGATTGGCCACTGTTTATTCTTTGAGGCCAGAAAGTGGGGTTTATATTTGCCTTGACCCAAGGTTGCACCTAGATCTTTTTTCATGTCTTTTTTATGGACACTGTATGGAAGTGAAAAGGCTGGAATGCTGCCAAGACAAGTCAGCAAACCTAATATCATTTGCTCTTAGCTGGATCAATGGCCTTCTTCTTGCCCTTTCTTAGAAGCTTAGTGTGTTGGAAACTCAGCAAAATTAAAGAACCGTTAAAAAGGATTAATTCATTAAAATGGATTAAGCCTGGGAACCCATGGAAAGATTGACTTCAGTGTCAAGGGGCAAAGTGGCTGGCTGTTTTGGAAGTCTAAGCTGGCAGATTCAAGGCCAGTAGCCTAGTTGAGCGGCCACAGGCAGGACCAAGCTTCATTTCATTCAGAAGTATTTGGCTCTAATTCTAGCTTCAGTTCTTTTCCCAAAGTGAAGTACTTGGATGAGATGGTCTCTGAGATCCCTCCTGCTTCTAATACTGAGATTTAAGGTAGTCAAAATAGGACCTTCCCCAACGCCAATCAAGTCTCCTTGTAAACTACCTGCCTATATGTGCTTTCATTACTATACACTGAATCTTTATGTTATTTGTCCATTTGGTTGCGGTTGGCAATAAGTTGGCCTCTCTGGATTCTCCTTTGTGCCTTTTTTGTGACTACAGCACAGAAAGATTTGGGTGTGGGTTGCAAAGAGTAAAACAAGTGAGATTGCTTGTGCAACCATGGCAATCGGTAAAACACACCATTGGGAGTAAGTGGTTAATAGAATACAACGATTCAGAATTAATAATTTATATGGTTTCATTTCCATGACACTGAATTATAACAACAATAAAAACAAGATGGCGATACACTAATATGTATAAAATAGATAACTAATAGGAACCTGCTGTATAGCACAGGGAACTCTACTTCACTTTGCTGTACAGTAGAAACTAACACAACATTGTAAAACAACTATACCCCAATTAAAAACAAAACAAAACAAGATGGTGACACTGTTGACTTGCTACCAACAGACATTTCTCCACCTATTTTTTTCCCCTCGCCAATCTACCATCCACAACAGAAGTTGTAAGTGCCAGATATCCACTTTTTCAGCCTCCCTAACAGCTAGGGGTTGGCCATGTTTTCCATTCCTGAAGGGAAGTCAGCAGACGAAGTGGATGAAGGAGAAATGAGAGAGGAGAAGATTCTTCCTTTGAATCTGATTGAGTCAGGATATTGTTTGTGGAGTTGTGGCAGCCTTCTTATCTACAAGAGAAGTAGGCCAAGAGAAACAAAGGGAAATGGACTCACCATAGTCCAGAGAATCTAGAGCTGCTGAACTGGACTAGTTACCTTTGGACTTCTCATATGTGAGATTTATGAACAATTCCCAAATATCCAAGTCACTGTAGTCAGACATTTCCTCACCTGCAGTTTAGAGCTTCCTAATTGATAACCTAACTTAATAACGCCCTTGTTAAGTAACCACTCTACACTGGGCATTGTTACATTGTTCTAATAATGCAATCCCATAAAGTATATCTTTTTTTAGTACTATTTTAGTGATGAAGAAGTGGTAGCCTAGAAACAGAAATAACTGGCCCTAGAACAGTGGTTAGCTAGTGGTCAAGGCAGGATTTCATCCTATGCTTCCAAACCCCTTACTCTGTGCTTACAGTACAAATGGGGCAGGCAGCCATACACATTGGTTCTGAAGAGACCCAGAAAAGGCTCCATCTCTTCCTTGAATCCTCCTCCCCATTGGCCTCATGTCCCATGAGTCTTACCCCTGGTATCTCCTTAAGGAGCCTTTTGGGGATTTGCACACTTGAATGTGGTTAAATCATAGTGCTGTCCCAAGAGAAATTAAACCTACATTCATACAAAAACTCGTATAAGAACGTTCATAGCATCATTATTCACAATAACCAAAAGGTGGAAATAACCCAAATGTCCATTAACTGACAAATGGATAAATAAAACATGTTCTATCCATACAATGGAGTATTACCCAGCCATAAAAAGGAATGAAATACTGACACATGCTACATCATGGATGGACATTGTAAACATGCTCAGTGAAAGAAGCCAGTGAAAAAAGAGCACATACTGTTCAATTATATTCATATGAAAGTGCAGAATAGGGAAATCTGTTGAGATAGTAGGTTAGTGGTTGCTTAGAGCTGAGAAATATGGGGGATATGGATAGCTAAATGGTGTGAGATTTCTTTTTGAGGTGATAAAAATGTTCTAAAATTGACTTCAGTGATGGCTGAACATATTTGAGATTATACTAAAAATCAATGATTTGTTCCACTTTAAATGAGTGAATTGTATGGTATGTGAATTATATCTCAGTAAAGCTGTTAAAAAAAATCATAGTGCTTCTAGGAGGAGAAGCACCTTAGCTAGTCATCCGTCATAGGTGGGCTCAGGCTCCAGTAACTTTGAGCGGGGGAGGAGGAGAAGATGTCAAAGTGAGGGGGGCAGGAGAAGCTGGAAACAGGGAAGCATGTCAGCCAGTGTAACAGAGATCTGCACAGTGACAAAGTGTCTCTCCTTGACCAAACTCTACTCAGGGTCCCCTGAGCTCTTTTTCAACCAGGTCTTCACTTTTGGACTTCTGTGTTTGTCTCCACATTGTCCAATTCTAGGAAGGATTCTGTTAAGTCAGTTTAATCAGAATTCCACACCTTTCATATCTGATCACCCTCCATATCTGATCAGGTTCCTCATCCTCCACCACCCACAGAGGGTGTCTGATCACCCTGGTAAGCCTTCAGCAAGAATCCTGTTAGGTCAGTTTAGCCAGAAGCCCCCTTACCCCTGATGTCTCCTCTTAGTAGTTTTCCATCCACGGACCCCACCCTGCTCCTTGTCTATAAGTCCCACTTGCCCACGTTGTACTCAGAGTTGAGCCCAATTTCTCTTCCCCCTGTAAAACCCCAA
Organism: Globicephala melas; assembly: GCF_963455315.2. NCBI lineage: Eukaryota > Metazoa > Chordata > Mammalia > Artiodactyla > Delphinidae > Globicephala > Globicephala melas. The sequence goes on along the minus strand of NC_083317.1, from coordinate 7,516,025 downwards.
TGCAGTAACCTCTACGTATACCTACGTCTACAGCCCTCCTTGAATGAAATCTGCCTTACTGTCCTTTAGCAAGTGTCATTGAATAATTTTATTCTTAACAGCAGCAAGAAGGTGTGTGTAGTTTCAGGGGAAGGGGAGGAGGGGGGAGGGGAAGGTGAGAAAAGGTGTTTGCAGGATGACCGTTCCTTTTCCCACTACCTTGAGCAAGGTGAGCCCCTTCCATGCAGCAATTATGGCCAACAGACAAGGGCAAGTTCTGCTTGGCGTGGAGGAAATAATAGCTCAGCCAACTGCAGTTGAGATCACAAAACTTTGTGTAAAGAAATAAAATAGTTCCATCTTGTAGAAAGGAAAAAACACCTAGAAAATATCTATTCAAATATTTGTTCCAAGTTCTCTCAAAATAAGCTGCTTGATAATTCTGGGACTTGCACTCAATTTCTTATACGACATTGAGAAGGATTACTGATTATCCTTTACTTAAACATTTAAAAAATGTGGTTAGGTTTGGATATTTCCCTCAAAAGTCCCTCAGAATTTCAAGTGAGCATTTTCACAATAGAGTTGTCTCTCTGGTTAGTCTTCCTATGGACTCTATTTTAAAGCTTCTGTTATATTAGTTTTTTCTTCAGAAATTCCTATGAAAATGTGGCTTTTATTAAGAGAGCCACTCAACCCCTTTATCTGTTAAATCTTGGACTCCTCACCCCTAGGATAACACCAAGAGCCGCTGACAAGTTTATCCTAGGCATTGGTAAGAAAGGGCTCATTCCCTGGCTATAATTCTCAGCTCAAGTCCTAGAAGAAACTGGAAATGGAGCATTCTGCAAGAGCAAAAGGAAGGTGTGGCTGGAACAAACTGTGCCCAGTTTTGCTGGAGCAGAGACTTCTTCAAAGGTAACCAGGCAGAGCGTGAGCTGGCTGCACAGCAAGGTACCCACTTATTCCACACGGGATGGTGGATAGGGAGGCTGCAGTGTAGGAAGCCCTTATTAGGCTGGGGGGAAGGCCATGGGGGAATCCTCTTAAACAAACTTCATGCTGAACAGTGAAAAAAAGAAAAAAAAATAAAGAAAAGAAAGGTATGGTTGTTGGGTCTTTATCTTGAAAACTGAAACAAAAACTATAAAAATAAGTTTACATTATCTTCCATTGAACATGCTTATAATCATAACTATGCACAAATTCTTAGGAAAAAAGCAAGGATAAAGTGTTGATTATTTTTCATCTGGGTGATTTTTCTGGCAACCCTGCATGTTAGTACAATCAATTAGCCTTCATTTTACACACTGAGATGATCAGAAAGGTCATAAAGAGGGTCAGGTCTGCAAAAATATGCTGAAACTTTGTTTCCCCAAGGGCTTTGGATAACATTTTGCTACTCGAATCATTCTCTTCTAAGGCACCTCCTCTTTGCCATCTTCTCCATCATTACCTCGTCTTTGGGTGTCACGGGCCCATCTCTGCCAGGTCATCATGTATCAATGACTTCCCCTGTGATGGGAGGAGATCCCTAACTTGATCACTGTAAATTGACTTTATGAAATCCTGCATCTATTGCAAGATTTTACATTTCACTTTGTAATTCACTTGTGATAGATTACCTGGCAACATATATGACTCAGAGAGACCCACCTATAAAGGATTTAATGCCTTAGTTGGGGGGTTGATGAGGGGTGGGGAAGAGAGATGTTGGAGATAAAGGGGTGACCAGTTGTTAATTTAGCCAGCTCTCTGGGAAGTCTTCCTGTTTATGACCCTTCTACTTCCTTACTCAATCCTCCAACTTTTCAGACTCAGATAACCGGGTCCCTTCTATATAATCTGGATATTTCAACCTAACCCTTCTGCCTCAGTCTACTGGATATTCCGGATCAAAGTACATCTCTGTTTTGCTTGAGTAAACTTGGAAACAGTCCCAACTTTTTGTTTCACTTATTGTCTGTGGTTTGGTACCAACCCTTTTGAGCATCCACCATGTACAAAACTCTCAGAGGACATCTAGGATTCCACCAAGGACCTGCCTACATGTTTTCTCCTGGACACTGTCTAGAGATTTCCATTCTTCTCATATTCACAACAGTACTTGGGGAAGCTTGTTTGGGGTTGCCTGCCCTCTGTGTACACTCAGCACTTTTCATAGGGCTCACTTGCCTCTTACACTGTGGTGGTTCATGGGTAAACCTCTCCCAGCCCCACCCCAAAGGCAGGGCTTCCCAAGGGTGTGGGCTCATCTCCACTTCGGTTCTCTGACTCTTGTGCTTCTCAACACTGCAAAGTGGAGATTCCCACCCTTTCCCTAACTCAAGGGGGTGTGTGTGGTTGGGACAAAAAAGATAATGTCAAACAACTTACATTTATTTGCCATTTTTATTTCTAAAACCCCGTCCCATAAATTATCTCAAAATTATTCCTCCCAGTCAGCTTTAGTGGTAGGCATGAAAGATATTGTCCTCCCAAAGGGTTGATGAAACAGTAGCTATAGTGACTGCTCAGAGAAAGTGTGATTGGCCCCAAATTATACAACCTGTGAACTATGGGCAGTGAAGCTGGTGTTGACACCAAGCTCTCAGTTCTTTCCACAGACACAGAGCAAGTTTAGGGCTTTGACATTACTGCATGTCAGGGCCTATCCCTGCGTCTGGTGGAGGAGAAGCCACAGCAGGGATGGAGTATCTGAATATCTTTCCATTATTTACACATTAGGGGGAAAGGTCCCCAAATCCCCTGGTGTTCAGGTCGGGGAGACTACAGCTGGCTGAATAATGGACACCCCCCCCCCCACCAAATGTCCACCTCCTAGTTCCCAGAACATGTGAATATTACAGTGAAAAGGGACTTAGAAGATGGGATTAGGTTAAGGATCGTGAGATGGGGAGAGTCTCCTGGATTATCTGGATGGGCCCTAAATGTCATCACAAGAGTCCTTATGGTGGGGGGGGGGGCGTAGGATGAGCAGAAAGACAAAAGTGATGTGATGACAGAAGCAGAGAGAGATTGGAAGCTGCTACACTGATGGCTTTGAAGATGAAGTATGGGGCCATGATCCAAGGACTATAGGCGGCTCTAGAGGCTGAAGGCAGGAAAACAGATTCTTTCTTAGAACCTCCAGAAAGAACTCAGATAGGCCAACCCATTTTAGATTTTTAGCTGTTAAAACCGTAAGATAATAAATCTATGTGAGTTTCATGTTGCCGCAAATTACCAGAAACTTAGTGGCTTAAAACAATACAAATTTAGGTGTTTCATAGCCATCTCTCTAGAAAAGAACACTATAATCAGTTAGAGGTTCATATAAGACCTGTTCAGAAGGAAATACACAGGAAGAAGAGAAGAGGTGTCTGCAATAAAGAACCAGTAGACCTTCAAGATGGCGGAGGAGTGAGACGTGGATATCACCTTCCTCCCCACAAATACATCAGAAATACATCTACATGTGGAACAACTCCTACAGAACACCTACTGAAGGCTGGCAGAAGACCTCAGACCTCCCAAAAGGCAAGAAACTCCCTACGTACCTGGGTAGGGCAAAAGAAAAAAGGAAAAACAGAGACAAAAGAATAGGGACGGGACCTGCACCAGTGAGAGGGAGCTGTGAAGCAGGAAAGGTTTCCACACACTAGGAGCCCCTTCGCTGGCAGAGACTGCGGGTGGCGGAGAGGGGGAGCTTCGGAGCTGCGGAGGAGAGTGCAGCCACAGGGGTGCGGAGGGAAAAGTGGAGAGATTCCCGCACAGAGGATCGGGGCCTACCGGCACTCACCAGCCCAAGAGGCTTGTCTGCTCATCCGCCGGGGTGGGCGGGGCTGGGAGCTGAGGCTCGGGCTTCGGTCGGAGGGCAGGGAGAGGACTGGGGTTGGCAGTGTGAACACAGCCTGAAGGCGTTAGTGCACCACGGCTAGCCGGGAGGGAGTCCGGGAAAAAGTCTGGAGCTGCCGAAGAGGCAAGAGACCATTGTTTTGGGGTGCACGAGGAGAGGGGATCCAGAGTGCTGCCTAAACGAGCTCCAGAGACGGGCGTGAGCCACGGCTAACAGCACGGACCCCAGAGACGGGCATGAGACGCTAAGGCTGCTGCTGCCGCCACCAAGAAGCCTGTGTGCGAGCACAGGTCACTCTCCACACCTCCCCTCCTGGGAGCCTGTGCAGCCCGCCACTGCCAGGGTCCCGGGATCCAGGGACAACTTCCCCGGGAGAATGCACAGTGCGCCTCAGGCTGGTGCAATGTCATGCTGGCCTCTGCCACCGTAGGCTTGCCCCGCATCCGTGTCCTTCCCTCCCCCTGGCCTGAGTGAGCCAGAGTCCCTGAATCAGCGGCTTCTTTAACCCCGTCCTGTCTGAGCGAAAAACAGACGCCCTTCTGCGACCTACACGCAGAGGCAGGGCCAAATACAAAGCTGAGCCCCGGGCACTGTGCAAACAAAGAAGAGAAAGAGAAATCTCTCCCAGCAGCCTCAGGAGCAGCGGATTAAATCTCCACAATCAACTTGATGTATCCTGCATCTGTGGAATACCTGAATAGGCAACGAATCATCCCAAATTGAGGCGGTGAACTTTTGGGAGCTATGATATATATATGTTTTTCCTTTTTCTCTTTTTCTGAGTGTGTATGTGTATGCTTCTTTATGTGATTTTGTCTGTATAGCTTTGCTTTAACCATTTGTCCTAGGGTTCTGTCTGTCCTTTTTTAGTATAGTTTTTAGCACTTGTTATCATTGGTGGATTTGATTTTTGGCTTGGCTGCTCTCTTCTTTCTTTTTCTTTTTTTAATTACATTTTAATTTTTTTATTTTTAATAATTATTTTTTATTTTAATAACTATATATTTTTTTATTTCTTCCTTCTTTCTTTGTTTTTTTCTCCCTTTATTCTGAACTGTGTGGCTGGCAGGGTCTTGGTGCTCCGGCCGGGTGTCAGGCCTGTGCTTCTGAGGTGGGAGAGCCGAGTTCAGGACATTGGTCCACCAGAGACATCCCAGCTCCACGTAATATTAAATGGCAAAAGCTCTCCCAGAGATCTCCATCTCAATGTTAAGACCCAGCTCCACTCAACGACCAGTAAGCTACAATGCTGCACACCCTATGCCAAACAACTAGTAAGAGAGGAACACAACACCACCCATTAGCAGAGAGGCTGCCTAAAATAATAATAAGGTCACAGACACCCACAAAACACACCACTGGATGTGGTTCTGTGCACCAGAAAGACAAGATCCAGCCTCATCCTCCAGAACACAGGCACCAGTCCCCTCCACCAGGAAGCCTACACAACCCACTGAACCAAACTTAGCCACTGGGAGCAGACACCAAAAACAAAGGGAACTACGTACCTGCAGCCTGCAAAAAGGAGACCCCAAACACAGTAAGTTAAGCAAAATGAGAAGACAGAAAAACACACAGGAGATGAAGGAGCAAGGTAAAAACCCACCAGACCTAGCAAATGAAGAGGAAATAGGCAGTCTATCTGAAAAAGAATTCAGAGTAATGATAGTAAAGACAATCCAAAATCTTGGAAATAGAATGGAGAAAATACAAGAAATGTTTAACAAGGACCTACAAGAAATAAAGAACAAACAAACAATGATGAACAACACAATAAATGAAATTAAAAATTCTCTACAAGTAATCAACGGCAGAATAACTGAGGCAGAAGAACAGATAAGTGACCTGGAAGATAAAATAGTGGAAATGACTACTACAGAGCAGAATAAAGGAAAAAGAATGAAAAGAATTGAGGACAGTCTCAGAGATCTCTGGGACAACATTAAATGTACCAACATTCGAATTATAGGGGTCCCAGAAGAAGAAGAGAAAAACAAAGGGACTGAGAAAATATTTGAAGAGATTATAGTTGAAAACTTCCCTATTATGGGAAAGGAAATAGTTAATCAAGTTCAGGAAGCGCAGAGAGTCCCATACAGGATAAATCCAAGGAGAAACACACCAGGACACATATTAATCAAACTATCAAAAATTAAATAGAAAGAAAAAATATTAAAAGCAGCAAGGGAAAAACAACAAATAACATACAAGGGAATCCCCATAAGGTTAAAAGCTGATCTTTCAGCAGAAACTCTGCAAGGCAGAAGGGAGTGGCAGGACATACTTAAAGTGATGAATGGGAAAAACCTACAACCAAGATTACTCTACCCAGCAAGGATCTCATTCAGATTTGACAGACAAATTAAAACCTTGACAGACAAGCAAAAGCTAAGAGAATTCAGCACCACCAAACCAGCTTGACAACAAATGCTAAAGGAACTTCTCTAGGCACGAAACACAAGAGAAGGAAAAGACGTACAATAACAAACCCAAAACAATTAAGAAAATGGTAATAGGAGTATACATATCGATAATTACCTTAAATGTAAATGGATTAAATGCTCCAACAAAAAGACATAGACTAAATGAATGCATACAAAAGCAAGATCCATATATATGCTGTCTACAAGAGACCCACTTCAGACTAGGGACACATACAGACTGAAAGTGAGGGGATGGAAAATATATTCCATGCAAACTGAAATCAAAAGAAAGCTGGAGTAGCAATTCTCATGCCAGACAAAATAGACTTTAAAATAAAGACTATTACAGAGACAAAGAAGGACACTACATAATGATCAAGGGATCAATCTAAGAAGAAGATATAACATTTGTAAATATTTATGCACCCAACATAGGAGCACCTCAATATATAAGACAAATGCTAACAGCCATAAAAGGGGATATCGACAGTAACATAATCGTAGTAGGGGACTTTAACACCCCACTTCTACCAATGGACAGATCATCCAAAATGAAAATAAATAAAGACACACAGCTTTAAAGGCACATTAAAAACGATGGACTTAATTGATATTTATAGGACATTCCATCCAAAAACAACAGAATACACTTTCTTTTCAAGTGCTCATGGAACATTCTCCAGGATAGATCATATCTTGGGTCACAAATTAAGCCTCGGTAAATTTAAGAAAATTGAAAACATATCAAGTATCTTTTCTGACCACAATGCTATGAGACTAGATATCAATCACAGGAAAAAAATCTGTAAAAAATACAAATACGTGGAGTCTACACAATACACTACTTAATAACCAAGAGATCATTGAAGAAATCAAAGAGGAAATAAAAAAATACCTAGAAAAAAATGACCCAAAACCTATGGGATGCAGCAAAAGCAGTTCTAAGAGGGATGTTTATAGCAAAACAATCCTACCTCAAGAAAAAAGAAACTTCTCAGAAAAACAACCTAACCTTACACCTAAAGCAATTAGAGAAAGAAGAACAAAAAAACCCCCAGAGTTAGCAGAAGGAAAGAAATCATAAAGATCAGATCTGAAATAAATGAAAAAGCAATGAAGGAAACAATACCAATACCAAAGATCAATAAAAATAAAAGCTGGTTCTTTGAGAAGATAAGCAAAATTGATAAACAATTAACCAGACTCATCAAGAAAAAAAGGGAGAAAACTCAAATCAATAGATTTAGAAATGAAAAAGGAGATGTAACAACTGACACTGCAGAAACAAAGGATTATGAGAGATTACTACAAGTAACTATATGCCAATAAAATGGACAACCCGGAAGAAATGGACAAATTCTTAGAAAAGCACAACCTTCCAAGTCTGAACCAGGAAGAAACAGAAAATATAAACAGACCAATCAGAAGCACTGAAATTGAGACTGTAATTAAAAACTTCCAACAAACAAAAGCCCAGGACCAGATGGCTTCACAGGTGAATTCTATCAAACAATTAGAGAAGAATTAATACCAATCCTTCTCAAACTCTTCCAAAATATAGCAGAGGGAGGAACACTCCCAAACTCATTCTACGAGGCTACCATCACCCTGATACCAAAACGAGACAAAGATGTCACAAAGAAAGAAAACTACAGGCTAATAACACTGATGAACATAGATGCAAAAATCCTCAACAAAATACTAGCAAACAGAATTCAACAGCACATTAAAAGGATCATACAACATGATCAAGTGGGGTTTATCCCAGGAATGCAAGGATTCTTCAATATATGCAAACAATCAATTTGATACACCATATTAACAAATTGAAGGAGAAAAACCATATGATCATATCAATACATGCAGAAAATGCTTTCGACAAAATTCAACACCCATTTATGATAAAAACCCTCCAGAAAGTAGGCACAGAGGGAACTTACCTCAACATAATAAAGGCCATATATGACAAACCCACTGCCAACATCATTCTCAATAGTGAAAAACTGAAACCTTTGCCACTAAGATCAGGAAAAAGAGGGTTGCCCACTCTCCCACTATTATTCAACATAGTTTTGGAAGTTTTAACCACAGCAATCAGAGAAGAAAAAGAAGTAAAAGGAATCCAAATTGGAAAAGAAGAAGTAAAGCTGTCACTGTTTGCAGATAACATGATACTATACTCATGGAATCCTAAAGATACTACCAGAAAATTACTAGAGCTAATCAGTGAATTTGGTAGAGTAGCAGGATACAAAATTAATGCAGAGAAATCTCTTGCATTCCTATACCCTAATGATGAAATATCTGAAAGAGAAATTAAGGAAACACTCCCATTTACCATTGAAACAAAAAGAATAAAATACCCAGAAATAAACTTATCTAAGGAGACAAAAGACCTGTATGCGGAAAACTATAAGACACGAATGAAAGAAATTAAAAATGATACAAACAGATGGAGAGATAAACCATTTTCTTGGATTGGAAGAATCAACATTGTGAAAATGACTATACTACCCAAAGCAATCTACAGATTTAATGCAATCTGTATCAAACTACCAATGGCATTTTTCACAAACTAGAACAAAAAATTTCACAATTTGTACGGAAACACAAAGGACCCCGAATAGCTAAAGCAATCTTGAGAAAGAAAAACAGAGCTGGAGGTGTCAGGCTCCTGGACTTCAGACTATACTACAAAGCTACAGTAATCAAGACACTATGGTACTGGCACAAAACAGAAATATAGATCAATGGAACAGGATAGAAAGCCCAGAGATAAACCCACACACATATGGTCATCTTATTTTTGATAAAGGAGGCAAGAATATACAATGGGGAAAAGACAGCCTCTGCAATAAGTCGTGCTGGGAAAACTGGACAGCTACATGTAAAAGAAGGAAATTAGAACACTCCTAACAGCATACACAAAAATAAGCTCAAAATGGATTAAAGACGTAAATGTAAGGCCAGACACTATAAAACTCTTAGAGGAAAACAGGCAGAACACTCTATGACAGAAATCACAGCAAGATGCTTTCTGACCCACCTCCTAGAGAAATAGAAATAAAAACAAAACTAAACAAATGGGACCTAATGAAACTTAAAATCTTTTGCACAGCAAAGGAAACCATAAACAAAACAAAAGACAACCCTCAGAATGGAGAAAATATTTGCAAATGAAGCAACTGACAAAGGATTAATCTCCAAAATATACAAGGAGCTCGTGCAGCTCAATATCAAAAAAACAAATAACCCAATCCAAAAATGGGCAGAAGACCTAAATAGACATTTCACCAAAGAAGATATACAGATTGCCAACAAACACATGAAAGAATGTTCAACATCACTAATCATTAGAGAAATGTAAATCAAAACTACAATGAGGTATCACCTCACTCCAATCAGAATGGCCATCATCAAAAAATCTACAAACAATAAATGCTGGAGAGGATGTGGGGAAAACGGAACCCTCTTGCACTGTTGGTGAGAATGTAAATTGATACAGCCACTATGGAGAACAGTATGGAAGTTCCTTAGAAAACTAAAAATAGAACTACCATATGACCCAGCAATCTCACTACTGGGCATATACCCTGAGAAAACCATCATTCAAAAAGAGTCATGTACCACATGTTCATTGCAGCACTCTTTACAATAGCCAGGACATGGAAGCAGCCTAAGTGTCCATCGACAGATGAATGGATTAAGAAGATGTGGCACATATATACAATGGAACATTACTCAGCCATAAAAAGAAACGAAATTGAGTTATCTGTAGTGAGGTGGATGGACCTAGAGTCTGTCATACAGAGTGAAGTAAGTCAGAAAGAGAAAAACAAATACCGTATGCTAACACATATATATGGAATCTAAAAAAGAAAAAAAAGTGGTTATGAAGAACCTAGGCACAGGACAGGAATAAAGAAGCAGATGTAGAGAATGGACTTGAGGACATGGAGAGGGGGTTAGCTGGGACGAAGTGAGAGAGTGGCATGGACTAATACACACTACCAAATGTAAAATAGATAGCTAGTGGGTAGCAACCGCATAGCACAGGGAGATCAGCTCGGTGCTTTGTGAACGCCTAGAGGGGTGGGATAGCGAGGGTGGGAGGGAGAGGCAAGAGGGAGGAGATATGGGGATATATGTATATGTATAGCTGATTCACTTTGTTATAAATCAGAAACTAACACATTATTGTAAAGCAATTATACTCCAATAAAGATGTTTAAAAAAATAATTAAATAACCAATTCAACACTGTGGTAATAATTTGCATGTGCAGACTCTAGTATCTTCCACCCAAAGACCAATGAGGTCCTCTGCCCCAGGACACTCACTGACTTGCTTTACCCAGGAGTCCCAACGGGGCTTTCAACTCTATCAGAGTCGGTAAGAATTCTGAAAGCCTTTTGAAGGTGGTGAGTTTCAAGCAGGTGACTTTCTCAGCTGCCAGTTTTCATAGCAGAGGGAGCCAGTCAAGCTTCAAGCCTTTGACAATTATATTGAAATGTGTGTATGTGTGTGTGTGTGTGTGTGTGTGTGTGGTCTTGTATAATGTATTACATTCTAGAACTCTTCAAACATGGAAAATTCCAATAACATTTTTTAGCACTTACATCAAATTGTCTTTATATAATTTCCTATAACCCCTTCATCAATACATCAATACATCTAGAAAACACAGTAACATAAGGTAGATTGGTGAGGTCTTGAGCTTTATCAGGACAGCTTAATCTCTTTTTATGACTTAATGTTTACTTCAGTCTAAATAAATATGTTCAGGCATATCTATTTACATGTGGAGGCTTCCATAGAATCATGATTTTTTTTTAAAAGTTTGGCCACTGAAATTTATATTCTTTTCTCCAGTGTTGGTTGGAAGAGTGGGCATGTGATGCGGAGCAAAAAAAATCAACCCACACCCTGCCAGCGATGTCGTTCTATCCCCATGGCCACAGGATGGCTGAGTAGACTGTGAAACTTAATTTCCCGTTTTAGTGCTTTTCTTTAGGTGACATTTGTGGCTGAGAATCTATGACCTCAAATCCACACTTCCCATAACACAGCATTTGAGTGATTTCCAAACATACTTAGTAGAACAAGACATCATTCCACAATGGAAATAAGTCTGTTGAACGCCGGGACCAGAGCAGGGGCAGAAGATTCATGGGTTATAGTTGGTCTGCCTGATTCATAATTACAGCATTTATCATGATTCCTGCCCCTCTAATTGGCTTAAGAGTCTTCCTGGGACAGTATTAGGTGGTACTTCATTGTTGGAATTTACTTTTGATTTTGTAGCCAACGTCACATCCGTGGCTGGTAATTGCTTCCTCAAATTGGTGGAGAAACACTTCCTCTTCCCCTCAAGTAGATGACAGACCAGAAGGTAAAGTGACAAGAAAGTGGTATTCTGCTTCAAATTAAAATGAGCAGAGGACACTTACTTTCCACTTGAAGAAATACCAGTATTGTACCCACTTTATTTCTCTCATTGTATTTGTGCTGGGCTCACCTTTCAGCTGTGTCCTTTCCATCTAACTCCTGACTTCATTGTAGCCAGAGGCATGGAGGAAGGAGGTCGCACCTCAGTGAATGGGGAATCCTTTTGGCGGAAAACTCTTGCTAATATTGCTCTTCACTTCTTTCCAAATCTCCCTCTTTAAACTTTATTTTTGGGTTCAAAATCTGTGTGTGAACAAAACTGCTCTGCACCCAATTAAAAAATGGACAAAGGATTTGAAGAGACATTTCTCCAAAGAAGATTTTAAAATCCCCCATAAGTACATGAAAAGATGCTCAACGTCATTAGTCACTAGGGAAATGCAAATCAAAACCTCAGCAAGATACAACTTCTCCCCCACCAGGAAACCTACAAACAAAAAGATGGACACTAACAAGTGTTGGTGAAGATGGGAAATTGGAACTTTGTTCGTTGTTTGTAGGACTGTAAATTGCTGCAGCTGCTTTGGAGGACTTATTGGAAGTTCCTCAAAAAGTTAAACATAGAGCTGCCATATGACCCAGCAATTCCACTTCTAGGTGTATGTCCAAGAGAACTGAAAACATAGGTCCACACAAAAATTACCATATGAATGTTCATGGCAGCATTATTCCTAATAGCCAAATAAGTCCATCAAATGATGAATAGATAAATAGAATGTGGTATATCCGTGCCATGGTATATTATCCAGCTATAAAAAGGACAGAACATGAATGAAACTTGAAAATATTATGCTAAGTAAAAGAAGCTAGAAATAAAAGGCCACATATTGTATAATTCCATTTATATGAAATATCCATAATAGGAAATCTCTAGAGTCAGGACATAGGTTAATGATTGCCAGGGGTGGGGGAATATAGAATGACTGATAACACGTACAGTTTCTTTGCGGGGTGTTGGATGTCCTGGCATGAGGTAGTGGTGATGATTCCACAACTTTGTGAACATATTAAAAACCACTACATTAGACACTGTACAAGTGTGAATTTTATGGTATGTGAATTATATTTAAATAAAAAATTATGAGAAAAAATATCACCTCTGAGGAGTGATACTGGGGTTCCCAGGTTGTCCCATTCTTCTACTTGAATTTTGAAAATTGTGTTATTTTCATAAAGATGATGATGGTAAAAGAAAAAATATGCTTTTCCAATCTCAGTTGCCACCTCCTTCCCCGATGACATCTAGTGCCCAAATGTCACTCCCAGAACCAAGGAGCCAAGGGTCTCTTTCTGCCTTTGTGCTCTGAACTTGATCCGTTTGCTGTCTGAGCCTGGCTCTCTGATTGAGAGCCCCTAGGGCCTTAGTCACCACTGTCTTCCCCCTTTCTTGTGGGTTAAATTGTGTTCCCACAAAAGATAGATACAAGTCCTAATTTCCACTATCTGTGACTGTGACCTTATTAGGAAATAGGGTCTTTTCAGAAGTAATCAAGGTAAGACCAGGTGATACTGGGTTAGGATGAGCTCTAATCCTATGGCTGGTGTCCTTAGAAAGGGGAAAATTTAGACACATAGACCAAGACATCATTCCACAATGGAAATAAGTCCATTGTGGACTTATTCAATAGACAATGTGAAGACACACAGGGAGAGGATCTTGTGATGTGGAGGCAGAGATCGAAGTGCTCAGCTACATGCCAAGGAACGTCAAGGAAAGCAAAGACTGCCAGCAGCCACCGGAAGCTGGAAGAGGTGAGAGCGTTCTCCCCTGCAGGTTGTAGAGGGAGCACCTGTGAGCACCTTAAGCTTGAACTTCTGGCCTTCAGAACTGTGAGATAGCAAAGTTCTATTGTTTGAAGCTATCCAGTTTGTGACAGTTTGTTATGGTATCCCTAGGAAACTAAGATGCTTCTTGAGTGCAGAGCCTGGCACACAGAGACTCGAGCATATTTTCATATTTGCCGAGTGAATGAATCTTCTGCTTCCAAACAAGCTGTCCTGGCTGAGGTGGGAAGAAGCCCCGGCCAATGGCTGGTAGAAAATTGAAATGGTAATCTCCGCTTCTGCAGGTGAAGGATCCAGAGAGCAGAAGTGGTTTACCCCAAGTAGGGAGCAGAATGGGGGACCTGGAATTCAATTTAGATCTTTCCACCCTGAGTTAACAGAAGAAGATGGAAAAGAGAAATGAACCTAATGAAGAGTCTAGTATGAGTCAGATGCTGTGAACTTGGCCTAATTTATTTCTCTCCACAGCCCTGTGTGACCAGTCTTCTCATTCACATTTCTGCAAATTAGGCAACAGACATAAAAACAGAGATTAGGATGCCTCTAAAATCATCTAGCATGTGGCAAAGCCAGAGTTCCACCCCAGGGCTTTATGATTTCAAGGTCTTGCTTCCCCTAATCTTGCTAGTGGGATCTATTCATTAGATAGCTTTCAGACTTCAGGAGGGCTTTCAAGTTGATTTGATGAGTGATCAGAATACATTTACCTTATAAACTCAAGGTTTGAACAAAAAAATTAATATCTACGTTTTTGAGTCACTGTGACTATAATGATTTTGATCTAAATTCATGAATATAAACATTTTCTCTAATCAATAGGACAAAGATAAGATTTTAATATATGCAATGTATTTTTGCCTTTTTGAGAGTAATAAATTGCTAAGATGAATATTATAAGCCATCAGTAAAACATGGATAGGTAAAACTTAAACATAAATAAGGAGGTTTTGTAGTCCATTTTTGCAGGTGAAGTGGCTGATGAACATTTCTGTAAAGGCATATAAAATATTTGTAGGTTATATTGTTTTAGTATTTTGGGAGTAGTAAATGGAAATAACTTTTTAATAGGATAAGTAAGGCATTTTCTTTCCCAGCATAATTAAAAATATTCTATAACAATTTAGAAAGATTAGTTTTCAATTTGTTTCTCCATTTTCTTAGGAAATTTTTATGAGGTTTGGCCTATTTTGAAGTTGCTGACATATCTGTGCATTGGGGGACAGCTTTTAACATCTAATGACCTACATTTACCCCACATGTCAGGGGCACTGAGTGTAGTTAAGCTAATGTTTTATAATCTTAGAAAAACTAGTTTCATTAGGGCAACTGGTGATGTAGTTGGGGATGATTTAGTCTGTTTTCCCACGGCTTTGAGAAAAATGAAAAGAAAACTACATGCCATAATTAAATTAAACCAGTAAAAGGAAATGCAACAGTTTAGCCCTGGAATGAGTTTCTCAAGCCTGTAAGTCACAACTATGTGACCCTGAAGGTCAAGGATTGTGAGAGATTCAATGGCAGTGGTCACATTTAAGAATATCCCCATCTGGCCCAGCATGCTTTCTTTCTGCAGGCCCAGAGCCCCATTGGGAGAAGTGGTTGAATTGCGGTGCCTCCTTTCTGGCTGACAAGCAGATGTGGCAGCCCGGGCTCACAGCAGACACTGCAGGGCCTTGAGACATCAGGCCAGTCGAGAACCACACCTGCCTCCTCAGTAGCCTGCACCTCCCAGGTAATGGCAGGTCTGGGAACCAACCCAACATACAGGGTTTGAGTTGAGAATGAGCACGTCCAGCAGGGGAAGTAGACAGAAGCCTAGTCCCGGGATGCTGTTGGCTATTTATGGCTAATTTGTGACTTTCTTTTCTGCAAACATCTTTCTCTGTAGAATTCAAGGGAGTCACGCATTTGCTATATGATCAGATTAGTGTGAATTGCATGGATTTTTCCATGAATTAAATAATAAACAGCAACCCACTAATCAGATGACCTTAGAATACATTTTAACAGCATGTCTACTGAAATCCGTGGAATTCACCTTATCATCTGGTGTGACAGCATCATGTTACAAGTGTTAATCGTAATACAGTGTGTGACCTTGATGGGCTGATTAATTTGGTCATGGGCTCTCAAGTTAGCTTTGCCAAGTTGTTCTGAAAAGGACCATAACCTGCCTTAAGCCAAAGTCATGGGCGAGAAGAACAACTAAAATTCAGATGGACTGTTGAAAAGTTGAATGAAAAGCTCTCCCACCACTTCATCCCAGAAACACACAAATCGTTCACTTTATGAGATTATGTATGGCCTTGTGCATAGTTTTAAAGAGACAGCAGCTAATCCACTAATAATGCAATTGACTTTTCCTTGTGTTAAAAATCAAATTAAAAAAAAATCAAATTCAATAATATCACCCTACTTTGTACCCTAGAGATCTAAGATGTGAGAACAGAAATACGAGTTTTCAAAGGCTAAGATCATCTCACTCTCTGAGCTCTTGCTGACTGCTGTTGAAGTTGGGAGCACTCAGAAAGAGAGGGTACCTGACCCCCAGGGTACAGATACACAGCTACATTGTCTCAGCATGACTTAGAGCCCCTGCTTTTTTGGGGCTAGCTCTTCCAAATTATCTTAATCTCTCGCTCTCTCTTTTTAAAGATACTGTTACTCTAAAAAATAAGAAATTTGCTGTAACTTTTTTTTTCCTGTAAAGTTAATAGCAAGCTCATTTGTAAAATTCAAGCAATGCAGGAAAAACACACAAAAATGAAAACCTTGGTATACCTGGGCTTTGGGATATTCATCCAACTCCTCTACACCTCCCTGAGGAGAGGACACAGTCCTGACATCTCCCTTGTAGTTAGGTGGCCATGAGAAGGGAGATGCATGGTACCTCTGGGCCTGTCTCACTAAAGGCCTTCCTTGTGATAGGGCGTAGCCTTTCTTTGTTTTCTCATCAGACTAGAATGGAAAGGTCTCCCAAAGTGACCTTGGGGTTCACATACTGGAGATGGCGAAGCTCAAAATGGCGGGAGTCAATTCACTCCATAGCCAGCACCCCCTATCATTTGGGCTTTACATGAATGAGAAATAAAATTCCATTGTATTGGATCATTACATGTCTGGGTTTATTTCTTAATGCAGCATTGCCTATCCTACCCTGACTAGTTCGATATCTTACCACCAGAAATAACAACATAACTTATTAGTAAATATAATTCCAGATATCTCTTTATGAGTAACGCTTACACACACATCTGCAGGCAAACGCAATATTTTCCCAGTAGGATCATAGCGTACCCAATATCTGTTTCGCTCAATTATTTCTGGTGCAGATATTTTCATATATTGTGTTCATTAATATATATCATCCTTATAAATGGCTTCATGCCATTTTATTGAATGATTCTATCACGGTGAAATAAATTAATTTTTCCTTGATGGAAATTTAGACTGTTTCCAATTTTTCATTATTATAAACAACTTTGAGATGAAAAACCATGTGCATACCTCTTTGTGCACTTGCCCAATTATAGCATCAGGATAAAGTGTCAGAAAAATTATGAGAGTGGGGTTTGAGCCACATTGCCCCACTGCTCTCCAGAATTTACCATAATCCACTTGTCAATTAACGGGTAGCGAAAGCACCTGTTTCCCCCACTTTCATCCGCCTGGTATCTTCAAACTTTAGAATCTTGGCCCATATAATAGCAAAGAGGGATCACCTTGGTGATTTTATTTTCATTTCTTTTTATCACTTTTGTTATTGACCTTCCTTTGCATGTCTATTGACCCCTGACTGCATTTCATCTTTTGTGAATAATCAAGCTTGTCCTTCTCTTTTCTTGTTTGTGAGGTTTATTTTTTTGGCCAGTGAAATGTGCTTTGAAACTGACATGACTACCAAGTACTGGAATTTAAATGATCTTTGGGGGGCTTAGAAGAGCATCCTCTCAACCTTGGACTTGTCAGGAAGCAATGCATTTCTGGCAGTATCCTGGTTAGTACAGCAGTGCTCTCCTAGGAGCAGTGAAAGGGGAGACACAGGGAAACTAGTCAAGAGACATAACGTTGGTGAAACATTCTGCAAATATAAAGATGTCTCAGAAGGATAAATGGCAACAGTGCCAACCCGGCAAGACAATTAAATGGCAGTGCTATTTTTATTGCTTAGGTGGAGAGCAGGGAATAGACTCATACCTTGGAAGAACCAAGAAATTGAAGGAACTTGGCCAATGTGAGGGTCCCTCCTCCCCGGTTAAGTTGGAAAGAATGTAAAATTGTCTTCTGGATTATACATAGAAAGGCTTTGGCTGCCCAGAACTCACTGAGGAAATCATACCAGGGCTGGCCACGCTAGCATTTGAGGAATTGCGCTGGCTAAAGTGACTCCCTCACCCACCTACCCCCAACCTTGGGTCATGCTGGAGGTTCCCAGACCCATGCGCCTCTCAGAGCTGAGAGTGTTGGGGAGAGTGAAGCATTGTTCAGTCTCAGAGAGTCTGTTTAGCTGCAGGAAGGAAAAGAAAGGCGTCCACCTAACCTAGCATCGGAGCTGGGAATGTAACTGAAGGGTCATCTTATTTGGCCATTAAGGAAATAGACGTGATCCCCGAATCTTGCCTTCATCAGCCCTACAAAGCCATATGGGTCAGGTAACAGAGCTGAGTCTCCAGAATGGGGTTTTGGCGAGAGGCAGTCCTCCAGGGGAGAAAGTTGGTGCTCCAGGGAGATCATCTAATCCAATAGGCTTTGCCTTAGACAAAGGCAGCCCCAGAAGGTTAAGAAACATAGCCGGTAAGTGTGCGTTCCGATCCCCATAAATTTGGGGCCTGGATGGGTGGTAAGGGAGCAATGACAAGGGCTTTGGGCTCCAAATTAGCACATGGCTGATCATGGGCCTGGATGAAGAAGGGGGTGGTCTCTGGGGGAGTAGCAAGAACCCGTTTGACTATGTCAGGTGACTTCTCTGAAAAGTACTCAGATCCCAGACTTCGGGGAGCAGGGATCTTATTTCCTGGAACTGCTCCCATTTAGGGGTCTGCTGAAAGCTTTGAGCCCTTGGCCTTAACCCCCATCGTATAAGTAAATGTGAGCACACACAATGTTGCAGGATATTTCAGACGTAGGCCATGGGACGCAGTGGTGAGACCATGACAAGAGCAAAAGCAGAGAGTGGAGGGGACGGGTGTCTGGGTGAACACGGGCTCTGCCCCCTGCATGCCCACCTCCAGCCCCAGAACTCCACCTGCCCCGCCCCCTCTGCTCCCCTACAGTTTCCTCACTTGAGGCAGCCACAGGGAAAGGTGGTGGCCATGCTGGCCTCTGAAGGGGGCAGAGCCAGACAGAGGCCAAGCCCAGAGCAGCCCTGGGTTCCTTGCCTTGCACTGCCATCCTAGAAGGTCTCCAGTGGGTACCTAGTGCTGGGGGTCCAGTGCCGGCCCTCCTGGAACGCCCTCCTCTGTGCCGGGCACTGTGCCGGGTGCTGAGGGCTCTAAGGACAGATAAGGCCCTTGTGTTTCAGGAGAGTGGGCTTAGATTTGTGGTGTTCAACTCTCAAATCCGTGGCGGGGAGGCGGGGGGAAGTTACGGCCCGGGCCCGAGGATGCTTCTATGCCCTAGGTACCACCGGCAGATAAAATAAATAATTCCCGGTCCGTATCCATGTTGCTCTTGTTCTCTGTGAACATATGCTCTTGGGGTAACAAACTACACATTGAAAGATCAACGTGTTTTCAGTTGGTTTCCACTTTTCGTCACAATGTATTTTCTCACCTCTCCCACCCTCTTGCTGGGACCGTGAGCTGTCTGAAGTCATCAAGTCATGCTGACCCTGGGAGAAGTGAGGGACCAGCCTGGACCTTGGTGGGCAGGGACTTGCTGGTTGGCAGAGCGGGTACCTCTGGCTCTAGCAGTGAAACCTTCTGATGAGGATCTCTTCACGGGGGAAGGGACGCCGAGGATGCTAGCTGTGCTGAGCATGGATGGTGGGGAGGCACAGGTGCACTGACCTGCTGTTCTGGTCCCAGGGGAAGCAAGCCCCTCACCTCCCAACCGCAAGGCAACCCACTCAACAGCGCTGGACCGAGAGATGCCGCTCTGACCCTGGCCACCAGCCACATGGGCTTCTCCAAGCTGCCCCCTTTCTGGCGGTTTCTACTGCCAGCTTTTCAGATCCTTGAATGATTGCTCTGGAACCTGAATGCCTGAGTTCAAATTCCAGCCCCCTCCTATTTTAGCTGTGTAGCTTTGGGCAAGTGGAGTTTTTCTTAACCTCTCTGTGACTCAGTTTCCTTATCTGAAAGTCTATTAGCACCAACTTTATAGAATTGTTAAGTTTAAATACATGATTGCAGGTAAAGCAAGAAGATTAAAAATGATTCAGTACCTCTTAACATTGTAGCATGGAGGCTGAGAATCTGGGTTTAGAGCCAGGTGATCTGGGTTTGAACCCTGACTTCATTCCTTCCTCTTGGTGTGATCTTGAGTGAGTTTCTTAATCTCTCTGTGCTTTAGTTTCCTCACCCATAGCACGAGGATAATAACTGCATTTGTTCCCGAAGGCTGCTGTGATAAACTAGTGAGAAAGTAAAGTGCTTGCAGAAGCCCACAACACATACTAAATGCTATACAAATACTAAGTTATTAATTTTGTTTTATAAATAAAAAACAGAGAGGTCAAGTAAATCCTCCACAGAAGTTACACAGCGAATAATGGTGGTTCTGAGACCATGACCAGATCCCCAAATAAAAAGAAATTGTTCCCACAATTCACCGAAGTATTTTCCTTATTGCGAGAGCAAGAGGGAGTTTCAGGCCTGAAATTCTCATCAGGCTGTGCATAGTCCTTTCCAAGTCAGCCAACAATAGAACACGATCCTGGTTCAGAAATCACCTGCCAGGGTTGGCTGTTTTTGCTGTTGTTGGGTCCGATACGGTTATGCTGAGGCGCACAGTTACCCTGTGAAGGGACTCCTTGTCTCCCTGGCTCTCTGGGGAGGGTTTTGGCTCTAGCTCCACACCTGGCCAGCCCTCCTGCCCTCACAGGAAGTCTTGTCCCCTCAGGTACAGCATCCGCCTGTGCCCAGATGCAGACAAAATGGCCCTCTCTTCACTCTCCGCTGAACACATAATCCAAAGGTTACAGATGCTTCAAAAAAGATCCTCCCCCAAACGTTCCCCAATCCAGTCCTTATTCCTCAAATCCCACTAGCCCCTCTCAATTATCTTATATTTCTTGCTCCATAGCCAGTTCGTCTAACTGAAAAGTATGTGTGCATGTGTGCGTGTGTGTGTACGTATGAGTGTGTGTGTGTGTGTACACATTGAGCACCGCGACAGTCTCTTTCCCTTCCATAGGAAATACCAGCAAAGCTGCAAAACATCTCCATGGAAACCAGCCTTTCAGTCCATTGGGCTTCTGCAGTGTGGATACATCCTGTGCAAGGCAGGCAGGGACTAATGAGGCAACTTAATAGAACATACAGCGTGCCAGTTTAGAATGCAATGGCCCTTCCTTGGGGCTCTTAATAAGCCAGTGACATCCAAACGATGACAGAACCCCATGTTTTACTCCATGAAAGCTTAAGTGTGTGCAGGCTTTGATTGTCATGAAACTTTTGTAGGTTCACTGCCCCACATGAGGTCATGAAATGTAGGTCTCTGTAGTAACCTACAACACAGTCAATTTAAAAATGACAGTTTCTCCATCATGGTAAGACTCCCCTCCCCCAGCCCGGTTACCTTTTAGGTCTCTTATGTGGTCCTAATGCGTTTTCTCTTGTTCTTTTGTCACACTGACATTTTTAATCTGCTGAGAAACAGAGGTGATTTCAAGAGGAATAATTCTGATTTTTTTTTTTCTTAACCTTTCCCTCACCCTCTTCTACCTTTTCTCCATTAGAGGATATGTATTAAGGCTCTAAACAATATATACTCAATCTTTTTGCCTTTCAGGCAAGGATCAAAATGGTTGTGAATCCTGCTGGTAAGAGGTATGAAGTGTAGGATACGACCCTTCAAAGGTTGGGTAGGAGCTTTAAAATATTAACAGATGGGATCAAACATATATTTGATGAGCTGAAAAGATTAAGTGTGTGGGTAATTTCCACAAGTATATTATTTTACCCCTTCATTAATATGAAAGCTCTTTTTGTATGATTATAATTGTCTGGATATTTGAATAGTTTTCCACATTATTTGGTCTCATCTACACTGGACCAATGGGATAGTTGCCTCAGGTGATTATTGTTTAACTTTCTGTTTATAATTTCTTCTGTTGTTATTCTGGATGTTTGGGGGCAGCAAACAGTCAAATATTCCAAATATGTTTCAATTTGATTGACCATTTTGCCTGGAAAGTTCTAGGGAAAATAATGTAAGATCTTATTATTTGAAAAGCCTATTATGCTAAGTTGTCTGATTTTAGAATTGAAATCAGAATGTCATATCCACCTCAAAACCTGAGGCTGTTCTTTTTTTGCTTCTTAGACTTGTTAACTCTTGGCATTTGAAATCCATCATTACTTATTATTAGAGTGATTATGACAAGAGAGTTTGAGAATGTTTGGAGCTCTGAAAGGCAATAATATATTTAAAAGAAAAAAATGTCTCAAACTATACTCCCTCTCAAATAATGTACTACTGGTAAAATTATGTGGTTATGCTTTTTAGTAAATCTGTCATTCTTCTTAAAACTGGCTTTTTCTTGTATCTTTATGCTACTGGTTCTGATGTACGTAAAGGCTCCTAAAAGAATGCAGGTATGCCTTCCCAGATTGCCATAAGTTGATTCATTTATCTCTTATATTTGGCTGTTGAGAAAGCCAGGTCACCAAGAAGCCATTAATTAAATTCTAAGCAATTTTCCCACCAGAAAAATCTGGAAAAAAGGATGAGAGGAAAATAGATTAAAAAACCCACCTAATTTTCTAATTTCGTGTAAATAGAAGTAATATTTCTTCTGCTTGAGAAAAAGAGAGCCAAAGATAGCATTAGGAGTATATCAGAATTCATAATTTTGAACGAAAGTAAATTGCATAAAGTTTTGAAGGAGGTTTTTCTGTTTGGGTTTCCAAAGTGAAACTGTCCGAATTTTACCTGTTTAAGGATGTATTTCATTGTTTGGTGAGGGAGAAATTGAAATCATATATATATATATGGTCTGTGTCCACCTTAACTGGGTGCACTGCAATTCAATTCTGACACTAACCACTTGGTGATGGTGCGAGATCCCACAAGTTAAGGGCTCAGTTCTCCACAGCTCTGTCCTTACTTCAGACGCTAGATGCATTTTAGGAGTCCCCAGACCATCTGCACTTCTGACCTCTATGTCTTACCACACTTCTAGCTATAAATTCTGGGGTTCCCACTATGCCTTTAGGTATGATAATCCACTAAAAGGTCTCATAGAACTGAAGAGAGTGCTAGACTTGCAATTATAGTTTGTTATAAAGGACCACATAGGTGGGATCTAGGAGAGAGGCAGAGCTCCCATGCCCTTTCCCCATGGAGTCAGGGCACTTTGCCCTCCTGGGATGTCAATGTATTCACCAACAGGGAAGCTCCACGGAGCCTCATGTCCAGAGTTTTTATTGGGGGTTTCAGTACATAGACACGATTCATGAAGTCATGGGCCATATGATTGAACTCAATCTCCAGTCCCTTCCCCTGCACCAAGGTTGGACTTGGTATTTCTGGTGACCAGCCCCCATCCTGGGTTGAACTAGGGGCCCATCATGAGTCACCTTTTTAGCAGAACAAACACACTCTTTTCACTGAAGAAACTCCAAGGGGTTTTGAAGCCCTGTTCCAGGACTCAGGGACAAGACCACATATATTCTTACTACACCACAGCACATAAATAATTGGCAAGACATAGCCCTCCTGATGTCTGCTCTTACTTGCCTAGTGTCAGGGACATGCTGTTTTGTGTACATTATTGCCAGATTTGTCACTTTCCCTCTAGCACTGTTGTCAAGCGCCTAATCTTTTATCTGGTTATTTGTTTTGATTTCTGCCAAAATACATCAAAATATCATGACACATGGGTTCTACCCATCTCCCAAGTTGCAGTTTTAGTCATTTTTATTCTTTTATGCCACCTCTCTCAACCCTGACTTTTATGTAAAAAATTGTTCCCTCAACATAGAAATTTGGGGGCCTCTATTTCAGGTTCACTTCTTCTGCCCTCCCTCCAGTTCCCACCCCACCTTGGGCCAATGGGTTAACCAGCAGTGTTGCTTCAGGGTCCTCATCAAGAAAATGAGTTTTTTCTCTTATGAAAAGAACTATGGTGCCTACGAAACACAGGGATATAAAATTTGCATTTTGAGGATTCCATATTTATGGGAAAGGCTTCAAGCAGTCCAGACTCAAAAATAAATACTCTAATGTAGATGGCCATAAATTGACAGGGGAAAGAGAACTTTCTGGAAGTACTTTTGTCTTATCAAATAGTTTGGCAGCGTAAAAACTTTTCCCATGCAAGGATTTATTGGTCTATGGACCTTTCTGCTTCTTAGTCATTACAATCACTGTAGCAAAGTTTTGTGAAGACATGATTAAATCTGTCTGTTCCCAGTACCTCAGGATGTAATATGGGAAGTATTTATTTATTTTAAATTGAGGTTAAATTCCCATAACATAAAATTAACCATTTGAAAGGGGACAATGCAGTGGCATTTAATACATTCACAATGTTGTGCAACCACCACCTCTATCTAGTTCCAAAACATTTTCATCACCCCAAAAGGAAACCCCATACTCAAAGCCATTACTCCCCTTCAGAGGATAATTATTTTTCCAAAAAAATCTCTGTTTTCAGTCATTCACTTAACGAATATTTATGTCTACTGTGTAAGGGATACATGTAGAGTACTTTCTTTTTCCTTGTCATTTTCTTACTTTTCCTAATTGTATTGTATATGGCTATAGGAAGATTCCAGACAACTGGGTCTGGTTAATCAACTAGAAAATTCTACTCCATTGATAGAGTCTGTATCTTCCATCTTATCCAGCAAAAGAGCAGACACACAGCAACTACCTAAGGAATGTTGAATGACAGAGCTTTGCTGTAATCATACTGCATTAGGATTATATTATCAAATTATCAAATTATATTATCAAATCAAAAAGATTTCTTTAGGCAAGCAGAAGTCAGGAGCAGCCAGAGATGTGATTTCGTATCTGAGTCAATGAGAGGATTCAAACTGGGAAGGAGAATCAGCTCACAGGAACTTGTCACACCTCTTTGTTAAAAAAAGCATTGCAGGGCTTCCCTGGTGGCTCAGTGGTTGAGAATCCGCCTGCCAATGCAGGGGACACCGGTTTGAGCCCTGGTCCGGGAAGATCCCACGTGCCGCGGAGCAACTAGGCTCATGCGCCACAACTACTGAGCCCACGAGCCACAACTACTGAAGCCGGTGTGCCTAGAGCCCGTGCTCCGCAACAAGAAAAACCGCCACAGTGAGAAGGCCTCGTACCACAACTACTGAAGCCAGTGGGCCTAGAGCCCGTGCACTGCAACGAGGAGTAGCCCCCGCTCACCACAACTAGAGAAAGCTCGCACACAGCAACGAAGACCTAACACAGCCAAAAATAAATAAATAAAATTTATTTTTTTTAAAAAAGCATTGCATTCACAGTGTTTCAAAGGAGACCTTCTGAACTGAACTGCAACTTGCAGCTACCGTTCTGGATGAGCCAGTTGCCCGGAAGTTGCCCTTTCGAGAGACAGCTGTAAGAACCATCGGGATGCACGTGGAAGATGACAAGTCCCTCGTTACATAAGGTCTGGGCGTTGGGGAGTAGCCCCCAGACACCATTTGACAATAAAGAATGTGTCAGGATACGGCAGTGACCCCACTCCTTGTGGGTGGGGAAGGCGGTGTCCCCAGGTGCCCAATTCTGTCCCCTCAGCCCCACTCAGCATCCAGCGTCCCTGGACCAGCTCCGGGGCTCCTACAACCTGGGAACCCTCATTTCTGAAAACCCGCACAGCTCTGTGCTCCATAGCCTCTAACTGATGTCTGGCTATTGTTTTATGTGGGGGATTTTCTGTCCAGACAATCTTCTTAATTGTGTTTTCCTTCTCAGCACAGAGAAGAATATTTTGCTGACAATATGCTTGAAATGAGAAGATGCCTTCTTTCCTTTGGGTGTTGGGGTCCATGGTTTTGCTGGAGGTGGTGCCTGTGGACCAGTGAGAGGGGATTTCTTAAAGAACTTTAAATCTACATAACTTCATTTCTCTTTTATAAGGATTTAAATCTCACCACCCATCTTAGGTTCAGTGAAAGACAGCTGCTCTTTCCTGGAGCCACAGAGCCAAGCCGTTTCTAACAAACATTTAGAGTGTGTCTTATATGACAGCACAATTTGCTTTAGTGGAACTGACATCTAAAAGGGGCCTTTATACAAAATAGTACATATTTTTGTTCTGGTCAACCTAGAGGGTCAGTAAGTATCAGAATATTTCAAAATTTCCAGTTAGTAAATCCCCTAGATCTTCTAGATCTCAGATCTTTTCTTAATCTCCCATTTAGCACCTTTATAATCATATAACTCTTAGACAAATATAATTCTGAGGAAACTTGTCATTAGACCAACATCCCCCCTTGTGTTCATTTCTTAGGCCCTCCACTACAGACTACCCAATCCTGGGTGGCTCACAACTGCAGAAATTTGTTCTCTCCCAATTCTGGAGGTGAGCAGTCTGAGACAAGGTGTCGGCAGGACCACACTCCCTCTTCCTTGCCTCTTCCACTTTCTGGGGGCTGCTAGCAGTCCTTGGTTTGTGGCTGCATCCTTCCAATCTTCAAGGCCAGAATCTTCAAATCTCTCTGCTCTGTCTTCACTTTGCCACCTCTGCTCTACATATGTGATTGCTTTTAGGGTCCACCTGGATAATGCAGGATAATCTCCCCAAGTCAAGTTCCTTAACTTGATTCCATTTGCAAAGATCTCTCCGCCTTTTATCTCCATATGAGGTAACATTTACAGGTTCCAGGGATTAGGATGTGGTTCTCTTGTGGAGCCCAGTTTTTCACTCTATTAAAGAAGTTAAGCAGACTTCTTTCCTGCAGAGCATCTTAAAGCCGTTACTACACTAATAGGCAGTGGGAATCTCAAGGGGAGAGGCAAGTACCCCCTACAAGAGTTGAATCACCAACACCACAAAAATTAGTCTGAGGATGTCATGGGACTAATGGCCCTAGGAATAAACTTTAGAAAATGTTTGGCTTTAGGATAACTTAGAAACTTCTTCTCCAGCATTAAGGACCCCATCCACCATTCCTAGATTTCTCTCTTACTATTTTCCTACTTAAAATGTCCAGCTTTAGTCAATGCGTCCTGATCATTGTTCTCCAAATATACCTGTGCTCTCCTGCCTCCACTTTCTCCTAAGATAATGACCACCCACCTCATCTTGACCCCCAAGCTCCCTGCCACCCCCTAATCAGAAGCACTGTCACCCCTTCACCTCCTCGGTAAAACCCTGTCCATTCTCGAAGGCCCAGCTTTCTCAAATTCTTCCTGGTTCTTCCAAGAAGGAGTCTCTCCCTTTTTAAATCTCACCTTTAGTGTTGAGATACCCCAGGGTCAATAATAATTAAGTACAGAAATGTCCAAATCTTTACTTTTTAGTTTTACAACCAGCAGATTCAAGGTTATCCCTATAATGACCTTGTGGTCTTTCCAATATGGAAAGACAGGGAGGTGAACTACAGCGTAATCTTGACTTTTCTCTAGGAAATGGGTTGTTGTGAGTTGAACTTCATTTGATTTTAAGTCTTGGTTAAAAAAAAAAAGGTGAGGTCTGTAGGTCCTCACTTACTTGGAATTTTATCATCTACTTCCTTAAAACAGGACAAGAGTTAGTTTGTTGTCTGAAGTTGTGTTAAATTTTTAATGTCAGCCTTAAGGTCCTGACTCTTGTTTTATAATTTATCACCCCTCCCCCACACTCTCCATGCCTGCTGGTAAGTACTTATTGATTACTTGGTTAATTATTTGTGATGGACTCACCCTTGATTTATTAAAAAAAATTAGATTAAAAAATTGTATGCAAGGAAGAATCCTGCATTTTGAGGAATGCAATGCTTGGCTTATTCAAAGTCTTATTCCTTCCTTCCTTGATGATCGTGGAGCAACATGAACAAGTCTGGCAGGAGAAAATGGAGAGAAAACCTTTTCCATGGGAGGCTCTGAGACATGCATCTGACACCTTCCTTTTCATTACAGCCGTGGGGGAAAAATGTGCATCTTACACGGGAATGAGAACATTCTGGCTTAAAAAAAATCCAGACTTTTTTCTTCCTATCCATTTTCCTATGAGAGCATCCTTTTTGAAAATGTGTGCTGGAAAAAAGGACTGCAAAGCCGTGTGCCTGCAGGTTAGGGACCCAGCAACGTGGAGGAGATAGTAATTTGGGGAAGGGTATTATTTAGAAGTCAGAACACGATCACCATGGGGCACCTTTCTTTGATTTAGTTGCACGTTTACTCCTAGGTGAGAGCCAGAGCCATAATCTGAATTAAATATCTACTAAGAAAGCATCCCTAGCAACCCAGCAGGGAGTGATGTTTGGTTTGGCTTTGACTTCAGGAAATCCAAAGCCAGGTTTAGCTCTCTTAATTCTGTGAACTGGACTGTGTGTGAATCTGGGGAGCAAACATCATCAATATCACATCTGTTGCAGGAGAGAGCATATGATATTGGGAGGAAAGGGTCTGTATACCGAGCTGAAAGGATTACAGTATTTAGCAATGAAACCCACAATGAGACTCTTTGGCAAGGATGAAAGTCCAAGTATAAGGTGAAATATTACTTGTCAGAACAAAGGTACAACAGGTAAAAACCACCACATATTAAAATCCCTAAGGTAGCTGAAATCAGTCAACAAGAATTTTTTAGTACCTAATGCCAACTCATAAGATCATACGGCCAGGCCACAGCCCTTGGACCTTTAAGAGAGTTGGGTATAGTACAAGGTAACAAAACACCACAATATGAATAGTTTTATAATGGGCTTGAGAATAGTGAGTAAAGTGAGGTGTGGGGATCATAAGAAGGTTCATTTTTGTTTTTGAGGGCCTGATAGGGGACAATTGCTATGCTCAATGCTTTGCATGCATTATATATTATGTGATTATACGAATATATATGTTTATTAGCTTTCAATCATATCTGTTAGCTTATGCATGTATATACATATTCAAATGCAATTATTTATACAAGCTTATATGGATAAGTATATATATTAGCTTATATATACATATCTATTACCTTTATACACATTATCAAAACAATGCCAGGTGGCTGTTATGCTCCATCGCAGGAACTCGGAGAAGAAGGGTTAAGTAATTCATGGGTGGGCTCACAGCTAGGAGGTGGCTGAGTGGCAGTCAGACCCTGGGAAGACCATGCTGACTGAAGATGCTCTCCCTAGAAGGACGACTGCATGCCAGAGATGTCTTGCTAACTGTGTAGAAACCTTTATGAATGCAGTTCTGGGCTGCAGAGCAATTCTCTGAGTCAATATTTAAACATCAAGACACACCCCCCTCCGCCTCCCACCTCCCTTCCTTTTAACGCCTTTGAGCCTGAAATTGTAATGTCTTGTGAGAGATTAAATCAAAGCAGAAAAGTGCACGAGAAATGTAGGCAGTGATGTTGTTACTGCCGAACACCCCCCCACCAGCTCTTTTCTCTCGGTGAAGCCGAGACTTGGTGAAATCTGGGAAGTGACTCCCTCCCACCAGGTGACATCGCTGTCAGCCTGTCTTCCCCAGCGCCAGGAGCCAGGTGCTTCCCCGGCAGGCCTCCCCTCTCCAGGGGAGAGGCAGAGGGAGCCGCGGGGAGCCCAGGGGCTGTCCCAGCTCACACACTTGTCCCCAGGAGGAAGAGTAGGGTGGGGAAGGGGGAGGGGGCAGCAGCCTAGCACCAGGGGACAAGCGGGTGACAGATGAGTGATGACAAAGTCTCTGAAGGGCCTCATTCCCTTTTGCTGGGGAGTATCAATGAGGCCAAGAGGGCGGCACAGGTAAAAAAGCAAATTCCTCCACCCAGATGTTCAGGAGTCCAGGTCTGCCCTCAGGTTTGGGCAGCGTCTCTCCCCTGCCTGTGCTGTCCTCTTGGGAGCCTGGGCTTTAGAGTTCAGTGTTCCTGCTGTTCCCTCTTATGATCTGAGGCTCACATCTCAAATGCCTTATATTAAGCTAAGTGCTTCCTGTACACACACCTGCTCACATCCTCCAGCTCTGGGTTGGCCACACTTGCTCGCCCTGTAGGCCATTGGCTCCCCTGCCCTCTGGCCTTCCTCATGGCCACACCTCTGCGCAGGGGACCCTTCTCTCTGCAACCTGAGGGCACAGAGGGACGCCTGAGATGCTGAGTTTCCACTCTTTGCCCTGATGAAACTTGTTGACGGCAGAAACGTGGAGAAGGGGGTTTGGCGGTTGATGCATTCCCAGCATTATCATGCTGGGAAAATCCCTTTATCCTTCTAAGCTTCATCCAATGGCTGCATCAATAAAATAGAAATACCCTTGACTTGATGGTCCCCAAAGCCAGGTGGCCGAGAGAGATGGATTCTCTCGGTGGTCACCAAGAGTGGCTCAGGTTTCCATCTCTGCATTACTCAAGTAGAGGCTGTAGCAGGGAGTGATACTGGAGACCGAAACCTCGGGAGGATCTGCAATTGACTAGAAAGTCCCACTATTGCTGCATAAGAAGAAAGAAGAACCAGAAAGACTGGTTCTTCCTGGTTTATCTAGAGCAGTGATTCCCAGTCTCTCAATGGGGAGTGACCTGCCCTGCAGAACAAATTTAGTCATGTCTGAAGACATGGCTTGTGACAAGTGGGGGAAGGTGCTACTGGCATCTAGTGAGTTGAAGTCAAGGGTGCCATTAAACATCCTTCAATACACACAGCTTCACAATGAAGAATTATCCAGATCTGCATGTCAATGGTGCCCAAGGCAAGAAATGCAGTCTAGATCTTCCTAGGGCCCAAGAGAAGTTGTCGGTGTCAGAGATGAGTTTCTCACCAACCAAGTCACAAACATTCATCAGAAGGTGAGGGTGAAAGTGATCTCCAAAAATCTTAAAGGAAGGAAAATGAACTTGAGAAAACAGATTTTCTCCATTTCCATTTTCACGAAGCACAGTAATAATCTGTACAAATGTAAGGCACCCTAAGCTGAAATTTACTCACTTAGTTTGCTGCTTTGAACATTGCTGTGTGTTTCTACCAGTCACATCCTTTAAATTACATGCGCGTTCTGGAGATGGCAAGGAAGGAAGCGTCATTCTTATTTGGAGAAGGCTGTTGTCGGGGGAGCCTCAGAAGGGAGGCAGCAGATGGAAACCAAAGGAGCAAGGAAGTCCTCACACTGAGGGACATGGGAGGGAGGAAAAGGGGGGACCAGGCAGGGCATGAAGCCCATCCCCATGGAGATGGTGTCTGGGGCCATTAAGCGGCATGAAGACTACGATCCATTTCAGGTCCTCTGAACTCAAGCTAGAATCTCTGATTCCAACTGAACAGGCCCGTAATCCCAAGCAGAAAGTGATTATCCTTGAATTTAAAAGATATATTCCAGTAAGGAAAGCACATGCCTCTTAGTAAAAAAATAACAGCTTTTTAGAGGAGCACAAGCAGGGAAGAGGCTGCTGGATCTCTCTCTTCTGCTTTGGATCAAAGGAAGCATTTCTGCCTAATGGTGGGACTGAAATGATATATTGTGAAGGGACCCAACGTATCATACCATAAAATCTTCTGCATCCATCTGCGTTCTGCTGCCCCTCCATGCTGGCTTCTCTGGGCATCCACTCTTGTGCCCCCCTCCCCGTGTCCTGCAGGTAACCCAGGAAAGAAGATACAGAAAGGAGGATGCTCTGGTCAGAGTTGCTAGTTGAGGTGGCAGAGCCAATCTGGCAAGTGTGGGCAGCCAGGATGGATAAGGGATAAGACAAGGCTCCCAGAGTCATGGGAGAGTGAGAGACTCAGCCTGGAGAACCTATTCCCAGAAGCACATGACAGAGATGCTGGGAAGGGGAGGGGCTGCTTGTCTGCACCTGTGCTGGCACCCAGCCCCGTGGCCCATCTGCATCAACCCGCCTGCAGGATGGAGGGGGACACGGTCTCAGGCTAGGAGATGCAAAAGAAAGGGAGGTGGGAAACTACCAAAGGAGAGTCTGGAGGAGATGCTGGGTGGCCAGAGCAACAGGTGCCCTCTGTTGAGGAGGAAGGCACATGAGAAGGGAGACTTGACAGGAGAGAGAAGGTTGAGACAGCAAGAAGGGTCAAGGGTACACTGCCAGGGAGAGCTGACAGTGATGGGGCATGTGGGGAGGGATTTAAGAAGACCTGAAACCTCCCTTTTCCAGGAACGAGAGGGAGCGATGCTTCCCTGTGCAGCTGTCACAGAGGAGTTCATTTAGATAATAATCACAAGTAACAAAGTGACGATTTAAACTGTGTAAGGGCAAGAACGAGTGCTCAAGAGCAATGGGTTTGTCTTTAAGTCGTGTTACTCTTTTTTCTTAGGGGGTGCCTTTTTGAAGTTTTATTAAATCTTTTATTACGAGTAATTGTATCCAAAACAAAAATAAATGCAGATAATAAAGAAGAGTATAAAATACAGAGTAAAAGGTCTTCCTACCCACTTCCAGTCATCAGAGGAAATGCTGTCAACAGCATCTGGTTTTAGTTTTCCTAGCGATTAGCATGAATTTAATGAACTAGATTTACACCTTTATTTTCTAAAACTTTCACTGCTCTTATAACCCATGGTGTCCTCTTTCTTGTATTCTTTTCTCTTTCTTGAAGTTTTATTTTTTTTTAAAGGATGCATGGGATCCTTTTTTTTAAAGGATGCTTTCTGATTGTAATATGCCTGTATTCTTTCCTCCCACTTACCTATCAGCTGGGTATGAATTTTCGGATGGAAAATCATTTCCCTCAGAATTTGAATTTAGTATTCTGTTGTCTTTTTTTTATTTTTTAATTGAAGCAGAGTTGATGTATAATATTATATAAATTACAGGTGAACAATACAGTGATTCACAATTTTTAAAGGTTATGGGGAATAGAGCAGGTATTTTATAATAACTATAAATGGAGTATAACCTTTAAAAATCAAGTCATGTGACTTTTGAGATGATGCTGTGACTACCTGTGTGAGGGTGAGCCTGAGAGACAGATTCCCATATTTAAAGTGTCTGAGTTTTATCAGGAGGGAGAAGATACATTTTAAAAAGCACCATCTGGTGGGCCTGATGTAGCCTTAGTCCCTGAGGATAGAGAGCCATTTCACGCCCTAATGACCTCATGCAAAGAACAGCTCTGCCCTGTCCTAAATATCCTCCATCGCCCTATACTCCCAATCCAGCTATGGGGTCTCTTACCAGCCATGAACAGAAGCCAAAGTCTGGGTACCCACATCTGCCTGGACCCATGACATCTTCCTTTCACCCAAGAGGGCGTAGGGCAGGGCACTGGCAATGGTGTGTTTGAGAGGGTAGGCGGGCATTTCCGCATGGGGATAAGGAGCCTTCAGTACCCAGCAAGGGGGACAGGCCCCATGGGTTTAATACCAAAGGGAACGGTGTCTCTATTCTCCCACTGTCAGGAACCCTAATGCTTTGGGACAAATGTGCCCCTGTGGAGAATCCTGATGCCTGCTTTCCTGGCTCCTGGCCTTGGTGGTTCCAAGTTGAGCTTCCTCTTCTTAGGGGGATGATTCTGGAGCAGTGGTGGTGGCCATTCCTGCCCTTGTGGATTATTCTGGTTTCCCCTGGGCCCATCCTGGCTCTTTGGCCTCAGCCCCCTGCCTCTCCTTTCCTGTCTTAGCTTTTCTGTGGGTCTTAAGTGCCTCCCCATCACCCACAGGATAAAACAGAAGCTGCAGACTAGCCCTTTTATGACCTGACTCTTGCCTATGTGCCCAGCCATCTGCTATCTCCCCCGCCTGCCCTCGCTTCCCCACGCTGGGTCCTGGGTCCTCGGTCAGGGCATTCATGTTCTCACTGGCTGCCTGGTGAAACCTGTGTAACCTTTGGGTGCCTTTATGATGCCCACGCATGCCAGCATGCACCTTCAGCTACAGTGCTTACCAGGTGGCTTCTGCAAGACCCTGATTCTCTGTGCTGTAGTCTCCCACCCCCTTCACCCCCAAACGCTGCACCTGGTGTGGGCCAGGACCCCATTTCCTTATCCTTCCAGGACTTAACACAATGCTGGAGTGATAATAGCAGCTCCGTGAGGAGAGGATAAATGATTAGAAAACCACTGTGCTTTAATGAAGCTAATTTAATATGAGGTGATTGTAATTGGTTCTCACTCTTCATTTCATTTGACACTAGAACATTTCAAGTCTGGGTTAAATTTGAACAATTACTTTAATCGTAGGAGGAGGAATTCCCTCTACATTAATGCAGACCGCCAAGACCTCTAAGTGCCTCACGAAACAGGCCCGTGGCTCCGGGCGGTGGGATGAACCAGGGTCCCCTCACTTCTGTCCTGGCCAGGAAAGGACCACCCTGAAGCTACTCAGGTTACAGTGGCCACTCTGCTCTTTATTTGAGGAGGATGATGAGTAACTGTTTCCTGTGCAGATGTGTTACGGTTGTGATAACCACAGGGTTAACTGAGGGGACAACCTGGGTAGAATGATCCGTGGGGAGGACCAGAAGGGCTCCTCTGGGGCTCACGTGCCCGAGAGAGGCTGGCGGATGGTGACAGAAAGCAACAGAAGTCAACTCTTCCCGTCATGATTCAGAGTGAGCCACGGCTGGCCCTGCGCACTGTCTCCTGCTGCAGGGATGCACTGCATACCTGTGACTGATGTGGAGAAAGAGGCAGAAGTGGGACTCCAAGAATGCTTGCGGAGCGCTGGGGGTGGGGCTCGGGAAGGGGCTCTGAAACTTGCAGAAGGCATGGGGGCCAAGCATCCCCACCTGTCCTGCCCTTGCAACTTCATCACTAAGACAGACATTTGATTGTAATCCACACTATTAATGGACCCCTGTGGTGTCTGACAGGTTCCCAGGTGTGGGGGGATACATCAGCAGGTGACAACCATGAAGAGAATTACTTGCAGAAATCTATGTAAGAACAACCTACAAAGGTACTCTGTACAGATCACGATCCCGGAGCCCCAGGCTATTTGCGTGCTTCTCAACATCTGCAATTTGTCACCATCTGACTTAGATTCGAGTGGCCAGGACAGAGCCCGACAGCCTCAACGTCACCTCTAAGGACAGCACAGTGTGGGATTTGGTTTCCTTGTTTGGGTCTCTGTGTGCCTACTTATGGACAAGGTTGGGAGTCTCCACTTTGGTCAGGCTTTCAGCTTGGTTTCCGTTAGTGCGTGGGTAGTAAAATCCTGGCTACTGACCGGCAAGTTCAGAGTAACTTCCTCTAGTGTGGGGTTTTCCGCCGTCCCATTTGGAACAGGGTTTCTGATGGATGAAGTATGAGAATATCCTTTTCTAAGATGCTAACAGAGATTAAAATGTCAAAGGGCAACGGTAAAAAAACAATAGGCTTTGAAACGTTCAATGACCACAGCCAATGAATGCAAGTGTGTAGTTTATGAATTTTAGATCCCCTGAACCTCCTTGTCAATATCTGTCCTTGCCTCCTTTCTCTTTGCCTTCTCATCTTCTCTTTGCGCATGATTTTGTCTCTTTCCTCCTTAATAGCGCCTTCTCTGGATCTTTAAAATGTTTATTTATTTATTTATTATTTATTTATTTATTTTTATTTCCTGGCCATGTCTCACAGTATATGGGATTTTAGTTCCCCAAACAGGGATCAAACCCATGCCCCCTGCATTGGAAGCTCGGAGTCTTAACCACTGGACCACCAGGGATGTCCTCGGGTCTTTTTTATACATATGTTTCCCCCTGTATTTTTCTCATGTGCATTTTCTTATATTGCATCTTTTTTTCTTCCTTTTTCTGTTTTTTCTTCCTTATCATGACCCTCCTCACTTCAGCAATGTGACAAATATATTTTGAAGTCTTATCATGTATTTATTAAATAAAGTTGTTTTTCCTTAAACATTTGAAAACCTGTTAATACTTTTGCGTCCCTTGCTTGCCCTTTAAAAAAATGATGAATGCTATTGTTTCTAACGTGGTTGATTAATGGCACGTGATAGAAAGAAATACTCCTCACCCTGCTCTAGAAGATGAAGAAGATACCCCATCCCCATGATGGTACTTGCATAGTCATCAAAAGCATTTGGACCCCTATGGTGATTGGAGATGAATTACTCTCTAGTCTAGTTAGACAGAGAGATATTCTAGTAACCAGATGGTTTTTGCTTGGCAGTTTAACAAGCAGAGTGTTTACTGGCTCTGAAAACTCATTCAATGCACTGTGTCCTAGGCATTGGTGGTTCTGTTTTTGTCCGTTTTCTCTGGTGGCCATGGATTTGATGTTCCCAGCACATTTATTGTGCAGTTCTTAAAAGAATGTTAATTCTTTGCTTAGCCCACTGATAGGCTCTCCTTCGATAATTAGGTATTTATTTCCTTGCAGGTTTCCTATGTAGAATAAATGTATAGTTGTATATAACGTTATTCAGGAATTTAATTTTGATGAACTATTTGTTAGTGCTGACCATGTGATTAACTTTCATCGTGAGCACCTTGAAAAGTAGGAGTATGTCATATATTTTATAATTTTTTTTTATCTTTGTCAGGATCACTGGACTGGAATGTTGGGTATGATTCCAAGGTCCGTTTTCAAACTTTAAATTTCCTTTGTGCATTGAGCTTATCTATGTGATCTTTTCTTTTCTTCTTCTTCTTCTATTTTTTTTTTTTTTAAGACAGAGCAAGTTAGAAGAATGGCCATGCCCTTTCATCTACCAAAGGGTTTGGAATTCAATTTTGGCAGAATTCTCTTAAGCCAGTGGATGCATAGGTCAAAATCCTTAGAACCATTGCAGAGGCAAACATGAAACTGAAAACCAACACATCAGGGAGGGTCCAGGGAGGGGCTCTTATTTAAATGCATCTGGATCCAATAGATATAGAAAAATTAAAATACCTTTATCAGAAATATTGACCAGTAGATCTCTTATAGTGCCCTAAATGGTTTATAATTCAGTTAGGTGAGCTAAAAAAATATTCACTGAACTAGAGATCAAATTCTAACAGGAGACTCACGGTAAAACCTGTTAGCATCACAACTCACACAAGACACTATTTGATTTAATGCACCATACACCCCAGACTCCACTCATGGAAAAGGATGCTAGATTCCAAGCCGTTGATCTTTCTAGCATTCAGAGAATCTGTGAGTCTTTTGTGTTGGAGACTTCGGACTTAGAGATTAGGACTAAGTCTGCGAAAGTGCCGTGGATTGTGAATTACTTGATGTGTCCCAATCTCGCTCCATATTTTGACAGCATAGGCATGTCAGTTTCATAGTGGTTCTGGTACCCTCACTATTTCATTCCAGGTCTGAGAAGAACACCTACTATGACTCAAGGGCCTTTCCCTGACAGAGAACCAGTTTGGTGTTCTTCAAACCAAGTGGCAAATCCTTGGAACGTTTTTCCATCTGCAAAGCTAGAGGCAGAGAGAAAGGTGGAACGGAGTGAGGTCAGGGAGTGACCCAGAAAGGAGAGCAGAAGAGAGACGTGGGAGCACCTTGTCCTTCCCTTAGTCCCTGTGAGCTGCCATTTCCATCGTGAAATTAGCATGTGTTCAAGACATATGAAATTAGGCAGAGGTTTTGGGTCAGGAATTAAAGCAATGCAATGTACAGAACCTTGTAACATTACCTTTTCTTGGAAGGGGGGGTACCTTTGGCGATAAGGGCTCATTGACTGTGCTGCAGGAGAACACTTGTATTTAACAGTCTCAGGATTTGAGGAATAGTAGAAGGAGAAGACAGGGGCCAGTTAAATTTGTGCAAGATCCATGGCTAATTTTGCAGGCCAATTTTAAGTAGGTGTTTATGGCTCTAATGATACTGGAGAAGTGTTTACAAGCTTCCCTTGTCACCTTAGATGTGAAATCCATCACTAGGAAAATGTACCTTTTCAAAGGAAAAAAGTCTGCATTGTCTATTTATTTCATATCCACATGGTCTTTAATAGTTAAACGTCAACACAGGAAATTGCATTTCTCAGTTTGCAGGAGGATTTATTATAATTAATTTTTCTTTTCTCTTCAAAACGCTTTGTGTATCCTGTTTACTTGGCTTAAGAGTTTAGAGCATTATACCACTGGTAGAGTCGAAACCTAAATCACTGCAAGCTGCTTACATCTCAAGTTCTCCATCTTTTAACGGTTCTCTCTGAAATTCCAGAACAGCACCTAACAAGTCTAACGACAAGAAGCCATTCTTTCCTCTCTTTAGATTATCCAGCCTATGGAATATCTGTGCATAAAACTTCAGCTTTAGACTTTGTCTAAACCTCTTAAAAATCAGTTTAAAATTATTGTGGGTCCCAATACCCAACGCAGTGCTACAAATAAAATTCATTTTGACTCTTTAGCTCCATAATGTTGGGGGAAAATTTCAGCACAGAATTGGACACCATGAGAGATGAATTTTGAAAAACACATAATGTAACGTCAGCACAATATGATCTGTGTTAAATAGACCTTGGCTATCACAAGAGTGAAAGACAAATCAGATAATCACAAGGGGATGTGTTTTTTGCAAGATTTTGTCGTTTTCCATTCAAAACCAAAAATGAAGAATAAATTTCAAGTTACTTACTCATGGATTCTGTCAACTTGGCCATCGTTGAAATCTCCTCTTTGTGCTTTTCCTGAAGGTGAGAAGAAAAGATAATTATGTACAAAGCACATCTTAAATATGAGTCAACACAATGGGTCTGTAACAACAGCTCTCTCTTTCTCTCTCTCTCCCTTTCTCTTATGTTAGAATTTGGTCACCAATGATGAAATGAATTTTAAAATCTCACATTATTGCTATATGATCAGTCAGTCACTGAAAAGAGATTTTTAGAATCCTAAAAACCTTGCCAGTGCTCTTGGAAATGACTGTCTGTCACATTGATCTTGGATATATATAATTGGTGACACATGACCAGTTTTCAAAACCTCCTTGACACTGGAGTTTTGATATCCATATGCCAGTCTTTTGCTCTCTATTTTCTCCTGTTGAAGCATTTTTGGTATTTTTGGAGCTGGTATTTTTGTAGTCATTTGGTCTCATTTTTTCCTAAAAGCTAAATAGATTTTGTACATTTTTCTTTGTCTTACTTTTTTGAATTCCTGGAGTTTTTTGAAAGTCATCAC
The DNA here is from genome assembly GCF_963455315.2 of Globicephala melas. NCBI lineage: Eukaryota > Metazoa > Chordata > Mammalia > Artiodactyla > Delphinidae > Globicephala > Globicephala melas. Next base: position 7,477,256 of record NC_083317.1, on the reverse strand, counting down.
TTTTGATGGGTTTATGACCTTATCTGTTTTGGGCTGAAAACATTTTGTTTCAACTGGGATGTAGGCTATAACCCACTGAGTCTGAGAGCGAGAATGATACATACATAAATTGAATCTGTCCTAATTAGAAGATTACTTCAGAGCTATTAAGAATAATGGTCATCTCTTCTGAAAGTTCTCTTCAATTTCTTTAATTTCCTTAGGCTCCTAACATGTGTAGTAACTGAAACATTGGCTGCTATGATTTTACTTTTTTTTACAACCTTATTTTTTTTCTGATGATGAAACTAACACATGCTCATTATTTAAAAACTCAGAAAATATTGAAAAATTATAAATCAGAAAATATAGTTCTCTCATGATGCCACCCCACAGAGAAAACCACTGTAATGTTTTGGTGAAAATCTTTCTATTACCATTTCTATACCTGTAAATATATACAGATATGGAAATATAATCCCCTTTTTATAAATATAAATATCTATACTATACATACGATGTTGTAAGCTACTGTCACTTAACTCCGTATCATACATCTTTTATGTCAATAAAGGTAGAATACATCATCATTTTTTAGTGACTGCATAGCATTCATCATGAATTACACCATAATTTCCTCAACCAGATTCCACTGAATTTGCTTCAGATTGTCACTATTTTATAAAACGCTGTGATGAGCATCCTTGAACTCACATATTTGTGCCCTTGTCCTATCAACACTGAGGATAAATATCAGAGTAAGGTATGATTTGGTTAAAAAGTATGACTATTAAGAATTTTGACACGTATTGCTCAATTGTCCCCCACAAACTTTGGCTCTGACAGTGTTCAAAAACATTTGTTCCTGTATATTCTTGCCAACTTGCCAGTGGCTTTAGCACTCCTCCTCAATCTTTGCCAAACTGATAAGCACAAAGTGGTATCTTGTGCTTTTATACTGCCATTCTTCTTTCTCCGACCTTCTGTTTACGAATGACAGTAGCATGCTTTCACATGGAGTAGGTATGTCATTGACTCTGTCGTGTAGCTGTCCCCTAGCTCCTGTGCCATCAACACTCTGGTTCTTAGAAGCCAAAGGTGGCATTTATCTTCCCCCATGGCCACAGTTTAGTGTTGAGTTCTTCACAGCTGCTTGGCTAGCACTAGAGTCAACGTGTCATGGCTTGGGTGTGGAAGTACAATCAGCATCATTATTCATTCTTCTAGAGCCACCATCCCCAAACTAAAAGGGTCTGTGTCGAGTGTCAATAAACAACTTTGCACACCACAAGTACACTTGACTTGCACAAGCCCTGCAATAACGCAGTGAAACCAAGGCACTGCCTCTTACTTAAACTTACTTAAACTAATTGCCCTTGAGGACAGAAGAAGCTAAGAAACCATAATCTACCACCCTACTGTGGTGGCATTAACCTATGATGTTTAGCCTGCCACGTGGTTTATTTCAAGATGTAAAGGAAAAGCACAGCTACTGGAGAGGCTAAGAGCGTTGGGTGGCAGAGACAAGACCGGCAGAGAGGAACATCTCACAGCAACGTGGGTTCACAGGTACGTGCACAAGGCTGCTTCAAAAACAAGTCTACCCTGGTGGTTGATGGTAATTCATGCATAGATGCAACTCCATGGTGAGAACTCAGTGAAATTCATCCTTGACCTGTAGGAAACTTGTTCTATCTCCGCTTGCTCTGTCCTTGACTCTCCACCTCACCTCTTAGCCTAGTTCTGCTGCTGGTTTGGCCTCTCTAGTTACACCATCTCTCCTTGTATCCTGGTCTATGATTTGCTTTCCCTTTGTTCCCTGTGCTACATCAAGTCTTACTCTGGATCACTCACCTCTTCAGCTTGGTCCTCTTCTCATGGCCCCAGTGGTGAGAGTCCCCAAACCACAGGCACCCAGATTCCAGGCATTATATCCTCACAAAGCCCTGTCGTTTGTCTGTCTTGTGTGTGTGTCACTGTGTTATCTCTTATGACCCAGGGACCCCACCACCTTTTGTACTCCAGTCTTGCTGGTGGGTGTTCCTTGCAGCTATTTTTACCCAGATGTGTTGGATATCCTGGAGAAATCAAATACTGCCTGTGTCAGCATTTTCCTCTTCCCTGTGCCAGATGGAAACTTCTGACATTGAGAGGGGAGGGGCCCTTAAAAGTCCTAAATTTAGCTCTCCCAGTTTGACTCATCTATGGCATAACTTATGGTGGAAATCATGACATATGTTTCTGTGTAAGTGGTTTAGTCATTCGAGGAGATGCCTTTAAACTCCTTATGTCCTTCCCTCATTATCTGAAAGTTGAGGTTTGCAATTACATGACATGTATACTCGATAAAGGATTTACATTTCATTCACGCAAATTCTCCTCCTTTTTCTAAAGCCAAGAGCTTCCTCCAAAGTAAAATTCCTGGTTATGGGATTTACAAATACTGGAAGAGATTTGGAATGATAACATGTTAAACCTAGAAGAGAATCTTTTAAGGAATGTCAAGTCCAACTCCACAGTGATGCACTTGATGAAACTGAAGCCCATGCCAAGAAAGGAATTTCCACCAAGCTGGTCTCTTCTCCTTGTCAACCTCTACTCCCCGAGAACGTCAAGGTCTACCATATAGGGTTATATTGTAACAAGAGTCCTTATACAACAATCCTGGTGCTGTGTTGGAGTTTCTCAGATTTGCCTTCTCTGTGTTCTTTCTTGGAGCAGTCTCATTCACAACAGTGGCTCCAATATCCACAAATGGCTGATGGCTTCCAAATTTGTACATCCAGCTCTGACCTCTACATTGAAATATCGTTGACTGGACAGCACCACACAGCTGTCTAGTGCATGTTTCAAAGCAACGTGTTTGAGGTTACTCTCTATTCCCACACACTTTCCACCAGCCAAACCTCAGCCCCTCACACCTGGGCGATTTCTTCCATTCTCTGTCTTTGGTTTATGGGATCACAACCAACATTATACCTAAGCCAGAAATCTGGGAACTCCCCACCTCCCTTTTCTTCCTCACCCCCGATATTCCACTTAGCTTAAATTTGACCTCCCTTCGCTGCCGTCTCTTAAAGGGAATGTTGATATTGCTTCCCTGTGTCTCCAGCCTTACCTGCAACACTGAAGGTTTATCTTGAAACAATCCTGGGGGATCTGTCTAAAATGCAGGCTTGACCCAGGCACCCCTGCTTGAAATATGTCAGTTCTTCTCTAGCAAGTAAGCATGCAATCCTTGTCTTTTAACCAGGGCAGGCTGCCTGGATGGTTCTGTCTTTATCTGTCACACCCTAGTTGTAGGTACTTTCCTGCCTTGGCAATTACCCAATTTCCATTTCCTCCTTGTGCTCCCAAATTTATCCCTAAGAACTTCCCTGGGTACCAGTAAATCTCTGCAGTTTTCCCCTACTCCTCCTGATCATCTTTTCTGAGTTTTGTTTCTAAGCATGCTCATACGTGATCGTGTATCACTGCATAATTTATTATTTGTGTAAGGGATTCTGAGACCTTTGGAAAAGTCAAGTCCACCTCCCATAGCCTCTTCCAGAGGCTCCCATTGGCACAACCATCACGGTGGGAGGAAGTGTGTGGTAGACCAGAACTCTCTGCCACGGAAACACCCCAGGATCCTGAGCAAGGCCACATTTTGGCCACAGTTTCCTGGTCTGTTCATTTCAGACACAGTTTCCTGGTCTGTTCATTTCAGACATGGTTTGCTGTTTGCTGAGGTGCCCCTAGAAGTAGTCAGCTATGTGAAGAGGGCATCTGTACATGCTTAGCTGGGGAGAGAGTGTGAGTAGTGGCAATATTTTAAGATGAAAAAGACAGATATGTTTGCTTTGAGTCCTTAAGAAATATCTTTGCTCTGGGAGCCAAAGGCTTTGATAGTTGACATAATCAACTGGTTTACTCATTGTAAAATTAAAACAATACAGGAATCTTACTGTCTTGGAGAAAAGAGCCTATTTGGTCTGAAATTTTATTGTTCTTATTTACTGTGTCTGTGCTGCTTGGATGTTCTTACTATTTTGAGAATGTGAGTGAGTGAGAAGTATAGAGGTTGGGGACTTTAAAAGGTTTTTGTGTTGGTTTTACTTCCTATCCACTTACTATATTAACCTCTGGAAGCTTCAGTTTGCTTATCTCTAAAGTGGGGATAAGTAGTATCTATCTGTGTTTCTTCATTCACAGGCCCATTGTAAAGAGCAAATGAGAAAATGTGTATTAATGCACCCAAGTGCTATATCTGTGTGTGTGTGTGTGTGTGTGTGTGTGTGTGTGTGTGTGTGATCATTATTCCCTTTGGCTACCATGTGGGGGTCAAGGGTTATAGTCTGTTCTTGCTATTAGAGGGCAAATACTGACCTCTGGCATTTGTACCAAATACAACAGAGCAATTTTCCCTGAAACTAATAAGACCCAAGGCTGCCTACTTTCCAGGAGACCACTCATCATAAGTGTCAACAGCTGGTGGCCATGCACCCCACACCCCCATTTCCAACACCCTCCACCAGAACACAAGGTTCCAGAACCTTGGCACACTTCTTGAAAGAGCTGGGTTCTTTTGCTCTAAGAGGAATTCCATTTACAACTGTGTTGTCATACATTTAATGGAATAACAGAAACATCTAGAGTTTGGGGGAATCACGATGACATGTTTGAGCAAGCTATGTCCACAGATGCTGAGAAAAATCCCGATTGTCTTGTTAGAACCATACCAGACTCCTTGGGGAGAGTATTGACCCTCAGGGCCAGTGGGTATTTAATTTTCTTACTGTATGACTGTGTTCTCTCTACCATACCTGGGAATATAAATAAAAGCTCAGCAGTTTGCTTGGGACGTGTGCTGTGTGTGTGGAGATTTATACCCATACTTCTGTTTCAGTTAGGGGGAATGTGGCTCTCTACTGGAACCATGCCAGACACATACTTCTCTCTGTCTGAAATGACAGACGGGTTTTTAATGAGGGCAATTATAATAGAGTTTGGCTGTAGCTCAAAGCTACGACTAAGACACTGTGTGTGTATTGGGTGGGGGGGTGGATTCATGAATGCCAAGTTTTAGAGAGGGTGGAGGAGGGGATTTTCTGCTGCACGGGGCTCCCTTGCACACAGAGGGCAGCAGTTGGCACAGCTGAGTGAGGTCTGCGGGTTGAACAGTGCGACTGCATTACTTTCTGGAACCCAGAAGTAGGCTTTTAAGGATGAGGGGGAAACTCGTCATAGTTGATATATTTCAAACCAGTCACATTTGCATTTTGGATATTTTTATCTCTCTAAAAATGTGTGCTTATATTCATCAGAAAACTGTGATTTTTTTTAAGTTACAACCACTTAAAGGAACATTTATATAAAGTGGGAAATGATAATGTTATTTTATGAGTTTGTATCCTCACTGGACCTCACCTCCAGGTTAAAACAGGGGCCACAAATCTCCCACCTTATTCTTAGGTTTCTCAATAAACGTGCCAGCTGTGGTCTCCATCCACAGCTTCCCTTTTCCACTTTCCTGACATGATGCCATAGCAGGTCACCGGAGAACTGATTTAAAAGGGAAATGTCCCCTTCCTCAGGTAACCAATCAAGTAAGTGTTCTTACAATGTGGTACCACACATTGCCTTGAGTTGCTACAGAAAAATATCGGTCAGAGGATTTAAGAACCACTAATTAGCTTTTTTTGCCTAATAAAAAACTCATGGAAATGAGTAGTCAGCATGCAGCTATGGTTTGGGACAATAAAATAGTAATCCCTCACATTTATTTCACGTTTATTACACCCTGGCACTATGTTAAGTGCATTGCTAGACTATCTCATTTAATTTCCACCATGACCCCATGAAATTAATGCTATTACCCCCAACTTTGGGGATGGAGAAATTGAGGCACAGAGAGGTTCAGCAAACTGCCCTTGGTCACAGAGCTGGGAAGGAGTGGAGTTGAATGTCAAACACAGAAGTTCTGACTCATGGAACCAGAGTTAGAGGAAGAGCTTCACTGTGTCAAGAAGGGTCAAAGTGGGAACTCCCTGGCAGTCCAGTGGTTTGGACGTTGCCCTTTCACTGCCAAGGGCCTGAGTTCAACCCCTGGTCGGGAAACTAAGATCTTGCAAGCCTCACAGAGTGGCCAAAAAAAAAAAGGGGGGTGGGGTCTAAGAGTGATGTGGGGAGGGGAGACACGAGGCAGAATATTCCAGGTGGAGGAACAGAGGTGGGGAAACTTGGTACCCGAGGAAGAGCAGATCGCAGGAAGACTGGGGCCGAGAGAAAGAAGAGTAGCAGAGGGCTAGCTTAGAAAACTAGGGTGTAAGCTGTAGAGGACCAAGGGGAGCAGGCTGAGTCGCTCAGGAGGGAGACCGGGGCTAGAGTTGGGGTGATGTGTGAAGCTGTGGGAGGAGGAGGCTGGTGCCAAGGCCTGGACCTTGGGGAAACCCAGAGAGCCCCCTCTTAGCAGCCAAGGGACAAGGGATTTGAGGAATTAAGAACTTGTCCATTAGCGTGTGGTACAATTTTACATGGGACAGTTAGTTTTTATCCTTGATTTACTCAGTGAAATGCTCCTAGGGTGATCTAAAGATAGAATTTGTGGTAAAAAAAATTTGTAGGGGCGTGTTTGAAGGAGGAGGTGAAATTCATACTGGGCAGGCCACGCAGGAGGCTCTTGGAGATATGGCCTCCTCTGCGCAAGGTGAGAGCCCCTGTCTCCCCTAGACACCCTTTCTAAGGTCCCTTGTATACAGGTCACCCTGCGGGGTTCCCTAGGATGCATCGCTGCAGCCATGTTGACCAGACTAGGGAGGGTTCTACTGCATGGAGCCGTTAGGATGTCTTACAAAAATAAATTAAATGAATTCAAGGTTGTGCTTGGACTCATATCCTCTCAATTCCCCTATGCCCTTAGTCTTAGGTGGGAGGAGAGGATTTGGAACATCACCCTGGGTTCTTTCTTGGAAGTATGCTGAGCACATGAACGTCTTTCGAGAGGGACAGGTTGTGGGGCTAAGGGTTAGAAGCTGCTGGATCACATGGCTGCAGAATTTCTCCAAACCTCTGTGTGTGTCCTCCCCTGCTGGAAACCCCGTGGGCTACACTCTAGACTTCCGGCATCGACGTCCCAGCAATGTTTTGTGAATGCCCAATATTCCAAGGTTTCTTGGAATATTGATGAGTGACTCATTCCTCCTTTCCTAGAGCTCCTGGACATATAAAATATAAGACAGGCATTAGCACTCACCTCATATCAAGAGGTTTCCTTTAAAGAGAATACTGAGCCAGCCTGCAGAGAGGGACCGAGAAGACCTGAGCAGCTGAAACACACAGACAACATTCTCGTTGCCACCAACTCAGGTAGGCACTCCTGTCCCAGGACGCACCTGTGCTAGGTTCACTCCAGCTTCCCAGGACTCAACTGTGAGGTACTGAATCTTGGAAGCAGCCTGAAATTCTCTCTTGGTCTCATTTCACTCAATCTATTGCCTCCCTTCTGGGACAGCATCTCTCCGAGGCTCTTGTCACCTCCAGAGCTATCTTCCAGGAATCCTAGCCCTTACAGTGGCCGATGCCTCTCCCATTCACTTTCATCAGAGGCATCAGCTTTGCTAAACCATCTCTGTTCACAAGCGGAAAGGGAGAAGTTTCCATAATTATTTCCTTTCTTTTCCTTTCAGTCACCATACAAGTTCTGAGCCCAGTGAGTCCTCTAATTGCTGCTCTGCACTCCCAACTCTGCCCCATTTGGTGGTAAGTCAGGACACTTCCCTTGGAGACCTGGCTTCCACCTACCTCTCCAGGCCCAATCCCCATCACTCCTTGCTTCTAAACTATGTTCCAGTCAAATGAGCCCCTTTTGGTACCAGAACACATTGCATTGCTCCATCCCTCCTCCCATCTTCTTTGCCTGCACACTTAACTCCCACTTGTCTTCGAGGATCCGTTCAGATTTGACCTCTTGTTTGACATTGTACCCAGCTACCCGTTTTCTAGTGACTGTTCTCTCTGTACCCCAGCACCTGCACATACTTCTGTCACAGGGCTTCTCCTTCTCAGAGCCATGACTTCCAGAGACAACAATGATGATAACTTCAGGAACAACTGGAAAACTGAAAGGAATTCATCCTTTGGTTTCCAAAGAAGAGAAAGCAAAATCCCCCCAAACAAAACTAAAGAATGAATAGAATGGAACAGGATAGAAAGCCCAGAGATAAACCCACGAACATATGGTCACCTTATCTTTGATAAAGGAGGCAAGAACATACAGTGGAGACAAGATAGCCTCCTCAATAAGTGGTGCTGGGAAAACTGGACAGGTACATGTAAAAGAATGAAATTAGAACACTCCCTTTCACCATACACAAAAATAAACTCAAAATGGATTAAAGACCTAAATGTAAGGCCAGACAACATCAAACCCTTAGAGGAAAACATAGGCAGAAACTCTATGATATAAATCACAGCAAGATCCTTTTTGACCCACCTCATAGAGAAAAGGAAATAAAAACAAAAATAAACAAATGGGACCTAATGAAACTTAAAAGCTTTTGCACAGCAAGGGAAACCATAAACAAGACCAAAAGACAACCCTCAGAATGGGAGAAAATGTTTGCATATGAAGCAACTGACAAAGGATTAATCTCCAAAATTTACAAGCAGCTCATGCAGCTCAGTAACAAACAACCCAATCCAAAAATGGGCAGAAGACCTAAATAGATATTTCTCCAAAGAAGATATACAGATTGCCAACAGACACATGAAAGAATGCTCAACATCATTAATCATTAGAGAAATGCAAATCAAAACTACAGTGAGATATCATCTCACACTGGTCAGAATGGCCATCAAAAAATCTACAAACAATAAGTGCTGGAGAGGGTGTGGAGAAAAGGGAACTGTCTTGCACTGTTGATGGGAATGTAAATTGATACAGCCACTATGGAGAACAGTATGGAAGCTCCTTAAAAAACTAAAAATAGAACTACCATACAACCCAGCAATCCCACTCCTGGGCATGTACCCTGAGAAAAACCATAATTCAAAGAGTCATGTACCAAAATGTTCATTGCAGCTCTATTTACAATAGCCAGGACATGGAAGCAACCGAAGTGTCCATCAACAGATGAATAGATAAAGAAGATGTGGCACATATATACAATGGAATATTACTCTGCCATAAAAAAGAACAAAACTGAGTTATATGTAGTGAGGTGGATGGACCTAGAGACTGGCATACAGAGTGAGGTAAGTCAGAAAGAGAAAAACAAATACTGTATGCTAACACATACATATGGAATCTAAAAAAAAAATGGTCATGAAGAACCTAGCGGCAAGACGGGAATAAAGATGCATACCTACTAGAGAATGGACTTGAGGATATGGGGAGGGGGAAGGGTAAGCTGGGGCAAAGTGAGAGAGTGGCATGGACATATATACACTACCAAACGTAAAATAGATAGCTAGTGGGAAGCAGCCGCATAGCACAGGGAGATCACCTCGGTGCTTTGTGACCACCTAGAGGTGTGGGATAGGGAGGGTGGGAGGGAGGGAGATGCAAGAGGGAAGAGATATGGGGACATATGTATATGTATAACTGATTCACTTTGTTATAAAGCAGAAACTAACACACCATTGTAAAGCAATTATACTCCAACAAAGATGTTAAAAAAAAGTAAAATAAATTTCTGTTGTTTAAAAAAAAAAAAGAATGACTAGAATGAATAAGGTTTCCTTGAGCAGTTGTGAGTTTCCTGGCATGGGATGCTGAGTCATCATTTGTCCAGAAGGCTCCAGAAGGATTTCTGCTCCAGGAAGTGGTGCAATAGAATGACCTGTAAGAGCCCTTCTAAAATTGTTTCAAAGGGGAAAAAAATCCTTAATTTCTTTTGCTTTTGTTTGTATGGAGTTGTTTTTGTTATCTGATCAGAGGTGGGTGATAGGGGTGGTGGTGGAGGTGAAGTGGGAGAAATGACAGGAACAGACTGGAAAAACAACTGGTCACTGGTTACTCTGCCATGTAAGGGATGTTTAGAAAAATTCGCCTCACCCAGCAGGTTGAATCCTCTTTTAAAGACTTGCTCAAGTCCAATGGTGAGATACATATGGTCCCTAGAATGTCTTACGTTTGGCTGATGATTGAATGTTGTATTGGGGAGCCCTGTACAAAGGTACTGTGGCAGCTTTCCAGGCCCATTTCCCAGAGAAAACAATTTTTCTCCAGTTTCCAGTTTCCCCAGATAAAACAGTTGCTCAGAGTTCACGACTTCCCTGCCTTTTAACTTCTACCTATAGTTTCCATTGGCAGGAATGAGATAGCTTCCTTCGCTAGGGCTGTGCCATGTTGCCAGGAGGCAATTTGCCGTGTTCTCCCTCAAGAACTGGCTGGGTTGTAGTGAAGGTCAAGGGATTCATTCATTCATCCATCCATCCATTCATGCATTCATTTATGCTCAGTTTTGTGAGGTACAATCACGAACAGCCTCTGGGAGGGCCATGATCAAGTTTCTTGAAAGGAGATTAATTCAGTGGTGAAACTTAGGACTAGGCTGCCCAATATTGGATAACCCATGTGGAAATTCCCCAGTGATATGGGGAGCCCAGTGGAGTATAGTAATAGTTCCTTCCCAAGCCAGGCCACTCTTGGGCACTGTTGGTGTCCAGGGAAGTGGTGTGGATGCTTCTTTTCAAAACAGACACCATCCCTGCTGGACTGGGTCTTAGGGGAGCCAAATGGGTAGCTGAGAGCCCCAGGTATTGGAGTCACCAGGAGTCAGCCTGTTACTTATGCATGTGTGAGAAAGGATGCAGGGGACAAGGAGATGCAATACTTCAATCTCTCATCTGTGTCAATACTAAGATACTAAGTCGGAGGAATATTTTAAAAATGTTATTTTGCAAAATGCAATTTCATAACCAAATGTGACATTTACAGGGCTGGAGAATGGAGGAACATTTACTGACAAAAATCATATCATTTTCTTGTGCTTCTTGCCCATTTTCAGCTTGGACTTCTGTTTGGGCAGAGGAGGGAAAGGAGAGATGGTAACCCCTTCATTAGGTACCTCATGGCTGATTGTAGGCAGCACACATCTCTGAGAAGAAAGGAAAACAAGAAAACACCACTCCTTTATCCTTTGTCTTTTGTTCTTTGTCTTCCTTTCTTTTTTTTCTCTCTATTTACAATTAATCATCCAAATTGAGCTTCTGGGAAAATGACATACGTGTACTTTTCTCTATTCTTCCCACTAAGTACAACTAAAAAACCATGAACATTACAATCATACCTCAGAGATATAGTGGGTTAGGTTCCAGACCACTGCAATAAAGTAAATATCATAATATTTACCACAATTGATTTGGTTTCCCAGTGCATATGAAAGTTACATTTACACTATAATCTGTTAAGTGTGTAATAACACCAGGTCTAAAAAAATACACATACCTTAATTAAAAAAATATTTTATTGCTAAAAAATGCTAACCATCATCTGAGCCTTCAGCAAGTTGTAATCTTTGTGCTGGTGGAGGGTTTGAAATATTGTGAGAATTACCAAAATGTGACATAGAGACAGGAAATGAGTAAATGCTGATGAAAAAAATGGTGCCAATAGATTTGCTTGATGTAGGGTTGCCCCAAACCTTCAATTTGTAAAAAATGCAGTGTTGGCTAAGTGCAATAAAGTGAAGCACAGTAAAACGAGGTCTGCCTGTATATATATCAATACATACAACAAACATAAAAAGTGGAGAGAGGATGGCAGAGTAACCAGGGACCTTGAGCCTGAAGGACAACATGGTGGTGAGTTTCCTGTGTTTTGTTTTTGTTTTTTCCTTTTTGCTTCTTATGTCCTAGACCAGACACTATAGAAGTTGGCAATTTGGAAATGTCAATGGATACAGACAGAAATGCCCCCCAAAAGTCTGCCTTCTCTAGACCAAGGACTAGGAAAGAGGTAGTCTAGAAAGACAGAAAACTTTTAGATAATAACAGCTCTACTCCAGCCAAAACTACATGGAAAAAAATTGTGACATCACCCTGAGTGCAGAGGATGAGTGGGGAGCCTAGACTCCTACCCTTGCCAGGCTGTAGCAAGGCACCCCAAACCTCCTGCCAGGGGGGTATCAGAGTAGACAAAGTGAGGAGCCCAGATTTTCATTCTTTCTGAGGGGTAATAGGTTCCCCCTAGAGACCACATGGGGAGCCTGGACTTCTCCCCAGACTCAGCAGTAGTGAAGCAGCCCTCCCCATTCCCACTGGGGTAGCGTTAGGAGAATCCTAGTATAGAGTCAGGACTTCCACTACTACTCATCAATAACAATGCCACTTCCACAAAATGTAGTGGAGACCACAGGGGAAACATCAATGAGGTACCCCTCTTGTCCAGCGTGGTATCACTGGAGACTCATTGGGGAGCTTAAACTCTCATTCCCACCCAGTAGTAACAAGGATCCTCCCTCATCCTTATGTCAGTGGAGACTGACATCATACTAGGTAGTAATTAGGTGAAACCCCACAACCACCAGAGTGGTGTCAGAGGAGAACTGCTGTAATATGAGATTTAAATAAGATCCAGAGTCTTACAATCCTTCTGATGCCTAGGTTTCAATTAAAAAATTCACTTGTCACAATAAGGAAGAGAAAGGAGCTCAGACTGAATGAGAAAAGACAAACACCAACATGGACGTGACACAGATTTCAGAATTATCTGAGAATTTTAAAGCAGCCATCATACAAAGGATTCAACAAGCAATTACAAACATGATGAAACAAATTTTTAAAAAATCTTAGCAAAGAATGGTAAGCTTCAGCAAAAAATTTTAGCAAGTGTAGAGAAGAACCAAATGGAAATACTAGAACTAAAAATTACAGTTCCTGCAAAAAATGCTCAGTGAGTGGGCTCAGCAGTAGAGTGAAGGGGACAGAGGAAAAAAGCAGTGAACTTGAAGACAGAATAATATAAATTATTCAATCAGAACAATAGAGAGAAAATAGACTGAAAAAGGAATGAGCAGAGGCTTGGGAACATGTGGGGCTATAATAAAGATCTAAGAATTATGCCATAGAGTACCAGAAGGAGAGCAGAAAGAGGCTGGGAGTAAAAGAGTATTCAAATCTTCCCAAGTTAAAAAATAACCTACAAATTCAAGAAGCTTAGTAAATCCAATACAGGATAAATCCAAATAAACCCACACAAAGACACATCATAATCAAACTTCTGAATACTAGAGAAAATCTTTTTTTTTAAACATCTTTATTGGAGTATAATTGCTTTACAATGGTGTATTAGTTTCTGCTGTATAACAAAGTGAATCAGCTATACATATACATATAACTCCATATCTCCTCCCTCTTGCGTCTCCCTCCCATCCTCCCTATCCCACACCTCTAGGTGGTCACAAAGCACCAAGCTGATCTTCCTGTGCTATGCGGCTGCTTCTCACTAGCTATCTGTTTTACATTTGGTAATGTATATATGTCCACGCCACTCTCTCAATCTTGAGAGAATCCAGAGAAACGACACATTACTTACAGGGGAAAAAGAATTCAAATGACAGTGGATTTCTCATCAGAAACTATGGAGGCCAGACGGCAGTAGCACAATGTTTTTCAGTTACTGAAAGCGAAGAATCATCAGCCCAGAATTCTATACCAGCAAAAACATCCTTCATGAATTAAGAGGAAATCAAGCCATTCTTAGACGAAGGAAAACAAAGAGAAGTTGTCAAAAGCAGACTCACTCTAAAAGAATGGTGAAGGAAGTTATCTAAACAAAGAGAAAATGATAAAAGAAGGATTTCTGGTACACCATAAACTGAGAAAAGACATAGAAAGAGCAAATATAGCGGTAAACACAGTAGACTTTGTTTCCCGTAATGGTATAAATATGTTGAAAGTAAAAAAGATTGAAAAAGATATAACACACAAACATTAATGAAAGGGAAGCTGGTATGGCTTTATTAGCATATAGAATAGGCTTCAGAGCACAGAAAATACCAGAAACGAAGAAAAACATTACATAGTGACAAAGGGTCAACCAACCAAGAACATGTAGCAAGCTTAAATGAATATACATCAAACAACAGAGATGTAAAATATGTAAAGAAAAAACTGATAGAACTGAAAGGATGAATATGCAAAACCACAAGTATAGTTGAAAACTTCAACTCCTTAACAGTTGTTAGAACAACTGGAGAGAAAATCAGCAGAAATATGGAGGAACTCAGCAACTCCATTGACCAATAGGATCTAATTCATAGCGTACTGTACCCAACAGCAGCAGAATGTACATTCTTTTAAGGTGCCCACAGAATGTATACCAAGATGCAACATATCTTGGGCCATAAAACAAACCTTAACAAACTTAAAAGAATTGAAATCACATGGACTATGTTCTCTGACCAAAAGGGAATTAAACTAAAAAAAATTGTTTTCTCTGTTTTTGTCTTTTCTATGTATTTTTTCTTTTCTTCTCTTCACGCCACCTGCTTCTGCTTCTGCCACTCAGGCCTGCCCTCATTCTAAGTGTTGCAGTGAGGATGCAGTTAATGAAAAGATTTTGGAGTGGGATGTGGCTTTCATGTTCTAGGGCTTTAAAGGAAAGAGAGAAATAGAATTTTCATTCTCGTAGGCCTCTCTATGGGAGAGGCTCTCCTTTTGGAGAATTGATATGACCTTCACCTTGTTTTGTTCTAACTATCCCTGGGACCTTGTTATACAAAACCAGAGGAGAGAAGAGGATGGTTGAGATTCCTAGTCTGTGTCACTGAAAATGGGTTTGCATCATTTGTGCACTTTAAGTAATTTTGAGACAAAAAAAAATAAGTGGAGCAGAAAAAATAGCTTTCTTTATGCCTTATGAGACCTAAAAATTCGACCGTAAATTTCCAATTCAAAAGGCAGAAGTTGAGAGTGACTGCATCTGCTGGGGACCCTCTGTCCCTGTGGACCAGTCATCGCATAATTTTGTGCTGTGTTCACATGGCCCTCTCAGTGCTGCTGAGCTAGGAAACCCAGTCCTGTCCCCAAATAGTGAATCTTTCTCTAAACCATGTATTCCCAATAATGGGCTTCCCACTGACAATTCAGTGATCCCCAATTTTTTGATATTTATCCATAGGAAAAGAAAATGACTCCTGCCACCATTAGTTACAAGGTGGGCTGTTTGGCCCAGCGCAGCCAGGAGCCTCAGTTTCTGACAGGCAGCAGATGTTCAGGCTCCCTGTCCCAGAGGACAGCAGAAGGCAAGGGGGAGGGGTGGAGCTAGGATTCAGGGAGCTCAAGGCAAAAATTCTTTCCTGAGTCTGGAACCTCTGTGGGGCTGGGCATTGGGCAGATGGTGTTTGCTTTCTCCATCAGTCAGGGAGTCACGGCCAGAAGCATGGGGGATGGGGGCATCCAAACATCATTATTGAAGCTCTTCAGGCTCCCTGCATTTTAAAATCACTCAAGTTTGCTTTCTAAGTATCACAGAGGCAATTCTATACAATATTGTGGCATTCACTGGATCACATTCTCTGGTGTAGGGGTGGGGATAGAATTACTCAACTTAAAGCAGCAACCAGCGTAAACATTTTCAATTCCTTCCTGTGGCCTGGACCCTTTCCCCTGGAGGCCCTGCTAGCATTTCTCTTGCCCTCTCCCTAATTCATTCTTTCACGTCCTGAACTCAGGGTGATTTTGCGTTTCTGGCTCCTATGTGGGAATCTACCCTCTCTGTTCCTGACTCCCTATCTCTACTGAGATCAGCAAGGGAGCCTGTGGAGCAGGTGGTATTCAAACCAATGTGGAGAATGTCCTCATTCCCAGGATATTCATGCTAAGATACTTAGGGGTGAAGTATCTTGACATCTACAACTAATTCTCAAATGGTCCAAAAGAGAGAGAGGGAATCCACAAATAAGGCAAATGTGAAAGGTGAAGGGTACAAGGATGTGTACTGTCTTGTTACTTTTGTGACTTCTGTTGGTCCAAACATTTTCAAAATTAAAGCAAAAATGGGAAAGACCAGCATGGTGACAGTAAGCCAACTCTCTTCAGTCTTAGGTCTGATCAATGGTCTCTGCACTGGAGGAAGTGTCTGGCTAGGGTGCTGATGTGGATAAATATGATGGCTACTTGATTTCCTTCCAGTGTGAGATCACTTTATATGGTTCATCAGTCCGTACTCTGAATAGGAGTACCGTTGAGTGGCATCCTAAATGCTTCAGATTCTTTGCCTGTGGGCTCTTTCGATGCCTAGAGATGATTATGCTCCATTGCAGACATACTGAATTGAACTCTCTAGGGGTAGAAACAAAGAAAAAGTAGTATTTATTTAAACCATTGTTTGTGGAGATACCTACTTTGAAGATGATAAGACAAGGGCTTCTTTGTCTCCTTCAGAAAACAGCACAGAGACAAAGAAACAAAAAAGAATTTTATTTTTTTTTTGTGAAACTAGGAAATGTCTGTAGTTCCAAACTATGTATAAAGGATATGCACCATATGCAGCAGAAATTGGATCACGATGAAGCCTGTTAGTGAGAAAGAATGACTGATGGACACTGGTGATCTATGGCAGAACTGGCAGAGCATGGTCTTCTCCATCCTGGGGCACAACCAATGTTTAGAACAACAAGCTGAAGATGTAGGGCTGCCTGTGGGAGTCTCCCTGGACAGTGTGTGACACCACAGAGGGGCCACAGGAAACAGAAGGAAATGAGAAAATGCTCAGATCTGCAAGAAGCAGTCTCCCTGGGTGGCTGAATGGAGGAGGAATTGTGATGATTGGCAGCTCTGTGGCTGCCAATCTTTCTTAGCTGTAGTGATTTAAGGACTGCACCCTCTGACAAAATCCACTATTAGAGCTTCACTTTGAGCCAGAGACCCCCTGCTAATTTTCAGTGCTTTCTTGGGTTCTCTCTAGACTGTCCTTTCACAGATAGCTGATCCAGGGAGAATGCCCCTCATTGATGAGGAATGAGCAGAGAATCTATTCAAAACTTTTTGCCAAAAAAGAGACAAACTAGAGGCTACTGAGGGAAAACACAAGGAAACATTTTGTAGCAGAGTAGATGAAAAAGACAACAAAATGATTCTCCGCAAACTCAAAGAACTGGTGAAAAATAACCTTAATATTTCAAGAACTAAAAGCAGAGACTCCTGAGTTGTAGGAGGAAATGACAAAACAACAGAATAAATTAAAAATGACCTAGATGAGAAAAGTAAAGTGAATATAATAATAGAAGCTACCTTGGATATGGACAAAAGAAAAAAGACACTGATAAAAATACAATCGAGACATGGAGTGCAGACTTGAGAAAATGAGCAAAATAAAAAGAAAATAAACAAAAGAGTGAAAAAAAAAGGACTGAATAGTACATGATGGGCATGAAAGACAAAGGTGACTCAACATATTCTTTGTGTCCTTGGAGAAGAAAACAGAGTAAATCAATAGAAAAAAATATTTGAACATATCATTTAAGAAAATTTTCAGATAAAGCTCAATTCTTAACATTGATAGGGCATACTGTGTCCTTCTTGGAGGAGGAAGAAAATTCATGGACATTGATGCATATACTGATGTAAGTACTGGACTTCAAAGAAAAGGAAATAATTCTACAGGCATCAAAGTACAAAGAACACACTGAGAAGGGGAAATGCGGACTGTCTTTAGATATCTCTCTGGAAGCATTCAGTGCTAGAAGACAATGGAACACGGTTTGAAGTCCTTAGGAAAAGAAAGTGAGACAAATATTTTTATACCTACTCTTATTTTATACCTATACCTAGTTACATTTTATACCTAGTCAAGATACCTGAGAGATATCTTTTATTTTTAAAAATTTTTAAATTAAGTTTTATTGGAGTATAGTTGTTTTACAATGTTGTCTTAGGTTCTGTTGTACAGCAAAGTGAATCAGCTATGAATATACATATATCCACTCTTTTCAGGATTTCCTTTCCATTTAGGTCACCACAGAGCATTGAGTAGAGTTCCCTGTGTTACACAGTAGGTTCTCATTAGTTATTATTTTATACAAAGTAGTGTATATATGGCAATCCTAGTCTCCCAATTCATCCCCACCCCCCATCCATATGTCTGTTCTCTACATCTGTGTCTCTATTTCTGCTTTGCAAATAAGTTCAAATATGTATTGTTTTTCTATATTCCACATATAAAGATATTATATGATATTTGTTTTTCTCTTTCTGACTTACTTCACTCTGTATGACAGTCTCTAGGTCTATCCACATCTCTGCAAATTGCACAACCATAATTCAAAGAGACACATGCACCCCAATGCTCATTGCAACACTATTTACAACAGTCAGAACATGGAAGGAACCTAAATGTCCATCAACAGAAGAATGGATAAAAAAGATGTGGTACATATATACAATGGAATATTACTCAGCCATGAAGAGATATGTTTTAAAGATGCTAGCACTCAAGAAACATAGTTCTTGTTGCTTTGTGACCACCTAGAGGGGTGGGATAGGGAGGGAGGGAGGGAGATGCAAGAAGGAGGAGATATGGGGACATATGTATATGTATAGCTGATTCACTTTGTTATAAAGCAGAAACTAACACACTATCGTAAAGCAATTATATTCCAATAAAGATGTTAAAAAAAGAGAAAGATAGTTCTCCATGAGCCTTTTTTGAAGATATCATGCATCAAATCTCAGCTGCATTAAGTGAAGAATGGAGAAACAATGAGAAAATGTTGCAGTGAGTGATGAATCCATTTGCATATAGATCTAAGGATAAAATTGTCATGGAAATTATTATTACAGAAAAGAACAGAGAAGTGAAAACAATGGCAATGTTAAAATAATAATATAACTAACCAAATTCAGGTGGTAGGTAGAGAAGATGAAGGTAGTGAAAGACTGCAAAGTTCCTTACCTTACAGAGCAAGAAGATCAGATATGTTTAAAGCTGAAAAATCAAATAGGGAACTATAAGAATATAATTTAAGGGAATAAAGATAAACACTAGATGAACTAGGAATAACAGTATCACCAGATAGTGAAGGAGAAAGAGGAAAGGTGGATGAAAATCAAAGAACCTGAATTTGAATATAGTTTATGGTGGGGAGGCAATAGATTCTGTCTGAAGAACTGAGATACAAGTATAGGATATATTAGGGAAGAATGAAATGAGACTCGGTCTGCCAAACTACAATTTGCAAAAAGCACACAACAAAGCAAAGCAAACCTAGACCATAAAATGGAAGATAAAGAAAAATAAAAATATTTTAAAGATTTGAAGGCTTAATGTAAAATAATAACTCTAATATATGAAAGACCAAAATATAGCTCTAGGTAATTATCATGGAAAAATCTCCAAGATATATAGTTAAGCAAATCCTTAACCTTAAGTGATTCCTTAATTCTTTCTTTCCTGAGTCCTGTTATCCTCACAGTTAATATCTCAAAAGTTAGCCATCAATTGTTCTCCAATTACCTCATCTGTGATCATTTTTCTCCAACTTGAGTTTAATCCTTTCTCAGGGGAAGACCATGGACTCTCTGTTCTAAGTAAATCCCAGATCTCCCTGTTTCCCACCATCTTCACAGCTACTACGTTAGTTCGAGGCAGGATCACTTTTTGCTTGGTCTACTCCTGACCTCCCGATAACCATCTTGGACGTTCTATAGTTCATTCTCTACATGGCAGCTGGAGCCATTGTTGTCTTTGAGCATAAATCAGATGACCTTGCTCCCTGGCTGTCCAGCACACTTGTGATAAAATCTAGGTTTCAGGAGATCTATAAATCCCTGCAGGATCTCCAAGCACTTTCCCCATAACTGCATTTACTGATCTCCAGTTTTCTTGCTCTTCTTTCCACATGCCAAGCTCCTTCCCTCCTGGGGCCATTGTACTTGCCAGGAAAGCCCTTCCTCTATGTCCTTGCATGCCTCTCTCTGTCACATCATTCGGGTCATGGTTAAAATCATCACTTCCTCTGAGTCTTCCCTGACACCCTACCTAATATAGAGCTCCTCTCTACCCCCCATCATATTCTAACCCTATTTTTCTTTGCAACATTCATCTTTACTATGTATAAGAATGGAAAACGTAACCTGGGGTTAGACTGCCTGGGTTCAAATCTCAGCTCCGCTGCTTAAGCTGTGTGACATTGGGCAAACCCTTAAATTCCCTCTACTTTACTTTCCTCATCTGTAAAGTGGAGGTAGTGTGACACCCAGCTTATGGGACTCTTGTGAGGGATGAAAAGCCCTTAGAAGGGTGGCAGGCAGAAGATGAAGACTAAGTAGGTATTTGTTATATTATAAAATTGGTATTTATTTACTCACAGTTGCCTCAGTCACTACCCTAGGTTGCCACCCTGGTGTTTTAGTTTGCTAGGGCTGCAGTAACAAAGCAGTGCAGACGGAGTGGCTTGAAACCGCAGAAACTGATTTCCTCACAGTTCTGGAAGGCAGAAGTCTGACATCAAGGTGTCCGCAGGGATGGTTTCGTCTGAGGCCTCTCTCCTTGGGCTTGTAGATATTCATCTTCTCCTTGTTTCCCCACATAATATACCTTCTGTACCTGTCTGTGTCCTAATTTCCTCTTCTTATAAAGACACCAGTCATACTGGATTAGCACTCACCCTAAGGACCTCATTTTAAATTAACTACCTCTTTGAAGACCTTACTTCCAATTATGATCCCATTCTGAGGTATTGGAAGTTAGCGTTTCAGCTTGTGAATTCTGAGGGGACACTATTCAGCCCTTAACATCTGGAGCACAATGTTTACAGCCTGGTGAGCTCCGCATGTCAGCAGGTAGAAGTATGTTTAGTATATTTCAGTTTGTCCATAACTATCTCTTGAACAAATGGGAGTGCTTCTTCCCTCCTGTCTCTTGCTACATCTGGTATGTTCAGTTTCTTCATAACCATCCCTTGAAAGCACAAGAGTGCCTCCTACCCACGTCTCTGGCTCTGTCCTATGTCCATGAAGGAGGCATTTGAGGAACCAGCTGAGGGCTTGTGAAGGGTCCACCAGCTTCACAGAGGAGCTGGTGCTGGGCTCTTTGGTGGCTTAGAGACTGGAAAGGCTAGGCAGGCACAGAGAACCCTGAGCTTTGGGTAACGTGGCTGCAGGTCAGCCCACGGTAAGCAGGTGGTTCCAGCCCTCCAGCAGGACAGATCTCCATTCTCATCAAAGGAACAAACCAAGTTCAGTCCTTGGCTCTGCTCCTCTCCTGGACTGAGGCTTGGAAGACAGCCCTTCTTGGAAGCAGCTTCTGATCTTATGTAAGGTGTTGGAATCACCAGTGGTTGGAATTTCTCCTGTGAGTGCTGTGGAGAAGGGCTATATTTTACTCGTTTATGATCAGGTAAACCTCACTCTATACTACTGTTAAATTCTCCAAAGGTTGGTTGTGAATTTTAAATCCAAGTTTACCTTAAATGCACAGTGGTCAGGGTTGGGGGTTGGGTCACTATTTAAAGCAAAAAATAGTCAGTGTGCCTCTTTTGGCAAAAGGAAGCCTTCTAATTTGTGTTTTTTGTTTGTACATGTGGCCTTTATACATGTATACACACACACACACCACACACACCACACACACACACACACCACACACAGCAGACACACCACACACACACCCAGCCACCCCCCCCACACCACACACACACCACACACACACCACGAACACACACCACACACACACACCATAAACACACACACACACACACACCACACACCACACACCACCCACACATATACACCACACACACACACACCACCACACACACACTACACACACACCACACACACCACCCACACCACACACACACCACAAACACACACACTCACACACACACCACCCACACCACCCACATCACACACCATACACCACACACACACACACACCACACACCACATACCACACACATACACACACCACACACACACATACACTCACACACACACCACCCCCCGCACACCCATCACACACACACACACACACACCCCACACATACACGCACACACACACACCACATACCACACACATACACACACACACACATACCACACACACACCACACACACACACACATAGACCACACCCCCCTGCACACACCACACATACACATACCACACACACACCACATACCACACACACACCACACATACACACACCACACACACACACACACCACACACACATACACTCTCACACACATCACCCACACCACACACACACACCACACACACCCACACCCCCCCACACACACACACATACATTTTTGCCTTACCTCTGTAAGAACCTGGTATCTAAATCAGGTCTAAACCAGGAAGGCTTTATTAAGTAGTTCAAACTGCAGAAAAAATTATGATCCTAGTTTAAGCCAAAATACCACAAAAAACCTAAAAACTGCATCTGTCAGCTTTGGGGATCCTGCTTTACTCTGGGCACCAACCTGTACATTTTGACTTTGAAACAGAAGCTACAGGGACTGTAGTTACCAGGTATGGTTGGTCAGGGGGATGTGAAATATTAGGTTTTCTCCTCTTATATTTGTGCTGTCTGGTCGGGTGATTTAGTTGGACATATTTTGGTGGTTTTGTGAAAGAGTATAAAGGCCCTAAAAATGTAAGTTGCTGAGTCATTCTCATAGACAGCCTCGGGGTTTAATTGGAAAGTTAGGGCAGGCATCTAGACTGGCATGTGACATTCTTTGTTGCCACTATTAAAAAAAAGCAGAATTGAGGCAAAGATGAAGGGGTCAGATTTACACAAGAATAACCACAGCTGGGAGATTTTCCAGGACGTAGAACAGACTCTTAAAAAGGAAAAAAGATTCTGACAAGGTGAGTTCAAGACAATGAACAGCAGAGCAGTCCCCTTGAGGAATTCAGACACTTGACATTAAGAGCTGGGAAGAAACTGTTGATGAATCAATTCAGGAAAACTGAGGGGTGAGGCAAAACGTGTTTTGAATTCTTTTCTTCAAAAAATGTGTTTTATTTTGTATTATTTGATTCATTAATATTTTAGAGAAATAATTCCTTATCTGTTAGGTTCTCTTCATTTAAATTAGTTAGAATTTACTGATTTTGAATTAATACTCTTTTAGGTTCAAAGATTTTGAAATTCAGAGATGATTATGGCTGGACTGTGCCTTCAAAAGTAAACAAGACAGTGATATCTGATGATAAGGAGAAACTGAATGGCTCTTTGGCCATCTGCTATGCCCCCAACTTCTTCATGTTGATGGCTGTATCACCAGTAGTACCAGCTTGGATTTATTGAACACCTGGTTTAGAATGGGTGCAGAGAAAAAGCCTGTGTCTATTTTATAATTGTGTCCTTGAGAGTTTATTCTTCAGAAAAAGTACATCTGGTGCCCGACATTCTTATTTTTAATGTTTTGGACTCAATTTTGCTTTATTCACAATGTGCGGTTAACATCTAAAATCAATTTTTGTGCATAAAGAAATGACATTATTAAAATATTATTAAACTAGGTTTTCACAGGCGCTTGGCTATTTGTGACAAAATGCATAATTAGCAGGATTTAGGAGCTAATGGGTTTATAAGCCCATTATACATACAAGCTCCCCTTCTAAAATAATGTTCAGCTTGTACTTACATGACTTGCTGTGACTTGTGTAAGAAACAAGTTGTTCTATAGATTACCAGAGTCTTACTGTTTTGTATTATCTCTTGAAGCAACTCAAATATATGGAGCTTGGTATTTTTTGTGGCAGGGCAGCAGAGAGGGAAGAGCTTACACTATATTGGCAGTTTGGAGCCTGAGCTTAAACTGCTTGAAATGACTGGACTCTCAGAGAAATCCTTTGAAAATGTGGGCTTTTTATGGCCAGTGTGTCATCGGGCATCACAAGCCAGGTTGTAGGGCTGAGGCTGGTGCGGAAGCCGTCTGCGTCGACGCATCAATCCACATCTGATGTTTGATACAGGCGTGGAAAGGAACCTTCCACTGTTTAATAGTTTTTCTTCTTAAAATGTCAGCATTCAAATTAAATATTTACTCGCCATTGTTCAACACATTGCAAGATGAGTCAGGGAAGAGATAAATCCTAAACAGAAGTAAACAACAGTTTACCCAGACTTGTAAGCTCTGTTTGTGGTTAGGTACCTTAAAATAGGAAGATTTAAAAACATGACTGGGCAGAAGGACAAAGACAAATGCCATTTGACATCGCTTATATGTGGAATCTAAAATATGACACAAATAACTTATCTAAGGAACAGAAACAGACTCAGAGACATAGAGAACAGACTTGTGGTTGCCAAGGGGGTTGGGGGGGAGGGATGGACTGGGAGTTTGGGATTAGCAGATGCAAACTATTATATAGAGAATGGATAAACAAGAAGGTCCTATTGTGTAGAACAGAGAACTGTATTCAGTATCCTGTGATAAACCATATGGAAAAGAATATGAAAAAGAATGTATATATATGTATAACTGAATCACTTTGCTGTACAGCAGAAATTAACACAACATTGTAAATCAACTATACTTCAGTACAATAAATTAAAAACTAAGTAATAATCCTGTAGTCCTATTTGAATTAAAGATATCATTAACTGATGAAAAAAATATGACTGGGGCTCAGGGATGGGAGGGTGTCAGGCCCTTCTGCTGAGGTCATGTGATTGAATTGCCCTAATTTGGACTGTCACAGGAGTGTCTCTAAAATGGCACTTGTTTCCAGCAAATATACGCCTCACCAATGCCCCGTCTCAAAATGGGGATGACACTTTATTTTACTTCTACTGAAGTGATGGTACCAAGGAGTGATTTTGGGGTCTTTAGCATACCCATGATTCCATCAGCCTACAGTCTCCCCCAAATAAACAAACAGAAAAGTCAAGCACACAAAAAGACATTCTCTAGGCCCATGAAGTTTCAAGGATGTTGGTTTCCTTGTGTTCATTTCTTAGAACTAGACCCCAAGTGTCTCCTGGATAGAGAGCCCTAGCCCTAACCCCAAACTTAACTTGTGCAAGAGAACTCAATGGGAGTGCAGGAAAAGCTGGAGTCACCTTTGGCCAGGTGATTTGCATATAATTTGAATATTTGAATTCAAATACATGTTCCAACCGTTGTTTTTGTGCCAGGTGAAAGACAGCTGTATCTTCCATGTGATACTGAAATAGCTAAGACATATTCTACGTCAGTTGACACGAAAAATAGAAGTGACCGTGGTACAGAAAAAAAAGGGGAAGAGGCCTCATGCAAACACGGTCAGATAAATGGATGTTGTTTTTTGATACCCACATGCCACTCATGTCTACCTGCAGTTCTTGGCCATTTTGCAGGGCACAAGAAGAGAAGAGAGTGAAAGGCACAGGGTCGGGGAGGAGCAATGTGTCTGACCTTTCAGAACTCGCATCTCTCCTTCCATGGAATGCGGATTTCAGCTCCTCTGCTGGAAAGCCAGAAGTAGAACCATCAACGTCAGTTGACCAATTTAATCATTCTGTAAGTGTGGGAGCCAGCTTAGAAAGAAGTTGAGAGTTAAGTGGGACTTCCCTTCACAGAGCTATGCTCTTGCTGACACTTTAACATACAATAACTGAGGACCTTGTCCCCATTCCTTGTTCCTTAGGTCTTAATGGTAGGTCTTATAATTTGGTGATGGAGTTAAAAACCAAGGGTCTATGTTGAAGGGAGTGATGAGTTTTGTGTTGAGAGTAAGTGAATTTTTTCAAGCTAGGGCTTATTTCAACAATGGATTTTTTCAACACCTTAGAGATGAACCAGTGAATATCCTCCAATTTGATCAAGCCCCAGTCCCTCCTCTTTGCAGCCTGATGAGGTGAATAGAACCATATGACGGAAGTGTGAGCTCTAATTTTTCATGATTAAAGAACTGGAAGGAAAACAAAAAATCTCTCCAACTCAACTGTGTGAAAGACAAAGTTTGCAACATGCAAATTCTCCAAATCGAGGGTCTACCAATTCCCCTCCTTAGGGGGCTCATCTTCACAGTCTTTGAGCTTCAAAGTAGGGGAAATGGGCAGTAAACTTCTCTCTCTGCTTGGTAGGTATTTGCATACCACAAAGCAAGCTAACACAAACTGGGGTTTAGAGTTTTCTTCCTAACTCCACATAGCACTCACTGTTCTGACTCTGAACATGTCAAAGGACAAAGAAATAAAATGCACTTACTGTTGGTCTTCTGGTTCTTGTCCTTCCTGCCAGGTCTAAAGGCAAGGTTTCCTCTGCTATTCCACTCCCACTATGCGACAGGTTACACTAAGGTAATTTGTTAAAACTTGAAGTTGTCTTATTGAGAGTAAACCAGAAGACATACGCAGTGTTTCCAATTAGTTACCTAGAAGCATATTAGTAACAACCCCTCACAAATATAAAACATCACGCCCTGACTAGCTCAGTAGACCAGGAATCCTACCCAGACCAGATCTGACCATTTTACAAGGGAAGGAATGGATGTACACGGAGCCTGAGTGGCTCCAGTGACAGAGACAGGTCTAGAGCCCAGGGTTTGTGACAACTACAAATCAAGTGTGTGTTTTTCTTTTTTGCCACAGCATAACCTGACTTGTGTCACTGACACACTTGTTCATTTCCCAAGTGGTGTGTTAGTTTGGCTGGGCTACAGTTCCTGGCTATTCACTCATCACTAATGGAGGTGGTACTATGAGAGTATTTCATAGACGTAATCAGTTGACTTGATCCTATGTTACCTGTGTGGGCCTGACTCGATCAGTTGAAAGGCCCAAAGAGGAGGGTTGAGACTTCCTTCAGAGAAGAAATTCTCCCTGTGGATGACAGGTTCAGCTGCTGCCTGAGAGCTTCTGTCTTCCCTTCTTCTTTTTTTTTTTTTTTTTTTTTGCGGTATGCGGGCCTCTCACTGTTGTGGCCTCTCCCGTTGCGGAGCACAGGCTCCGGACGCGCAGGCTCAGCGGCCATGACTCATGGGCCCAGCCGCTCTGTGGCATGTGGGATCTTCCCGGACCGGGGCACAAACCCATGTCCCCTGCATTGGCAGGCGGACTCTCAACCACTGCGCCACCAGGGAAGCCCTCTGTCTTCCCTTCTTGACAGCCTGCCCTAGAGATTTCTGATATGACCAACCAGCCTCTTAATCATGGAAGCCAATTCCTTCCAATAAATCTCTTAATATATATCTCCTGCTGGTCCTGATTCTCTGGTTGAACCTTGACAGATACACCAAGAGAGCAATTGTAGTTAAAAACTGGATCTGATGGGGAATTCCCTGGTGGTCCAGTGGTTAGAACTCCACGCTTCCATTGCAGGGGGCATGGGTTTGATCCCTGGTTGGGGAACTAAGATCCCGCAAGCCATGCGGCGGCACAGCCCAGAAAAAACCAAAAGTGGATCTGATGTGCTGGGAGCATCTCATGAGGTTTCCGTATATGGATGGAAAGAGAAAGAAAAGCCTTGAATGGCCACAGCCCACTTATTCTTACTTCATGGAACCAGAAGCCTGATTGTTCGTATGCTTTTGTGCAACTCTTGCTGCAGAAGAAGACCTGGCCCTTCTGGGACATTGAGGTCCAGATTGCATGCTGATATAAAGACTGATGGACATTGGTTCACACCTACCGGGCACTGGTGGGAAGAGGGAGAGAGGGCAAGAGAAGTGTAGATCAGAAACTGACAGAAAGGAGTTGGAATGATCAATTGGTGATTCTTAGGAAAACAGAGCATGAGCAGATTTGCCTGCCACCAGGTCATGGTCAAGATGAGAGGTCACAAGATGAGCTTAAGACAGCCAACGGCTGCGAGAAAGGCAAGGGAAGACGGAGAACAGGAAGCCAGACTTTGGGTGTGGAAATTTAGGAATAAGCAATGAAGGTAACTGGGTGTTTCCAGTGGAAGACTATGCATTATTTAGAGCACACCCTTCTGGGTTTTCTGATTTGAGCTGTTCATTGCCGTGGAGATATTTTTATAATTTGTAAACGGTAGAGAACTGATTGCAATGCAATTATAATTACCAATCAAACAATTCTTGTATATAGACCTACAAATAAATTCTGCCAGGAGGCAGTTCAATCAATCTCTTTCCTGATGGGAAAAAACATTTCAACATTACTTTCCTCCATATAAATTTGTGGTTTGACTTCTTTGAACCTGTTGTAACATCTGTATGATTTCCTTGTTTAGTTAATGAGTTAATGCAATATTTGGTCTGTGTTCATTTTATGTTTGAGGGAAGCTGAAGGGTCACCAGGCCCCAGAAAGGCCCATGCAGTCATGCTTGCAGCACAGACAACGTAAACAAAAGTAAACTTTTTAATTTTTCTTTTTAAATTAGGGTAAAATTCAGATCCTTTACCCTTCCCTTTGAGATTAACATCAAGAGATGCTTTTATAGTTTTTAGAAGGAGAGTTAAATGCGTCCTCTGTGTTTTATATTTATATACACATTTGTTTATGTAGGTGTGATTTCTATCTTACCTGCTTCCAGAAACCACATTTGAAGTGGAGCAGAGGGTAAAAGGAGAAAGAATAATAGATTGCCTAGCAGACCTCACCTTACAAAGAGCAATATCATCTGCAGGACCACAGAGCAGATGGTGAGAAACCATATGATAAAAATAACAGAAGGCTACATGGTAAATATAGCATAACAACAGGCAGGCAGCTAATGAGACTGATGAACAGAAAGTAAAAGATGAGGAGGGAGGGGATCACCCAAGGTCACCAGGTCTGAGATATTAAGTTACGTTGCAGGTTGGATTTATGTCAACAGTCTCCAAAGAGCCCAGTGTGGTTTCGCTTTCAAGAACACTTGGCCTTCCATTTGCAGGTGGGGGCGGGGGCAGAAGAGTGCAGGCCTGGGGCAGCAGCAGACATTGCTAATTCTCCCCTCTCAATGGATACACTGGAGCAGGGATAGGAACCATCCCTGCCCTAAGACATCATTGGAACATTGGAGCACAAGTCTCCCACTTGGCCGGTGTCCTGTCTGCCATGCTGTCTCCAGCACCATGGTGATGGTGGGGATGGCGTTGGCAAGGGTCATTGAGCACTCCGTAAACAATGCAATAAACGGAGCAGAGGGGGGCACTTTATACTATTTTCTTAATAGATGTCGTTGTGCTGAGAGAGATAATGACTGCAAATTTCAAGGTGAATTGTATGAGATCAGTGAGTGTGGAGATTTATACTGTCTGGAATGTAATTCTAAAAAACTTTCCTAAAGGTCTTTTTAAGGAAAATATCACAGAATTAAATTAAATACGTTTCAATGAAAACATTGTGTGCCTCAGGAGGTAAATTACACATTTTATCAAGAAAAGCATTTGGGAAACTGAGATAATATATTAACACTCTATCTATCTGCTGTTAAGAGAAGGATCTAGACTAAAGCTGAACTCCAGACAAAAGAGGAAGAACATCTCCCTGGGATATGTGGGGAAAATATAGACAGAACTGGAAAAGTCCAGAGGCAGCAGCAGTGCATGTGCTCTCAGCAAGGGAAGAGGGAGTTGGATGTAAATGGTGGTTGGAAAATTAAGAGGACCAGCCTCAGAGCCCTGGAAATGAACCAGTCAGGGGACAATCTCTGTGTGGGTCCACGTAGCTCAAAACCTGTGTCATATCCTAAGAGTAGCTACACTGGGCTCCCACCATGGGCAGGAGTGGGGTGAGTAAGAAAGAGGACCTGGCAATTTTCAAATAAAACTAAAATGTTCCTCGGAATTCATAGTACAGAAAATGCTTGGACGTCTTTTACGTGAGTGACCGTTTTAAAACATGGTTCTCAAGCTGTGTGTTCGCTATCTCACTCATAGTTTAGAAGAGGGAAAAAGGAAAGTAGGTACGAATGAGGTCTTTTGCAGGTTGTGCAAGAAATTCACAGTGGCCCTGGGTTGGGGGAGGGGGGAACCAGACTGCAGATCCCTGAGCTGAGCACGGGGCAGTGAATTGTTTCTTGGGATTATCAAAGTAGCCTGAGTCAGTCCCCCGGAGGGTCTGGGAGTAAATAATGAATCACATGCTGTGAGGACAGGGAAGGAATAGGGTTTCCTGAGTGTGATGAGCTACTATTGACACAGGCCTGCTATTGACATATCTGGAGCCTCCAAAGCACATTCTTCATACTGGTGACCCCTCTTCTAATCTTAGTAATGACTAACATTTATTGAGCACCTACTATGTGCCAGGCATTTCTTTCCATGTATTAATTCATAGAAACAATCCAGGAGGTGTTTTTACAGACTAGAGTGGAAAAACTCATCAGGTAAGTTAGCTACAGTTTGTGTTTTAAACGTATAACCACTTCCCTGAGTTGTCAGGTTCAATAATTCTTGGATCTGCTTAAGCAGGGTTCTGATGGGAACATTTGCCTCAGGCTTTCACATGTTTGTATAATTTGAGTTTAGCTTACTCTGCTAATTTTAAGTCCTGTCAGGAGTTGGAAGAATTTATAGATATGATGCAGGGGGTTGGTGACTTGTAGTGATTTAAAGGAAGGAAATACATTCTATCTTTCCCTTTGTAGCCTCTCCCACCATTCAGGTAACATGGCATCTTTATCCTTCTATATGTTTTAAAGCTATTATGTTGTTCATACTTACAAATAAGGCAGCAAAGTCCTTTTTAGGACTCTTTGAAGGATGAACTTGGAAAGCCAGCTCATCTTCTTCCATTAGCGTGCTGGTTGACCAGATGGCTGCGGCACCTTTACTAGGCACTAGGTCGTAAAGTCTGGGTTCCAGGACATGGCAATTTAAACGAGGGACTGAATTCTCCCGAGGTCAGACTTGAGGGGTGAGGTGTTATGGACAGTAGAATTTGAAAAGCAAAGCACCAGAACAGGCAGAGGCAAGCCAGGCAGCGAATGGTACAGATCTCTGGGAGAATATTGGGAAGAAAAAAAACGAGATCACAGCTCTCCAAAGTGAGCTTCTTACATAGCCATGTCTTACATCCTGGAAGCATGGGAGGTAGGAGCCCTCACTAGATGCTGAGTTATCCCTTTTCTGTTTCTCATGTGTGTTGCAATAACTAGGAGGCCACACAATTGATGGAATTTCTCAGGCCTGCGGAAACAAGGGAGGACATGTGGCATTATAAGTCTGCTTAGATAACTTAAAAATTTAAGAATAATGTCAGCAATAGCCGCCTTTAAACAGAGATCTCAGGAGTGGAACAGACCAGTTAAGCATCTGTTTTACTTGCGGCCCAGTATTTATCTCTTTGGCTCAGGCCCAAGTACCTAGCTTGCAAGGACCCAAACCTATCCCCAGAGTTGCCTCTTGGGATCTAAAAACTCCAGATGGCCAGAATTGAAAGCTGTCTCTCTGGGTTTCAGAGGTCTGTTAGAATAATTCTGAGCTATTCCAGATAGTGCATTAGAAAATGGAAACAATTCAAGAATTATTTGTCTTGTTTTGTTTTCAAAATCAGCTCTTGGGAAGGGATTTAAATGAGTTATAAATCATTTCAGAGAGAATGCGTACACAGTACAATGTATGCCTGAATGTTTTGGTTTCTTATTATCAGATGTTTATATTTGATGAAGAAATTTGTAAATTCTGGAGTGACCCTTCCAGGGTCCAATCTAAAAGGTGATCCAAAGGTGGTCTGATGATGCCATTGTCCATTGTGTTTCTTTGTGTCCCTACATGCCCTTCACCTGATGCTTGGCTGGGTTCTGCTTCTGGCACTACAGCTTGGCCTGGGCACTCATGAGAGCCTCGTAGTAGGAACTGGGGAATTCTTTGTCCATCTCGTAGACTCAGACGCCAGTTCCACTGGGGGATGCACCATTATCTCTGTCACTCCAGATTTTTTTTGTCAGGCTCAAGGCTTCTTTCTACTTTGCCAACTCTTCTTTCTCATCCACTGCCTTCCATTCCCCATTTTTATTTCCCCTTCTGTCCTTGAGGGCTCCAGTGTCTGGCACTGGCTGTCCACTGACACATGAGTTGAATAACAGTGGAGGGGAGGGTCCTGAGTGGATGAGAACTAACGCAGGGAAGGGCAAGGTGGGTGGACTCAGTTAAGCTGTGGGTCCTGGACTGAGGACATAGCTTGGGGGACCTCACAGCCATGATTGTCATTGGATGTGAGTTGGGTACATTCATCTGACCCTGCTGCTCTGCTCTGCCTTGTGCCATAACCTCAGACGAATGCAGGAGCTCAAACCAAAGTCTGGGGCTGAGAGTTCTGGGTGGATGGGAATTGAGAGGTGAAATGCAAGGCTGATGTGGGCCCTGTGCACTCCCACCCACCTTCCTAGCAGAATGTCCAGGTGGAGGGCCAGGTGAGGGCCAGGTGAGGGTCAGAGGCCAATTCTACCCTTGACAAGAGGACAGGGGTCTGGGCACAATCACATGCTGGGCTCTGAGGCTTTTTCCTGAACAACAGCAGGATTTTTACTCTTGGATATTCTTCACATATGACTCATGGCTCCATCCTCAAATCTGGAAAAAGTCATTCAAAGAACAATGTGCTGGACTTCCCTGGTGGCGCAGTGGTTAAGAATCTGCCTGCCAGTGCAGGGGACATGGGTTTGAGCCCTGATCTGGGAAGATCCCATACACCGTGGAGCAACTGGGCCCGTGCGCCGGAACTACTGAGCCCACGCACCTAGAGGCTGTGCTCCGCGACAAGAGAAGCCACCGCAATGAGAAGCCCGCACACTGCAATGAAGAGTAGCCCCCGCTCACTGCAACTAGAAGAAGCCCGTGCACAGCAACAAAGACCCAATGCAGCCAAAAAAAAAAAAAAAAAACAAACCACCCCCCCAAAAACAAAACAGTGTTTTTCTGCAGACAGATGAGTAAACTGGCAGACAGATGGGGGGACTGTAGATAAACAGAGATGGAAAAAGGTGAGCCTGTAGAGTAAAATGTGTCCAAAGCAACAGAAGTTTGGTGTTTGGATGTATTTCCGACTCACAAAGTTTAACCACCTGTTTCTTCTTGTATTTTTTAAAGAAAAGCTTTTTAAAAAGCTATTAAGAGACATCAAAATGATTCTTGGGCATTAGGCTACTGTTAAAATGTTTTGATGGATTTAGAATAAATAAGTTGGAAACATATGGATTTCATTTTTCTTTAATTGAATGTGTGAATTTTAAAATAAAAGTAAAATTCCCCATGAAAATAGAGTTTAGTCTTTTTTTGGGGGGGGGAGTTTATTAAACAAAGGTTTCCATGCAAATCAGAATAAATATTTGTAAGGCATGGGTACACTAAGGGCTTCTTTTAGGTACAACCCAGGCCTAGAAGTCTCATCAAGGCTACCTGGATGTGAAAGGGACCACAGCTCTTATGGTTCCTGGAGAAAATATGTGGATAAACCTAAGTAAGAGGATTGTCTGGAGTCTGGACCTGTGAACCTCAAAGGGCAAGTCTTCCTTTGTGTCACTGGCATCAGTTAGGGAACAGGGCACCCTGGCTCCTGGCAGAAAGTTGTCATTCCACCCAAGAGACCTAATCTGTAGAGACAAAGGGTGGATGAGTAATTATTGCATCCTGATGACATTCGTTCATTCACATTACTCAACCAGACTCTTTGAACAGCCTTCTGATTGTAACTTGGCTCCCTCAGTAGATTTTTCTCCTGGCAGTGATGTTTCCTAAGTTGGCTTTCTGGTTTATCCATCAGTCTTCTGTGAGTTTAGTTCATGTGAGTTTGGCTCCCTGAGCTCAACATTCTCTACAGACCTGACAAAGTCAAGTTGCTGCTCTTGGGGCCTGAGGGCCAGACCCTGGAACACGGCAATAACTCCAGTCATCACTCGCCAGGCTCCTCCAGGCCAATATCACCATCCCAACTGTGTGCGCACTGCAGTCATTTCTTAGTAATGTAATTATACTGAGAGTGATGATGATGCCTACCATTCTTTCCTGGCTTATCATGTGCCATGCACCTTACATGAATCCTTCCAGTAAATCCTCACAGTGGTTCTATGGGACTAGTATCAGTCGTAGTTTACAGTTGAGAAAACTGAGAGTAAATCAAACAAATGATTTTTCCAAAAATCACATAGCTAACAGTCAGTGGGGATGCTTGGACTGAGGTCAGCCAGGGCAGTGCAGAGTCCATATGCCCAACCATACACTGACTGACCTCCTAAACTAGCTCAGGAAACATACCAGCCCTAAACAGACAGGAGAGCATGTTAGGGTTTGCAGACCTGTCTGGACTGATGTCATTTAATTAACCTTGATTTATAAGTGTTCGTGAATTCAAGAACCTTCATTAAAAACCCATTATGGGAGGGGCTTCCCTGGTGGTGCAGTGGTTGAGAGTCCGCCTGCCGATGCAGGGGACACGGGTTCGTGCCCCGGTCCAGGAGGAGCCCACATGCCGTGGAGTGGCTGGGCCCATGAGCCATGGCCACTGAGCCTGCGCGTCCGGAGCCTGTGCTCCACAATGGGAGAGGCCACAACAGTGAGAGGCCCGCATACCGCAAAAAAAAGAAAAAAAAAAAACCCATTATGGGAACTTTCCTGGTGGTGCAGTGGTTAAGAATCCACCTGCCAATGAAGGGGACACGGGTTTGATCCCTGGTCCAGGAAGATCCCACATGCTGTGGAGCAACTAAGCCTGTGCTCCACAACTACTGAGCCTGCGTTCTAGAGCCCGTGAGCCACAACTACTGAGCCCACGTGCCACAACTACTGAAGCCCGCATGCCTAGAGCCTGTGCTCCGCGACAAGAGGAGCCACCGCAGTGAGAAGCCCGTGCACTGCAATGAGGAGTAGCCCAAGCTTATCACAACTAGAGAAAGCCCGTGTGCAGCAACGAAGACCCAACACAGCCAAAAATAAATAAATTTATAAAAAATAAAAAGAAACATTCCCATCTTCATTAAAAAAAAAAGAGCCCATTATGTAGGGACTAGAGATAGCAAGGTGAACAATGATCCACTTTCCCACTCATTTTTCCTCTCTCCTCAAACCTCCAGCCCTTCTCTCCATCCTCACTCTCAGCCGAAGACCCAGCTTCCTCTTCGAACGAGAAAGCTGATGCCCTCATAGGGAAACGCCCACAGGTTAACAGGTGCCACCCGCCCACCTGTCCGCATCCTTGCCTATCTCCTCTGCCCTGGGTCCTGTTACTAGTCAGGAACTGCCCAGGCTCCCATCCTAGGCAGCCCATCCCCACACTGTACTTCTGATCCCCTCCTTCCCTTTTGCCTTCTAACAGACACCATGGCTCAGCATTTCTCTTCTTTCTTAACATTTTCAGCTTCTTCCCATCTTCTGTCATTACTTATCCTAAAAAGAAAATCTTTTCTTGTCCCCTTCCCCCATTAACCTCTACCACCATTTCTCTGCTCACTTTTACGGCAAACTCCTTAGAAGACCTACTCTTACTTCGCCCTCCATCTCTCTTAAACTCATTCCACTTGTGGGTTGCCCTCTGCCTTCCCTTGTGAGCTGCTCCTGCCTGGTGGACGCCACCACTGGCCCACGGGACCCGTCCTGCCGAGCCATCCGTGGCAGGTGGCACACTTGATCAGAGCCCTGCCCCCCCACGCCCCCCCCCCACACTGACACATCCTCTTCACTTGGCTTCTCATTGCTATTGTCGCGCTTTTTCTTTCTTTCCTTGGCTCGTTTCTCATTATTTAGGATACCCCAGGGCTCAGCCCTCAGACCTGTTCTCCTCTCCATTCTCACTCTGGATTTAAATACCTGACTGTGTGCTGATGATAGCCAAATCAGCACACAGTCAGGACCACCTGGACCTCCCAGGTCTCCACCTGGTCCTCCCTTGAACTCCAGACTCACATATCTGACAGACTCGGCTCTCCCGCCACCTCCCTCCTGGGTCACGCCACCATGTCTGCAGCAGCTTCATGACCAACCTCTCTGCATCCATCATGTCCCTGAAAATATATTCTCAACACAGTGGTCCTTTCAAAACATAAGGCGGGTCCTGGCAGTCCTCTGCTCAAAACCCTCCTCTTCCCTTCTCTCAACAATGTCGACATCACACTAAGGCCTGCACTCCCCTTCCTGAGGTCCCGGTGAGCAGGGACCACCTGATGGTGGACACAGGCTCCCCCCACTGCCCTCAGCCCAGGGCAGGTTCAGGGGGCGGTTCCATCTCCACCATTGATTCTAGAAATGAAGGTGCAGGGTTTGTGGTGCCCTTTCTGGACATGGTCACCGCTTCCAGGGTGAATCAGTACTCTCTCCAATCAACAGGCATTATTTTTGTAAAAAAAAAAAAATCTTCTTAAAAGAAAAAGGAAGCTGAAAGCAGAAATCTGCCTTCCAAGAACTGGAACTGTGGCTGCCTGACTCTGATTCCCCAAGCCCAGCTCTCGGTGGGGCATCTGCACCTTTCCTAGGAATTCCAAATGCCAAATCCCCCATCCTGTGTCCTCTTCTTTCTCCAGCCCAGTGCTTTTGTCCCCGAGCTGACCTGGAGAGCCTGGGGTGGGGAGTGAGGGTAGATAGAAGAGCAAGTGTCCAGGAACCCCCCCGAGGGACCAGGCCACTGGGGTCTCCCACCTTCTGCTCTGGGTTTCCTTGGCTTTCACTGCTGGAGGCTTTGCGCATCTGAGGTTGCTATTGCACACGCGGCTGCTAACAGCCCATTGTTTCGATTTTTCCATATTACAAAGGATAACCTTGGCCCTTTCCAGGACAGCCACCTCAGGACCGGTGCCTGCCAGCAGACTGTGCCCCATCCTCCCCATGTTTGCTTGTAGACGCTTCAGTGCAAGGACACGTCTGGCAGACCGCTCGGGTTCTAACTTATTTTTTAATTACTAAATAATTCAGAGCCCTAATGACATTGCTGGATGGTTTATATAATTAAAAGGTAATTAGTAAAGACCTGTGGTTTTGACTGTGTGTTGAACTTGGAAATAATGAAGTACCAGTAGGGATGATTGATAATATCAACTAACAATTACTGGGCTCAGGACAGGCTGCAGAATTTGCGGGGCTCAGTGCAAAATGAAAATGCCGGGCTCCTTGATTAAAAATGAAGAATTTCATGATGACAGCAGAGTGGTAAACTAAGCATTGGGCCCTTCTGAGCACCAGGCCCTGCGTATATTCATAGGATGTGGCCCGTGACTGGGCACCGACCATGTAAGCCTTGAGGGTCCATACTTCATTCTCCCCAAAACCCTTCAAGAGAAAAACTTCTCTTATTTCCATTTTACAGATGAACAAACTGAGGCTTTTAGAGGTTAAGTTACTTGCAAAGTCACCCAACCCAACTAATAATCAGGAGAGCCAGGGTTCAATTCTAGGCAGTGAACCCAGAGCAACAATCCTCAAAGTGACAGCTATCTGTCTATATAGGAAAACTACCATGTGATAAAGCAATTCTACCCTGAGCATATATCTAAAATAAAACAAAAACACCAGTTCAAAGAGATCCATGTACCCCACGGTTCTTAGCATCATTATTTATAATAGTCAAGATATTGAAACAATCTAAGTGTCCATTGATGAACGAATGGATAAAGAAGATATATATACTCAATGGAATACTATTCAGCCATAAAAAAGAAATTTTGCCATTTGCAGCAACATGGATGGACTTGGAGAGTTTATGCTAAGTGAAATAAGTCAGACAGAGAAAGACAAATACTGTATGATATCACTTATATGTAGAACCTAAAAAATACAACAAACTGGTGAATAAAACAATGAAAAAAAGCAGACTCACAGATACAGAGAACGAACTAGTGGTTGGTTACCAGTGGGGAGGGGAGGGAGGGGAGATACAGATACAGGAGGAGTGGGAGATACACACTATTGAGTGTAAGAGGCGCTCAAGGATATATTGTACAACATGGGGAATATAGTCAATATTTTGAAAACTATAAATGGAGTGTAACCTTTAAAAATTGTATAAAAATTTTAAAAAATTAATAAAGAAAACCAAAAACCCCAGTCACAGTTTCACATGTCTGTGGGTTGATAGTTGAACAAACACACAGTAGGAAATGTACATGGTGGACCCAAATGGACTCAGTCTGGATAACCCAGCAGCAAATGGATAAGGTGGCCAAGCCCAAGCTCAGAGCAGCGTTTTGGATAATTGAATTCATGAAATCACATATTTTGGAAAGATCAAACAAGAGCCCAAAGATATCAGACCCGAGGCAACCTCAGTTCAACTACCTAAGAAGTCATCCAGTGGAAGTGCTTGAAGCTCGACCAGCCCACCTGTCAATGCCCGTAGCTTCACTGTTCAGTGTATCTCATGTGGTCCAAGGTCGAGGAAACTTAACGTTTTTATTCTTCAGAGTCATGTTTCAAAGTGCTCAGCTCTCGAGTTGATGGCTTGATAGAAACTGTTTTGCACCTGGGTGCCATTCAAACACTATGTGCACATGCTGTACCCAAAACAGTGAATCCATGGTGGAAGGTTAAATAAAAAGACAACAACTGGTTTGAGAACAGCAACTGATTCAATCATGATGATTAAATCATGGACCACCCCCCTCCCTGCCGCTCCTTGTCCTAGCCAGTCCCCTTCACATTTCCTTTCCAGGTTTCTCGTGACAACTCAGAAAGCCTGAAGCAGGACTACCCTTCTTCCCTGCAGATAGCCTACTGGCATTATCTGCAATTTCTACACCAGTCAAGTGTTGTTAGGGGAAGCAACTGCCTGAGAATATTCCTGTGGTTTTTATCTAATGGCGTCAACACATCTCTCTGCAGGATGTGTATGGGAAAAACATCACTGATCCAAGAGATGCCTCTTCCCCTCTAAAAAGGAAAACTTGAGACTCAAGTATAAAATCCAGCTGAATAATTTGCTTTCCAAATTAAGGGAAAGAGCCGGGATGTTTTGTGAAGTCATCAAACCTAATGTGGAGTGAGTGACATGAGAAATTCTGGTTAGGCTAAAAGGCCACTGAGATTTAAACCCACAGGTGAGTTTGCTCTTCCTTCTGGAAGGTGAAACAGAGGAATGTTGCTGGACCCCCTGTGTTTCCACCCATCCCCAGCTGGGGCGTCTAGAGGTGTGCTCTGAGGCTGCTTGCCCCCCTTACTCTCCCTGTCCAGAGGCCTTATTTCCTGGGACTGTGGATTTAGACACTGGTTTTAGTCTGAACTTAAGAGAATACCAGGTTTCAGAACAAATGTGGGTGTGTATTGTCTGTCTCTTTCTCTGGAATGCAGCAGAAGTTCATAAACTTAATTTGTTTGACATTTTGCAAGATAAAATACAAGTTGGAGAAGAGAAACTCAAAGAAAGAAAGGGGATCATGAGATTTTCTTAAAGAAAGCGTAAGTCAAAAAAAAAAAATGACTTACATCTGACAATATCCTCAATAGGAGTGATGGTTAAATGGTTTCATTTAGGGACTGAGCTCCTTTTGGGATTTCCTGTCTGCTATCAATCTGCATCGTGAGAACAAAAACCATTCAGCTTTGAACAGCTGAGGCCTGAGAAACAAAACGCAGCAAAATGCTAGTTTAAAACGAAGTAACCTTCAAGGATAATTGAATTATTCCTGTGCCTGAAGTTATAATGTCACATTGCATTGTGACAATTGCTGCGTTCAGAGGGATTTTTTTAAAAATTACCTTCCTTAAAGAGGAACAGAGCTAATAAGTATTTCTTATAATATGCTCATCTTCTACCTCTTTCCTTGAACTGTGACTTGAAATTCCAAGCAAATAGCTTTGTGGGATGGCAACGATTTATTTAGCGGCATTGTGAGTTGGGTGAGTGGCAAAGCAGGTTCGATACACAAACTCTCAAGAAGTTCCTGAATGGGTCAGCCTTCCCTCCAGCAGGCTTGCTGGTCAACCAGCCTCCTCCTTCAGTACAGCTCAGCCCCACAGCCAGGAGCCAGAACTGGCCAGGGTGATGGAAGGTGTTAACATCAGACCCTTGCCAAGAGCTGTGCCCAGCATCAGAAACTGGGGAACCTGTTTGTTCGAATCATGTTTGTTTGCTTGTATCTTTGCTCAGGTGAAATCGTATCAGGGCACCTAGAGTATCGAGTAAACTATGCCCACCACTGAGTCACAGAGGGAAAAGTAAAGGTGAGTAGGATGGGGGTCATGGGGTAGGAAGAAAAGGAAGGCCGAAGTGGCATGTTGGGAGGAGGTCAAGGGAATAGGGAGGGCCAGCACTGACCCCATTGTGGGGCTGTTTTCTTTCTCAGGCTCCCACTCTGACAATGGCGACCCTCCACGATGTCCTGATACGCTTAGCTGTGTCTTGCATACCACCTACGCCTGAATCCAGTGCTAGACTGTAAACTCCTTGAGGACAGGCACTGTCTATTGACCATCTTTCATGTTCACATATGGCTCTTCGGTAAGGTTTGTAGAAGGAATGACTGAGAAAGCAAAAGGAATCTGTTCTTCACAGCAAGTCAATTCAACAAACGTCGATTACCTCCTGCTGTGGGTGGATCGGCTACTGAGGGTTGGCTGAGTGCTGAGAGATGGGAGGAGAACAAGGACAAGACACCGTTCCTCCCCTCAAATTGGTCACAGTCCGGATAGGGTCATAGCAGGTTTATGACCAGCTCCACAGAAAATGTGTACAAGTCAGGGTGCTGACTACAGTTTCTTTTGAGGACAAGGCAGTGTGCGATGTCCCCAGAACAAAGTTGGGCTGCATTTTCAGACTGCAATAGCACTTGCATTCTCAATGGCTACCTAGTGATCCTCTGTTTAATACTAAGCTCTTAATTATGAGTTTTCCCTGCACCGGAACAAGGCAGCTTAGTGGCGGTGGTGAGGGGTCAGCTGTGACAAACATTGGCTGCTCTGACTCCACTACTGGGTCAGTTAAGGACAGGACAGCTTTAAGCTTATCGTGTCTTGGGTTCACCCAAGGTCATTTCCAGGTACAGGGAAAGACCTATGGTCCAAAATAACATCTCCTTCCCCCCTCCTAAAGTCTGGGCTCCATTGCTCATGGTTTAGCATCACAGACAAAGTGACATGAGAGAGCTCAAAGCAGAGTCCCAGCTGTTGGGAAAAATCAGTGCCTGCCTTACAAAGAGGTGTGTGTGTGTGTGTGTGTGTGTGTGTGTGTGCGCGCGCATGCACGCTTGTTGGGTTGGGAGGAAACACAGTCAGTACTTCCAGGTTGGATAAAACCATGTTCAACAAGAAGCGGAACTCTCCCAAGCGTGGATTTGAAGGTGACCTGGGTTTTGTAGAATTCGAAGCAGCAGCAGAATAATGTTTTGACTGATGTATAGGCTTCTTGGGGGTCCTGAAATTTATAGCTTTCCATTTCAAAAGGAAAAAATATAGGCATTGTCCATGAAAAAGGGGTCACACCAGAATTTGTCAAGCACATTGTATGCCACCTCCCACTTCTGGAGAGAAATAATGAAAGTCTTGGTTTGGGGGAAAACTCAGAGTCTGCTATACAGGGAGGGCTTGGGCCGCTCCAGGGCTACCGGTCAAGGTCATCGTCTTCTTACCACTCAAGGGAAGTGGGGAAGGTGGGGAGGATGGTCCTCTGGGTTTTAATTCTTCCCCCAAAAGTAGGCTTGGTTGGGAGCTTCATGGAATGTGATTCTTTCAGCTGAAGGTTTGCAATAGTGAAGGAAGAAGAAGGAAGTGTAGAATTAAGCAAGGGTTTTGAGTTCCATGTTCCATCAGTCCTTCAAGGTTGTCTGCAACAATTTCTTTTGAGCAAATATATTTAGATAATTGTGTGTTCAATGAAATAAGTGTTTTTACTTGGGTCTTTCCACTTGTGGAGTGTTTCCCAAGCTGGTTCGACTCTGAAATCTTTTTGGTGGGAAACACTGAGAGCTCACAGACCATGTGCTCCAAGGAAAACAGAGTGAGAACTGGCTCTAAGTTTTCAGAAGGCAAACTTCTTTCTATATTTTTTCTTTGCACTGACATTACAGACATCGAGGACCTCATCAAATCAATCAAAAAATGAGTGTGAAGGGAGAACAAAGGTCAAAATATTTTTTAAAGATCTTTAAAAATAATATCTCTGTCTTGCATACCAACAAGAATGCATTGATATTGTGAACATTTGTGATACACGTATTAATAGAGTCATTACCTCCCCCCAAAAAGGAATTCAGAGAACATATGGAGAAGAGCCCATGAGCAGAGGTGGCTCAGGAAGGAGGAAGGGTTTTAACATGAGAAGCTTGCTCTACTGACACCAATGAGGAAGAAGATTAAAAGCCACGACAGTTCATGAAAGTTTGAGTTACTTGAGTCAGTACCAGGAACTGAGCATCATGCTTGAGGTGCTTTGTAAATAAGACACCACTTTGTGTTTCAGAGTTTGCAAACTGCCTTTATGGATGGAATGTTTTGCAGGCCAGAAAGAAAAAGTAGTATCACACTGCTATAGTTGAGATGGATAACAAATGAGGACCTACTGTATAGCACAGGGAACTCTGCTCAATATTCTGTAATAACCTAAATGGGAAAAGAATCTGAAAAAGAATAGATACACGTATATGTATAACGGAATCACTTTGCTGTACACCTGAAACTAACACAACATTATTAATCAACTATGCTCCAATAATAAAAAAAAAAAGACGAGAAAACATTAAAAAAAAAAAGAAAAGAAAAAGTAGTATCATTATTCCTGAATCGTAGGTCCTGATGCAAATTCCTCAGGGCGTCTCTGGAGCCTGCGTGTGTACATGAGTAGGTCGTGTGTGCATTCATGTGTGTGCGTGAGTATATGGTATGTGCATGATTGTGTGGACATTTGTGTGTGCATGTGTGCAAGTTTGTGTATACATGTGCACCCATGCGTGACTATATATGTGTGTCTGTACGTGCCTGTGTGTGTTCACATGTTTTACACCCATGTAGGCCCTCCCTCTAGGTAGTAGAAATAAACTGCTTGGGTCCTGGTTTCCAGCTCTGTCTCCAAATAGCTGGGTCACCTTCCAGGAGTCTCTCCACCTCCCGTGGTCATTGGCAATTCTTGGAAATGTAGGCTTGCCCCGGATCTAGGGGTTGGCAAGCTTCTTCTGGGAAGGGCCAGCTGTTAAGTATATTATTCTTCACAAGGCACACGTAGTTTCCGTTGAATGTTCTTCTTTTTTTCCCTCAACTTTTCAAAACTGTAAAAGCCACTCTGAGCTCAGGCCTTGTAAAAAGAGGTGGTAGCGTGGCCTGGCATAGCTGAAGGACCCTGTAGATGACCCTTTTCAGCTCCAGCACGGCCGGCTCCCCTGGCCCAGTGAATCGGTTGCTGCCAAGGTAGATGTTTCACCCTCCTGCAGAGTTTGTCATCCGATGCTCCCATTTGACCAAGCGGTCAATACAGGGTGGTGGGGACACAGCTCTGATTCGGGGGCCGGGAGGCTGACACCCTCTGCCTCTGTTTCTGGAGGGAGGGTTGAATCCTCACTTTGCTCCCTAACTGTATGGCTTTGCCCAGGTCAGTTCACTTCTCTGGTTGCTTGGGTAACTGTGTTTGAAACTGTTCAGATTCCTTCTGGATATGAAATCGTGCAATTTACCCTTAGTGCTGCTTGAGAGCAGGGTGTTTTGAGTTCCCTTGTAGCTAAACACTCAGCTTGCCCAGTCCCTCCCACACTGCAGCCCCAGGGAGCCCTTGCCCGTGGTCCAGGCCTGGCCTCAGGACACCAGCCTGAAGGAAGCTGCCCATCTGCTGGAGGTCGAGCTGTGGTCCTCAGAGCCATCCCTCCTCCTTGGTTCACCTGTCCTTGTCTTTGTGATTCATGGGTTGTCCGTGGTAGAAAGATTTCCCTCAATGTTGGCATCTATTTAAAATGTCTATTTGTGTTTTTTTTACATCTTTATTGGAGTATAATTGCTTTACAATGGTGTATTAATTTCTGCTTTATAACAAAGTGAATCAGTTATACATATACATATGTTCCCATATCTCTTCCCTCTTGCGTCTCCCTCCCTGGGGCCACGTTGCTGCTTTGCAGGCAGAGAAACCTTTCTGCTCAGGGAACCGCTTGCAGGATTCTTGATTCCCAGCGTGTGTTGGCTGAGCGTGGGCTCGAGGTGTCAGAGCCAGACACCGTGGGCATGTCGTCCAGGCTCAATGAATGTATCTGCATCTCTCCTAAGAAAGCCTCTGGAAGTGCATGATGGCGATGTGGCTCTGGAGGTGGACCCAGGCA
The DNA here is from genome assembly GCF_963455315.2 of Globicephala melas. Lineage (NCBI taxonomy): Eukaryota > Metazoa > Chordata > Mammalia > Artiodactyla > Delphinidae > Globicephala > Globicephala melas. The sequence goes on along the minus strand of NC_083317.1, from coordinate 7,433,243 downwards.
CTCACTTGTTACTGCCCCAAAGTTCACAGGCTCTCTGGACAGACCCAGAGTTACTCGTGAACGAGTCTTGATCTCCATCCCGTGCCCCCCTCCCTGATCTCCTCTCCCATCTCTGCCTGCTTGCGTCCTCGGGGAGCATCAGCTCTCTTCCTTCCTCTTTCCTCTTCGGGCAGAGACCCAAGTGTCTGCCCTGTTGCCAGATTAACCTTCCAAAGGTGGCAGTTTGCTCACTGATATCACAAGTTTTCCTTTACTCAGAAAAACTTCACAACTTCCCAAAGCCAAAAGCAAAACCCCAACTTCACTAAAACCCAGACGTCTATACTCTCCTAGTCTCCCATCTGCGTCTTTATTTTTATCTCAGAAAGTCGTCAAAAATAAAGATGTCTGGATTTCATGCCTGGTGCCTGGGTTCAATTGGTCAGAACTGGGCCCAGTTACTGGGCTGAGAACCACAGCCTCCAGGAAGCCTGCTCAAACCCAGCTAGTCTCATCAGCCCTTGAATTTGCTAAATGACAATGCGTGTTACTTCAAGAGTCAGAATAAAATAGCGAAGGCCATTAATTATAGAGGTTCCCCCCTCCCGCCCCCACCATGCCGCACAGCATATGGGATCTTAGTTCCCTGACCAGGGATCGAACCCGCCCCCTGCACTGGAAGCATGGGGTCTTAACCACTGGACCACCAGGGAAGTCCCTAGGTCACAAATGATAAATAATCCAAACTACACCATGCACCCTCTTGCCTCTCAGCCTCCTGCTGCTGCACAGCTTCCTGCTCTCTTTTCTCTCTGTTATTCTTCCATGTGGGCCTAGAGTTTCTCATCCTCAGAGAAACCTTCTTCCAATTCCAGTTCATCCCTGGGTCCCTAAGCACAGCAGAGGATGCCATGTGTTGGATTCCATCCATCCAGCACATCCACTCATCCTGCCTGTCCCATCCCCAACTTGACCGCCCCTGGAGAGCTTGGCGGAGGGATGGATCAGAATTAATTCTGAGTTGAGACCTGGTTCTTAGAAAAGGTCCCTTCTGTACACACAGCAAGGCTTACTGAGTCCTACTTTCAGGGTGGGACCGGTGGGGAGCGGAGGGAAAGTTTTGAAACAGGCACAGTGGGGTGATATACCACTGAAATCTTAAAGACATGGACAAAGGTGTCAGTGTCTTGTGGTTGGCAGAATTCCATGGTGGTCCCCCAGATCCCTAACCTCTGGTGCCCACACACCTCTTCCCAGTGATCCATTCAAATGCTAACCTAGATGCTTCTGTGAAGGGATTTTGCAGATGTAATTAAGATCTGAAATCAGTTGACTTTAAGGGAGGGAGATGATCCCGGGTGGGCCTGAACTAATCAGGTGAGCACTTAATAGAGATTGGGCTCCTCCTTACAGGAGAGATTCGAAGCAAGAGAAGGATTCAAGGCTGAGAGGGCGCATGGACAGGGCTACATGGCAAGGAACTGTGGGCAGCCTTTAGGAGCTAAGCGCAGTCCTGGGCCTGCAACCAACAGCCCTAAAACCTCAAGGAAGCAAATTCTGTCAACAACCATGTGAGTTTGCAAGAGGACCCAGAAAGGACTGCAACCCCTGCAGACACCTTGATTGGAGCCTTGTGGAACCCTGAGCAGAGGACCCCACTAGGCTGCACCTGACGTCCAACCCCCGGAAACCATGGTATAATAAAGGAGTGACGTGGAAGCCTCACAGTTTGTGGTAATTTGTTAATTGCAGTAGGACCACTGCATGATTTCTCCTCTCCAAAACACGCTTTCTCAAGACCATTTCCTTTGTGATTTATTAATACTCTGCCCCCGCCAGGCTCAGGAAGTCCTGGCAGGGCTGCCATCTCCTGGCAGATGAAATGACAAGAGGGGCAAGTTTTGTTATGGATGAGACATTCTCCAGAGCTGAGTGGGGTGGAAGGAAAGGGGATCCTAGGTACATTCTAAGAACTCTTTTTGCAACCTGCTGCCAAAATTCCTAACGTGTTGGCTGCAATCCTCCGAAAAATTGAACAGAAAAGTTCAATAAAAAAAGACTCTTTATCTTTTTTTATCAAGAGCTTCAAGGGAACCGAAGTCTACATCAGAGACAAGGTTATGTTTTAAATAATGGACTAGGATGTGTGGTTGCCCACCTGCTTACTGCGATAGCCTTTGTTCCCCAGTCCTGGGTGGTGACACCTGGGCACCATCCCTAGTGTTCCCACCCTGCCTCTGACCAGTGGCTTTTCCCTGAGAGCAAGAGCAGAGGGTCAGGGATAATGTGGTCATGGGGGTGGGTCATCTGGGTCTTTTCAAGCTTCTTGAAGCATCTCGTGTAATTACAACTAACCTGCCTCAATTTCAAATCCAAAGGCAACATGATTAATATCCTCTAAAAATAGTCAGTGAAAGGCACTTTTAATAAGGCGTCACACATGCAGGCTACTTTTAAATATAACCTATGATTAAGTCTGAGGATATACCCACTGGAGGAAGCTGGAATCGAGAACCTGTCCCAGCAGAGGGGGAGCTGCCAGCCGCTCCACTGTTGCCACTTTGTTGCAGTTCAGCCTCCTTCAAAGTCTAACTCTCACTCTGGTCTCACAGCCATTTCTAGAACCTCTGGCTTATGCTCCTTGAGGGCTGGAACTGTGACTTTTGGGGGTCTTATTCCCAGTCCCAGCACTGTGCCGGCACACAAAAAAAGCCTCATGGTATGTTGATTTAATTAGTTAAAATTCACTATTTTTTTCCCCTGCCAGATCCAACCTTGGGCTTCTGATTCTTTCCTGAATTCTACTCTCTCTCTGTCCAGCTTGATGGACAGGAGCATGGACCAGCCCCACCCCCAATCACTCTCACCCACAAAGCAGTTTCCTCCATGCCCACCCTCTCGAATGAATACTCTCACATTCCTGAGGTTGTTTGAGGGCTCAGCGTGGTCTCCTTTTGACCCAGGAGTTTCTGACGCCCATGGCCCAGATTCTTGCGGAAGTTCTGTGTGTGGGAAGCTTCCAAGGTCAAAGAACTCTTAGGCCAACTTTGTAGGGCTACAGTAGGATTATCCTGTTTTATAATCATGCCTTACCCCCGAGTCAGCATGGGATCCTGTGTTTACTAAGACAACCTCTCCCTCAATTATTCATCACAGGTTGGCTTGTTGAAAAACCAAGCCCCATTCAAGTTTGGTTATACTTTCCAGTGGATGCTGTCACCATTCACTTATCAAGTCTTTCTTAAGCGCCTACTCTATGTCAGGTACTGTTCCAGGTCCTGGGAACACAGCAATGAGCAAGACAGAGTCCTACCCTCATGGAGCTTACATTTTGGTGGGAGATCAAAGCAGGAACTAATAGCTGCATATTATAGGTGTAAATTTCAGGAGATAGTATGTGCTATAAATTAAAGGGTGTAAGAAGATTAAGAGTAATGGGGTGGTTTTAGGGTGGGATTCCCTCTCTGATGAGATAGAAAGCACATTTCTTTGAGAAGAAATAAGATGCACATTTCCTGGGGAGGGGGGGAGAATGATGTAGGCAGAGAGAACAGTAAGTGCAAAGGTCCTGAGGTTAGAAGTAGCTCGACTTCAAGCACTTCACCACCTTAATGCATCGATGATTTGGATACAGCTTCTCTTTTCTTTCCCCCTGGAAATACAGGAGGAAAGTCAGGTGAACTGGGATAAAGCAAAGGAAGGCAGTTGTGAGGAAGGTTAGAGTCCTCCACTTATTTGACCATAAATGGTAGCCCCAGCTGGGCAGTTGGTGTTTTGGAGCTGTGTGGGGCTGGGCCAGCCAGAGCAAATGTTCGTCTTGTTGCTGCTGTGGCTGGATGTCTGAGGACTGAGCAGAGAGTCTGGGGAAGGGCTTGGTGGGGTCCACGGAAACTGGGATAGGCAGTCTGCACTCCTCTTGTGACAGGCCTGTGAGGACAGGGCTGGCTTCTCTGACTCAGCAGTGTTGATGCTGGGGATGGTGAAAATGTTGCAGGCAGCTTCTCTACAAGGTGAGATTTTAGGGTGCCGGTAAACTTTTGTGATCCCCTCTAAACACCTCATTGCCTCCCAGCTCCTGACGCCCCCCCACTCTGGCATCCTCATAATTCCTTTTTGCCCTTAGCTTTCCCACCCTTCAATCCACAGGTGAAGAAGGCTCCTCAGCCCAGGGAAGGGTGACAGAAAAGAGCACTGCAAGTCAAATGGTGGCATTCTTGGCTTTGACCTCCAGAACAGTCTTGGGAGCCAGGGTTTTGGAATTCAAGAGCTGGACAGACTTTTTTTTGTGAGTTCTCCCAAGTTTGGCTTCAGGTACCAGGCACAGAGCCTGGGGAGCCTGGGAGAGCATAAAGCCTATACACTCCTGAAGAGAGGAGAGAAGATGTGATGACAGAGCAGCTGTTCTGTCTCCCAAAAGGAGACAAGAAACCTTACACTGGCGGCGGGGGGGAAGGTGGGAAGACTTGGCCAGGTGAGAGGAGAGTGTGGGGTCGCCCCCCAGCTGTCTCCTTGAAGCTGGAAGCCTGGAGGGGACAGGGGATGAGTTTGGGGACCACAGTGCAGAGGAGACTTGCAGCTAGCTTGCTCATGTTTGGCCCAGGGAATTGCAAACCTGTTTGAGATCCTGGCATCTAGACCTAGACCAGCATTGGGAGTTGGATGGTCCAGAGGCACGTGGGCTGGCAGAGACCACAGGGCTAGGAGGAGGAGCCAGGTCCTGTGGGGACCAGACAGCTGATGGAGTCGAGACCTAGGGCATCACTGTGCCAACCGCCCCACTCCCCCTGCCAAGCACACATGCTCTGCAAGGGAGTGGGGAGCAGCATGTGGGCTCAGGCCCCTACACAGACGTAAATCATAAGGGACTGAGTTTACTGTCAACTGGCAAGAGTTTTCCTGCTACTTCCCATTCACGGGGGCTCGTGTGGGCTCAGGTCTAGGGAAGTGGACTTTCTCCTCTGAACGCTTTAAGTTTAATTAATTAATTAATTAATTTTTGGCCGCGTTGGGTCTTCGTTGCTGCGCGTGGGCTTTCTCTAGTTGCGGCGAGCAGGGGCTACTCTGTTGCGGTGCGCAGGCTTCTCATTGCGGTGGCTTCTCTTGTTGTGGAGCACGGGCTCTAGGCACACGGGCTTTAGTAGTTGTGGCACATGGGCTCAGCAGTTGTGGCTCGTGGGCTCTAGAGTGCAGGCTCAGTAGTTGTGGTGCACAGGCTTAGTTGCTCCGCGGCATGTGGGATCTTCCCAGACCAGGGCTTGAACCCGTGTCCCCTGCACTGGCAGGCAGATTCTTAACCACTGCACCACCAGGGAAGTCCACTTTAAGTTTTAGGATGGTGAGATTTTTACTGCGATTTCTTACAGGTTATTTCAACAGGCAGAAAAGCCTTCCATTTCACCAAGAGAAATAAGGCTCAATGGGTGACAAGCTCACTGGAATACCCATGTCAGGGTCCTTGGAGAAGGTGGTCTAACGCAGAAGGAAGGGCCAGAGCGGGATGGGGGCAGAGCTGTGAGAGATAGAGTTTTGCTCAGGGCTGGCTGACTCTTGAGAGGAAGGTTCTTGGATAGTGTATCTGTTTCCTAGGGGGCTGCTGTAACAAAGTACCACAAGCTGGGATGGCTTAAAACCACAGAAACCTAAAACCTTATGGCTTAAAACCTTAAAGCCCTAATAGTTGTGGAGGCCAGAAGCCCAAAATCCGGGCGTTTGCAGAGCCAACTGAATGCTCTAGGGGAGAATCTGTTCCATGCCTCTCTCTCAGCTTCTGGTGTTGCCGGCCATTCTTGGCATCCCTTGGGTTGTAGACACATCACTCCAGTCTCAGCCTCCATCTTCACACGGGCTCTTCCCTCCCTGCCATCCCATCACCTTCTCTGTTCTTATAACGACACCTCTCATATTGGATTAGGGCCCGTCCTCATGACCTCATTTTGACTTGATTATGTCTGCAAAAGCTATTTCCAAATAAGGCCACATTCACAGGTACCAGGGTTAGGACGTCTGCATGTCTCTTTTGAGGGACACAATTCAATTCACGGTAGTGAATTAGGTTGCAGAAACCCATTTGTTTTGTTGGCTTCCTGGTCGGATGCTGGGTTTAGAGAAATCAGATGGCAGAACTTACCTCTTTCTCAAAGGTGATTTATACTCTATTCACATTTCTAAGGCAAAGAGTTGAGACCTATACATCTGTTCATAAACTCTCCAGGAAAGGCCCCTTTCTTTCTGAGAGTAAGGAACTGACAGCACACAATCCTTCTGCTTCTAGGCAGCCGCTGCGGCTCTAGAATCCTGACCTGGTGAGATGTGCAGGTCTGTACAGCACACCCACCCATGATTGGGCTCACACCTCCTGTAGGTGAAACTCACCCTGAGACTTCTGATTTCTGGGGGCTGAAAAGAACCATGCGTAATAGGTGGCAACTCTTTGTGTCAGAAGGTTTCCCCCGCACGCCCCGCCGACATGGCAAGCACGCCACGTTGGTATAATTCGGGAGAACGCCAACTGTAATTCTACCCACCTCCTCCACACTCCAGCGAGCAGCAAACAAAACAAACGCCACGTGAAGCTGGAACCTACTGCCTTTTCCCCCCAAAGCTTTGCAAAATCGAATATAGCAAGATGGCGTACGGGGACAACTTCATAAACATGTTTCCTGTAAAATAATGTGTATTGAAAGTCTGGTGAGAAATTCAAGAAATTTCTCCCTGAAGTTAAACACAAGGAATTCTGAGGGTATATACCCTGATCTCTTGACTGTAAGTAAATAATGTTCAATTATCCTAGAAAGGTGAGTTATAGACAGAATAAGAGGAATGGAAAGCACAGGGCAGGAGATTTTTCTCCTTTTTTGTTTTTATAGAATAGTTTCATAGGCTGGACCTCTCAGCAGGATACTGAAGAGACTAAAAGGTGAACATCGCTTTTACTGAAGCAAGTTAGTAGGTTAAGGGAACTCACATCCACACACACAGTTTCTCTCCCCCCCCTCTCTCTTTCTCTGTCCACTCTGCACAGTATGTCATTTTAGTTGTAGCAAAAATACCTTTTATATATTGATCAAAATTTGGCCCCTGACTTATCAAAGGTTCATACTAGCTGGAAAACCAAGGATTTTTAAGCATCGCTTACAAATGTGTCTCTAAAAGTTACAAATAAAAAGCTTTAATGCATATTTTAATTTTGTAAAAGGGAGATTGATAGATCGATTACTTGTATGCTGTTTGGATAAGAGAAACTGTTTTCACAGTTTCTTATACCAGATGAAAGCTAGAAATACCCTTGGGGGCCCAGGTTGCAATGTTTTTTTATGCTCCCACCTACCACCTCCTTCCATGGCTGCTACTTTACGCATTTTAAAGGTTTGAATATCCAAATACAAAAGCTGATAATTTAAGATAAGTGCCTCAGCTCTGTATTTTGACCTTTTTGCTGTTGTCAGTGGTGGTGGTGATGATAGGGGATGGTGATGCTGTGGGATGGGGAGGGGATAGTGGGTGGAGGGAAGGGGGATATCCATCACATGACTTTTAAATGGTTCTAGGGAATAAGAAAAAGGTAAAAGATTTTCACGTTGGGAGTTTCAATGCTTAATAATTTTCAGGTATGTTTTGAAGGCATCTGATGGTTATTCTTTAAACTAATGGTTCTCAACCCTGGCTGCCCAGTAAAAGCATGTGGGGAGCTTTGAAAACATACAACGCCGAGGCTGCTCCCTGCTGTGATTCTGATTTAACTGGTTTGGGGTGAGGAAGAGATGTGGATATATTTTTAAATCTCCTCGGGAGATGCTGATGTGCACACGGGGTGTTGAACCACTGCAGGTCAAACAGAGCATCCCAATCAGGCACAGGTAACAGAGGGGGACTCAGGTGGTGCTACCTCCTCTGAAGGGACAAGCTTGTTGTCTAACTGTTCAATAATAAAGCCACCCACTTCATTTCTCTTTTTTCATTGAAGTATAACTTCATTTCTTATTATTTACTATAAGATATTATAAAAATTTAGGATGGGACTTCTCTGGTTGGCGCAGTGGTCAAGAATCCGCCTGCCAATGCAGGGGACACGGGTTCGAGCCCTGGTCTGGGTTGAGCCTGCGCTCTAGAGCCCGTGAGCCACAACGACTGAGCCCGCGTGCCACAACTACTGAAGCCCACGCGCTTAGAGCCCATGTTTCACAACAAGAGAAGCCACTGCAATGAGAAGCCCGTGCACCGCAATGAAGAGTAGCCCCCGCTCGCCAAAACTAGAGAAAAGCCTGCACGCAGCAACAAAGACCCAACGCAGCCAAAAATAAAAATAAATTAAAAAAAAAATTTAGGAAAGGACACAGAATAACCAAGCTCTCACTCCAGATTTAATAATGGATATTAGTATTCTGCAATATTTCTTCTGTATCAGTTTTGAAAATGTGGCTTTTAAAAAATATCTGGTAAGTATGGATGGATTGAAAAATGTGGAATATATTTGGGCAAATGTACTTAGAAGCCATGCTGCTCATTTAGAGCCCTTCTATTTTAGTATACGTCAGGAAACTGGGTAGAGGCAATGGTAGAGACTAAAGGCTGGGCAAAGATGGGGAGACAAGATGAGAAAAGGGGTGCAGGATGGGCCTGAGGCTTAGGATGTCTAAGGCAACCACCAGTTTGTCTACTGCTGGTCCTAACAATGGCTTACAATTTTTTTTTTTTTTTTTTTTTGCTGTACACGGGCCTCTCACTGCTGTGGCCTCTCCCATTGCGGAGCACAGGCTCCGGACGCACAGGCTCAGCGGCCATGGCTCACGGGCCCAGCCGCTCCGCGCCATGTGGGACCTTCCCGGACCGGGGCACGAACCCGTGTCCCCTGCATCGGCAGGTGGACTCTCAACCACTGCGCCACCAGGGAAGCCCATGATATTTTTATTAAGGAGTTTTTTTAAGAAGAAATTACAGTTCAGGAAAGTGAGCACTCCCAAGAATTTTCCCTTTCTTTGTCACTCATCTGGTTCCTTCCACAGCTTTGCACCAAGTTCCTGGGTATTCTTTTGATCTTGTCCCCCTTTTTGCAGAAACATGGTGATTTCTTTGTTCAAAACCTGCACCAATACACCCTTGTGTAACTGGCTACTTGTGTGGTCTGTGCCCCATGGCAGAGGGAGGGCTTTCTTTGCTCCGCTCTGCTGACTGCCCTTCCATATGCCTTTTGACATTTCTTTCCAACAAGTACTACCTTGGGTTCTGGATTAGATTCCTAGGATAGCAACTGAAGTTTCCTTGGTCCTTCCATTTAGAGATGTTTATTTTAAAAAGATTGTAAAGGGTAGAATTTACTTCTAAAATACTTCAATAAATAACCTCTTCCAAGTTTCTCTAACTCCCTTTGGCAGAGACACGCTATATACATAACCCAGAGCCGTGTCCAAAATAGACGTAAAGAAGCAGAGCTGGCCTCTTCCTCTCTCTTTCTTCTCTCGGATCCTCGTCAACATCATGCCCTCCAAAATCTTAAACTGATCTGTTAAATTATAGTGTAATCAAAACCCTTTACCACGTTTTAACTTCAGGAAGCCTTGTGATCTTTGCTTAACCACTCAGAAACAAAACAAAAGAAAACAGAACAAAAACCAAAGACATAAAGGAGATGACCTGGGAAGCCTGGTTCTAGAAGCGGATTATTCATCCTTCCTTGATGTCTGTCTAAACTCGTAAAGGGAACAAGGCACTCGGCGAATCAGTGGAAGTTACTCAGAGCCCTGCAGCATCAGCATCACCAGGGAGCTTGTCAGAAATGTAGGACCCCAGGCTCCAGCCCAGACCTACTGAATCAGAATCTGTATTTTAGTAAGAGACCCAGATGGTTCCTGAGCACGTTAAAGTTTGAGAAACATGAACCCATCACACAGAATCAACACTTGGACCCCTTGACTCCCATGGGCAATATTAATTTAACTGCCTAGAAAATCTGGCTTACAACTTTCAAGACCCTTCTTAAGTAGTTTAAGGAAAATAAAGCAGCAATATATCGACATTTTCTCCAACTTTCTTTTGTTAGCACTGGAGCGATGATTCCCATTGCATGTTTTTCAAAAGAACCTAGAGAATATCACTTTATTTTAAAACTGTGTTCACAGTATCCTGTTTACTATTTTCTAACTAAAATTACATATGCCAAATAAGGAAGAGAAGCACACACAACTTCGAATTATGCCAAATCAGCTTCTTTCTGAATCCCGAGTTAACGGTCCTGGCATTTAGACATGAGGAAGAGAAGGGATTTTCTTAAAGGTTCATGAGGCAACATGGCTTTGTCCCCAAAGACCCACAAGATCAAGAACCACAAGTTCAGCTGCCGCAAAATGGGAAGAACCTAGAATCAGCCAGGATAGAGTGGGAACCTGGCCATCTTAATAAGATCCCATTAATAGCTCTTTCAGAATGTCTGCTCCTACTGCAGAAGCATTAGCACTCTTAACTAGAGCAGGCTTTGTTTCTCCCGAAGACAGCCTCCCTGCTTTGAAGACGGCAACCCCTGTCCCCACACCTCCTCCCCAGGACTCAGCATCTCTATCCCCACTCCCGCCTTCCACAACCTTCCTGAGGTGCTGACCTTCCCCCCTCCTGGAGGTCATTCTTTGGACAGTGTCTGTGGTTAACAGTGAACAGCCCTCTCTGCTTCCATCTCTCCCATCGCCCTGTAACATCATCCATCCTCCAATGGCTCCGTGAAGGCAGGGGGAGTTGTTGGAGGGAGGGGATCAGGGACAGAGGGGCTGTGAGGCGGAGACCAAGGGCGTCAGAGACCCACCCTAAGCCTGAAAGTGGTACCCTGTTCCAGTTGCCTATTTTTTTTTTTTGTGGTACGCGGGCCTCTCACTGTTGTGGCCTCTCCCGTTGCGGAGCACAGGCTCCAGACGTGCAGGCTCAGTGGCCATGGCTCACGGGCCCAGCCGCTCCGCGGCATGTGGGATCTTCCTGGACCGGGGCACGAATCCATGTCCCCTGCATCGGCAGGCGGACTCTCAACCACTGTGCCACCAGGGAAGCCCCCAGTTCCCTATTTTGAAAGATGGAAACTCAGGGTGAAGTCTCAGTGTAGAATCTTGAAGTTTCTCAGGGTAAAGTCATACTCCTAAAACCAGGACTGTTTCCATAAGTTTGTTTTCTGCATCTGTAACTCTGTTTCTGTTTTGTAGAGGGCATAAGGTGGGGGGAGAGATAAGTTGGGAGATTGGGATAGGCATATACACAATACTATATATAAAATAGATAACTAATAAGGACCTACTGTATAGCACAGGGAAACCTACTCAATACTCTGCATATGGGAAAAGAATCTAAAAAAGAGTAGATATATGTATACGTATAACTGATTCACTGTACAGCAGAAACTAACACAACATTGTAAATCTACTATACTGCAATAAAAATTAAAAAAATAAAATAAATAAAAATAAAACAAAAATTAAAAATTAAAAAAAAAACCGGACCGTTTCTCTCAAATGTCAGAGAAGTTCCTGTTGGTCCGTAAAAACTGCTGACGTTTCCGAAGTCCTTTGGGATGGCCAGTGATGTCACACATCTGTTTTCACTTGAAAGAATAAAGCTCGTGTGGGGCTTGGGGCTTCTTACCAGCCTGACTGTGGGCTTGCTTGTGGTCATGCCTCTGTTGGGTGGTGCCTGGTGCGTTGGGTGGGAGGTGTGCATTTCTCATGGGTCATGAAAGTGCAGAGGTGACCTTTCTTAAGCCCCAAGGTGAACCTGGAGACCACAGCATGGCTAGGAGGGCAGGACCCTGCCCTCCCATGTCCTGGAGGAGACTCAAGGGTGGCATGTGGACCGGAGGTGAACAAATTCTCCGAAACCTTGTGGGAACACTCAGGGTTTCTCTCTGGCAGGAGCTGGTGTCTGTCAGGGGAACAGAAAAGCTGACAGCCTTCGGGGAGAATCAGCCAGGGTCCCAGAGGCAGTGGGGATACCACGCTGGCAGACACATCCCTGCCAAAAACAGAGGCGTGCAAAGGCAGTGCCTGGAGCACAGGATTTGCCCTTTAAAAAGGAAGAGAAGAGGCAAGTGTCTGGTGCCAGGACCGCTGGGAATTCATCTCCTGCCCAGGCTCTCTCCGAGGAAGGGACAGCAGGCTGGGATGAATCACAAAGCCAGCAGGGAGCTGGTTCATGTGAAAGCCCAAGATTTGCCTGCAGGAACTCACACTGGCTCCTTCATCTTGCTAAGGGATTTAAACCGTATTTCTAAATGCTGGGAAGACAGATTTGGAGAGAACGGGGTTCTCTCCTCTCTAGGAAGCTGATTTGGGTTGGAAAATCTTTTGAAGGCAGCCCTGCAAGGAAGCCTGGTCTGCTGTTACCTTGCAGACCCCTGGTTGGGGTGTGGGCCCCCATCCTGTCTCTGTGTTCAGCCATCCCCAAGGGGCTGCCCAGCGAGGAGGGAGAACAGTAAGTCAGTCACAGGATTGTGTGAGGGCAGTGACTCCTGTGACGTCCACCTCCATGCTGGTGAAGCCGTGGGGAAGGGGAGGAGAAGCCCAGTCGGGGTCGCCCATGGCAGGAGGGATGACCTGCAACATCAGCTGAGGGCCTGCTCACCTGGAACCCACACGCATAGGTTTCACGTCCACTCTCATGCCCGGTGAGAAGCCCTGAGATGTAGATCACATGGAAACGGCTTCAGGGTGTGGTTTTGGCGGAAGTGGGGTCAGCTCGGGGCACCAGGAAATGGTGGATCTAAAAATAAGCTCTGTTATTCCTCACAATTGCCCGTCTCACTGACAAATTAAGTATTGCTGCTGATATTGCCTTTAGATAAACACAAGTATCATTTTTCTAGAAGCAAATTTGTCCCTTCCGCTGCCTTGCCTAAAATCTTGCTTTGGCTTTCAGTTGCCTCTGGGATGAAAACTAAGGTGCTTCTGGTGGCACACCGGGTCCCTGTGGTTTGGCCCTTCACCCCGTCTTCAATCCTCTCCCCTGGCTCCCTCATCCCGCCAAGCCCCTGTCCTTCCCCACGGCCACCTCCGATTTCCCGAGTTCATCGCGGGGGAAAGCTTGGCTCCTAATGCTGGGCTCCATCAGAGGTCTTTCACAACTGCCCCTCACCCATCTCGGGGACAGGGATCCCACACCCACCAGCACTAGAGTTGTCATATTCTCTCCACCCCTTAGTGGGAAAAGCCCTTGAGTGGTACTGCAGCACCTAGGACCCAGTAGGACCCAATCCCTGTTTGCTGAGGGAGTGACGATCAAACGAGATTGTAGATGGGAAACCACTTCCTGTGCTGGAGCTCATGAGAAAGTTTAAGGGAAGATTCCTATTATTATCATAGAGTGAACCTTGAATGCTGGGCTGTGTGCACTGGCTGTTGTGGGTTCTTCACCCTGGCTGCCCTTTTAAATCATTTGGGAGGCTCTGAAGTGGTACGTGTGTGTGTGTGTGTGTGTGTGCGCGCGCGCGTGTGTGCGCGCACCACAGACCTGTTGAATCTGTGTGGCTGGATGGCCAAGGTTGTCCAGAGCATCGCTTGTTTGAGTATCTTTGGCTGCTGATTCAAGCCTGGTTCTGTTGTCTTTCCTTAGAATGGTCATCAGATTTGCTCCAGAGTCTTTACTGGTCATGGAAAATTCCACTCCAGATCAGCCACTGCAAAATGCCTTTTGAGAGCTGTTCCCAGTGGATTTCATTTCTTTTAAATTTAAAAAATGTCAATAATGCGCTACTAGGTTTTTTTTCTGTTTTTGTTTTTTGTTTTTTTGCTCTAGAAAGGCATTGTGGATGGAGAAGATATTTCCTTCTAAGCCCCAGTCTTACCATCTGTAAAATGTGGGTAAGTCACTAGATATCAGAGACACTGGAGAAATTGAATTGTTAAAATATCTATGAAATTGTATTTTTTTAAATAAAAGACATAGCCAGGGAAAGAGATTCCTTTTTCTATTAGCTTACATATAATTTACAGATGTTGATGACAATTGTTATCTTTTCGCTATTTCTCAGTTGAAGTTTCAAATGCATACAAAACTTTTAAATATCCTGTTTTGATAAGAAAGCATTTTTCAATGTTTTAAAATAAGACAGGTAAAAATCTCACATAGTAAAAAAAAATTTTTTTCCTTCTGTTAAAAAGCAAAAACCTTCAGCCGTCAAATGAATGTACTTTTCTTAGGTTTTAAGGGGGATATCAGCTAATAAAGGGAGACATGACTCCATCTACTGAGATATATTATGCTGACTTGCTCCTGGGTTGGAGTGGAATGATGGGGGCAAGAGGAAGGGATTTTTTTTTTGGCTCTGCCCCACGGCTTGCAGAATCAGTTCCCAGGGCCAGGGATCAAACCCTTGCCCCCTACAGTGGAAGTTTGGAGTCCTAACCACTGGACTGCCAGGGAAGTCCCTGGAGGAAGGGATTTTTATCTTTTGTGTATAATGTCAGCAGAAATCATGGCACCTCTTTAATGATATTCTTACACATGTGAAACTAATAACAGTTTATGAACTCAGAGGGAAAAACTCAGAGCCATGGTAGTCTACTATGGCCAAGTAGACTACAAAAGCTATTGCTAAGAAACTGCCCCTAGCTGGATAGTTCTTCTCTCTTTCTCCCTCTCTCCCCACCAACTCCCCTTTCTCCCCATCCCTCAAGTCTACAAATTATAAAAGTATTTCAATAAGTTAATATACTACTACAGTGTTGCTGAATCTCTTAAAATCGCTTCTAAAGGACCCATCTTGGACACTCCTGGCCAGTGTGAATGTGGATTGAAGAGTGGACCTTGGCTGTTGAAAGAGCAAAGGGGAAAGAGTTCAAGGCCAGAGGCCTGGAATCCTGACTCTGACTACAAATCGTGGTGATCACCTACCCATGTGAACTTGGGTTTGGTTCGCCATCTGCCAATGGGTCAACAGCGTGTGCCATTCCTTGGTGGGCTCTTGTGAGGATCAGTTGGCTTAATGATTGGGATATTATCTCTGAAATTTGTATCAATCATCTGAGTTCCACCCTAGGAAAGTGTTTGCCCAATGTCCAATGTTAGTTCCTTCTTTCTAACTGGCCCAGTCATGTGGCCGAATGGCTCAAGGGGTCGCAGGTTCTGGCAGCTGAGACAGATCTGGTCCAATTCTTTAAATGATCTTGCATCTGGCTCGCTTGCTTATGTGGTCAGTGGGTCAGTGGACTGGACCTCTGGTAGAATGTAAATAGGGGCAGCCTTTCTGGGTGGCAATTTGGTTGAATGTTGTAAGAGCTTTAAACCAAAAATGTGGACCCTTTTACCCAGCAATTACATTTCTAATAATTTATGCTAAAGAGGCATTCTCAACTGGTGTGTACAAAAATGCTTATAATAGTAGTGTTGACAACACAAAAAGGAAAACAACCCAAATGCCCAAAATAAAGATGAAAAAAAATTCACAGTAAATAAGTTTTAGAATTACTTACAATGTAGCCGTCACAACTATATATTTATTCAACAATATTGCGTACCTATTATGTGCTGGGCAGTGCTTGGGATGCTAAGGATGTGCCAATGCAGTGGTTAATTTTATGCATCAACTTGACTGTGCCAGGAGGTGCCCAGATCAAACGCTATTTCTGGGTGTGTCTGAGGGGTTGTTCTGGGATGAGATTTACATTTGAGTCAGTGGCCTCAGCAAAGTAGATTGCCCTCCCCACTCGAAGTGGTAGACATCATCAAATCCATTAAAGGCCTGAATGTAACAAAAGGTGGAGAAAGAAGGAATTTGCCCCTGTTTTCCCCGCCTCACTGCTTGATTGGAAGATCTCATTCCATCCTATCCTGAGTTCAGATTAAGATGCACATTATCAGCTCCCTTGGTTCTCAGGCAACTACCGATCATGTTAAAGGGATAGCCGGGCGGGCCGTCGGCAAGGTGGTTAGAGTGCAGGGACTGAGTCCCACAGCAGAAGGGAGTAAGGTCAAAGACATCTACAATCTGCTCCTAGTTACTGACTTGGGAAGAAGCTGATGATGTATCATCAGGTAAGAAAAGAGCACAGCAAAATAGTGTATACTAAAAACAGTGATCCGGTTTGAGTTACAAACATAAATAAACTCATATATTTACTGTACATGCTACTTCGTTCCCTCTTTTCTTTCTCCTTTCTCCCTTCCTTCCTGCTTGCTGCTTTCCTGACTTTTTTTTTAAGCTTATTTGAATCTTTACAGTTTTCTACATTGAATGTAACTTACTGGTAGAATGAATAAGGGAGAAATGCCCAGGTAAAATAAATTGACTGTATTTTATTATCTTTAGTCAAGCTGTCTGAGCAGAGGTTTCATTACTCTCAAAATTTGTTTAGTTTTCGGAATTAGCTATAAACATTCCTGGCTTTGTAGAAAGGTTCAAACAATGGGAGAGTTAAAATTGTCCAGTTACTTTAAAGGTGAGTGTTATCTCAGGGAAAGAGAAGTTTGGTTTCCAGAAGTCTGGCCACACCCAACATACAATTTCTCTATACTTCCATCGGTAGAAGTTTCACCAGGGTAGTGCCAAAAAGTGCCACCTCTATGGAAACCACACAAAAAATTGTTATACAGGTTATACAGTTATATAGGTACAAATGTGAAGAGCTTTCCTGATCCACACATAAGCTTATATACATTTTGAAACTCATTTGTACTCACAAGATTCAGTATTGACTTTGCCGTAAAACTTTGTTGATTAAAAGTGCTTCAGGAAGGGGATGGTCTGGTTTAAGTGAATTACCTGGATTACCTCTTCCACCCAGGAATAAAGAGAATTTCAACTGATGGTTCCTAGGATTTCAAATTCAGTTGTTAAACATCTTTCTAGCCCATGAGCTCACTTCCCTGTGTTGGTGACTGTGCAAGGCTGGGCACAGTTCAGTCTTTGATGATGTGGGTTCCCACAGTGTATCTGGGGCATCATCCTACCCATAAACTTATTTCACCTTCAGAGGCCTATAATGAAGCTGTGAGTAGCATCTCCCTCCTGAACATATTCACTTGGCATTTAAAAAAAGTGTAAAATCATTAAATTGCTCATTTTAATTTTCCATACCCACTTAGAAGCAAGGTATGGGAAAAATAGCTCACTAATCTATTGACTTTATTTCCCTGAATTATCCCTACTCTATAGCTGGGAAACCTGACAGAGAAAGAAGTTCAATAACTCATCTAACAGAGCTTGGTATCTGTCAAAGCTCATTCTATAAACCGCATGCCTCAACGTTAACGCCAATCTCTCAGGCTTCTTGAAAGGAAGTGTGTTATGGTTAACAGCGCTTAGACCAGCACAGACATGTCAGAAACCAATGACCTGGAAATGACTGAGCTTCGACTTTTATATGGCTGAGAGAAGTGAGAGTGTTACTCACCTTGTCTCATCTGAAACCCACACTCATCCCTTTTCCTCGTCATTCACATACTGTGTTTGAGGGACATCCAAAACAGACGTACAAGTTACTAAGGGAGGAAGAAGATCTTTCCCTCTTATGTCTCCCCTCTGGCCTCTGTATACAAAATTTGGGTGTTTTATTTCTTGTTTGGGTGGTCTTTACTGAACTTTTGGAGATGGCTACAATCTGACTACATGGACTGACACAAGCTGTATTCATCTTCCGAGGAGAGCTATTTTTAAATAGTTTTAACAGTTTCTAATCTGTCTATTGGAATCAGAAAACTTTAGGCATCATAGAAATGTTATTCAAATACCACATATTGAATTGCTCTTCCATGAAACTCTTAGGGAGAAACACAGAGGGGGTGCAGTGATGTCTAAGTCTAGCCCTCGTTGGCAAGGAGGTTCGAGCCTGGCAGAGCAGTAGAGCATGCAGGTACGCAGCAGCCCATGAAGTGGCTGCAGGACAAGGCCCACGGAACAGTGCTCACGGAACAGTGGCCATGGAACGGTGCCCATAGAATGGTACCCACGGTGAGAGGAGAAGGCTCAAGCATGAGAGCACAACTTTGAATTTCGGTGGTATCTTCCAATATACTCTAATTGACATCTTAAATTTAGTGACCTGGACACTGCACTTAAGACGTTGCCTCGTTTATCATTTTGATTTCTCAGATGCCAGCACAGAAATTTCCATCCTTTCCTTTTAAAGCATTTTTAGGGTGTCAGAACCTCTGGCTCCAGCAAGCCCACCTTGCATAGATCTCAGGTCCATTTTCTCTCTCTGCTTATTAGAAACCACTGCTCATTCCCCCTCCCACTGCCTGAGATTCCTTCTCTTGTGCTCAGGGCTTCAAGGCCCTCGTTGGCAGTTTTGCTTTCTTTGCCAACTGAACGGGATTTCTCTTGTCTTTTCTCATGTAATTGAACATTTATGAAATTTGGGGATGCTCTAAGTGCACAGAGTGATCTGTTTTGTGGTTAGAATCCGAGGCACACATGATTCAACCAGTTCCTCTATGTCTGGAACTGGGCATGGGAAGAAGCCAGGATGGAATGGAGGGTTTGTCACTTAAGTGACTGCCCTGCTCGCCGACCTCATGTTTCCAGGGTTTATTATTCTAGCAATACCAACAGCTCATCTGGAAACTTAACAGGGAAAGAAATAACTTGAGTCCAGATTCCTTACATGAGTAAAGGAATAAACTAGAACAATACTTGCATATTGCAAGAGCTTGAGCAGTCAAACGAGGATTACAATTTCTCCCAAGGACACCCAGGCTCCAATCTCAGTGCTAACAGCATTCTGACACTTCTTTTGCCACAAAAAGACACACTTTGGATTGGTTGGGGTAACCAAATCAAGGTTAGTATAGTTTAACAATTACTTTCTTTAAGAAAATATTATTAAATAAATAACAGAAATCAGAGGTTTATTTGAAAATGATTGGTGGATTTTAATGAAATTTTCCTCTCCCAGACTAGTTTTGTGTGTCACCACAATGTCATTTTTCTCTACGAGTTGCTCTAAAATCCAGGATCTACACACTTTAAGGGAGGGCTATTGTGGATGACTTTGGTATTGTTTTGAAGATTAGATGATTATTTATAACCAGAAATTTTCAGGGGATTTATTCTTTCTGATCTGAGAATGCCACATAATCGCCCTTATTACCCAGTGCCCAACATAACTTTTTGTTCTCCCCATGAAAGCCAAATCTCACAGAAGATTCAGCATTGCTAATTTAAAATAAACTCCACTTCTGCAAACAACAGGAACGGAGGATCAAGACTCTTATCTCCAGAGTGTAGACCAAATAAACTATTTCCCTGAAAAATAAAATTCACTGAAAGAAACATATTTTAGTTCACTATTTTTATTATTTTGAGGTCTTGTAAAAAAGATCTTTACTCATTTTGCAGTGGTGGATCTGACCCGTGCCTCTCATTGTGCCAAAGGGGGCCATGCCATTTAGGTTATTCCAGATGATGGTGGGTCCATTTTATATTTACTCTTTGGTGACAGCTCAGTGGGAGCCCTGGGTTAGTGGCAGGCACTGGTAGGATACATCCTAAAACTCCATGTTTCCTGGGGGCTCCATTCATGCTGTTCAGAGCCAGACTAAATCCCCAGTGACTTCCATAAAGTCTTCAGTGAGTTTTACTCCACGGGCAGAGAAAAAGTAGGAGTCCGACATACATGAGTAGAGATGACTATGAGATGAATCTCAAGCAGCACTGGTTTTGCAAACAAGAAAGGAGCTAAAGGAGTTCTTTCTTCTCTCTGCTCTGCATCACAAAATAACACGGTCCCACCGCCTGCAGGATTAACAAATCTCCCATTCATAACCCTGCACATACTTGTCCCTGTGGTGGCTCAGGAACAACAAATCCCCAAAGACACATTTTGGAATGCTGCAGCCCAGTGTTTGCACGTGAAGGTGAGGATGAACCATCGAGCCACAACCCTAACCTCAGCTCTAACGGCAGCCCTCGCTCAGCCTCCTTCCCAGTCGTGTTATTTATTCACTGGAATGACCTC
Source organism: Globicephala melas (assembly GCF_963455315.2). Taxonomy (NCBI): domain Eukaryota; kingdom Metazoa; phylum Chordata; class Mammalia; order Artiodactyla; family Delphinidae; genus Globicephala; species Globicephala melas. The sequence continues at coordinate 7,413,345 of NC_083317.1, read as the reverse complement.
AACACTCCACACCTGGACAGCGGCCACGTGCAATCCCTCGTGCTCACGGAGCACACGACGTTGGAGCTTTCTTTGGGCTGGATCTACCTCAGCCTGGTCTCTCCGCTCACGAGATCTAATTCCAGTACTAATGAAGGCACTCAAATGGGACCATTTTTCTGTTGCTGGTTTACAACTCTGAGCCTACTTAGGTCTTCTTCCCTTCCTATCAAGGTCTGGCTATCTCCTGATCCCAGTTTTTCCTCTCTTCCAAGTCTGCCTTGCCCAAGGCTACCAGATTAAAATGGCAGAATAAAATCTGTGTATCCTCTCCTTTGCCCCCAACCAAAGCCATTACTTGAGATTGAAGACTCAAATTCCATACTGATGCCTGGACTCCATTTTCTCCATGGAGAGGTACACCAATACCCCTGCCTGACCTATCCTCATTGCCAATGCCCCCTCCATGCAGACTGATTTCTCATTTGAAAAGCACTCTCTTCCCCGTTTCCCCATCAAAACCCTACTTCTTCCAAGATTCCTTTACCTTCCACCATATGCTTTGATGTTTCCTACTGACACTAGCCCTTTTTAACATCCCCATTCTTTACTCAAAGCCTAGCACTTTCTTGTTTAATGCTATGCTTCTTTGTCCTGTGCATTATTGTTTCACTGATATTCTTATTTTCGTAAAGTCTAATGCCTCTGAAGGCTGAAATGAGGATGCTTTTTCTTTTTCCTCCTTTGTCTTCTTTATATAGCAGTTACTCTTAAAGACTTGTTGACTGACTGGTTCAAGAAGCTATGATGATACGGGGGGTAGCTATTAAAGGTCAATTTCTGGAAATGTGCTGATGGTCAAGAGATGTTTTAAACAAAAGTGAATGTTATATAACTATAATTATTCTTCACTTGGTTGCATGAAGTTTTGCCACGATAAGCCCGTTATTCAATTCTTGTAATGTGGCTTTTCTCCAGAGTACACCATTCTAATTTTCTGATAGTATCTTTTATTTAAAGGATAATAGATGAGACTATTAATTTAAAATAAGAACTAAAAACCTTCTGGATGGATTATCTGGAATTCCAAAAGACTAAGCAGTTTATTTACATGAAGAGAGCAAGAGAGAAGCCCTTACTTGCCATACTTTTCCCCACTTAGTACGATTGTGCATGTTTTATCTGTTGGAACAAAAGCCTTTTGTTTTTGTCTTTTTCCCCTGGGCATTGAGACCAGGTTAGATCTGCACATGCAGTAGAAGATAAAGACAGGCATTCCATCTCCAGCTGTGACTTTGCATGGCTCTCAAGCGAGCAGACACTTGGAGGTCTTCACTACAGGAAGAAGCCTACTAGAGGGGCTGCATTTGAGAAGAACCTAAGCCAGTCGTTCCCAAAATTTAGTGTGCATTCGAATTCCTGGAGGAGATATGCAGATGGGTTGCTCCATCCCCAGAGTTTCTGATTTAGTGGGTCTGGGGTAGGCTTGAGAATTAGCCTTTTTAACCAGTTGCCCTGGTGATACCATTGCTACTGGTTCAGGGACACAGTTTGGGAACCATTGACCTAAGCTGACTTCTGTGAGCTCTGATGCTTCCTTCTGCTCACAGAGATCCGCCTGTGGCCAGCAAGGAGGCATGAGAAGGGCTGGCTTGGGGCTTAACACTCCTCAGCTGCTGATGAGACAGAGGGCCACCTAATTCAGTCTCCTCAATGAAGGAATCCCTTTTATGACAGCACATCTATAACAGATTCTCTATTTGCTTCTCTCTTTGTGTCCTCTCTCTGTATATGCCTCACTACAATGGGTCTGGTCACCCCAGGAGGGTGAATATATATTTAGGGTATTCACTGGTGAGTCTTCAGGATACAGCTGAAAAGGAAGGGGTCCATTCCTTCTTTGCTATTATTGAAATTGGATTCCTTAAGAATAGGAATTTTATCTTATTCACACCATATTCTGCACAAAAGAAATGTCTGCAAATCTGAAATGTACTCTGGCTGATATGTCACGGAGTCCTGACTCTGAAAGCAACTTGGGGCTTTTTACAAATAAGAAGGTTCAGGGTGCCATGAGAAACCTCCAAAGGGGTATTTCATGCCCTATCTATTGATGGAAGATAGAGAGGTATGGACAACATAAAGCAGCAGGGTAAGTGTTTTCCTTGAGTGATGAATCCTGTAGATGCAGCCTGGTCATGTGGTCCCTGCATTCCAGACCTGCTCTCACTGATCACACATTTTGTATATGGACTGAGGTGTCATTCTGGTGAAATATGACTCATTTCTCTCATAGAGAAATGATGGTTCCCTCATAAAATGATGACCTCAGTCCATCATAGCCTACTCTATGGACCTCATAGAGGTCCAGTCTGATTTGTTGGCTGAAACTGTAGGTCATCACTGCCCTCTTAGGACTTGGAAACTCTCTGTGTTGGTAGAGACTTTAAAACACATGCACTTCAGCCCCATTTCTTAGCTCCTCCAACTTCTTTGTGCCTTCCAGTGATGGGGAATTCAGAGCTATGCAAATGAAGAGGACAGATCATATAAGCCCTGCCCAGCTCTGACTACAGAACATTCTTTCTTATATGAAACAGAAATGTGTCACTTTGTAACTTCTACCACTAGGTCCTAGTTGTATCCCTTAGAGTCCATCAGAACAATTCTAATCTGTCCTTCATCTTCAAATATTAAGACACCTGAAAACAATGGTCTTTCCCTCCTGTCAAGAATTCTCTAGGGTAAATAACCCCAATTCCTTCATCTACCTCTTATACTACATGGTTTGGACTTACCTACTATCCTAATTGCCCCCTTCTGCATGAGACTGAGTTGAGTTATATCCCTTCTAGGTTGAAATGTCAGGATGTGGCAGTGAAATACACCCTCTCTTCAAAAACACTCTCTTCATTAAACAGAAGCTCCACTATGAGATGTTATTCACTTTGGAATGGCAAGATATTTAAAGTGTTCAAGTGTTCAAGATATTTAAAGTGTTCAAGTATAACTGCACCATGGAAGGATGAACACACATTAGTGGTAGGTGTTCACTGTTTCAGGCCGGCAACCTTGGACCCTGCATGAATGGGCCAGGGCTTTGGCACCTAAGTTGGAGGAATGGAATGACATAAGAGGCTGGAAGCATTATGGATCACCACGACATTTCTTCTGGCTCTTTCTCTCATAGCTTTCTCATATATCTCCTCCTGACATTTCTCTTTTCTAAATGTATATTTGGCATTAAGGCTGATCTCTCCCTTCTAATGAAAAGGTATAGATTTTAGTTTCCAAGGGTACCTGCTCTCCTTGAGGCAGGCAGGAGTTCTCAAAGACTACTTCCAAATTATATGGTCTATTTTCAAAAGAACACTTGACTATTGTTAGATTAATTTAACCTAAACTTAGAGCATGTGTCTAACTTATATGCTATTCAAAACAAAATGCAAATTGCTAGTCAACAGCAAGTACTAGATACTGGAAGACAGCATCTAATGCTTCAGCCTTCTTAGACACAGTGTGGGTGTAATTGTCAGGATTGGAAACTTGCTCCCAAGCTTGGGTTGTGAAGTGAGCTCTTCTTTGTGTCTACTTTAATGGTTCAGCTACCAGAAGTCAAACAATATAGATTTGCATCTCTTTCGTAGGCATCACATATGCCTACTCCTAAAGTCAAAAGGTTCCCAACTAACTTATTTAAAAAAATACACCACTGGGGACTTCCCTGGTGGCGCAGTGGTTGAGAGTCCACCTGCCGACGCAGGGGACACGGGTTCGTGCCCCGGTCTGGAAAGATCCCACATGCCGTGGAGCGGCTGGGCCCGTGAGCCATGGCCACTGAGCCTGCGCGTCCGGAGCCTGTGCTCCGCAACAGGAGAGGCCACAACAGTGAGAGGCCCGCATACCGCAAAAAAAAAAAAAAAAAAAAAAAAAAATACACCACTGGAGAATGATTCAAGAGCTCAACAAAATACTAGTCCAACTGGGGATCTTTTCACCATTGGGACAAATCATTTGCTTTGCCCCACTCTATTGCTGACCCACACTAACTGTATTTCTTTGACGCCAGACATTTATATTAAAGTAGTCAAATTTGCATGCTTAACATTGGGTATATATGCCAAAGACTCAAGTGTGTTCACCCTACCAGTTTGCCTTCCTCCTGGGCATAGAGCTAAGCTACAATTTCCAGCTACCCTTGCAGTTAGGTGTGGCCATAGAATATGGGCAAGATTGATATAATTACTTCCAGGCTTGTATCACTGAAAATCTCCTGCATAATCATCTACTCCCTCTTACCCTATCTGCCAACTGCATATCAACTCTAAGGAGATCATGGAAGCCAGATGTTAAGATGAATAAGTGTCCATCAGCCTGGGTGCTGGTATGGCATCAGCCAAGTAGACTTATAGGGATGAAAAATAATCTTCTGTTTTGCTAAACTGCTGAAATGTAGGGATTTTCTGTTGCATCAGCTACCTAATTAATAGAGTTCACATAGCCTCATTGAGGACCAAACTTAATGACACATTATAACAAATAAATAATAGCATCTACTATTTATAAAGTGCCAACTTTGTGCTGGACATCGTGCTAAGAACCTCATTATCACATTAATCCTCATAACATCTCCGGAGTAGACATTATTATTATTTTCATTTTACAGATAGGCAAACCAAGAACTTGAAGTTGAGCAAGGTCACCCAATTAGTGTCGTGGATTGTATCATCATCCCCAGTTATTCACTTCTTTCTCTGTAGGAAGATTATATGTCTCCACCTATTGTTATGTGACTTGCAGTGCCCCACTCTGGGAGAAATATACATGTCATTGACCATTGGCATTGGTGTGACAAGTGACTTGTTTTGGGTCAACGGAATGTGAGTGGATAACTTATGTCATATCTTAGCAGGACTTTTAAAAGCCATTGCTTAATTTGGCATTCTTCTTTTCCCTCTGATACTGGAATGGAAAGTCCCAGGTCAGACTGGTCCTTCAGTCTGGATTCCAGTGTGAAGAAGACACTTAAGGGCAGTCACGCTGACCAGCAACGGCACGTAGCTTGAGGGAGAAATAAACCTTTGCTTTATAGGCAACTGAGAGGTTGTAATGGCTGTTACTGCACCAAACCTACTAAAAGCTGATGGATACATCTAGAACTTGATGCAAATGCAGTTAGTTAGACACCAGAGACTGTGCTCTTCATCACCAAACAACACCTGCCAGGCACATTGTCACACTTGCACACGTTCCTGTCAGATGATATGATGAAAATTTAAAGCACCATTGAAAAAAAAAAAGTCTGTTCTCATTCTGGGTAGGAAAAAGGTGATGCCTGTGAGTTTGAAGAGAAAACTGCCACAGCACCGGGATTAAAACTTAACTCATAGCTTCGTCTCTCACAACGCATACAAAATGTTTAGATGTAGTGTCCCACGAAAAAATTGGTGGCAAGGATGTGGATCTTATAGATTCACTGGCTGGTTCATTTTTTAAAGTTTTCACACTGGTAATCACATCTCTGTGACTGGGAGTTTGGAGGTGAATAGTACCCCAAATCTATCCACTAAAAGAACCACCAGTACTATACGGTCCCTGGTCCTAAGCACAGCCATCAACAGGAAACATAAAATGGGAGACTGAAGGGGTTACTGGGATTAATCTGGCCTGAACTCATCTGTAAAGACATGAAATAAATAGCCATTTCATTAAAATTTGGGGTTAACTTCATACATTGTAAGTAGGAAAGTTGATTGATGGTCTCACTGCATCTGGACAAAATAGAGATTTGAGTATAGCCACTTGAACATTGTGCACTGAGCAAAATCAGCTTCTGAGGTTTTGTTGAAATAACTATTCAATTCAGTAATAAATAAATAATTGGGCCTCTACAGTTGATTAGCAGGTATTGTTAGATCAAGGCTATAGTTTAGGGAACACAGAATATTCTTTTTAAGATGACATTGTCCTTCTTTATTGAAAGGAAGTAAAGTTGTATTATTAATTAGTGCTAGTAAAATGTTATCAAGTATGGGTATATTATATACTTTGTCAGAGGAGAGTCAGAATATCATTCAGGCACTAACTTCAGTTATCATGATCTCTTCTTTCTACAGAATTCTGATTATTTCTAGGACTAATTATTTTAAATACATTTTAAAATGTATTTTATCCCAAATGACTTTTTTTTTTTTTTTTGCGGTACGCGGGCCTCTCACCGTCGTGGCCTCTCCCGTCGCGGAGCACAGGCTCCGGACGTGCAGGCTTAGCATCCGTGGCTCACGGGCCCAGCCGCTCCGCGGCATGAGGGATCTTCCCAGACCGGGGCACGAACCCGTGTCCCCTGCATCGGCAGGTGGACTCTCAACCACTGAGCCACCAGGGAAGCCCCCAAATGACTTTATTTTATTTTTATATCTCTTTAAATACTTGAAGTACAATTAAAGAAAAATACCTTAATTCAACAGAAGTGTCTTGATAATTTTTTAACTTTACCAATTCCTCTTTTATTGATACTACCAAATTTAATAATTTTATAAAAATCGAGATGGAACCGATTCTCTTTTGGTACTTAAATGAAATTATTAAAAATAAAAGAAACAGTAAATGCCATCTTAGTAAGCCAAACCCAAATTTGTTGAATTTAAACATTTCAAGTCCACGAATTTTAGAGTGCTGATACAATGAACTAAAAAAACTACCTTGCTTTGAAAAGTATCATGACTTTAAACCTGGTAAAAATAAATAACTGCCTTTTCCCCTAGCCCCCTTCCTTCCCCTTATTCTGACTCTCTCTGGTCCATTTCCCTTATTAACCAACATAGTACTTACATAACATTTGATTAAGGAATAGTGAAAAAAAGAAAAGCTTTATCTTGCCTACCTGCTCATTTTGAAAAAGAAGGTTTGTCTTGTTTCCATGAAAATGCATTTTATCAACATTCAACCCTTGAAGAAAGTAATATTTTCTACCTGTGAATGGGGTTAAGCTTCCATAAGGCTGTATTTACTTTCTTTTAAAAATAATTGAAGTAATGTCGATTTACAATGTTGTGTTAGTTTCAGGTGTACAGCAAAGTGATTCAGTTATATATATGTTTTATATATATGGATGTGAATATATGTCTATATGTATATTCTTTTACAGATTCTTTTCCATTATAGGTTATTACAAGATATTGAATATAGTCCCCTGTGCTATACAGTAGGCCCCTGTTGTGTATCTATTTTATATATGGTAGTGTGTATTTGCTAATCCCAAACTCCTAATTTATTCCTTCCTCCGCCCTTATATTTACTTATTTTTAATATCCAACACATTTTCTCTATTCTTTATTAAACAGCTATTTTCATGTTTTATTTTCTTTTTATCCTGTAAAGTAAGGATAGTTTGTGAGAAGATAGGGAGGAATATGAGAGTGAACTGAAGAATTTTTATATACTCAAAGGAAACAGCCTATACCAGTCCTGTGTATTAAATGAAGACCTGGGTCATATAAGTGCATATATTTACTGATGTTTAGGAAATACCAGGGTGAGGTATCAAAATTATATTTTAAAAAATTACAAAATGGCTCCAGGTATGCAGGAATAAAATTAAGTTGCTCTCCTTAACAAATCCTACTTGAAATGGGTAAACCAATTATTCTGGAGTATGCTATTCACTGTCATCAGGACATAATGACACTTTGCTCAGCAATTAGCCACCCAGGAAGAAAGCAAACCATAGTTTGGTAAATTAGCACTGAATACATGAACATGGAATCTACCAGAACTAAAGATAATTGATTGAGCAATTTCATTCCCGTCTTTTTTTTTTTTAATTCATGAGAGAAATTGAACTTTAGACCTCACAAATACACTACTTTGTTTATCTAATAATCCATATTCTTGTCTGGATTTATCTTCATAAGTAATGTCTACTTTCCTTCTGCTGATAAGATCAGATGCAGCAAAGGCAGGGTAAACTGCCTTGTTTAAGTCCTAATAATACTCCATACATCACTTCTGTCTACTCTTATAAATTAAATGATAGACAAACGTGTCCATGTCCATCAGGAACCAAAAGGTAAATGTAGTGTAATATTTCACCCTTTGCCCAGATTTAGAATAGATTGCTTCTGCCTTCACTAGTGATCACAGGGGAAGAAAAAATACCGGAAAGTATAAACACACAGCTTTATCCAAGTCATGAGTGCTCTGCATGCATCATCTTTAGAAAGCAATGAAATACCCAACAAGGAAAACCAGGATACATATCATTTACCTTCATAAACAACAAACCAGAACTAGCTCAAGACCACACATGCATAATGGCATCCTCAAAAGAGAATGGCAGCCAGGGGTACTGTAGAGTCTTTATCAGTATTTCCATCCCGTTGCCAAACCGTACCTCGGCTCTGTAATTCAAACTGTGCCTTCTAACACCTGGATGCCCCCTTTTAAAGCTTCCTCTTTCAAAATGTGACTTCCACCTTCCTCTACTATTTTTCCTCATCAGTATCAGTCCAGGGGAGGGGGTGTGTGAGGAGCTGGTACCAAAGAAGAGGAGGGCGCGGCACAGACCAGTCTTGCCTAAGGTGAAGACAGAATGGCGTGAGGAACTTACCTGTTTCCCCTGTAGGAATGTTGAAATGGAACTGGAATGATAGTAAATCGGCCCCTCTTGCACAGTTTCTTCCTTGTTTCTATTAGGAGAAGTAACTCCTCCTCTGTTTACTATGCCTGCGACCTTGGAAATGTAGTCGCTCTGTTCACATGCTGACTTGAAGTTAGTCACTGATCTCACAAACACACCCTTTTCCCTTTCCTGGAGCTCACCAGCTCTGCTGAGAAGTCTGTCAGGCCTGGACTAAGAGTAAACTATTTCTCCACCCTCCTGGGTCTCAGGACCCTTAGACAGGAGTTGATTGGCCGGTATCTCGCTGACCACAGTTCTCCCACAGCGCCTTTCTGCCTTCTAAGCCCGACAAAAAGTTAGAGAGGAGAGCGAGAGGGTGAGGAATGAATGAACGCTTTTGAAGCCAAAGGGGCTCGGTTGAAACTAGACAACTCTCATCAGGGACTGATCCGTGGCGTGCGTGCGTGCCTGCGTGTGTGTGTGTGTGTGTGTGTGTGTGTGTGTGTGTGTTCCTTTTCTCCCCGGAGGATGGGATTTTCCCCATTCTCAGTTCAGCTCGGATCGTTTGCGGTTTCAATGTTCTTGACTTTGAATAGCTATTGTGATGCACCGCCATGCGTGAAATGGGTGATTTGCAAGCTTCTCTGTCCCACGCAATTCCGTGCATAATCATATATCCAGATTCTGCACTGGCAAGGGAATCGTTCCTTTATAGAAAGCGATTGAATTCCCGCGAGCAAAGGAACTTAATAGTGTTCGCTGGGGTAGCCATCCGGGGTGGGAATGCGGGCGCCTGTGCTCTGGCCTTGGTGCTGAATCCGAAACCCGCTGTCCAACAATCTCAGCAGTTCCTGGGCAACTTTGGGAGGTCTGATGGGGACTGGCCAGTCCTAGGCACCCCCTCGCCGGTCGCCGGCAGGAATCTGGGCAAAGCCTATGCCCTGGGACCCTCCGCAGGGGACGCAGCTCCCTTATTTCTTTGCTTGGATCTGGGAAAGTTTTGTACAACGTTTATTTGTAACTGGAGCTGCCTTCTCCCCTCCCACCTGGGTCGCCATGGAGACTTGAGCTCTTTCTCTTTTTCTCCAGGCAAAATGGGCGAAGCTTAGTTAGCTCAGCCCTGACTGTAGCAAAGCCCCTTCTTCTTTCTAAGCAGCTCCTGGGCATCCCTCTTCTCCGTTTTTCAGAAGAAAGGTAGGCAGGGAATGGTGCTAGCTGGAATGTGGCATTACACCCGGTTCTGTGGTGGCTCCTTGGATCATCAGACTTTGGGTAAAAGCAGGCAGGAGACACTGTAAATGTATAATAAATCTCCAACTCCTAAGTACTGGAGTCCCCCCTCCCCTCCCTTTTTTTGGGAGTGGAGGCGGGATTCTTTGGAAAATGCTGGTATTTTATTTCTCCACTAATCTCACCCCATTACTGTGGCTGTTTCTATCAAGATATGTTTCCTCCCTAAGAGTCTCTCCCTACTGAACCCGGTACAAGAGATATACCTGTGGATTAACCCAAGGTTTTACTGGGTTTGGGAAATACAAATGTTATTTCTGTTAAAAACTCATCCAAGCTTAATGTCTTGATGCAAATGAAAATATACCCAGGAGGAAGCAAGCCAGTGAATTCATCCAGCCCCCTAAATGCAGTAAACATCTCATTTTATCTGAAGGGTTTTTGTTGTTGTTGTTGTTTGTTTTTTTCTCTTCCAATTACAAAATAATTCAGTTTACTTCTAGGGAGAGCTTCCTATTCACTGTTGGTAGTCATCATATCACATCTCTGGCTATATTGATAGAGAACAGTTAGGAGTTATTGTTTCCCATTCTCTGCTTGTTTCTCCCCAGCCCTCACTTTTCCTTTTCCTCCTCATGTTTCTCTCTCCCTCTTTCTCTCTCTCTCTCTCCCTATCTCTCTTTCCCTCTCTCTCCCTCTCTCTCTTCCTTCCTCTCTCTCTTCTGCTCCTATACGCAAAGAAGAACAAGGATACAGCTTTCCACAAAGACAATGGGCTTTTCCCAACTGTAAATGACTACATAGCAAGCCACCCCTGCCAGTTAATCCGTGCATTTCATCTTTGCCAACGGATGTTGAAATGATGTCTGTAATAACTGACTGGGTCTCTCCGGGCCCTGGGCATGCAGACCCCCTCCTCTCCCCGCCCCCCTTGCGAGTTTTCAGTTGCTAATGAGAACCGTATGAAACAGATTTCCCTTCTGTTATGTAACCTGCTTCTCCCTCGCCTTTCCCTTGACTTGGGCATCCTGTTTCTCATCAGAGTGGAGATGCATGCAGCGGCGGAAACTGGGGAAGGGGAGTTGGGGACCCGAGGGCACAGAACCTCTTGCCCAGATTGATGCCAGCTTCTTGCCTTCGAGCAACTCAGCGCACCGCTTACCTTGCTGCGGACTTGGTGGCTTCATTCAATCATGATCTCCCCTCTTGGAACGGAGCAAGGTTTAATAATTCACTACACGATGGATGGCGAGGGGAGGAAATAAAAAAAGAAAAGGGAAGGAAAACTGGAATCAGATGGTCAAATTTTACATCAGCCCCGGGAGGCTTTAGGAGACTCCATTCTCCTCGCGGTGCATCCAGGTCTGGGTCTATCTTCCCGGGTCCCGCGGATCCCACCCCTCCGCCCGCCCAACCTCTCCGGCCAGGTGCGGCCGTCTTCAAACTGGCTCCCTCTGGCCGAGAGTGGAGAGGAGGGCTGGGCGCGGGGGCCAACGGAGGGGCGGAGGGGTGTGCGTTCGGGCAGGGGCGGGGGAGGGAGAACGGGTGGAGGGAAGGGGGAAAAGGCTAGAGTGGCGGAAAAAAAAAATCCCCGGCTAGGAGAAAAGTGATGGACCACGCAGGGAGACGTCATGAAAGCCGCAGATTCAAAGAACGCTACTCAATTCCTGGCGACTGGCTGAGCCCGGCTGTCAGCGCACGAACAGACGCGGCTCCGGAGATAAAAGCGAGCGCAGCGCCGCGTGCTGGAGAAAAGCTGCCACGCAGCCTGTTCCGTAGAGGCCGTGGGCGGGGACCCGGAGGGATGGAGCTGGAGACCCGGAGGCGCCCACCCACCTCCCATTTTCAGCATCAGTGTCGCGTTGGATCGCCCAGCTTGGGCGGGGACACTACGACGCCCCCCCCGCCCCCAAATGCGAGCCAATGCGGAAACAACCGAGTCAAGCCCCACCCCTCCAATACGAGCCTGGAAAATGTGGGGCTCTCGATGCCTGGGGATGATTTTAGGGTTAGCCTCGGGTTCCCATCATTCCCCCCCCAGGTCACTAAGTTATTCTCGAAGAAAAGCCTGGAAAGCAGGAAAGCCGAAGCTCGGGGATCAGTTTTTGACTGCTGGTTGGAGGGGGCTCTTTCTTTAATGTTTTGTGACATCAGGAGAAAGAGACTCTTGTCCCTGTCTCCCTCTGGGCTGAAATGGAGAGTCAGCTTGGGGCGCGGAAGCCGGAGCGCGCACTGTCCACGTGGCCGGCAGGGGGCGCAGGGAGCGGGCTGCGTGGGAGCCCAGGGGCCGCGCCCCAAAGCTTGCACCGCCGGAGACCAGCAGGCTGCTGCATACATTGCGTCCTGACCACGGCAGCTGGGCCCCGGTCCCCACTGCTGCTCCTCCCCTACCCGCATCCGGACGTCTCTGTTCCGTGGCATTGGAGGAGAAGGCGCCGTGGGCGTTTTCATACACAATCCAGGTTGCCTTCAAAGTTGACTTCGGCAGTCCCTGCACAACTGCCTCCTCCATCCTTAGAGTTTTAAACTTGCTTTGTATTGTTATTCCAGGGAGCACACCATAGTGGTCCCCTCTGCAACCCTTCTTTTTCTTATGATCTTCACAAAGAGTATTTCCACATTTCCGAATCCTTTCCACACAACTCGCTTCTACCTCCATGCTGTCCACTCTTGTATGCCATCTTTTTCCTGGGATAAATGGGTTGACAACTAAACTGTGAGAGCAATGAATACCATTGGTTGATAATTTTGTAATGGTCCTTTCAGTAACTGGCTGTTCTTGTGCCATGTTTTAAAGTGGCTTTCCTTCCACAACATACAGGATCTCCATTTCCAAGAAGGTGACCCTATTCAAGAGAAAGTGCTGGTCAAGACCTCTTATTTCCAAGATTATTTTATTCTACATTCATACTTTCTAATTACACAGCAATTCAGCCCCTCAAGAATGTCGTCTGCTGTCTAAGGATGCCTTTTGGTATGGAGAGGTGCTTGCTTCAAATTTGCATCATCAGTTATAGACAAGTCAACCACACACACAACCTGTGGGCTTATACTCACTGATTTTCCCTAAGAGGTTGTGTAATCTCACTTGCTCTTACTTCTGAGTCACATAGCTCAAATACAGAAGATATTAGTATAGGTACTATGTGATTTTTATGCTCCATAGTGCTTGCTGGATCTAGTAATTTTGTCAGAGATAAAGATAAACAAAGGACAACTGGACTCAACAATCCCTGAGGGATCCTGGAGTAAGGATGTGAGATGCAGGACTTTGGTGGAAACCTCCCTAGAACATTAAAAGGACAACTCACATTGACTATAGTTGTCTAAAGAGCATTCTATTTAATCTGCGAAGCTGCTAAGGGTACGTCCGCCAAGTTTGTTTATGTAGGTTTCCACCAGTGGAAGGATTTCTCAAGGCATCAGACTAAGTAAGTCAAAGAGGAGAATCATCTGTTTCTGCTTTGAACACTTTGAAAACTGCCCTAACTTGAAGCAGCAAGCCAGGGTGATACGGGCAGCAGCTCTTCCTGAATAGTGTAGAAGTTTGTTTTGAATGAGGTGGGTCACATATACATGGCATGGGATTTGATTAACACCAGAGACAAGAACGATTGGCTTAACTAAATTCATTTATTCCTGAGAGAGCTCAGACAGTGATCAGCATGGCTGTAGCTAGGAGGAGTCTCAGTGATGTCAGAAAATCAGGCAAGCTGTGCTTCGGAGCTGCCCACTGCGGCTCCTCTGAGCTCCCCAGAGCCCTGTCTCTCAGGCTACACTGTGTTCAGCATGCCTGGAATCTCACTTATATGTCTATTTTATGATTTCCGATGAAGGCAAGGGCTGGGGGGTGAGGCTCACAAGACTTTAGCTCTTTTGGTCTCTGTCTCTGGGGAGGTTAGTACTCCAAAGCTGACAAAGACAGTGGCTTCTAGGACTGATTGATTCTTTTATATAGATGAAACTGGATTCTCCCCATGTATCCAACTGTAATGGAGGCTTATTAGCTACCCAAACTGACAAACTGAATTATCTCAACTGGGTGCCATTTGTGGCAGGTAGTCTTGTTTTTCTCCATTATCCATTGTGGCAGTTTACAACCCGGGCTGTCTCCCCCGCCCACGTGTAGCTCTGGCTCTGCTTTGGGCAGGCTGACACTAGGAGCAAGGTGGGTGGCTGTTTCTGGTCTTTATCTTTACTTGTGTCGACTTGTTTTATTTTTAAGATCTTAGGCTGTTGTGGAGACCCAGTTTCTATTCCATTTCACTTCCCCCCCCCCACCTCTCTTTATCAAAAAATGAACAAACAAAAAACCAAATAAAACCTACAAAAAAACAACATCTTTAAAATGCAGAGATAGGTGTATAATTTTAAAATAAGTTACTTTAACTATAAAGGACATCGTTAAGAGAATCAAGAAAGATAAATTTTAAAAATACTCTATCCTGCAGCTCTACTTCCAATGGGCCAGATGGATTTCATCCATGTTTCTTATTTGGGGACTATCTATAAAGAGTTATTGTATTTCCTTTTTGGACTTTGATTATAAATTTGGAGATATATTCTTAATAAATATCTCCAGGTGAAAAAAATTCAGTACTCTTCTTAAGAAGGCGCTTTCGGATGGGTTTTAGCTTCATAGCATGTGGGGCATTTTAGTGTTGATTTTTAGTACTTTTATTCTCCAATCATTCAGTTATCACTTTCCTTTTTTGGGGGATACCTTTCATCTTCTACACATTTTCTTCACTTCGGAATTCCATTCAGTATTCCTAGTAATCTTTTCTTTATTTTTTAATTTTTTTTTTTTAGTTTCGGTTGTACAACATAATGATTATTTCTAACATCTTTATTGGAGTATAATTGCTTAAAAACAGTGTGTTAGTTTCTGCTTTATAACAAAGTGAATCAGCTATACAGATACATATATCCCCATATCTCCTCCCTCTTGCCTCTCCCTCCCACCCTCCCTATCCCATCCCTCTAGATGGTCACAAAGCACGGAGCTGATCTCCCTGTGCTATGCAGCTGCTTCCCACTAGCTATTTTACATTTGGTAGTGTATATAGGTCCATGCCACTCTCTCACTTCGTCCCAGCTTACCCGTCCCCCTCCCCATGTCCTCAAGTCCATTCTCTACGTCTGCATCTTTATTCCTGTCCTGCCCCTAGGTTCTTCAGAGCCATCATTTTTTTTTTTTTTTTTTTAGATTCCATATATATGTGTTAGCATATGGTATTTGTTTTCCTCTTTCTGGCTTACTTCACTCTGTATGACAGACTCTAGGTCCATCCATCTCACTATAAATAACTCAATTTTGTTTCTTTTTATGGCTGAGTAATATTCCATTGTATATATGTGCCACATCTTCTTTATCCATTCATCTCGTCCATGCCCTGGCTATTGTAAATAGAGCTTCAATGAACATTGTGGTACATGACTCTTTTTGAATTATGGTTTTCTCAGGGTATATGCCCAGTAGTGGGATTGCTGGGTCATATGGTAGTTCTATTTTTAGTTTATTAAGGAATCTCCATACCATTCTCCATAGTGGCTGTATCCATTTACATTCCCACCAACAGTGCAAGACGGTTCCCTTTTCTCAACACCCTCTCCAGCATTTATTGTTTGTAGAAGTTTTGGTGGTGACCATTCTGAGTGGTGTGAGGTGATACCTCATTATACTTTTGATTTGCATTTCTGTAATGATTAGTGATGTTGAGCATTCTTTCATGTGTTTGTTGGCAATCTGTATATCTTCTTTGGAGAAATGTCTATTTAGGTCTTCTGTCCATTTTTTGGATTAGGTTGTTTTTTTTTTTTATTGAGCTGCATGAGCTGCTTGTATATTTTGGAGATTAATCCTTTGTCAGTTGCTTCATTTGCAAATATTTTCTCCCATTCTGAGGGTTGTCTTTTCGTCTTGTTTATGGTTTCCTTTGCTGTGCAAAAGCTTTTAAGTTTATTTAGGATGCATTTGTTTATTTTTGTTTTTATTTCCATTTCTCTCGGAGGTGGGTCAAAAAGGATCTTGCTGTGATTTATGTCATAGAGTGTTCTGCCTAGGTTTTCCTATAAGAGTTTTATAGTGTTTGGCCTTACATTTAGATCTTTAATCCATTTTGAGTTTATTTTTGTGTATGGTGTTAGGAAGTGTTCTAATTTCATTCTTTTACATGTAGCTGTCCTGTTTTCCCAGCACCACTTATGGAAGAGGCTGTCTTTTCTCTATTGTATATTCTTGCCTCCTTTATCAAAAATAAGGTGACCATACATGCGTAGGTTTATCTCTGGGCTTTCTATTGATCTATATTTCTGTTTTTGTGCCTGTACCATACTGTCTTGATTACTGTAGCTTTGTAGTATAGTCTGAAGTCTAGGCGTCTGATTCCTCCAGCTCATTTTTCTTTCCCAAGATTGCTTTGGCTATTCGGGGTCTTTTGTGTTTCCATACAAATTGTGAAATTTTTTGTTCTGGTTCTGTGAGAAATGACATTGGTAGTTTCATAGGGATTGCACTGAATCTGCAGATTGCTTTGGGTAGTATAGTCATTTTCATAATGTTGATTCTTCCAATCCAAGGACATGGTATATCTCTCCATCTGTATCATCTTTAATTTCTTTCATCAGAGTCTTACAGTTTTCTGCATACAGGTCTTTTGTCTCCTTAGGTAGGTTTATTCCTAGGTATTTTATTCTTTTTTTTGCAGTGGTAAATGGGAGTGTTTTCTTAATTTCTCTTTCATATTTTTCATCATTAATGTATAGGAATGCAAGAGATTTCTGTGCATTAATTTTGTATACTGCTACTTTACCAAATTCATTGATTAGTTCTAGTAGTTTTTTGGTAGCATCTTTAGGATTCTGTATGTATAGTATCATGTCATCTGCTAACAGTGACAGCTTTACTTCTTTTCAGATTTCGATTCCTTTTATTTCTATTTTGTCTCTGATTGCTGTTGCTAAAACTTCCAAAACTCTGTTGAATAACAGTGGTGAGAGTGGAAAACCTTGTCTTGTTCCTGATCTTAGAGGAAATGGTTTCAGTTTTTCACCATTGAGAACAACGTTGGCTGTGGGTTTGTTATATATGGCCTTTATTATGTTGAGGTAAGTTCCCTCTATGCCTACTTTCTACAGGGTTTTTATCATAAATGGGTGTTGAATTTTGTCAAAAGCTTTTTCTGCATGTATTGAGATGATCATATGGTTTTTCTCCTTCAATTTGTTAATAAGATTTATCACATTGATTGATTTGCATATATTGAAGAATCTTTGCAGTCCTGGGGTAAACCCCACTTGATCATGGTATATGATCCTTTTAATGTTCTGTTGGATTCTGTTTGCTAGTATTTTGTTGAGGATTTTTGCATCTATGTTCATCAGTGTTATTAGCCTGTAGTTTTCTTTTGTTTGTGACATCTTTGCCTGGTTTTGGTATCAGGGTAATGGTGGCCTCATAGAATGAGTTTGGGAGTGTTCCTCCCTCTGCTATATTTTGGAAGAGTTTGAGAAGCATAGGTGTTAGCTCTTCTCTGAATGTTTGATAGAATTCACCTCTGGAGCCATCTGGTCCTGGGCTTTTGTTTGTTGGAAGATTTTTAATCACAGTCTCAATTTCAGTGCTTGTGATTGGTCTGTTTATATTTTCTATTTCTTCCTGGTTCAGTCTTGGAAGGTTGTGCTTTTCTAAGAATTTGTCCATTTCTTCCAGGTTGTCCATTTTATTGGCATATTGTTGCTTGTAGTATTCTCTCATGATCCTTTGTATTTCTGCAGTGTCAGTTGTTACTTCTCCTTTTTCATTCCTAATTCTATTGATTTGAGTCCTAGTAATCTTAGATTATAAATGCTTATAAACATTTTGAAATTACACATTTTAATTTTTGTCTCCTCACTTGATAAATAAATGAAATCTGAAGAATTATTTGATCAATTCTTTCTTATAGAATGTTTTATTAGTTCATCATTTAGCAGGTATCATTCTTTTTAATCACAGTGTCCCCAAGGAATTCATTAAAATTCAAATTTAAAAAATCATAACTTCAAATGTAATATTTCAAAGACCACAGCAGGTGATGATTACAAACAATTGCATGAACTACTCTCTTCCTGGAAATAATTTTAATTAACATGAAATCTGCACAACAGAAACATTGAACATTCAAATAAAGGAACTGAATTTGCTCTTCCTGTGGTTAACTATTTGCTAAGATGTCCAGATTCTTTGTTTCTTGCTGACATTCTTAACAGAGACTCTGCCTTGGAGGGAATGAGATGAAGTGCCTTCTTCTGTAGGGAACTGTATCTGTTTGTGGGTCATCTCCTACCGTCACCCTGCATACCAAGCAGTAGTTACTGCATTGGACCTTGTTTGCTTTCAGGAGAGATGGAGCTCCTGTACAACATTCTCAGGCTTCCTTAGCTCTCCCAAAGGAGCCTTGTCAGCCTTCCTTCCTAGAGATACAGTCCAAAGTCCAATTTCACATTCCAGATCAGCCTCAGTGGTCTGAAGCAAGATTCATATACTTGAGCTGTCCTGGCCCCAGTGTCCATGCTAAGTGATGGGTTTAGCCAGGGGTATTCTGTTTTATTATTTTATCTGTAAAATGGTGTTACAGGTGGTTTCTTGGGGAACCAGACTCTGAGATGAAGTTTAGTGTGCTGGATGTTTATTAGAGACATTTCTAAGGGATGTTATATTTATGAGATCAACATCTATGGAAGGGAGAGAGAGGAAGTGTGAATGAGCATAAGGGGAAGCATGACTGATACCAGCCTTGGCTGATCCCATGGGCAGCTTTGAAGCTAAACTGGACCATTAGAGTTGCCTTGTAATGAGTCAAAATAGCCCCTTTCCAATCAGTTCCTGGATGTGTGTTCTAGGTACTTTGCATCTGATTGCTAAAAGCTGTCTGCCAACAATTTTATGGCAGCACGGCTAAGTCCTTCCTTGAAGGGGGATCTTGGTGACAGATCTCCATGTCTACCACAAACGGTGATGATAACATTTACTTACTGCATAGGTTTCCTCTCAGTATTATATGACATAATTCATATAAAAAGTGGAGCGTGGGGTCTGGCTAGAGTAATGGCTTAATAAGTGTCAGCTACTTATTAATGGATGATGCTTGTCATTTTTATGATTAAGCAAACTCAGGATCGTGTGTTTTCAACTAGCTCCAGGTTTCTGTCCACCCCATTTCAAGTTCACTGGGACTTCAACCTAGGCTCATAGGAGACTTTGGTCACTATAGACAGTGAACTCACTTTCCCTTGCTATAGTAATTCTCAAAACTCAGTGATTTATTTAGGTAGCTCTTTCTTCCTATATTCTTTTTATTTTAAACTAAAGTGGAAGAAATGGAATACAGCATCAAAAAGTTCCAGAGTCTACAAGGAATCAAGCAACCCAGCCTGGAAAGTATAAGCGAGGGTGCAATTTAACACTGGGATTCATGAAACTGATCGCTTATGGCAAACAAAGAACAGATTTCATTTGCAGCCTCCAGTCCCCATGTGGTTGTCTCTACTGGTATTCATTTGCTGATGCAAAGTGGCAGGAAAGAGAACACTGGTTTAAAAAAAAAAGTGTAAAGATGATAGAGCCGCAGACTATAGCACTTGGAAGACACTCAACTTAGGGATTAGCTGGTCCCTTTTCAGTTTCCATGAGCCTTTCTCTCACCCCAGTTAACACACCCTGGACTGCCTTTACCACCTAAGTATGTTGATTTGTTTCCACTTTCCAACTCTTGGATTGGCTGTTCTTTTGACCACATCAAAGCCTTTGACACTAACTCTCATATCTTTAGCTTATTTCTTACATTTGATGCCCTGGAATAATTTTCCCTCTTCTCAAAACTAAGTTCTCAACTTTGACCACTATTGACTCATTCCTTGTCCTAGTTCCTGTCTTCTCAAATCTGTCTCATACATTAAACAGATTATTTATAGTATCATAAACATGAAAGGCACAAACATTTCCCATAGTGTTATGTGATCTTTTTCAAACAAGTACAATTCAAGAAAGAAAAATGATACAAGATAATACAATGATACCAAGATGGAGTTTTGCCCACATATTTCCTGGGGTAATAGGAGCTTTTAGAAATTTAAGCAATCTTGGACAAATTACTTAACTTTTTAGGTTCTCTAAAATAAGAATAATAAAAATACTTTGTATTAGTTTTCTATTGCTGCATAACAAACTACTGCAAGCTTAGTGGCTTGAAAAATACTCACATACTAGCTCATAGCTCTGTAGGTTAGAAGTCCAGCAGGGCATGAATGGTTTCTCTGCTTAGCATATCACAATGCTGAAATCAGGGGGTCAGCCAGGCTAAGCTCTTGTCTGGAGGTTCTTTCTACTGCCAGCCAGAGAAAACGCTCTGCTTTCAAAGGAGAGATTAGAGCAGGCTGATCTAGGTAATCTCTCTATGTTAAGGTCAACTGATTTGGGAGCTTAGCTATTCACAGCAGCACCTAGGTTAATGTTTGAATGAACAGCTGGGAGAAGGTGTTTGTATACCAGGGCTGGGAATCTTGGGAGCCTTCTTAGAATTCTCTACTTCATAGAGTTTTTATTAAATGAGGTAATACATGGGTACACAGTATATTGAAAGGAAGTTTTTGTTGTTGTTTTTTTTTTTTTTTTTTTTTTTTGCGGTACGCGGGCCTCTCACTGCTGTGGCCTCTCCCGCTGTGGAGCACAGGCTCCGGACGCGCATGCTCAGTGGTCATGGCTCACGGGACCAGCCGCTCCGCGGCATGTGGGATCTTCCCGTACCGGGGCAGGAACCCGTGTCCCCTGCATCAGCAGGCAGACTCCCAAACACTGCGCCACCAGGGAAGCCCTGAAAGGAAGTTTTCATGGAAACACCAAGAAACCCACGTGGTTTGCTGATCTGCTGATTCATCTTGTTGGCATGAAGCATCAGCTGAGGCTGTACTTTATCCACCATTCCCTGCCTCCTCCATCAGCTTCTTTGATTCCTGGGCCTGGTGTGGGTGTGTTTAACCCTGTGATGAAAGACTTCCGTAGAACACTCACGTCACCAGCGCCAGAGGCAGTAAGAACTGACACAAGGTTCAGTTCATCCTTGTGGGTTCCAGTCTGTTTGCATCGTATTGAGTCAATGCTGCAGTCCCCACATCTCTATCTGGTTTTAAGGGGTAAGATCTTAGTAGGGACTGCCTTTTTCTATCGCTATCTTGTATCCCACTTACCCTCTGTCAGCACATTGACGGATGGACTTCACCTGTACAGGTAACTTCAACTGTTATTGATTAGAAGGAGGAAATTTGGTGGTGCTCCCATTATTAAGTTGTCACATTTTTCCAGGACTATTGATCAAGGGAGTAATGAGATGCCCCAGTGAATTCCATTCAAAAATAGCCCTTCTTGCAATTGAAATAAAAGCAAAAATAAACAAATGGGACCTAATCAAACATAAGCTTTTGCACAGCAAAAGTAACCATAAACAAAACGAAAAGACGACCTAAGGACTGGCAGAAAATATTTGCAAATGATACAACCAAGGGCTTAATTTCCAAAATATACAAACAGCTCATAGAATTCAATAACAAAAAACCAAACAACCCAATCAAAAAATGGACAGAAGGGCTTCCCTGGTGGCGCAGAGGTTGAGAGTCCAATGCAGGGGACACGGGTTCATGCCCCGGTCCAGGAAGATCCCACATGCTGCGGAGCGGCTGGGCCCGTGAGCCGTGGCCGCTGAGCCTGCGTGTCTGGAGCCTGTGCTCTGCAACGGGAGAGGCCACAACAGTGACAGGCCCGCGTACCGCAAAAAAAAAAAAAAAAAAAAAAAAATGGACAGAAGACTTAAATATATATTTCTCCAAAGAAGACATGCAGATGACCAATAGGCACATGAAAAGGTGCTCAACATTGGCAATTATTAGAGAAATGCAAATCAAAACTACTATGAGGTATCATCTCATTCTGGTCAGAATGGCCATCATTAAAAAGCCGACAAATAACAAATGAGGAGAGGGTATGGAGAAAAGGGAACCCTCCTACACTGTTGGTGGGAATGTAAATTGGTGCAGCCACTATGGAAAACAGTCTGGAGGTTCCTCAAAAAACTAAAAATAGGGTTGACATATGATCCAGCAACCCCATTCTTTGGCATATATCCAAGGAAAACTAATTCGAAAAGATACATGCACCCCAATGTTCATAGCAGCACTATTCACAAAAGCCAAGACATGGAAGTAACCTTAATGTCCATTGACAGATGAATAGTTAAAGAATATGTGGTATATATATACAATGGAATGCTACTCAGTCATAAAAAGAATGAAATAATGCCATTTGCAGTAACATGGATGGACCTAGAGACTATCATACTAAGTGAAGTAAATCAAAAAGAGAAATAAAATACCATGTGATATCACTTATATGTGGAATATAAAATATGACACAAATAAACTTATTTACAAAACAGAAACAGACTCAGACATAGAGAACAGACTTGTGGCTGCCAAGGGAGGTGTGGGGAAGGATGGACTGGGAGTTTGGGATTAGCAGATGCAAACTATTATATATAGAATGGATAAACAACAAGGTCTCACTGTATAGCACAGGAAACTATTCAATATGCTATAATAAACCGTAATGGAAAAGAATATAAAAAAGAGTATCTATCTATCTATCTATGAATCACTTTGCTGTACAAGAAACTAACACAACATAGTTGTAAATCAACTGTAATTCAATAAAAGATAAATTAAAAGTAAATATGTCTTCTTGCCTATGTTATGGAGAAGTAACTCAGTTTCTCTCTAGTCATCAGGATTGATCATGACAAACAAGGACTTCTTGTCTGCCTGTTGGTTTAGTAGCATAAGGAGTCCAAAAGGCCAGGATGTAATGCAAACTTCCAATGCATCAGAGCCTTTATTATGTTTCTTGGTAGATGCCTTCCTCCCTTTGACACTAGGAACTCTAAACTCATGAAGCCAAGGCAGAAAGGTTGAGAAGCAAACAATATTTGGTGAAATAGTGATGGGGCCACTCTCTCCTTCATCCTATTGGTTATTGGATATGAATTCTGCATATTCTGGCTATGGCAGTGTCAGCACAAGTGTTGTTTGCCAGTTTAAGGCATTTACCACTCCCTATAAGACAGAATCCCTATAAGACAGCTGGGTGCTGTCTCCCAGCTTGTGCCATGACAGTCTTCAGAAGACCATTCCACCTTTGCAATAAGGAAGCTGCTTCTTGGTGATGAGACACATGGTAAGACCAGTGAACTTCACTGGAAATTCATGAGCCCATTGTCACACTTTATGTCCCACACATTGACCCCTGCTCAGAGGGACACTATGGTAATGGATAAGGGAGAGATTGTTCAAGCAGTGAAGGCTTGTTGGAAGAGATCCCACGTAATGAACGTACTACAGTTTGGCCTCCCGTGTCCCTCAAGGAATGGTGCCACATCAGGTCCTCTGCAGGGGATACTGACTTCGACACAAGACACAGATACCTTCACACTCTGTGCTCATTCATTGAGGCTGTTACGTGTACTTCTTCCCAGACCTCATTATCACCAATCCTGGTGATATGAATCAGGGCATATCTGTACCTCTGTCTACCTTTCCTTCCCCATTACATAGAAAATGTAAACCATCACCCACATACCTTCCCATAGAGAGATTTCCTTTTACCACCACCTTTTCTGAGCAACAGTCCACTTCTGTCTGGAACAGACAGATCAGGCCCTTGACTTTTCTTTCTTCTTTAATGGGTCATAAGAAATTTCCTATTAAGACATAAACATGTGTTGATGGAAAAGAGGCAGAGCAGTAGAATCAGGTAACATAGAAATCTGCCCAACTGTCTTGTGAGGTTTACTTGGACCGTCCATTCTGTTTGGACCCCAAGTTCTATATACCTGTGCTAGACTTGTCCACTAATGGCCCCCATAAAATCATGCCTCTAGTTATCCAAGACCTTGTGTGACTTTGAAGATAGAAAATGTACCTACCTTTATGGGTCTGGCTAAGGAGATTTCCAGGTAGAATGTTGAAAGAACCAAATGGCTTTTTTAAAGCTGCATATAATAAGGAAGTGTTTAATAATAACTGTTCCATTTGTAAGCAGAATTTAGGAGAAATTTAAAAGAGATAGAACCTGCTGGTTGGAAAATAAAACTGTTTCTCATCTCTTGTTTTTTCCCACCAGCAAACAAGTCTCAAGCTAAGGACTAGTCACAGGATAAGGATCAAATGAAGGATGTGACTGTAAGACCTCTGAAAGATTTAAGTGGTGCTGGGTTAATTCCTTAACAGACAAAAGGGCTTTCAAGAATCTTAAGGGCATTGTCCTCCAGAAGTTCTGTATGGCATCCAAAGTAGAGAGTGATCTGTCTTGAAAGATGATTTTAGCTTGGGGGAACAGGGTGAATCCCAGTCACTATAGGAAGCTCATGATACTTTTAAATTTTTTGCCAACTTGAACTAGAAGAGACAGAGTCAATTAAAAATGCAAAGAGGCTCTGGATCCCATAACTTCCTATGGGCAGGAAATAGGTTGGGAGAGCTACTCATGTACAAACATGGGGCATTGGTTATGTGAAAGAAAGATCTCTGAGAGGGCAAAGCTAAGACCCCCAAAGAGAGGAGCCAAGAACCATGAAGAACTACTGGGGGCAGAACTGGGCTTTAACGATGGAACATTTCCTGCCTGCAGGAGGCCCTGACAACAGTGTTTTGGATGTATTTCAGAACTGCTATGGGCCAATGACTCTTATATTACTTTAATAATATTACTTCAATTAATACTTTTTTAATTGAAAAAATTAATTAACCTGTTGCAATTAACCTGTTCTTGTCTCAACGTTGTATGTATGGGAAAGGTTTCTAGATTAAAAGTTGTTGGTCTCAAGGAGCCTTGCCTACTTCTGAATTTAATGCATATAAAGAGAATATGGGCCTCTAGCCTGATGACATGATTGGGTGAGAATTTAGGAGACTTAGGAAGGGATGATCGTATTTTGCCTACTGGAAACATTTGAATCATTGGGTCAGAGGGTTGGGATGGGGGAGGAGGCTGTGGAAGATTGATTATATGGAATTCCCCATGAGGTCATAGGTGCTGGTTGATGAAGAGGTGGAGAGTAATACCAACTATCATAGTAGTTGTGGCCATTAGCTTGGGCAGATTTCTCATAATTTCCAGACCTGATTGGACCCATCTTATATACACATGGTGCACTGTTACATTAATAGTCTCCAGTGAATCACACCATGCCCTGTGAGCTCAGGTGAAACTAGCAGAAGAACACAGCAATGGGTAGCTGAAACAGTGCCATCTCCATTTTACAATGGAATGCTGCTATGAACATCCAATTTTGGGTGGTTCAGTGGATCAGATAACACCCAGTTAATGAGGAATGGTTTGAGTTGTATGGTCACTTGGTGATCCATGGTGAACTTTCCATCTTTACTAGAGTCCAAAATCAAGTGAGGAGTTACTTTTCAAGTGGAGAGAACATGGCTTTATTCCTAAATCCTAAGAGTCTGCTCTGTGATTCTCCTATAGGGGCTTTCCGGAATCTCCATACACTTCCTTGTTTGACATCTGTAGCTACACTGCATGGTTCTTCCCCGAAGAGCCTGACCTCAGCCTCCTCCATCAAGGGGCTCTGGGTCTGGAGCTGACTTAGGTCTGGGAACTGGAAAAGGGGCTGTGAATCCCCACAAAGGGAATTGAATTAGTATTAGACCCACATTCCAGAAAAGAGTTTTTTCTGATTTTATAGGCAAAACCATAACATTAGGAGGAAGCATCTATTTTATTCCTAGGGATCTCTTCACCAGACATACCCTTGCCGGCCAAAACGTTGATCAGCACTCCATTACTGGGCTTATAATGGAATGGAAGTTCAGGTGATAGTTTCCAAAGCATTGTTATTTAGATGTAGGGTTATGATCCATTTGTTTTATTTTCGATCCTTTATTATTAGTGGATTCTGGGAACTCTAGAAAATCCTGGAAAAATCAATTCTAAATCATGAAGTGACTAACTCAGTAGACAAAGAGAGAGTTACAAATATCTGGAGATACTAGGTAATGAATTCTCTTACGTAATATTGGAAAAAATGAAGGTTTGGGGATGTCATTCATGCAGCTACAAAGGCACCTAGACATTTTCTCATAGTAGGGGAGTCTTCAAAAGTGTGTATTCTTATGTTTGTTTATTTGTGTATTTATTTAGTTTTACTTTGTTAGCCTTTATACTTGAGAACGGCTAGGAATAGGACACATCTCATGTTTCTTTTTGATGACCACAGTTCTTAACTCAGAGTGGGATGTCAAAAAGTACTCAGGCCATAATTATTAACTAATAAATTCAGACAAATGGGAATACCTTATGATAACTGATACAATTTTAGAGCATATTTACTTGAAGGGAAGTGAGAAGGAAAAAAAAGAACCCCACTGTTTTAGGTAACAGTTTTTTTTTAAATAAATCTATTTTATTTATTTATTTTTGGCTGCATTGGACCTTCGTTGTTGCGTATGGGCTTTCTCTAGTTGTGGCACGTGGGGGCTACTCTTCGTTGCCGTGCGCGGGCTTCTCACTGCAGTGGCTTCTCTTGTTGCGGAGCATGGGCTCTAGGCGTGCGGGCTTGCACGTGGGCTCAGTAGTTGTGGCTCGCGGGCTCTAGAGTGGAGGCTCGGCAGTTGTGGCGCACGGGCTTAGCTGCCCTGCAGCATGTGGGGTCTTCCCGGGCCAGGGCTCGAACCTGTTTCCCCTGCTTTGGCAGGCAGATTCTTAACCACTGCACCACCAGGGAAGGCCAGGTAACTGTTTATAAGCCAAACACAATGGGAAATAAATTGCTGTAGAGTGAAGTGCCCAGTGGACTCAGGCTCACATCATTAAATGACTTTGCTCATCACTGACTTTCAAGGGTCCTGAAACCAGGACTAAATCAAGTGCATGGTCTGTTGCAGTGGCACCGCAGTTGGAGACCTCTGACTCCAGATCGTCACTGTCACAGCAGTATAGATCCTGACTGTCCAACTCCCAGAAGGAGCATAAAAATATCTTTCTACATTTTAATTTCTCTTCTGATTTATGTTTTTTCTTTACACACTGACTTCACAGCCACAGTTGTATGATATGATTTGAGACAATGTTAGCTATAAATCACTGGATTTGCAGAAATGGGGAATTCTAGTTTATATTTCCTTTTCCTTGAAATGAGACAAATCATACACCATTCTTTTACCTTTAATAATAAATTCTGTCAGGACAGCAAACGACTTAGAGTTATTAACTGGCCTACTGAAATATTCATGATGCTTTAGGATGAAAAAATACACTTGGAGGATGTGTTTTTAAGCAGCTCTGTTTTCCAGGTAACCAAAAAAAAAAAAAAGCAACACAGTTTAAAAGGAAAAATACACAGATGTATAAGAAAATTCCCCACCTCTCTCAAGCAATTGACTGAAATCTATCAAGCAATATTTTCAGGTGAAATTTAGGTGCTATTACAATGTTATATTTTAAACTGCAGTAATAGGTCTCACCTTTCCCTTTCCTTCAGTCACGACTATAGAGAACCAAGGCTCTTGGATTAGAACTTAACCAAGCCATTATGAGAAAGGGCCTTTCAAAGAGTCTCTTGTGCACTAAGGGAACAGCTGTTTTCTGTGGATGTAGAGCCAATTTTACTCTGAAAACCCCATATGGAAACCAACCTAGTGATTTCAGATAAAAGAATCATTCCTATTGCTAGAGGGTTTCCTTCTTTACTGAGTAATAAGTGTTATTCCTGAAAATGAGTGTTTGCCTCAGAGAAAGGTGTGTGTGTGTGTGTGTGTGTTTGTGTGTGTGTGTGTGTGTATGCGAGCACACACACTATTGCTGCAATAGATAGATGTCAATGATAGAAGCAGATATGTCTGAAACTTGAGCTGACGCCACCCTAACACCACCCTGAGAGACCCCACCATGAGGTCTAGTCTTGGCAGCCTAAGCCCCTTCCATCAGACTATATATGGAACCTGGAGGGCTGAGGACCAGTACTAACATCTGGCTAGTGCTGCACTCTAGCTGAATAATAAGTTAAGAAAATGCATGAATGGTAACAGAAGAATTGATGGTCTATGGTGCTTTGTGTGTTAAGTGATTCCCTCTGGGTAGAGGTGATTCTCCAAGAGATGGGAGGAGATACAAGAGGGAAAGTTCGACAAGAATTTTCTGATGGTGAATAAGGTAGTTGAAACCCACAACTCATTGAGGACCCGGTTGTTAGCAAGCTGTAGGCGCTTTCCCTGAAAATTCTGGTAAATGTTTTATTGAGCATTCACCTTCCCTTCCCTCTTATGTGTAGTATTTTCTTTTGTAAATCATCTCAGCCTTTCAGTACAGAGTCATACATGCTGGTGTAAGGGTCTCCGTGTTAGAAAGAAGAAAGGGCAGTTTGATTATGAAGATGGTTGCTTGCTCTATCCTCTTTGGACATCTGTGGAGGAGTGGGGAGCAGTTCCCAGTTGTAGACCGTTCTCCAGGTCCTAGAATTCTTCTTGGTGACGTCAGCCCAGGCGCGGTGGCTTTCAGAGTGAACTTAGGTCTGAGGGACAGCTTTTAAGTGGACAGCTCAAGAGGATCCAAGACTTATCCTTCTGTATTCCAGCCAGGATATATGAAGACATACGAAAGATCTTTGAGAGGGGTTGAGAGTGGAAAGTCAATTGGCTGATGTTTCGGTTAAATCTCTGGTAACTCAGTCAGCTATTGTTGCATAAGGAACTAACTGATGGTGATAAGTATACATGAGGATGAGAAAAAGACTTAGTTGGACAAATTTATAAACTTGTGACAATATGAGGTTTATTGAAAACTTTTATGTGTATATTTTTATTACCAGTGCATAATCACCATATCAAAATAAGAAATGGAGAGAAAAGTTAAATTTGACTGTGAATTTTTTTATTATTGAGTTAGATGGCAAAGCATTGTGTGTGTGTTTAATATTATGAATATGGCTGTGCCAAAAGAATACAATATGCATAGGTATCACCAAACTAAGCACTATAGAGCTTCTAGAAGAAAACAAAAGAAAATGTTTCTGACTTTGGATTAGGTAAAAATATTTAAAAATGTGATACCAAAAAGCATGATCCATAAAATAAAATATTGATAAATATTTGAATTCATTAAAATTAAAATCTTTGCTCACACTATTAACAAAATAAAGACAAGCCATAGACTGGGGAAAATTCTTGAAAAATGTATATATATGATAAAATCCTATATCCAGAATATATAAGAAAATTTCAAAACTCAATAATAAGAATTATCCAGTCTAAAAAATAATGGGCCAATTTTTAAATAGAAACTTCACCAAAGAAGGTATGTGAATGGTAAATTCACATAAAAGCATTCTCACATCATTAGTTATTAGATAAATGCAAATTAAAACTTCAGTGAGATACACCTACATATCTATTCAAATGGAAAAAAACCCGTGAACAAACCAAATGAAGAAATTGGAACACTCATATGTTTTTGTAGGAATGCAAAAGATATGACTACTTTGGAAACCAGTGTGGCCATTTTTATTTAGTTAAATGTACTCTTATCATAAGTCCCAACAATCACATTAGTAGTATCTACTCAATGAAATGAAAACTTATGTTCCCACAAGAATCTGCATGTGGATGTTTAGAGCAGCTTTACTCATAAAGGTTGAAAATTGGAAACTATCCAAATGTCCATCAAGAGGTGAATAGACAACTGTTTTCATCCATACCATGGAACACTACCTAGCAATAGAAAGAAACAACTTGTGATACAAGCAGCAAAAAAATGGATCTCAAATGTATTATGATAAGTGAGAATAGCAAGATTCAAATGGCCACATACTGTACAATTCCATTTATATGACATTCTCAAAAAGTGAAACTATGGAAACAGAAAATGGATCAGCAATTGCTGGTGCCTGAGGGTAAGAGGAGAGATTTCCTACAAAGAGGCACCAGGGAAAATTAGGGGTAATATAACAGTTCTATATATTGATTTTGGCAGTGATTACAGGACTTTGTGTCTTGTCAAAACTCATAGAACTGCATAAATAAAAAAAAGGATAATTTGAAATGTATGTCAATTACAATGCAGGTAACCATACTTAAAATAAAAGGGCAAAATTAAAGTAATTCAAGATAAAGAAATAACATTGAAATAAATTATTGGTAGCACACCTGTGCTACCTTGCTAAAGGAAGTCCTTCAGGCTGAAAGAAAATGACATCAGATGGTAACTCAGATCTACAAGGAAGAATCAATAGATTGGAAATAGTAAATGTGTGTATGTTTGTGTATGTCCTTATATATTTTATTTTCTTAATTTATATTATAAATTATATATATTATTTCTTCTTATACTATAATTTATTATAATACCCTAAATTTATAATTTTAGGGTCTATACTATATATATGTGTAATATATATGAGTACAATAGCATGGGATTTTGTTTAAGCCAATACATTCTTTTGGGCACACAGAATATTCTTCAGGATGGACCATGTTCTCAGTCATAAACCATGTTTGAAAGTTTTAAAAAATATTTAAATTACACAGGTTATGATCTGTAATGTAAGTTAGATTGTAATGTAAGTTAGAAATCAAGAAGAGAAAGAGATATCTGGGAAAAGATATCTGGGAAAGCCCCAAGTATTGGAAATAATAAAGTAAATGAATATGTAAACACAGCATACAAAATTTGAAGGATGCAGTTAAAGTAGATTTTAGTGGGAAAAATGCAGCTTTAGAAATGAAGAAATATCCAGACCCAGTGCTTAAAGTTTCCACTTTAAGAAGCTGAGAAAAGTAATACCAAATTTAATCTTAGTAAAAAAAAATCAGTGTGGAAATGAATGAAAAAGAAAATGAATGAACAACAGAAAAAAATCAATAATGTCAAAGCTAGTTTTTTTAAAAAAAAGATGATTAATCAGATAGAATAAGCCTTAGCTCATTGATCAAGAGAAAAAAGACAGAAGACATATATTATCAGTATCTGGATGACAGAAATTACTACAGACCCTACAGACATTAAAATAATGATAAAAGAATATTATGAACAACTTTATGTTAATGAACTTGGCCTCATATACGAAATAGATAATTTCCTTGAAAAATACACCTTATCTTGAAGAATCAAGAAAAAATCCAGAAAATTTGAATATTTCTGTATGAAGTAAAAGAATTGAATTAGTAATTTAAAATATCCTTACCAAGAAATGAATGTGAGTTTGGTGGTGAGTTTTATCAAAGATTAGTGGAAGAAACAATATCAATTCACTGTCAGAAAAGAGAGAGGGGTTTCCCTGGTGGCACAGTGGTTGAGAGTCCACCTGCCGATGCAGGGGACACGGGTTCATGCCCCGGTCCGGGAGGATCCCACATGCCACAGAGCGGCTGGGCCTGTGAGCCATGGCCACTGAGCCTGTGTGTCTGGAGCCTGTGCTCCACAGCGGGAGAGGACACAGCAGTGAGAGGCCTGCATACTGCAAAAAAAAAAAAAGATATAGGCTTTGAATCAGAGTTCTAACACTAAGTAGTGGAAGTGTGACTTTAAAGAACTACTAACTTGCCTCAGGACTCAGACTGAGAAAGAAACTTCTGTATGAAAAGCATTTTTCTTAGAAAATTCTAGGAGACAAAGCAAAGGAAACTGTAAACAAAATGAAAAGGCAGCCCACAGAATGGGAGAAAATATTTGCAAATGAAGTGACCGACAAGGGATTAATGACTAAAATATACAAATAGCTCATGCAGCTCAAAATAAATAAATAAATAAATAAATAACCCAATCAAGAAATGCGTGGAAGATCTAAGTAGACATTTCTCTAAAGAAGACATACAGATGGCCAAGGGGCACATGAAAAGATGCTCAACATCACTAATTATCAGAGAAATGCAAATCAAAAGTACAATGAGGTATCACCTCACACCAGTCAGAATGGT
Organism: Globicephala melas; assembly: GCF_963455315.2. Classification (NCBI taxonomy): domain Eukaryota; kingdom Metazoa; phylum Chordata; class Mammalia; order Artiodactyla; family Delphinidae; genus Globicephala; species Globicephala melas. The sequence continues at coordinate 7,381,505 of NC_083317.1, read as the reverse complement.
CATCATCAAAAAATTTACAAACAATAAATGCTGAAAAGGGTGTGGAGGAAAGGGAACCCTCCTACACTGTTGGTGGGAATGTAAATTGGTACAGCCACTGTGGAGAACAGTATGGAGGTTACTTAAAGACTAAAAATAGAGCTACCATATCATCCAATAATCCTACTCCTAGGTATATATCTGGAGAAAACCATAATTATAAAAAATACATGGACCCCAATATTCATTGTAGCACTATTTACAATAACCAGGACATGGAAGCAACCTAAATGTCCACTGATGGAAGAATGGATAAAAAAGATGTTGTATACATATATAATGGAATATTACTCAGCCATAAAAAAGAACAAAATAATGCCATTTGCAGCGACATGGATGGAGCTAGAGATTGTCATACTGAGTGAAGTAAGTGAGACAAAGACAAATATCATATGATATTGCTAATATGTGGAATCTAAAAAAAATGGTACAAATGAACAGAAATAAAGTCACAGATGTAGAAAACAAACTCATGGCTACAAAGGGGGAAAGTGGGGGTGGGAGGGATAAAATGGGAGATTGGGATGGCCATATACACACTACTATATATAAAATGGATAACTAATAAGAACTTACTGTATAGCACAGTGAACTCTACTCAGTACACTGTAATGACCTATATGGGAATAGAATCTAAAAAAGAGTGGATATATGTATATGTATAACTGATTCACCTTGCTGTACAGCAGAAACTAACACAACATTGTAAATCAACTGTACTCCAATACAGAATTAAAATAGAAAAAAATTCTAGGAGATTATTATTGTTGTTATATCCCTGTATTCCATTTATCTGGTGACAATATTCCTTCCTTACATGTCAGCTCTCTAGAATCTAACACAAATGTGCAAGTAAAAGCCCTTTAGTATGGGGAATAATTTTTTCCAAAGCCTTTGGTGTTACAGTCATCCACTTTACTCCTTATTCCTTATTGACTTTTATTTTACACACAATCCTAACAAACTTGATCATTTAGACTTTCAGCCCACAGCAAGTGAGAACAAGTAAGGTCCTGGGAGAATATCCACTAACAGCAGAAATACTGCCGATAAAAAGCCAACACTGTATTTATTGAATGTACTGTATTAAATAATCGTGATTCATCAAGAAAATTTTAAATTAGGTTCATTGTTCTCTTTTTGGAAAGAAGGAAACCATGCTGTGCATCTTAGAATAATATCCATTAAAATAACTCAGTTATTTAAATGAATTCTGATGCTAGATGAGGAAGTTGTTATCTGGAGATAACTCATATGTAACAGCAGCTGATAATGCCAAATGATCAAGATGTTAGGACATACACCTCTTTTTATCTTCTCTTCTGTAAACATTTTATTCATGCTATCCAATTTCTTTGCATAACACATATCTGCCTTTAGAGCCAAGATTCTGGGAAGTATTTTTTATAATAGCAGGTGTCTTTAGGTCTTCTACAGAGAACTCCCTCAGTATGTGAAAGGATTCATAGAAGATATTAATCATTGCTGCTGCTTACAAAATTCCAACCAAAGAAGGACTTTTGTTCAAGAAACAGAAGGGGAATCATAAATGCTAATTGGAATCATCAGTCTAGATGTGGTTAGACACTGTATCCATCAAGGTAATGTATAAGAGACAATTTATCACAAGCCCTGAGTATTCTGTACTAAATGCTGCAGGCTGGGTTGCCAGTTTGTTGAGAAAGGCAGCAAATCACACCTGTCTTGCTGTAGAATAGCAACTTCACGGATGCTCTGGGAGCCTCAGAGCCCTGGCCTTGGGCCAGATGCCCCATGAATGTAAAAAGAAGCTCATGGTTTAGACTGGCTACATTTCTGCTGAGAACAAGATCACTGAAACATGTAGGAGGCCAACAGCATTGAAAAACACCCAGGACATGAAACCAGTTGGTGGATTTAGATCCAATTCTGCAGCCCAGCCATGTGTGAACAAAGGGGAAGTGAGTGCTCCCTGGCCGAGCCCTCTCCAGTTTTGGAGAACAGGTAACAACTATCTGCCTATGTATAAATGACTCCCACATTGTAAGACTGAAGAGTGAGGAAGGGGCCCGATCAGACAAGGGTATGTGTCACAGCTATTCAGTTGGTCATCAAATATGTTCCACTTCCTTCCACAGGTGGTTAAAAACACAGATCCAAACTCTACCACTGTAGTTGGATGACTCGGGCAAGTGCATTCATATCTCTGATTCCAGTACACTCACATATAAAATGTGGTTCATAGTAGTGTCTACTCATAGCATTGTTTTGTGAGATTAAAGACATTTTTTAGCATATTCAAGTACTTAGCCTAATACATAGCATAGAATTAACACCCACTGCATGGCTGGAGATGTCTGTTTATGTGTAGTCTAATTCTGGATTCCCTCTTCCATTCAATTGCATTTTCTACCTTTACACCAGCACCACACTGGTTTTGGTTACTATAGTTTTATAATAATTTTTGAAATCAGGTAGTGTTAGCACACTAAATTTGTTCTTCTTTTTCCAAGTTTTTTTTTTTAACATCTTTATTGGACTAAAATGCTTTACAATGGTGTGTTAGTGTCTGCTGCGTAACAAAGTGAATCAGCTATATGTATACATATATCCCTATATCTCCTCCCTCTTGCTTCTCCCTCCAATCTTCTCTAACCCACTCCCATAGGTGGGCACAAAGCACTGAGCTGATCTCTCAGTGCTATGCAGCTGCTTCCTGCTAGCTATCTATTTTACATTTGGTAGTGTATATATGTCAATGCTACTCTCTCACTTTGTCTCAGCTTACACTTCCCCTTCCCTGTGTCCTCAAGCCCATTCTCTACATCTGTGTCTTTATTCCTGTCCTGCCCCTAGGTTCATCAGAACCATTTTTTTTTTTTTAGATTCCATATGTATGTGTTAGTATACAGTATTTGTTTTTCTCTTTCTGACTTACTTCACTCTGTATGACAGATTCTAGGTCCATCCACCTCAGTACAAATAACTCAACTGTGTTTCTTTTTGGCTGAGTAATATTCCATTGTATATATGTGCCACGTCTTCATTATCCATTCATCTCTCGACGGACATTTAGGTTGCATCCATGTCCTGGTTATTGTAAATAGTGCTGCAATGAACATTGTGGTACATGACTCTTTTTGAATCATGGTTTTCTCAAGGTATATGCCCAGAAGTGGGATTGCTTGTTCATATGGTAGTTCTATTTTTAGTTTTTTAAGAGACTTCCATACTGTTCTCCATAGTGTGTGTATCAATTTACATTTCCACCAACAGTGCAAGAGGATTCCCTTTTCTCCACAGCCGAATTCTATCAAACATTTAGAGAAGAGAAAATACCTATCCTTCTCAAACTCTTCCAAAATATAGCAGAGGAAGGAAGACTCTCAAACTCTTTCTATGAAGTCACCATCACCCTGATACCAAAACCAGACAAAGATGTCACAGAAAAAGAGAACTACAGGCCAATATCACTGATGAGCAGAGATGCAAAAATCCTCAACAGAATACTAACAACCAGAATCCAGCAGCATATTAAAAGGATCATACACCATGATCAAGTGGAGTTTATCCCAGGAAGGCAAAGATTCTTCAATATACACAAATCAATCAATCTGATACACCATATTATCAAATTGAAAGATAAAAACCGTATGATCATCTCAATACATGCAGAAAAAGATTTTGACAAAATTCAACACCCATCTATGAAAAAAAACTCTCCAGAAAATAGGCATAGAGGGAACTTACCTCAACATAAGAAAGGCCATATATGACAAACCCACAGCCAACATCGTTCACAATGGTGAAAAACTGAAACAATTTCCTCTAAGATCAGGAACAAGATAAGGTTGCCCACTCTTACCATTATTATTCAACATAGTTTTGGAAGTTATAGCCACAGCAATCAGAGACAAAAAAGAAATAAAATGAATCCAAATCAGAAAAGAAGAAGTAAAACTGTCACTGTTTGCAGATGACATGATACTATACATAGAAAATCCTAAAGATGCCACCAGAAAACTACTAGAGCTAATCAATGAATTTGGTAAAGTGGCAGGATACAAAATTAATACACAGAAATCTCTTGCATTCCTGTACATTAATGATGAAAAATATGAAAGAGAAATTAAGAAACACTACCATTTACCATTGCAACAAAAAGAAAAAAATACCTAGGAATAAACCTACCTAAGGAGTCAAAAGACCTGTATGTAGAAAACTATAAGACACTGATGAAAGTAATTAAAGATGATACAAATAGATGGAGAGATATACCATGTTCTTGGATTGGAAGAATCAACATTGTGAAAATGACTCTACTACCCAAACCAATCTACAGATTCAATGCAATCCCTATCAAACGACCAAATGGCATTTTTCACAGAACTAGAACAAAAATTTTCACAATTTGTATGGAAACACAAACCCCAAATAGCCAAAGCAATCTTGAGAAAGAAAAACGGAGCTGGAGGTATCAGGCTCCCTGACTTCAGACTATACTACAAAGCTACAGTAATGAAGACAGTATGGTAGTGGCACAAAAACAGAAATATAGATCAATGGAACAGGACAGAAAGCCCAGAGATAAACATGCACATATGCTCACATTATGTTTGATAAAGGAGGCAAGAATATACAAGGGAGAAAAGACAGCCTCTTCAATAAGCGGTGCTGGGAAAAATAGACAACTACATGCAGAAGAATGAAAGTAGAACACTCCCTAACACCATACACAAAAATAAACTCAAAATGGATTCAAGATCTAAATGTAAGGCCAGACACTATAAAACTCTTAGAGGAAAACCTAAGCAGAACACTCTATGACATAAATCACAGCAAGATCCTTTTTGTCCCTCCTCCTAGAGAAATGGAAATAAAAACGAAAATAAACAAATGGGACCTAATGAAACTTAAAAGTTTTTGCACAGCAAAGGAAACCATAAACAAGACCAAAAGACAACCCTCAGAATGGGAGAAAATATTTGCAAATGAAGCAACTGACAAAGGATTAATCTCCAAAATTTACATGTAGCTCAATATCAAAAAAACAAAAACCCAATCCAAAAATGGGCAGAAGGCCTAAATAAACATTTCTCCAAAGAAGGCATACAGATTGCCAACAAACACATGAAAGGATGCTCAACATCATTAATCATTAGAGAAATGCAAATCAAAACTACAAAGATATATCATCTCACACCAGTCACAATGGCCATTATCAAAACTTCTACAAACAATAAATGCTGGAGAGGGTGTGGAGAAAAGAGAAACCTCTTGCACTATTGGTGGGAATGTAAATGGATACAGCCACTATGGAGAACAGTATGGAGGTTCCTTAATAAACTAAAAATAGAACTACCATACGACCCAGCAATCCCACTACTGGGCATATACCCTGAGAAAACCATAATTCAAAAAGAGTCATGTACCACAATGTTCATTGCAGCTCTATTTACGATAGCCAGGACATGGAAGCCACCTAAGTGTCCATCAACAGATGAATGGAGAAAGAAGATGTGGCACATATATACAATGGGATCTTACTCAGCCATAAAAAGAAATGAAATTGAGTTATTTGTAACTCAATCCAGTGAGGTGGATGGATCTAGAGTCTGTCATACAAAGTGAAATAAGTCAGAAAGAGAAAAACAAATACCATAAGCTAACACATATATATGGAATCTAAAACAAAGAAACAAAAAAATGGTTCTGAAAATCCTAGGGGCAGGACAGGAATAAAGATGCAGGTGTTGGAAGACTTTTAATCACAGTTTCAATTTCAGTGAGTATGATTTATCTGTTCATATTTTCTATTTTTTCCTGGTTCAGTCTTGGAAGACCTGGTTCAGTGCTTTTCTAAGAATTTGTCCATTTCTTCCAGGTTGTCCATTTTATTGGCATATAGTTGCTTGTAGTAATATCTCATGATCCTTTGTATTTCTGCAGTGTCAGTTGTTACTTCTCCTTTTTCATTTCTAATTCTCTTGATTTCGATCTTCTCTGTTTTTTTTCTAGATGAGTCTGGCTGATCGTTTATCAATTTTGTTTATCTTCTCAAAAACCAGCTTTTGGTTTTATTGATCTTTGCTATTGTTTCCTTCATTTCTTTTTCATTTTTTTCCTGATCTGATTTTTATGATTTCTTTTCTTCTGCTAACTTTGGAATTTTTTGGTTCTTCTTTCTTTAATTGCTTTAGGTGTAAGGTTAGGTTATTTATTTGATATTTTTCTTGTTTCTTGAGGTAGGATTGTATTGCTATGAACTTTCCTCTTAGAAGTGGTTTTGGTGCATCCCATAGGTTTTGGGTCATCGTGTTTTCATTGTCATTTGTTTCTAGGTATTTTCTGGTTTCCTTTTTGATTTCTTCAGTGAACTCTTGGTTATTTAGTAGTGTATTGTTTAGCCTCCGTGTTTTTGTATTTTTTACAGTTTTGTTTCCTGTAATTGATATCTAGTCTCATAACATTGTGGTCAGAAAAGATATGATTTCAATTTTCTTAAATTTACCAAGGCTTGATTTGTGACCCAAGATATGATCTATCCTGGAGAATGTTCCATGAGCACTTGAGAAGAAAGTGTATTCTGTTGTTTTTGGATGGAATGTTCTATAAATATTAATTAAGTCCATCGTGTCTAATGTGTCATTTAAAGCTTGTGTTTCCTTATTTATTTTCATTTTGGATGATCTGTCCATTGGTGAAGGTGGGGTGTTAAAACCTTCAACTATTATTGTGTTACTGTCTATTTCCCTTTTTATGGCTGTTAGTATTTGCCTTATGTATTGAGGTGCTCCTATGTTGGGTGCATAAATATTTACAAATGTTATATCTTCTTCTTGGATTGATCCCTTGATCTTTATGTAGTGTCCTTCTTTGTCTCTTGTAATAGTCTTTACTTTAAAGTCTATTTTGTGTGATATGAGAATTGTTACTCCAGCTTTCTTTTGATTTCCATTTGCATTGAATATATTTTTCCATCCCTTCACTTTCAGTCTGTATGTGTCCCTAGGTCTGAAGTGGGTTTCTTCTAGATAGCATATATACAGGTCTTGTTTTTGTATCCATTCAGCCAGTCTACATCTTTTGGTGGGAGCATTTAATCCATTTACATTTAAGGTAATTATTGATATGTATGTTCATATTATCTTTTTCTTAATAGTTTTGGGTTTGTTTTTGTAGGTCTTTTCCTTCTCTTGTGTTTCCTGCTTAGAGAAATGCCTTTAGCATTTGGTGTAAAGCTACTTGGTGGTGCTGAATTCTCTTAACTTTTGCTTGTCTCTAAAGGTTTTAATTTCCCTGTCGAATCTGAATGAGATCCTTGCTGGGTAGAGTAATCTTGGTTGTAGGTTTATCTCTTTCATCACTTTAAATATGTCCTGCCAGTCCCTTCTGGCTTGCAGAGTTTCTGCTGAAATGTCAGCTGTTAACCTTATGGGGATTCCCTTGTATGTTATTTGTTGCATTTCCCTTGCTTCTTTTAATATTTTTTCTTTGTATTTAACTTTTATAGTTTCATTAATATGTGTCTTTGCATGTTTCTCCTTGGATTTATCCTGTATGGGGCTCTCTGCACTTCCTGGACTTCACTGACTATTTCCCATTTTAGGGAAGTTTTCCACTACAATCTCTTCAAATATTTTCTCAGACCCTTTCTTTTTCTCTTCTTCTTCTGGGACCCCTATAATTTGAATGTTGGTGCATGTAATGTTGTCCCAGAGGTCTCTGAGACTGTCCTTAATTCTTTTCGTTCTTTTTTTTTTTTTTTTATTCTGCTTTGTGGTAGTTATTTCTACTATTTAATCTTCCAGGTCACTTATCCATTCTGCCTTAGTTATTGTGCTATTGATTCCTGCTAGAGAATTTTTAATTTCATTTATTGTGTTGTTCATCATTGTTTGCTCTTTAGTTCTTCTAGGTCTTTTAAAAATGTTTCTTGTATTTTCTCCATTCTATATCCAAGGTTTTGAACCAACTTTACTATCATTATTCTGAATTCTTTTTCAGGTAGACTGCCTATTTCCTCTTCATTTGTTTGGTTTAGTGGGTTTTTATCTTGTTCCTTCATGTGTTGCATATTTCTCTGTCTTCTCATTTTGTTTAACTTACTGTGTTTGGGGTCTCCTTTGTGCAGGTTGCAGTTTCATATTTCCTGTTGTTTTTGGTGTCTCCCACCAGTGGGTGAGGTTGGTTCAGTGGCTTGTGTAGGCTTCCTGGTAGATGGGACTAGTGCCTGTGTTCTGGTGGGTGGGGCTAGATCTTGTCTTTCTGGTGAGCAAGCCTGCATCCAGTGGTGTGTTTTGGGGTGTCTGTGAATTTAGTATGATTTTTGGCAGCCTCTCTGCTAATGTGTGTGGTTGTGTCCCTGTCTTGTTATATGTTTGGCATGGGGTGTCCAGCACTGAAGCTTGCTGGCCATTGGGTGGAGCTGGGTCTTAGCTTTCAGATGGAGATCTCTGGGAGACCTCTTGTTGATTCATACTATGTGGAGTTGGGAGGTCTCTGGTAGTCCAATGTCCTGAACTCAGCACTCCCACCACAGAGGCTCAGACCTAACACCAGGCTGGAGCACCAAGACCCTGGCAGCCACACAGCTCAGAGGAAAAGGGAGAAAAAAGGAAAAAAAAATTAAAAAGCAATAAATTTTTTTAAAAAATTATTAAAATAATAATAATAATAATTTTAAAAGACAGTAACCAAACCAATAAACAAATCCACCAATGATAAAAAGCACTAACAACTAGACTAAGATAAACATAGAAATCAGAAACAAATCAGTTGCAGAAAGCAAACCCAAGTCTACAGTTGCTCCCAAAGTCCACCACCTCAATTTTGTGATGATTTGTTGTCTATTCAGGTATTGCACAGATGCAGGTACATCAAGTTGATTGTGGGAATTTAACCCACTGCCCCTGAGGCTGCTGGGAGAGATTTCCCTCTCTCTTCTTTGTTTGCACAGCTCCTGGGGTTCAGCTTTGGATTTGGCCCCGCCTCTGCATGTAGGTCACCCTCAGGCATCTGTTGCCCACCCAGATAGGAGAGGGTTAAAGCAGCGGCTGATTAAGGTGCTCTTGCTCACTCAGACCGGGGAGAGGGAGGGGTACAGTTGTCATAATTGGAATGTAGGGTGAGCCTGCTGTGGCAGAGGCCGGTGTGATGTTGCAGCAGCCTAAGATGTGGCGTGTGTTCTCCCGGGGATGTTGTCCCTGTATCACGGGACTGGACCCTGGCAGTGGCAGGCTGCATAGTCTCCTGTGGGGGTATGGATAGTGACCTGTGCTTGCACACAGGCTTCTTGGTGGCTGCAGCAGCAGCATTAGCATTTCATACCCATCTCTGGGGTCTGAGCTGATAGCTGCATTTCACGCCTATCTCTGGAGCTCATTTAGGTGGTGCTCTGCCTTCTGTGGGTGCATGGAGCAGGAATCCCCTCTGCTCATGCACCCCAAAACAGTGGTCTCTTGTCTCTTAGGCAGGTCCAGACTTTTCCCAGACTCCCTCCTGGCTCACTGTGGTGCACTAGCCCCCTCAGGCTGTGTTCACACAGTCAACCCCAGTCCTCTCCCTGGGATCTGACCTCAGAAGCCTGAGCCTCAGCTCCCAGCCCGTGCCCACCCTGGTGGGGGAGCAGACAAGGCTCTCGGGCTGGTGAGTGCTGGTTGGCATGAATACTCTGTGCAGGAATCTCTCCGTTTTTCCCTCTGCACCCCTGTGGCTGTGCTCTCCTCCTTGGCTCCAAAGCTTTCCCCTTGCCCACCCCCATCCCCACCATTGAAGGTTCCATCCCTATTCTTTTGTCTCTGTTTTTTGTTTTTCTTTTGCCTTACCCAGGTACGTGGGGATTTTCTTGTTTTGGGGAAGTCTGAGGTCTTTGGCCAGTGTTCAGTAGGTGGTCTGTAGGAGTTGTTCCACATGTAGATGTATTTCTGATGTATTTGTGGGGAGGAAGGTGATCTCCATGTCTTACTTCTCCACCATCTTGAAGGTCCCCTCTCCAAGTTGTTTTGACTATTCTATATTCTTTGCATTTCCACACTGGTTTCAGGATTAGTTTATGAAGGACTGCAATAAAGCTGTCTGGGATTTTGATTGGGATTGCATTGACTCTACAGATCAATTTGGAGAAACGTTACATTTCAACAATATTGAATAAAAGAGGCCAATTTTTCCACATCTTTACATCTTTAATTTCAGTCAGGAACATTTTATAATTTTCAGTGTAGAGGTTATTCATATCTTTTGTCATGTTTATCCCAAATCATTTATTTTTCATTGCTAGTATAAAGAAATGCAATTGACTTTTGTGTATTATTCTTGTATCCTGAAACCTTACTAAATTCAGTTATTAGCTCTTGTAACTTTTCGTATGTTCCATAGGATTCTCTACATAAATGATCCTATCATCTCTGAATAAAGACAGTTATACTTCTTCCTTTCTAATCTAGATGCCTCCTGTTTTTCATTGCCTGACTGCACTGGTTAGAACCTCTAGTATAGTATTGAATAAGAGTGGTGAGGGTGGTCATCCTTGACATGTTCCTGATCTTAGGGATAAAGCATCTTGACTTTTGCCATTAAGTATGACGTTGACTGTGGGTTTCTACATATTTTTGTCAAATTGAGGAAGTTCTTTTCTGCTCCTAATTTCCTGAGATTATTTTTATTGGGCATGGATGTGGATGTTGGAGTTTGTCAAATGCATTTTCTGCAGCTATTGAGATGACCATATATGGTTTTTCTTTTTTTAGTTTATTAATATGGTGAATTACGTTGTTTTTGAATATTAACCAGTCTGCATTCTTGAGATAAATCCCAGTTCATCATGGTCTATTATCTATTTTATATAAGCTTTCTTATGTTGGAATCCACTCTCCTTGAGGATCATGAGCGTTGGTTAATCCAATAAGGCCAGAAGAAAATGGGCTAATATTTTTGTCTGATCTACTTAATATGCAGGAAGGTGGCTGACCTTGAAAAGAAAATGAACAAATGAGCTGTTCTTGCCTCTCTTGTTATCTTCATTGACAGCAATTTTCTTTTTCAGGGACTCTCCTCTTGATCAACACGATGAGACTCTGATGGGCAGCAGGCAATGGGGTTTTATGAGTGGTTATCTTGTAATCCAGCAATTGTCACACTTTAATGGCCATCAGAATTGACTGAAAGGTTTGTTGAGACATGGGTGGCTCATGATGTCGGGGGTGGGGTCTTACAAGGGAAGGAAGAAAAGCCTGCAGAACCGCCACATTCCTGAGGCCACAGAATGTCACAAGCTAGGAGTACCAATGGAACAATGTCTCAAAGAGGTGAACCTGTGCAGCCTTCACGCTTGGTAACCATGGTTACCATAGTCTCTCTTTCTTGGCCCCTTTTGTGATAACACAGTGAGAAAAGTCTCAATCCAATAGGCTGAGCAGTACATAGGGTTGGAACAGCCTCCTCTAGCCACCTTGCAGGAGGTCTGGGCAGGAGCTTGCATGAGAGTCAGCAGAGTATGCAGGATGTGTCTTGAGATTATAAATGAAAGACGTGGTTCTGCGCTTGCAAGCTTGGTGCCTCTTTGTTACTGCAAGTCCCCGTGTGGCCACCTGGTTAGTATTTGGTGTAAGTGAATAAGACGGCTCATCCATGCACCCTGTCCCCTCTGAGACCCTGGTGTTGGGGGAGGAAACCCTAGCACTGAGAGACAGTTGGACCCCTTCTTCCAGCATGGGGACCTCAGAGAGCTGGCTTGGGTTGTTAGCAGTTGTTATGGCCTGCTGCCTCGGTTGTGGCATCCGGCTCTTGCTGACAGAGAGGGTGGAACCCTCCCCCAGGCAGGGGAGTCCCCCAAATGCTTGGTCCGGGTGGAGAGGTAGGTGTAATGGCCTTGGATCAGCGTCCAGAGTCTTCTTGCATCTGGCAGCTCTCACTGAGGAGGACCACACACAGGCCCCCAAACGTGCCACCTGGGCCATAATGCTATGCTTGGCTTGCTCCCCTTCCAGTGCAGAAACCACCTATTCCTGCTTTTATGAACTTGCTAACAGTCTCCCATTTCCTTTCTGCCTGGTGACATGCTGTAAGTCTCTCAAACGAGACACTAGACCTTTTGTTCTAGAAAGAACTTATTCCATGTACACTTAAAAGAAAATCCCTTTACTCTGACAACAAGAGCCAGCTCAGGCCATTTCAGATACCTTGAGTCTTTTTACATTTAAAATTCTTTCCAAGTTCATTCAGGAAGCACTTCATGAGTGTCTCCTAGATACTGGACACAGTGCTGGAGGATCAATAAAACAGTCTGTGACCTCAGGCAGCTCAGGGAGCTCACAAGTTGGCCAGAGAGTGGGGCATGGACAGAGAATATTACTGTAATAGATAGGAACTGTGATAGAAATAAGTTCAGGGGGCTCTAGGAGCACAGAGGTAAATCTAACCCAAACAGGAAGGCTTCCAGAAAAAGGTGGCTTCTGAGATTAGCCAGGAAGTATGAGTAGGATTAGCTAGTCAGAATGGGGACAAGACATTTCAGGAAGAGGAAAAAGCATGAAAAAAGCCATGAAGGCAAGAAACAGCAGGGTGGATGGTGTATGTTTTTGTGCATGCGTATTTGTGTGCATATGCGGGTGTGCATTGGTGTATGCATGTATACACATGTATTTGTGTGTACACGTGTGTTTGTGTGTGTATGTGTATATCTGTGTATTCATGCATGTGCCTGTGTTTGCTGTTTCTGCAGATGTGTGGATGTACATGAGTATAGGTGTGAGCATGTGTTCATGCATGTATGTGTACATGGCTATGCGTGTGCAGGCGTGCCTATGTGTGCATGTGTGTGTTTGTACATGCATGTGCACATGTGTGTGAGCTCATGCATGGCTGTGTGGTGGGATTGGCAAAGGAGGGGTGGTGGCAGTGAATACAAGGGTTTCCACATTTCTGAAAGGTCAAGTGCAAGGAGTGGCAGGATGATGAAGGTGGAGTCAGGTCAGGGAGGGCCTTGAACAACACATTGAGGAGAGTGGCTTTGGGTTTTCCTTCCAGCAACTCTCTTGATGATATTCAAGGAGTGAGGTGCGTGATGGGAACAGATCAGGACAGGTATCTTCTTGTGTCTTTGGAACTTGTTGAGTTCCCCAGAGGCAGAGCCTGAGGCAGGGATTCAGGAGACTTGTTTTAAAGAGGTCACACTCTCAGAAGAGATGTGCAGGGTATGGCAGGGGAAGATGCTAAGCAAGGATGTGGGCTCAGCTGGAGGCCTGCTTTGGCCTGACTTTATAGTGAGATTGTACCACAGAGCCCATCCTGCCTCCTGGAAAGGGGGTGTGCATTTGATCCTGGTATCAGTCCATCATTGGCTGCAGACTGGGGGTGGGGATGGTGAGAGGGTGCATTCATGGACAAGACTAGGTCTCCAGAGGAGGGTCCGCTGAGAGCACTTATTTGTTGGCCCCTGAGGGGTGGGTGCACTGGCTGGTGATGCGGATCTGGGCAGGGCACCAACATCATCTACTAATAGTACAGAGTATTTTTATACATTCTCTGAGAAGTTCTAGAAATTGGGGCTAGTTTAATTTGATGTTGGTTGTTTTAACTGAAAAAAAACTTCCTTCTTTAACATTCTCTAGGAACAAATACCCTCAATAACTGTATTATTATTTTTTCAGAATATTTCTCAGCTCCATATTGGATTACCAAATTCTTAGCTTACTGGTTTTTGCCATAGGTTTTATGTCAAAGATCACTTCTGTAACATTCCAGATAGAAAACAGACATTCTTTTTACCAAAGTCTTAAAAAAAAGTTTCAAATTGAATAAGATGGGTTTGAATTAATAAAACCTCTACCTGAGAAGCCAACAACATGCTGAAACAGACTCTTCCATCTGACGTTGGCATGGTGCTTTGATACAAGGCTTTCCTGTCCTTAATTCATGAAGGTGTGGGTGGAGGGAGGGTACCAGTCATTAAACCTGAGTTTGACTACTGTTAAAGAGAAATTATTTTGACACTTGTTAAAACGATAAGACTTTATTCAAGACTATTGTAATAGGGGAGAGAGACTGACCTCAACTGCAAACACAGCTGGGGATTTATAACCAATGGGCAGAGTGAGAGGGAGTCAGTGGATGGGAAGTTACTAAGAGGAGCAGTGAAGGATAGGAGAAGTCTTGCTAAAGCCAGGCCAAGGTCTTAGAATATCAAGGGTGGGAGGATTCTCATTAGATGGATTCAGCAGGTATATTAATTACACTTTTATTTTTTAATCTTATGATGTTTTGATGTTTCTCAGGGATCTCAGAGACCCCAGGGACAGACTGCTCCTCCCAGGCATAACTAATTCTTGGGATGGGTAGGGCTGGACAGCTTGCCTGGAACCTGCCTTTCATGAGCAGACTGACCAATCAAGGCCTTGCCCCGTCCACTTTCTTGTCTAACTCTCACACACCCAGCCAATATTCCCCCTGCCCTAATCAACTCAGGGCTGGGTACCAGACAACTAGGGACCACCATGCCTATAGCCCAAAGTCTGCTGAAATTATTCAAACTAACCAATCCTACACTGTATACTTCTCTCTGTCTTGTCTTTCCCATAGAGACCCCAATAAAGGCTGTGGTCTATGCCTTCCCCTTGCTCCTGCTTCTTCCTCCTGACCAAAACTTAGTGTCCCTCCTGTACTATGTGGTGAGCTGTGCCTCTTGTTCCTAGGGAGACCATGAGTTACATTAAACTTTTCTTTCAATGGTATGGAGCTCTCCATGTCATCATTAAGACACATGCACAGGACAGCAGGCATCTTTGCTAAAACTGGGCTCAGCAGAGATGAACATGGAAGGTCAAATTCAGGCTGAGTGGAGAAGGCTCAGAGGAGCCTGATTAACATTGGTCAAGGACATTGTCTTTGTCACCCCCGTACTCCACTGCAAACATCCCCAAGAATGTGTTTCTTAGCCTTCTTAGCCTTCAAGCTTAAAAAGCAACAGGGCTAATAATTAATAATCATAAAGGAAGTTTGCCTTGAGACCCTGGAAACACAAGGCAGACAAAACCTAATGAATAGCAGCTCTGAACCCTAATGACTTTGATAAAAAGCAAGACTCATAGTCTTAGAGAAAGGCAGAGATATCATCTCCAGCATTATTCAGAATGAAGAACTGACATCTATAGGGGTTGAAATGCCATGACAAGGCCTTTCAGATGTACATGATCTTAATTTAAAAATTTCCAGTTTTAACCCTGTGTTATGTCTACTTCACGTCCTTAGAGAAGCACAGTTTGCTTGTTTTGTGGAGTGCAGGGCATTGATATCAAAGGGTGGCCATAGTCCTGATAGGGGAGGGAAACGTGTTCCAAAGAACCATGCGGGTTTATTGAAAATTTCCAGGGAAGCCTTATATTTATATCAAGAAAATAGTAAATTTTAAATGATATCCGTCTCTTCCCCAAATCTATTTAAAAAATTAAACAACCCTGAAAACCCTATCTTAATCTTCGTTTCTTTATAAGAAATGACCCTCTTCAAGTGTCATTAGAAAGACAGCTTATACTGCATTCAGCCCATCAGAGTAAGAGCCTGTGATGGGGAAGATTTGCTGCTTTCTGTTACCTCTCAGCCGAACAGGAATATTATCAGTTGTGTACCCAAGGCCTCCAGAGGCCAGATGAGTAATCACCACTGATTCACTCATCTAATGACAGAAAAACTGTTGAGTTTAAGCATTGATACTTCCAAAATGTAGGCACTGAGGCGCATTACTCAGTGAAAGAAGCCAATCGGAAAATGTTACATACTGTATGACCTCAACCACATGACATTCTGGAAAAGGGGAAACTATGGAGATAGTACAAAGATCAGTGATTGCCAGGGGTTGGGGGTGGGGAAGGATGAATAAGCAGAGCACAGAGGATTTTAGGGCAGTGAAACTATTTTATATGATACTATAATGATGGATACATATTATACATATATACATATTATACATTTGTCCAAATTCATAGAATGTGCAACACCAAGAGTGAAGAGTGATGTAAACTATAGACCTTGGGTGACAACATGGAGTCAATGTAGGTTCATCAATTGTAACAAATGTATCCCTTTGGTGGGGGGATGTGGATAATGGGGGAAACTGCACATGTATGAGAGCAGGGGGTATATGGGAAGTATCTATACATCCTGCTCAGTTTTGCTGTGAATCTAAAGGTGTTCTAAAATATAAAGTCTGTTAAAATAAATGTATGCAGTACATTGTGCCCACAGGCACATAGGCTGTGGAAGAGGGTGAGACTGACCTTGGCTTAAGCTGGCACGAGATTTGCTTCTTCCCCACCTCCCATGTTCTCTTGCATGAACTTGGTGACCCAGCCCAAGTCTCTCCTGGTACAACTGATTCTCATCATCAATGAAAGTTATGTTCGGGACTTCCCTGATGGTCCAGTGGTTAAGACTCTGTACTTCCACTGCAGGAGGCATGGGTTCCATCTCTGGTTGGGGAACTAAGTTCCTGCCTGTGACACGATGTGGCAAATAAAAGAAGGAAAGAAAGAAAGAAAGAAAGAAAGAAAGAAAGAAAGAAAGAAAGAAAGAAAGAAAGAAAGAAAGAAAGAAAGAAAGAAAGAAAGAAAGAAAGAAAGCTATGTTCCTTAAGATTGCTGTACACACTGCATTAGCAAATAGTGAATCATAGATCCTAGGGGAATTATAGGGCTGGGTTCCTGTGAGCCTCTGGTCATGTTTCCATCAACTGATCAATATAGAACCTTGACTTACCTAAGTTTCTGTTTAAAGATGCTTTATTTAATACATATTGTTGAGTCATTAACCTTGAACTCATGGCCAACCGTAGCATCATTCATGCCTGAATGAAGCTTATTTAACACATTTTCTTTATAAGGCACATCACAGCCTTCTTGCACTTAGGGAGACTAAACAAACAGCACTTCAGCACTACATGTGGGGGCCATTTTAAACAACATTACCAACAAAAAGTGCAGAACAAAAAAGTGGCACTAATAGATCAAGGAAAGGACACTTGTTTAGAGGACAAGAGCTGAAACAAGAAGGCAGGGCATCACCTGGTTCCACCTCAGCTGGGAACACACCTGTTGGGCAACTCAGATTACTCCCACTCTGTGCATGCCCACAAATTACCACTAAGACACCACACCTATCAATTTTTGCGCATCGAATAAATTGTAGGGAGTAGGTGAATTTGCATATATTAGATCTGCAAATAATTAGGTTCAACTGTATATGTTTTTGGTTCAGCCATAGAAAACTTGGCATGAGTCTAGCTTGGAGGACCTGGAAAACTTTAGTGACTTAAGGACGATGTTAGAACACTGTGTGGGTGTCTATTTGGAGATGAAAATGTTTTGGCTCCACCTCTCTGTGGGCCATGGGAAGAAATCCAGGGCACAGCCTATCAAGGTGAAGGCCCACAGCTTGTATTGACCCAGGTTCCTGATTATTTCCCTCTCTGGTCAGCACAAGTGTCCAGATCACAGAGACACTGCATATGCTTCTGAGTGATCCTCAGCCCTCACAAACCCCACCTCATGCCTTTTCATTCATCGAACCCTGTTTCTATCTCGACCACCGGGGAGCTTTCCTATGTACCAGTGACCTCTGTCTTTCCTTAGGGTGTCATAATAATTCACTTTATCCAGACTCTGCTCATTCAGGGTGGGCAGGAGAGCCTATCTGTAATCGTGGCATTCCATCTCACACTGTATCTCAGAAGGACATGAAGTGAATACACCAAACATAAATTGAGGCTTTGAGTAATATATACCTTGATGTAATAAATTTCAGTAAAGCAAAGGGACACAAGGAAACTTTTGGAGGTGATGGATATGTTTATTACCTCAATTGTATTGATGATAATGGTATCATGGGTGTGTGGGTGTAATGGTATCATGGGTGTGTCTAAAATCATCAAATTGTATACATTACTCATGTTCGTTTCTTGGTATATCAATTGTATCTCAATAAAGCAGTTAACATTTCAATCAACAATTTTTAAAATATAAGTATGTCCCATACAATATTTGAGACATGTTTATATTGAAAAAATATTCATTATTTACCTGAAATTTAAATTTAATTGGCTGCCCTTATATTTTTATTTGCCACATCTGGTATCCTTGCCCTTCAGGAGCCCTGGGGGGCACCAGAGCTGGCAGTAGTGTGAGAATCAGGCAACCTGTCTGCCAGTGACCAACAGTGAGATTTTGGGAAAGTTACCTTCCATCTGGGCCTCAGTTTCCTCATCTGTGAAATGGACATGATTTCTAGTATCTCCAGCTGTCCTTTTATAAAATTGACACTGAGAACTAGAGTTTGGGCCCCAATTTTCATATTCTTTCTTCTTGCTTGGTCATTTGGCACTTTTTAAGTTCCCAAAGAAAGCTAAGAAAAGAAATGTGAAGGTAGTATTTATTTCTGAGTAAAAGTTTTCTATTGCTGAAAGAAAGCCCACTCATCTGGGCCAAAATACCTGCTGCTTTGACAGGAAAATAAATTTGCTGAAAATCATGAAAGCGCTTTCTCCCTCACCTTCCTGCCAGACCCTGATGCACAGGCGATTAAGAGCATGTTCTCTGAGAAAGCAGGCTGGCTAGGTACAGGTATGGGCTGTAAATCACGTCTTCAGTGGAGTGACAGGCTGAGTTTCCATGCTCCCTGCCCTCACCAGGCTGTGCTCCTGTGCATTCAGGCTGGCCGGTGAACCAGGCCCCTGGACCGTGGGGATTTAGGATGGTAACACAAAAGATTGGTTCTGTACCTGCAACAGAGCCAGGCAAGCCCGGGTCACAGCTGTGTCTACACTTCCAGCAGTGGGAGGTGCTTTCCCCTACACCATGTTCACAGAGTTGGCGACCTCGGAGAAGGGCTGTGCTTTCCCTGGAGTCTGCTGGTGGACTCCGGCCAAGACGTGGTCTGCACTTCTGTGTTTGAACAGAGCACTCATTCTGGGTGGGGGTGTCGGGGGGGGTGGTAACAGGGGGAGGATTGAAACTTAAATGAGAGTGGGGAGTAAACTCTGGGATGCATTTGTTCCAAGCCCTCATTTCAGAAGCCTCAGGCAGCACTACCATCCTGGTCTGATGAGAGGCCCATCTCCCCTGGGGAGGTCTTAGCAGCTGTGGTCTCCTAGAGCTGGCTTGTTCTGCAGGTGGAACCCTCGAACAGCAGGCACCTGGCTCTGCTTTTCTTGGCTTTGAACAGAGTTCCAGCTGGGATTTGAAGACCACGGAACTCCTGCATGCTCTGACTGTCGAATGCTCTCTGAGGTCCTAGGTCGCTTTTTCATCTCAGGTAGTGGACAGCTGGGGTGAGATAAACCAATAAATTCGTTAAGGTACACAGGAATTGTAGTGTCTGTTCTTGCATGTGGAGATCCAATTGTTCCAGCATAATTTGGTGAAAGACTATCCTTTCTTCACTGAATTGCCTTTACACCTTTGCCAAAAATCAGTTGTCCATTTATGTGTGGGTCTGATTCTGGACTCTCTGTTCTGTTCTATTGTTTTATATGCCACACTGTTTTGATTACTGTAGTTTTATAATAATTCTTGATATCAGACAACATTAGCCCTCCAACTAAAGCAGGGGATCGAAGCTCTCAGGGCCAGGATGGGCTAAGCATCATTTGATCCAGTGGTTGGTGGTCTTCAGAAAGGATGCTGAGCCCCATTTGACATTTAAGAGAAGAGAAGCCTAACAGAGTAGAGGTTCTGGCCTGTGGAGCTAGAATGTAATAGAGAAGAATCTAGAACTCAGCACTCCTTTCTATTAGAACCTTAGCAAAATGCTCTTCCGATAATCAGATAATCATGGTAATAATGAGCTGCTATTATTATTATTGTTATTGTAGTGCCAGCTATGGAGCTAAGCATTTTACATGTAGTATTTCATGCAACTATATCTAGGATGCGGTGCTATTATTAGGTACATGTTTCAGGTGAGAAAACTGAGGCACACAGAGAGGTTAAGTTATGTGTGCAAGGCTGTGGAGCTACTAGAAGGCTGGACTGAGGCGCAAATCCAGGGAGGCTCATGGCACAGTCCGTGCTCTAAACCAGCAGGTTTCAGAGTGTGTTCCCTGAACCAGCAGCATTAGCATCACTTGGGAGCTTGTTAGAAATGCAAGTTATTACCCCTCCATTATTCTGACGCAGACCAAAGTCTGAGAACTACTGATAGAATGGGCCCATGTCCTGTCTCTGTTAGCAGGTGGTTTCTCTATGTTTAAATCTCAACTGAGAAATGAACAGTTGCAGAGGCTGGAGGGTGTGTGTACCTGTAGGCCTTTCTCTATCACTCAATGGCAATGATTTCAGGGGAAGGAGTAACATATAGAGAGGGCAGTATGGAATACAGGTGAAGTTCATGGGCTTGGAGGATTGGTCAGAGCCCAGGCCAACTTGTTTAACTTGTCTACACCTTCATCTTCCTCCTCTGTGATAACAATAATACCTACCTCCTAAGGGTGCTGAAGGGATGAATGAAATGAGTTGGAAAAGTACTCAACATAGGATCTAACCCATAAAGATAAAGACTCAATCAAATTATATTTTTTATCATTATTATTTAAATCCATTTAGAAAAACTTCAAAAATTGACCACAGATTGCAGGCCTTCCATGGAATTCTTGGGATAGGTTTGGGCATCTCTGCCTGGTAGGGTGGCCAGATAAAATATAGGATGCCCAGTTAAATTTATGTTTCAGATAAACAGAATTTTTTTTAGTATATCTCATGCAATATTTGGGACATACTTATACTAAAAAAATTCTTTTTTTTTTTGGCTGTGCTGTGCGGCTTGTGGGATTTCAGTTCCCTGACCAGGAGTTGAACTCAGGCCATGGCAGTGAAAGCACCTAATCCTAACCACTAGACCACCAGGGAACTTCCTAGATTTTTTTTTCAGTGATATCTAGAAATTAAATTTAACTAGATGGCCTGTAATTTTATTTAGTAAATCTGGTAACTCTACTACCTGGACAGTAGTGACTGTTTTGGGGTCCCTGTAGTGAAGGAAGGACTCCTGCACCGACTCTATAAGTCCTGTCTGTTTGTTTTGGGGTGGGGATTCGGGATGTGTTTACGTTGCCTAGAAATAGGCAGTGTGACCAGAGACTAGCAGAAGGGCTCTTGATCCATTCCCCTTTTACAATCTTCAGCTACATGTTATGAAACAACAGAGAGATAGATGTTTAAAAGAACAGGGTAGTTAAGGGACCTGTTAAAAGTGAGTGCAATTTGGCATACTCCTACTGAAAACAAAAGTAAAGAAACAGGCTGCTTTGTTCTGGGAGATAAAGAAAGAAAGAAAGAAAAAAAAAACCACATACCACCAACAAAGCAAGCCCACAGATACATTTCACCACAAGTATATTTATTTAGTCCTCTGAAATGTCTTAATATGGGGGCTAGATGTTCTGTTTTTAAATCTGTAATTACATGTAACTGTGTTGCAATGATGATAAAATTCCAGGATATTTATGTGGGGATTTAATGGCATTAATTTAAGCTGTGAGTACTGCTTAACTAACCTGAGAATATGGGCTTCTGTTAAAAATCCACTACTTCCAGATGAACCGGTTTGCAAGGCAGAAATAAAGACACAGATGTAGAGAACAAACCTATGGACACCAAGGGGGGAAACTGGGGTGGTGGGGGGGCTGATTGTGGTGGGATGAATTGGGAGATTGGGATTGACATATATACACTAATATGTATAAAATGGATAACTAATAAAAACCTGCTGTATTAAAAAATAAATAAAATTCAAAACAAAAATCCACTGCTTCCAGCTAAACCTGTGTTCCAGGAACAGTAAAGTTTAAACATTTAAAGGCTGTAAATTATTGATGTCAGCGTTTCTGACAAGCAGTGAAGTAGGTGACTAGGTGCCAGGAATTTGGAAAGCATTTGATCCCTGTAGGTGGAAATGCTCAGAGTGAAAATAGTGTTGTTACAAGTTTTCAGACCATCGGGGAGAGAGAACTATGGCCAGCTCTCCCCACCTCTGCTGGCATCCTCTCTCCATCTCCTTCCTTCCCTCCAGCCTGTGTCCAGGTCCTGGAACTCAGCCCTCTGCTCAGGTCACAGAATGGGAGGAAATAAACTAGGCTGAAGAGTTAAATGGACATCTGAGCAGAAGCCATTTAAGATGGGAACTAACACTCACACAGGAGACCTTGCATTTTATCCTCAACTATTCTCGTCCCTCCCTTTTCAAGGGGATTTTGCTTATCACGTTGATTATTTTTCTTCCTAACTGAAATTGTCTAATGTAATTTTAACTAGTGGAATAGCTGAACTTCATTTGATGGGATGGAAAGAAATGCGCTTTGTTTTCTTAAAAAGAACAAATGTTTGTCATTTCTTATTTATAAACACAATAAACCAGGCTGGGGAGAGAAGTGGAGAGGAAGCAGCAGATGCATGGGAAAAAGGGCATAATATTTATAACAGTGTGAATGAAACATTTAAAATGGGTAAATTAAAGCAATCCTCTAGCAAAAAGGATATATGTATTGCTTGAAACTCATATACACGTGTTCCAACCTCTTCTTTGGAATCATGCTGAATACAGAGCTACTTGGTAAGGGGACAATTTGATATGAAGCTTGTGTTTTTAAAGGAATCATCATGTGTGCTCATACATGAGTAAAGCACAAGTGAGGAAACCATGCAACATCTCACTTCAAGATTTTTGATCAGAAAATGCTGTTCTATACCCAACTTATAGGGTGGACACTAAAATCAAAGGAGAGGACAGCTGACTTTAAAATGTGGGTCACCTAAGCAATTCCACTCCTAGACATTTACCCAGAGCAATGAAAGCCCATGTCCACAAAAGACTTGCTTGAGAATATTCACAACCTCCAAAGCCCAAGAAAAAACTCAAATGAAAAACTCAAACTCAGAGCCCAAGAAAAAACTCAAATTAACTGGGGAATGGATAAACAACTTGTATATTCACACTGTGGAATATTACTCTGCAATGAAAAGAAACTGCTGATACATGGAAAAGATGTAGCTGAATCTTAAAAACATTATGTTGAGCAAGTAAAGCCAGATTTTTAATTTTATTTGTCAAATAAAAACAAATCTCGACTTCATTTGGAGAGAGTTTATTCAAGAGGAAATTGCAATGGGGGAGGAGCTACTGCAGTAGGGAGCCGGTTCCGACCATCAGATCAGCAAGCATCTCAGAGGTTAGCGTTAGGGGTTGTTCTTTGCAGAGTGGAGTGAATAAAGCCAGGAAGAAGCAGGTGGGGGAAGTAGGGTGAAAGGCGAGGTGACTGGATAGTAGATCGAGAGTGTTTTACCCTGAGGTCAGACTTTTATAGGAGGGGCAGTGAGGGTGGGACTGTTTTTCTGTGAGGTGCTATCTGTTGGCACTGAAGGGTGGACCAAAGTTCATGGGCCTGGGGAAGGAGATCCTTTTTTTTTTAAATTAATTTTTATTGGAGTTTAGTTACTTTACAATGTTGTGCTAGTTTCTGCTGTACAGCAAAGTGGATCAGCTATACATATACATATATCTCCTCTTTTTTGGATATCCTTCCCATTTAGGAGCATTGAGTAGAGTTGCCTGTGCTACACAGTAGGTTATCATTAGTTATATATTTTATATATAGTAGTGTATATATGTCAATCCCAATCTCCCAATTCATCCCACTCCCCCTGCTCCCATGGGGGGAAGGAAACTCTTAACCCAAGTTTGATTAAAAAACATTTTGTTCTGATTGATTAGTGAGCATAAGCAGTGCAGCTAATCTTTCATGATTAGCAAAGGAAGGGAATTTGCAGGGTCTGTGTCTGTGTCTGTGTCTGGCTGTCATACGTAAACAAAGTGGGCTTCTTAGAGTCTTATTAAGTTGTATGGGGATGGGTGCTTTTTGCAGTAAGATGTTTTCAAGAACACAAAAGGGTTGGGGCAGGAATGGTGTTCCTTGAGCCTTTGCTATTTTTCAGGACCACAGGTCTCAGGTAAATTTCAGCCTTGCTATATTAAGCAGCATCATTCTGTTTTTTATGAAATTCTATAAAGGCAAAACTAAGGTACAGTGGTAGCTGGGTTGCTGCCTGGGGGCAGTGGTGGGCATGTGGACTGACTGTAAAATATCATATGGAAACTTTTGAGGGTGACAGAAATGTTCAAAATCTTGATTGTGGTGATGGTTGAATTGCATATACATTTCCCCATATTCATGGAACTATACACTTAAAATGGGTGCATTTGATTGTATGTAACTCTATCTCAATAAGATTGATTTTCAAAACTGTAAGAGGGTTAGATCGTAGTGGCCATGAGTTCAGACATAGAAGCCAGGCATCACTTGTGAATTGTGAGATGGATACTGGACAATTGCTCATCCCCACTGTGTATCATTTTCTCCCTTAATGCCCACCTCCTAAGGTTGCTTAGAGCTTTAAAGACATCCAACTACTAAGAGCTCAACCGTAATGTCCATTATTGCTGGTGCAATTGTTACTCTGCACTTCCCTTCAGCTGTGTCTCTCAGGCAATGTGATGCAGTGGACAGAGAATGAGATTTCAAGGCAGAATGTCTGGGCTGGAGGTTCTTTACCTTCAATGCCTTCAGCTGTAAAACAAGAAATAGAATAATCTCGGCTCAGCTCTATTGCAGTATGGTGGTGAAAATCAAATGTGAACGTGCATATAAGCTAAAGCATTATCGTAAGTGGAAACAAGCCAGTAAATGGAATTCTTTTGCTTCTTTATGCCTCTGTATTTTCTAATTTGCTTTTCACAAAGAAGATGAATTATCCTTATAATCAGGAAAATATGTAAAGTAAATTCCATTTCAGAAAAAAGATGCTGTAGGCCTGGAATAAGTACTTATTTATCTGAAAAGCAGGTATATAAGAAGAGGTGATTACATAATTATCTTCTGAGGAGGCCCCTTTTGGAAGTGGAAGAGGGTGCTATCACTAATTACACCAAGACAACTTACATAAAACGGCACTACCTGGAGAAAAGTGAGATGTTTGTCCATTTACATGTAAAGTATATGTAGACAAATAGTCACTCACAAATGCCTCTTAAAAATCAATAATGTACCACTTGAGGGTGATTCTTATTTATTTATTTACTCTTTTTTCCCCCAGTTTTATTGAGAAATAATTGACACACACATGCTGTATGTTTAAGGCATACAGCATGATGGTTTGATTCATGTACCTATATTGTAAAATGATTATTGCAAAAGGTTTAGTTAACATGCATCTTCTCATATAGATACCTTATAAAGACAAGAAAAAAGAAAGGAAAAAAAAGAAAATCTCCTTATAATGAGAACACTTAGGATTTACTCTCTTAACTTTCCTATATATCATGCAACAATGTAAACTATAGTCACCTTGTTGTACATTACACCCTTAGTACTTGTTTGTTTGATAACTGGAAGTTGATCTTTCTTTAAAAAAATAATTAATTAATTTTTGGCTGCGTTGGCTCTTCGTTGCTGTGTGGGGGCTTTCTCTAGTTGCAGTGAGAGGGGGTCACTCTTTGTTGCAGTGCACAGGCTTCTCATTGTGGTGGCTTCTCTTGTTGTGGAGCACGGGCTCTAGGCGCATGGGATTCAGTAGTTGTGGTGCATGGGCTCAGTAGTTGTGGCACACAGGCTTAGTTGCTCCACAGCATGTGGGATCTTCTTGGACCAGGACTTGAACCAGTGTCCCCTACATTGGCAGGCAGATTCTTAACCACTACGCCACCAGGGAAGTCCCTGGACGTCTGTATATTTTGACCACCTTCTTCCAATTTTCCCTCCCTTCACCCTCTGCCTCTGGTAACCACATGTTTGATTTCTTTTTCTATGAGTTTTTTCTTTCTTTTATATTTCATATATAAATGAGATCATATAATGTTTGTCTTTCTCTGTCTGACTTATTTTGCTTAACATAATGCCTTCAAGGTCCATCCATGTTGTTGAAATGGTAGGATTCCTTCATTTGTTATGGTTGGATAATACTCCATTGTGTTTATATTCCCCCAACTTCTTTATCCATTCTTTTATCAATGGGCACTTAGTTTGTTTCTATGTCTTGGCTATTGTAAGTAATGCTGCCGTGAACATGGCGGTACAGATATCTTTTCAAGTTAGAGTTTTTGTTTCAGAAATGGAATTACTGAATCATACGGTAATTCTACTTTTAATTTTTTGATGCTCCTCCATATTGTTTTCCATGATGGCTGCACCGATTTACAGTCCTACCAACAGTGCACGAGGATTCCCTTTTCTCTGCATCCATGCCGACATTTGTTATCTCTTGTCGTTTTGGTAATAGCCATTCTCACATTAGTCATGAGGTGCTAGCTCATTGTGGCTTTAATTTGCATTTCCCTAATGACTATGATGTTGATTATCCTTTCATGTACCTGTTGGCCTTTTATATATCTTCTTCGAAAAATGCCTGTTCAGGTCATCTGCCCATTTTAAAAATTGAGTTGTTTGGTTTGTTATTGTTGTTGAGTTGCATGAGTACTTTATATGTTTTGGATATTAACTCCCTATCAAATATATGGTTTGCAAATAGATTTTTTCCCATTCCATAGATTGTTTTTTAACTTTATTGATGGTTTCTTTTGCTGTACAGAAGCTATTTCATTTGATATAGTTCCACTTTCTTATTTTTGATTTTATTACCTGTGCTTTAGTTGTCATATTTAAAAATTCATTGCCAAGCTCATGCAGCTCAATATCAAAAACACAAACAACCCAATCCAAAAATGGGCTGAAGACCTACATAGACATTTCTCCAGAGAAGACATACAGATGGCCAACAAACACATGAAAGGATGCTCAACATCATTAATCATTAGAGAAATGCAAATCAAAACTACAATGAGGTATCATCTCATTGTAGGTGTGAGGTATCACCTCACACCGCTCAGAATAGCCATCATCAAAAAATCTACAAACAATAAGTGCTGGAGAGGGTGTGGCGAAAAGGGAACCCTTTTGCCCTGCTGGTGGGAATGTAAATGGATACAGCCACTATGGAGAACAGTGTGGAGGTAGTTCTATTTTTCCTTAAAAACTAAAAATAGAACTACCATATGATCCAGCAATCCCAATACTGGACATATACCCTGAGAAAAACATAATTCTAGAAGAGTCTTGTACCACATTGTTCATTGCAGCTCTATTTACAATAGCCAGGACATGGGAGTGACCTAAGTGTCCATCAACGGATGAATAGATAAAGATGTGGCACATATATACAATGAAATATTACTCAGCCATACAAAGAAACGAAATTGAGTTATTAATAGTGACTTGGATGGACCTAGAGTCTGTCATACAGAGTGAAGTAAGTCAGAAAGAGAAAAACAAATACTGTATGCTAACACATATATATGGAATCTAAAAAAAAAAAGAAAAAGAACAAACGGTTCTGATGAACCTAGGGGCAGGACAGGAATAAAGGCGCAGACATAGAGAATGGACTTGAAGACACGGGGAGGGGGAAGGGTAAGCTGGGACGAAGTGAGAGAGTGGCTTGGACATATATACACTACCAAATGTAAAATAGACAGCTAGTGGGAAGCAGCCGCATAGCACAGGGAGATCAGCTTGGTGCTTTGTGACCCCTTAGAGTGGTGGGATAGGGAGGGTGGGAGGGAGATGCAAGAGGGAGGGGATATGGGGATATATGTATACATATAGCTGATTCACTTTGTTATACAGCAGAAACTAACACACTATTGTAAAGCAATTATACTCCAATAGAGATGTTAGAAAAAAAATTCATTGCCAAGACTCGTGTGCAGGGGCTTTATTCTTATGTTTTCTTCTAGGAGTTTCATAGTTTCAGGTCTAACATTTAAGCCTTCAATCCATTTTGAGTTAATTTTTGTGAGTGGTGTAAGGCAGCATTGACAGCACTGGAATATAGTCTATATTTAAATAAAAGTATTTTCTCAATGTTACATTTCCTGAACTGACAACCGTGTTTATTTTAAAGAGACTATCCTTGTTCATAGGAAATATACATTGAAATATTAGGAGGTAAGGAGGAACGAGGTATGAGGTATGAAATCTACTTTCAAAAGTTCCAGAGAAAACAAATTGTGTACAAAGTCATTCACCATGAGAATCTGAGAGAGAATATGACGAGACAAATGTAGCAAAATATTAAAAATGGATGAATCTAAGTAAAGTTTCCATGGGAATGCTCTGGATTATTCCTGCATTGTAAATTCAATGTTATTGTGAAATGCAAAGTTTTAAAAAATTCAGGAAGGTGCTAAGTAGTGATGAGTAAACGAGGGCCCAAAGTTTGGAGACCTCAGGGTGTCGTTAAGGCTCCAGATGAAAGTGGGGCAGCTGCAGGGATAAGCGGGAGACAGAGGCACTTCATGTGGTTTAGAAGGACAGGGGAGCCTCGGGACATAAGTTTCTCTTTTGCTACTGTAATTTGGACTATGTAGGTTTCGTTGGGGCCAGCGTGGGGGACAGGAAATAGACAGGCACTGAGTGCCCATGAATCTGACTCTTCTCGAAATTGAGCTCCTGGGCAACTGAGATTGTCCAGTACGGGTTCATCGCCTCCCAAACCCGGGCGCTTTATGGATTATAATAAAAAATGAAAAGGCAAACTGCTATCACAAAGGAAGGTACCCTATAACATCTCGAGTTATTTTCTCCCCAAAGTCCAATGTCAGTCCCAGCATCAGATCAAGCATGGAAACACCAGAAAATGTCACAGCTGAAGGATTTGTCCAGGTGCCAGGCATGGAGGTGGTGAAGTAGGACAACGAACTAAAGTGAAACTGACAATCAAGTCTTGGTTCTCTTACTGCGAAAGCGCAAGTAAGAGGCAAAAAAGAGGTTCCAACTCCCTGGTGTCCCATTTCCCCCATGGAATGGCATCAGGCGAGGGTCAGGCAGACAGAGTTGGGCGGGTACTCGCCAAGAGGGGAAAGCCTGGGGTGGAAAAGTACTCAGTCAGAGTGGAGAAAAGTTCCTCAGGCAGCACCTTGTTGAGGAGGTTTTGGTGGAGGCTCCTGGGCTAGGAATGCAGACATCTGCGTGAGCATGGCTGGCCTGGGGGACCTCAGTTCCTGACAGCGACCCCCTCCAGAAAATGGCAGTGCATCAAGTCTGATGTGGCAGGGGAAACAGTAAAGAGAAAGCAGAGCCCAGCAGAGAGCAGAGGTGGGAACGTGGTTTAAAAAATCAAAAGGGTGGTGAGCAAGATCACAGAAGACTACAGCCAATCCTGGCTTTCAAGAGAGGGAAGGATATCCTTGGACAGCTTTTAAAAGTAATCGCATGATTAAAACACAGAGATGCACACAGCCTAGGCTGACCTTGGCTCTCAACGCTGCTCAACAGCTTTGGATCCTCAGGCAGAGAACTTGAACTACACCTCAGTCTCCTCATGTGTAACTTGGTGAGTTTCACAGTATCTCTTTCGTCAGGTTGTTGAGAGGATTAAATGAGATGATGCTTATAAAAGCATGAGATGGTTTTGACTCACTCTGAGGGCTCAATGAGTGCTAACTGTAAACATACATCCATATGTAAACATACATGTATTCACGTAGTCATATATATGCCTGTATATGATGTTACATATGCAAGTAAATACATACATATATATAGTGGTGAAGTGTATTTGCAGTGAAAGTAAATGTAGTAGACAGTGGGGATCATTTGTCCAAACTTTAAAAGGAATCATACATTGAAAAGTGACTTTTGTTTAACTGTGGAGATGGGCAGTTTTTCTTTCCTGAAAGACATATTTATTAAGGACAGAAGCCTGTATTAACTCACCGTGGAAATGAAAAGGGACACGTCCCTAATGTCAGGAAGTGAGAAACGGAAGATTGTTATGGTTTACGTTGCTGACATTGCACGCACTCGCATGCACCCACGTACACTCATGCACACATGCAGGAATCCCGGGACTGCATGTGTGTTATGTGGGACCAGGGCCATGATTCCTCCTAAGGCCTCCTCTCTTCCAGGCTCTTCTTCTTCCCTTCATTCTTTCCTCTTTTTCTTCTTTATGTTCTTTTCATATTTCTCTGTTTCTGCTTTGTCCTTCTCGTGTGTTTACCTCTTACATCCTCGGTAGCTATGTTTATTCATTTGAAAGTCAAAAAGAAGGTAAGAGGAAAAGGAGTTTGTAACCTAAAAGTCCTTCTTTATGAGGGAAACATCTGTCCTTGTTCAAAAATAGCCATGACACTTGTTTCATGGAGAACAGGAAGGACCTGGAAAAGCGTATTTTCTACTTAACCTGTGGTGGTGAATCTTGTGGTCATGAGTGGGCTGTGAAAGCAGAGGGAAGGGGCCGTAGGGAGGCCCTGAGCTGCTGCTCTCCATCCAGAGAATTTCTGGCATGTTCCATGACCATGGCTTCCTCAGGGCACATGACTCTCCATCCCCTCAGTTCCCCTCTGGAGGCTGCAATGTCTCCCCCCTTTCAGCTCCCACTAGCCACTCTCAGGGGCCCTCACCCTGCCTTGGTGTGTGAGACAGCTCTGAACACAGGTTTCCACTCATGGTAAACTTATGGAGAACTTGTTCATACATGATAAGAAGAGAAATGTAGACATAGAGAAAGGATGTGTGGACACACGTAGGGAAGGGGAGGGTGGGATGAATTGGGAGATTAGGTTTGACATAAATATACTACCATGTGTAAAATAGCTAGCTAGTGGGAACCTGCTGTACAGCACAGGGAGCTCAGCTCGGTGCTCTGTGATGACCTAGGTGGGTGGGATTTGTGGGGGGGGGGAGGTCCAAGAGGGAGGGAATATATGCATACATATAGCTGATACACTTCACTGCACAGCAGAAACTAACACAACATTGTAACGCAATTACACTCCAATAAAAATAAGAAATGGAGACTATTATATGTTGATACTAATACCACTGGGAGATTTTGTTACTTTGTAGAAAATATCTGCAAATCTTACATCACTGTGTTTTATGAGCACTACAGTGCAGTGGAATGATGGACCCATATGCATTTTGTTTTTCTTCAGAACAACATAGATGCGTCTATTTGACATGGATGCATTTAAATAAATCAGTGAATTTATTGGGAGGAAACAGTCCGTATGCTAATTAAAAAAATAACCCATAGGTATGAAGACAGAATGCAGGAAAAAAGAAGAGACAGAGATATTTTATAACACTTGCATTCTAGTAACTTGTATTTTGTACATAAAAGAGAACTGATTTTTATTATTTTCTCCTATTATTATTTTTTTTATTATTCTCAAACACTGATGACAAAGGGGTAAATTTGATGAATTTTTACTATAGTATAGAAAATGAAAATCTAAATATTTTATTCTTCCTCTTTACTCAGTTGCTACCCATTTACATTCATGGCTAAAGAACTATTTTTGCGGCTAAAGAACTACTTTTGCAGTTGACTGGATGTCACACTTACTTCAAAACAATGTGAAGGTCCACAATTCTCATCATCCCGGCATAAAGCCAAGTGGAATGCCTATTATTTAAAACAATGTGCAAGGAAACCAATTATTGTGAAGAACATAAGTATATGTTAAATGTCTTCATGTGAATATCAGTCCACGTCAAGTGATTTTCAAATGCAGTTGTATTAACATCAAGTGCTTAGGCTTGGGAATGTGTCTGAGGCATAACAGCCGTCATTTTCTAAATGAACTTATATACAAAACAGAAATAGACCCACAGACATAGAAAACAAACTTCTAGTTACCAAAGGGGAAGGTGGAGAGGGATAAATTAGGAGGTTGGGATTAACATATACACACGACTATATATAAAATAGATAATCAACAAGGACCTGCTGTATAACACAGGGAACTATATTTAATATTTTGTAATAATCTATAATGGAAAAGAATCTGAAAAAGACTATATATATATGAATCACTTTGCTGTATACCTGAAACACTGTAAATCAATATACTTCAATTAAAAATAGAAAAAAAGAGAAAACTTCCAAGAAAATGTATGCATAACTGAATCACTTTGCTGTACACCTGAAACTAACAAAACATTGTAAATCAACTATACTTCAATTTAAAAAGTGCTGTGTTTTCCTTCCATTGCTTTTCTGTAAGTGTGTCCAGAGTCCTGTACGTAATTTTTGGTTTCCTGAGTGTCCACCCTGAAACTGACTTTTCCTCCTGCATTTACTGAGCACACAGTAGCTGATCAACTCATAATTTAATTGAATGACCAGGGCAGGAATATCTGGCTCCCACTGTGCTAGGTGACTTCTCAGACACTAAGCTGGGAGGACACCCTGCGTCTCCCGGCTCTTCACCCCAAGTCCCATTGTCCTTGGAGTGCGTGGTGCCTGAGTGTGCAGAAAGGAACAGTGTACTGCTTCAAATCTATAGTGTCTGGTTCCGTGAGCCAAAGGACCAGAAAGCTGTCAGGGAGGAGTGTGAGTGAAGGGGTAGGGGCCCAGTGATGCCCTCTGAGTGCAGGGCTGGGTGGCCCACTGTGGGTGGCCTTTAACGGTGGAGTAGGGAGTTGCTTCTGATGGCGAACTTGACTGATGCAAGGCTAGATGGTGAAATCCGCAGGCCGTTAGCTCCCCTGAGGGGTGGTCAGGATTCACAGGGTTATATACACATTCTCAGACTCTGGGGAGGGGTAGAACTTTCCAGGTCTTCTCCACAAACTCCAACGTGAGCCCTCCTGGGACTCCAGCCGACTCATCTGCCCAGTGACGGGGCCGCATTCAGAAGGGTCGATGAGAGAGCAGACACTGGTTTCTGCACCTCTTTGCCATCTCAGTGCATCCCTGCAAAGCCCGGAGCTAAGGTCCTCAGCATTTCTTGGTGTTGAGAGTTAGCTGAAGTTTATAGGAACAATTTTGCTGTCTATACTCTCTGACGATGGTGGCTGTACTCCTTGCTGATAAAGATATTATATTTCTAAGTATTGTGTGTGTGGCTGGGTTTTCTTTTTCTGAACTGTCTAAGGAGGTCATGACAAGTCTATAGCATCACACACGCTGTTCTTACAGTCAGTGGATGACATGGCTAGACCGTGATGCCACTCTGACTCAGCCTCAGAATCTTTATCTACAGAAAACTCTGGATTTTGTAACGAAACCCACCTGCCACCTCCTGGTCTGGAGAATGTGATGACAAGATGTGAGTAGCCAGGAACTGACTTTTTAAAAATGTTGGCTTGCCATTTGCTGCAACATGGATGGTCCTAGAGAAGTGAAGTAAGTCAGACAGAGAAAGACAAATGTCATATGATATCACTTACATGTGGAATCTAAAAATATGATACAAATGTACTTATTTATAATATAGAAATAGACCCACAGGCATAGAAAACAAACTGATGGTTCCCAAAGGGGAAAGGGGGGGGGAGATAAATTAGGAGTTTTGGATTAACATATACACACTACTATATATAAAATAGCTAAACAACAAGGCCCTACTGTATAGCACAGGGAATTGTACTCAATATTTTGTAATAACCTACAAGGGAAAAGAATCTGAAAAAGAATATACACACACACACTCATATATATATATATATATATATATATATATATATTCAGTTTTACATATATATATATATATATAAAACTGAATCACTGTGCTGTATACCTGAAACGAATGCAACATTGTAAATCAACTATACTTCAATCAGAAAAATAAAAATGTTGGCTTGCAATGATTTCTTGGACTACAGCATTTCAACCATCAATTGTCAGTAGGTATTTTATCAGTGATGTGGGAATGGTTTGTTGAATGCACTATTCCTGCTGATCGTACTTTTTCTTAGAACACCCTTCGCCTCCATAGCTGTTCTCCTTCCTCTTGGAGAGAAGGTCATGGGGCTGGCTGTGTGTACAATGCAGGTCAGGGGTTGTCACTGTGCCTTGGCTGGTGTGGAAGGAGTGGCCCACTTCACCCTCACGCCTTCTCCAGTGTCGTGCCATGAGATCCAGCCTGCTCTTACCATCAGTGACTTTGTACTCAACCCCAAGCAAAGGAGATTCAGAATCAACTATAATACAATTAGAACAGCACTTCTCTGCTAGTCATTCAGCTAAATGCTTCAAATCCCTTTTCTCTTTCATTCTTCACTGCAGCCTTGCAAGGTAGGTAGTATTATCTCCACTGAAGAGATGTATTCAATAGAAATGAGGCTTGGAGAGGTTAAAGAACTCACCCAGAGTCATATAAGAAGCAGAAGAGGAAGGATCGGAACCTAGGCCCTTCATGATTTGCTCTATGATCTTAAGCCAGATGGTTTGAAAAGCTCACCCCTTGCGCTATGAAGGAGACGGAGTGATGGCATCACCCATGTCACCAGTCTGCAAGGACAACCTGTTCTCCTCGAGTCCCCCTGCAAGCAGTGTCCCAAGTATGCTCCAGGATGTCACCTACTGGCTGGGTTAGAACCCGGACAAATAGACTCAACCAGAACAAGAAGGGGATATAACAGGTGAGTTTTGTGTGACAGAGGTGGGAGCGCAACAGAAACGCAGCGCTGGAGCCCGCTAGATGTGCTTATCTGAGGCATGCTTCCTTTGTTCTATTTCATGGCAAAGAAATATGTTCTGGATTATTTTAGGTGAGGGAGGGATGTGAAGAGCTGAGGGTGGCTGTAAAGGGGACTAAGAAACTTAAGCCTAGATTTGGGCTGGATTTTGGAATTCAAGAGTTTAACAGAAGCTGAATTTAGGAAAAGTTGTCCTGTCATTTTTGCTCAAAATTGTTGCTGTGTGTATGAGTGTTAAAAAAAAACAATATGAAGTTACCAGTGTTAATATTCATAATAAAAGTTAACATCTGTGAGGCTCTAACGGTCCAGGCTCCTATTTTTATTATTAACATCAATTTAACACCCTCAGAAAAGCGATTAGGCTCAACCTCCTCTGCCATTGCTGTCGTAATAGGAATAAAGGCCATTTTCTTCTGGTCGTAGATTCAGCTTTTAAAAATGGAGCATCAGCAAGACCCTGACAGTAAACAACCCCAAATACGGTGTGATCACTGTCTTGGCCAAGAAAATGAATATTTATGAGACTGTGTCTCGGCCGTTGGTTCAGATGCTGTGGGCTTCAGGCAGAATTACTATTCACAATCTGAATTGTACAGTTAGGTTGGACGTAAATCATTTTATTCAAAACTTCATCCCGGGGATTGTGAGGAACATGCTTCATTGTATTTAGGATGTGCTGACAACCTGACAAAGGACTCAGGTACCTGTGACATTTCCTGTGTGATACTGATCCACACCTGACCGTTGGGTGCTTTCTTGGTCTGGTGGCAGAGGGACTGGTGGATCCACAATAGCCCTTCAGAGTGAGCTGGTCTGAGAACCCGTGTCCTCCCCAGCCAACCCTTTGTCCCCAGAACGTCTGCTAATGTGCGACCTGGTGGCCTCAGACTAGCATTCAGTGTCAACCGGAGATTAAGTGTGGCACAATTTTTCTGGGATATACCTGATTATAATTAAGTCTAAAAATTTGGAAACACCTTGGTAGAATTTCTGGGACCCCAAGAGTCTGGACAACCATAGCAATGTCCTCCACACCAAATAGTATAACTATTTGTTATATGTTCTGATGTGGCTGCATTAATTGCAGTCCTCGGCTGGAGAGAGGAGTTCTCTGCATTTCCAAGTGTTTTTCAAGGGTTTCATTGGATACGGGTAGCCCTCCTACAGTTTGGGGGTGGTGGATGTGTGTGGTTTTGCCCACCCGTGGGTGGCTCCTTCAGACGGGAGATGTCCTGAGGTTTCTGACCTACTTTTGGTCTAAGGAATTGAACTTGAATCCCTCAGCTCCATTTTCCACCCTCGAGCTTGTTATGCTGTACAGCCTACTCTGTTCTTTGGGGTGCACTGTAGTGATAAGGGAAGAAATCAGTACCTTTTTGTGAAGCATCGCTGAAGCCTTATGTGCTTTCTGTGTTGCCGAGCTGTGTAAATTATCTTCTGAAGGAAGAACTCACACAGCTCGGGCTCACTTCAGTACAACTCTGACAGTTTGCTGGTAGCAGAGAGCAAGGAAAACAATCACCATTTGTGCGGCAAAGACTAGGGAGCTTTGGAACTATAAAGGGAATTGAGCTAGGAGCTCCTGGCACACCGAGCTGAATCATGTACGGTCAACGTCCTCAGAGCAGCAGGTGTCAAGATGGGATTAAACGCTCACAGGCTTTATTAGAGGAAACTACTGTTTGAGAGAAAAGGGAGAGGAAATCAGTGGAAGCAGGGAAGATGCATCCTGGACCGCCAGGCTGCAGTCTCTAGAAGGCTCTACAGGGCTTGGGCAGCTCACCTGTGTCTCTCAGGAACAAGGCTGCCCTGGTCGTTGGCTGGAGTAGCCCAGGGGAAGCGTGGCCTTGTGCAAACATGGTGAGGATGGATTTCAAAGTGTGACACCTGGAGGCTTTGGTCAAAATGTCTCTGCTGTTGGAGATCTGCAGGGCCCCTCACAGGGGCTGCCCGAGACTACTTCTTGGGGCTTCAGTCTCCTTAACTTAAAATGAAGAGCTTTTCTTCACGAAATACCTACTTTGTTTCAGAGGCTGGTCACATCCTGGAGTCCCAAAGGGGCTGCCAGAGGGAAACAGAGGAGAGGCCGTGTGCCCCCCAGCCCGGAGGCCTTTCCCTGCCAGCCTCCCTCCACACACCAGCGTTTCACTGGCTTCCTAGGACCACAGACCACAAAGCCCGGTGGTCTTCTCGTGTCTTCGGTCCCACGGCTATTGGTCAGGGTAACAGGCTGTAGCCAAGCACCGGCTGTTTGCAGCTCTGTCCCTCAGGGGTGGCTTGTTGCCTCTTCTTGTCCTCTCTGGACCAGTTCAGGCACTTTCTCTCACGTTCCTCTGCCAAGTTTGCAACAGGAGGGAACCCACACTCACACCCATGTTTAGTGAAAGCGAGGCTCCCACCTGCCGCTTCCATTTCCTGCCTGCCTGTGAGTCTGCTCTGCAACTGCTGGCTGTGTGACCCGGGGTATGATGTCCAACCTCTCTACACCTCAGTCCTTATTTGTAAACAGGGAGACTTGTACCAATTATTAACTATTATGGATGTTTTGAGGGTTGAATGTGATAATACAAGCTAGCGCTTCGCACGGTGCTCAACAAATGTCAGCTATTATTAGGTTGAACTATTTAGAATTGCCCTCTTCCTAAGTCAAAAGTCATTACATTTTAGCAGTTTTATATGGTTGAACTGAGAATTGTCATCGGACAAAGCTTTTGGGGTCGGAAACTCCCTTACCATCTGTGGGATACTCACTTGCCAGGTGGAGCAGCTGGCCTGGGCTGCTTCTGCCTCCTTGTCAGGACTCAGCATCTGCTCCTCCAAAATTCGTTAACTCCAAGAGGAGGAAGGTCTTAGGTGGGAACAGAGGAGTTGGTTCCATCTCACCTGTCCTCACCTCCTCCTCACAGTGATCAGTGTTCACAGTGGTGGCCTTGGACTACAGGAGGCCTCCCCAGGGTGGGTGCTCAGCTTGTGAAGGGAGACGGCCCTTTCCTGGTTCACAGAGCAAAATAGGGTACATCAGGATGACTCCTTGTATTAGGGTTCTGCAGAGAAGCAGAATCATAGGAGATTATATATATATATATACATACATATATTGAGAGATTTATTATAAAGAACAGGCTCACACAATTATGGAGGCTGAGAAGTCCCATGGTCTGTAAGCTGGAGCTCCAGGATAGCTAGTGATGTAGTTCAAGTCCAAGCTCAAAAGTCTGAGAACCAGGGGGCCAATATAAGTTCCAGTCTAAGTCTGTAGGCTGAAGACAGATGTCCCAGCTCATCAGTCAGGCAGAGAGAGACAATTCTTTCTTCCTCTGCCTTCTTGCACTCTTCAGGCCCACAGTGGATTAGATGATGCCCACCCACATTGAGAAGGGCAATCTGCTCTACTCAGACTGCGAATTCAAAGGCTCATCTCATTCAGAAACACCCTTACAGACATTCAGAAATAACATGTAACCAGCTATCTGGGCATCCCATGGCCCAGTCAAGGTCCAGGTAGGTTTACTGTGGTGATCTTGATTCAGTAAGAGCGTGTCTTTGTGGGAATGGCCGGCCTTGGGGAACCATGGGCATCCTTTAACACCAGCCAGGAATGAGAGGTGCTCCTTCTGAGAACACACTTGGGTCAGTGTGTGGGCAGGTCCTTCATGGTGAGGAAGAAGGGTCCTCGGACAGTGGACTGAGAGCCATGTCCTCGTCTCTGCTGGGATGCCCAAAGTCACAGGTACTCTTGTGTTCAAGGCATTCACTTCCTAAAGCCAGTGTTAAAATAACAATGTGTAGCTATTCACATTTGTACATGGGAGCAGCTTAATATGATGAGGATAAAGCACTGGATTTAAACTGCAGAATTAATTTACTCCTGGTCCAACTGTGTGGCTGTGTGCAAGCATCTTACCTCCCTAGAACCTCATATATGGCATGAGAGTTTGTGCCAAAGTCTGAATGACAAGTGCACCTTATCTCCGAACCTGAATCTGACTGATGAGTTCAAGCTCCTTCAAGCACTGTGTTGGAAGGATTAATTGTTGATATAAGGCCATGCCCAGATGACACCATATGTACTTGACAAAGGATTTATGTCCAGAAAACAAAAAGAACTCCTACGAATCAATACGAGCAAGAAACGCAATCCAATAAAAAAATTTGAACAGACACTTCACCAAAGAAGATCCAGGAATAGCCAGTAAGTACGTGAAATGATGCTCAACAGCATCCGTCATTAGGAACATACAAATTAAAACCATGAGATACCATTTCACACCCACTAGCATTAGCCCAAATCTAAAAACTGATAACATCAGATGTTTGTGAGAGTGTGGAGCAAGTGGAACTCTCACACATCACTGACGGTCATGTAAAATGGTGCAGCCACTTTGGAAAACCGTTTGACGGTTTCTTATAAATTTAGCCATATACCTTCCCAATGATCTAGCAATTCTACTCCTCAGTACAGCCCAAGACAGATGACAATATTTATCCACAAAAATATTTGTATAAGAATATTTGTAGGAGGTTTACAGATATCAGTCAAAAACTGGAAATAATCCATGTTTTCACTGACAGGAAAATAGATAAATACATTGTGGTATATTCATATAAGTGAATACTACTGATGCAGGTAATGGCATGAATGAATTCCTAAAACATTTTGCTGAATGTAAAGGACCAGTCAAAAGAAATATATACAGTGTGATTCCACTCATGTGATGTTAAAGAAGAGGCAAGTAGCTGATAGAAATCAGAACAGAGGTTTTTTTAATCGGCGTGAGGAAGACTACAAGGGGACCAGAGAGAACTTTCTGAAGTGATGGAAATGGCATCTTAATTGGGGTGGAGGTTATATGGGTGTATACATCTTTCAAAATTCACCAAATTATGCACTTAAGATCTATGCATTTTACTGTTTGTATATTTTACTACAATTAAAGAAAAATAGGAAAAAACAGGAGGAGAGAAATTAGAGACACTGAGAATAGCTTGCTCTTTCAAGGAGCTTTGCTTAGAGGAGAAAGGAGAAACAGAATGGTAACGAGAGGGGAAGTCAGGGCCAGAGGTTGTTTTGTTTTTTGTTGCTTTTTACAATGGGAGAAGTAACACCATGTTTGTGTGCTGATGAGAAAGATTAGCAAGATGGAGGGAAGATGCATGGTTCAGGAGAATAGTGGGCCAGGCTACAGGAGTGATGTCCTTGACTAGGTAAGACAGACGGTATCTAGAACACAGCAGGATTATTAGCCTTTGCCAGGAGTTGGGAGAGTTCACCTATAACAAGACGGAAGGCATTGCAAATGAACACAGATGCAAGATTAATATCTGAGAATTTAGAACAGGGCCAGTCTGCACACTGAGTTTTCCTCCAGTCTCATGTGGCCCCACCAGTGCAGTAAAGTGAACATAGACTTGGAGTTCAAGTGAGTAAAACAAAGTGAGGGGGGATGGTGAGGGAGTGAGAGAGTGATTATCCTGATTGGTCATGGACTCTACATTCCATAAACAAGTCAGTGAGGACAAGAGGATGGTGGGGAACAGACAAAGCCAGGATTGCTAGATTGTTGGTACTGTTAGGTCTGAAGGACTAGAGGAGTTGAATCAGAAGAAAAAATGTGCAGGAAATGCAAAATAAGCTGGGAGCTAAATTTTCAAGGAACAAGTGACAGTGAACTGGGGGTCAGTTAATGATGGTGGCAAGCAGGG
This sequence comes from Globicephala melas, assembly GCF_963455315.2. NCBI lineage: Eukaryota > Metazoa > Chordata > Mammalia > Artiodactyla > Delphinidae > Globicephala > Globicephala melas. The sequence continues at coordinate 7,341,259 of NC_083317.1, read as the reverse complement.
TAAGTAACTGGTACCTAGCCTGATGAGTTGAAACCCAAAGCTAGGTGTCTTGATGAAGGAGGAAGGAAGACAATCTGGAGAAACCATGTCAAATGCTGCAGATAGATTACCCCCACCTCCGGGCCAGGTGGTGCAAAGAAGGGATGCTGAAGAGAAGACTTGACAGGGCTGAGGGCAAGCAGAGTCTCTGGGAGGGGGAATGGCATGTCCCAGTAGAGGAATAGGATGAAGAGACAATATTGGGGAAGAAAGGATTTGGGTGTAACAGTACATTTCATCTAGCTCCATATGTCTCTGAACCTGATGACATTTTGCTACTTCTCATTTTTGTCCAGTCTGGAAGGATCACACAGCTCTTATAGAAATTAACATATTACCTGATTGGACGTGTCATGACGTTGCCCTAATATGTGCTCACACTGTTCTAAGGTCTTGCCAAATACAAGAAGGATGATCAAATGACCAACAAGCACAAAATCAATCAATCAAAATCTACTTCAATCTTACTAGCATCAAACAAATAGGAATTATTGGAGTGGAAAAATAAGAAGTATTGATTTTTCTGGCATTAGAGAAAGTCAAGGATCACTTTCACACACACTGTTATTTGTAATGTCAACTGATACAATCATTTGAAGGACAGTTTAGCCAAAAGTATTCAAAATTAAAATGAATATACCCTTTGTTTCTTTCATATCCACTTTTAGGAAATTAACACAAAGAAAACTGCATAGTTATACAGGAGAGTCCACAGTGTTCACAGGAGAAAAATGATTGTTCATATGCCAAATGGCTATAAAAAAATTGGGCAAACACGTGATAACTCCAGACAATGGACTGTCTTACAGCTTCAGAATGGTTGAAGCAGGTATCTCTCTACATATTTTTAAAAGTCTCACTCTTACTGCAAAGTGGTGACTGTGTTACAAAGAAGAGAGTGATGTATTTGTCTTGAAACAGAAGGATGAGACATATTACTAAATGGAAATAAAAGCAAGTTGCACAATAGTTTGTGTGCATGAACTCTTTTGTCAATAATAGATGTGTAGAAAATTAATGGGATTTTCACACAGTATAGCTGTAGTTATCTGTGCATTGGAGGGCGCTTCCCATGTCCTCTTTGTTAACATCTAACGGGGTGTGCAGAGTGCCACTTCTGGATCAGAGTGCCTGGATTGGAATCTTGATTCTTATACCTGCCAGCTGTGTGGTTGTCGCCAAATCCCAAATTTCTCTAAACCTGGGTTTTTCCCTCTATAAATTAGGAATTAATAATATCTACCATTGTAAACTGTGAGGGTGATGTAGGAAAAATCATGGCAACTATCACAGTAAAACATATAGAAAGTGCTCGAATTAATAATTATTATTATTACTAGTATATTTTACATAACGGACACGTAATTGCTTTTTCTTTATTGGAGTATAATTGCTTTACAATGTTTTGTTGGCTTATACTGTGCAACAAAGTGAATCAGCTATATGTGTACATATATCCCTTCCCTCTTGGACCTCCCTCCCACCCCCGCCATCCCACCCACCCATCTAGGTCATCACAGAGCACTGAGCTGAGCTCCCTGTGCTATACAGCAGGTTCCCTCTAGCTAGATATTCTACACATGGTAATGTATATATGGCCAGTCTTAATGTCTCAATTCATCCCACCCTCCCCTTCCCCCTTTGTGTCCACTTGTCTGTTCTCTACATAATTGCTTTTCTATTCAGAAAAGAAATAGATTTTTTTAAATTTTATTTTTAAGGAACTTAGTTGGGACACAGTCCTGGAGAGATGTAACCTTACCTCCACATGAAAGTGGCCAAAAAAAGAATGAATGAATGAATGTTGAATGAATGAATGAAAGAAAGAATGAATGTAGTGACTGATGTTGGTGGAGAACCAAACGGATTCCTGTGGATATTAATTGATTTGAATCTAAAATCAGTGAAAGATTTCTTTTTAGTTCACAGGAAGCCAAGCAAGCCAGTGAAATTTTAGGGTGACATTGTATTTCACGTTTTATATATTCCTGATGTATCTTGTGTATAGTAACTTACACCTTGTGGTGTGGAAGGAGGGGTCCCTGAGCTTCTCCAGCAGCAGGGAATTTCCTGCCTGCTGAAAGCCAAGACTTTCAGCTTTGGAGAGGAGACAGGTGACTGAGGGAGAATAAATTTGTGGATACTCCTATCCCCAAATTACACCTGGTTACAACGTGGGCCAAGAGAAGACACCCCTCTCCTCCGGGGGGGCTAAAATAGAGACTAGGTGAGAGCCGACGGAGCAGGCTAAGATATACTAACAGCTGGACCCAGCTCTCGTAAGTCCCCAAAAGATGTGTCGATTTTCAGTCCCCTTACTCCCTAAGAATCAGAGAGCAATTCCTTTCCATTTTGCACCTCAAACCAGGGTGGGATGGCATGTTTTACTATGGAAAGCTGGGGTCTGGAGGCAATTCTATTTATGGAACAAAATTTTGGAGACTAAAGAACTCTACACTTTGGGATACTGAATCAAAATTTCAATTTTCTGCTCAAGCTTGAAGCCTTAGAACTAGGCAGACCCCCCCTCCCCCCTCCACCCCATTATCTCCCTCCCACCCTCTTTTTCTCTGTATGTCTTTCTTTTCTTCTTAGGGAAAGTATAGTTTTTGGTCACAGCCCTTGTCTTTGAATCATGTACATTGAGAGAACATAAACTGCAGTCCTTTTAGTAATTTAGATCCTACACTTTTAGCTCATTGGACATCAGTGAAGTCATCTCAATTCAAACGATCACTGGGAGGGGCTGGATGGAAGAGAGCGTTCCCAATATGGGAGGATGGTTTGAAACAGCAATTATCAAGATTTTTATTGCTGCTTGTATCTGTCTCCTACATATAACAAAACACATAATCAGCAACCACTGGTACAGGTTATCCTCTTGCGACTTCTGGCATATGCAGTGGTATGTTGTGTTTACAGCCCCTCTATTTGTATTAATGTCTCACATGGTGGCCCCTTATTAGCACTGAATATTTAAACTGGCACAGAGTAGAGCACTGGGCTCATGTATTTTGGATAAAAGCCTCTAGTCATTCTTCCTTATTTACACTCAGGAGTCATTCTTGAGCCCTCTATGATGCTAAATTCATTTTCTCATCTCTCTTTAGGCAAACCACCTTTGACCAAATGTATAATGTCCTTTTCACTGAAGCTTGGAAGAAAGAAACTATGAATTAGAAGGAAGTGTGATTTTCTGTCTTGGGAAAACTATGAGCCTAGGACATAGTTCTACTCTTGCTTGACCTCTAATCCTTAAACATAATCAACTTCATGCCACACAGGGCCAATAGAAGTTTATTTTTCTTTATATGTGTTCTTCTGGGTGTTATTTTTGTCTAGCAAAGGTTACATTTTACATTGTATTAGCTGGAACTATTGTTATAGAAGAAACACTATTAATCACTCTTAAAGTGATTCCTCTAGTGTTAGATATTTTTATTAATATTAGAACAATTGTGGATCAGTGTCAGTAAAATTTGAGCTTTTTCTCTTTACTCCCACCTTCCTTTTGTTTTTTTCCTCCACCCCTCCATCCCTCCTTTCCTCTCTCCCTTCTTTCATTCTTCTATACTTACTTTTTAGAAAAGAGTTAAACATATATTTCAGATAAGATATTAGATAGCTCCAGAACTATCTTTGGGTATTACTTATTGCTTTAGATGGAGGGGTCACCTGTCAAAGATTTCATTGCTTAGATGCAGAAACAGATCCACTCAAGGCCATTCTCTGACCTCACAACTGAATCAGTACACTGGCTTCCTAATCTGATGTCCCTGCCTTCGATTTTTCTGCCCTGTAAGTAAATAAGCACCCAGCCGTATTATATTTCCTAAATGATCAGTTTCATGAAAATTTTGAAGGCTCTTTTAGGGGAATTCTCACTAAAAGGACAAAGTCCACAGTCTTACTTTCTGTTTAGGACTTGCAATGAGTGGCTTCCACATTCTGTGGAAGCAGAATTTCATGATGCAGAGCTGTCCTTAAGGGAGGATGGGCTCCACATTGCCCCTACCCCCCACCAAGTGCATCTCTAACTCCAAACATTTGCTCATACCCTTCCACTCCTCGGATGCCTTTGATCCTAGTCTCACACAAATCCTATCCCCTCACCAAAGGTTCAATCCTACTGTCTCTTTTACTAGAAAGCTTTCCCTAATAGTTTCTAGTCTCACTGAATCTCACTTTCCTGAAATTCCTTCGACGTTCATTACTTAAGATGCCCTCCAGTATGAGAAACCCAAACACCTATACCCACCCAACTACGGCCGAGGTTGATCTTGACATGACTTTTCTATCTCACTGTTTTTATCAATATACTTTACTATTCCAGGAAACTCTTTCCCAGGAAATTAAACATTGCAAATAACTTTATTTGCAAGAAGTTCAGGAACTTCCTTAAAAAATTTTTTTTAAATGAACCTGAAACTGTTAAGAGTTTTTAATAGATAGCATCAAACAACTCTTTACCCTCCAAGGCTTTATGAAACCCTTCCTTCAAAACCCTCCCTTTGAAGAGAGCTTCAATATGGCAGAGGAATAAGTTCACCTTCCTCCCCACAAATACATCAGAAATACATCTACATGTGGAACAACTCCTACAGAACACCTACTGAACGCTGGCAGAAGACCTTAGACTTCCCCAAAGGCAAGAAACTCGCCTAGTACTTGGGTAGGGCAAGAGAAAAAAGAAAAAACAGAGACAAAAGAATAGGGATGGGACCTGCACCAGTGGGAGGAAGCTGTGATGGAGGAAAGGTTTCCACACACTAGGAAGCCCCTTTGCGGGCGGAGACTGCGGTGGTGGAGGGGGAAGCTTTGGAGCCGCAGAGGAGAGCGCAGCCACAGGGGTGCGGAGGGCAAAGTGGGGAGATTCCCGCACAGAGGATCAGGGCTGATCGGCACTCACCTGCCCAAGAGGCTTGTCTGCTCACCCGCTGGGGCGGGCGGGTCTGGGAGCTGAGGCTCGGGCTTCAGAGGTCAGATCCCAGGGAGAGGAGTGGAGTTGGCTGCGTGAACACAGCCTGAAGGGGGTTAGTGTGCCACAGCTAGCTTGGAGGGAGCCCAGGAAAATGTCTGGAGCTGCCTAAGAGGCAAGAGACCATTGTTTCAGGGGTGCGTGAGGAGAGGGGATTCAGAGCACCTCCTAAACAAGGTCCAGAAATGGGCACAAGCCATGGTTATCAGCACAGACCCCAGAGACGGGCATGAGACGCTAAGGCTGCTGCCGCCACCACCAAGAAGCCTGTGTGCGAGCACAGGTCCCGTCCCGGGAGCCTGCGCAGCCCACCACTACCAGGGTCGCATGATCCAGGGACAACTTCCCCAGGAGAACACATGGCGCGCCTTGGGCTGGTGCAACGTCACGCTGTCCTCTGCCACCGCAGGCTCGCCCCGCACTCTGTGCCCCTCCCTCCCCCCCGGCCTGAGTGAGCCAGAGCCCCTGAATCAGCAGCACCTTTAACCCCGTCCTGTTTGAGCGGGAACAGACGCCCTCCGGCGACCTACACGCAGAGGCGGGGCCACATCCAAAGCTGAACCCCAGGAGCTGTGCGAACAAAGAAGAGAAGGGAAATCTCTCCCACAGCCTCAGGAACAGCGGATTAAATCTCCACAATCAACTTGATGTACCCTGCATCTCTGGAATACCTGAATAAACAACGAATCATCCCAAAATTGAGGCAGTGGACTTTGAGAGCAACTGTAGACTTGGGGTTTGCTTTCTGCATCTAATTTGTTTCTGGCTTTATGTTTATCTTAGTTTAGTATTTAGAGCTTATTATCATTGGTAGATGTGTTTACTGATTTGGTTGCTCTCTTCCTTTTATATATATATATTTCTTTTTGTTTTTCTCTTTTTGTGAGTGTGTATGTGTATGCTTCTTTGTGTGATTTTTGTCTGTATAGCTTTGCTTTTACCATTTGTCCAAGGGTTCTGTCTGTCTGTCATTTTTTTTTTTAAGTATAGTTTTTAGTGCTCGTTATCGTTGGTGGATTTGTTTTTTGGTTTGGTTTCTCTCTTCTTTCTTTTTTATTTCTCTCTCTTTTTTATTATTTTTTAATCTATTTTTAATAATCTTTTATTTTAATAACTTTAAAAATTTTATTTAATTTTATTTTTCTTTCTTTTTTGCTTTTTCTTCTGAGCCATGTGGCTGCCAGGTGCCAGGTGACAGGCCTGTGCCTCTGAGGTGGGAGAGCCAAGTTCAGGACGTTGGTCCACCAGAGACCGCTTGGCTCCACATAATATCAAATGGGGAAATCTCTCCCAGAGATCTCCATATCAATGCTAAGGCTCAGCTCCACTCAACGATCAGCAAGTTATAATGCTGCACACCCTCTGCCAACCAACTAGCAAGACAGGAACACAACCCCACCCATTAGCAGAGAGTTTGCCTAAAATCATAATAAGTTCACAGACACCCCAAAACATACCACTGGACATGGTCAGCCCACCAGAAAGACAAGATCCAGCTTCATCCACCAGAACACAGGCACCAGTCCCCTCCACCAGGAAGCCTACACTACCCACTGAACAAATCTTAGCCACTGGGCCAGACACCAAAAACAATGATAACTATGAACCTGCAGTGGGCAAAAAGGAGACCACAAACACAGTAAGTTAAGCAAAATGAGAAGACAGAGAAACACAGAGAAGATGAAGGAGCAAGGTAAAAACCCACCAGACTAAACAAATGAAGAGGAAATAGGCAGTCTACCTGAAAAAGAATTCAGAGTAATGATAGTAAAGATGATCCAAAATCTTGGAACTAGAATGGAGAAAATACAAGAAACATATAACAAGGACTTAGAAGAACTAAAGAGCAAACAAACAATGATGAACAGCATAATAAATGAAATAAAAAATTTTCCAGAAGGAATCAATAACAGAACAACTGAAGCATAAGAATGGATAAGTGACCTGGAAGATAAAATAGTGGAAATAACTATGCAGAGAAGAATAAAGAAAAAAGAATGAAAAGAATTGAGGACAGTTTCAGAGACCTCTGGGACAACATTAAACACACCAACATTCGAATTATAGGGGTCCCAGAAGAAGAATAGCAAAAGAAAGGGACTGAGAAAATATTTCAAGAGATTATAGTTGAAAACTTCCCTATTATGGGAAAGGAAATAGTTAATCAAGTACAGGAAGAACAGAGAGTCCCATACAGGATAAATCCAAGGAGAAACACACCAAGGCACATATTAATCAAACTATAAAAATTAAATACAAAGAAAAAATATTAAAAGCAGCAAGGGAAAAACAATAAATAACATACAAGAGAATCCCCATAAGTTTAACAGCTGATCTTGCAGCAAAAACTCTGCAAGCAGAAGGGAGTGTCAGGACATATTTAAAGTGATGAAAGGGATAAACCTACAACCAAGATTACTCTACCCAGCAAGGATCTCTTTCAGATTTGACAGAGAAATTAAAACCTTTACAGACAAGCAAAAGCTAAGAGAATTCAGCACCACCAAACCAGCTTTACAACAAATACTAAAGGGACTTCTCTAGGCAGAAAACACAAGAGAAGGAAAAGATCTACAAAAACAAACACAAACAATTAAGAAAATGGTAATAGGAGCACATATATCACTAACTACCTTAAATGTAAATGGATTAAATGCTCAAACCAAAAGACACAGACTGGCTGAATGGATACAAAAACAAGACCCATAGATACGCTCTCTACAAGAGACACACTTCAGACCTGAGGACACATACAGACTGAAAGTGAGGGAATGGAAAAGTGAGGGAATGGAAATATTCCATGCAAATGGAAATCAAAAGAAAGCTGGAATAGCAATTCTCATATCAGGCAAAATAGACTTTATAATAATGACTATTACAAGAGACATAGAAGGACACTACATAATGATCAAGGGATCACTCCAAGAAGAAGATATAACAGTTATAGATATTTATGCACCCAATATACGACCACCTCAATACATAAGGCAAATGCTAACAGTCATAAAACATGAAATCGACAGTAACACAATAATAGTAATTGACAGTAACACAATAATAATAGTAGTAGGGGACTTCAACACCCTACTTTCACCAATGGATAGATCATCTAAAATGAAAATAAATAAGGAAACACAAGCTTTAAATGAAACATTAAACAAGATGGACTTAATTGATATTTATAGGACATTCCATACCAAAACAACAGAATACACATTTCACAAGTGTTCATGGAACATTCTTCAGTATAGCTCATATCTTGGGTCACAAATCAAGTCTTGCTAAATTTAAGAAAATTAAAATTGTATCAAGCGTCTTTTCCAACCACAATGTTATGAGACTAGATATCAATTACAGGAAAAAAACTATAAAAAATACAAACCCATTGGATGGTAAACAATACTCTACTAAATAACCAAGAGTTTCCTGAAGAAATCAAAGAGGAAGTCAAAAAATACCTAGAAACAAAGGACAATGAAAACACGATGACCCAAAACCTATGGGATGCAGCAAAAGCAGTTCTAAGAGGGAAGTTTATAACAATAAATTCCTACTTCAAGAAACAAGAAACATCTCAAATAAACAACCTAAACTTACACCTAAAGCAATTAGAGAACAAGGAACAACAACAAAAAACCCAAACTTAGCAGAAGGAAAGAAATCATAAAGATCAGATCACAAATAAATGAAAAAGAAATGAATGAAACAATAGTAAAAATCAATGAAACTAATAGCTGGTTTTTGAGAAGATAAACAAAATTGATAAACCATTAGCCAGACTTATCAAGAAAAAAGGGGAGAAGACTCAATTCAACAGAATTAGACATGAAAAAGGAGAAGTAACAACTGACACTGCAGAAATACAAAGGATCATGAGAGATTAATACAAGCAACTATATGCCAATAAAATGGACAACCTGGAAGAAATGGACAAATTCTTAGAAAAGTACAAGCTTCTGAGACTGAACCAGGATGAAACAGAAAATATGAACTGATCAATCACAAGCTCTGAAATTGAAACTGTGATTAAAAATCTTCCAACAAACAAAAGCCCAGGACAAGATAGCTTCACAGGTGAATTCTATCAAGCATTTAGAGAACTAGCACCAATCCTTCTCAAACTTTTCCGAAATATAGCACAGGGAGGAACACTTCCAAACTCATTCGACAAAGCCACCCTGAAACCGAAACCAGACAAAGATGTCACAAGAAAAGAAAACTACGGGCCAGTATCACTGATGAACAGAGATGCAAAAAATCCTCAGCAAAATATTAGCAAACAGAATCCAACAGCACAGTAAAAGGATCGTACACCATGATCAAGTGGGGTTTATCCCAGGAAGGCAAGGATTCTCCAGTATATGCAAATCAATTAATGTGATACACCATATTAACAAATTGAAGGAGAAAAAACATATGACAATCTCAATGGATGCAGAAAAATCTTTCAACAAAATTCAACACAGATTTATGATAAAAACTCTCCAGAAAATAGGCATAGAGGGAACTTACCTCAACAAAATAAAGGCCATATATTACAAGCCCACAGCCAACGTTGTTTTCAATGGTGAAAAACTGAAACCATTTCCTCTAAGATCAGGAACAAGACAAGGTTGCCCACTCTCACCAGTATAATTCAACATAGTTTTTGAAGTTTTAGCCACAGCAATCAGAGAAGAAGAAATAAAAGGAATCCAAATTGGAAAAGAAGAAGTAAAGCTGTCACTATTTGCAGATGACATGATACTATAAATAGAGAATCCTAAAGATGCTACCAGAAAACTACTAGAGCTAATCAATGAATTTGGTAAGGTAGCAAGATACAAAATTAATGCACAGAAATGTCTTGCATTCCTATACACTAATGATGAAAAATCTGAAAGAGAAATTAAGGAAACACTCACATTTACCATTGCAACAAAAATAATAAAATACCTAGAAATAAACATACCTAAGGAGACATAAGACCTGTATGCAGAAAACTATGACACTGATGAAAGAAATTAAAGACAATACAAACAGATGGAGAGATGTACCATGTTCTTGGATTGGAAGAATCCACATTGTGAAAATGACTATACTACCCAAAGCAATCTACAGATTCAATGCAATCTCTATCAAACTACCAGTGACATTTTTCACAGAACTAGAACAAAAAATTTTACAATTTGTATGGAAATGCAAAGGACTCCGAATAGCCAAAGAAATCTTGAGAAAGTGAAATGGAGCTGGAAGAATCAGGCTCCCTGGCTTCAGACTATACTATAAAGCTACAGTAATCAAGACAGTATGATACTGTCACAAAAATAGAAAGTCCAGAGATAAACCCATGCACATATGGTCACATTATATTTGCTAAAGGAGGCAAGAATATACAATGGAGGAAAGACAGTCTCTTCAATAAGTGGTGCTGGGGAAACTGGACCGCTGCTTGTAAAAGAATGAAATTAGAACACTTCCTAACAGCATACACAAAAATAAACTCAAAATAGATTAAAGACCTAAATGTAAGGCTATATACTATAAAACTCTTAGAGGAAGTCATAGGCAGAATACTTTGTGACATAAATCACAGTAAGATCCTTTTTGACCCACGTCCTAGAGAAATGGAAATAAAAACAAAAATAAACAAAAAGGACCTAATGGAATTTAAAAGTTTTTGCACAGCAAAGGAAAACACAAACAAGATGAGAAGACAACCCTTAGAAAGGGAGAAAATATTTGCAAATGAAGTAACTGACAAAGGATTAATCTCCAAAATATACAAGAAGCTCATGCAGCTCAATATCAAAAAAAACAAACAACCCAATCTATAAATGGGCAGAAGCACTAAATAGACATTTCTCCAAAGAAGACATACAGATTGCCAATGAACACATGAAAGGATGCTCAACATCACTAATTATTAGAGAAATGCAAATCAAAACTACGATGAGATATCACCTCACTCTGTTCAGAATGGACATGATCAAAAATCTACAGACAATAAATGTTGGAGAGGGTGTGGAGAAAAGGTAACCCTCTTGCACTGTTGGTGGTAATGTAAATTGATACAGCCACTATGCAGAACAGTATGGAGGTTCCTTAAAAGGCTAAAAATAGAACTACCATATGACCCAGAAATCCCACTACTGGGCATATACCCTGTGAAGGCCATAATTCAAAAAGAGTCATGTACCACAATGTTCACTGCAGCACTATTTACCAGGACATGGAAGCAACCTAAGTGTCCATTGACAGATGAATGGAGAAAGAAGATGTGGCACATATATACAATGGAATATACTCAGCCATAAAAAGGAACAAAACTGACTTATTTGTAGTGAGGTGGATGGACACTGAGTCTGTCATACTGAATGAAGTAAATCAGAAAGAGAAAAACAAATATCATATGCTAACACATATATATAGAATCTAAAAAAAAAAAGGTTCTTATGAACCTAAGGGCAGGACAGGAATAAAGATAGAGATGTAGAGAATGGACCTGAGGACACGGGGAGGGGGAAGGGAAAGCTGGGATTAAGTGAGAGAGTAGCATTGACATATATACACTACCAAATGTAAAATAAATAGCTAGTGGGAAACAGCTGCATATCACAGGGAGATCAGCTCGGTGTTTTGTGACCACCTAGAGGGGTGGGATAAGGAGGGTGGGAGGAAGATGCAAGAGGGAGGAGATATGGAGCTATATGTATATGTATGGCTGATTCACTTTGTTATACAGCAGAAATTAACACACCATTGTAAAGCAATTATACTCCAATAAAGATGTTAAAAAAGGGGGGGATATATGTATATATAGAATTGATTCTCTTGCTGTACAGTAGAAATTAATGCAACATTGTAAAGCAACTATACTTCAATAAAAATTAATTGAAAAAAAAAAAAGGGAGTCCAGGTAGCTAGTGTCCAAAAGACCCAAACTTCTTGAAGGCTTCCAGGGAAAGGTTTTTTAAAGACAGGGTGAGGGAAGAGCATTGTGTGTGTGTGATTAGCTCATGAACATTCTTCTGATTTGTTGTTGGTGGGGTAATTGGGAGTCAACATCATCAGCCTTCTAGTTCCAACTGGCCTGAGGTCTACATGCTTCTGGGCAGCATAAAGTTAACTTCTTTTACCTGCTGGGGGTTTCAGTGTCTGCAAAACAGCTCAAAGGATATGGCTCAGAATATTATCTATAGCCCTTGAGGAGGAACTAAAAGTCCTTGACTTTGTAATGGCTAATCTGTTATTATTTTGTTTTGCTTAACTTTTCCTTTCTTTTTTCATTTTCTCACTTCTCTGATTAAATTTACTCTTTGGAACTTGGGGAAGGCCTAGGAGGCTAAAGTTTTTCTACAGACAAGAGGCAGGTGGAGGAGACTGAGGTGAGTCTGTTCTGGGAAGGCCCCATTGTGTCCTGCTTGGTTACAATAGGGCTTTTGTGTAGATAAAATGAATTATACACACAGGACTCTGAAAGCATCGCTGGGCACATAGTGAGTGCTTATTGTGGTGATTGTTGTTATTAAGTGGAAAATCTCTTTATATTCCTAACATGTACAAGAGCCTCTTCTGTAAAGAGTTTCTACCCACACTTCTTTTATTACATTTATTTATTTTTCATGTAAATGCTCTAGTGAAAAATTTAGAAAACATAAAGAAAAAAACACCCATGCGTAAACACTCTTCCTTTGGTTGTATTTTATTTTAATTTAAAAAAAATGCTTGTATATTATTATTTTTATGAAATTGAGATCATATGGTTGTTTTGTATGCCTACTTTTAAATTCAGTATTATGCTTTGAAAAATGTTCTAGGTCACTGAATATCCTTTGAAAATAAGCATGATTTGAGACACATACAGGGAGAACACCATGTGAGGACAAAGGCAGAGATCGGGGAGGTGCATCTACAAGCCAGGAAAAGCCAGTGATGGCCAGCCAACCAGCAGAAGCTAGAAGACAGCATGGAACAGATTCCCCCTCTCTGCTCTCAGAAGGAACCAACACCTTGATCTTGGATTTCCAGCCTCCAGAACTATTTTGACTCAAGGATAACAGAAGATCAAGAGATCACTTGAAGACTATCACGATGGGGCTTTCTAAGAGCTGCATGGATGGGGCATTAATGACGTTAATCTCATATGTCAGTGATTTCAGCTCTTACCTATGGCACGTACACTTTCCAGTGCATGCCAACCAAGAAGATAGGTATTCAGATAGCTCATTCTCTATCTTCTGACTTCTTACAATGAAGACAGTCTATAACTAGAAGATCAAACCATCAAACATAATAGCAAGCAAGCAAACAAAGTAAGAGCTGTCAGATGTTTGGAAGAGAACATCTGTGCATCGGAATACTTTGAAGAACCCTGATGGTAGAGAAAATTCTGTGGCAGGGTCCAGTCTCACCTGTTTGCACAAGGATGGATGACTATATTTTACATTCCAAATGCTCCCTCTTTCTGCCTCCTCTGATGTGGATCAATAGTCACATATTGTGTCTGTTTCTGGGCTTTTTAGTCTTTTCCATTGGTCTGTCCTACAGAGGTTTTGTATATCCATTGGCAGTTTTTTTTAATTGAAAACTTATTTAAATTTTATTTTGAAACTCTTTGTCACTGATATATAGAAATGATATACACACATATATCTGCAGCAAATTTTTAAAGTATTACAAATTTTATTAAATTGTCTGCAGACTTATTTGGATTTTTTCCTTATTTTTTACTTATTATCTGTGATGAGGGTTTTGTTTCTTACTATACAATTTATAAAGATTCATTTCTTTCACCTGCCTTGATGTAATGGATACTATCTTCATTGCCAAATAGAAATTGTGACAGTGGGTATACTTGTGTTCCTCTGGATTCCAAAGCAAGGTTTACAACGTTTTGATATTAAATGTTTCATAGACACACTTTATCAGAAAAAGAGATGCATCCTTCTTTTGCCAATTTGCCATGAATTTTTAAAAAATGAATTGGTACTAAATTAATCAAATAGTTTTTCTGCATCTGCTGAGATGATCATTTTTTAAAACTTATTAATGTGGTTGATTGTAATTTACTGACATTCGATTGTTAAACCAAATTGCCATTCCTCAAAAAAGAAACCCAAACAATTTGTTCATGATGCATTAAAAAAATAAACAATTTCCTACTGTTGTGTAATATGCCATTGTCTAGATTAGTGCTTCACAAACTTGCTTATCAATCCTCTGGATTTTATTAACACAGATGTGCAAATTCACTAGGTTTGGTCTGGGGCCTGAGATTTTGCATCCAGTGCCCATGCGATCCTGATGCTGGCCCCTGGACCACACTCTGAGAAGCAAGATTATAGACATAACATGATTAATGTAAATAATCCCTTATTGATAGATACATCAATTAGAATTTTTTTGACTTTTAAAAATAACTCTGTGATGAGACTTGTATTTAAATCTTTTCCTATTTTCCTGGATATGGGTTTGGTAGGTCAAAGACTCTTAAAACTTACTATCAAATGCTTCTGATAAAGGATGTATACATTATGGTCCCACCAACAATATTAAGAGCTTCTCTATGTAGCAACTGGAAAGCTTCTAGAAATTGACTATAAATCCTTCTGTTTGTAAGTGCCCATGATATTTGTTTTCTATTATTAGTTTTCTATTGATGCATAACAAATTATCACAAACTTATCAGCTTAAACAGCATCATACTAGCTTCCAGCTCCATAGATCAGAGTTCTGCACACTGTGGCCAGATTCTCCATACGGTCCCACAAGGTTAAGGTGTTGACAAGATTGGGCTCTTAACTAGAGACTCAGGGGAAAAATTTGCTTCCAAGCTCCTTTGGGTTGTTGGCAGAATTCAGTACCTTGGGACTATGGGACTGAGGTCATCATTTCCCTGCTGGCCTTCAGACGGGGACTGTCCTTAGCTCCTGTTTGTCACCTGCATTCCTTCTCAGCTAGCACCCTCTCCATCTTCAAAACTGCAGTGATCATCGAGTCCTTCTCATACTTTGAATTTCTCTGACTGCTCCACCACCAGCTGGAGAAAACTCTCTGCTTTTAAGGGCTTGTGGTGTTACCTTGGATGCCCTTGGATAGCCCAGGATAATCTTTCAATTTTAAGCTTAACTGTGCCATGTAACATAACATGATGCTATGAAGCAATTATCTCATCATACCCACAGGGTCTGGAGAGTAAGTTAGGACATATTTGGGGGGCCCACTTAGAAATTCTACTTATCATACCATCCAAGTAAAAATTTGTTGTTTTCCCTTCACTCTCTGTCTTAACTGTTTCAATTCCTCTGTAATAATCTTATGCCTCTGGATTGTAACGTTTCCAACCCTGTTTTTCCTTTTATATTTATCTGACATGTTAGGGTTATTGATGTTGCTGAGGCACTCAAAATAAAAACTGAAACCCAGTAAATGGATTATAAACTAGAAATCGCTTTGATGGCCAAGACTATCACTGCTCTGCACACTTGTTAACAGAGTCTTTAGGGGTAAGCAAATGGATGAGTTTTCGCCTTGAGGTTTAAATTTTTCTGTTTAATTTTGAAGGTTCATTAGGATGGAAGTTTATGCACAGGATGGAATACCATTTTCCAGCATGCCAGGGATCTCATCTGTTCCAGTTATATGACATTCCCAGATTGTTGGTAACTAAATGCAAACTAGTGAACATATTGATGCTGTTACCCACAAAATCATATTAGCAGTGAGGGAACATTGTCTGTTAGGATTAAGGCCATGCTTCCTTTATCATAAGATGGACCTGTCTTGACATCCCCAATTGGAGGTGGCATCGCCCCATGCCACACATTATAGAAAATTGTTCTTCATTTGTTACAAAGTCACGCTTTTCTCCAAATGCAAGATTATAAAAATTCCCTTTGAAATAATTCTGTCATTTAGATGCATTTGCTTTGACTTTAAGAAGGGGAGGGGCTTCTATGTCCATTTTACCACAACTTCACTAACTGTCAAAATTATTATTGAAACTTTGTTAATTTGATAGATGAAAAATGATATTTCATTTTGAGTGAAACAGAACATTTAATGCTTATTAGTCATTTATGTTTCCTCTTCTGATTCTGTTCTTGTCCATTTTCATTGATTTGTAACCACTTTATATACTTAGAACATTAACATTTTATCCTGTGATATTTCTGACATACTTCTTGTCTCATTGCATGATTTAACAATTTTTTTTTGACATACAGACATTTCAAAGTATTATGAGATAATTTTTTTTTATTTGTGATTTCTCCCATCATTTCTTATGCTCAGAAGTTTGCTTTTTCATCCCAAGATCAGATACGTTTCTCCCCAGGCTTTTCATTATTTACGTTTTTTTTTTGATCCACTAGGAATTTCTTTCAGAGTACAATATGAGGTTGGGACTCTATATTGTTTTTCCCTCTAAATACTTAACTTGTTATTCTAAATTATTACATCAAATAATTATTTTCCTTTCTGTAATGATTTTAATGCCATCTTATATAATATAAAAGCCCTCAGGCTTTCAGATTAACTAAATACTAAGGTTGGGTTTATTTGTTTTTAATTTTAAAGTAATTATATATTCACAGGAAGTTGCAAAGATGGTGTACAGGACTGTTTAAGGATGTCTGTTTTGTCTCATTGATTTGTCTGATGATTCTTCAGCCAGAAGCATTCTTCACTAAGTTATACTTTTATATATATTCTCGAATATCTGATAGAATATAAGAATCATTCTTCACTATTTTATTTTTCAAAAACTAGTGTTATTTCTCCAGATGAACTTGAGAATCAGTTTTCAAGTTCCATTTAAATTTTTCTGTTGCACTGAATGTACAAATTAATTTGGAGAGAGCGTTGACATCTTTACGAAATTGAGTCTTTCCATTCAGAAATATAAAGAATCTATGTAGTTAAGTCTTTTTATGTTCTTCCTAAATTTTTAAAGTTTTTCTCATGTGAGTCTCATACATGCCTCATTAATTTATATTAATAGATTTCGTATTACTTAATTGGTGTTTTAAGATTTCTTGCTATTCTGACTGAAATCTTTTCTCAAACATGTTTTTGAATTGGTTATTAATGGTACATAGAGAAGCAATTGATTTTAGAAATTTCTTTTGTACCACAATTTACCTTTGAGATACCTCACTCTTTATTGACAAGAGAAAAAGAATTCCTGTTCTTCTGTTAAACATGAACGAAGTCATAACCTTATAGATTCTCTGCTATATGATGTGTTTCTGTTTTCAAGTAGAACTATCCTCATAAATACTATCTGTCTCATTTCAAACATTCATTCATTTCCTCACCCAAGTTTTTATTAAACTACCACTACCAATAAGATAGTGAATAAGGACCCCCCAAAGATGACCATATCCTAATCCCTAGAACCTGTTAATATGTTACCTGACATGGCAAAGCAGACTTTGCAAACACGATTAAACTAAAGATCTTGAGATGGAGAGATGACCCAGGATTACCAGGGTGAGCCCAATGCAAGCACAAGGATCCTTATAAGATGGAGGCTGGAGGGTCAGAGTCACAGATGGAGGTGGGACAGTGCAGACAGAGGGAGATTGGAAGTTGTTACTCTGCTGGCTTTGAAGACAGAGGAAGAGGCCATAAGCCAAGGGATGCAGAGGTTTCTAGCTGCTGGAAAAGGCAAAGACGTGGATTGTTTCCTGGAGCCTCCAAAAGGAACACAGCCAGACTGACACCTTGATTTGAGGACTTTGGATCTTTAGAACTGTAAGATAATAAATTTGTGTTGTTTCAGATCTCTAGGTTTGTGGCAATTTGTTACAACAACCATAGGAAACAAATACAGGAGCTCACTGAGGAAGAATAAAGGACAAGAAGCCACAGTTTGTACTGTAATGACTTACAGAGTGCAGTTCCCATAACAATACAAAAATACAAGTATTTAAGGGGAAGACAACAGGTGTCAAGTGTATGTTCTGAGAATCATAACTTTCTTGAAAATCTGACTCTGGGTTCTAATTGCTTGCATTTCTCCCCTTGGTCATCATCACAGACTCATTCCTGCTCTGTAAGTAATGCAGAGAACCAGCCTGGACACACTGGTCCACTCAGGATTCTGCCCCCTCCCCCTTAAAGCTAGTGCTGGGCCTAACCAGTGACCTCTGATCAGTGGGTATGCCTTTGGGGGGCCTCAGTGCAGTGTCGGGAAAGGAAGGAGGAGAAAGATCACCTGTATCAGCCTTTAACTTCCTCTCAGTGGTCTCCAGGGTTTCTATCCTGGTTCCAAACACTCCCAAAGCTGTATAAGAAAACCCTGTGGATGAAGGGACCCAGTTCCCTTGGTGGAGTTTAGTTTATCTGCACCTGATGTGTCACAGCCTCCTCCCTGTACCCTCAACATCTATACAAGAGCCCCTTTCAGCCCTGCCTGATACTTACTTAGAGATGAATTCTGATAAATTCACTTTTCTTCCTTTTCTTCTTTTCCAGAGATGCTTGCTTCCCATGGTGTTTAGTGCACCTCATGGACCAGAGTTCCACAAGGCTCCCCAGCTGGCCCACCACTTCATGTGGCCCTGTGAGGACACAGCTCTACCTGCGTTATATCCCCTCAGAGGCTGTACAGGTTCTGGAAACTCAGGCAGAGTCTGGGACCCTGTAACAACCCATGGTGGTGAGTCTGCAACTCACAGCTATTAAAACAAAAGCTGGATTTATGAGCACCATACATCAAAACTCGACATTCTCTGTCATTCTTTAATGGAGCAGAACTGTGTTTCCAGAATTTGTGTAGCAACTCCAGAAGAGTTGCTACATTTTGATGTTTCAGTTCTCTACTAAGACAATATAAGTAGTGACATATTCCTCATATATTCCTAGTTTTTTTTCAAAAGACCCTCAGGCTTTCAGATTAACTAAATACTAAGGTTGGGTTTATTTGTTTTTAATTTTAAAGTAATTATATATTCACAGGAAGTTGCAAAGATGGTGTAAAGAGATGCCATGTACCCATCATCCAGGTATCCCCAATGGTTACATTTTATACAACTATAGTTCAATATCAATAGTGACATTGATACAATGTGTATGAAGTTCTATGTCATTTTATTACATGTGTAGATTTCTTGTAACAACTACCACATCAAGATACATAATTGTTCCATCCATGCAAAGACCTCCCTCGTGTTACCCCAGCAGAGTCATAGCCCCCACACCACCTTGACCATTCCTAACCCCTACAAACACTAATCTGTTCTCCATCTCTGTGATTTTGTCATTTCATAAATGAAATCACGCATCATATGACCTTTTGAGACTGACTTTTTTCATTCAGCATTGAATGTTCAAGAACATTGTCCTTGAGATCCATCCAAGTTGTGACATGTATCAATATTTCAACTCCTTTTGAAAAGGAAACCCTCCTACACTGTTGGTGGGAATGTAAATTGGTACAGCCACTATGGAGAACTGTATGGAGGTTCCTTAAAAAACTGAAAATAGAGCTACCATATGATCCAGCAATCCCACTCCTGGGCATATATCGGGAGAAAACCATGGTTTGAAAGGATACATGTACCCCAGTGTTCATTGCAGCACTATTTACAATAGCCAGGACATGAAAGCAACCTAAATATCCATCGATATGGATATGTATGAGAGATCTAGTTTCTTCATCTCCTCACCAGCATTTGGTTTTGTCACTACATTTCTTTTAGCTGTTCTGATAGGTGTGTATTAATCTCTCGTCATGGTCTTAATTTGCATTTCTCTGCTGGCTAATAGTATTGAACATTTTATCATGAGCTTATTTGTCATCAGTATAGTTTCTTTGGTGAAATGTCTCTTCATGTCTTTTGTCTATTTTCTAACTGGGTTATTTGCTTTTTACTGTTGAATTTTGAGAGTTCATTATATATTCTAAATATGGGTCCTTTGTCAGACACATGGTTTGCAAATATTTTCTCCCAGACTGCAGCTTGTCTTTTCATCTTTTTAATGAAACCTTTCACAAAGTAAAAATTTTGAATTTTAGTGAGGTACAAATTATAAATTGATTATCTTATGCATATGTTTTTGACATCATGTCTGGAGCCCTTTGCCATTCCCTAGGTTATGAAAGTGTTCTACTCTTATCCTCTAAAGGTTTTATAGTTTTACACTTTACATTTAAATCTATGTTCAACTTTGAATTACTGTTTATAAGAGGTGAGTTTAGTCAGGTTCATTTTCTTTTGCCTATGGATACCCAGTTGCTCCTGCACCTTTTGTTGAAAGCCCATCCTTCCTTCATTGAATTGCTTTTGTATCTTTACCAAAAGTTTTGAATTTTGCCTCTTATAGAGCACGCAGCCCAAATTCAGATGCAATGAAACCATCGGCACTGTGGTTTCAAGCATCCCATTCAGTGGCTGTTTCTTATATGCTTGTGTGTCATCAAGAACAAGTTGCTCTGAGAGCCGAATGCAACAGGCAACGTACTGGCAGGCTGAGCAGATTGAGAGAAATAGAGAGTTAGTTTGTAGACTGGAGAAAGCATTCTTACCAAGATGTGCTGGGTTAGATGCAAGTGGCCTTTGAGGCCTTCACACAGCCATCTTGGGAATACTTGGAAGGTTCGGAGAAATGCTGGTGCATTGTTGAGACAGCCCTTAGGATGCAGCTTAAACCTAATGAGCCATTGTCTCCCATGTTAACAGTGCTTATACTCCTGGTTCGCAAGAGACAACTATGATTTGAAAATGCCTCTTGCCTTAAGATCTCCCCAGAGAAGTGACAAAAAACAAGCAACTCCATTTTTTTTTTTTTTTTGCACGATGTATGAACTGATGTCAAATTCATAGGTAAGATGCAGTTTATTTGCTTGAGTCACGGGACCCTGGATTTTCTGGGTAATAAGATGTGGCCACCATAACATAAACTTCCACTTGGGAAATCACTCCTTCAAATAAGGCTGTTGACTTCCCTTCTGGTTGACTTCTGCTCCTTTGCATACATGTCCTGCTTTGGGATTGGGGACACAGGACCACTGCACAGGGGCAGGACTGACCAAGATGAAGGGCCTGCAGACTTTCTGCTGAGGGGTTTGACTGAATGTAAAACAGAATGGTTGCCAGCTGGCCTCTGGAGTCCACCAGCACAGTTGGCTCCATGGAAACCACCACCAGCCTCTTGTCAGACCCAGAGTGACTGTGTGCTTAAAACAGGCTCTCAGCAATGTTATATCTGGCTGAAAATGCTTAAATGTTTATGACCTGGCAGGTGGTCAATTCGAGGACCAAAGTGCAGTTTAATTCCACAAGAAATAAAATCTAGGGTATAAAGGAAAGAATATCCCCTAGAGAAGAAGAATAAAATTGAAGGACCCTGGAGGAGAAAAGCAGATCATAAGGATAGCAGCTTTGTTGGATCTGTTGAGGGCCAGCTCATTGTCATGGGCACAGGAGGTGCAGTGCTTACCTGTCATGAAGAATTTGTGAATTCACGCAGACCTCCTGCTCCACCACTTCTCCAGCAGCTTTTATGTGTTCACCATTTTTATTGCATTTACTCCGTGTGTCTAGTGAACAGACTGCAGACCATAAGGTGAAGGGATGCTAGTGTGAATAGGAAAGAGACAGCCTTTGAAGGCCAAGTTAGACTTTTTCTGCACTTTAAAAAAATTGTGGTAAAATACACGTATAAAATCTACCATCTTAACCATTTTTTTTCTTTCTTCTTCTTCTTTTTTTTTTTTTTGTGGTACGCGGACCTCTCACTGTTGAGGCCTCTCCCGTTGCGGAGCACAGGCTCCGGACGCGCAGGCTCAGCGGCCATGGCTCACGGGCCCAGCTGCTCCGCGGCATGTGGGATCTTCCCAGACTGGGGCACGAACCCGTGTTCCCTGCATCGGCAGGTGGTCTCTCAACCACTGCGCCACCAGGGAAGCCCTTAACCATTTTTAAGTGTACAGTTCAGTGATATTAAATACATTCCCAGTGTTGGGCAATCATCCATCCGCATAACTCTTTTCATCTTGTAAAACTCTTATCTATAGGAAACTTTATTCCTATTAAACAATAACTCCCTGTTCCCCCCTCCCCCAGTCCCTGGCACTCACCGATCTACTTTCTATGAATTGACAACTCTAGGCACCTCATATCAGTGGAATCATACTGTTTTTGTCCTTTTGTGTCTGGCTTATTCCACTTAGCAAAATTTCCTCAAGGTTCATCCACATTGTAGCATAAAGCAGAATTTCCTTCTTTTTAAAGGCTGAATAACATTCAATTGTATATATAGACCACATTTTTCTTATCCATTCATCAGTTGATAGACACTTGGGTTGCTTCCACACTTTATCCATTGTGACTGATGCAGCTATGAACATGGGTGTACAAATATCTCTTTCAGACATTGCTTTCAATTCTTTTGTGTCTATACCTGGATCACATACTGGATCACATGGTAATTATATTTACAAGTTTTTGAAGAACTGCCATTCTGTTTTCCATAGTGGCTATACGATTTTACATTCCCACCAATGGTGCACAAGTGTTCCAATTTCTCCATGTCCTTGCCAATTCTTGCTATCAGCTGATTTTCTTTTATAATAACCATCCTTTTTTTTTTTTTTTTTTTTTCCTCTCCTGCCGCGGAGCACAGGCTCCAGACACTCAGGCCCAGCGGCTATGGCTCACGGGCCCAGCCGCTCTGCGGCACATGGGATCCTCCTGGATCGGGAAACGAACCCGCGTCCCCTGCATCAGCAGGCGGACTCTCAACCACTGCGCCACCAGGGAAGCCCCTAACATCTTTATTGGAGTATAATTGCTTTACAATGGTGTGTTAGTTTCTGCTTTATAACAAAGTGAATCAGTTATACATATACATACGTTCTCATATCTCTTCCCTCTTGCATCTCCCTCCCTCCCACCCTCCCTATCCCACCCCTCTAGGTGGTCACAGAGCACCAAGCTGATCTCCCTGTGCTATGCGGCTGCTTCCCACTAACTATCTATTTTACATTTGGTAGTGTATATATGTCCATGCCACTCTCTCACTTTGTCACAGCTTACCCTTTCCCCTCCCCATATCCTCAAGTCCATCCTAATGGGTGAGGTGATATCTCATTATGGCTTACATTTCACTAATGATTAGTAATGTTCAGTGTCTTTTCATGTGTTAATTGGCCATTCAGTATATCTTCTTTGGAGAAATGTCTATTCAAGTCCTTTGCCCAATTTTGAATCGCAGTGTTTGGTTATTTTTTGTTCTTAGGTACCAGGTTAGACTTTTGAAAGGGAGTATAGGGCTGCTTAAAAAATTTAGTGTAGCCCAGGAAGCTAAGCCTGAAATGGGGAGGCTAAAACCTTGTGTCAGCTTCAAAACCAAGTTGTTTTTTTGTTTTTTGAGATTAAGCCAATAATGTGGCTTCTGTGAGTCTCAGATTCTTTAAAGGCAAGAAGTTGGGGGCTTAGCTTGTGTTGCTCTCTGACAGTGGAGGGATGATTAGAAGTGTCTGGAAAACAGCCACATGGAAACCCATCCAAAATAGAATGAACCACTGCCTCAGCTTTCCACCTGTTTTATAGGTTTCATTTGAAAAGATGCTGCTCTTTAACGCTCTATACATTGCTGCCCATTTCTAGGACATGTCATGGGTGTGTCTGAAGGAGCAGGAAGTGTTCAGAGGGAGGTGGATGTCACTGGTGAGTTTAATTCAACAAGAATCTGCAGGACACCCACTGGGAAGCTGGCACTGGGCCTGGAGGGCACTTGAAAGAAAAAACAGGGAATGACAAGACGTCTGAATGATACAAAAACCCTGAAGAATTTCCAAGCTCACTATGGAGAGATGTCAACCCAGGCACAGTGAAATAAAAGTTCAGTGGGGTGTAATGGTTAGAAAAAGAAGGGATGGGCAGGCAGTTACCAGGATAGGGGAGTGTTGTCACCCTGGTCTGGCTCATGACACCTTAGCAGGTGACACTGACCTTCAGGATTAGTGTCAGTAAGACCCGTAATGCTTGCACTTCACTCCCCTTTCTCAGCTCCTGTTCTCTCGCAGAGGGCAGTGGGTAGGCTGAGGGACAGACGGGAGGGGTTTGCCGTCAACTGTTATGATGGCAGATACTCATTCAGGGAGCTCTCCTTCTAACCTTGCTGGAAAGCTCCACTCTGAGACCGTAGTTTACCATCTTGCCTGGAAGGTCCTTCCCCGAGATCTAGCATCAATGGAGCAGAAGGACATAAGTGCCTACTCTCAACCAGGAAGGCGAAAGCAAAGTTTCCTTTAATCAGCAGGGGCTGTAGGCAATCCTGGTTGTTCTTTTCCATGGTTAAGTGAGTGCAAGGCTTAATAGGGGTTATTAACCCAAGCCATTTCAATTTCAGTGTCTTGTCATCTTAAATTTGAAGCCTAGTATGCGCTTCTCAATGCCCATTGAAGAAAACCTCTAAAATATGACAATATTGGTGAACCCAAAATACAAATGACAAACTGGACTTTTTAGACTTAGAGATTTTGAAAATATTTGTAAGATGGGTATTTTCAAGAAAACTTTCACCATTCCCACCATTCAAATAGGAGTTGTTTCCTGGAAGACCTTTAAATAAACCTGTATGTTCAGCCCACTCATCTGCCAAAGGTGAAGGCTGAAATAACCAGGATGTGGGCCTGTCACCCCAGCTGGGTCTCCTTTATCTCCCATTGGTGTTTTCTGATGATGCCAAGCAGAGAACCAGAGGCTATAGTCTGACCCCTTCATGGTCATCTTTGCCTCATAGTTCCCTCTGGTTGAGGGTCAGTTGGAGGTAAGCCTAGGCTCCTAGAGGCTCTTCTGATTATGTTCCATGTCCCTTCGGTGTCTGCCTAGCAGATGTCTGTCCATAGGGAAATGCAGATCAAAACCACAATGAGATACGACTTCATACCCACTGGGATGGCTGTAATCAAAATGACAGATGGTAATAAATATTCGCAAGGATGTGGATAAATTTGGACCCTCACAGACTGCTGATGGGAATATATAATGGTGCAGCTGCTTTGGAAAGCAGTCCAGAAGTTCTTCAAAATGTTAAACATTGAATTACCATATGATCCAACAATTCCACTCCCAGGTATATACCCAAGAGAAATGAGAACAAGTCCTCTTCCATATGCTGGAAAAGCTATTCAGGAGCTGTTACAGCTGTAACCCATGTAGGCAGCCAACATGCATTCACTCATGTAATTCATTCATTCAACAAATGTTGAGTGTCTACTCTATGTCGGGTACTGGGAAACAGTAGTGAACAAAGAGATAAAAAGTCCTGCCCTCACTTACCTTACAAGGCAGTGGGGAGAAGGACACAGGCTATTAACTACATAAGTAGAATATGTATTGAATTAGTTAGGGGTGTGGGGGTCAGGGGAGATATTGCAATTTTAAATATGATCATCAGAGAAGGCCTCACTGGAAAAGGTATAGCTTGAATGAAGACCTTAAGGAGATGTGGAAATGAGTCAGACAAATTTCTAGAAGAACAATGTTTAAGACAACAGTACCTCAAGGGCAGTGACCCTGAGGTGAGTGTGTGCCTGGCACATCCCTGGGGCAGCAAGACCAGAGAGGCTGGATGTGAGTGGGTGGGTGGGTGAGGCTGCTATAAGGGTGAAGACTTTTTATCTGAGTGAAATGGGAAGAGTTTGGGGCAGAGGGGTGACTTGAAGTGACTTGGGCTTTAGGAGGATCACTCTGACTCTTTTGTGGGGTGAGTTGCTTGTTCACTGGTGCTCAGAACAAGGGGAAATCAGGGAGACCAGTTAGGAAGCTATTGCAATAATCCAGCAAGAAATGATAACATCTTGGACCAGGAGATCGCAGTGGAGCTGGTGAGTTGAAAGATTTCTCCCAGTGCCCTTGGTAGAGTGGCGGTGGAGGAAGTCGTGTGAGGTTTTGTTGTAGAGCTGGAAAGAGAGAATCTGGGTGAGTAAAATAGAGATGGATCAAGGAATGTCGAGAGGCGATATGGGTTCTCAAGCAGGATGCTGTGTATTTATACACAGCAAAAGGAAAAGGCTTGTGTCCTAGTCAAAAGATTGCAGCTGTCCATCTACCATAAAATTACAGAATTAATCCAGTTGCTGAGTTCACTATAAATGATGGCAGAAAGCAACATATGTAAATTGAGAGGATAAAATTGCTTCATTGGTTTGGTTTCCAAATCATGGAAAGAAAAACACCACATCAGTTTATTGAAGAAACACACAGAGGTGCTTCTGAGCCACAAGGCTGAAAACCGTTTATGTCTACTTTCATAATTGGTTTTCTGGATTGGCTGAGAACATAATACCACCATTCCCTTCAATAGCCTAAGGAAGAATTGATTCCTTTTCTGTCTTATAGGTTCATTTATTTCTTGCTTCACTTTGTGTGGTTGTAATAATTGCCCCCTTTGGGTGGTTCAATTGCCCTGTGTGGAAAATAAAGCAAAATATACACACACACATATATATATAATGGATAGGTCTGGAAGAGCCTCTTTTTCTAAGGATATGTAATAAAACATACATATTTACTTTAGGAAATTTGCTCCTTGATTGAATTTAAAATGTGTTGAATGTTGAAACTTTGATTTCCTTGTGGGTTTTCAGGAGCATAATTATTCCTTCAAATCCTTCCTGCCTGTTATAGGTGATGAGGATGGAGCGGTGAACAAAACAGATAAAACTCCACTTTATGGAGTTACAGCCTAGTTGGGGGAGACAGGAAATGAACAAATAAGTAAGTGTAATGTAGTATGTCAGATATGAGCTCTACAGAGAAAAACAAGCAAAGATGTGGATGAGGTGCTCCAGGGTAGAGGTGGTTGCCAATTAAATGGGGTGTGCAGGGAAGTCTCCCCTGAGAATAGTAGGTACAAAGGCCCAGAGGCAGGAGGACTGTCCAGGACCCCACGTGGTTGGGGCAGAGTGAATGGGCTGAGTAGTAAGAGATGGGGGCAGATCGGTAATGGAAGGGAGCACGACAAATAGGTGCTCATTGAACCTAAGTTCTCCTAACAGCCTTGTCTATGAGAAAGGATGTCAGAGGAGGCACAAGGCATGTTTAGGAGGGTTGTGGAAAGACAGAATGGGGTAAGATGCTTGCAAATCATGTATCCAATAAGGGACTTGTATCCAGGTTATATAAAGAACTCTTACAAGTCAATAATAAAAAGACAAATCACCCAGTTAAAACTTACAAAACAGAAATAGAGTCACAGATGTAGAAAACAAACTTACGGTTACCAAGGGGAAAGGGGAGAGAGGGATAAAGTGGGAGATTGGGATTGACATATGCACACTACTATATATAAAATAGATAATTAGTAAGGACCTACTGTATAGCACAGGGAACTCTACTCAATGTAATGACCTATATGGGAAATGAATCTAAAAAATAGTGGATATATGTATATGTATAACTGATTCACTTTGCTGTACAGCAGAAACTAACACAGCATTGTAAATCAGCTATATTCCAATAAAAATTAATTTTAAAAATGTGCAGAGGATTCGAATAGACATTTCTAAAAAGAAGATCTACAAATGGCTAATATAAATTGCATTTCCCTAATAGCTCATGATATTGAGCATGAAAAGATGTTCAACATCATTAACCATTAAGGAAATACAAATCAAAACCAAAATGAGCTACCACTTCACACCCACTAGGATGGTTGTAATGAAAAAAAGAGGTAATAACAAGTGTGGTCAATGATGTGGAGAAATTGGAACTCTCATAGATTGCTGTTGAGAATGTAAAGTGATTCAGCTTCTTTAGAAAACAGCCTGAAAATTCCTTAAAATGTTAAACATAGGATTACCAAATGATCCAACAATTACACTATTTAGTGTATATTCAGGAGAAATGAAAACGTGTGCCCACATAGAAACCTGTACACAAATGTTCATAGCAGCATTATTCACTGTAGTCAAGGTTATTTGTGGAAACAGCCCACATGGCCATCAACTGATGAATGGATAAATAAAATGTGGTATATCCATATAATGGAATATTAATTGGCAATAAAAAGTAATGAGGGATGCTTAAATGCTTCAACACGAATGACCCTTGAAGACATTTTGCTAAATGAAAGAAGCCAGACACAAAAGACCACGTACTGTGTGATTCCATTTATAGAAAAGTTCCAAGACAGGCAAATCCAGAGATAGAAAGCAGATTAGTGATTGTCAGGGGCTTGGGTTATGGGATAAAGGGGTTGGGAGTTTTCTTTTGGGGGTAATGAAAAGGTTCTAAAATTGCCTGTGGTGGTAGTTGCACAACTCTGTGAATACATTAAAAACCATGGAATTGTGTACTTTAAGTGGGTGAGTTGTATGATACACAAGTTACATTCTCTTAAAGTTATTAAAAACACACAAACAAGAAGGACCAGTCTGACTGCTCTGTGGAGAACCTTCTACAGGGATGCAAGCAGGGAGTAAGGATCCCAACAGGGGGACTGTTACATCAACCCAGACACAGAGATGAGGGTGGCTGGACCCCGGTGGTGGTCGTGGAGGTGAGGATTTTACATTCATTTCATAGCAGAGTGGGGGAGCTTTGCTGACTGAATTGATGTGGGGGGAGAGGGGAAGGGACAGTGTTAGTATTCTATTATGAAGACTGGGAGAGAGGAGCCAAAGATGAGGAGTGAACCCCAAAATGAGCAGCCCCATGGCCCACCACTATGGCTAAGGTAGAAGACTAGATGCTCAGGATGTGCAAGGGGATGTAGACCCCAGTCCTTGCTTCAGGAAGCTTATAATCTGAGTGCAGATTTTGACACAGGAACACCAAAAAAGTTAAATGAGCACCAGTACCAGTGCCATGCTGTTTTGATTATTGTAACTTTGTAGTATAGTTTGAAATCAGCAAATGTGCTACC
The DNA here is from genome assembly GCF_963455315.2 of Globicephala melas. Taxonomy (NCBI): domain Eukaryota; kingdom Metazoa; phylum Chordata; class Mammalia; order Artiodactyla; family Delphinidae; genus Globicephala; species Globicephala melas. The sequence goes on along the minus strand of NC_083317.1, from coordinate 7,312,377 downwards.
TCCAGCTTTGTTCTTCTTTCTCAAGATTGCTTTTACTATTCAATGTCTTTTTGCTTTTGTGCAAATTTTAGGATTTTTTGTTCTAGTTCTGTGAAAAATGTCATTGGTATTTTGATTTTTTCCCATTTTTAAATTAAGTTGTTTACATTTTTATTATTAAATTGTAGCAGTTTTAAAAAATATTTCTTGACAGAAGTCCCTTAAAAACATATATGAATATCTTCTATCAGTCTGTGGCTTGTCTATTTAGTTTCTTAATAACATATATTTGATGAGCAGAAGTTTTAATATTGGTGAATTCCAATTTACCAAAATAATGATTTTAATGGTTATTACTTTCTGTGGATTCTCTAACAAATTTATGTCCGCCCCCAAAGTCATGAAGTTATTCTCTTTGGTTTTCTTCTAGAGTTTTACAGTTTTAGTTTTTATGATTAGGCTTAGATCTCTCCCGGAATAATTTTTGTGTAGGGTGTGAAGTGGGAATTGAGATACTTTTTTTTTCCATATTCACTTGCTTCCACATCGTTTTTTGAAAAAAAAAGTCTACCTTTGAATTGCTTTGGTATCTCTGTCGAAAAATTATTGGATCATATATATTTGGTTTATTCCTGGAAACTCTGTTTGGTTCCATTGATCTATTTTTGCCTATTCTTTAACCAGCACCGTACTGACTTGATGACTGTAGCTTTATTAAATTTCAAGTCAGTTAGTGTAATTTCTCCACATTTGTTCTTTATCAAGATTGTGTTGGCTATTTTAGGTACTTTGAATTTTCATATGTATTTTAGGATCAGCTTGTCAGTTTTTATTTTTAAAAAAGTGCTGGAGTTTGGCTTGGGTTTGCATTGCATCTACAGATAAATTTGGAGAGAACTGACATTATAACATGTTGTCATCTAATTTTTAAACATTGTACATTTATTCAGGTTTTCTGTTATATCTCTCAGTATTGTTTTATAGTTTTCACTATAGAGATCCTATACACCTTTTGCTAAATTTATCTCTAAGTATTTCATGTTTTGTGAATACTATTGGAAAGAATATTTTTTAATTTTTATTTTTAAATGTTATGTAATAAAATTCACATGTCTAAATACATACATATATATATGTATGTGTGTATATCTACATTTATCATCTATATTTATCTATCACTTATCTACCTATCTATCTATCTATCTATCTATCTTTTTTGGGGTGTCCATTCCTCTGAAGTGGCTAAATTACATTCCTTATTTCATGGTGCAAATTCATCATTGGCCCATGCATGGCAGGTATGTTTCATGTACATATGTATGTATTTTTAGTAGTGTAATAAGCATCCTTTAATCCACCTGCTATAGCAAAACTTCATTGACAATAAGCTACATCTAATCATATGCCTTCTCCCCAAATCTCGCTGCTCACCATACTCAAATATCATCATCCTGAATCTACCTCTTAATTTGTTGAATTTTTCCTTTGTGATTGGGCTTTAAGTGGTCTTTCTAGGTTTCTTCTATTACAAGTAATTCTGTAATAAGTATTCTTGTGCAGTATATTTAGTCCAAACACTGATTATGTACTTAGAATATATTCTTATAGCTGGAATTATGTCAAAGTACATCAAAAGACAAGATTTTTAAGATTCTTGTATATTTTACTGCACCTGTAAAATGGGCACATCTCCCAATACCTGGGTACTCAGCACAGATTGAGAGCATCACCCAGGCTTCTGGGAGAACACCTGGCCTGTACCTGTGTGCAGGGGTCTTTCTAGTCCACAGTCCACACCTACCCTCCATCTGTATATCATCCTCCATAACAAGGCAAAATGTTCCCTACACCTTGGTGTGTAGCCTGTAGAGAAACCCCTTTGTCCAGGGACTCAGGCCCTTCTCACCTGCCCTTAGTTATCCCTACCCTGGGGATAGCAATGACTTCATGGATAGTCATTCCCCAGGGAGGAACTGGATATATTTATCCAGTTCAGTCTAACAAGCCTTTGTGATTACTAATAGTGTTCCTGGCAATGACCTCTACCGTTTGCGGGGACTCTTCCATCTGCCCAGCACTGTTGTAGGCATCCTACAGCATCGTCTGGCTCAATCCTCACAAGTGTGCTGGGGAATGACTGTCATCACCCTCTTTCAAGATGGGGAAAAGGAAACAAGAGGCAGTGACTAACTGCTCAAGATGGCACAGGGACAAATGGTGAGGCAGGACCCCAGGCAGCTGTCTCATCCTGGAGGCCACGCTTCTCCATGAGGTGACCGAGTCACACCCTGAGTGGAGGGCAGAAGGGGAAGGGGGAGAGGAGGAAAAGGATGTAGCCCTGCCCTCCATGGACTTAACGGCCCAGCAGAAAACAAAGGACACACATGTACCCACACGTGAACACGTACATGAACACACCCACACCGCACATGCACACACGCTATCACACACACATCCACATGGTTACACATACACTCACACACACACTGTTACACACACACTCACATCACACATGCACTGTCACACACACACACATACACTCTCACATAGGTATACACTGGTGCATGGGGGCGCGGACAGCTCAAAGGTGACACTGCAGCAGAAAGGCCTGCACCGCTCTTCACAGGAAGGGACCCCAGGAGCTGCCCAAGCAGAGAAGACCCTGGGGTGATATGAGCTCTGGGTGCTGAGTGCTCACGAGCTGGAGGCTGAGGCTGCTCAGTGGACGTGGGGCCTCTGTCTGGGGAGCAGTGGAAACAAGAAGGAGCAGCTCACATGTAGGGGACTGTGAGGACAGACCACAGGGGACATTGTGTGATCTGGGGTCCAAATTCCAACCTGGCTACAAGTAAACTGTCAAGGGTTACAAATTATTTATGCTGATAATAACAATGTCAGATTGATAAGATAGATAGATAAAAGATAAAAAAAGGAAAAAATAAAAGAACAGAAGAAGAGAGGAGAGGGGAGGGGAAGGGAGGGGAGAGGCCAAAGTCTTCTCCCTCCTGCTTCTTCAAATTCTTTACCCGGTGGGGACTGGGGAGGGGCCATCCTCCCAGAATGTTTTCAGTATTCTCTATATACAAGCATCTTACCATTTCACTCACTAACATATTCTGGACCTGTTTATGGGGCAATAGTCTCAATTCTATTTCACTCTTTTAAGGCCTGACTTCGTATTAGGAAGAATATTATCCTTTCTTCTGCCCATTTTGGATCCTTTTAAAAGACCAACCACTTGCAGGTGCAGAGTCGGCTCCCGCTGCCCTGAAAGGGGTCTGACTTCCCCTGGGAGGAGCCCTTGCCCCCAGTGCCCACTTCATGTCCCATGGATCTCTTGATCCCTGGCACCCTCTAGGACTCTCCAACTGGCCTTAGATTACATTGTTCCCACAGCAGTGAAGGAACTGGAGACCAGGCTCTCATGGCAGAGTCCTAGAGGATGAACTAGGAGGCTCTGAGCCTGGATCTGCCTGAGAGATATTAGGAGAGCAAGGTGTGGTTTAATGAAATAAAAGTTGGTTAATGGAGCTGAAAGAAGGACATGCACCCTCCACAGAGGCCCACTCTGAAGGTGACTTGGCAGATAGGAGACCCTCCCCCAGATGACAGGACCACATGAGAGATGGAGCCATGGTGTCTGTGTCACCCCCAGTACAGGGTCACCCTCTTCAAGGAGCACTTAAATTACACAGGGACATGCTGGGTCCACAGAATCCATGAAATTATAAGACCCTGCCAGGTCCAGTGAAATTTTCCAGGGTTGCTAGGATTAGAATCCATCTGTTTCAATTAATATCTTTTGGGACACCCTTCACCCTTCACCCCTGCCTGCCCACAGGGACCACACACAAGGAGAGAGGGAGCCTCAGAGGAGGGAGATTCCCTGGGACTTTGAGGGTAGGACCAGGTTTCTCTGAAGCAGAAGAAAACTTTAAGTCAGGAGAATGGGTTTTACCCAGGGAAGAGGCCCCACCGCTCTGCCCCATGTGCCCTTGTGCACAGAAAGGGGTGTGGCCTGGCCTTGCTCTGACCCCTAGAGGGCCCCAGCTCCAGACTGTGATCAGCCCTCTCCACCTCCCCCAGGGCCTGTATAAGTGATTAGATCACTTTCTATTTCAGAGCAGTTAGGGAGAACTGTTTCCTAGAACCTGGTCTACTCTCCCCCAGCCTACCTGATCAGCCCTGGGAGGCTGGTGTGAGGATTGGTGTGAACTTTTCTTTAAATGTTCAGTAGAATTCACCTAGAAAGCCATCTTGTCCTGGGCTTTTGTTTGTTGGGAGTTTTTTAAATTACTGATTCAACTTTATTACTGGTCTGTACATATCTCCTATTTCCTCTTGATTCAGTCATGGGAGATTGTACATTTCTAGAAATTTATCCATTTCTACTAGGTGGCCTATTTTATTGCCATATAATTATTCTTAGTAAACTCTTATGATCCCTTGTATTTCTACTGTGTCGGTTTTAACCTTCTCTTTCTTTCTTAGTTTATTTAGTTAGGTCAATTTTGCTTATCTTTTCAGAGAACCAGCTCTTAGTTTCATTGATATTTTCCTTTTCTTGGTCTCTATTTCATTTATTTCTGCCCTGATATTTATGATTTCTTTCCTTCTACTACATTTAGATTTTGTTTATTCTTTTGTTAGTTCCTTCTAATCTGAATGACAATCTTGCCTGGTAGAGTATACTTGGTTGTAGGTTTTCTACTTTTCATCACTTTGCATATACGGTGCCACTTCCTTCTTACCTGCAAAGTTTCTGCTGAAAAGTCAGCTGTTGGTCTGATGAGAGTTTTCTAGTATGCAACTAGTTGCTTTTCTCTTGATGTTTTTAAAGATTCTCTTTATCTTTAATTTTTGCCATTTTAATTATAATGTGTTTTGGTGTGGACCTCTTTGGGTTCACCCTGTTTCGGACTTTCTATTCTTCTTGGACCTGGATATCTGTTTCCTTTCCCAGGTTAAGGAAGTTTTCAGTTATTATTCCTTCAAGTAAGTCCTCTGTCCCTCCTAGAGCCCTTATAATGTGAATATTAGTAGGCTTGATATTATCCCAGAAGTCTCTTAAACTATCCTCATTTTTAAAAATTATTTTTTCTTTTTTCTGTTCAGCTTGAGAGATTTTTGGTACTTTGTCTTCCAGTTCACAGATCCATTCCTCTGTATCATCTAATCTACTGTTGATTACTTCTAGTGTATTTTTTATTATTATATTTTTTACCGTGTTCTTCAGATCTGTTTGGTTCTTCTTTATATTTTCTCACTCACTGTTAATCTTCTGGATGTGTTCATCTGTTCTTCTACCAACTTCCTTGAGTAGCTTTATGATCATTACCTTGAACTCTTTATTCAGTAGCTTACCTGTCTTTACTTTGTTTAGTTCTTCTTCTGGGTTTTGTTTCATTGCTTCATTTAAAACATATTTCTCTGTTTCCTCATTTTGCCTACTTGCTGAATTTATTTCTATATATTAGATAGGTTGGTTAAGTCTCGTGATCTTGGAGAAGTAGTCATATGTAGGAGACATGCTATGGGACACAGGAGCACACTCCCCTCTGGTAATCAGAGCTATATGCTCTAGGGGCACCCACTATGTGGGCTGTGTGGTCCCTTTTGTGGTGGGGCTGACTATTGTGAGCATGCTGGTATATGGGGCTGGCCCCTGATCTGGTTAGCTGCCAGGTCCTCCCTTGTGAGGTTGCTGCTGGCCTATTGGTGTGCAGGTAAGCCCCTGGAGTAACACACTAGAGGGAGGACTCCAAAATAACACTTGCCAGCATCATGTCCTCATGGTACAATGTGCTCCCTAAGGTGGCTGCCACCAGCATCTATGTCCCCAGGGTGAGTCTCAGTTGTCTCTTGCCTCTCCAGGAGGCTCTCCAAGATCAGCAAGTGGATCTCATCCAGGTTCCTTTCAAATTGCTGCCTCTGCTTTGGGACTCAGAACATGTAAGATTTTGCATGTGTCCTTTAAGAGTGGAATCTGATTCCTCCAACCCTCTGGCTCTCTTGTACGCAAAGCCCTGCTGGCTTTCAAAGCCAGACATTTTGGGGGATCTTCTTCCTGGTGTAGGAACCCTGGTGGGGCTCAAACCCCTTGCTCCTTGGGGAGAACCTTGGCAATTGAGTTATCCTCCTATTTGTGGGTCACCTACCCAGGGAATTTTACCATGTCTCTGCCCCTCCTACTTACCTCATTATGGTTCCTTCTTCATATTTTTGGTTGTGGAGAATCTTTTCTTGTAGTCTTCAGGTCATTCTCATAGATAGTTGCTCTGTAAATTGTTGTAATTTTGGTGTACTCATGGGAGGAAGTGAGCTCAGGGTCTTCCCACTCTGTCATCTTGGCCACCCCCACACCCCAGCACAAGACTTTAAGTGTACTGGCAACACCAGAAGAGATATTGCAGGAAAATTAACTAGTAATTGCTGTATTCAAAATATGAATTCAAATATATGACTCTGGGCTGAAATAGCTCCCAAGGCAGGCCTGAAAGGAGGAGGAGAATGGGACTCAGAAAAGAGGGAGGGAGCCTCAGGAAACCCTGTGGTTTCAAGAGTCAGGAAATATATGACTGCGGCTGAAGGCAATTTCCCATGGAGATGGAGAGGGAGATGAGGTTGGAGAAAGCAGAAAACAATTCCCTTTTAAAATGCAGAGGGGAAAATACTTTGTCATCATTTGACTGGTCGTAAGAATGAGCTCAGCAATTTTGTACCAGATCATAAACCAATTGCCCTCTTTGCAAGATTAACTACTAGAAAGACCTACTGCCTTTCTCCTGTGATGGGATGATAATGCATGTGACGGATTGCCTGGAAAATAAGACATAGTAACGGGGGTCAAACACTGTTATTAAATCCATGTGGGAAAAGAATCAGGAGGAGGGGAAACTACTGTTAATTATGGCGAGAAAGCAGATTACACAGTGGCTAGAGGGTTTTTTTCACGGATGTTTGAATTTAATATATTTTGAGACTGTCAAAGAGGTACATTAGAATGATTAAATATATTCAGACTACTCTGGGAATTAACTACCTGCTCTTCTTTCACAGGGAGTAAATAAGATGGCCAGGTGATATTTTTAGTAATTGAAAAATGTTTCTTTGATTTAGATTTTATTTATTTTTCTTGGGAAAGATAGATATTCCACCTGTAGGAATTGGAAATGATCTTCTTTATAGCCCTGAAGTGAGGCGTTTGTGTCTTAGAGCTAGGCTGTCTCTGCTCAGATCCCAGCTCCTCGCTTCACTACTGTTTAATCTCTCTGTGCCTCAGTTTCTTCATTTGTAAAACAAGGATGATGGTAAGAGTGGTACCCACTTGGTGGGGCTACAAGAGGATTGACTGAGTCACTGTCTGTACAGCAGTCTGTCCACTCCCTGTAGTGTTAGCTGTGAATCGAACAGTCTGCTTTTTTACCAATTCCTCGCTTTCTGCTCACTTTTATTGTAGCTAAGCAGTGTATTTCTTCTTTATTATACATATTCGTATGCCTCCAGTTGTAGGGTCTGCAGTCTTTCTTGGAGGAGGAGCTACTTTTCATTTCCAGCTGCCAGATAAGTGGCTGGAGGTGATGGGGAAACTTCAGCCAAAACCCACAGGATGCACATGGATGTTGGAGGTGGGGGCATGGGTTCACACACTCACCCCAATACCCTCCACTCAGCACAGTCCCTAGAAACCTCTACTGAGTATTGGCTGTTGACAGGAACTGGTTAGAGCAAAAGCTATGAGGTATGGTTTCCAAATCCACTGGGTGAGTCATTTTGACCAATTGTTAGTTTGAATTGTAAAAAGTGGCATTTATATAGGTCAGAAAGGATGAATGTTGACAATTCTGTATGATTCAACATAGTATTTCATGTTTCCTCTGTCTGTTGATTAATGGATATAAATAGTTATATCATTTACTACTTTCCAGCCAGAGCTACCAATGTCAGCAGGCTGCATTAATGAGCCCCTGAGGACAAAAAGATAATTCTGTTCTACATCCGACCTCAGGTCTTTGATTAAAGTACTTTCTTCAATTCATAGATTACATTTACTAGATCCCTCCATATGCTGGGCAAGAGACAATACTTAATAACAGGTATTCACAGTTTAAGATCACTTAAGGTTCATCACCATCACCACCATCATTAGTCATATGTAGAAACACTCAGCCTTACTGGATGGCTTACAGGAATATTCCTAAGCATTTTGGGGAGTTCATAAAAGGACTCCAGGTTGAATATGAAGTGGAGGGATGGTCAACCTTATGCATAGGCTCACTTTGGAAGCATCTGGGCTATGATTTTGATGTGTAGGGTAGAAGAGGAAGAGCAAAAAGAAATATTCCCGTGACCCACATGTCTCTCTTTGTCTCTGGTCTTACTTTGGGAACAGGAATTCCTGGGTTAACCATAACTAGTATGATTGAGGAACTAGTATATTTTCTAGTCCAGTCTAAACTCCTCTTGTCCATGGGTACTGCTCTGGTGGCCCTCTCTGTTCATGCCACTCTTGCCTGAAGCTGTTCAGCATCTGATTGGTTGTGTCTTCCTTCATGGCTCTTATGAATAATTACAGAGAGTTTCAAACTTTGTATCTCCAAGGCCAAAAGCCTAATCTCTTCTTTGACGGTCATCTTCTACTGAGGGTTTTGCTTCATGTTATCCAAATGCTGGGTAGCAGATCCAGCTTTAGCAATATTATCAGTCAGGCTAGGCTAGGTTACGTTTCAATAACGGATAACTCCAAGACCTGAGACAGAAACTACAAAGGTTTATTTCTTGTTCACACCACATACCCACTGCAGTTCAGCTGGGGCCTCTGTGCCTATTACTTTCACTGGGACATTCTGGCTGGGAAAGGCTCCAGCACTATGCTTCCACAGTTGTTTAGGCAGAAGAAAGAAAATGTGGTGTGTTATACACCAGTTCTTAAAGCTTCCATATGAAAGTGACACATGACTTTGTTGCAAATCACAAGACCACATGTAACTTCCAGAAGATGCAGAAAAGTGCAGTCGATTATGCATGCAGAAATTAGACGGCTGAGATTATCTCCTGAAAAGCAATAATGACCACTGCTAATGGACAGTGGAATGCACGCAGGATGTCTGAGCTTTTACTCAGTACCCTAAGCATTCTGTCCTGCATCCTTGTTTGCTCAACTGGTTGCGCTTTTTTGGGTATTCTGTGATGAAGGAAGGAGTCATCTTTCATTTTCCTTTTTGAAATATGACTTTTGATTATATGAGTTATAATCAATTATATACCATAACTTTTCTTGTGCAAGTCCCTGAAACATCAATATACAATAGCAGTAATATTTGTTTATTGTATATTATTATTGTTCCAAAATAAACATAGTATACAGTTTACTGATTCAACCATTTTAAAGTGTACAATTCATTGACACTAAGTACATTCACATTGTTTTGCAACCATCAGGACCACACACTTCCAGAATTCTTTTCATTTTCCCAAACTGAAACTCTGTACCCTTTAAACAATAATTCCCTATCCCCCTTCCCCCCAGCACCTGGCAACCACCATTCCACTTTCTGTCACGATGAATTTAAGTATTCCAGGTATCTCATGTAAGTGGAGTCATACAATATTTATCCTTTTGTAACCAGCTTATTTCACTCAGCATAATGTTTTCAAGAATCATCCATGGTACAGCATGTGTCAAAATTTCACTTCTTTTAAGAATAAATAATATTCTGTTGTACTCATATTCCATTATACTCATATTCCGGACATACCACACTTTGTTTATCCATTCATCTGTCAATGGACACTTGGGTTTCTTCCACCTTTTGTTTATTATGAATAATGCTGCTGTGAACATTGGTATATACATATTATTGATTTCGATAATTCTGGGTGTACATCTAGAAGTGGGAATGCTGGATCATATGGTAATTCTATTTTTAACTTTATAAAGAAATGCAACAGCAATATTTAACTCAGTGTTTTAAAAGCTGTTTTCCGTGGAACTATGGCCCCATCAGTGACTCACAGTGCATTTCAGCCTTGTAAAGTACTGAGAAATTCTACAAGAAAGAAATCTTTTTCTCTTGGATTAATGCAGCATTTACCAAATTTATTAAACCATAGAATTCCTGCCCCATTTTTGATTGAGCTGTCTATTAAGACCTCATGGAATATGAGGTAATGTGGAAAATATTAGTTAACCGTTCAACTCAGTATCATGTGGGCTATATGAGAAATGGCCAGATGATCGAAAGAAAAACCTAAAATGTGGAGAGTAAAGATGCCATAGGGTGGTCAGCTCATTGGTCAGCATTCTCATTGGCTAAAAATTGCTAAAAATATCCGATTCCACCAAAAGTGAAAAACACAGTTGAGTAAAAGAGATGAAAGCTGCCAGGAAGAGAGGAAGGAGTAGAGAGGGAGTTGGGGGAGAGATTGCGCCTCTAGGGAAGATCTACAAGTACTGATGCTGTGAGGGCTACATTCACCTCCCTTGCTCATTCAATGTGCAATTTGAAAATGGATGTAATTTCTGTCCTTCCAGCTGAGGAAATGGAGGCTCAGACCACACAACTGATAAGCAGAGGTGTTGGGATTGGAGTTGTTCTTGTGATTCCAAAGCAGAGAGAGAGAGAGCAGTGGCTTCCAGTGGATCCCTAGAGCACACAGAGTTAGCTGCAGAAGTGAGCTACACCTAGCTGCAGGAGCAACCTGGGTGTCTGGAGAGGAGTCAGTGTGCAAACAGGGAGCCCCTCAACCTCAGTGGACCCTGATATGATCCATCTTAGGTGGAACCCTCAACATTTTTTTTAGATTTTATATTATATATATATATATATATATATAATCTTTATTGGAGTATAATTGCTTTACAATGGTGTGTTAGTTTCTGCTGTATAACAAAGTGAATCAGCTATACATATACATATATCTCCATATCTCCTCCCTCTTGCGTCTCCCTCCCTCCCTCCCTATCCCACCCCACTAGGTGGTCGCAAAGCACAGAGCTAATCTCCCTGTGCTATGCAACTTCTTCCCACTAGCTATCTATTTTACATTTGGTAGTGTATATAAGTCCATGCCACTCTCTCACTTTGTCCCAGCTGGGTTATGGTATATATAGAAAAAAGATAGTATTTGTATGATCACCTGGGATGAATGGGATAATGATGCTAGAGGCTGGCCCCAGACCTGGGGGCTGCAGACCCCCCAGACCTCCGTCCAGCTTCTCCATGGGCTGAGGGGATGACTCTCCATGTGTCTGTACCCCAGGCTGCCCCCTGTTGGGAGCTCTGCCCTAAGTGTGTCTCTATTACAACATAGAGCATGGAGTTGTGAGGAAAGCTGTGTGTGTTGGGGGTGGGGACAATGGGAACAACCAAAGGGAATAACCAAAATGCCAGCTATGTGGCAAAGCTGAGGATACTGTGCTTACTGTGCTCCTAAAAGGGGGTTTCAGGCTTTCATCAGTGGCCTAAGGAGAAGACTCTGGGACTGAGGCTTGGGGGAGCAAAGGGAGATTGGGTTCCCTTTAGTGTTGGGAGCAGTCTGCTCCCTGCAGCTGTGCCTCTGGAGTGGAAACTGAGAACTCCACACCCGAGAAGGGGCTTGATGGCAACAGGCGATGACCTTCCCGCGTTGGCTGAAAGAGCAGGTGGGGGTGTGTCCCGCCTTGGACACTCTTTCATCCAGTGGAGCAGTTTCTTTTTTTAAAACTAAAATTGGAACACATTTTATCATAAAATATAACATCATTACTTTCTTAGAAGAGTAATGCATTTTTATGGTATGAAACCTAAAATGTAACCTTAAAATAATGCAGGGAAAAAAGATTGGTGACGGTTTATAAGAAGCATGCTTTTAAGAATGACCTTTCTGAAAATTAAATCTTGTTCAGAAAGCTCTGTTTTCTTAGACGTCAGTGTGTGAGTATAGGTCAAATGATAATTTTCTTATTTTTTATAATAAAAATTGTTAAAATAGAAAGTTTTGTGTTTCCATAGGATTAGTTGTTTTAAATATAAGTAAAGTTTTAAAATATGAAATAATTTTAGATCTACAGAAAAATTGCAAAGACAGTGTCAAGAGTCCTCCTGGATACTCTCACCAAGTTTTAGTTTCCCCTAATTAACATTATCCTGTCCTATTAACATTAACAGTAACATTCTCATTTCATGTTACCATGGTACATTTGCAAACCTAAGACACCAACGTGGGTCCATTACTATTAACTAAACCAAACAGACTTTGTTTGAACATAGGTATACCTTTAGATAACTGTAGTACCTCCCTACACATCCATTTTCCAGAGGAGTTATTGAAGAACTTAGGTTTTCTATCTCTCATTCTTGAATTCAATATTTATATTTATAGTTATCGTTATTGTTATAGTTATATTTTCCTGACAAATCATCTGCCTCACATTTCTGGAACTCACTTTTACTGTGAAAGAAGGCTTCCTATGATTACCAAGTATGTTCTTTTATATGCAGTAGTTTAAGCAGAATAACTAAGCTACAATCCAATAGGCATTCCTCATAATGATTATTGTCATCTTTTAAAAAAAATATTGCGATATAGTGGATGTACAATAGTATATAAGTTTTAGGTGTACCACACAGTGATTCACAATTTTTAAAGGTTATACTCCATTTATAGTTATTGTAAAATATTGGCTATATCCCCTGTGCTGTACAATATATCCTTGTAGCTTATTTATTTTATCGTCATCTTTATTGAGTAAATCCACATATTGAAGTTCCTAATGAAAGTGAGTTTTTAAACACATGAAAATTATTTTATCATTCCTCTTTTTAAATTCTATTATATTATCATAATAAGAAGAAAGGGACGCTGTATCAGTCAGGGTCCTAGAAGGGGACAGGTGACACGCCTGGATGGGGTAATTGAGGACACTTCAGTAAGATGTCTATTTACAAATCTGAGGGCAAGTTGAAGGATACCCTCAAGGACAGAGCGACACTCTGGAGCAACAACAGTGGGGGTTATTGTGACCCCTCCCACCCCAGGCTTGAAGGTGCCAGAGAGGAGAAGTTGCAAGAAATGATGGCAACATAAATGCAAACAGGAAGTCAGCAGAGAAGTCTGTATCCTGAAACAGACTTTAAAAGCAATTTAACTACAACTGTTTGTGTCATTCATTCTAGATGTTATTGTCCACATCAGCTGTGCAGAGTCAAACAAAGGGAGAGATCAGACTTTCAGTTTTTAAAAAAAAAGGGAAAAATGAATAGCATGTCTGGTTTAACTTTAGGGTCACAATTCCCCTGCCATTCCTGGTAAATGCTGGGCTTAATGGCAGCTGTGTCAGAGCTTTGCTAGTTTTCTAGAATCAGAGTGGTCAGCATCTTTGCTGCAGAATGAGCTGTGCCAGCTTTGCTGTGTTAGCTACATCGTGAAGGGACACTGCTACCTTGGGCATCCTTTGCTCTGGATGCTGGCTTTGTGTTTGTCTGGGTTTGTCCCTTCTCTGTGTTCATGTGGTTAGCAGTTGTTTCCTGCCTAAGGGCCCTGTAAGCACGGGCACATCATTTTCTATCTGTTTCTCCATGTTTGGGTTGAAAGAATTCCTAGTTACATTCCTTATCAGAATGTATTCATATGTCAGTTTAACCTCATTAAGTCCATGATGAATTTTAAGATTTCTTTTTTGATCTCCAGCATGTGGACATGGATTTTTAAGTTATCATTCCAACCAGGAAGAACATACCCCAGTGTATGCCCAGACTACTGACAGGCTAGAAAGAAGAATGAGTTCTTTCTCCCTTTATTTATTCACATACTCGTGTTTTGACAAACACATTTTGGACCCAATAGTTGATAACTGGCTGAAACTCTACTTTGATTGTCATAATTAAAAAACAATTTGGAGAATATATTTATTTTAGGATTTCATTAGTAAGTTATGAGTTTGTGATGAAAACAAAATAATTTGAAATTTTTCAAAAGGTTAAAAAAAAGACATTACTAGGCTTGTTGTTTAGAGAAATAGGAAAATATGTGTCTTATTCAAAATAAATTAGGAAAGGTTGTTTTTATGTTAAATGACTGATGGATGTTTCCATGGGGAAATTTTCTCTCCATGAGCTACAGGGCTTGCCTTCAATACTGACACCAAATGCTCTGGGAATTGAAATCAATGACATCCAAAGTATCATTATTGGTAACAATAATAAACACAAGTAACAATGAGTAAGTACTAACACTGTACCAGGCTTTGTGCTAAGCATTGCACAGGATGATCTCAGTTAATACCCACAGGAGATAGGTCTTATGATGAATCTGTTATTACATAAACGAACAGGCAAAGAACTGAAATATACCCAAGATCACAAAGGGTTGGAGCCAAAATTTGGACCCAGTTTTTCTGATTCCATTGCCAGGGTCTTAACTATAGGAGTCTGTAGTCTCCCTGTGGTTCAAATTCATGCAGGATTGGAGGTAGGGGCATCTATGAGAATCTTTACAGGTTCGAAAGATGATCAGAACTTAGTGAAATGAAATGTAGCATGGTTAACTTATTAATGAAGCTGCACTCATGTCCTAAAACTCCCTGTGCAAATACAGAAAGGGGAGATGGTGTTTAGTATCCACAGCCACATAAAAAACCAGAGGTTCTAATTACTAGAATTTTTGAAGTGAGTCTACTGTGTTGATTTGGCTATCAACGCAAGATAGCATATGGGAAAGTGTTTTTTAAACCACAATTCACTACACAATGTCTCATGTACATACAAGTTTTGTTGTAGATATTAATTCTGCTCTAAAAGCTGGAGGCAGCACATGAGAAAGTGTTTGTAAATCACAAATCTCTACACAATATCGTATTTGTACATATCTGTTCCAGTGATAGATCTTGATTCTTAAAAGGAGGAGGAATTTGGAGCAATTCTCCCTGTTCTTGGCTGGAACCCCACCCTTTGTCTGGAGCATGGCTCTCATAGCTGGAGCCATACTTTACTCAGGAACATATTAGAGGAGGGTCTTCAAGTTAGTGAGGAAGCTAAACCCAGGTCATGTGATGAAGAAGAAAGAGCTCTCTGGGAGCTGATATCTGGGGAGAGCAGACAGGCCTCTTGAACAGGTCAGAAATGACTTGAGAGAGCAAGGAAAGGAGACTACTGGCCTGGGCTTTTACTGTGGGGACCTGGCTTGCAGGGTTTGAGGGAGTGCCCAGACTTTGTTACCAGCTTGTCCAGGTGTGGACCACCTGCAGAAGGGGGTGAGGCTTGAGGGTGGTCAGCTTTCAGTCATCAAACACAGAGTCAGACTCCTTATCACACACAGGCCTACACCAGCGAAAGCCAGCCTGAATGGGTCCATGGGTTTCCCACACACAGACACACTTTCCCTCTTGATCCTGAGTGGCAGCCAATCCCAACATGGCCACACTTCCTTGGAATCCTCTGTCAGCAGTCAGCCAGCCAGTCTCTAGGACTTCAGAAGTCTCAGGAGGGATCAGACATGTGTCTGTCTCCCCAGCTGCACCCCAGGTACAGGGGTTCACGGCACACTTTTCTCCCGACCCCTCTGGCCTCCCTCACTAGGTTCTAGGTGAGGGGCTGACACTCCCACCTCTCATCACTGGAGTGAAACTCACAGTGTAGCTCATTCCTAAGAAATTCTTATCAAAACCCTTCCTGTCTCTCCACCTCCCACTCTTTTACATTTGTAGTGTTGAGAGGTTCATGAGTGTTGGATCTGCTTGTGCTTCGGAGGCTAAATCCAATGAGATTTATGTCCGGCCTTTCAGTTGGGAACCGCCGTCTCTTGTACCTTGGGACTACATTTAAACATACTGCTACATCTGTTAGTTAGTTTGTTTATTACTTATTCATGACACATCCTCCAATTACTTTCTCAGAGGGATTTGAGATGACTGAGGATATAAATTCATGTTCAGTCAGCCAGTTTCAAATACAGTCAGAGACTTATTTCTTCAGTCTTCATCCCCTGAAAAGCATTGCATCCCCATGGGAAATGGCTAGGATGTTCCTCATGGTATCTCAGAGACACCGATAAAGGTGCTCAAGAGTGGGGAAAATATGTCTATAGGAAGTATAGCTCTTAAAGCATTATTTGAGATCAATGAGTTGTAAGTAGGTATATTCCGGAATCATCGCTGGAGTTTAACATCCACACACTGGGATCCACCCCCTGGCATTCTATTTTAGTATACCTAGGGTATTTCTAGTATATCTAGATACTTGCACTGAAAAATAAAAGATGTGCAGGTGTTTCTGATGTATACCCTCGTTAATACTCTCCTTCTTCGAATCATACCTCATCTAATTAATCTCATCTGCAGGACTAAACTTCCGTATATTTTTTATTTTGTTTTAAAATCTAGAATTTCACAAATAAAATGGAACATTCCTTGCTGTGTCTTGCACATAGTGGGATGTGTTTGTTCATTCATCCAGTATTTATAGTGTTACCGGCTGGGTCCCAGGTCCTGGGCTATTAAGACATCAGAGAGACCCAGGCTTTGAATGAAGTCAGAGTCATTGTCAGGAAGTGGCACCAGCTGACAGTGAGGCCTTGCTCCAGGGTAGGCTCCCTGGGGAGATCAATGATTTGTAATTCATCTCTGGAGTTAATTTACCCTCCAGGATGAAGTACTCCACACAAAGGGCTGACATGGAAAAGACCCTACAAGTATGCACCCCACTGTACAGTGGTGAATGGCTTATTTGATTTTTAAAAGAATTTTATTTTTATTAAGACTTTACTTCCTGACTCAAATCTTCCTACCTAACGCAATCAATGTGTGAGTAGAATTTCTGTCAACTGCATTATTTATGAATGTATGAGAAGAGTTTACCACTTAATGTAGTCCTTTGGGTAAACTATAATTTTTTTAGTAAAGAATCACTCAGCCAAAAAAAAAAAAAAAAAAAGAGTTTACCGAAATCTAGATGGAGGCAAGTTGGAGACTGAAGAGAAGTTCGGAACCTTCCAGAATCCTCCAAGTCTCGGGCATCAAGGCTCCATTCTAAGATGGGGATTGTGGGAAGGGAAACCAGAGTATGGATGCAAAATACATTGTTGTGATGTTTCCCACCATCCAGGTTTTCTCACCTTTCTTCCACTTGTTGTCAATCAATTCGTTTTGTGTTTACATATGTCAGAATAAATCAACTCACTTTTTTTAAAACAGTGAGAAACATAGAAATATATATTAATATAGCAAAACAGGCCATATAGACAGACCCTCCGATGGACTGTGCTTTGTCCCAGTGAAAGGTTTTCTGAAGATGGTGTACAAGCTGGGGACTCACAGGATGGTTAGGACTACACTAAGGAATTATAAGCGGGTGGATGGCACACGTTGCGTACTTCTGTCCTTATTTGCCAATTCTAATGAAAACTGTCCTCCCCCCCAGCGACATTCTCTCCGTCTTTCACTGGACTGATTTTACCTTCATTCTCAACACTCTCATTTGTCTTGTCTTGCAAGCTTAATTAAGGTTTAAGGTGGGCAGTGAACTCTTTATAATAAAGTGTCACAGTTGGAAGCTGGCCTCTTAGGAAGTGCAAAACTGGGAGGCATCTTGTCTGACTCTTTGGACTTGCTGAAATGATTCAAGGACCAATTTAGACTTTGTTGAAATTATAGTAACATTTTAGAAAATGACACACATAAATGCAAATGATGCACGCAAATGCAAGCATTAGGATGCAGGAGCCCTTGACCATCTGTGTTCCCCAAATGAAGTGTACATTTCTGTGAATATAATGGATGCATTAAGGATTGGGAATGCTGGTAACTCTGTGTTGGATTAATGTCTAGAAACTTCTGATTATTTTTGAATACAGTGACTTAGAACACAGAAGTTTCTTGTTTCCCTTTGTCATTTTTATTACACTAGATATTGTGTAGTAAAGTTTCTACTGTAGAAAAATTAGAAAATGTTTTAAAAAATTGCCCCGATACCACCAGTCATTGAGAACCATGATGAATAATTTGGTTTATATGGCTATATAATTAGTTAAGAGGGTATCATATTATGTACTATTTTTATTTGTTTAGTTCACTAATAAAAACCTCATAGAGCAGTCCTTTTAAAATAAACAGTAATTCCAGATTTATTAATTGAGCATCTACTATGTACCAGGCATATGAGATAGGAGAAAATGGGGGAACAAAACTCCTCTCACAGAACTTATAGTTCAGTGGAAGAGACAGTCCCTCATGAAGGATCATGGCAGATGTTGTTTCAAACTGTGATAACTGTGTGAAAGAGGCACACAGTGTGTGATGAGAGGATAAAATGGGAGGTGGGGCTGGTATAATGAGGAAGGTCAAGGAGGTTCCCTGTGAGGAAGAGAGCTTTCAGCTGATATCTTAGGAATAATTGGGAGATAGCTAGGGGAGAGCTTGTCAGTCAAGACAGTGAAAATCGGTGTTGTTTCAAACTTACCTCACTACAACCTTAATAATGTAAGCTCAGCCCCTTTCTCTCTCTCCTAGCCCCTTCACCCCTTTCCTCTTTTCTTGGGTAAGTAGCCTTGAGACCCATGAGTCCAGATCTGTGTCATCTTTAATTTGCTGGCCTGACTCTTGCTTCACATGTCCTTGCATCCCTGTCCTATTATGCATCCTTCTCTTTCCAGCACAGGTTGCTCCAATGCTAGGTCTTTTGTCAATAGGGGCTCCTGTGTTAGGAGAGAAATTTCCTATCTTTATCACCAGTTGCAGGAGGCCAAGATAAGCTTGTTCAATAACATGTGTGGTGTGATTGTGAGACCCTCTTGATTGCAAGTGAGAAGAAGTTTCTTCCAACAGAGCCAGAGTCAGATTTGCCCAGCAGTTAGGGGTTGATGCTGCCATTATGAACACAACTGAAGGAAGTGAGTGGTAAGATTTCCTAGGCCCTCTGGTGTGCGTCATACTTGTTTGGGAAGACCTGGCTCGTCCTCTTACTAGATCTGTACTCAGGCAGGTTGCTGACCTGAGTTTTCTCATAGATAGTGTAGGGATGATGACCTGCTGTGGACTTCTGTCATTTTGTCTGCTCAACACCTCTTTCCTTGGGGAATGGTCCTTCACCCTCTGGTACTGGGGAAGTTTGCAATCACAAGACACACCTTTCTGGCCACAGGGGTGTTTATGGAACTCAGGCTTTGGCCAATGGCAGTGACCCATGCTCTTGGCCACAGTGATCAGCCCCCGAATGGAAATGTGACTCAAGCGAGGTCAATCAGAGTCCTTCTTGGGGGTCTTATTTATAGTGAGAGAGACAAACCCAGTCTTTCTCTTTGTATTAAAAACTAAAGGGAGGGCTTCCCTGGTGGCGCAGTGATTGAGAGTCCACCTGACGATGCAGGGGACAGGGGTTCGTGCCCCGGTCCGGGAAGATCCCTCATGTCGCGGAGCGGCTGGGCCTGTGAGCCATGACCACTGAGCCTGCGCGTCCGGAGCCTGTGCTCCACAACGGGAGAGGCCACAACGGTGAGGGGCCCACGTACTGAAAAAAAAACAAAAAAAAATCTAAAGGGAGATGCGGGCAGCCATGTTTCCTATCACACAGGGGAAATCCTGTATGAAGCAGGAAAGAATAAACCAAAAAGAGTTGAGCATAAGTGGGAGGGGGAGAGAGAGAGTGAAAGCAAGAGGCAGAGAGGAGGTGGGGGTGTTCCAGGCTCATGGCCCTGCAGGAGACCCTTGTCATCTCCAAGCCCACCTTCATCTCTAGACTTTCTTGTTATGTGTTTCTTTAAAATTCCTTTTTTTTTGTTGGTGTTAGTTTTGGTTGGGTTTCCATCACTGGAAACTAAAGCTAAAAAAAGGTCCTGGCTAAAACAAATATCTACTTTATAGAGTTGTGAGAACGAAATTAAAATCTGTATTTTGTTAAGTGCATAATCAGCACAGTATCTGGAGAATGGCAAGTACTTAATACCTTATGGTTAATGCTGTTGGTAGAACTTGTCTATGTCTTAGAATCTGGCTAGTAAAGGGTGGCCCGTGTGATCCAGCAGCATTGGCATCATCCAGGAGCCTGTTAGAATCGTCAAATCTTGGTTCCCATCTATGATCTGCTCAGCCAGAACATAACATTTTGCTAAGTCCATGCATGAGTTGTATGCAAAATAAACTGTGAAAAGCACCAGCCTGGTGTGGTGATGAGTTTTTAGATACAGCATCAAAGGCACAATCTATGAAATAAATAATTGATAAGCTGGATTTCATTAAAGTAAAAAACTTCTGCTCTGCAAAAGACAGTGTCAAGAGAACGAGGAGAGGCCAGAGGTTGGGATAAAATATTTACAGAAGACATATCTGATAAAGGACTGTTATCTAATGTATAACAAGAACTCTTAAAACTCAACAAAAAGAAAACAAACAACTCAATTAAAAAATGGGCCAATGACCTCATCACCAAAGAATATACAGAAATGGCAAATAAGCAAATGGAAAGAGGCACCACATCATACCTCATGAGGGGAATTCAAATCAGTGCAACAGAATACCATTATACACCTATTAGAACGGCCAAAACCCAGAGTGCTGATGCCAAATTCCGGCTAGGATGTGGAGCAACGGAAACGCATTCATTGCTGGTGAGAATATAAAATGGTACAGCCACTTTTGAAGACAGTTGGGTTGTTTCTGACAAAACTAAACATACTCCTACCACTCAATCTAGCAATCACATTCTTTGGTATTTACCCAAAGGAGTTGAAAATGTATGTCCACACAAAACCTGAATGGGGTGTTTATAGCAGTTTTATTCATAGTTACCAAAACTTGGGAGCAATCAAGATGTCTTTCAGTAGGTGAATGGATTAGTAAACTGTGGTATATCCAGACAATGGAATGTTATTCAGCAATAAAAAGAAATGATTTATCAAACCATGAAAAGACATGGAGGAATCTTGAATGTGTATTACTAACTGAAATAAGCCAATCTAAAGGGTTATATACTGTATAATTTCAACTATATGACATTCTGGAAAAGGCATATCTATGGAGACGGTAAAAAAAAAAATCAAGGATTGAAAAAGTGGGGAGGGATGAATAGGAGGAGCCCCAAAGATTTTTAGGGCAGTGAAACTATTATATATGACACTATAATGATGGATACATGTCATTATACATTTTATCAAAACCCATAGAATATAAGCTATGGACTTTGGGTGATTATGATGTGTCAATGCAGTCTCATCAATTGTAACAAAGGGACCACTCTGGTGGGAGATGTTGATGATGAGGGAGTCTATGCATGTAAAAGGGCAGGAGGTATATGGGAAATCTCAGTCCCTAGCTCTCAGTTTTGCTGTGAGAACTGAATTGCTGAAACTACTCTAAAAAAATAATGCCTTGGGGGGAAATCAGAAAGATGGCGGAAGAGTAAGACGTGGAGATCACCTTCCTCCCCACAGATACACCAGAAATACATCTACACGTGGAACAACTCCTACAGAACACGTACTGAACGCTGGCAGAAGACCTCAGACCTCCAAAAAGGAAAGAAACTCCCCACGTACCTGGGTAGGGCAAAAGAAAAAAGAATAAACAGAGACAAAAGAATAGGGACGGGACCTGCACCAGTGGGAGGGAGCTGTGAAGGAAGAAAGGTTTCCACACATTAGGAAGCCCCTTCGCGGGCAGAGACTGTGGGTGGTGGAGGGGAGAAGCTTTGGAGCCGTGGAGGAGAGCGCAGCAACAGGGGTGCAGAGGGCAAAGCGGGGAGATTCCCACACAGAGGATCGGTGCCGACCAGCACTCACCAGCCCGAGAGGCTTGTCTGCTCACCCGCCGGGGCAGGCGGGGCTGGGAGCTGAGGCTCGGGCTTCGGTCGGAGCGCAGGGAGAAGACGGGTTGGTGGCGAGAACACAGCCTGCAGGGGGTTAGTGCACCACGGCTAGCTGGGAGGGAGTCGGGGGAAAAGTCTGGACCTGCCGAAGAGGCAAGAGACTTTTTCTTCCCTCTTTGTTTCCTGGTACTCGAGGAGAGGGGATTAAGAGCGCTGCTTAAAGGAGATCCAGAGATGGGCTGAGCCACGGCTAACAGCATGGACCCCAGAGACAGGTATGAGACGCTAAGGCCGCTGCTGCCACCACCACCAAGAAGCCTTTATGCAAGCACAGGTCACTCTCCACACCTCCCCTCCCGGGAGCCTGTGCAGCCCGCCACTGCCAGGGTCCCGGGATCCAGGGACAATTTCCCTGGGAGAACGCACGGCGCGCCTCAGGCTGGCGCAACGTCACGCTGGCCTCTGCCGCCGCAGGCTCGCCCCGCACTCCGTGCCCCTCCCTCCCCCCTGGCCTGAGTGAGCCAGAGTCCCCGAATCAGCGGCTCCTTTAACCCCGTCCTCTCTGAGCGAAGAACAGACGCCCTCCGGCGACCTACACGCAGAGGCGGGGCCAAATCCAAAGCTGAACCCTGGGAGCTGTGAGAACAAAGAAGAGAAAGGGAAATCTCTCCCAGCAGCCTCAGGAGCAGCGGATTAAAGCTCCACAATCAACTTGATGTACCCTGCATCTGTGGAATACCTGAATAGACAACGAATCATCCCAAATTGAGGAGGTGGACTTTGAGAGCAAGATTTACTATTTTCCCCCTTTTTCTCCTTTTGTGAGTGTGTATGTGTATGCTTCTGTGTGAGATTTTCTCTGTATAGCTTTGCTTTCACCATTTGTCCTAGGGTTCTAGCTGTCCGTTTTTGTTTTTTCTTTAAAAGTTTTTTTTCTTAATGATTATTTTAATTACTTCATTTTATTTTATCATACTTTATTTTATCCTCTTTCTTCCTTCCTTCCTTCCTTCCTTCCTTCCTTCCTCCTTTCTTTCTTTCTTTCTTTCTTTGTTTCTTTGTTTCTTTGTTTCTTTCTTTCTTTCTTTCTTTCTTTCTTTCTTTCTTTCTTTCTTTCTACTTTTTCTCCCTTTTATTCTGAGCCGTGTGGATGAAAGGCTCTTGGTGCTGCAGCCAGGAGTCAGTGCTGTGCCTCTGAGGTGGGAGAGCCAACTTCAGGACACTGGTCCACAAGAGACCTCCCAGCTCCACATAATATCAAATGGTGAAAATGTCCCAGAGATCTCCATCTCAACACCAGCACCCAGCTTCACTCAACGACGAGCAAGCTACAGTGCTGGACACCCTATACCAAACAACTAGCAAGACAGGAACACAGCCCCACCCATTAGCAGAGAGGCTGCCTAAAATCATAATAAGGCCACAGCCACCCCAAAATACACCACCAGACATGGACCTGTCCACCAGAAAGACAAGACCCAGGCTCATCTACCAGAACACAGGCACTAGTCCCCTCCACCAGGAAGCCTACACAACCCACTGAACCAAGCTTAGCCACCGGGGACAGACACCAAAAACAATGGGAACTACGAACCAGCAGCCTGCCACAAGGAGACCCCAAACACAGTAAGATAAGCAAAATGAAAAGACAGAAAAAACATAGCAGATGAAGGAGCAAGATAAAAA
This sequence comes from Globicephala melas, assembly GCF_963455315.2. Taxonomy (NCBI): domain Eukaryota; kingdom Metazoa; phylum Chordata; class Mammalia; order Artiodactyla; family Delphinidae; genus Globicephala; species Globicephala melas. Next base: position 7,288,939 of record NC_083317.1, on the reverse strand, counting down.
CCCACCAGACCTACCAAATGAAGAGGAAATAGGCAGTCTACCTGAGAAAGAATTCAAAATAATGATAGTAAAGATGATCTAAAATCTTGGAAATAGAATAGAGAAAATGCAGGAAACATTTAACAAGGACCTAAAAGAACTAAAGATGAAAGAAGCAATGATGAACAACACAATAAATGAAATTAAAAATACTCTAGATGGTTTCAATAGCAGAATAACTGAGGCAGAAGAATGGATAAGTGACCTAGAAGATAAAATAGTGGAAATAACTACTGCAGAGCAGAATAAAGAAAAAAGAATGAAAGTAATGGAGGACAGTCTCAGAAGCCTCTAGGACAACATTAAATGCACCAACATTCAAATTATAGGGGTTTCAGAAGAAGAAGAGAAAAAGAAAGGGACTGAGAAAATATTTGAAGAGATTAGAGTTGAAAACTTCCCTAATATGGGAAAGGAAATAGTTAATCAAGTCCGGGAAGCACAGAGAGTCCCATACAGGATAAATCCAAGGAGAAACACACCAAGACACATATTAATCAAGCTGTCAAAAATTAAATACAAAGAAAACATATTAAAAGCAGCAAGGGAAAAACAACAAGTAACACACAAGGGAATCCCCTAAGGTTAACAGCTGATCTTTCAGCAGAATCTCTGCAAGCCAGAAGGGACTGGCAGGACATATTTAAAGTGATGAAGGAGAAAAAACTAGGTCCAAGATTACTCTACTCAGCAAGGATCTCATTCAGATTCGACAGAGAAATTAAAACCTTGACAGACAAGCAAAAGCTAAGAGAATTCAGCACCATGAAACCAGCTTTACAACAAATGCTAAAGGAAGTTCTCTAGGCAGGAAACACAAGAGAAGGAAAAAACCTACAATAACAAATGCAAAACAATTAAAAAAATGGGAATAGGAACATACATATTGATAATTACCTTAAATGAAAATGTATTAAATGCTCCCACCAAAATACACAGACTGGCTGAATGGATACAAAACCAAGACCCATATATATGCTGTCTACAAGAGACCCACTTCAGACCAGAGACACATACAGACTGAAAGTGAGGGGATGGAAAAAGGTATTCCATGCAAATGGAAACCAAAAGAAAGCTGGAGTAGCAATTCTGATATCAGACAAAATAGACTTTAAAATAAAGACTATTAGAAGAGACAAAGAAGGACACTACATAATGATCAAGGGATCGATCCAAGAAGAAGATATAACAACTGTAAATATTTATGCACCCAACATAGGAGCACCTCAATACATAGGGCAAATACTAACAGCCATAAAAGGGGAAATCGACAGTAACACATTCATAGTAGGGGACTTTAACATCCCACTTTCACCAATGGACAGATCATCCAAAATGGAAATAAATAAGGAAACACAAGCTTTAAATGATACATTAAACAAGATGGACTTAATTGATATTTATAGGACATTCCAACCAAAAACAACAGAATACACATTTTTCTCAAGTGCTCATGGAACATTCTCCAGGATAGATCATATCTTGGGTCACAAGTCAAGCCTTGGTAAATTTAAGAAAGTTGAAATTGTATCAAGTATCTTTTCTATCCACAACGCTATGAGACTAGATATTAATTACAGGAAAAGATCTGTAAAAAATACAAACACATGGAGATTAAACAATACACTACTTAATAACGAAGTGATCACTGAAGAAATCAAAGGGGAAATCAAAAAATACCTAGAAACAAATGACAATGGAAACACGACAACCCAAAACCTATGGGAGGTAAGTTTATAGCAATACAATCCTACCTTAAGAAACAAAAAACCGGGCTTCCCTGGTGGCGCAGTGGTTGAGAGTCCACCTGCAGATGCAGGGGACACGGGTTCATGCCCCGGTCTGGGAAAATCCCACCCGCAACGGAGCGGCTGGGCCCGTGAGCCATGGCCGCTGAACCTGTGTGTCCTGAGCCTTTGCTCTGCAATGGGAGAGCCCACAACAGTGAGAGGCCTGCGTACTGCAAAAAAAAAAAAAAAAAAAAATGGAAACAGGAAACATCTCGTATAAACAACCTAACCTTGCACCTAAAGCTATTAGAGAAAGAAGAACAAAAAAACCCCAAAGTTAGCAGAAGGAAAGAAATCATAAAGATCAGATCAGAAATAAATGAAAAAGAAATGAAGGAAACGATAGCAAAGATCAATAAAACTAAAAGCTGGTTCTTTGAGAAGATAAAAAAAATTGATAAACCATTAGCCAGACTCATCAAGAAAAAAAGGAAGAAGACTCAAATCAATAGAATTAGAAAGGAAAAAGGAGAAGTAACAACAGACACTGCAGAAATACAAAAGATCATGAGAGATTACTACAAGGAACTCTATGCCAATAAAATGGACAACCTGGTAGAAATGGAAAAATTCTTAGAAAAGCACAACCTGCCAAGACTGAATCAGGAAGAAATAGAAAATATCAACAGACCAATCACTAGCACTGAAATTGAAACTGTGATTAAAAATCTTCCAACAAACAAAAGCCCAGGACCAGATGGCTTCACAGGCGAATTCTATCAAACATTTAGAGAAGAGATAACACCTATCCTTCTCAAATTCTTCCAAAATATAGCAGAGGGAGGAACACTCCCAAACTCATTCTATGAGTCCACCATCACCCTGATACCAAAACCAGACATGCATGTCACAAACAAAGAAAACTACAGGCCAATATCACTGATGAATACAGATGCAAAAATCCTCAACAAAATACTGGCAAACAGAATCCAACAGCACATTAAAAGGATCATACACCATGACCAAGTGGGGTTTATGCCAGGAATGCAAGGATTCTTCAATATATGCAAATCAATCAACGTGATACACCATATTAACAAATTGAAGGAGAAAAACCATATGATCATCTCAATAGATGCAGAGAAAACTTTTGAGAAAATTCAACACCCATTTATGATAAAAACCCTGCAGAAAGTAGGCATAGAGGGAACTTTCCTCAACATAATAAGGGCCATATATGACAAACCCACAGCCAACATTGTCCTCAATGGTGAAAAACTGAAAGCATTTCCACTAAGATCAGGAACAAGACAAGGTTGCCCACTCTCACCACTCTCATTCAACATAGTTTTGGAAGTTTTAGCCATAGCACTCAGAGAAGAAAAGGAATCCAAATGGGAAAAGAAGAAGTAAAGCTGTCACTGTTTGCAGATGACATGATACTATACATAGAGAATCCTAAAGATGCTACCAGAAAACTACTAGAGCTAATCAATGAATTTGGTAAAGTAGCAGGATACAAAATTAATGCACAGAAATCTCTGGCATTCCTATACACTAATGATGAAAAATCTGAAAGTGAAATCAAGAAAACACTCCCATTGACCATTGCAACAAAAAGAATACAATATCTTGGAATAAACCTACCTAAGGAGACAAAGGACCTGTATGCAGAAAATTATAAGACACTGATGAAAGAAATTAAAGATGATACAAATAGATGGGGAGATATACCATGTTCTTGGATTGGAAGAATCAACATTGTGAAAATGACTATACTACCCAAAGTAATATACAGATTCAATGCAATCACTATCAAACTACTATTGGCATTTTTCACAGAACTAGAACAAATAATTTAAAAATTTGTATGGAAACACAAAAGACCCCGAATAGCCAAAGCAATCTTGAGAACGAAAAACGGAGCTGGAGGAATTAGGCTCCCTTACTTCAGACCATACTAGAAAGCTACAGTAATCAAGACAGTATGGGACTGGCACAAAAACAGAAATATAGATCAATGGAACAGGATAGAAAGCCCAGAGATAAACCCACACACATATGGTCACCTTATCTTTGATAAAGGAGGCAGGAATGTACAGTGGAGAAAGGACAGCCTCTTCAATAAGTGGTGCTGGGAGAACTGGACAGGTACATGTAAAAGTATGAGATTAGATCACTCCCAAACACCATACACAAAAACAAGCTCAAAATGGATTAAAGACCTAAATGTAAGGCCAGAAACTATCAAACTCTTAGAAGAAAGCATAGGCAGAACACTCTATGACATAAACCACAGCAAGATCCTTTTTGACTCACCTCCTAGAGAAATGGAAATAATAAAAAATAAAAACAAATGGGACCTAATGAAACTTCAAAGCTTTTTCACAGCAAAGGAAACCATAAAGAAGACCAAAAGACCCTCAGAATGGAAGAAAATATTTGCAAGTGAAGCATCTGACAAAGGATTAATCTCCAAAATTTACAAGCAGCTCATGCAGCTCAATAACAGAAAAACAAACAACCCAATCCAAAAATGGGCAGAAGACCTAAATAGATATTTCTCCAAAGAATATATACAGACTTCCAACAAACACATGAAAGCATGCTCAACATCGTTAATCATTAGAGAAATGCCAATCAAAACTACAATGAGATATCATCTCTCACCCATCAGAATGGCCGTCATCAAAAAATCTAGAAACAATAAATGCTGGAGAGGGTGTGGAGAAAAGGGAACACTCTTGCACTGCTGGTAGGAATGTGAATTGGTACAGCCACTATGGAGAACAATATGGAGGTTCCTTAGAAAACTACAAATAGAACTACCATATGACACAGCAATCCCACTACTGGGCATATACCCTGAGAAAACCATAATTCAAAAAGAGTCACGTACCAATATGTTCATTGCAGCTCTGTTTACAATAGCCAGGACATGGAAACAACCTAAGTGTCCATTGACAGATGAATGGATAAAGAAGATGTGGCACATATATACAATGGAATATTACTCAGCCATAAAAGAAATGAAATTGAGCTATTTGTAATGAGGTGGATGGACCTAGAGTCTGTCATACAGAGTGAAGTAAATCAGAAAGAGAAAGACAAATACTGTGTGCTAACACATATATATGGAATTTTAGAAAAAAAATGTCTTGAAGAACCTAGGGGTAAGACAGGAATAAAGAAACAGACCTACTAGAGAATGGACTTGAGGATATGGGGAGGGGGAAGGGTAAGCTGTGACAAAGCGAGAGAGTGGCATGGACATATATACACTAGCAAACGTAAAATAGATAGCTAGTGGGAAGCAACCGCATAGCACAGGGAGATCAGCTCGGTGCTTTGTGACCACCTAGAGGGATGGGATACAGAGGGTGAGAGGGAGGGAGACTCACGAGGGAAGAGATATGGGAACATATGTATATGTATAACTGATTCGCTTTGTTATAAAGCAGAAACTAGCGCACCATTGTAAAGGAATTATACTCAAATAAAGATGTAAAATAATAATAATTATTATAATGTCTTAAAAATAAATGAACAAAGAAACAAACAAACAAAAATACTGGCCTGATCACACCAGAAGCACAGGCAACAAAAGTAAAACTAAACAACTTAGACCACAGCAAAACTAAAAAACTTCAGTGCATCAGAAACATATGAACAGAGTGAAAGGGCAACCTACAGAGTGGGAGAAAATACATATAAATTATATATCTGATAAGATGTTAATAGACCAAATATTTAAAGAACTCCTAAAACTCAACAACAACAACAACAACAAAATCCTCCAAATAATCCAATTAAAAAATGAGCAAAGACTTGGATAGACATTTCTCCAAAGATGATATACAAATGGCCAATAACCACATGAAAAGATGCTTAACATCACTGATCATGAGGGAAATGCAAATCAAAATCACAATGAGATATCACCTCACACCCATTAGGATAGCTACTATCAAAAACCCCCAAATGTTTGATGATAAATATTGGCGATGATGTGGAGAAATTGGGGTCCTTGTGCATTGCTAGTGGAAATGTAAATGGTGCAGCCTTTGTGGAAAACAGTCTGGCAGTTCCTCAAAAAATTAAACCTGGAATTACCATATGATCCAGTAATTCCACTTTCAAATATTTAGTAAAACAAATTGAAAGCAGGCACTCAAACACATACATGTACACCCATGTTCACAGCAGCACCATTCATAATAGCCAAGATATGGGAGCATCTCAAGTGTTCATCAATGGATGAATGGATAAAATACAGACAATGGAACATTATTCAGCCTAAAAAGAAAGGGAATTCTGACAAATGCTACAACATGGATGAACCTGAGGACATTATGCTAAGTGAAATAAGCTAGTCACTAAAAGACAAATATATTATATGATTCTACTTAGATAAGGTATCTAGAATAGTCAAATTTACAGAGACACAAAATAGAATGGTGGGTGCCAGGGACTGCGAGAAGAGGGGTGAGAATGGGAAGTTACTGTTTTATGGGTACAGAGTATTAGTTTTGCAAAATGAAAAAGTTCTGGAGATTAGTTGCACAATAATTTGAATACACTTAACACTACTGAAGTGTTCACTTAAAAATGATTGAGATGGTAACTTTTCTTATGTGTTTTTAACATAAATTTTAAAAAGACTAAGACAAATGGCAAAAAAAAAATTTAAACCACTGGTCAACTGGGGGTCCTTTGATGAAAGGGTCTGAAGAAAGGAGATGTTACAAGTGTTTGTCCCACTGATTCCAAATAGAGACTCTCAGACGTGTGCCTCAGAAGTCAGAAAGTCAATGAGATGAAATAGTGACTTCATGGACAGGTTGACAGTGAGAATATCACCAACAAAGACTTGACAACTAGCAGCCTTAGTCTGTCACCTGGCTCGTAAAAGACTGTTCCTACTTTAAGTTTGACTTGGTGCTTGGATAATTGTTACCTTGTTCTATATAGTAAATGTCATCAGAATTCTTTTCTACCCTAACTAGGGCAAGTTCATTTCTGGAATAAATGCAGTCCTCGAAATACAGAGGGGCTCTGTTCCAGAAAAATTCATTTCTAGGTCAGCTGAGTGAAAGTTTGAAAACAATTCTAGAAGCAGCCTTTAAGTTATAAGTTCTTTTGATACAAATCTTAGAAAAGTACCAATGACCTGACAGTTCTTAAAACTAATTTCATTCACAACCAATGGTCGTTTTCTCATAGATAGAACCTTCTGTAGTTCAGTCAAGGAAATTGGATGTAGAATTCTAGTCCTAAGACTCTTCCCTCATGCTAGGATTCTGGTCAACGTAGTATAGGCACAGATTACTTATCCAAATGGAGGTCAAAATACTATAATAGTGGTTAGGAAAGTGACTGATGCCCACTCAAATGCATGGATTCTGGGAAACTTTGATGGAGACACAGGCTTGACCTCAGAGTAGGGCCTCTGAAAAGTAGCTCCCCAAGAAAGTATCCATGTCCTAATACCTGTGAAAGTTACCTTGTATAACAAAAAGGGGGGGGGTTGGTCTTTGCAGATGTAATTAAGGATATTGAGAAGGGCAGATTATCCTGGACTACCCAGGTGGGTCCTAAATGTGATCGTATGTATTCTTCCTAAAAGGGGGAGATTTGACATTACACAGGGGAGAAGGTGACTTGAGGAAAGAACAGAGAGAGATTTGAAGATGCTGGCCTTGAGGAGTGGAGTCTCGCAGCCACAAGTCAAGGACTACCGGTGACCACAAAGCGAGAAGGAGCAAGGGACGATTCTCCCCTAGAGCCTCTAGAGGGAACGCAGCCCCGCTGACAACTTGATTATGGCCTAACGATCCTCTTGCTTCTCCTGTTCTCCTGCCCCAGGTGTAATCTTCCACAGAGGAGCCCCTCCCGGCCCCCGACCCAGCACAAGGGGCTCAGTGCTTCCCTCTCTGCTGAGTGTGTGCAGGTGTGCAAGGCTTTTGCTTGAGGGGATAGTACATCTCTAGGAAAATAGTACATTCCTGTATCAAAATATGTTTGATGATACTCAGCTATTGATTAAGCACCAAAATTTTGAATTGTCTGAGCATTTGCCCAGAATTTTTGAACCAGAGGTGACTTAGCTGTCTGGAAGAGTCAGGATCACATGTTTTTCCCCACCACCAGAGGAAATGAGGGCTCATGAGCATGGTGTATTCTGCTATGGAGAAATACACGTTGCATCTCTGCAGATGTAAATATTAACCTACAAACATCCCACTGGGCAGAAGCCACACCTGTCTCCAGAGAAGGGGACTCCTACATGGACTCCTTCAGTTGACCTCCTTCCTACATGGACTACACTTTTGCTTCAGATCAAGTTCTGAGCCTGGATCCAAACTGTTGCTTCTTGGAAACATGTTTGGTTTTACCCAAAGCACTCTTCATGAGCTGTAGCAACTTTTTCAGGAAAAGTCTATGTGTGTGGTGGGATCTACAGTTCATCCCATGTATGCCCCATAGAAGAAAGTCCTTCTGCATCCTGCTTTTCCTGATATTAATTGACTGGCATTCATCACTAGCCATCTCTAGGCCAGGGTAGATCCTGTTAATGGATAATGGAGGAAATTTTGCATACTTTATGCAAAAATGGTGGTCCTTTTAATGTCTAAGCCAACAGAACCTAAGATTTAGGTTTCCCTGAACTTTATACTGAACTTACCACTTTATGCACTCTGAAAATACAGGAGAAGAGATAATGATGATGAAAAAGACCTAGAGCTTCTTAGTTATAGGCTCTGAAATGGTCCACTCTACTGAGGATCAGCGGGCATTCTTAGCACGTGTTCGATTTTGGATCACACTGTGCAACCAGCCCCCATTCAGGTGGCAGACAGGGAGAGGGAGCTGCAGCTGTAGTGAGTGACACTAGCTGAATGTTTGCAGTGGCCTCACTCTTAAAGCAAAGTCATGGAGATTTTTCTGGTGAGCTTTGTGAGAGTTAGACAGCTCTCCTGGCAGCTCTGAGAAAACTTGTGCTGTGCCCAGTTCCACACTGTGGTCTCTGTAACACCCTTAGGCTCTATCTAAGGGAGTGAAGCAACCTCCTTCTACTCAACTCAACCTCCCAAATTGTACCTTCATTTGCTTATACATAAAATCACTGGAATTAAAGCCACATGCCCATTCCAATATGGTCCTTCATCTAGACAAGACCAATAAATATGGGTAGGAATAGCAGCTGAGGGCCACTGCCTTTCAGAAAGTTTTCCATCTCCTTGCAGACACACACATCTGTGTCTTGATCACACTCCTGTAATCTGGTCTTCCTGTGACAATTGGGTCCATTGATCTCCTGTTTCTATTTTCAGTGTGTTCTCTCCACAAACACCTAGGGCAGTGCTTCCACACATGAAAGCATAATGAATAATTTTCTACCAAATTCTGGACATCTCTGGAAGTGTCAGCCAGCCAGTACTTGAAACAAAGCCCAATTTCCTATTAATTATACTCAGCAATATGACTCATATAGAAGGAGCACAAAACAAATTGGAAAAAAATAAAATAAGGCAGGAGAAACTAAGGGAGTGAAATTGGACAAAGGTAATAGGAGAAAAAAATAGCCATTGTGATGAGTCTGAATGAACAGAGTAGACAGAGTTGGGAGGTGATGCCTCCAGGAAGCTATCACAGAGAATAAGAAATCTAGGCGGAAATTATCACTGGCATATGAGTCATGGATAAATGAAATAATTGTGAGATAAAGTGTCCAACCAATTTAGTTCACTGATTGGTTTTATTGTTTTGGTTTGGTTTTTTTTCCCCGTGGAAGAGACTGGTTGTCAGACTCTTCTTTCCTCATTAAGTTGCCTGGTTTACTTTAAGAATATTGCTACCCCACTCTTTTTTGGGGGGGAGGTTGTTGGGATGCCAAATATTACACTTTGGGGATGGGCTATGTGGTGAGAAGACAGGGAACACAAGCTGACTTCAGAGAGAGTCAGAGCAGGTTCAAGCACAGGACCAGTCAGTCAGGGACCAAGTGCTTATAGCTACCCCACTCTCAAAGACATACTGGAAGACTGGTGCAGAGGAGAGAAACCTGTCCTGGGAACATGACAGAATCTTCTCAGGTAGGATTGCAGAGGGCCTTTGAGGAGCATAAGCAGAGTGGGGAAGGTAACAAAGAACATTGACAGCATTTATGAACTGATGAATTAGGGTGCCCTTTAGATTGAAAGATTCCTGGCCCCAGGATTATATGTTTCTGTGTACTCTGCCCTCCAAGTTGGGAAGCTGAGAGTTAGGATACCCATCTAGTCTGATTCCACAAGAAACAGAGAATCAAAGAATAGGGAGCAGATCGAGAAGGACAATCCAGGAAACCAGTTCTTCCCAGCTTGATGGTCAGTCTCCTGCTTCTTCCAGCAGTGGCATCTCACAGTTGATCTCCCAAGGTCTCCCAGTGCCGCCTTGGATCCTTTGGCAGCCTGAGAGCGTAGGTCATAGTAGGGTCCTTCCCAAGGCCGGTAGGGCCAAGACTTTTAGAGTGGCTATCATATTCTACGCACTTTACATACAGTCTACTAATCTTTACAGATGAGAAAACAGAAGATGACAGAGTTAAGTGATTTTCCCAAGGTCTGGTAAGTGGTGAAGTTGGGATTTGAGGCTGTCTGTTGCACAAGCCTGCATTCTTTCCACTGAGACACACTGTCTCCTTCATAAGATAACGCTTTGTTCAGAGTGTGTAGTTGCATCAGGAAAACAAGTCTATAATACTGCATGATGTCACACTGTGCTGAGATGTTTATCGTTGCTACTTTGAGAGAGAGTCCAGGTTTGCTGACTTTTCCTAGGATCCTTTCTATGTTTTAAAGCAAACATTTTGAAAGGTATTTTATGCAGACCCTATATCTCCTTCTTGAAAATTCTTTCCACAGCCCTTCTTGGGTGCATACTAAGGTCAGTTTCCATGTGGAGTTCTTAGAGATGATAAAACATACCACGCCTTTGAGTGCAGTGGTGCAGGTGGTGCACCAGAACCGAGAAAGAACATCAAACCTTCCACAACTACTTACTGAGTGCTTACAGTGCCTCTGTCTCTCTCTCTCTCTCTTTCTCTGTCTCTCATGCATGCATGCCTCATTTGGATTTTGAAATAAAGAGGATATCTCCTGTGTTTCCCTGTCCCACTTTCCCATTCTTTTGCTGGCACTATACCACTTTATTTTTTTTTTCCTGGGTAACCATCCTTTCTCCACTCCTGGTCCATGTGACTCTAAGTGTGGCTTGACCCTGGTATGAAAGCATAAATGAGGCAGCTCCTGTGAGCATATTCCATACTCCTGTCCAGTGAAAGGTTTGGGAATGGGCATGTGATCCAGGTCAGACCATTCACTGGACCTATGGAGAAAGAATGCTCTCTTTTATGGTTGCTAAGTAGGTGATATGTACACCTGATTCTACTGGGTTCCCACAGCAGAAAGCCAGGCTGAGCATGAAGCTGACCAAGAAGAAAGAAAAACAAAAGGAGATGGACAAGCCCTGTTGGTAATTTTATATCCTGCGCCCAGCCCGGGATCTGCAACATAGATCCACCAAATCTCCAACACAATCTTTCACCTTCGGTCATCAGGTATAGCTTGAGCTGTCAACAACACGATACTCTGACTTTCCCCTGCTATTGTTCTTGGGTGAAGAGCTTCTTTGGAGAGCTCACTGGAAGAGGGGCGACAGGCAGTTTAAGGGCCAGGCATCTTAGGTGTCTGGTCATAATCTCAGTCATAATACAGTTAGGCCTTCATATCTACTGGTTTCACATCTATGGATTCAACCAAATTTGAATAAAATATATTCAAGGAAAAGAGTTCCAGAAAGTTCCAAAAAGTAAAACTTGAATTTTCTGTGTACTGGTAACTATTTACATAGCATTTATATTGTATTAGATATTATAAGTAATCTAGAGATGATTTTAAATATATGGAAGGATGTGCATAGGTTATATGCAAGTACTATGCCATTTTATATAATGGACTTGAGTATCCTTGGATTTTGGTATCTGTGGGGGATCCTGGAACCAATCCCCTGCAGAAACCGAGGGATGACTGTCAAATGTCATCAAAACTCCTAGCAGAGGTCACAGACATCATTTCCACACTTGTATTCAGAAAGGATTTAAGTGTCAACAGCATCAACAGTTATTTGCAGGGTCATGTCACTGGATTTCTCATTGCATGAAACTGTTAATGAACTGAGGGTACAAAACCTGAAAAAGTGTGAAATGGAAATGCACCAAAACCTCTTGTTTCCTGTGATGTTTGTATACAACCAATTAGTTGCAGTCATCACCAAGGACTTGAATTCAAAATAAAAGTCTTTTCATTGTACTTTAAAAAGTAATTTAAAAAGGTACTTTAAAAAGTACCTACCACAGTCAGGTCTTTCAACTAATATAAAGAGTTAGTTGAGGATGTAAGTGTAACTTTCCACCCCATTCTCACAGCATACAAAAAATTAATCATTATGCAAAAGCAACCTAAGGACCGATCTAGAAGTTCAAACCACAGATTACACTTCGGCGCTACCGGCTGCACAAGTATGGGGAAGTGTCATCTTAACTAAAAATAACAATATATATGAAAGTATATTTCTAGTAAGAAATTTCAGCTATGACGGCATCCATCCTTCTGCTGTAAATTATATCACATTTGCCTGCTGGCTTAAAGAAATCACAGCCCTGGAAACTCCTCTAGATTTAATCTTTGCACTTCTATGCAAAGTCCTGAAAGGAAAATACACTTAAAACACAAGAATGTTCCCCTATTTAAGCTCTCCGTTCCCCAGGCTCTGTGCAATAATCTGTGCCCAGTGGCAGGAATAAGGATTAAGCCATTAGCATCATAAATTGCTTAAAAGACAAGGTATAGATGATATGAAAGATACATGGAGTGGAACTGAGCAAATTAGGCCTGTCCCTGTTGTTTTAATCTTTATTTATTAATGGCAATAATTCAGTCCTAATCTTTTGTATAGAACTTCATCAATTATGTGGAATGCAAAGCTCGTTAAGGTCTCCAAATAATTTTCTTGACTTCCTTTTTCTTCTCCTGCAGAGGCAAAATGCAGATGGCTCTAATTCCTTAGAATGGGGTCATGAGTAACCTCAACAGATACTTGTGGTTCCTGCTGTTAAAAGGGTCTGTAGGAATTCATCATCTCCTCCCCCAAATGAGGACTTTTTTTTTAAATTAAGTTTTATTGGAGTATAGTTGCTTTATAATGTTGTTAGTTTCTGCTACACAGCAAAGTGAATCAGCTATACATATACACATATCTTCTCTTTTTTGGATTTCCTTCCCTTTTAGGTCACCACAGTGCACTGAGTAGAGTTCCCTGTGCTATACAGTACTTTCTCATTAGTTCCTATTTTTATACATAGTAGTGTATATATGTCAATCTCAATCTCACAGTTATCCTACTCCCCCTTCCCCCCTTGGTATCCATATGTTTGTTCTCTACATCTGTGCCTCTATTTCTGCTTTGCAAATAAGTTCATCTGTATCATTTTTCTAGATTCCACATATAAGTGATATTATATGATATTTGTTTTTCTCTTTCTGACTTAACTTCACTCTATATGACAGTCTCTAGGTACATCCACATCTCTGCAAATGGCACAATTTCATTCCTTTTTATGGCTGAGTAATATTCCATTGTATATATGTACCACATCTTCTTTATCCATTCATCTGTCGATGGACACTTAAGTTGCTTCCACGTCCTGGCTATTGTAAATAGTGCTGCAATGAACATTGGAGTACATGTGTCCTTTTGGAATTATGGTTTTCTCTGGGTATATGCCCAGGAGTGGGATTGCTGGGTCATATGGTAGTTCTATTTTTAGTTTTTTAAGGAACCTCCATACAGCTCTCCATAGTGGCTGTATCAATTTACATTCCCACCAAGAGTGTAAAAGGGTTCCCCTTTCTCCATACCCTCTCCAACATTTACTGTTTGTAGATTTTTTTGGTGATGGCTATTCTGACCAGTGTGAGGTGATACCTCATTATAGTTTTGATTTGCCTTTCTCTAATGATTAGTGATGTTGAGCATACTTTCATGTGTTTGTTGGCAATCTGTATATCTTCTTTGGAGAAATGTCTATTCAGGTCTTCTGCCCATTTTTGTATTGAGTTGTTTGTTTTTTTGATATTGAGCTGCATGGGTTTTTGTATATTTTGGAGATTAATCCCTTGTCAGTTGCTTTGTTTGCAAATGTTTTCTCCCATTCTAAGGGTCATTTTTTCATCTTGTGTATGGTTTTATTTGCTGAGCAAAAGCTTTTAAGTTTCATTAGGTCCCATTTGTTTATTTATTTTCATTACTCTAGGAGGTGGGTCAGAAACCATCTTACTGTGATTTATGTCAAAGAGTGTTCTACTTATCTTTTCCTCTAAGAGTTTTATAGTGTTCAGCCTTACATTTAGGTCTTTAATCCACTCTGAGTTTATTTTTGTGTGTTGTGTTAGGGAGTGCTCTAATTTCATTCTTTTACATGTAGCTGTCCAGTTTTCCCAGAACCACCTATTGAGGAGGCTGTCTTTTCTCCACTATCCATCTCTAGAACATCTTCATTTTCTCAAACAGAAACTCGGTACCTATCAAACAACTCTCATTCCCTCACCTCTTAGTCTCAGGTAACCACTATTCTTTCTGTTTCTTTAAATTTGCTTATTCTAGATACCTCATGTAAGTGGAAAAATACAATAATTGTCTTTGCATCTTTGGCTTCTTTCATTTGGGATAGTACCATCAACGTTTATCCTTTATGTAGCATGTATCAGAACTTCCTTCCTTTTTAATGCTGAATACTATTCCATTGTGTGTATATATTCGATTTCGTTTATCTATTCACCTGTTGATGGGCATTTGGACTGTGTCCACCTTTTGGCTATTGTGAATAATGCTGCCAGAGCATTGGTGTACTCTGTTTGAATCCCTGCTTTCAGTTCATTTGAGTATATACTTAGGATTGCTGAGTCATATGATAATTCTATGTTTAACTTTCTGAGAAACTACCAAAATGTCTTCCACTGCAGCTATACCATTTCACATTCTCACCACTAGTGCATGCGGACACCAATTTCTCCACATACTCACCAATACTTGTTATTTTTCCTTATTTATTTTTTTTTTTTTGGTAATAGCCTTCACAACATATGTGAAGTGGTATTTTATTGTGGTTTTGATTTACATTTCCCTAATGATTAGTGATATTGAGAATCTTTTTTTTAAAAAAAAATTTTTTATTTAGGCTGTGCCAGATCTTCGTGGGATCTTTAGTTGTGGCATGCAGACTTCTTAGTTGCGGCATGTATATGGGACCTAGTTTCCCAGCCAGGGATTGAACCTGGGCCCCTGGCATTGGGAGCATGCAGTCTTACCCACTGGACCACCAGGGAAGTCCCAAGAATCTTTTCATGTGCTCATTGGCTGTTTGCATGTCTTCTTTGGAGAAACATCTATTCCCTTTGCCATCTTTTTAATTTCTTAATGTAAATTCATGTCAGTGATACTGAGCAGGACCCTATGGGGCTCCTGGGCACAAAAGCCTTTCTGTGTCCCCCATTTCTTGATTACAGGAAATAGGCTTTATTCAGCCTCTATGACCTTCCCTGAGTTCCAATGGGCAGGTTCAAAGAGTTGCTGATTAGGGAAGGGAAGGAATGTGGAGACAATGGAGGAACAGTCAAGAGAAACAATAGTGCAGCCTTGGGGCAGGGTCCTGGTTCCCCATAAAGGGATATACACAACAATACCTTTGAGCTATTTTGAACATACTGGAACACCCACCAGGTGGGAGAAGTTAACTGTATGCTGCCCACAAGTGTGTAGACCCCAGACCTGTTGGAATCAGAAGGTTGGTGATGCTGTCTCCCACTTACTTCACCACCAACCAATCAGAAGAATGTCCATAAGCTGATCATGCCCTCTTTGCGCCATTACTATAAAATTCCTCACTACTCCCTCCAGGTTGGGACACACAGTTTTGAGGGCATCAGCCCACTGTGTCCCCCTTTGCCTGGCAAAGCAATCAAACTATTCTTTTCTCCTTTACCCAAACTCTGTCTCTGAGAATTAATTCAGTGTCAGGTGACAGAGTCTGGATTTGGCTTCATAAGTTCTTTTTAATTATTTAATTCCTGGTCAGCTTGACTGTAGGGAGGGGCTGTGCTGAGCATGTTGACTCAAGAAGATTGGCTTACTGCATGGCAGTTTTTTCTACTATAAATTTAAGTTTCCCTGTGGTTTTATACTTCAGTCTTCTGAGTCTGACCAACGTGAGTTCATACTTGGGAGATGGATTTTCTCTTGAGGTGTTGGCAAATCAGTTTCTGAATTTGTGATGTAGAGGCCTAAACCCAGACCACTGTATATTCCCTACTGTGATGAAAGACCCCCTCTGAGGGTCTGGGGAGAGAACTATTGGTTCTCCATGATTTTTAGATTCACCTAAAAGCCGTCATGTTTCAGCTACTTGGAAACCACATGTGGCCCGTGTCTACTGTCTGGAGCAGTACAGACATGGAGCTTTTCCTTCATCTCAAAAGTGCTACTGGGTAATGCTGATTTAGAAAACAAAGTGTTTTAAAAAGAGCATTGGAAAGTGATCATGATAAACAAAATAAAACGATAATAATAAAAAAGGACTCTAGGATTAAGAAACAATGTTAGAACAGAGTTGAAATAAACCCTATACTTTAACAACTAGGGAAGAGTCCATTAGTATTATGTGTTATAGAATCATTTGTAAAATAAGTCTAATACTAGTGAGCATGTCACAGGGCTGATGTGACAATTAAGTGAGGAGTAACAGCCTAGCACATAGTAAGCATTATATAAGTATGTATTGACCATGGAAATTCACTGCTCAATTCTCCTGCTGCTGGGAGTGCTCACCCTGAGGCCATGCTTCCTGCAGGCAGGTCCCAGCCAATAACAGAGTGTGACAGGGCGTTAATGCACCCACATTGGGCAAGATGTGAGATCCCCATTGGCCTGGCAGAAAGGTTTTAGAGCTGTGCTATAGTCCAAGACTCTTCCTAATTCAATCCTTCTTCCTTCCTGCTCTCTTTTGCCAGGTGCCAATCTTGCAACATGGTTTGCAGGCTCTCCCCATTTCCATCTTTTCCCATTTTCCCCCAATACGTCTCTTGCATGTCTAATCTTGTCTTAGCATCTGCTTCATGGTAGACCCAAAGTGGAGAAATTGTTTGCTGCTATTAGTATTCTTTCCAGGAGACATGTCTTTATCTTTCTACCATGTGAAAACTCTTAGCAGACTCTTTCTATCAAAACTCCCACGTTAGCTAAGCAGCTAGTATTTCTTCCATTTCTTCTGAGTCTCTTGTGAGCTTCTCAGCTCTTCAAGCACAGGCTGTTATGACATCTTTTTGGTGCCTCTAATTTGAGGCTCTTGGAAGGGACATTCTAAGGTATATTCATCTCTCTGAAATACATTCAAAATCCAGATGTTACCTATTATTTTCACCCTTTGAAATAGGTTATTTATTTCTAATTGCTCTACTAGAACACCTGGATTTTTAATTGCCAGTTTCATGAAAAAAACTGGAGATAGTATTTTTTCCCCCGTTCCAGAAACTTCCTTCAACCTTCTTGTCTTCTTCCCCAGCTTGGTCAAAACACAAAAGAAAACCCTTGTAAGCAGTGGACCTGAGCTTCAAGTTTTCAATCTGTCACCCAATCAATGTTCAGTTGTTTCCTTCTGCAGAATTTTACTCCTTCATTGGTCCCTATCTCCTCTCCCAAGGCCATGTCTTTCCAAATCTTCACCATTACTTACTTACTTGGACAAAACCCAACATAGATGCCATTTTTTCCCACAACTGCAACACAACCTGCATGTTGTGCAAGGTAAAAAAAAAAATAAAACTACCATATGACTCAGCAATTCCACTCCTGGGTATATATCTGAAAAAACTAAAAACACTAACTCGTAAAGGTATATACATCCCAATGTTCATAGCAGCATTATTTGTAATAACCAAGATATGGATGCAATTTAAATATCCACCAACAGATGAATGGATAAAGCAGAAGTGATATATATATATATATATATATATCCATTCACATATATATATATATGTGTGTGTGTATGTATATATGTATATATCTTATGGCTGAGTGATATTTTATTATGTGGAAAAAATATATATATATATACTACATATATATATATTACAGCTATATGTATATATATAAAACAGCTACATGTAAAAGAATGAGATTAGAATATTTCCTCACATAATATACAAAAATAAACTCAAAGTGGATTAAAGGCCTAAATGTAAGACCGGAAACCATGAAACTCCTGGAAGAGAACATAGGCAGAACACTCTGACATAAATCTTAGCAATATTATTTTGGATTATCTTCTAAGGCCAAAGAAATCAAAGCAAAAATAAAAAATGGGACCTAATTAAACTTAAAAGCTTTTGCATAGCAAAGAAAACCTACCGAATGAAAAGACAACCTACTGAATGAGAGAAAATATTTGCAAATGATATGACTGATAAGGGGTTAATATCCAAAACACATAAACAGCCCATACAACTCAATATCAAAAAAACAAAGAACCCAATTTAAAAAATTAGCAGAATATCCAAACAGATATTTTTCCAAAGAAAATATACAGATAGCCAATAGGCACATGAAAAGATGCTCAATATCACTAATCATCAGAGAAATGCAAATCAAAATCACAGTGAGATATCATCTCACATCTGTCAAAATGGCTGTCACTAAAAAGTCTACAAATAACAAATGATGGAGAGGATGTGGAGTTTCCTCAAAAAACCAAAAATAGAATTACTGTATGATCCAGCTCTTCCACTGCCGTATATGTGCCTGAAGAGAACAAAAACACAAATTTGAAAAGATACATGAACCTCAATATTTTTATCAGCATTTTTTTTTACAATAGCCAAGATATAGAAGCAACCTAAGTGTCCATCAACAGATGAATGGATAAAGAAGATGTGGCACATATATACAATGGAATATTACTCAGCCATAAAAAGGAATGAAACTGAGTTATTTGTAGTGAGGTGGATGGACCTAGAGGCTATCATACAGAGTGAAGTAAGTCAGAAAGAGAAAAACAAATACCGTATGCTAACACATATATATGGAATCTAAAAAAAAGAAAAAGAAAAAGAAAATGGTCAGAAAAACATAGGGGCAAGACCGGAATAAAGATGCAGACCTACTAGAGAATGGACTTGAGGATACGGGGAGGGGGAAGGGTAAGCTGGGACAATGTGAGACAGTGGCATGGACATATATACACTACCAACCGTAAAATAGACAGCTAGTGGGAAGCAACCGCATAGCACAGGGAGATCAGCTTGGTGCTTTGTGACCACCTAGAGGCGTGGGATAGGGAGGGTGGGAGGGAGATGCAAGAGGGAGGAGATATGGGGACATATGTATATGTATAACTGATTCACTTTGTTATAAAGCAGAAACTGACACACCATTGTAAAGCAATTATACTCTAATAAAGATGTTAAAAAAAGATGTGGTATATTCCTATTTATATTAGCCATAAAATGGAATGGAATTCTGCCATTTGCAACAATGTGGATGGACCTAGAGAGTATTATGCTTAGTGAAATAAGTCAGACAGACAAAGACAAATACTGTTATCACTTATAGGTGGAAAATAAAATAATAAATGAATGTGTATAACAAAATAGAAACAGACTCACAGATATAGAGAACTAGTGTTTTCCAGTGAGGAGAGAGAAGCGGGGAGGGGTGAGATAAGGTTATGGGATTAAAAGATACAAACTACTATGTATAAAATAAATAAGCAACAGGATATATTGCACAGCACAGGGAAATACAGCCATTATTTTGTAATGACTTTGAATGGAGTATAATCCATAAATATATTGAATCACTATGTTGTACACATGACACTACTATAATATTGTAAATCAACTATAATTCAATTTAAAAAATAACAAAGTTATTTGGTAACCTGTTAGTGTGGAATACAGTGCATGCACACACACAAGGACATCCTCCCCAGAACATAACAGCATAGCTTAAGAGCACGTATGATGTGGTACAGAACCAAGTGTCTGTGAAGAACAAAGGTTTTGTTTCTGTGTTTTTCCCCCTCATAGCTCTATTTCACACAAAATGTATAAAAAACATTAATTCAAGGGCAAACAAATACTGAAAGCATTAAACACATTTTCAAGAAGCAGTAGCATTTTCAAGAAGTTAATGAGCAGTGCTCACTCTGCATTACTGGCTCCTGTGAAAGGGTGGCATCTGGCAGATGGACTGGAAGGCAGGTTGGCCCGGGGCTGGCACAATCATCTACTGGTCGATAATAGGGCTCCTCTCAGTGCTTAATTAAGTGGTTCTGATTGTTCGCTGAGTATGAGAAAATGCATTTGGAGATTCGCGCTGGTGGTTCTACCCTCCCAATTAATCTAGTTACAAATAGGTCCTTAGCCAATTCACTTTTTCATTATTAAGAGGACAAATCATAACATAGCATGAACTAGAAGTAATTTAGCATGTCAAATACTTTAAAACTTAAATGGGGTTGAAATTAAGTTCACTTAAACCCCAAGAGCAAATTTGCTTCCTGTTTCAGGACCCTTGCGTTTCCAGGTGATTTCACGGGGCACAGCATTTTCCTATCCCAGGTGAGGCTCATTAATGGGGCTGACATTTGGTCATCTCCAGGAGGGTTCAGTATGGCCCCCCACAATCTGGCTCGGCCACTACTGCTCCAACCAAAAGAGCAAACTGTGCACCTACAGGTCAAATTTATGTTCAACTATCAATATATGTACTATCACCAGTATGAATGTGTGTGTGTGTGTGTATGTGTGTGTGTGTGTGTGTGTGTCTCCCTCTCTTCCTTCCCTCTTTCCTTCCTTCTCTCTTTCTCTTCTGTCTCGTACTCTTTCTCCCTCTCTTCTGGGTATCTGACAGAGAAAGAGAGAAAGAGAACCACCTTCTTCGTCCAAAATCATACCTAAAAGCTAAATTAAATAATCATATATACTTAAAGTTAACAAATGGATTTAAAACTCAATAAACTTCTTCATTTAAAATATATATATATATATATATATATATATATATATATATATTTTTTGCGGTACGTGGGCCTCTCACTGCTGTGGCCTCTCCTGCTGTGGAGTACAGGCTCTGGACGTGCAGAGTGGCCATGGCTCATGGGCCCAGCTGCTCTGCGGCATGTGGGATCTTCCCGGACCGGGGCACGAACCCGCGTTCCCTGCATCAGCAGGCGGACTCTCAACCACTGCGCCACCAGGGAAGCCCCATTTAAAATATTTTTTAAAATTCTTTGCAATTTCATTTTCTCTGCAGATATTAGAGTTTTTACAGGTGACACATTTTCATCACATTGAGCAACATTTGCAAACATCCATTTTTAAAATGCTCTCTCTATAAGTAGTCCTTCCCTTCCCTTCCTCCCTTCCTTCCTCCCTTCCTTCCTTCCTTCCTCCTTTTCTTCCTTCCTTCCTTCCTTCCTTCCTCCCTTCCTTCCTTCCTCCTTTCCTTCCTTCCTTCCTTCCTTCTTCCTTCCTTTTTCTTTGTTTGTTTTTTATTCCTACCACCAAAGTAGATTTGGAAAGAAGTTTTCTATTCTATCCCTCTCAAAACATAAACAAATGCAAATCCCAAGCAACAAAAGTTCTTTTCATAATTTGTTCTTTGAAAGTGGTAGATAATATTTTGTTGCTTTGTAGTGTTGGAGGGAATGGGAATGGAAGACTTTTTCTTTTCCCTCTTTTTTATTCAGTTTACATTCAGTTTTAAATTTTATTTCCCCCTTCTCATCCTTACTGGTTTAATAAGGGATTAATATTCAACATATATAACAGCTCATACAACTCAACATAAAAAAAAACCAAACCAAATCAAACCAAACAAAAAACCAAAAAGAACCAAACCAAAATTTTAAAAAAGGAAAAAATATTGAACATCTACATGCTTCTAAAAGTCAAAAGTACCCATTAAGTTAAATTCAGAGAAGTATTATTCTCTCTTAGATACCTTCGTCTTATGTCCTTTACACCTTACAGATAATCAGTTTTCTTGTTTTCCGGTTTCTCCTCCCTGTGTTTCATTGAAGTAATTTCTTAATTGTCATTAAAGCATCACCTCTCTTTTCAAAGGGAATGTTAACTTTTCAAAACATCTTTTAAATAGTGTATCATTGTCACTTATTTTTTCTGGAACACTTGTCATTGCATAAAGAAAACTTTTTTTTTTTTTAATTTTGACAACTCTCTTAAGTATTTTGTCATCAAAAAGCCAGTGAAACTTTACCCTCATGGACAATTTTCCTGGTTATTCCTGACTCATTACAAAGTGTTGCACAGATTCTACTACCTGATGCAGGTTTTGTCAGGCACACTCTAATGTGGATCCTATGATCCGGACATCCTAATACACACTTCCCTGTAGAACCCCCTCCCCTTGACCTGTGGGACATGTGGCTTGCTTCTAACCAGTAGAATATGACAAAGGTGATGGACTGTCATGTCTATCATTATATTACATAAGATTGTAACTTATGTCCCGCTAGTGACTGTTTCCACTGACTCTCTCCCTTGCTGGATTTGATGAATTAAGTTGGTGTATGGAGAGTCCCCTGTTGCCAGGAACTGAAGGCATCCCTCAGCCAACAACAAGCAAGTTGCTGAGATCCTCAGTCTTACAGCCAGTGAAGAATTGAATCCTCCCAACCACAGATCCTTCCCCAGTCGGGCCTCAGATGAGACCCCGGCCCTAGCCTTCACCTTGATTGCAGCCTTGAGAGAAACCCTGCTGCAGCAGACCCAACTAAGCCATGCCTGGACTCTTGACCCCAGAAACGATGTGATCATGAATGTGGGCTCTTTTAAACCAATACGTTTGTGGTAATTTGTTATGCAGCAATTAATAACAAATGCACAGGTTTTACTTTTATAGATGCAACAACAGTTGCTGCAGCA
Source organism: Globicephala melas (assembly GCF_963455315.2). Classification (NCBI taxonomy): domain Eukaryota; kingdom Metazoa; phylum Chordata; class Mammalia; order Artiodactyla; family Delphinidae; genus Globicephala; species Globicephala melas. The sequence goes on along the minus strand of NC_083317.1, from coordinate 7,266,126 downwards.
CCTTGCTTTTGAAGGGTGCAGTACATAAACTTCACATGTGGGGCTGTCTCCGTAATCTTCACCTAGAAATGGTTCTTTAAAATTCCAGTCAAAGCAGCCACTCCATCAGGGGTTCCACTACGCTGTTTTCCCATCAAGCATTTCTATTTTACAAATTACTCTTATGAAGATGTCTTCTCCAATAAAGTTTTCAGTTGGTGGCTCATAAAAAATGTCATTTATTATTCATCTCCTTACTGGAATAGAATGTAGCAAATACATAAGTGAAGGTATTGAAACATCTCTTTACTGGAATAGGATCTAGAAAATATATAAGCTGCTGAAGTATTGGAAACATCTATGCTTTCATTCAACTCTATAGCTAATATTCTCTACCACATAATTTATTCTAATACTTTTATCTTAAAATGTTAACAGTGTTTCCTAAATCCCTTCCAGATTTGTGGACAAAGGAAAGTAGTTTAATTTATTGGTATGTATTGATTCCTATGTATCTGTTTAGCCATTTTTCCTCAAAGGGCTGAATGAGTGCTTTCCTAATGAGGATTTTGCTACTGAGTAAGAGACTTCAAAGGAACCTCTAAACAATTATCATTAAGATTAATGGTATTTTTGAAATATTGAGTATCCAGTAACTTTATACACAACAAAGAAAAATTAGGCAGTGTCTTTATGTTCTGGTTTTTAAGTGTATTAGTTTTTTACTTTTTAAGTGTCTTGCTAATTGATGACATTAATAATTACCAGCTCAAGGCTCAATTATACACCTAGAATAAATTTCACTATTAAAGGAAAGTGAAAATGGTTTTAAATCCATGTTGCAAATGCAATGTTCTCTTATCTGGTCTCCTGGCTTCCATCCTCACACCCCGTTTGTCAATTCTCAGCTAGAGGACCATTGAAAAACCCATCCTGTCACATCCCTGTGCAGACGGTCCAGTGCCTCTCATTTCATTCACAGTAAGAGCCCAAATATTTCCAGATCCCTACATGACCTTCACTCTTTTCAGTCCCAATGACTGGACTGCCTCACACCCCACTTTCCTTCTCACTCATGCCTCCCCAACCAGGCTGGCCTCCCAGATTGTGCAAAGTGAGCTTCTACCCCAGTCCTTTGCTGCTGCACTTTCTTCTTCTTGGAGTGCACCCCCTCCAGTATCCATAAGATTCATTTCCTTGCTTCCTTTAGGGTCTGCTCAAACATCTCCTTATCAGAGAGGTCTCCCCCTCTATAGCTACATACAGATATGTAGCTATAGCTATGTATAGACGTAGCTATAGAGATAGATAGATAGACAGATAGATAGCAATTCCCCAGATACTCCTATCCCCACCTTGCTCTTTTCTCCGTATAGCATCTCTCATATCTGACATTGTATATATGTACTTGTTGTCTCTACATGAGAGTAAAACTCTTTTGTCCACTGTTCTAACCCCAGTACCTAGACTCTATCTGTCTTATAGAGGATGCTCAATAAATATTTATTAAATGAAAGAATACATTCAAACAGCCTTCTTGATAATATAAAATATTTTTATTGTTTTTATCTGAATTTGGTTTGGGCTCTCATTGTTTTTATCACGTGATATGGTCACAAAGAGGTTACCATAGGGATAGAAATTTTAGCTGTCATTGTGTGGCATCTGTGCATGAATGCTGATTTACCTTCTCCAGAGGATGTAAGTAACCTTCCGACCGTCTTCAGAAAGAATTTTCTTTACCTAAGCTTCTAGAAGAGTGTGCTTCCTTGAGCTCTGTGTGCAATGTCAGCCTGTTCTCAAGATGTGCAGTGAGGTCAATGGAACCATCTAGAATGCCATGAGCCAAATGCATTGTCTTTTCTGCATTAGGGATGTGTTGGTACCAAGAGCAACAACAAACCTCAAATCCTTGCTTCACTCCAATAAAACGAGAGGCCCACCCTATGTGGTCTCAACCTTTGCTGTCACCTAACAGTCACTACCCTGGATTATTAATGGGCTGCCTTCTCCAGCCCCTCATTACTTCATGTGGCCCGGCCTGTGGTCTCTGTTTATATTTCTTACCTACCAACTCCTCTGATTTCTGACAACTCTAAGTATCTTCACGCTGGCCTTTCTTAGTTTGTGTATCCTCATATCAGGTAGGCTGCTACACACTGCCCTCCACTGAGGGCATCTTTCCTCTTTCTGGTAGTCAGGTCTGCCTTTTCTAAGGGTACTTGGCATCAGTAAACTATAATTGGGAAAAGTCATAGTGAACAGGGAGAGGGGAAAACACAATTCCTGCTGGGCCATTCTAGACCTCTATTTAGAGAAAAACATTGGGGCTAAGGGTTCTTGCACAATGGTTTGCTGAAGTTATGACCTTGGAAAAGTCATTTAATATATCTGAAGCTCAAGATTCTTCACCTATAATTGTGTCCTGTCCCCATATGGTTGTTGTAGGAACCAGAATGAGTCCACCATAAAAGGCCAAGGACTTGAAAATGTAAACTAATGTCATTGCAATATTATCCAGAAGGTTCTGTTGGATTTTAGTCCCTTTACTTTAAAATTTGCTTGCTATATTATTTACACACAGCTTACATTTAAAAGTGTCCACTTTTTTATTAAAAGTGTCCACCTCCCTTTTCTGTTTCTCTTAAAAACACAGACATCAATTGATCTTCTAGTGACGCTCTGTTGTTGTGATAACCAAGGATTGGTACATCAGCAATTTGCCTTCTCGATATGAAGCGAGCACACAGCTGTTTGCCTGGCACATTCTTCACCATTTTAAGGTATTCTGCTACTCCTGCTCATCTGTGACATTAAAGGTCCTTTCAGTGAGCACACTGGGATGGAAGGGTGTCTGCAGATTTCAAGGTTAGGGGAGCGGTTAAACACAGCACTTGGTATGATTTTATGCATGAACATGCCAGCTTTTTGCAGACACAGACTCTTCAGACTGAAAATAAATGCCACTGGGTACAGAGTCTCACATTTTTATGGTACATTAATGCTGATCTTGTGTTTGCATATCAAAGAAAAATGGCTGAGCAGACATTTTAATATAGTGGAATGATTATTGTTTCTCAGCACGCAGGCAAGTACATCTGTTTAGTCTATGGGATTCATTACACTAAACTAATGGACATGTTGATGAGGGTAAGTGTGAGTTTAATGTGTAGAATAAGAGACAATCTTGAACATTTATGAAGCCACCACCTCTAGTGAGCAAAGCGAATTTATCTCTATTCAACTTTTCCATTTGTAAATTAGTGGTACATACATTGCCCAGAAGTCTTGAAGTTCAGCTCTGAAGGACAAAGATCAGTCGAGAGAACTGTTGCTAGATTTCTCCTAAACAATCCCTCCAGGCACATGATTCTTCACTGGGCAGAGGAAAGGGCTGATTTAAGGGAAATGGGGGGTGGGATGGAATGAAATGTAAGATGAATGCTAGCTTAACCTCTCACAGCCTACAACAACCACATGAAACTTATGAAAACTATTCATTGTGCATATGCACTGTGGCGAGAAAAGTTTGCACAATGTTCAATAAGTATTTATAGAATTAATGAATTGAAGTTAGGATCAAAAGGGAGAGAATGGAGCAACAGGGTAAGAAACATTAGTTTCAGATGCCCATTTGCGCCCATGGTCATGTTCCCCTTTCTATCTGCCCAGAAAGCCCTGAAGAGCTTCTCCAAAAAAGGAGATCCAAGGGTGATTTCAAGTCCTGGATGGGGTCCGCAGGCCCAGAAATCAAGCTTCCTGGGCTTCTCAGACTTGTTTATATATTTTGTCCAATGTCAAATATTAGATGACCTTGATTTATGAAAGAAATTCCTGGTTTAGGAAAAATGTTTTGGATACAGAAGTAAAACCTCGTTGTGTTTTGTTTTCTTTTCAAAAAGATCATTAATTTATTATTTATTAATCAAATACATATTCTTCTCAAGGCAGAGGGCCAGGTCCTATAGGAAATATGGTGTATTATTCTTTTCACTCAGTACTTTTTTTTCTCACTCAGTAAGTTTTTCATTTGCCTGATAACTCAAGATACTGTTGTAGAAAGCAAAAGTATAGATGAAAAATAGTTAAAAGTCAAGGCTTAGCACTGAATCCATTTCCTAAATAGGCCTGATTCTTTTCATTCTTTATTCTTAAATTATTTATACCATTTTTCTTTGACTTTTTTTCTTTTTTTTAAGTAGGTATTATTCAAGCATATTGCAAAATTCAACAGGGACAAAGGATCCACAGTGAAGTTTCCCTCCTACCTATGTCTCCCAACTACCCAGCTCCTATCCTCGGAGACAGCTATGTTATCAGTTTTTTACTTATTCTCCCAGAGGTATCTTCGAAGTATTTTAAGACAAAATGAGAACATAAGAGAAGACAGCTCTTAATCATAGCCACTCAATACTTCCCTTCCACATGCATTCTTTGTGGAGTATTATTTCTCTTCTCTGGGGATCTGGGATGGGGGTGAGAGTGTCTAAAATTTGAATCCTCTTAGGAGCAGATCCTAAGAAAGCAAATTTTCCCCATCTTCTGGAAGCTCAGGTCAGGTAAGTGGATTCAGAGGTGGAGTCAATGGTGAAATTGAGGTTGTGGGGTCCATGGCAGGCACTGGGAAAACGAAATCTCTCCCAAACCCAGCAAACTCCTCCCCCAGCATAAGTTGAGGGTCACACAGCATGTGACCCTGGGGCACAGCTGGTGATGCAAGGCCTTACAGTCCACATTCTAGGGCCTGAGGATAAGGAGATCTTTCTTTCCCTGTTGGTAGATTCCTTGCAAACTTTCAGGTCTCACTGTGATTCAACTCTCACCAACACCTCTCAGGTGAGGCAACCAGGATAAGTACGAGGGGGTCCAGGGCATACAGGTGTGTTGTACAATTTCTTGGTCTGTCAGGATGATTCGTTTCGATCTACCAAGACTTTAACTGAGCAGATTGTCAGAAATCCTGAGATGACTGTTGGCCGTGGACAGATCTAAGGTCACGTGTCCTTGGAATTTCAACGTCCTTGAGTTCATGACAGACCCTCCTTCAGCTGGGGCTGCAGCTCTTGGACTGGAAGTCTCACCATTCCAGCTGGAATCAGGCTCTGATCTTAGAGATATATCAGGACATCAGGGGCAAGACACAGCATCACCTGGGGGGGTTCCATCTCAAGGTAGTCCATAGATGAGTGACAGAATCTGTGTCCACATGCCATGGACAGGGGCTTCTGGAAGTGGTTCAAGGAGATATGGTGGCTCCAAGTTTCTTTCGACCCTTCAGACCTGGCCCTCCTGCTGTGTCAGGACCCTCCTCCACCCACACGCTGGAGACTTCTGTCCTAGGTCACACTACACAGTGCTTCCCTTTACCTAATCTTTTCTTTGATTTCAGGGAATAGACTTAAGAGTAAAGGAGAAGGGTGTTCACTTCAGTGAAGACTCAATCACTGGTCCTTTGCAGTTTACATGTGCTTTCCCCTCGAATATTTTACAATGTTTAAACCATTTTTATTATGAAATATAGCACACTACAAAAAAACTGTACAAAACAGAAATGTACAGCATAAGGATGCATCACAAACCGACCCAGACCAACCATCGCAGGTACCGCAAAAGCCACCCATCATCCCTCCCATCACTGCTCCACCCTCTCACCCAGAGAGCACCACCATCCCTACTTTCATAATCTCTTCCTTGCTTTGATTTATTCTTTGACCTCTTAAGCCACAGAAACACTGTGGCTTAGTTTTGATTTCTTTATGTAAATAAATTATACACATCATGCCTTGTTTTGTATCTGATTTCTCTCACTCAGTAGGTTTCTGAGATTCCATGTGGTTATATGTATCTAGAGTTTGTACATTTCTTATTACTTCTTACTATTTACTCTTTGTCCATATTTATTATTATCTATAACATACTGCTATCTATTTATCACTATTACTGTTTATAGATACGTGGGTTGTTTCTAGCTTTCTACTCTAAGAGTAATGCTGCTGAAAACATTCTCTCTTGGTGCATATGGACACATTTACATTTGGTATATACCGTGGAGTAGAATACCTAGGAGTGGAGACAGAGATTCGTGTTTGCCATTAGTAAATAAGGCCAAACAGTTTTCTAAAACAGTGGTACCAATTTACACTCCTACCAGCAGTGAGTGTGTTCCCATTGCCTCATGTCCACATCACCACTTGACATCATCTGCTGTTTTCATTTTTGCCTTTCCACTGGGCATGTGTGATTTTTGTCTTATATTTCCCTGTAAAATTTCGTGTATTTATTGGCCACTTGGGTATAATCTGTTCAAATCTCTTGCCTACATTTCTAGTTTGCTCTTTCTATTCTTCTTGATTTATGGGAGCTCTTTATATACTCTGAATATAAGCCCATTGCAGGCATTATAGGTTGTGAATTCCTTGTCATCTCTGTGACTATGATAAAAAATAATTATTTTTTGGTTTTTAGAAGTTATTTTTTTTCTGCATTATGAACTTAGATATTGCATTAGTTTTCAGTGGCTGCTGTGACAAATTAACACAGACTTGGTGGCTTGAAACAATAGAAATATATTCTTTCACAGTTCTAGAGGCCAAAAGTATGAAATCAAGGTGTCTTCAGGGCTGTGCCCTTTTTCTCTTTCAGGTTCTTGTGGCTGTCCACATTCCTTGGCTTGTGGTTACATCTTCCTCCATCTTCACATTGTCTGTCTTCTCCTCATCTATCTGTTATAAGGACACTTGCCATTGGATTTAGGGTCCACCTGGATAATCCAGGATAATTTCATCTCAAGAGCCATAATTTAATTACATCTGCAAAGACCCTTCCCCCAAATACAGTCACAATCACAGGTTTCAGGAGTTAAGACGTGGGCATAACATTTTGGGGAACACCACTCAATTCACTATCGAAGTTATATATTCACTTACTATTCTTCTAGTGACTATAATCCAAGGTAAAATACACTCTCCTGACTTATTAAAGACAAATATTGTGCCTCTATCCCTTCCCAGAAAATTCAAGAACAGTAGAATATTTTAAATTCATTTATTACCCTCATGAACTACATATTATTGCTGAAGTGTACTTTTATATGTTTATTGTAAGCCTAAAAGGACATTATTATCATTACTTTATGCAGTTACTACGTGGACAGCACAATAAAGCCAACAGAAGCAGTAATTTTGCTTGATGTATCCAATCAATGGAATAAGAACTATTTTTTTCCTTCATGTGGAAAAGGATCAATCGAATTTCATTTTCCCATATGAATTTTATTTTTTATCCATTTGTTTACTCCAGAAATGATAATTTAGTACCTCTTATGTGCCAGGGAATGGGAATAGAGGAAGAAGAATGGCAGACAAATTCTCCAAAGCATGGGTTAAAAATTTATTAAACTGGAGTTTTAGTCTGAAGAAAATCTTGAGATCATTTGGCACCTCAAACATTATTGTGCTAATAAGGAAACCGAGAGTGAAGAAATTGAATGACTTTCTGTGCCAGGAGGTCACAAAATCAGACCCTTCAAATCCTTCAGATCCCAGTCTAGCCCTTGTAACTTCTAGAGTAGACATGATATGCTAACTCAATAAATGTATTTAAAGAAGACAAGGCTATGTGGACATTTAAGAAAGATACGCAGAAAAATGTTGTTTTGCAGACACATGAATCTCCACCTCTTGGAAACTACCTCATGATGTATACCTTTGGTCAAAACATAATATCCATGGCCAAATCTGGAAATAGACAAGATCTATGGAATGTTTTAGTAAGGGAAATCTTTACTATGTTATTAGTGATAATAATAAAAGTTAACATCTCACGAACACTCACGATTCTCCAGGTATTGTGTTAAGAATATTATTACATGGGGGGAAAAGCCCACGTAAGTCATGCCAGCTTTACGAAGTTGGTGTTATTATCCTCATCCCCTTTTAAAGATGAGGATACCGAGGTGCAGAAGTTCAGGAACCTGTCTGTTCAGGTGATGTCATGGTGAGTGGTGGAGCCAGGATTCTAAGCTGGAGAGCTGAGGCTTTCTTCAGTCCTCCAGGCAGCCCTGCCCGTGGGTGCTGAGCCACAGAAAGGGGATTCCATCTTTTCCAGGACCTCTTGTACTGCTCTCACAAACCTCCAGGTTCACGCCTGTTTATCCCCCAGAGAGAAGGGAGGGAAGAGTGGCTCACTCCTTTTGCATCTCACCTACATCTCTTGCTAGAATACTTCTCTTCATGGTTCTTCTTCATATCTTGAAGAAATAACCACTATTTTCCACCTAAAATCTGGCCATTGTGTCAAAAAAGAGGGAGATCCATGGAAACAGTCGATGTGTCACATGTGCTGTGTCCACGTGGTGCTGGCATAGTGACACAGTGAACGGGACAGATGAGCAGGAAGGCTGTTGGAAGTGTCCTATTTTCCCAAAGTGCTCTCCCTCCAGAAAAAAATTACCCCAGAGTGTTTGCTTTGCAATCAGGCCATCTCTTGTTAAAAACACCCATATTTCTGAGAGGCATTAGGAACTGACAGAACATGATGCAGCCGCTATCACTTGTGAATTCATACCAAAAGGATGAATATGAATGAGGAGCAGGGGTTCTAAATGGATCCCTGCAGACTCATCGCAGCTCTCCCAACATTTGACAAGCTGGTTTTCAAAGGGATCTTCAGGGCACGGTTTGGCAGTCAGCCGTGAGGATGCCTAGTGCCACTTGGGACTGGAATCAGCATTAGTATTCTCTGCGGGGTGGATGCCAGCTCCAGCGTCTAATCACAAATGCCATATCCGTGCATCTCAAATGTCATTTAGGTAAAATTAATTCTGATTGATGGAACCCAGTTCTTGCTTTTAGTTCTTGAGTTGCCTGCTCTGACTGTAATTGGATTGAAATATACATAATGGAGTTGTGAGAGATGAGGATGGGTCGGCTTAGTCATCAGTGTCCTATAATTTGTCCCCCTACATTAAGACCATAAATAACATTCCCTGGCCTCTGGGAGGAACAGACAGTGATATTATGGGCACTGATCTTTTCCTTTTTCTTTCCATTTGCTAAATTAAACTTTGTAAAGTAAGCTTTAAAATGTTGAAAAGTGAAGTTCCAAGAAATTATGAGGGCCACTTTCTTCCTTTGTTAATGAGAGAGGCTGGAGGTAATATCTGAAGTCTCTTCACATCCATTTCTATGACTCTAAGATAGTCTCAGCATGTGAAAAGTTGATCTACACTTATTGTATAGTATAGACGAAAAAGTAGGAGTACTTTCCCTATTGCCTCCTCCACCGAAAACTGTGTTAATAACTAAAAGTAAAACTAACACATGCCATCTAAGAATTAAAATGTCTTAAATCTTTTTTTAATTCAAAATAGTACATAAACATGATAACAATTGTACGTTAACATGCCTGTGAAAACATCTGAAGCACAGTTGTCCTCTATCTTCTAATAATGGTGGTCCTCAGTCCCCAAACCACACACTGGATTCACTGTGGTTCTCTCTGTTGCTTCATTCCTATGTTCAAGCAATAAATTCTCTGTGATGTCAAAAAAAAAAAAATACTTTGGAGCCCAGGAAGGTGAGTGAGACCTGGACAAGAAGGACGACGAAGAGAGCAGCTAGTGTATCAGTTAGTTTCTGCTGCATAACAAACACACCCAGATAAGTGGCTTAAAATGACAACCATTTATTTGCTTACAGTTCTGTAGGTTAGTGATTTGGTTTAGTTCAGCCAGGAAGGCTTGTCTCTGCTCCATGTGGTGTTAGCTGGGTTCACTCATGTGTCTGCAGTCAGCTGGCAGTTCTGAGGCCACATGGAAAGCTAGCTGAAGGCTGGCTGCCTGACCTCACTCACAGGGCTACTGATAGAAGGGTTGATGGAGGCAACTGGGTTATGTGTTGTTGATTGTCCAGAAGGCTACTATGGCTTTGTTCACATGATGGTGGTTGCAGACTTCCTATGAACAGCAAGAGAGGGCTTACCTCAATGCACTAGCACTTTTCAAGCCTCTGCTTCACCAGCTTTGTGATATCCCATTGGCCAAAGCAAGTCACATGGCTATGTCCACGTTCAAGGGAGTAGACTCAGTCTCTTGATAGGAGGAATTTGTGGTGGTTCTAAAATGTGTCCACAATTCCTAGTCACCTCTGCTACCAAGAGGTGGAGGACACCCTTGAATCTGAGTTAATCTTAGTGACTTGCTTGTAACTTTAACAGCTGAAATGACCCTGCATAATTTTATTTATTTATTAATTATTTAAAAAAATTTTTGGCTGCCCCACACAGCATGTGGAATCCTAGTCCCCCAACCAGGGATTGAACCCATGCCCCCTGCATTGGAAGCATGGAGTCTTCAACACTGGACTGCCAGGGAAGTACCTGACCCTGCATTATTTTAAAAGTGAGGTCAGCAAAGGACCTGCTGAGACAGACTTGCTAAAGAAGCCACATGTAATTACTCTGGCTGACCACCCAGCTGAGCTCCCCACCAACAGCTAGCATTAGTTGCCAGACTTACTGATGAGCCATCACAACAGCCCAGCTGAGCCCTTCCAGAATTCCTGACCCACAAAATCATGAGAAAAATACAATGGCCATTATTTTAATCCACTGCATTTGGGGGTAACATTTTTACTCAGCAATAACAGCAAAATTAATCGGTTTAAAAACTCAAATGTAAATACTGTAGTAATAAAAATGTTAGAAGGAAATCTAGGAGACTAAATATGCAACGTAGGAATTGAGATGATCTTAAGCACACTGAGGGGGACCCACTTTGGTTTCTTGAAGATTCCATTCTCTCCCCCACCACCACACAACTTGGTGTGATCAAAGCAGGTTTTCCCACTCAGTTGGAGTAAGTGAAAGAATTTAAATGCTTTTCAGGACAATATTTAAGATTGCACATGAACTGTGAACCTTCTCATAACTCCCTGGAAGAGCTCAGGGATGCCCTCAGTTTCTAGGTAGCTTCCTGTCCAGGGTCTGAGTCTCCCTCCCCTTCTTGCCTCAGCACTGACCATCTTCACCAATTTATAAAGAAATGCCCCTCCCCTAGAAGTACAGGGCCCGTCTTGGGATTGATGCCTCTCTGCCTAGAAATGAAGTTCCTCAGGACTGCGTTATACAGCCTGCAGCAAAATCTGGGGATCCTTGGAGACTTCAAGTCAGAGCCTCTTTGAGGTCTCGCTGCCCAGAAGAGCTACAGATGTGGCTCTTACCCTGACCCCCATCATGTCCTGTAGGAACTGTTGGATCACACCACCCTCCCTTGTGTGAACAATCAGACCTGGTCCCACCCCTACCCAAGACAGACCCACATGTTCAGAGGAAAGAAGAGGATGTTCTCCTACTGGCCACATAAAGCCTCTCCTGCCCGCACGTCCCCACACACACTGCTATTTCACATGATACACTGTACAGTGTTAGCCTTTTCAATGATGCTCTGCTCCTGTACCCTCAGTTACCTAGACATATGAGCCAGTTCCCCAACTACATAAAGATCCAACCATTTCCTTGAAATTACTGCTTGGAAAGAGCTGGTTAAACACTTAAACCACATCCTTTCTGCAAGTCTCTACCTGAGGACGTTAGCTCTTTCTCCCCTTCCATCAACTTAAGTTATAACAGATTTCCTTTCTAGAAGGAGTGTAATGGACAGGTGTTTAATCTCCTCTGGTTCCTACAGAGGCCAGTTCAGCTCATTTTTCTCCCTTTGTTTGAACCTTGATCGTGGGAAACAACCTCTCACATTCCAAGGGGGCAAGCTCTGTCTTTGCCTTCTCCTGGATTCCCTTCCACAGGACTTGCCCTCCCCCAGCCTGTGGGGCTGGGGCTGCCTAGTCAGAGAGCCTCAGAGCACATGGGGAGGGCCACCTTCGCTCCTCTGCTGGCCCGTGCAGGGCCTTGCTCTCCTTCCAAAGTGGCCTTAGATAGAGAAGCTGAAGGTGGTGGTGGAGGGGGGGAATACTGATCTCTCTCAGTATCATTTCAGGGCCAATTAATCCAGAGGAATGATGATAAAGGGCTGTACTGGGCATTAGCAGTGAGAAGAGAAAGTTAAGAATAGGTGACAGAAATTTCATTAATTCATACCCCTTTTTTCTCCTGGCTGCACCACACAGCTTATAGGGATCTTAGTTCCCCAACCAGGGATCGAACCCGGGCCCCCGACAGTGGAAGTGTAGAGTCCTAACCACTGGACCACCAGGGAATTCCCATTTCATACCCTTTTTACATTAAGAAATGTAATTAATATTGCCAAGAACTTTGTAAGTACCCCAAATAGTGCTATGGAAAATAACTAGATGACAGACATGTCCCAGAGAAGCGGGTTCCCCTCTAGATGCAATGAATTAATACCACGAAGTATTTTACTATAGGGTTTCACTCTCTTCCAAACATCCCTCCTGGCTCATACTGGGTGAGAGTTTCTTGCTTCTCTCTCAACTGCCACTTCTCTGCGGAGGCAAAGAGGTTTGCCCATCTTTTGTGTCTCCACAGTACCACCAACCTCCAGGTTCCCAAAGACACCCCCCCCCCCCACACACACACCTTTCAACCACCCCGTAGCTCTCTGCAAGTCTGCCAGAGACTTTTTGCCCCTCAGGGGTCCCCTTGGCCTTAGTGAGCAGCTGGTAACAGCAGGAGCCACAGGAAACCGATGTGACCACAACACTCGGGCACAAGATGGACCCCTTGTAGTTATTGCTGCCACATCATGGATGTAGGTTTTCCATATGGGAAACTGAAAAGCAGACACAAGGACAGACAGATGGAGACCAAAGTGTCAGCTTTGCTGTTGACCACAGAGAGGACATTGGATGAGGCTCTCCTGCATTTGTGTGTTGGGCTCGCCACCTCTCTGCTTGTCCCTTCTCCCATCTGGTTTTTGGAGCAGCTCATGAGGGTAAAGTTGGGTGTCCAAATCAGATATTTTATCCAAGATTGCTGCCTCTCATTGGTCCTGGGTGGAGAGGGGAGAAAGGAGATGGAATTCATATTGTTTACACTCTTCTAATAGATCAGCTCCCCACAGTCATGGAACACAAGCCATCAGCAGTCACCCACACCTCCGCAGAGAGTGGCCAGTGAGACTGGAAAAAGAGGCCAAAAGGGTAAGTCAAGTAGCATCCCTTCCATGTGCACGTACGAAGAATGGGGACTCCAGGTCCCCCAGCTTTTCTGTTCTCTTAATGCGTCACCATTGGTTTAAGCATTAAGCCCCTGGTCAGGCAGAGGTGTACTGTCCTGCTCTGTGGGGCCATCCATCAGGCCAGTTTTACTCCCACCTTCAACAGCCCACTCCCCCTTGGGATACCTTCCTGTGACAGCTTCTGGGAAGGATATGTTTTGTTCCCAGAAGCTGTCCATTGGCTTAGAATACTGAAATATTTAAATTAACTTTGAGCCAAGCTTGAGTCAAGGCTGAATATTTATTCTTTTCTATATTTCTTTGCATTTTTTCCCAGCCCTATTGCCCAATGTAGCTTATCTGAGATTCTGCAATGTGATTAAAAGTCAACATTAGATGAACTGGGAATACAATGTCAACAACCTGGAGATGACTTGAAGTTGAATGTAAAGCCTTCTTTTATTAAATTCTGTTTTAGGAGACTAGACTAGGCTATAGTACAGCAAAGAGTAATCCCCAGATCTCGGTGGATTAACACTTTCTTAAATTTAAATTTAAGATTAAATTTCTTTCCATAGATTTCACTGTCCACAGAGGGCTCTGCTCTGCATCGCCATGGTCTTTACTTTGGTACCCACCTGAGAGTGTAGCCATTTGGAGTGTTGCTGGTCATGTGTCAGAGGGAACTTCAAGCTTAGCTAAGCACACGCTGGTGCCTACAGCTTCCTCCTGGAAGTATCAATGTCCCCTCTGCTCACATTCTATGGGCCAAAGCAAGTTACGTGTTGTGCTTGAGTTCCAAAGAGGCACGGAAGCCCAATTCTCCCACCTTCCTGGAGAACAAGAGCTGGAAGAGTGCAAACAACTCTAAGGACCAGCACAGATTTTCAGGGAGAGATAAAAGGCCACAAATATTAAATGTTCTTGTAAGTTAAAGTTCAACGAATTTTGTGTCTGAAGTAAAGTCCAAAATTAAATACTCTTGTTCTTGTGAAGTCAAGTCCAAAGTCTATAATTCCTGATTTTAAATTAACACTCAATGAAATTACAGCCCTCTTCCCTTTGTTAAGAGTCTGGCTTTCTTCAACCATCCTGTGTGAGCTGGGCCACCATCTATCACAGCGGACTTAATGCCTTCAGGACTTTAGATGTTGAGTTAGTTCAATTTCTCAGTCTCCACTTTAGAATATAAAGAGAAAGGCAAATGCTGTATGATAACACTTATGTGTGGAATCTAAAAAGTACAACAAACTAGTGAATACAATAACAAAAATAAAGCAGACTCGCAGGTATACAGAACAAATTAGTGGTTACCAGTGGGGAGAGGAAAGGGGGGAAGGGCAAGATAGAGGTAGGGCATTAAGAGGTACAAACCATTATGCATAAAATAAGCTATGAGGATATATCGTACAGCACAGAGAATATAGCCAATATTTTATAATAACTATAAATGGAGTATAACCTTTAAAAATCGTGAATCATTATATTGTACACCTATAACTTACATAATATCGTACATCAGCTATACTGCAGTACATTTTTAAAGTGATCTTAGGACCTACAGTATTATCACAGTACTGACTCTACATCATTAACCAACCTCAATGCCTGGAGGAGCCATCCCAAGTGAAATGGGGTTCTCAGGATATCGTGTTTGGTAAAATCTTGACCTGTGTTACTGATGTCAAATACGAAGTGGAAGCTGAATGGGATCTGAGGACAGGTTGGAGGATAAAGAGGGAAAATCATCCTTGGTTTCATGTCTGCAGGAAACCATTGAGGCCAAGGCACCCTGACCCCGGAAGTTAATTCCATTGCAAGAAATGTCTTTTCAAGAGGTTAACAATACCCCTACTTAACCTTCATGTACTTACTGTCTCCTTTCTTAGAAGAGGCATTTTCAGAGACATATTCGGGACATTCTTATCTTCTTGCAGAATGTAGAAATTTGTGATGGTGGCAGCCTTGTTTCCTCATCTTAGTTTCCACTTCCCCTTTGAGTCTTGGGTCTGGAGTCTCTCAGGCTGCTTGGAGGGTTGCCTCTCTCCAGTGGCATAGTTGCCACCCAGTGTTATGGATGTGTATTTTCTGTCTTGAGACACAGTCACTTGCTTCCATTGCCTCTTCTTGTGAAATTGCAAAGGTCTGAGAGACATGGCCTCTGGGGATGATTTCCTTCTGGTCCTCATGTGGTTTTCAGTGAATCAAAGAAGATCCCTGAACCCAACCTGCTGTTGATGCTTCAAAAGTCTGTTCTCCTAGAGCACAGTTCTCACTTTGGCTGCACCCTAGAGTTTTTTTTTTGGGGGGGGCTTTAAAAATCCTGAGGACCATGCTACAGCTCAATCAATTACATCACTGTCTCTGAGGGGGTGTGATGATTAATTTTACATGTCAATGGGGCTGAGCCATGGAACCCAGGTATTTGCTCAAACACTGGTCTAGAGGTTGCTGTGAAAGTATTTTTTTAGATGACAATAACTTAAATCAGTAAACAGATGGCCTTCCACAAAGCAGGTGAGACTCATCCAATCAGTTCAGGGTCTTAAGAGAAAGAGACTGACCTCCCTTGAGCAAGAAGGGATTCTGCCAGAAGACTGCTTTTTGGATTTGAACTCCATCTTTTTCCTGGGTCTCCAGCCTGCTGGTTTACCTTATAGACTTTGGACTTGCTGGCCTCCACAGTTGCATGAGCCAATTCCTTAAAATGAACCTCTCTCTCTCTCATGCATCTTGTGGGTTCTGCTTCTCTGGAGAGCCCTGACTGATAGGGGTGGTTGTAGTGGGTCAGACATTGCTGCCTTTTAGAGTTCTTCTGGTGATCCAGTGTGCAGCAGGGTGAAAACCACCTCCTGAGGGTGGCTGCAGAGGAGAGGAACCCTCCCTGTGCTCCTCAGGATGCTGTCTTCCCTCTACTTCCGGATGTTCTGGGGCCCAAGAACATTTTTACCTGTAATAGTAGGGGTGCTACCCTCTGTCAACACCCCCTCCTGCTTTTGCTGCTTCCAGGAAAGTCCAGCTGCGTTTCCAGGATTTCAGCCTGCTTCTGAGATTGTTTTCTTCCTTCTCAAATGTATTGCCCTTCGGTGCCTTCCTCCACAGGCAAGCAACATCAACCTTAGCAGGAGCTTGTCAGAAATACTGAGATATGGAACCTGCTGGCTGCCGATGTCCTGAAATATGGAATCCACAGCTGTTCTTTTCCACCTGAACCCATCTGCAGCTCCTCCTTTTGGTCACTTCTGCCCATCCTGGCCACTGAGACCTCATCTTCCCCTCTGTGTGCCCAGCCCCTCCTCTGAGAGTGCAGCATCCCATCCCTCCTAATGAAATCACTCCCTTTCCCTCCAGCTTAATTAGCTTGACTTCCTTTCTCTAAAAAATTATTCTACAACCCCTTCTCTTATAATAAAATGAAGCACACTTTCATGGAGTTTGAGCTCTTTCTCGATTCTTCTAGCAAACCTGACACTTACATAGTAATCCAGACACAAGGTTTTCCACTGTACTTCTAACCTTTGGGTCTATAAACACTGAAATAAGTTTTCTTTGTTCTTTTCTGCTCCCTTAAAAGATGACACTTTTCCCACTTTTTAATGAAATTCTTTTATCCTATTTTGAGGGAAGATTCATCTAAATTATATGATCTCTTCATCTATATTTTAACTGTAAAAATAATACACATCCTTATTCCTCTTTATTTACTGACAAATCAAACCTACCATGTTTCTGTAAATAAAACCAGCCTGGATCTCTGAAGTCTAAACTCAGGATTAAAGTTTATGCAACTAAAAATTGTAGAGTCAAGTTGAGATAACATGGTAGTGGTGGTGGGGGCAGTAATGTGGTGACTGTACCAGTAGTGGAGGGATTGTAGTGGGAGCGGTAGGATGGTGGTAATTGAAATGATGGTGGTGAAGGTGCAGATGATGGAGGTGATGGCGGTGAAGGTGCGGATGATGGAGGTGATGGTGGTGATGATGGAGGTGGTGGTGATGGTGGTGGACATGATAGTAGTGGTGGTAGCTGGGGTGGTGAGGATGGTTGTTGCGGAGGTAGTGGGCACAGTAGTGATGGAGGTGGTGGCAATGATAGTGATGCAGATGGTGGCATGATACTTAAGAGTCTCTGGACAAGGCACATAGTAAGAAGAGATTCACTCCTCACTTTCCTGAGTACACCAAATGGGGTGATGCTGCTGCCCCCTTGGTCTGGTACTATCAATTTAAAATTCGATCCCAACACACCAGTGCCCCCAGAGACACACAGAGCTTTCTGATTATAATTTAAAATACCTGCCTACAGATCTGGCTGAGATAATTCAGAAAGCAGCAAATATTGTTCCACCACCCATGCTAAGAAAACATCAAATGCCTGGGTAAGCTGCACTCTCATAGTTTAAGGTCAAGCTGCGGCTGTCTACACAGTGAGGCTGTGTTGCTAGCTTGATAAGGAGGGTTCTAAGGTCCCCTTTTATTAAGAGTGGCTCTGTCCCCATAAGCACGAGCTGCTGGCCAGGAGTCCAGACTGAGTGGGATTGTGGTGACAGAGATGGTGGTTTGCTGCGGTTTCCAGCAGCTACTTGACCCGACTCCATCATTAACTTTCTTAATCTCACCAATTCTTTTTTTTATATATATAATTTTGTTGGCGTATAGTTGATTTACAACAATGTGTTCGTTTCAGGTGTACAGCAAAGTGATTCAGCTATACATACACATATATTCATTCTTTTTCAGATTCTCTTCTCATACAGGTTATCACAGAATTTTAAGTAGAGTTCCCTGTGCTATACAGTAGGCCCTTGTTGGTTATCTATCTTAGATACAGTAGTGTGTGTATGTTAATCCCGAACTCCTCACCAATTCTGCTTTATTCCTTGAAATTCCCAGCTTTAATTGCAGACATCTATGCCAAATGCTCTGTATATATTCCATATACCAAAGGCGAGGACTTCAGGGGGTCACTAAGTAACACCCCTCTTCTGCTCACATGATTTCTGAAGCAACAGAATACTCAGAGCCAGACGTGCCGGGATGAAAACATCAGCTGGCTTGGAGGACCCGGCTTAGGCAGACGATGAGCTGGGCTGGTGAGTGCTCTCCACTCCAGCTCTCCCCTCCCGGCCAGCCTGTCTAGCCTTTGGCACAGCCCAGCCAGGCTTGGTTTGTGTCTCCCAGGTTCACTTACGCAGGATTGCTGGCTCGCACTGGTTACGGGAGGACAGAGAAGGAATATATTCATTTAGTTACACGTTCTTTCATTCCTTCGTTCATTCACTCAACAAATATTTATTGAGTGTCTCGTAACTGCCAAGCGTGAACAAAATAGAAAGTATTTCTGCTCTCGTGGCACTTATCTTTCGGTGGGGAAACAAATCCTTCGTGTTTATTGCCTTCTCTTGAATTTGTTCTAATGAAACTCACTTTTTATCTGTGAGGAGAAGAGATAAAAGGGCACTAATGGAGTTTCCTTCTCATGAGGAAGGAGGTACACGTAATTCTCCCTAATCCTTCTGAAGGAGCCACATGCAATTTCTCTTTGGTAAGTGGTTGGCATAGTGGAGGAGGGTCAAGTCCCCATCCTGGGCCGGTTGGGGCATTCACATCTGTGGACCCATGGACCCTTCTGCTGCTGTGGCTCATAGCACATTCTGTGGGGTGGGTTTCTGCTTTCCCCACCTACCACATAGCTTAATGCCCAGAGGTTCATGAAATTAATGAACGACTTTGAGGTTTTGAGCTTGGGTAACTTGAGGTATGATATGTTTCTAAATGGAAATAGAGATTCTGGAAAGATATTCATTTTTCAGGGAAAAACTGGTGAGTCCGGGTTTCGACCTTGTGAAATATTTAGAGGACAGCCTAATATTACCTGTGCTGCTTGGATTTAATGGCTACCTTTGCATTTGAGAGGAGGGAGGACTAAAACCTTCCCTCCAGCACCACCAGTCACATCCCACCTCAGTCTGTGTGTGTCTTTTTGCTCCACCTTTTTTTTTTCCAACCAGTTTCAGTCTTTGAAAATTGTACCCAGTCTTTGGTGTTTTCACTTTCTCATATTCCTCCCACATAAAAATGTGAGGACAAATCCAATACCCTCAATGGACACATGGCTGTAATTAGGCTGTCACTGCAGGGATGACTCCCCTCTGAATTGTCATCAGAAAGATTATAAATAAATCAAGGACAGATAAAGCTAATTTGATACCAACGAAGATAATATGAACTCTGATTAAAGGAAAATGAGGTAGGATCTCAGGCCTAACAGCTCAAAGAGGAGTAAGGGCAATGAGTCTGCATCTGTCTCCCTCTGAGGATTGGGCTTCTGTGTGTAACATTGTTGGGCTGTGGTTTCACTTACCAAATAGCTGTGTATGTGCCCACCCTGTGGGTCATGATATAATTAACATCTCCGAGAAATTGACATTTTGTCACCTAAATGTATATATTTCACTGCTAAATGGGAACGAACAGCCAGAGGAGTATGATTATTATTGGCTTTATATCAATATTATAAGTTAAAAAATGTATATACATTTGGGCCTTGATTTGGTGCCATTATTTGAAACACATATTTAGTTCAAACAGCATGTTTTTTACAAAGGTTGTACCGGGCTTCCCTGGTGGCGCAGTGGTTGAGGGTCCGCCTGCCGATGCAGAGGACACGGGTTCGTGCCCCTGTCGGGGAGGATCCCACGTGCTGCGGAGCGGCTGGGCCCGTGGGCCATGGCCGCTGAGCCTGCGCATCCAGAGCCTGTTGCTCTGCAACGGGAGAGGCCACAACAAGTGAGAGGCCCGCGTACAGCAAAAAAAAAAAAAAAAAAAAAGAAAGAAAAAGTTGTACCATGTTGGGGTGAAAAAGATTTGGGGGGAGAAAAATTTGCTTTAAGTTACAAATTCCATCTAAGTTTCTCCAAGCTCTCAACCCAGTGATTACTTTGTCTTGCATACCATCCTGACACACTCTATTAATCACAGCAGAAGGATGTGCAAAAACAGACTCCTATCTTCTAGAGATAGTTGGGTCAATTCAGTTCAAAATTTTATTGGTCTCAGCCCAAAAGCTATTGGAAAAACTTGTAGAATGAGAGTAGTTACAATGTGATGTTTAAAGCCAATTTCAAAGATGAAAGCAGAACAAAATTGTTTCCTGACCATAAAATGTTATTCTTTTCAAACACTTATGGGTTAAATTGGCACACGGATATAGTTCCATGTTCTTTAAACTTACTGGGTAGGAAGTGATCAAAACTCTTATGTCTTAAAAAGAAAGACTTTTCAGATATTAAATCACTTCATTGTAGTAAGTTTCCTTTGGGGTGTTATATAAGTAATATTTTCTGGTGTTGTTCCAAGAACGATAATAAATAAAATTATCTTTTGATCATACAAGATGGGGTTTGTAGCCACAATACTCTCAGTAAGGCAGGTCACCCATATTAGTTTCCTAGGGCTGCTATAACAAAACACCACAAACTAAGTGGCTTGAACAGCAGAAATTTATTGTCTCCAGCTACGGAGGCCAGAGGTCCAGAGATCAAGGTGGGAGCAGGGTTGGTCCTTTGGGAGAGCTGTGAGGGAGATCTGTTTCATGCCTCTCTCCTGGCTTCTGATAGTTCCTTGGCTTGTGGCAGTCTTCACATGGCATTCCCTCTGTGTGCATCTGTGTTCAAATTTCCCCATTTCAGGATACCAGTCATATTAGATTAGGGCCCATCTTACTCTTATATGATCTCACTTTTAACTAATTATGTCTACAAAGATCCCATGTCCAAATAAGGCCACAACCTGAGGTCCTAGGGGTTAGGACTTCAACAGATGAATTTGGGGGGACAAAATGGAACCCATCACACTCTCATGGTGATGCTTGTGCACCTCGGGAAATGTCTGACTCCAAGCTCTGCATCCTGGTCCATCCCCTCGCCTTCACCACCTGGTCTCACTGAACCTCACGGCCATCCCCAGAACTGGCACTAGGGTTGGACTGTCAGCTTTACACTGAAAAGCACCTTCTAATTCTCCTTCAACTCCTGCTTCTCTCTCCCTGGAGCCCAGGCTGCCTGAACCCTGGCCAGGGGTCTGACTCCAGGCCCCCACTTATTCAGAGAGGGAAGGTGAGCCCTTAATAAGCTGCTGTCCTGCTTTGGACACGTTGGGGAACAGCAAGTCCTGAAGAAAGAACAGGGGATGAGGGATGCAGAGACCCCACCAGGATAGCTCATGGCATCCAGGACTCTTGCTCTGGAAAATGACTTGGAGCACGTTTGTGAGCACATTGCCCTAAGGGCTCCTTTGAGGCTGGGAAAGGTAGGGTTGAAAAAGTCTAATATTTTGCTGAGATCACTTTTAATATCTCACACCACCTAGGAAAAAAAAAGTCATGTTTAAAATAACCAACCTGTCAGACAAAGAGCTTTGCCTGGAGATGCAATCATACCACAAACGCTGTTGACAAATTGAGCTGCAGGCACTCGGGTGGGAAGCAGGCGGGGTGCATCTGGAGATTTAAAACCCAATCTTTACAGTTCGAATGGGGAGTCATTGTTGACTGGAGGGTCTCAGTGAAATCTTTCGTTTTTCTTAAATTTTTTATTAGGGCCTCATGGACTTGGGCTCTCATGGACAGGAATCTACTTACTCACTGTCTAGAGCTGCTAGGATGCTAGTGGTTAAATGTAATGTTTTTCTAGGTGACTTTTCATAAGGTCTCCAAGGTCAGTTATGTGAGCTCTATCTAAACATCTACCTCTGCTCTATGAAGGATTTGGGTCACTTTTGACTATGGAAGATTTTGGTCTGAATAGGCAGTAAAATTTTAGTATTCTTTCTATAATTTCAGAAGTTATGGCCTTTCCTGATCTTGATATATGATTTTTGAGGAAGGGTTTGCTTGAAATAAATATCTAGTTATCTGGATACAGAATGCAGCTCATAAAAATCTCAACTCTTCAGTATCTCCTGGAAATAAATCATTCTGGACAACCAAACTGACCAGATAGCTGAAGTATAACCCTCTTATTCCCTAGAACATTAAAATCTAAGTTGAACTTTTATTTTTTTTCTGGAGGTGTGTCCTATTTTTTAAAATAGTTAATACCAATCATAGCTTAGTAGTTTCTTAATGGTTTATCATGGTTCCCATGCACACCAGTTATTTTGACTTCACATAGCTCTGGATGGAATGGCAGATACTGACTTGGATGTAGAAGTTGTGAGACATGGAGTTTAGTGCATCCATTCACAGAACTTGCTGTCATGTGAATCCCTTGATTTTGCTTTTAGATCATTTTTCTTCTCATCAAGTTGGGGTGATACACACAAGGGTCACTTGGTTGAGGTCATGCACCAGCCTTTCTGTGGACTCAGGGAATCAAAGCCTGAGCCCGTCTCTCATTGAGTGTTTTTATTACCTTCCCCCACAAACCCTCATCTTCTGATCAGCTCAGAAGCCTTTGATTTATTGGAACCAGGCACACCTGTATCTCTGACCCGAGTCACATCAGTTTACATCTACTTCACCATCCTGGACTCTCTCTCTGTAAAAGCTGCAGGAGGACTTTTCTCCCCACTAAAGTAATTTATGCTACGAAAGTGTACAGAATAAGTACACTTACTCTAAAGCAATGGTTCTCAAACTGGGATGAGTTTGCCTTTCCTCCCCAGGGATATTAGACAACGTCTAGCGAAATTATTTTTCGCTGTGAACAATTCAGTGGTGTTTAGTATATTCACAATCTTGTGCAAACACCTTCTTTATCTAGTTCCAAAATGTTCCATCATACCAAAGTGAAACCCCTTACCCAACAATCAGCTTCTCCCATTCGCCCCTCCCCAAATCTCTGGCAACCACCGATCTGTGTTCTGTCTATATGCATTATCTATTCTGAATATTTCATATAAATGGAATCATATCATATGTAATATTTTGTGTCTGGCTTCTTTCACTCAGCATAATGTTTTGGAGGTTCATCTACTTTGCAGCATGTATTAATACTTTATTCTTTTTTATGGCTGAATAATATCCCTTTGTGTATAACACAATTTGTTTATCCATTTATCTGTTGACGGACATTTGGACTGTTTCATCTTTTGGGTATTGTGAATAGTGCTGCTATGAACATCCAGAGAACAAACTTGTGGTTATGGGGTGCAGGGGAGGAAGGGGCAAGTAGATGAAGGGGATTAAAAGGTACAAACTACTAGGTATAAAATAAGTTGTAAGGCTGTAATATGCAGTAAGGGAATATAGTCAATATTTTATAATAATTTTGTATGGAGTATGTTCTATAAAAATGTCTAATTACTATGCTATACACCTGAAACTAATATAAAACTGTAAGTTAACTACCTTTAAATTAAAAAAGAAATTGGAGAAAATATTTCCAAGTTATTTATCAACAAGATATAGAGAAATAGTACAAAGAGCCAGAAAACTCAAGCAAAAATGGGTAGACAACTTGACTAGACACTTCTCCAAAGATTAAACATAAGGGATGAATACGATTTTTAAAAATGGAAAATAACAATTGTAGGTGAAGGTGTGGAGAAATTGGAACAGTTGTACATTGTTGGTGCACATATAAAATGGTTCAGCCACTGGGAAAATGTTTGTTGGTTCTTCAAAATGTTAAACACAGAATTACCATATGATCCCATAATTCCACTCCAAGGTATATACCCAAAGTAGTTGAAAACAGATATTCAAACAAGTACCTGTCTGGAGACATTTTTTAATGTTTTTTTTTTATTATGGTGGTAAAAGTCACATAATCTAAAACATACTATTTTAACCATATTTAACTGTACATTTCAGTGGCACTAAGTACATTCGCATTGTTGTGTAACTCTCACCATCATCCGTCTCCTGAAGTTTTCACCTTCCTAAACTGAAACTCTGTCCCCATTAAACACTAACTCCCCATTTCCCCCTCCCCACCCTCCCCACCCTCTGGCCCCTGGCATCTACCGATGTACTTTCTGACTCTATGAATTTGAGTATTCTAGGTACCTCAGATAAGTGGTATCAAAAAGTATTTCTCTGCACCTAATGTATATGGAATGCATTTTTAAGGTTAACTTAATATATGTTCTGCAAAGAGATTGTACCTTTTCCCCCCTGTGCTGTACAGTAGGCCCTCACCAGCCATCTACTTCATACATAGTAGTGTATATACATTAATCCCAATCTCCCAGTCCATCCCACCCCCCACCCAATGTCCATATGTTTGTTCTCTACGTCTGTGTCTCTATTTCTGCTTTGCAAATAGGTTCATCTGCACCATTTTTCTAAATTCCATATATATGCATTAATATATGATATTTGTTTTTCTCTTTCTGACTTACTCACTCTGTATGACAGTCCTTAGGTCCATCCATATCTCTGCAAGTGGCACAATTTAATTCTTTTTTTTTTTTTTTTTTTTTTTTGCAGTACACGGGCCTCTCACTGTTGTGGCCTCTCTTGTTGCGGAGCACAGGCTCCGGATGCACAGGCTCCAGGTGCACAGGCTCAGCGGCCATGGCTCACGGACCCAGCCACTCTGCGGCATGTGGGATCTTCCTGGACTGGGGCACAAACCCGTGTCCCCTGCATTGGCAGGCAGACTCTCAACCACTGCGTCCTCATTCCTTTTTATGGCTGAGTAATATTCCATTGTATATATGTACCACATCTTCTTTATCCATTCCTCTGCTGGTGAACATTTAGGTAGCTTCCATGTCCTGGCTATTGTAAATAGTGCCGCAATGAACATTGGGGTGCATGTGTCATTTTGGAATTATCGTTTTCTCTGGGTATATGCCCAGGAGTGGGATTGCTGGATCATATGGTAGTTCTACTTTTAGCTTTTTAAGGAACCTCCATACTGTTCTCATAGTGGTTGTATCCCTTTACATTCCCACCAACAGTGTAAGAGGGTTCCCTTTCCTCCACACCCTCTCCAGCACTTATTGTTTGTAGAATTTTTGATGATGCCCGTTCTGACTGGTGTGAGGTGATACCTCACTGTAGTTTTGATTTGCATTTCTCTAATGATTAGTGATGTTAAGCATCCTTTCATGTGTTCGTTGGCCATCTGTATGTCTTCTTTGGAGAAATGTCTATATAGGTCTTCCGCCCCTTTATGGATTGGGTTATTTGCTTTTTTGATATTGAGCTGCATGAGCTGCTTGTATATTTTGGATCTTAACCCTTTGTCTGTTGCTTTTGATTGCCACAAATGGGGGAACGGCGTTATTGACATCTATTGGACAGAGGCCAGGGATGCTGCTCAACATCCTACAGTGCACAGGACAGCTCCCAAAATGAAGAATTGTCCAGCCCCAAATCTCAATAGTGCTGAGCTTGAGAAGCCCCATTCTAAAGGAGAGAGCACTTTGGCAAACATGACACCAGGCTGCAAGTTCTTCCAAGCTCTCTCTATGTTTGACTCATAGAGTCCTGATTTCTATTTAAAATTGCATCTTAATATTAAATTTCCTATAAAATACCTCCATGATGGATTGATATCTTTATATAACCTCTTCTATAATACATACTTTGAAATGCATCATAAGCCATAGGTCGAAATCCAGAAAGGCAGAAAGTGAAGGTAGGAAAAGGGTTAAAATAAATACACACAATATTAACTCAGCACCTGGAGGGTGAGCTCAGCTGTTGTCTAGCTCCTGTTGAGGCAACTTTATTCAGGTGTCCATCTGGAATCTGTATTAGTTTCCTAGGGCTGCTGTAACAAGTTACCACAAAGCTAGGGAATCAAAAGAACAGGAATTTACTCTTCCGCAGTTCTGAAGGCCAGAGGTTCAAACTCAAAGGCTCCCTCATGCTCCCTCTGAAGGCTTGGGAGGAGGGGAGCTCTGGCATTCCTCGGCTTTTGGCAGCATCGCTCAAGTCTCTGCTTCCATCAACACATAGTCTTCTTCCCTGTGTTTCCGTGACTCCAAATCTCCTTCTCATAGGGATACTCATTACTGGCCTTAGGGCCCATTCTAATCCAATATGACCTCATCTTAATTACATCTGTAAAGACTGTATTTCCAAATAAGGTCCTATGTACTCATACTGGAGGTTAGGACTTGAACATATATTTGGGGGGGCACAATTCAATCCACAACACTCAGTCGAGACATATGAGGCACTTTGCTTCTCGACACCACAGAAGTCCTCTTCTCCCTTTGATGCTCACTTCTCTCCTTTGGTCACTGGTGATGGCACTTTCGTTTCTCAGTTGGATGGCTGACTGCAAGGCTGCCATACTCCTTGCCCGTCTTCACCACTTACTTTACCCTCCTGTGTCTTTTTTCTTTTTCTTCATTATTTTCCCATCAATTCTCCTTGTCTGCTTGATTTTACCATTGACAGCTAATCAAGATCCACTTTCCCTTCTTGTTAAGACTCTCATGACATTTACCAAGTATAATATCTGAGTTCTTGCATCTTCCTGGCAGTATTCATTTGCTGTCAGTTGTCTTTTGAACTGCAAAAGATGTTTTCTTCTAAGGGCTTAATGCCAGGAGTCCTTGGGGGAATCTGATGCTTCCAGAAGAGTAGACCTTAGATGGCAAAGCTTTGCTACATTAACGGTTCTGGGAGATTGCAGTTGGGATTGTTTAATTTTCAGATGTCATCATTTTGGTTTTTAATTTACTTATGAACAATAGCCTTTGGGGAACCCTGAAGGTAAAAGATGGTAAGAACTTAGAGGCAACATGTAGAAAGCAGGGAGTGGAGTGTCCAATTGAGGAATGAAAATGCTGGGCCAGAAATTTTTTTTAATTAGGCAATGCAGTGAATTCTGTGAGAAGATGCGTGGGCCATGGGACGACTCCCACCCTCAGTCAGTGCTGAAGAGCCTGAAACCCCTGTCTTGGTCTAACTCTGATGATGCTGAAAAGATGCTCAAGCAGAAATATGAAATGACCATCAACACCAGAGGCAAAAGTCAGCACTGCAACCATGTTCTGTTACAATTACCAAGAGCTGTAGTTGAATGTATGAAAGCTGTTTAAGTATATGGAGCAGACTTTTAAAATATGTGCAAGTCATGCAATGAAGAGTTGCAGAATGGCCGTTCATTGGTCTCAACTGTGTGCAGAAGCAGGTGGTTAGAGGTGAAAGATATGGGTTGATTTTCCTTCATCTTCTCACCGTGTCATTGTGTCCCTTGTCACTCAGAGGTTCACGCACGTGGTCCTCTGAGGTATGGTTCCCTAAGTCCTGTTTCTGTCCCTTTAAAATATTGACAGGAGAGTTCTCAATGGGAACACCGCTGTTATCTATCTTGTCTAAGATTATGACTCTCTGTCTCTCCTCCGAAATTCTTGTCCCCCTTCCATGCTTTATTTCCCTTCTTAGAGAATCACTTCCAAATACACTATGTATTTACTCATTAATCTCATTCACCATATGTCTCCCCTCCTTAGAACGGTAGCTCCATGAGGGCAGGAGGTCTTGTCTGTTTTGTTCACTGCTATGTCTGCTGTACCTGACCCAGCCCTGGACCACTCCCACTTTACCAGCCCCCAAATACACATGCTTGTTATTACTTTGGTTGTGATTTTACTAGAGGGAACAAATTGATGTTGCAGGCATAAAGTATTTGTAAAATGGGGATAACAGTAGAATTTAGTTCATGAGGTTGCTGTGAATTAGTACCTGTAAAAGTCTAGAACAGTGCCTGACACAGAATAAGAGCTTGGCAATGTCCCTCCCTCTCATGGTGCCCCTCTGGCTGTACTTGCTTGGAGCCCAGGTGTCCTGCAGCTAAAAGGAATTCATATGTTTTGTCTTTCATCAATTCTCAGAATAAAGGAGCATAACATATAACACTTTGTCAGTGTTCATTTTTGCCACCCATTTATCTTAACGTTTTGGTGCTTGGTCATTACTTCTCTGTTGGGGAAACTATCAACGGAAGGGAAAAAAAAAACAACAAGGGAAAAGAAATGATAGTGCTTATTTCAACAACTTGCCTTTTCATAGATTTATGTATAAATATAGTTCTGTTTTCTTTAAAATTATTAAAATTTAATGAATCCATATGCTTAATTAAGTTAAATATATCAATGTTTCATCGTCTTCCATAATTACATCATGACCTCAGGCACTCAGTCAATCCACTCACTAATTTAATTGTTTTCTGGCCATCCAGGCAGATCCATGCCCTTTGTGGGCAACTACTTTTTCCTCTTGGGTTATAATCTGGAGGGTCTGTGTTACGGACTGAGTGTTTGTGTCTCCCCCAGACTCATAAAATGAAGCCCTAATCTCTAATGTGATGGTATTTGGAGATGGGGCTTTGGGGAGGTGATTAAGGTTAGATGAGATCAGAAGGGGGACCTCATGTTGAGATTAGTGCCCTTATAAGAAGAGACACCAGAGAGCTCTGTCTATGTCTTCACGTGAGGACATAGCAAGAAGGTGGCTATCTGCAAGCCAGGAGGAGGGTCCATACCAGAACCCCAACCTTCTGACACCTTGATCTCAGACTTCCAGCCTCCAGAACTGTGAGAAGATAAATTTCTGTTGTTTAAGCCTCCTTGTCTATGGTGTTTTGTTATGGCAGCCCAAGCTAAGATAGACTGTAATACAGTGTTCTGCTCTCCTCTACATAAGGAGCAGGTGTGACCCAACCTGAGATAATTGCACACATCATCCCTAGAAGTAGATCTTGAGCAGAGGAAAGAAAATACAAATGGGTGGAGTTCATTCACTTGTATCTCCCTGACCAAACCCCTCTTGCCGTGGGTCTCTTGAAGTTGCCCATACTTTTGCCTGAGTGTCCAGTCTCCTGCACTGATACTGTGTGCTCTTGACATTCTTCCAATAAATCCTCCTATTTAATTTAGACAGAATTAGTGTCTGTTCCTTATGACCCAAGAATCCCAATTAATATATCTATCAGCTCTGCCAGTTAATGTGTAAGGCCTACATACCTTATAAGTTCTCCTTTTATAAGATATTATAGCTATATTTTTATGCTTATCATTGTGTAATAGACTTCTGAAATGAACTTGATAATTAGATGACTTTTGACATATTATATTTGAGTCATTGGTTTTATTTTGATGGAGTAACCCGAAGATAATACTAGCTAAAATTTTTATTCTTCATACAGTAATATTTGAATAAATCATCAGAATCATTTTTCCCTGTGCTGAATTTCTCATTATATTTGTGAGAGGGGCTGGGGGAATGGTAGGATGGACAAATGGTATGCAAGTAAGCTTATGCATAGGTTAGCATTAACAGGCATTTGATGTTTTCAGCTTTGCTATAGATTATACAACTATTACTGACTTGCATAAATGAGTAGGAAACTACAAATTACTTTATGGTGAGGAAATTCTGAAAGACTTATGCTATTGACTTTTACTGACACTATGTAATTGGAAAAAGTGAGGTGATTTAAGATAAAAATTGATTTACGTATATGGTCATCATGGTCTTTTATTTCCATGGAGAAGGGCTATTGATGTATTACTCACATTTTAATGTCCACAAGCCCTAGTGAACATTAAACTTTCGCATGATACATGAAAACATTGTGACACACTGGATTTCAAGCCAGAGTGGTTGATGTTTCAGTCCCAGTGATCAGCTGAGCCAAGACTTGTAGAGGTGTTTGGAGCAAAGTAGATATTTATTCAATTACTTAACTCAACAAATAACTATTGTTGCCACCCTGTTCCTGCTGCTGTGGTGTTTGCTGGGCATACGGTGTGCAACATGGACCTTTGCAAGCAAAGAGGATATAGTCTAAAAGATGACATAAATGTATACAAATAAGAGCAATAAATCAGAAGCACCGAGACAGAGTTATCTACCAGAGCAATGAGGCCCAAAGGAGAGGCCGCTCAGCTTTTCAAGTAGAAGGTGGGAAAGTGTCCAGGAAGGAAGTGGTAGAGCCCACAGTGTAAGAAGAGTTTATGAGATAAGATATAGGCAGGGTAGGTTGATAAATGCAAGAAGCTCAGCATGACCTAAATATTGGTGTGAGAAGAAATGCAAAGAGAATCAAGACTGCAAAGGAAGGTCAGGTCAGACCTTGGCAGGGTCTGTGGGCCAGGATAGGCACTTGGAATTGATCTATCATGTACACAGGAGGCATTAACATATTTCAGTGATAGATTGAAATGATTGGATTTATGTTTTAGAAAGACCTCTTTAGTAGGTGAGAGGAGCCTGGATAAAAGAAAGGAAAAACTAGAATTCTAAAGACCTACTGAGAGATGGCTCTGGGGATTGTTTGGGAAATGGTACTAACTTGAGGGAAGGCAGTGAGGATGAGAGAGGAGGAGAGGGATGGGAGGGATGTTTATGAGAAAAGTGTGACCGGACTTAATCCCTGATTTGCATTGAGTTGGAAATTGTTGCACAAGAAAGGGAAGAGGCAAGACTGACTGTCAGGGATGGGTCTCGGTTAGACAGTAAGAATTCATAATGTAGAGGACAAAAAGCAAGACTGTGGATGGAAAGCAGGATAATAACTCAATGTTAGGTGCATTGAATTTGAGACGCTTGCAGGACATTTACATAAATACCCAGGAAGCAACTGAACACTGAAGTCATCAGGGTCTCTGGCCTAGACATGCAGTTCTGGAAGTTGCCACCATACAGGTAGAGTTAAAAGTATAAAGTAAATGTGATGGTCTAGGGAGACAGGGTGGAATGAAGAGAGGCTGCCATTTCTTTGTGGGTGGGCAGGAGGAGATCAGCTCACAAAGGAGTTGGGGAGGAAGTGGTCGAGGGGCACACTGGGAGAAAGTGCATCCAGAGACCAAGGGGAGAGGGGATTTAGGAAGCAGTCAGAAGCCAAAAATGCCCCAGAGAGGGTCAAGTGGATTTCAATTGTATTATATGTTGCTTTGGAAAAAGGATAAGTGAGTTATTTTGAGAGAGTTAGGCTAGGATGCTAATCTTTAGATCAGTTATTGTAAAGGGAACTGAAGTTCTGGGTCCCATCTCTGAGTGGCCCAACGTGCCTTCTCAACTTATGCTGCCAGGATATAATTGAGCACCTGATTGACATGTGTTCTTTCTCCCTCTAGCAAATTATTTCTCAGCCTCAGCACCGTCGACATTTTAGACCTGATAAGTCTTTTCTGTGGAGGGTGTCCTATGCATTGCAGCAGGCCTAGCAGCATCCCTGGCCTTTACCCAGCAGGTGCCAGTTCCACCCTCCCTGTCTCCAAATTGTGACAACTGACAATTTCTCCAGGCAATGCTCAATGTCTCCTGGGGAGTAAAATGACCCCAGTGGAGAACAGCTTCTCTAGATGTGTAGCAAGACAGATCAAGCAGCACCTTCTGAAATGTTTGCCAGGATAGGAGCACAGACATAGAAAACGATTTTAGATGAAAACTCTCAGCCGTGGAGGTGTCTCAGAAAAGATGTGTGTGGTGATGGAAGCCAAATACCCAAGCAATATAGACCTTAACTGTCTGAGTAAAGCAGATATTTTCTTATTTTTTTTTTCTGAAGCAATGAACAAATTGTCTCTAGAAGGACAAGACAGAACTGTAAAAGCCAATAATAAAGAAGACTTCACACAGTTACATCCACATGCCCTTGAATACTAAGCATGGGGACTCAAGAGCTCATGGCAATAACTGTTTGTTTGGGTCCATTGGTGATCAGGACCATCTATCGCTTTGGTAATACTCCTCCTGGATCTTCAGGAGTTTAAAATACCAGCTCAGAGTCATGTCATCTCTTCTCTACCTCACTTCTGCTTACCTCAAAGCAAAGAATTCTGGTGCTCTTAGTTCTTGAGGCAGATGAAATATTTTTTTTTCCTGTTCATTTGGTTTGGTTTTCTGCTTTCCAGGATCTGGGCAGTATTCTTGGTTATTAGCAGATTTATTTTCCCTTGCTTTCACTCATAAAACAACGGAATGCATAACCCCCCTAGTGAGGGTTTTCCTCACCTGCTGAGTGTGTGGTTGTGACTCACTGTGGTTTCTTTCGGAGAATAGCCCTAATTCATTGGTTCCTTCATTCAGTCAGTTGACAAACAATCATTGCTTGCCTGCTGGGTGTGAGACACTGCACCACTCACCACAGAGACTGGATGGCGCCGTAGATAGAATAGGGCCCCTTCATTTTGCTCAACTTGGGGAGTGAGACAATAAACACTTAATATTAATATATAAATGGAAAGATGAAATAAATACAAATTGTGATCGTGGTTATGTTAGGAAATAAATAAGTAATGTGCCTGTAATTGGGATGGAGTGAGATCAGGGA
This sequence comes from Globicephala melas, assembly GCF_963455315.2. NCBI lineage: Eukaryota > Metazoa > Chordata > Mammalia > Artiodactyla > Delphinidae > Globicephala > Globicephala melas. The sequence continues at coordinate 7,233,766 of NC_083317.1, read as the reverse complement.
TATCTGATTTAGGTTAGGTTGGTTGGGGAAGGCAGATCTGAGGAGACAATGTTTGGTCTGCTGCCTATAGGATGAGATGCAGCCAAGCGTTTCAGAAGCTGGAAAAAGGTAAAGAATCCTCTGAGAACAGGAAGGACCACAGTCTGGTGAGCAAGGGGCTGAGTGGTGGAAAAGAACGCTGGAGAGGGAGGCGGGGTCAGATCACAAAGACTTTTTTGCATTTGAATTTTGGTCTCAACAATAAAGGGAAGACAGTGAAGGGTTAAGCTGGAGATAGGAGAATATTTTGTGCCTAAGGTTTTAGAATATTATTTTGCCTGCTGTGTAGGAACCGCATTGGAATAGTAAGAGTGGAAGCAGAAAGAACAGGAGGAGGCCATTGGATCTGCCCAGTAACAGAGGATGGTGGAAGGATGCGGGTGGTGGGAGTGGAGAGAGAAGTGTGAACTGATCTGAGATGTGTTGGGTGCAGAACAGATGGGCTGTGGTAGGCAGAACAATGGCCTCCTGAAGATGTCTATGCCTAATTGCCAGAACCTGTGAATATGTTACCTTCTTTGGAAAAAGGGACTTTGCAGATGTGATTAAGAGTACAGACACTGAGATGGGGAGATCCTGGATCTTGCCAGGATATGAGTGCGTCCATTCTAATGGACCCTTAAAAGTAGAGAATCTTTTGCAGCTGAATTAGAGAGATGCAATGGAAGAAGAGATTTGAAACATGAGAGGAACTTTACCCACAATTGCTGGCTTTGAAGAAGGAGGAAGGGGGCTGTGAGCCAAGATATGTAGGTGGTTTCTAGAAACTGGGAAAGACTCTTAGCTGGTAGCCAACAAGGAAAAGGGCTCTCAGTCCAACAACTACAAGGAAGACAATTTTGCTGACAACCTGAATTAGCAAGGAAATGGACTCTCTCCTAGAGCCTCCAAAAAGGACATGGCCCTGCTGACACCTTGATTTTGGCCCAGGGAGACTCATGTCAGACTTGTGGCCTTTAAAACTGTAAGATGATAAATGAGTATTGTTTAAGCCACAAGTTTGTGGTAATTTGTTAGAGAAGGAATAGGAAAGTAACACATAGAGCTTGGTGGCTGGTTGGATATGGAGGGTAGGAGGAATGGAGTGTGGCCACCTAAGTTTCCTGTTTGATCAATCAGTGGGCAAAGATGTCATATAATGAGGTGCAGAAAACTCAGGGAGAAACAGATTATGGAGGGTGGAAACCAGGCTGCTGTTTTGGTCATTGATGTTTTAGAAGTTTGGAATGTCTATAAGATATTTAAATTGAGGTACTAAACAGGAAATTGATTATATAAGCCCTGGGTTCAGAGGAGAAATTTGAACTAGTGATAAAATTTTGGACTAGAAAGAACGGGTGATATTTACAAATGTGAACTTAACCGATCAGACCTAAGAAGGGAGCGTAGATGGAGAAGCAGGGCTAAAGTCCTATTCATAGACACTGCAGTATATGGTTGTTGCGTAGGGCAGGAGCCGGAGACAGCAAAAGTGATGAAGAAGGATCCCAGAGTGGTGGGGAAAAGAGCAGGAGAGCACAGCGTCAGAAATCGAGAGAGAGAGGTGTGTATCGAAAAGGATGAAGGAACTGTGCCTAAGGCTGCAAAGAGGTCTGGTGGCTATGACACAGAAGTGCCACTGAATTTGGCAGTGGAGGTGGGGCACGGTCCTTGGCAAGAGGGTAGAGTGGTAAGAATGGGGGACAGATGGGACCAGGATGAAGAGATGGCAGGGGGCTAGGTGATTCAATTCAGACAGTGAGTCTTATAACTTGTTTCACAGGAAACAGGAGAAAAAGATGCAGAGGTTTTAGCTAGAGTTGAGTAAGAGGTAAAGAGGTGCCTTTGAAAGATGGATCAGGTTTGTGTACTGACATGAATAACGTGGTGGGGAGGGATAAAAGTGTCTGAGCGGGAGAGAGAGAGAGAGAGAGGAGAGAGAGAAAACTAAGTGAGGAGTAGGATATCTGAGAAGGGAGTAGGAGATGGGACCCAGAGCACAAGCAGAGGAATTTACCAGTTTTGTTCACTGTAGTAGGAAAGCAGGGAAGATGGATGCACATGATGGTAGGTCTATAGATTTGTTGGTGGGAGGAAGATGAAAAATAAGACTCCAGGCAGCATACTGAGCCTGGCCTTTATACATTAGTATTGCCTTAATAACAACTTGGGAGTCATAAGGAAGGAGGACGCTGAGTCACTCTGATCCCAGTGACATTTTTATGATTGTAGCAAATATGTTTCTGACATCTGTAAGAAGAAAGTCTAGAATGTGGAGCAAAATAATGCCTTTGGGAAAGAACATTAATGGACAACAATAACTACTAACCCTGCCTCTCTTACCTTCGCCAGGCCTTGTGTTTCTTTTAGTCATTTTATTATCAAGCATCTGAGAGGCTGACAAGCAAGCCTGTGTCAACAGACTGGGCTCTTTTTGTTGTTGTTGTTGTTGTTGTTTTTGTGGTACGCGGGCCTCTCACTGCTGTGGCCTCTCCCGTTGCAGAGCACAGGCTCTGGACGCACAGGCTCAGCGGCCATGGCTCACGGGCCCAGCCGCTCCGCGGCATGTGGGATCTTCCCGGACCGGGGCATGAACCCGGTCAGCAGGTGGACTCTCAACCACTACGCCACCAGGGAAGCCCTGGCCAGATTTTATTAAAGAAAATTTTTGTGTGATTTACTTTTCACCAGTGTGTTCTGGCATGCTTCTAATGATATCAGAATCGCCTAGAAAATAAGACACAATAATATTACAGTGTATTTAATGGCAACTGGTAATCATCAAATTAGCAATGGTTATCTTCAAAAGTCATTATACTAGCTGTGCTGTCATTTCTCAAGGTTGACCAGATACCTAGAGTCACAGACCTTTTCCACATAAGATGCATCATGTAAATCAGACTTGGTTTATCACCAGCATTTATAAAGCCACACTAGGAAAAGAACTAGGTCTGGGGGCACATGCATGGTCTTAATACAGTGAATGTTTAGCCTGCCCTGGTTATTACAAAATCAGAAGAACGAGAATATTCACAGCAAACCTTGCATTTTTTAATGCCTCATGCATACCAGGCAGCTTGCAACTGCACACACAATGATCCTGGATTTACAAAGCCCTGGAAGCTAGGACAGCTACAGTAGTGTGATGATTTAAGAAATTGCTGATCTCTAGGAGGAACTATTCAGCCCACTTGAATTATTGAGATCATGGCCTCACTTTCCATTTCATTCTGCAAGTGTGCACATACCCTCAGGTAATTTCTACCAGCTACAGTATCCTGTTGCATATTTAAAGGTTATAAACAATAGCACTTTTTGCTTTGCTTTTGTTTAATGACCAAATGAAGGAGGTAAGTAAGTGAGTGTACTGGCTTCACTTATCTGCATTAGGAGTGCTTTTTGGGGAATTATTTTCATGTAGCCATAGGAAGCCAAATAAGACATTAGAAAACAGGTTTTTTTTTTTAGATTTTAAATTAAGATATGTATTTCACCCCTTATTTGTTTCACTTTATTTGCAATTGAGTTAGTTCAAAACGAAGTGCATTTATTTGATTACTGGCCTGTGTCAGTTGCCCTGATGTGTTTTTTTTTATCTGTTTTTTATTTAATTGTGATACTAAGTGTTAAGCCAGTACTAAGACAGGAAAGAAGATACATAGAGCTTTCAAAGATTATATAGGCCCTTGGGCAGGACTTCTTAAATGGGAGCTGCCTTGAGGTCACAAGCTTTCAAATCAATGGTTAGGCACTTAATAGAAGGCTTCCCTTCATGACAAGGATGAAATATGGAGCAGATTACACAGGGTGACCCGGGCAGGCCTGGGCCTGAGGCCATGTCTCACTCATGTCCGTGGTGTCTTGCCTGGAGACTTTTATGGTCCTCTCTGCCCCACTGTTTGACCTGGCTTGGTCCAGCTGTAATCACTCTCATAACATGTCAAACACTCCCACTTGTCCTTCTCTTTTTGTGTATTCCTTCAACTTACATTTAGGAAAACAGCTGAGGGAACGCCCTTCCTGGTACACCCAACAGGCTCTGGAAGTAGAAAGCTCTAACCCTTTTCTGTGGGTTATGTCTCTAAGCTGTGCAAGACTGAATATTGGTTTATGGACTAAGGGGGCAGCTAAAAACCTGCCCATCAAGACCAGAAGGAGTGGGTCAAGGCATCCTTCCTTCACCTGCTGTGGCTCCTCCCATTTAGACAGTTGTTTGCACACCTGTGTGCACTCCTTAGGCAGGTGACCAGTATACAGCACAGGCTCTTCAGGAATACATAATTAATCAAAGCCTAATAACTAGAATAATGTAATCTGAAGAATTAAAATCAACACTCCTGGTATTTGCTCTGTACAGGATGCATATAAATATCTTATTGTCCTCTTCACCTTATACTTAGTGAGGGAGAATTAGCAATCCCAAATTACTCAATAAAAGGGGCTTATGAGCAGGCACCTAGCTGCATTGACAGTGGTACTGGGGGGGGGGGTGTCTTAAAGCTGTGTTTGTATAACAAGCACATTGGTGTTATATAGATTGTGTATTTATTTGCGTGGCTTGGAGAAATACCTACCCAAGCCATCCCTCGAGTTCTGTTTTAGTGGAGGTGAGAGGGTACCTCTTAGAGAATTTGATGTGGGAAGATAGAGAAAAGCTATTATTTCAAATATTTTAGAAGTGTAGGCCCAAAGTTGACAACATTGGTTTAGGAGATCCCCCGATGGAAGTTTGTATTTAAACAAAGATAGGCACCTGGTATCTAAACAGTCTGGAATAGGAGTAATTGAAACAGAGACTCAATTTTCTGTTTTTACAGGGTAGACCAGGGAGTCTGGGGGCTCAGAGATGAAGAAAATTGGGATTGGGTCTAGACACAGAGGGTGAGACCTGGCCACAAGGAATATTATCTGTTGTTCTGATGGTGTATTTTTGGGTAACAAAGCACCCAAACCCCATAGGGTAACATAATGAACATTTCATTATGTTTACAATCTGGAGGTCTATTGATTCCTCTGCTCCAACAAGGCATTGAATGGGGTCCCTGGATGGGATTCAGCTGGCAGCTGGTCTGGTTTGGAGGGTCCAAGACGGCTTCACCCACCTGCTGGGAGGCTGGGCTCAAGTAAACCTCTCCTCTAGCCACTGTGAGTTTCTCCCTCTCATGGGTTTCACATCTCTCCATGTGGAGTTTCCCACAGGGCTGTCCAATGTCTTGTATGGCGGCTCAGGCTCCAAGCACAAGAGCTCCAACAGACAGGAAGTGGAAGCTGCAGGTCTGCGTTGGAATCTGTCACAGCATCACTTTCACTGTATTCTACTGGTCAAAGCAGTCACAGGCCCACTTGGATTCAGTGGGAGGGGACAGAGGCCCCACCTCTCCATGGGAAAATGTCAAAGGCTGTGGCCTTCTTTAATCTGCCATTCAGCTTGAGGTTGGCTTTTGTTCTGCACTAGCTTTAGTCCATCTCTCTCTTCCCCCAACACTTCGTAAAAGTGAGCAAAAGAAGGGGAAGAGGCTGTGTTCTTGCCTGGGACACCCCGGTGTAGACAGGAGTCTCGACCTCAGCTGGCAGCCAGAAATCTGAGGGAGCAGAGATTGAGAGAGAGGTGAGCAGAAGACCTTAAGTCACCTGAGGGATCTGCAGGAGTACCTGGGAGAGCTCTGGATGCCCCACAGTATATAAAATGAAGGTGGCCATCATCGACCTGAATAATAACAGAAGACCAGAGGACCAGGAAATATCTTGTTCCTACAACAGATTACAATAGCAAACACTCATCTTTTTTGCCTCTTCCACCCAGAAGGTACACTTCACAAAAACAAGGATTATATCTGGTTTTTTTCTTTTCTTTTTTTTTTCTTTTTGGCCATGTCTTAAGCACCCAGCAAGTGCTCAATTACTATTTGTTGAATAAACATACAGCTGTGAATGTATTCCTTGCTATGTGCTGTTAACTGTTGGTGAATAGCAATTACTACATTTAACATAATGACAACACTATGATATTATAAGCCCCATGTGACAGATAAAGATAATAACCCACCCACAGTTGTTTAAATCCATGCATGTCCAACTTCAAGCCTTTAAGTCAGCTAGGCATTTTGACTCTCCATTCACAAGTATTTCTTCAACCATTGCAATATACACAGCACAGGATCCATCCCTAAGGAGAGTATAGTTTATTTAATCAGGGAAATGAAGACAAATTCACAAAGAGTTGGCAAGAATATAACTAAATAATGATTAAAATATGTCACAAGGCAGTGCAGGAGAACCAATGGCTAAAAAAGACAAGGATAGTAAATTCTGTGAGTCCAGAGGACCGAGAAATTTATGGACTGGGTAAGCTTCACAGAGAGGCTGAGGCTCCTAGGATGGAGATGATGTAATGGATGAGGGAGGGGGTAAGATCAGGAGTGCCTGCCATAAAGTGGGGGGGGAGGGGAGGGGCAAGGGGAAAGGCATGAGTCAAGATGTGGGGACAGTAAAAATGCAAGGCACATTGGAGGAATAGTGGCCAGGTTCAAGGGGATATTCGTGCTGGATTTAAAAGTGTTCCCACAAATAACACTCACATAAGAGGTAGAACTAAGAAATGGAAAGATGATTATTGTAATAGAATTTTACCATTAACAGACTAACTTTAGAACGAGCTTCAAGATGGCAGAAGAGTAAGACGTGGATATCACCTTCCTCCCCACAGTTACACCAGAAATACATCTACACGTGGAACAACTCCTACAGAGCACCTACTGAACGCTGGCAGAAGACCTCAGACCTCCCAAAAGGCAAGAAAGTCCCCACGTACCTGCGTAGGGCAAAAGAAAAAAGAAAAAACAGAGACAAAAGAATAGGGACGGGACCTGCACCAGTGGGAGGGAGCTGTGAAGGAGGAAAGGTTTCCACACACTAGAAGCCCCTTCGGTGGGGGAGACTGTGGGTGGCGGAGGGGGGTAGCTTCGGGGCCGCGGAGGAGAGCGCAGCAACAGGGGTGCGGAGGGCAAAGCAGAGAGATTCCTGCACAGAGAATCGGTGCCAACCGGCACTCACTAGCCCGAAAGGCTTGTCTGTTCACCCCCCGGGGCGGCCGGGGCTGGGAACTGAGGCTCCGGTTTCGGTCGGATTGCAGGGAGAGGACTGGGGTTGCTGTGAGCACAGGTCACCATCCACACCTCCCCTCCCGGGAGCCCGTGCAGCCCGCCACTGCCAGGGTCCCGGGATCCAGGGACAACTTCCCCGGGAGAACGCACGGCGTTGCACGCCGGCCTCTGCCGCCGCAGGCTTGCCCCGCATCCGTGCCCCTCCCTCCCCCCAGCCTAACTGAGCCAGAGTCCCCGAATCAGCGGCTCCCTTAACCCCGTCCTGTCTGAGAGAAGAACAGACGCCCTCCGGTGACCTACACGCAGAGGCGGGGCCAAATCCAAAGCTGAACCCTGGGAGCTGTGCGAACAAAGAAGAGAAAGGGAAATCCCTCCCAGGCAGGCTCAGGAGCAGAGAATTAAATCTCCACAATCAACTTGATGTACCCTGCATCTGTGGAATACCTGAATAGACAACGAATCATCCCAAATTGAGGAGGAGGACTTTGGGAGCAACTATATATATATATATATATATATATATATATATATATATATATATATATATATATATATATGTTCCCCTTTTTCTTTTTTGTGAGGGTGTATGTGTGGGCTTCTGTGTGTGATTTTTCTCTGTATAGCTTTGCTTTTCCCATTTATCCTAGGGTTCTCTCTGTCCTTTTTTTTTTTTTTTTAGTATAGTTTTTAGTGCTTGTTATCATTGGTGGATTTGTCTTTTGATTTGGTTGCTCTCTTCCTTCTTTCTTTCTTTTTTAATTTTTATTATATTTTAAAAAAATTTTAAATAATAATTTTTTATTTTACTGTATTTTATTTTGTCTTCATTCTTTCTTTTCCTCCCTTTTATTCTGAGCTGTGTGGAAGACAAGCTCTTGGTGCTCTGGCCAGGCATCACATCTGTGCCTCTGAGATGGGAGACCCAAGTTCAGAACACTGGCCCACCAGAGACCTTCCAGCTCCACATAATATCAACCAGCGAAAATCTCCCAGAGATCTCCATCTCAACACCAAAACCTAGCTCCACTAAACGACCAGCAAGCTCCAGTGCTGGACATCCTATGCCAAACAACTAGCAAGACAGGAACACATCCCCACCCATTAGCAGATAGGCTGCCTAAAGTCATAATAAGGCCACAAACACCCCAAAAAACACCACCAGACATAGACCTGCCCACCAGAAAGACAAGATCCAGCCTCATCCACCAGAACACAGGCACTAGTTCCCTCCACCAGGAAGCCTACATAACCCACTGAACCAACTTTAGCCACTGGGGGCAGACACAAAAAACAACCAGAACTATGAACCTGCAGCCTGCGAAAAGGAGACCCAAAACACAGTAAGTTAAGCAAAATGAGAAGACAGAAAACACACAGCAGATGAAGGAGCAAAGTAAAAACCCACCAGACCAAACAAATGAAGAGGAAATAGGTAGTCTACTTGAAAAAGAGTTCAGAAAAATGATAGTAAAGATGATCCAAAATCGTGGAAATAGAATAGAGAAGACACAAGAAATGTTTAACAAGGGCCTAGAAGAACTAAAGAGCAAATAAACAATGATGAACAACACAATAAATGAAATTAAAAATTCTCTAGAAGGAATCAATGGCAGAATAACTGTGGCAGAAGAACAGATAAGTGACTTGGAAGACAAAATAGTGGAAATAACTACTGCAGAGCAGAATAAAGGAAAATGAATGAAAAGAATTGAGAACAGTCTCAGAGACCTCTGGGACAACATTAACTGCACCAACATTCAAATTATAGGGGTTTCAGAAGAAGAAGAGAAAAAGAAAGGGACTGAAAAAATATTTGAAGAGATTATAGTTGAAAACTTCCCTGATATGGGAAAGGAAATAGTTAATAAAGTTCAGGAAGTGCAGAGAGTTCCCATACAGGATAAATCCAAGGAGAAACACACCAAGACACATATTAATCAAACTATCAAAAAATAAATACAAAGAAAAAGTATTAAAAGCAACAAGGGAAAAACAACAAATAACATACAAGGGAATCCCCATAAGCTTAACAGCTGATCTTGCAGCAGAAATTCTGCAAGCCAGAAGGGACTGGCAGGGCATATTTAAAGTGATGAATGGGAAAAACCTACAACCAAGATTACTCTACACAGCAAGGATCTCATTCAGATTCGACAGAGAAATTAAAACCTTGACAGACAAGCAAAAGCTAAGAGAATTCAGCACCATGAAACCAGCTTTACAACAAATGCTAAAGGAACTTCTCTAGGCAGGAAACACAAGAGAAGGAAAAGACCTACAATAACAAACCCAAAACAATTAAGAAAATGCTAATAGGAACATATATATCAATAATTACCTTAAATGTAAATGGATTAAATGCTCCCACCAAAGACATAGACTGGCTGGATGGATACAAAAACAAGAGCAGTATATATCCTGTCTCCAAGACACCCACTTCAGACCTAGGGACACAAACAGACTGAAAGTGAGGGGATGGAAAAATATATTCCATGCAAATGGAAATCAAAAGAAACCTGGAGTAGCAATTCTGATATCAGACAAAATAGACTTTAAAACAAAGACTATTAAAAGAGACAAAGAAGGACACTACATAAAGATCAAGTGATCAATCCAAGAAGAAGATATAACAATTGTAAATATTTATGCACCCAACATAGGAGCACCTGAATACATAAGGCAAATACTAACAGCCATAAAAGGGGAAATCAACAGTAACACAGTCATAGTAGGGGACTTTAACATCCCACTTTCACCAATGGACAGATCATCCAAAATGAAAATAAATAAGGAAACACAAGCTTTAAATGATACATTAAACAAGATGGACTTAATTGATATTTATGGTACAGTCCATCCAAAAACAACAGAATACACTTTTTTCTCAAGGGCTCATGGAACATTCTCCAGGATAGATCATATCTTGGGTCACAAATCAAGCCTTGGTAAATTTATATGATAAATTTATCATATCATTTATGATATGATATTGAAATCATATCAAGTATCTTTTCTGACCACAATGCCATGAGACAAGATATCAATTACAGGAAAAATATCTGTAAAAAATACAAACACATTGAGGCTAAACAATACACTACTTCATAACCAAGAGATCACTGAAGAACTCAAAGAGGAAATCAAAAAATTCCTAGGAAAAAATGGCAGTGAAAACACAACGACCCAAAAAGCTATGGGATGCAGCAAAAGCAGTTGTAAGAGGGAAGTTTATAGCAATATAATCCTTCCTTAAGAAACAAGAAACATCTCAAATAAACAACCTAACCTTAAACCTATAGCAATTAGAGAAAGAAGAACAAAAAAACCCCAAAGTTAGCAGAAGGAAAGAAATCATAAAGATCAGATCAGAAATAAATGAAAAAGAAATGAAGGAAACTGTGGCAAAGATCAGTAAAACTAAAAGCTGGTTCTTTGAGAAGATAAACAAATGGATAAACCATTAGCCAGACTCATGAAGATAAAAAGGGAGAAGACTCAACTCAATAGAACTAGAAATGATAAAGGAGAAGTAGCAACTAACACTGCAGAAATACAAAGGATCACAAGAGATTACTACAAGCAACAATATGCCAATAAAATGGACAACCTGGAAGAAATGGACACATTCTTAGAAATGCAAAACCTTCTGGGGCAGAACCAGGAAGAGATAGAAAATATGAACAGTCATATCACAAGCACTGAAATTGAAACTGTTGTTAAAAATCTTCCAGCAAACAAAAGCCCAGGACCAGATGACTTCACAGGTGAATTCCATCAAATATTTAGAGAAGTGCTAATACTTATCCTTCTCAAACTCTTCCAAAATATAGCAGAGGGAGGAGCACTCTCAAACTCATTCTACGAGGCCACCATCACTCTGATACCAAAACCAGACAAAGATGTCACAAAGAAGGAAAACTACAGGCCAGTATCACTGATGAAAATAGATGCAAAAAGCCTCAACAAAATACTGGCAAACAGAATCCAACAGCACATTAAAAGGATCGTACACCATGATCAAATGAGGTTTATCTCAGGAAGGCAAGGATTCTTCAATATATGCAAATCAATCAATCTGATACACCATATTATCAAATTGAAGGAGAAAAACCATATGGTCATCTCAATAGATGCAGAGAAATCTTTCAACAAACTTCAACACCCATTTATGATAAAAAACCCTCCTGAAAGTAGGCATAGAAGGAACTTACGTCAACATAATAAAGGCCATATATGACAAATAAATAGCGAACATTGTCCTCAATGGTGAAAAACTGAAACCATTTCCACTAAGATCAGGAACAACACAAGGCTGCCCACTCTCACCACTATTATTCAACATAGTTTTGGAAGTTTTAGCCACAGCCATCAGAGAAGAAAAAGAAATAAAAGGAATCCAAATGGGAAAAGAAGAAGTAAAGCTGTCACTGTTTGCAGATGACACAATACTATACATAGAGAATCCTAAAGATGTTACCAGAAAACTACTAGAGCTAATCAATGAATTTGGTAAAGTAGCAGGATACAAAATTAATGCACAGGGATCTCTTGCATTCCTATACACTAACGATGAAAACTCTGAAAGTGAAATTAAGGAAACACTCCCATTTACCATTACAACAAAAAGAATAAAATACCTAAGAATAAACCTACCTAAGGAGACAAAAGACCTGTATGCAGAAAACTATAAGACACTGATGAAAGAAATTAAAGATGATACAAATAGATGGAGAGATATACCATGTTCTTGGATTGGAAGAATCAAAATTATGAAAATGGCTCTACTTCCCAAAGCAATCTACAGATTCAATGCAATCCGTATCAAACTACCACTGGCATTTTTCACAGAACTAGAACAAAAAATTTCACAATTTGTATGGAAACACAAAAGACCCCGAATAGCCAAAGCGATCTTGAGAAAGAAAAACAGAGCTGGAGGAATCAGGCTCCCTGACTTCAGACTATACTACAAAGCTACAGTGATCAAGACAGTATGGTACTGGCACAAAAACAGAAATATAGATCAGTGGAACAGGAGAGAAAGCCCAGAGATAAACCCACACACATATGGTCACCTTATCTTTGATAAAGGAGGCAAAAATATACAGTGGAGAAAAGACAGCCTCCTCAATAAGTAGTGATGAGAAAACTGGACAGCTACATGTAAAAGAAGGCAATCAGAACACTCCCTAACACCCTACACAAAAATAAACTCAAAAGGGATTAAAGACCTAAATATAAGGCCAGACACTATCAAACTCTTAGAGGAAAACATAGGCAGAACTCTCTATGACATACATCACAGCAAGATCCTTTTTGACCCACTTCCTAGAGAAATGGAAATAAAAATGAAAATAAACAAATGGGACCTAATGAAACTTAAAATCTTTTGCACAGCAAAGGAAACCATAAACAAGACGAAAAGACAACCCTCAGAATGGGAGAAAATATTTGCAAATGAAGTAACTGATTAACGGTTAATCTCCAAAATTTACCAGCAGCTCATGCAGCTCAATATCAAAAAACAAAAAATCCAATCCAAAAATGGGCAGAAGCCCTAAATAGACATTTCTCCAAAGAATATATACAGATTGCCAACAAACACATGAAAGAATGCTCAGCATCATTAATCATTAGAGAAATGCAAATCAAAAGTACAATGAGATATCATCTCACATCAGTCAGAATGGCCATCATCAAAAAATCTACAACAACAATGCTGGAGAGGGTGTGGAGAAAAGGGAACCCTCTTGCACTCTTGGTGGGAATGTAAATTGATACAGCCACTATGGAGAACAATATGGAGGTTCCTTAGAAAACTAAAAATAGAACTACCATATGACCCAGCAATCCCACTACTGGGCATATATCCTGAGAAAACCATAATTCCAAAAAAGTCATGTACCACAATGTTCATTGCAGCTCTATTTATAATAGCCAGGACATGGAAGCAGCCTAAGTGTCCGTCAACAGATGAATGGATAAAGACGATGAGGCATATATATACAATGGAATATTACTCAGCCATAAAAAGAAATGTAATTGGGTTATATGTAGTGAGGTGGATGGACCTAGAGACTATCATACAGAGTGAAGTAAGTCAGAAAGAGAAAACCATATACCGTATGCTAACACATATATATGGAATCTAAGGAAAAAAAAAAAAAGGTCATGAAGACCTAGCATCAAGACAGGAATAAAGACGCAGACCTACTAGAGAATGTACTTCAGGATAAGGTGAGGGGAAAGCGTAAGCTGGGACAAAGTGAGAGAGTGGCATGGACATATATACACTACCAAATGTAAAATTTCTAGTGAGAAGTATCCGCATAGCAGAGGGAGGTCAGCTCGGTGCTCTGTGACCACCTAGAGGGGTGGGATAGGGAGGGTGGGAGGGAGAGAGACACAAGAGGGAAGAGATATGGACATATATGTATGTGTATAACTGAGTTATTTTGTTATAAAGCAGAAACTAACACACCATTGTAAGACAATTATGCTCCAATAAAAATGTTAAAAAAATAGACCCAACACAGCCATAAATAAATTAATTAATTTAAAAAAATGATTAACTTTAGTTAAACATATGTAATCATGGAATATATATATTTTTAAATTTATGTGGAGTACAGTCTACTTTCTTGTACAGTTTTATGAGTTTTGACAAATGTATACAATTATATAACCATCATCACAATCAAGGCACAGAACAGTTTCATCATCAAAAAATAACCTCCATGTACAGCGCCCTCATGTCAACCCTGATCATGTGATTGTAACTGTACATCCAGTTGTATATTTGTGGCGACATTCAAAATGTTATGCAGATTTTTGTTTACTTTCCTGCATAGCTTGGTGGTATCCAGTCTCTTGTTGGTTCTAGGATAGGGGGTAAAAACTAAAGTGGCTTTGAGGTTCTAGGAAGGAAAAGTACAAACAAAAGAGAAAGCCCTGAGATAGAGTAGAATACAACCATTGTGTGTTTCACTCCACATTCCTTTTAGGAAAATATGAGCATGCTGTTTAAGGAGAGAACAGGAGTTCTCCAAACCAGTGTTCTAACAACTGAAATGATGATGATACTGATGCTGATGGTGATGATGATAATGATGGTGATGGTGATGATGTTTCAATAAAAAAGAGATGGCTCAGGCCCATTTTATGATGTGTCATCCAATTGTCATAATTCCTTCCTAGAAAAGTCAGTACTTAGTTAAATCAAGCATTTATTTTTCATTTTGTATATGACTAGGGAAATGGTTATAAAAGAGCCCTGGATCAGAAGCCCCAAAGGCTGAGGCTGGGACATTAACAGGTCTCAGGACCCAGAGCAAAACATCTAACTTCTTTGGCTTTTTCTTTTGATCTCTGCAAAAGGTGGACATTTGACTAGAATGACTTCTAAAAGCCCCTTAATTAGGAACAAGAACTGGATGGATAATGTTTTTGGGAAACAGCTTACAAGCAATCCTTTGGCTGTTTCCTTTGGCTCTTTCCTTCAATTATTACAGGTTCCCTTCCCCCCCCTGCCCCTAGGCCATCCTCATCCCTCTCTTAGCATGTCGCCCTTGCCTATTGCCTAGCCTCCTACTTATTCCTGATTCCAGTTTAATGTCCTGATGATTAGTCCTACCCTTGGGATCACTTTCCATCCTCACTCCTGGTGTTGGCAGCTCTTGCTGTCACTGTGACCTGTGGAATCCCTGTTACCATGACTAGCCTTTCCTTCTCTGCCATCTTCACTCATCTACCTCCCCATCTTGACTACAATCTGCTCCCCACTGATAAACTTTCCTCAACCTTTTACATGGAGGTCACTCCTTCTCCAAATTCTCTGTTCCTAGGGTGCATAGGAGAGAGAGGTCAACAGAATTGTTTTTCACAATTGTGGTGGAGGGGGACCAACAGTTGGAAATTTATAAAAGTTGTTAGAAAAAATTATCCAAAATTTAGAAATTCAGCAAAAATTAGGTGGCATGTCCTTCACTATCATACTGGGGCAGAGGTCACTCAAGGATTGACCAGGAAATTAACTTAGTTCATCTCATTGTTTATTATTGATCAAAATAATAAGATGAAGTTACTTGCTAAAGTTTTTTGGTCTGATATAGACACAAATAATTTCTGTTTGTTGGAACTGATGACCATAAAGTTTTACAGTCTGCTGGACATTTATTGGTTTTATATCTAACTAAACAATCTTATTCTAACATTACTCTGTTAAGTTGCCTATAAATATCTTAGCTTCTCAGATGTTCTTTGAACCAGTCATAACATCTTAGTGGTTCCCTCATTAATTAATAAGTTAAAATCTTTAACACTTGTTCATTTTATATTTGCCCAGAGTTTAATTTTGCCTTTCTGAAAATTAAACTCTATCAAAGTAAAGCCCTGGCAGATAGAAAGTGCTATGCACTCCATTTGTGGGAAAAATGGATGATAAAGCTGAGGAGAAAGGTTTCTAAAGATGGTCTTATGGTGAGTAATCTGTACCTGGTTCAGCAGGCAATGGAGAACCACTGAAGGTTTTTTAAAAAGGAAATTGGCTTGGTTGGAATGGTGTTTTCACTAGGTTTACCTGGCAGACATATGTAGTCTAATCGAATTGAGGAGAGAAGAAAGAGAAGCTAGTGAAGGTGTTGTGGCAGTCACCCCTGTTGGAAGAAATGAAGGCCTGGATTAGGGGGAAGAAGGGGGATTTCATGGTCAGGAGGACCTTGAGGACCAGGCAGATTCCCACCCCACCCCCCCGCCCCTCACTGAGCATCCTAAGGTTAAGCCATTTCACTGACTCTTCACCATTAGCCATGGTACCATGATTTTGATCTTTACCATTTCCAAAATTTTTCGGTTTTCAAATCAAATATTCAAACTCTACCAAGTTTTCAAATGAATCCTCCATGTTTCTCTCATGGCTCAATTTACTTACGTTGTTAAATATGTGCATTTCCATGATGCATATTTATTTTAATTAAAATTAGCTAACTTGTGTCAGTTAATTTCCACGACACATGTTTAGCTCAGGGTGGTTAGGATGAATAAAAGAAGCCAAAATGATCATCAAGACATGGTCGCAGGAAATAAAATAAGAAGGTAAAGGAAAGGTCTGTGCCCCCAGTGCAGAGCCAGTGAGACGGCAAGTCAGAAGTGCTTAAGAGTTCAATATCAAGATACATAGCACCTCCATTCTTATGAGAAATATTTCCAAGGATTCAGTATTGTCAGGTCCTGGGTATCTATGACTCACGTATGCTTGTAAGAGCACCCTAACTTTACTGGGAAAAGCAGATAAAAAATAAATATATTCTGCTCAGGTCTATTGGCTTTTCTTATCTCAAAAATGGAAATAACTTTGCTGGACCTCCTCATTCTCTTCCTAAGAAATATCAGGTTGCTGGCTCTCCAGGTATTGCATCCCAGACCTCTTCCTCTCATCCCGCTGGACACAGCCTGGTTTCCTTCTTCGGTATAATAATGTCATTTTAAGGACAATCACATCATCTGAATGTGCTGTTATTTTGGTTCTGCCTTTAAACCACATAAGCGAGCCAAATGCTGATAAAGCAACACATCTGAACTTCCCACATTTGTTCAGAACCGAGGGGCATTTAATGTTTATGTATTGAGAATATGAGAATGAGAACAGCAGGACACTTAAGCCAGAGACCACTGTTTCTTATTTAATATCTTTAGACATGAAAATATTTGCATCTGGATTTAAATGGAATCACCCTGAGAACACTTAATTTCAACAGTTTGAGAAAAGTGCTCTTTCATCAGGACTGTTTCTAATAGTTTTAGACATACCGGTGACAATGACTGATGTCCATGTCTCTCTCCTGGCAGCCTGACTGCAGGACCAGGTCGCATTCACTGTCAGGGAGCAACCTGCAATATCTCTTTCAGAGCTTCTGAATGCAGCAGGGAACCAGTTTGCTCAACCACCGTCGTTATTAACAAAACAATAAGGATTTAAAAAATCCCCTGGGAATTCTGGCAGCATATCAAACATGAGGCAATTAGGACTGTGCCTTTGGAGAGGTGACCTGGCTATTTTCATGATAACCCCAAACATCTTATGAGTTACATTTCTCACTACTCCCTCGGCCCTGTGTATCAGTCGTATCAAATCTATCCGTGTTATCCGAGCGCTCTGTTTTCTTTCCTCCTGCAATTATTACCCTAATGGCCATAGTGGGGATGCAGCAGGTTTTAGAGAATTATTTCATGGGTTGGCATGGCAGAGAGCACTCCCCACATGACCTAAACAAAAATAGGCAGAACACACAGTATTAGCATATATGCAAATATATACAACTAGGAAAAATGGGCATTTATATAAACTTACAGGGCACCTGCTGCAGTCACAGCCCAGTTCTGCTGCCAGGAGGGAGAGAGAATCAGATATACTGTCTCTGCATGAGCTTGAAGAAGGGGTGGGTTCCTCATCAAATGTTCAACTCCACTTGATTTGTTATAGATTCTGAGCTGGGTGTTAATAAGGAAATAAAGCTTTGGCTCCTTCTTCCTTAATTTGTAAACTTTATTACTGATAGTTTTTAATCTTTCCATCTTCTCATTTACACTCATGTTCTAACGTTCAAATCACTCTGCTCTGCCCAAGAACCCACCCCAGACATGGTTAAGAGATGATGACAAACTAGACCCACAGCATGTCTTGGGCAGGAACTGAACTTCCCTCAATGCCTCTTCTCTCCCCAAGATGAGGTTGCTCATTAACTCAGATGACAAATCCTGGAAAATCTGGATGGAGCATGTTGTACCACTTCACTGTGCCATTTGCTATTTCTGTTCTTTGGGTAGACCAGAAGGACTTGGCAGATCAATGGATAATATATCTTGTTCCCTACTAGTCAACATCTGTGCATTTTCAGGAATGTCCCTCACCCGCACCTCAACACACACATATGTATATCCCTCCACTTGGGCAGTTTCTAAGACTTTGGGAAAATCCAAAGGAGTTCCTTATAACACAAAGTGCCTTGGGTTGCATGGGACTGTGGGAGGGTACAGAGCCAGGGTTCTGGCTCAGGGAATAGCTCCACCCTCCCTCCTTCTCCTCCTCCCCACAGACACCCACACCGACCCAAGCAGCCTTTGCTGTCTGGTGCCTGCCTCAACCCAACAGGGGAAGGAGACTTGGTCAGGGTCAAGGTGACAAGCATGTAACTCTCAGCAATCATGAAAACAGCTGGGTTTTGTGTTGATCTCTCTAAAATTAGGTTTTGAACCTTCATATGTGCCTTACCAACAGACAGAACTGTAATTCTGCCTGAAAGTGTTAATTAAATGACTCCTGAATGATCTGATTTCATGAGACATAATAGCGTCTGTTGGAGCAACAGTTCCATTGTTCGAAACACGAGAACTATAAATAGGAGCGAACTGACAGCCCTTTTAGTGTGGTTATTTATGCGACGATGAACATGGACTTGTGGGAACTGAGCTCATCAACAACAGAATCTCAACAAGGGAAGGATGCATTTGCCTATAGCATTAATCTGTATCTACAGGCTGGCAGGAGAAAATCAATGTGGCTTCTGGGGAGAGAAGGCACCTCACCAGGAGATTAATAACATGAAAGAATTAGGACATTTATAGTGAAAATTAACCCATATCCTTAAAAAAAAACTTAATTTTGAGATAGTTTCAGAAATGCAGAGGAATAGCAAAAATAGTACGAGGTTCTTGTATCCCCTTCACCTAGTGTCTCCTAAATTAACATCTAATTAAACCCCAGTACAAAGATCACAACTAAGAAATTCACATTTGTACAATACTGTTAACTAAACTGAAGATGTTATTCAGATTTCACCAGTTTTTCCACAAAGGTTCTTTTTCTGTTCCACATCCAGTCCAGGATGTCACCTCGCATTTATTTGTTATGTCTCCTTGGTCTCTTCCAATCTGTGAAAATTCTTCTGTCTTTTCTTGTCTTCCAAGCCTTGACAATTTTGAAGAGTGCTGGTCAGGTACTCAGCAGAATATCCTTCAGACTGGGTCTGTCTGATGTCTTCTCATGATTAGATTGAGCTTGTGCATTTGGGGATGAATACCACCGAGGTGATGGATCCTCCTTAGTGCATCAGGTCAGGGGGTCCGTGATGTCTATCTGTCTTACTACTGGTGATACTAACCCTGACCCTACGCTAGGGGGATGTCAGCCAAGATTCTCCACAGTGAACTTAGTGTTTCCCTTTGTAATGAATAAATATGTAGTTTGAGAGAGATCATTTGAGACTGTGAAAATGACGTGTTTCTTCTTAAAACTTTGCTCACTCTTTTTAGCATCCATTGGTGGATCTTGACTGAATTTTTTACTGTGTGGCTCCAATGGTGATTTTCTATTTTCTTCATTCTTTCTGCATTTACTAATTGAAATTTCTCTAGAAGAAAGTTATTTCTCCTCCCTCACTTATTTATTTATGCAGTTATTTTTTTTTCCTCGGTATGAACTGAAGGGTCATTTATTTTATTCTTTGGGTTGTGTTTCATTACTCTATTTTGTTGCTCAGATTGTTTCATCTTTAGCACTGGGAGATCTTCAGCTCTTCCTCCCCCCGTTGTATGCTTCCATCCTTTTTGTTTGAGCATGTTCTTACTTTCTGGCACTGTAGCCATGGAATCAACTTCTTCTCCACAAGCCCCAATTTCTATTATTGCAAACTAGAACTTAAGAACCATGATCCGGGCACTAGATGTGCTCATTGCTACTGTGGTGTCATTGCTTCTAAGTCTTTCTGCCGACAGAACCAGGAAATACATATATTACACTAACCCATATACACATCTATATTTCTGCACACACTTATCTATGCATATCATTTATAAAAACATAAGTTCATACTGATACTTCTGAGTCCAGCCCAACACCACACAGTTCAGGCTAGCCACCCCCTCCTTATTTGTAATTACTTTGACTGTGAGAAACCTGACTCTCATTATCTGCAAAACATTTCTTAGTTGTTCAGTCCTAGTACACACATAAAGTGGTTTAAAACTGCTAACCCATACCCCAGAGGAAAAACAAATTTATCAAATAAAGTACCGTGTCATGTACAGTTCTTTCTGTCTTTAGCGTGTCGGTATCCAGTCTAAACAGGTTTCCCAAAGACACATAAGTCACCTCTTTTCTTCCCCACTCTTAGAGAGCTTACGTGATTTTCTTGTAACACATTTAGATTCATTTCTCACAGTCTGCTTTCCCTCTTGAGTCTTCCCTCCACCCAACATGCTTGTTGAGTTTTAGAATGTAATTTACAGTCAGCAAATTCACTCTCTGTGTTTTAAGAATTTTGGACAAATGAAAAGTCATTTATTGACTGCCACAGTTCCTTAGAGACCAAGTCCATCCCCCATCTCCCAAATTCCCTCATAATTTCCATTTGCAGTCAACCCTTACCATCATCACCCAACCCCTGGCAACCACTGCTCTGCTTTCCATCTTTATAGCTCAGCCTTATCCAGAATGTCATATAATAGAATCATACAATATGTAGCCTTTGGGGTTGGACTTGTTTCACACAGCAACTTAAGATTCATCTGTGTTGTTGTTTAAATCAAAAGTTCATTCCTATTTTTTCCTGAGTAATATTCCACTGTATGGGTGCACCATAGTCTATTCATTGCCTCTTGGAGGTCACATGGGCTATTTCCAGCTTTGGGAAATGATGAATAAGTCTTCTATAGAAATTCACAATCAGGTCTTTATGTGAACATAAATTTTCCTTTTCTTGAGTAAATCGTTAGGAAGGGGATTGCTGAGTGATATAGTAGGTGTATATTTAACAGCATAAGAAAATGGTCAACTATTCACCAAAGCAGTTTATCATTTTGCATTCTCACCAGCAAACTAGCAATGCACAGGAGTAGTAGTTGCTCTGCATTCTTGCTGGTATAAGATATTGTCAAGTTTTTCAGTTTTAGCCATTCTAATAGGTGGGTAGTGGTATTACAGTGTGGTGTTATTTACATTTCCCTAATGACTGATAATGTTATCCATTTTTAAAATGCTTATATGCCATCATTGGTGACATACATGTTTGGATCATTTGCTTATTTTTTTAAAAATTGAGTTGCTTGTTTTCTTAATTTTTGAGTTTTGAAAGTTCTTTCTTCTGGACAAAAGTCCTTTGTCAGAAATATGATTTTCAAATATTTTCTCTCCATTTGTGACTTGTCTTTTCAATTTCTTAAGTATGTCCTTTCAGAGCAAAAGTTTTTAAATTTGATAAAGCCCAATTTATCATTTTTCCCTTTATGTATTGTGGTTTGGTGTTATAATTAAAAATGCTAAAAAAAAATGCTGCCTGCCAAAGGTCATGAAGATTTGCTGTTATGTTTTCTTTTGGAAATTTAATAGTTTAAATAAGTCTATTATCCATTTTGAGTTTTTTTCTTATATAAAGTATGAGGTAGAGTTCAACACTTTTCCTTTTTCTTTGCATGTGTCTGTCGCGTAATTCCAGCACCATTTGTTGAAAAAACTATCCTTGCTACATTGAATGCTTTTGCACCTTTGTTCAAAATCAATTGGCTGCTTGATTATCTGGGCTATTTATGGACTCTCAATTCTGTTCCATTGATCTATGTGTCTTGCTTCTTGTCAATATTACACTGTCTTAGTTACTGTAGATTTACAGAAACTCTTGAAATTGGGTGGTATGAGTTCTCCAACTTTGTTCTTCTTTTCCAAAATTGTTTTGACTAGTCTATTTCCTTTGTTTTTCTGTATATATTTTCCAATCAGCTTTTTAATAGCTACCAAAAAAAGGCCTTCTTGGATTTTGATTAGGGTTATACTGAATTTATAGATCAAATTAAGAAGAATTGATACCATAACAATATTAAGTCTTCTAACTTTTTTTAAAAAAATAAATTTATTCATTTTATTTATTTATTTTTGGCTGCATTGGGTCTTCGTTGCTGTGCACGGGCTTTCTCTAGTTGTGGCGAGTGGTGGCTACTCTTCGTTGCAGTGCGGGGGCTTCCCATTGTGGTGGCTTCTTTTGCTGTGGAGCATGGACTCTAACACACAGTCTCAGTAGTTGTGGTGCATGGGCTCAGTTGCTCCATGGCATGTGGGATATTCCCAGACCAGGGCTCGAACTCGTGTCCCCTGTATTGGCATGCGGATTCTTAACCACTGCGCCACCACGGAAGTCTAAGTCTTCTAATTCTTGATCACAGTATATCTCTCCATTTATTTAGATCATCTTTGCTTTTTTTTTTTAATCAGGGTTTTGTACTTTTCAGTATACAGATTCTGTGCATACATTTTTTAGATTTCTAATTTAAAATTTTTTTGGAATTCCAATGTTCACTTCTATTATATAAAAATTGACATTTGTATGTTGACTTTGTATCCTGTGACCTGGATCTACAAGCTGTTTTTTAATGATAGATTCTTTGGGATTTTCTATATAGACAATAGTGTCTGTGAGCAGAGACAGTTGTATTTCTTCTTTTCCAATCTGTATGCTTTTTATTGCATGGACTAGGAATCCAGTACAATGTTGAATAGAAGTGGTAACAAAGGATATACTTGCCATGTTGATGATTGTAGAGGGAAAGCATTCAGTCTTTACTATTAAGTACAATGATACTTAATTCTTTAGATATCCTTTACTGGTTGATAATAAGTTCCTAGGTTGCTAAAAGTTTTTATCATGAATGAATCTTGACTTTTGTCCCATGTTTTTACTGCATATATTGAGAGGATCATATTTTTCTTTATCTTTTGAGTCCACTTGTGTGAATTGCATTGATTGATTTTTGAATATTAAACCAGCCTTGCAGTCTTTGGAATAAGCCCAATTTGGTCATGATGTTTTTAATGCATTGTTTAGTGGAAAAAAATACTAGTGAAATAGATTCAGTGTTGGTAAGAAAGATATTTATGTTCTGGTACAAACTAAAGACAGGAGCCCCAGTACTGCTGGGAATCAAACTTTTCCTCCCTAGGGCCACATATAGCAGGGTAGCTGGCAGCAGAGTGTTCTAGAAGAGAGGAAGGCAAGGTGCTGCACTGCACCCCTTTCCTGCCTGAAACTATGCCCATCTCACCTGACCTCATTCACCTACTGTAGGAGACAATTCTAAAGCTGTCTCCCCACGATGTCATCCACTGGTTATTTAATCAAATAGTTATCTGGGTAGGGATACGAAGGGGCTTTGCAGATGGAATTAAGGAGGCTTAACCAGCTAACTTTAAAATATGGTGATTATATCATGGATTATCCAGGTGGGCCCAAAGTAATCATGTGAGCCCTTAAATGCAAAGAGCAAGTCAGAGAGATGCAGCAGAAGGGGAAGTTGGAGAGATTCAAAGCATGAGAAGCCTTGCTCTGCCATTGCTGGTTTTGAAGATGAAGGAAGAGAGCCAGATGCCAAGTAAAGTGGCGGCCTCTAGGGGCTGGGAGAGGTGCCCGGCAAACAGCCAGAAAGGAAACAGGGACCTCAGTCCTGCAACTGATGAAACTTAATTCTGCCAATAACCCGCATGAGTTTGGAAGCAGACTCATACCCCAAACCTCTAGAAAGGAACACAGTCCTGCTGATACCTTGGTTTCATCCTATGAGACCTGGAGCAGAAAACTAGCTAAACCAAGCTGCGCCTAGACTTCTGACCTACAGAACTGAAAGGCAATCAGGGGGTACTGTTTTAAGCTGCTAACTTCATGGCACTTTGGAGAAGTAATGCTTTCATTCACCAAACATGCACTGAAGGCCATCTGTGTCAGGACTGCTAGCGCTGAAGACGGGGATGAGAAACACAACCTCTCTCTTCAGGGAGCTCACCAACTCTGGGTAAAATGTAGCTCTAAAGAAAAAGTCAAAGTATTTTGCATATACACGGTAAAGGAAAATTTTCACCAGGTTACAAAGAACAGAAAGCAATTCTGGCTAACCTGAAGCCACAAGAACAACCGAGAGAGAGGGGGCGGTGCGGGGTGGGGGGTGGGTTGAATACTTGCTTTTAATTTTGGGAAGGAAGACACTGGAAGTTCTAGAAAATTAGGGAAACTTTATAGGTATCAGATTTGGGAAAAGAAGAACTGGCACAATCCTAGGACCTTTAATAATAGAAGTTTGTGGACTCTGCTCTTACTGTGACTCTGCCGCCACAATTCTTGATCTTCATCTCTCTTTCCCAAGTTTCAAATTATAAGGAGAAAAAAACTGCTGCATTGCATATAGGGTCAGAATGTCCCAGATCAAAATGTCACAGACTCACTGCCTTAAAAGACAAAAGTGGGAAGAAACCTAAACAAAAATGACAGGTGGATCCAGGGGTATTTGTGACCAAATAGAATGAGAGGTTTTCATTTTCTCCTATGCCTTAATCATCTTGATGTCGTGAAATGTTAGGGTTGTGTGCACTGATTATATTTTGACAAAACTGTTAGAAGCCTTAATGAGTCTCATAAAAGTTGTCCACTGTACCCATCTATGCCTCACAAGGTCTGCCCTGGCTTCACAGCACAGCTGACTACTGACCTTATCCCATATTTTTTTTTTAATTAGAATTGATAACAATTGCAACCCTTTCCCCATCCCTCTGTCTCCTCTCTCTCTCCCTTCTGTCCTCCTTGCACATGTAATTTAGGCAGAATTTTGATATTTATGTATCCAAACCTACCACTGTCAGTATCATTTTGCTTAGTGTTCTTTATCTTTTCTGAGGGGTTGCATCAGGCAAAGACGTCCTCATTCTCCAAACAAGGAAGCCCCAGCCAGACAGTTGTCAAGGCAACAGAAAATGCACACTGTGAACCACCAAGAAAAGGCCGTCTGTATAATGTTGCAGCGCAAACTTAATTTGGGGGCTTGGCAAAAAGATCTCTTTTATGGCTAATTATAAAATGTACCCAACGTTATTAGACTGGGTGATAGATGATTGCCTGCTAAATGTGATGTGAAAAATTAAGGCAGTTTTCAAAGTGAAGGGACCTAAATTAAATGTGCTTCAAGGATCAATAGCTTATTTTTGTCATTCTGCATAACCCGAACAGAACAGCTGAGTGTGCGTGTGTGTAGGAGCTACCAAACTCATATTTATTTGGGTCACGTCGTAATTTTCCTTCAAAATGTATTCAAAAGAAGGTAGGAGGTGTCCCACCCATATTTAGATAGTTGGGGGGAGAGGGAAACTTTAAATTCAATCCCTGTTTGTCAGCATTATGAGTTTTCAATAAAATTACTCCCAGCAGGTGAGATTACAAAATCAGAATTTGCATGCTCATTTCAGATGGTTAACTGATTATCTCCACCCGATTTTTTTTGCCTGATATTATTTTCTTCTACATACTTTGTTTGCCAACAAACTCCAAATAAATGCTAACAGGTTAATTTGATAATAGATGTGGTGATTCGGGACTGAAGGGGTCAGGGTGAAAACATTGATCTAATAATCCACCATTTTAATAAATATGTTCCTTTGAAAACAGAATGTTTAAATCTGATTCGATATGAACAGCTGATCCAAAGCCTTCTGGTCAGTCTGAGAGTGAGTGGGAATTCAGTGTATATAGCTGGGGAATCATCTGACAAAAGGTCATTTTTTCTTTCTTGGGGGAGCCCCACTCTTTGTAAACAAGGTCAATTTGCGTTTAGGGTGACTTGATTAGGTATCACTTCTCAGGCACTCACCCTGGGGAAAGGAAAATGGAACTTTCAGCCTTTAAAAGAGGAAATTAGATTTACCTGAGGGAGAGATCAAATCTTCCGGTCCTGTCAACTCAAGTGACTGACCATGAAATTAAATCGTGTTTGTCGTCCTCGCTCAGATACAGAAGACTATTGAGGCTGATCATGTAGAAAAGGGAAATGTCATGGAAACCAATTATGCTTTAGCCTTTAATGTACATCGTATTTACACATACATATTAAAACAGCGTGTCTCCCCTTTAGCCCAAAGTGCTCCTGGAACTGCATTTTATACACTGGGTATACCTCTCCAGTCAAAGGGATGGGAAAAGCAATTACCTGGTAAACAGACATGTCAACCAGGCTTGTGTGGACAACTTAGAGCAATAAACCAGGTTTTCTGTTTCCTCCATAGCCTTTTGGGCTCTTATCATTTCTCCTGATGGCATTGCCTGTGTTTAAACTGGTCCTGAATGGAGGTGTTTGGGATATTAACACTAGAGCTTCCTGAAGGACTCAGTGTAATGAACTCTTGACTTAAGTGTTTTTGCTATTTCATTTCTATCCCTGCTGTGGAGGTAGCGGGAAGCTGTGAAAGGGAAGAACTGCCCCAAATAAGAAACTGAATTGAAGTGAAATGGCTGAAACGTTTCCCAATAATCAGCTTTCTGACATTGTATGTAAAACAGAGGAAGTGTATGTACACTTCCTAGAGAATAGATCGATAGCTTTTATCAGTTTCTTAAATGGGTCCTTAACCCCCAGAAGATTAATGATGAATAAAATCCAATAGTTTGTAAAACATGCAAATGAATGCCACCAAAATGCACGTTTTAAAGGAGGGTCTGTCTGCAGGGCAAAAAGCTGAAGCGGGCCTAGCGCAGTGAGCGAAGGAGGAGGGAAGAAGGGTCCAGGCAGACCTGCAACCCCCTGTCCCTGGGGCTGGGTGCCCAGTATAGCTCTCCCCAATTCCATCTGAGCAGCACCCTCTTCAATCTTCTCCCAGTGTCTACTTCAATATATTATCTTGAGAATCAAAGGAAATAACATGAATAGAGAGATTGTAAACTCTACACACGCTCTACAAATACTCAGTTATCATTTAAAAATTGAGCTTTGGCAACACACATAGGTTTAACTGTTCTGCCCATCACCCCTGGAAATATCTGACATTCAAAATGCCTGTTGATGCTACAGTTCACTTCTGCTAATAAGTTAGCACATGAAGTTAACATGCCTCAGACACTAAGATCTGCCATCAATACCCACCGACGCTTTCCTCCTAATTCAGGGCTGGGTAGGATGCCCCCGAGACGACAGTGATGGGTGATTGAATGACTCAGAGGTGACATACGAATATAATCACACAGTGCTGTAAAGAGATGCAGTCAGTTAGAAATAACATTCAATTTCCATGCAGCTTAAATGATGTTGAATTCACTGCAGTGTGAGGGCACGATTATGTCTCAGTATGGCTGAGATCAAGTCGAACGAGGAAGGAAATCCTCTGTGCAGAGAGCATAACATAAAGACCTGATAGGATTTATCAGATTTGCCTTGGAATGGTAAAAGTCACTATATTCTATACATTCAAAGAAATTTGCTGTCACCTTTGTGTGATTTGAGAAATTTGGGGCACGTCATTTGTAGCCTGGATTCCTATTTGAGCTAAAATGTAGTCAGATTCCAATAACTGGGTTTTGAGCCATAGAACTAACAGAATTGAAGGGTCACATAATGAAGAGATGTTGATGGATGTAGATTCCTGCATTTAGATTTCCAGGATGAGGAAGAAGAAAAACCCTCTTCTAAAGGTGTTGAAAATAGACAGGGATGACTTAACCTTAAACAAATCATCCATCAGAGATTACTAAACACATTTTTAGAGGCAACTTTTAAAAGCATGCTGGGAAGGAAAAGTGAAAGGATTTCTTTCTTGAATAAGTTATTGAAGAAATGGATTTCATTAGTGATGTCAAAGAAGCTGATGAAATTAAAATGTTAGAATGATTGAAGGTAAAACTACCACTTTTGTGTTGTGAAGGTGAAATGAGGACTGTTCCAATGACAAGGAAATAGACAAGGAAAGCCAAATAAAAAACCAACGTTGGGTTGTGCAAAGGACTGGATGTCTGTGTCCCTACAGAATTCATATGTTGAAATCTGAATCCCAATGTGATGGTGTTAGGAGGCGGGGACTTTAGGAAGGAACGTTAGGTCATGAGGGTGGAGCCCTCATGAACGGGATCAATGCCCTTATAAAGGGACTGCCACACCTCTTTCCAGAATGTGAGGACACAGTGAAAAGTTGGCAGCCTGCAACTAGACCCTGACTGTGCCGGCACCCTGGTCTGGGACATCCAGCCTCCAGAACTGTGAGGAATAAATGTCTGCTGTTGATAAGACTTCAGGGTGTGGTACTTTGTCAGCTCGCACTGACTGAGACAAGTTTGGGGTCAGAAGTCTCAGATTCTCTGATTCCCAGCCCTGGCATTCAATAGCTGTGGGACAAGGCTTCTACAGGGCTGCTCCTGGACTCCTCAACAAAATCAGAATGAGTACAATGGCCCCTGCCAAACTTACAAGGTTGGGGAAAAAACGTAATATGAGATCATTGCACAAAAGCATTTTATATGCGTTAGAATACGGGGGTAAGCTGGGGCGAAGTGAGAGTAGCATCGACATATACACACTACTGAATGTAAAATAGATAGCTTGTGGGAAGCAGCCACATAGCACAGGGAGATCAGCTCGGTGCTTTGCGATGACTTAGAGGAGTGGGATAGGGAGGGTGGGAGGGAGGCTCAAGAGAGAGGGGATATGGGGACATATGTACGCATATGGCTGATTCACTTTGGGGTACAACAGAAACTAACACAGCATTGTGAAGTAATTATACTCCAATAAAAATCTATTTTTTAAAAAAAATGCATTTTATAAACTAAACATTATATAAATAATCCATTTGAGTATTACCTTGCAATTTAAAAAATGTCTACACGAAAATTTTCACTGCTTATCACTTCTACCTCCTGCCCTTATTGAAAAATATTTTCATGAGCTGTTTGGTTCAGAGTTTAAAAGATAGAGGCAAGGAGAATAATTATTCAACTATAATTGATGTCAAGAAAAGTCAGAAAAGCTCTTAATTTATTGGAGTTTAAATGCCCTTGGTTATGAAACCTAAGTGATACAATGCTTATGAATGTATTGTAAATTCTAATGCGCAGTGCAAATGTATTTATCTATCTATATTTTTTATTATTTTTTAACATCTTTATTGGAGTATAATTGGTTACAATTGTGTGTTAGTTTATGCTTTATAACAAAGTGAATCAGCTATACATATACCTATATCCCCATATCTCCTCCCTCTGGCATCTCCCTCCCTTCCACCCTCCCTATCCCACCTCTCTAGGTGGTTACAAAGCACCAAGCTGATTTCCCTGCACTAAGCGGCTACTTCCTACTAGCTATTGGTTTTACATTTGGTAGTGTATATATGTCCAAGCCACTCTCTCACTTTGTCTCAGCTTACCCTTCCCCCTCCACTTACCCTGAAGTCCATTCTCTAGTAGGTCTGCGTCTTTATTCCCGTCCTGCCCCTAGGTTCTTCATGACCTTTTTTTTTTTTTTTAGATTCCATAGATATGTGTTAGCATACAGTATTTGTCTTTCTCTCTCTGACTTACTTCATTCTGTAGGAAAGACTCTAGGTCCATCCATCTCACTACTAATAACTCAATTTTGTTTCTTTTCATGGCTGAATAATATTCCATTGTATATATGTGCCACATCTTCTTTATCCATTCGTCTGTAGATGGACACTTAAGTTGTTTCCATGTCCTGGCTATTGTAAATAGACCTGCAATGAACATTGTGGTACATGATTCTTTTTGAATTATGATTTTCTCAGGGTATATGCCCAGTACTGGGACCCATCTCTGGGGTCCACGCTGGTAGCCACGGCTCGCGCCCATCTCTGGAGCTCCTTTAAGCGGCGCTCTTAATCCCCTCTCCTCGTGCACCCCGAAACAATGGTCTCTTGCCTATTTGGCAGCTCCAGACTTTTCCCTGGACTCCCTCCCGGCTAGCTGTGGTGCACTAACCCCCCACAGGCTGTGTTCACACAGCCAACCCCAGTTCTCTCCCTGCGCTCCCACTGAAGCCCGAGCCTCAGCTCCCAGCCCCATCTGCCCCGGCGGGTGAGCAGACAAGCCTCTCGGGCTGGTGAGTGCCGGTGGGCACCGATCCTCTGTGTGGGAATCTCCCCGCTTTGCCCTCCGCACCGCTGTTGCTCTCCTCCATGGCTCCGAAGCTTCCCGCCTCCACCACCTGCTGTCTCCGCCCGCGAAGGGGCTTCTAGTGTGTGGAAACCTTTCCTCCTTCACAGTTCCCTCCTACTGGTGCAGGTCCTATCCCTATTCTTTTGTCTCTGTTTTTTCTTTTTTCTTTTGCCCTACCCAGGTATGTCAGGAGTTTCTTGCCTTTTGGGAGGTTTGAGTTCTTCTGCCAGCATTCAGTAGGTGTTCTGTAGGAGTCGTTCCATGTGTAGATGTATTTCTGGTGTATCTGTGGGGAGGAAGGTGATCTCCACATCTTACTTTTCCGCCATCTTTAAGTTGCTCTCAATATATATTTTAATTCCTCTCTTACTTGCTAGATCTTGTTTTTGTAATCTTTTTACCCCTGATATATTTTGGCTGTAGTAAGTTTAACGAGTTAAAATTCATTATTCCTGGATTCAGACACCTCTCTTATTCCTGGATTCAGACACCTCCCTGGGAATTCTGATAATTCTACATCTATAGATGTAGCTATATCAGAATATATTTATTTCCTGCTGATTCCAAAGCAGCTCAGTTAGTTTACGCCTACCCTACCCATTTATCTTATGAGTTTGCATCTCACCATCCTGTCACCTTCTGCATGAACTTGGCTTTGGAAACACCAAGGCCCATCTAAACCAAAAACAATATACAATTTTACATCCTTTAAAGTAATGCCTTGTGATTTAAAATAAACTTCAATATTCTTGCTGGGAAAGCTCATTTCAAAGCTCCTGGAAGAGTGATGAGGATGCAACTCCTTAATGATTGTAACTCTTAATATTTAGAGTTTTCTGTTGTTAAAAAGTGCTTCCTCATATATAAAAGGCCTTATTTGAACTTCATTTATACAAAGAAGAAAGTAATACCTATAACGAGGTATTTTTACACATATCATATCATCCCTTATATAAGGGAGAAAACCACCAATGTTTGAAAGATGTCAAGTCCAGTATTGATTGGCTAGTAAGCAGGACAGCTAGGACTGCACCCATTTCTGTCAAATCCTAATCTCTTGCTTTAAAGATTTTCTCTTGTCTTTGGTTTTCTGCAGTTGAATATGATATGCTTAGATACATTCGCTTGTTTTTTCATTTTTTATTGAGGTAGAATTGATATGCAGCATTATATTAGTTTCAGGTTACAACATAATGGTTCAATATTTGTATATATGGCAAAAGGATCATCACAGTAAGTCTGGTTGACATCCATCACCACACACAGTTACAAACTTATTTCTTTCCTGTGATGAGAACTTTAAAAATTTACTCTCTTCGAGACTTTCCAACATGCCGCATGGTGTTATTAACTGTAGTCACAAAAATATATGGAATGCTCCATGAATTGGTGAATTGTCCTTGCACAGTGGCCTTGTTTATCTCTGTATCATTTCCATGTTAGTATACATGAAGTCAAAGCAAGTGGTGTTTGTTACTTATTCTACTTTGTGTTCTCTGAGCTTCCTGAATCTGTGGTTTTGTACCTTTCATTACTGTGGGAAAGTTCTTGGCCATTGGTACCTCACCTGTTTCTTCTGTTCTGCTGTCTCTCTCTTCTCCTTCCAGTATTCTAATTACCTATATTATACCTTTTGAAATTGTCTCACAGTCCTTGAATGCTCTGTTTGGTTCGTTTTTGTCCCTCCTAGTCTTTGCATTTCAGTTTGGAAAGATTATATTGACTTATCTTCAGCTTGGTGATTCTTTCCTGGATAGTGCCAAGTCTACTAATAAACTCATCAAAGACATTCTTTATTTTTGTCATTTTTTTCGAGTAATTGCCAATTTTAATTTTCCCCATTATGTGTAAGAGTTGTGTGTAAAAATACTGGCAAAACACAGACACTTCTCAATTTCCCTCAGCTTGTAAACATGGGCATATGTCTTTTAACATCATTTTCTTTTATTTGAAGGATAGTTTTTTACAATGTTGTAATAGTTGCAGATTTACAGCAAAGTGATTCGGTTATATATATATCCTTTGTCAAATTCTTTTCCATTATATGTTATTACAGGATATTAAATATAGTTCCCTGTGCTATACAGTAGGTTCTTGTTGTTTATATCTTTTATATATAGTAGTGTGTATCCGTTAAACCCAAGTTCCTAATTTATCACACCTCCACCACCACCATTTCCTCTTTGGTAACTGTAAGTTTGTTTTCTATCTAGCATTTCCTTTTAATCCTTTCTTAGTATTTCTGTCTCTCTCTTACATTACTCATCTCTTCTTTCATGTTGTGTGCTTTTTTCATTAGAGCCCCTAACATATTAAACATGGGTATTTTAAATTACCTGTTTTAATAATTCCAACATGTGTATCACATCTGACTCTAGTTCTGATGCTTGTTTTTCCTCTTCAGACTGTGATTTTTTTTCTTGACTTTTGGCATGCCTTGTAATTTTTTGTTGAATGCCAAACATGTTGTATTAGGTAACAAGTATTAAGGTAAACAGACCTTTGGTATGAAAAGGTGTGGTCATCTTGCTAGGAATTTGACTGTGTTTACTTAGTGTTTGCTGTAGGTGTAGGTACTCGACCTCTCAGATTCCTCTCGTTCTTGTTTTTGTCTCCCCTCTTGACTTTGGGCTTCCTTGAATCTGTGTCAGTTTTTTCAGTGCTGTTTTGCTGTTATTATACTGGAGCCTATTGATATGGTAGAAGATGTAGGGGAGGAGAAGCCTTCTAAAATCTCGTGAATAAATCTCAGTCTTTTAATGGGTCTATGTCTGGGAACTGTGACCTTTACAAATATTCCTCCATTGGTATTTCCCCCTGGCCCTACTCACTATCCTGGCTGCAGCATTCCCAATATTTTCCCTTGAAGCCATGTTCCTTGTTGACCATGTTTTTGTATCCCTTATCTATCCAAGGAGACAGGAAGTTTAGAGGGTGCTGTAGTGGGAGGAATACCCTTCCCCTAGTTGAGGCATGGCTCTAGCAAGGCCTTTTCCCATGGAGCATAGGCTTTTGTTGTGGACACATTTCAGAATGTGTCCCTCTGCCAGAGCCATAAGGAGATCTTTCACATCTTCATCTCGAGAGCCTGTGAGCTTCCTGGAGGTAAAGTCCATGAAACTGTGGGTCCCTCCTCAGACAGTGGCCCTCAGGAATTTCTTACTCTCATGGTAGTCCACACTCAACCCTGAGCAATTCATCAGTTACCATTGTGTGTTCCTACCAGTTTACGATTCCCGTGGTTTCTGTTTCCAGGAAACATATCTAGGTTATGTATCTCCAGATTTTGAGGTGGCAATTTTCCCTGAAACTTCAATTGTCTCATGGTTCCAAGAAATGTCATTGATTTTCTGAGAAAAAGGTTCAGCCTTTTCTTTTTGTAAGGATAGAATGATTTCCAAGCTCTTTACATGTCAGAGTTAAAACCAGAAGTCCAAAGTCTTTCCTTTCACTTGAGAGCTTTCACCAGGTTCTAAGAAAGAAAAAGAAAAGTATATAAATAATCCAGCATGTACATGTGGCTAGTTAGTGGAGCCATTTGTGTCTCAGTAAAGAGGAAAGAAATGCCAGTGTATTAACTTCTCTATCTGCCCATCCTCTATGGCAGAAGGAGCCCAGCAGAAAATAGGAATAGATTTGGAGCATAAAAACTTAGGCATACCACACTGGAATAGGACAACAATCCACCCAGTCCAGAACCCTGTCTGACTGTGGCTATCAAGGGTATTTTGTGGGGGAACAAGACCCTGAGAGATTAAGGCACCCCCCAGACACTTCCTGTCTCCTGGTCAGTTATAGATGTATTGTCTGTACAATCATGGGAACCTGTAAAATCACAAAATCATAGCATGTTGGCACTGGAAGGTAGATAGAAACTGGTACTTTTTGTTGATATTTAAATGCTGTTGACTTTTATAAAGGTGTAAATGTCCAAAGAAAGAAAGAAAGAAAGAGCAGTAGTGAGAATGGGAAAAAGGAACCAGGTAACATCCATTTATTTCCTTTCTATCTTGTCATTGAGGCATTTGTGAACATATCATAAATGAAGGCATCTCATAAATCTGCTGTCACCTCTGTCACCCTCCATTCCACCTGAGACTTTTAGGGCAAGAAATGAGGAAGACACTGATGCTCCTCTTGTTCATTGGTTCAGATGATGAGGAAGGCTGTAATGAGACAGACAGAAAGAGGGATGAGGCAGAGGGAGAGTAATAAACCCATGTGTGAAAGAAAATATTTATGCAAGACTTCAGATTCATCAACATGAGTCATCTGAGGATACCTTTGAAAATAGCATTTTTTTTTTGTTTCTTTGGAATGTTACATAACTTTTTTCTTGTGCTTGGTTACCTTGAAGTCTTAGCTGTCAGAGTAGAAAGGACCCAAAAGTCGATCTAGTTTAAGTCTCCTCAGGCTGTGCTTCAATCCCCTGAATCCCCAGGAACCAGCTGACCTCTGCTGAGATAACTGGTGCTAGGGCCTCATTAATCCCCGACCAACTTACCTTATGTTCCACAGCTTTGGTTGTTAGAAAGCTCTTTCTCTCATTAAACTCAATATTATGTCCTTATAAATCCATGAATTTGTCTTAATTATTGCACAAAATAGATACATTTGACAGTTGAGCTATTCGCTTGCATATAAACTTTGTACGTATTGGACATCGTTTTCTTCAGAAGAAATCTTGGATGAAATTTGACCATCCTTTCTTTCATTTTCATGAATCTCAAAATAGATGAATCAAAATGCCTAGCCTCAGTCATTTAAGAAGTTCAGTAAACTGACCTATAAATAAAGCCCAGGGAAGGAAGCTGGGAACGTAGCACATAGAAATGTCTTTTTTTTTTTTTTTTTTTTGGCTGCATTGGGTCTTTGTTGCTGCGCACGGGCTTTCTCTAATTGTGGTGAGTGGGGGCTACTCTTTGTTGTGGCACGCAGGCTTCTCATTGTGGTGGCTTCTCTTGCGGAGCACGGGCTCTAGGCACTTGGGCTTCAGTAGTTGTGGCTCGCGGGCTTAGCTGCTCCATGGCATGTGGGATCTTCCTGGACCAGCAATCGATCGAACCTGTGTACCCTTAAATGGCAGGTGGATTCTTAACCACTGCACCACCAGGGGAGTGTCTTTATTCCTCCCCAAGGAGTAAATGAACACACGTCCCTTGGGGCCCACAGGGCAGGAATCTATCCCCAATTTATGGGGATTAGAGACCACTCTCTCATCTAGAGTGATAAATGGATATTAATCTGGCAAAAGTGGTGAATTGTATTACAGGAAGCATTTTCAATTCCAACTCTTAAGATGTGAAAATTGGCAGCACGAAAATTGGTAGCTGTGAGTACACCTAATGAGAGCACATTACACTTAATATGAGAAGGAGTGTCACATTAAATTGTGGTAGGTGGTATAGAAATTAGTTCTCTGAATGTCCTCCTTTTCAGAAGGACACGGACCTTGAATCAGAAAAACTAAGGAAAAGTAAAAGGCGTGGGGACATTACTGTACGAATGTGATTTCAACCAGGCTATTTGTTCTAACCTCAGCAAAGTCTGACCTCCATGGGAGACAGTAAGCTGATAGTGGAAGGAAGAACATGGAGAGAGGAAGGAGTGGAAAACTTGGATCCAGGAGAAAATGGCCCTGGGAAGCAAGGCAGAAGTTCTTAATCTCTCCCAATTGGAAATGACCATGAACAGGGACAGCAGCAGGGATGAGAAGGGAGCTCCAGCTGCAGGAGTCAGTTGTGGGAAGGGTCTGTAATCCAGGTGGGTTTCTTTTATGTATTTAGACCTTAGTACCTGAGCTCTATGTATGTGCAAAACAAACCAATTGAGTACCGAGTGATTAGACATCCACGCCCACGGGAAAAGAGAAAAAGACCAATTTACAACACAACCTCACTCATTAAAGAAATTCAGGACTTGTGGGAGGGAACTTACTCTGGGAGATTCCCAGAACCTTTAAGTTTATTGATTTTTAAAATGAAAATGTGAGTCACTTTGTTTAAAATATTGAATGATATGAATAATAATGTCTTAGTGATGACTCAAATTTATCTGTCATAAAGAACATCTAGAAAGACATGTTTGAAGAAAGTAATGATTAGATGACTAAAGTTAGTGATTACTTTCTGAGAAAAAAAATGGTCCATCACTTATAAAATCTTCTATCTTCATAGAAATTTATTTGACATGGCTCTATTTCATTTCCTTAAGCACACTATTGATTAAACAAAGCAACGTTAGTCTTTCTTTATTGACTCATTGGATTTAATAAATAGGCATCTAGAAACATTGGAAGCAGCACTGTAACAAAATCTAATTGAATTGAGGTTGAGCTGTTTTTAAAATGAGATTTAGTCATCTTAGAATTTTCAAAACCAACTTACCTTCTTCATAGGCAGACAAAAGGAAAGTTCTTGGTACTTTACTTTGAAGAAAAATTTCTTGATTTTAAATATGTTAGGAAAAGAGTTCTAGGCATAGTTTATCTCATCACATACATCCAACTCTTACTTGGTTTCTTTGTAAATATCATAGCTGGAGTTGTTGACTGATGATCACTTGATGTAAGTACTAATTATGATGACAGTTGTCCAAGTGAGTAATTTAATACCTAAATATATTCAGAGTCTCAAATAGGTTATGTACTCACCCTCTTAGTCAATCTTTAATGGTAATTCAAAAATTAATGTCAATTAATTTAGAAGTTCCTTGGGAGGGGTACAAAGGGTAGAAGCCATTCACTGCTTATGGGGCTGAGTTTGTAGTGAGAACTTATTTGAAAACAATAATAATGAGAGATTTCAGAAAATTAATCTCCATTTTCTAACCTATTTGTTGATCAAATTTTTGAGGTTTATTGATCTCTCTTTGTCCAATGTTGATATAATAGTTATATATTAGAAATGTATTACAAATATACTATACATATATTATATGCCTTACTGTAATTTTGCTACCATCATAAACAAAAGCAAACATTTAGGGTCTGCTCTTCCAAATTAAAAAGGAGAGGCAGCATCCCTGCCCCTCAATCTGAATCTCTCCATATATCCTTCAAAAAGCATACAGATCAACGACAATCACACATAAAAGTCATTTAAAACCCTCATCATAATAAAATTAGGAGAAAAAGAATGGTATGAACTCTAAGTGTGATGGGAGAGACCACTCCAAACCAGCAGAGCCAGTTTCAGATTCCAGGCTGAGCAGAGAGAGGCGCCAGGCTGGGACAGAAGAGATAGGACTGCAGTGCGGATGGAGTAATTGCAGGGGAGGAAAGTGTTTTCCTTTACCCGCTTAGGGTCCCTGGCTGGGTCTGAAAATCAAACTGACAAAGACAGATTCACAGAACAAAAGCACACACATTTATATAATGTAAGTTTTAACTGACCAGGGAGCCTTCCAATAAAATGAAGACTCAAAGAAACAAAGCTGTGTATTTTCATGTAGGCTTGATGAAGAGTAGGTGGTCATGGAGGAACATGGTAGGTTAAGGAGAATGAAGGACATTCAGTAAACTGGGGAAAACTTAGCAAGCCCTATGCATGAAGATTCTTCTTGGTACCTCTATGTTTTGGAGATAAAGATGCCTCTTTCCTCTGAGTATCTTCCAGGTACATGGAGGGCACCTCTTATATGAAGGTTTTTTTTTTTAACTTTGAATATTTTATTCATAATCTTGAAAGAAGGTACAATTTATTTTCATTTTCATCTTTCTTTGTAAGATAGCAGCATCACATGAAACTGAAGGAGAGTTGGTAAAAACAAAAGTATTTTGACTGCTTAGTAAATATTGAATCACATGTGAAATAGTGATTTAAATTTAAATTACTAAAATCATTCTCTTCTATAATGAAGTTCTAAAATGTTTTAAAAATATTCATTTCTGAAGGACTTCCACTGTCTAGACTATGGACCTGCCAAAGTTCAATTTCATTCAGCTCAGTTCTATTCCACGAACGTTCACTCAGTGCACTCTTTTTATGTCCGAGCCAGCTCTAGATGTCCAAAGACAGGTACGATCTCAGTGAGCTCATCTCCTCCTCAGGGAAAGGACTAAGTCACATGAAGTTTATATGACTCTTCCCTGTTTCAGGGAAGAAGGGCAATAGGAGGAAGAGGTCAGAGTGACGTTCTTGCTTCTGCCATATTCTCAAACTCCTTCAGCTTAAAATATTCAATATTCCAATGTGCCATATTTTGGGGTAGCATGTCCTGAACCCCACCACAGTGGTGGAATGAGAAGGCACCCCCAGGAGAAGAGAGGGCTCTCCTGAATAGGGAGATATTGAGAACAGGCTGGAGGCCTCATGGACCGGAGCACAGGCTACAGTAGGATTGAAGGGAAGAGGCTTGAAATTTCACAGGAACAGAGGTGCAAGTCTTCCAGGAAAGAGGGAGGCACTGTGCAGGCCTGACGGTGAAGGGAGAAAGGCAGCAAAAGGCAGACGTTACAGGAAGGAGAGAGCATTACACATCAGAAGGCACGTTTGACCACCCCTGCAAATTCGAAGACAGTGAATAAGCAGATCCCACTTACAAGGGCCAAAGTAAATACATAAATATATGGATTTTAAGAAAGAAATGAAAAATATTTAGAAATAAATGTCACAGGAAATGGGACAAAACCAAGGGAGACTAAAAACACTCCCAAAAGACACCTAACGGACTTGAACAATGGAGATACTCCTTACTTAGGGATAGAACAATCCAACATCATAAACTTGTCCATTCTTCCTGGATCAATGAACAATCTTAACAAAATCATAATAAAAATACTAACGTGTTTTCCCTTGGGCTAGACATTTGATGCTAAAATTCATATAGATTCTAAAAAATATGGAAATAATTGTTAAGGAAACTCTGAAAGGAATTGGAAGTGGTCTTAACCCCATGAGATATTAAAATATGCCTCAAGCATCTGCAATTAAAATCACGTGGAAATGTTCCATGAAGAGATAGACAAAGGAAAGAGAATGGCAAGTCCAGAAATAGATCCACCTATAAAGTAAGCTTGTATATGATGAAAAATGCATCTCAAATTATTTGTTAAATTATGAACTTTCTTGTGAATGATGTTGGCATTGCTAGATTCATTTGTAAGAGGATAAAATTCTTCACGTAAGGAAAACCCCAAATGATCAGTGATCTTAACACTCAAACCATACGAATGCTCCAATAAAACATTATCTTGAAAGGAGGAAAAAACTCAAAATCCAGATGCAGTGAAAGATTGATACATTTAACACTGTGCGTGTATGTGTCTGTTATGTAGGAAATCAAACAGAAGCAATGATCAAAGCTAAAATAAAAGAGCACGTTTTTCACCTGAAGAATTTAAATCTGTGAATAAAAACGCTTCACCTATTTTCATATGACTAAAAACAGAGATCAATTTCTAGATGCATCTTTGTGAAATTTATAAATCTCAAGGCAAAAGGTCCACCCTGCAAGTATTTAGTCAGAAAAGTCAATTTACCTGCAAATTAAGAAAAATGACCCTTGTCTCAGACTTTTCCCTCATAATGAACATCAGATATAAATAAGAGTAACATTTACAAAGATTTAAAGGGGAAAGATTGTAACCCAGAAATCTAGACTAAACAAGTTTTCCTTCATCTGTAAAGGCAAAAGTAAATAGTCAAGGCTTTAAAAAGTAGTTCATTTCCACGCCATTTCTTAAAAAGTAAAAAAAAACACACAGAAAAAACAAAGAAACCCAAAACTGAGTACATATCAAAGCAAAGTAAAAAACTTGAGAATGTGGAAATTATGGCAGATGAGTTAGAGAACATTCAGATTTATTTTAAAAAATTGTAATAATTATTAAAAATATTGTTGAAAACATAGTGCATATAGTTTTTAAATGCTCCAGAAAGTAAAAGCAGCCCTCCCCTCACACACACTCACACACAGACATACACTTCTAAAATCTCGGATCATTGCCACCAAAGATAGAACGTTGATGCTGGAGAAGAGTAAGAAAATAAAAAGCTGCTAATTTAAAAATATTACGTAAAGAAGCATCAATAGAAACTGTCTTTACTTGGCAATAATAATTAAATGTATATCAATTAAAGTGTATGTTTTAAGATTTAAAAAAAACTTAAATGATTAAAAACATATGTATACACATTTCTAGTTACTACATGTAAAATAATTTAAAATAGTCATTGCCTAATCCAAAGTCATGAAGATTCCTGTGCACATGGAAGATTGAGGTGCCAGCTCAAGAGTTTCTAAAAGGCAGAGTAAAGTCTACCTTAATATCAAAGTACTTGGAGATTACTTTTCCCCAGAGGAACAGGGAAGGTCAATTGTCCACTTAAGATTTTTGCTGCATTTGAAAGGTACAAGGGAATGGGAGACAAAGAACCAAGCTGGACCCAGAGATAAGAAGTGGATTTGCCCCAGTCTTTCCTGGCTGGAGACAGTAACCCACCAGGCTTTCAAATCTCTGAAGGGTCTTGCCTGACAAACAGAGAAGAACCAGAGATGGGTTGAATCTTATTAAAAATGCATATGTATAATTGGAACACGGGTCGGGGGGTGGGAGACAGAGAGAGACAGAGACAGAGACAGAGAGAGAGAGAGAGAGAGAAAGAATGGAGCAAAAGCAGTAATTGAAGAGATAATGGCCAAATATTTGCCCAGATTGATAAAAATCAATCCACAGATTCAAGAAACCCAAATAGTTCAGCAAATGTGTAAGAAAGAAAGAAAGAAAGAAAGAAAGAAAGAAAGAAAGAAAGAAAAAGAAAGGAGAGAAAGAGAGAAAGAAAGAAAGAAAAGGAAAATCATCCTTTGGTACATTATAGGAAAACTGCTAAAACTTAGCAGATGAAGTTAAACTTTTCTTTCAGAAACAAATATATATCCATATATATCATTGTTAAGAAATAAACATTAAGATATTTTAAAACTAGTTATTCATCATAAGAAATTAAGAAAATAATGCCAAAACAAATTCAAGTTTCAAAGGAGAATGCTTATAATAAACATAAAGGCCAATATTAAATGATCAGTGAGAGAAAAACATACAAATGGCCAATAGGTAAAAGAAAAGATGCTCAACATCACTAATCATTAGAAAGATGAAAATCAAAGCCACAATGAGAGGGCTTCCCTGGTGGCGTAGTGGTTAAGAATCAGCCTGTCAATGCAGGGGACACGGGTTCGAGTCCTGGTCCGGGAAGATCCCACAGGCCGCGGAGCAACTAAGCCCATGCATCACAACTACTGAGCCTGTGCTCTAGAGCTCACAAGACACAACTACTGAAACCTGTGTGCCTAGAGCCCATGCTCCGCAGCAAGAGAAGCCACCATGCGCGCACTGCAACCAAGAGTAGCCCCCGCTCACCAGAACTACAGAAAGCCCACGCACAGCAATGAAGACCCAATGCAGCCAAAAATAAATAAATTAATTAATTAATTTAAAAAAAACCCAGAATGAGATATTACCTCACCCCTTTTTGGAATGACTATTATTAAAAGGACAAGAAATAGTGTTGGCAAGGATGTGGAGAAAAGGGAACCCTTGTGCACTGCTGGTGGGAATATAAATTGGTGCAGTGACTGTGGAAAACAGTATAGAGGTTCCTCAAAAAATTAAAAATAGGGCTACCATACGATCCAGCAATTCCATTCTGGGTATTTATCTGAAGGAAATGAAATCACTACCTGAAAAGATATCTGCACCTCGTGTTTATTGCATTATTTACAATAGCCAAGGTATAGAAACAACCCAAGTGTCCATTGATGGATGAAGGGATAAAGCAAATGTGGTAGATACATAGAACAAAATTTTATTCAGTCAGAAAAAGAAGGAAGTCCTGACATTTGCAACAACATAGATGGACCTTGAGGGCATTATGCTAAGTGAAGTAAATCAGACAGAGAAAGACAGATGCTGTACAATCTCTTATTTATGGAATCTGAAAAAAAACCCCAAAAACAAACAAAAAAGATCTCATAGACACAGGGAACAGATTTGTGGTTGCCGGAAAAGGGTTGGCAGGGGGGTGGGGTGGGGTGGTATGGGTCAAATTATTGAAGAGGATCAAAAGGTACAATCTTCCAGTTATAAGAGAAATAAGTCTTGGGGGTGTCACACACAGCATGGTGACTATAGTTAACAATATGGGATTTGAATGTTCCTGTAGGAGAGTAAACCCTGAAAGTCTCATCCCAAGAAAAAAATTATAACTATGTGAAGTAATGGATGTTAACAAGATTTCTTTGGTGATCATTTCACAATATACAAATATATCAAATCTCCAATGTGATACTTCAATTATATCTCGTTAAAAAAATAGTCATTGAAGAGTACCAGAATATGCCACCCCA
This sequence comes from Globicephala melas, assembly GCF_963455315.2. Lineage (NCBI taxonomy): Eukaryota > Metazoa > Chordata > Mammalia > Artiodactyla > Delphinidae > Globicephala > Globicephala melas. Next base: position 7,191,342 of record NC_083317.1, on the reverse strand, counting down.
AAATATACTCTTTGGCATAGGAAATATTTTGAGTCAAAGGCCACTGAGAACCAGTAGACACAGGACAAGCTCTAAGAACAGGGTATAGATTGTCCTTCTTTAGAGGAAATTTCCGTTTGTAGAGATGTGCCCCTCTGCTGTACCTGGGAGAAGAGGACCCTTAACAGGCCAGAAGGCACTGGCTTAAATCTGCACAACAAACCTTACTGAACACCTCTTGTTCAACCATAATTTTCCTGGTCACCTTCATACAAAGTGCCTCCCTGCACAGAAGCTCCCAGACTGCTTTTCTGGTTTTCGTACTGAAGCCTGAGTTCTAACCACCACTTGGGGTGACTGAGTGCTCCTATGTGTGCATACACAATGCATGTGTTAAAAACTTCTGATTGTTCTTCTCTTGTTAACCTGCCTTTGGCCAGTCTAAGGTAGAGGCCCCAGCAGGAGAACCTAAGATAGATGCAGGAAGAGATTTTTCTCCCTAACATCAGGAAAGGGAAAAACAGTTGAATTGATAGATCAATAAATCTGAAATCCAGTTATATGAATAAGAAAAGCTCAATGAAAGATATGCATTCCTTTTTAATTTTTACTCTTTTAATTAAGTAAATTTGACTCAAATAAAAATACATAGATGTGGGACTGAAAAAATTGATGAGATTACAGGTTCAGAGGAAGCTACAAAAATAAGGGTAAGTTTATAAGTACACTTTCTATAAATAAATTTGATATTTTTATGAAAAAGGACAATTTTCTGGCCAAGTATAAATGATAAAACTTTACTTAAAAAGAAACAGAAAATCTGAATAGGCCAATTACTATTGCTTGTTACTGAGAAGGTTATTCAGAATATATAAAATTTACTCCAAAAATTTTCAAGTTCAGGTGGTTTCATCCTCTATACTGTATATAATACCACACATGTGCATAAATATGTACAGTTATATATAAATCTCTATTTATTTTTGTGAATTTGACTCACTTGATACCAATGCTTGAGAAAGCATCAAAACCATGAAGCTAAAAAAAAAAGCATGAGACACTCTCACATATGAATATAGGTGCAAAAATTCTAAATGGAATTCTCACAAATCAATTTCAATGCTAAATAAAAATGAGAACATACCACAATTAGATAGAATTATTCCAGGAATACAAGGATCACTCCATGCTAGGAAATCTATCAATTTAACATATCTTATTTATAGTTCAAAGTAAAAGCTAGACAAGGATCTCTACAAATACTGAAAATGCATTCAGAAAATTGACAAATTTTAAAAAAATTAATAGACTTTTTTAGAGAAGTTTTTATTATACAAAAATATTGAACAGAAGGTACAGAGAGATTCCATATACTCTGGGCCAAAATTTCCTCTATTATTAATATACTGCAGTCAGTTGGTACATTTGTTCCAAGTGATGAGCCAGTATTGATACGTTATTATTAAAGTCCATAGTTTGCATGAGGGGCTACACTTTGTGTTGTACCTTGTATGAATTCTGACAAATGTATAATGACAGGTAGCCACCGTTAGAGTATCATACAGAATAACAGTTTCACTGCCCTAAGAATCCCCTGTGCTTCACTTATTGATCTCTCCCTCTCCCCAAGCCCCTGATTTTTTCACTATCTCCATAGTTTTAAATTTTTCAGAGAACAGTAGCAGAATATGCCACCCCGAAATATGACTGTGGGAGTTCAGGACATGACTCCCCAAAATATGCTGTTTGGTACATTGATTATTTTGGGCTAAAGGCATTTAAAAAACAGCAAACTCAGGGAGAGGCTTTCTCCAAACTCCCCTTATCTGCCTAAAGACAAAGCCTCCAAAAGGAACACAGTTGTCATAAAGCCCCTTCATCAAACAGGGAAAATTGACTCTTGTCACAGGAGAGATTAGAAGTCAACATCACACCCAGACAAACTTTGTTACCAACTATCATCCCTTCATCTATTATTCTAGAGGCCCCCATCTTCTTTCCTAAAAATCATTTGCTTTTCCCTAAAAGGCTTACATCTCCCTTTCCCTTACCCTAATAAGATTGTATTTAATCCTGAATTCTAAGCCACCTTGGGGAGTTCCGCATTTTTCGCTGGTGTATGTATATATATATATCATGTATATATGAGCTATACATGTGAATAAACTTCTGTTTGTTTTTCTCTTGTTAACGTATCTTCCATTACAGGTCTTGGCTCAGAACTCAGAAGGCTAAGGGGAAATTTTTTTTTTTCTCCTACGATAGGAATCCTACAGTATGTAGCTGCTTCAGATCGGCTTCTTTCAATTAACAATATGTGTTTAAAGTTCCTCCATGTCTTTTTGTGGCTTACAGCACATTTCTTTCTATTGCTGATTAATATTGCATTGTCTGGATGTACCATAATTTGTTTATGCGTTCACCTGTTGAAGGACATCTAGATTGCTTCCAAGTTTTAACTGTTATAGTTAAAGCCACTATAAACTTTTCATGTGCAAGTTTTGGTCTGAAAGTAAGTTTTCAACTCATTTGGATAAATACCAAGGAGGGTGATTATTTGACCATATAAGAGTACGTTTAGTTTTGTAAGAAACTGTCAAACTGACTTTCAAAGTTGTTCTACCAGTTTGCATTCCTACCAGCAATGAATAAGAGTTCCTGTTGCTCCATAGCCTCACCAACATCTGGTGTTGTCACTGTTTTGGATTTTGGCCATTCTAATGGGTGTATAGTGGTATCTCCTTGTTTTAATTTGCAGTTCCCTATTGATATTGAGCATCTTTTCATATGCTTATTTGCTATCTATATATCTTATTTGTAAGGTATCTGTTCAGATCTTTTGCCTATTTTGAGGTTTTTGTTTTCTTATTGCTGAGTTTTAAAAGTTCTTTGTATATTTTGGATACAAATCCTTTATCCAATATGTGTTTTGAAAAAAAAAAACCCTCACTAGTCTGTGGCTTGTTCTTTTATTCTCTTAACAGTGTCATTTAAAAAAAAATTTTAATTTTAATGAAGCCATGCTTATCTTTTTTTAAAATTTTATTGATTGTGCTTTTGGATCTAAGAAGTCATCACTAAACCCGAAGTCACTTAGATTTTCTCCTATGTTATCTTCTTGAAGTTTTATAAGATACACTCAAAAAAAAATAGAAGCTCTGAATTAGTCAGCATTCCCACTAGATTTTTTAAATAGAGAGTTTAATGAAGGGACAAAAAACAGGCTTGGCAAGGCTAACAAAACATATAAGGGGTTGTGAGGCACCTAGAGATAGTAATCATGGTAAGCTATTACCACCTTAGGGCTGATGGGAAAAAGGGAAGAGTTGGTGCTGGAACCTCATGTTGAAACTTTACTATTATCGTGAACTCAACTACTACTAATGAGTTCATGCCTAGGCAGGGAGAGAGCAGAGGGTGAAATATCCTTGCCTCTTCTTCATATCTTCCAGTGTCATGTCAGTGACCCTAGCTGGCAAAACCCACTAGAAGGCCGTCAGCAAGGGAGGCTGGGGAGTGCAGTCTGCAGAGGTCATCCTCCTGGGGGCATAGAGCAGAGCACAGATGGCTGGGAAATCCATGTGGGAGAGGACACGTGTTGAAGAATGACTACAAGCTCCTTGTATCGTTAAAAAATCAGTATGTCACACTCTAGACCATTACGGAGCCAAGTTCAAAGCTGAGTTCTAGCATTTAGCAGCTGTGTGACCAAGGACTGGTTAGTTAACGTCTCTGTTTCCTTTTCTTTTTTAAATTGAAGTATAGCTGCTGTACAATATTACATAAGTTACAGGTGTAGCATCTCTGTTTCTTTATGTTTAACTGGGGACAATAACAATGCTACATTATAAATATTGAGACGACTGTATTAAATGTATATAAAGTAGTGATGAGTACTCAATATGCCAGCCACTACTACTACTACTATTATTTGAGTCTTTGTTATTAGAGAGAGAGGAGAAGCAGGAAGTCTAATCAGAAATGTAAGCACTGTTTCTCAATACAAGACAGAATCTCTATATGAAATTAACAGCCAAAGACATATCTGACAGTGAAATATTAACACGTCCCCACTAAAACCAAGAACCAGTGAAGGATGCCTTCTCCCACCACTATCATTTAAGGGTCTAGAAATTTTAGCCAACATAGTAAGATATGTAACATTGAGAAAAACAAGAAATTTACCTTTTCATTACTTTTAGATAATGATGGCTCTCTGTCTAGAAAGACTCCCGACCCCCAAATTTAAAAATGAAATGGGTAGACAGTTAATGAATTTATAAAAATTAATGGCTTTTATAAAATCCAGGAAAAGATCTAAGTATAATATTTAATGGAAACAGTTTCCCATTTATAATGATAACACAAAATATTAAGTGCCTAAAAATCTTTATAAAAATTTTGCAAAAAATGTGAAGGTAGCCAAAAAACCTGATAGCTACATTAAAAAAAGAGAATGTGTTAAATAAAAATCACCCCATTTTGAATATTGAAAAGATGTCAGTTCTTCCCAAACTCATTTATATGTTCAATGCAATTGCATTTAAGTTTCCAGCGGGATTTACTCTAAAACATGTTCAAGTAAAACTAAGATTCATCTAGAAGAATAAATTCATGAGCAGAGCTGAGAAAAGTTGAAACAGAAACAAAATAAAAAAGACTTACTTGTGATATTTGTCCTACTAGATATAGAAACATAATTTAATATTAATATAATCAAAACAGGTGGTGGTGGCACAGAAAACATTATCAGAATAAAGGAATGAAATAGAAACTCCAATAACAGAATAAATATGTAAATATGAAGTAAATGTAGAGATGTATTTTGATACGATACCCCCAGATAAATACCAGGTGGATTAAAGATTTAAATGTGAAAAATTAGCCATGATAAAAATCCTGGAAGAATAGCAGAATATTTGTGTACCTCAGAACAGAAAAAGGCTTTTTAAGTGTAAAAGCAATACAAAATAGTCACAACAGAAGACTGATAGGACTGCATAAAATAAAACCTTTCATATCTCAAAAGTCAGCCCCCTTCAGCTTTTCATAATAACAGCTCTTGCTGCTGATTCTGAGGTTTATGCTTCTAGGTTTGAACTGGGACAAGATTAGAAAGTGTGTTATCCTACAGATGGGTTATCATGTAGACAGCCGCTAGGATGATTTCTTCTTGGAATGAAACTTAGGATTTCGTAGCCCCACTTCCATGGTGCACTGATGTATTAAGTCATTGAAAATATCTCCCCAAACTTCAATGCAGACAGATCTCTGTGTCTTCAGCACACTGCCCTTGGAATTCAGAGAGGCCCGAGTTCCAGATGCAGATGGGAATGCGCTGGTCAAAAAAGGGTAACAGTCGTTATTATTATCCCCATTTTGCAGAGGAGGAATATTGCTCTCCCTTATGAACCAGCATTCACTTTCTCTGCATGAGCCTGTATGTGTTTCTTATTCATAGGAATTAGAGATTAGCTGGGCAAATTTTTCCCCATTGTTTCAAAGATTGTGTTATTATTTATAAACTAGTTTAATTACACTCAATCTAAATCAATCCACATTTCAGTAAGGACATGAGAGTTTTATGTCTAAAAATTAAAAATAAGACAGTTCATCCTGTCATGATTTCCATTCAAATGTTTTTCCTAAACAATAACAGTAACAACAACAACAAAAACCTGACATCTTAATAGTCCATTTAGATTTCATTTAATGCCATTTGTAATATTTAGGCAACACAGACCCACATTATGCGATTCCCAGTCCCGGAACAACTTACATGATTATGGAACGGCTGAGGGGCAGAGCATAAAAGCCATGTCTTTGTGGTCAGACCTGTTGAGAGCAGTTGTCATCGCCAGCACTTAGCAACTGTATGATCTTGGGCAAAGTTCTGGCAGCTCCTTCTGTTACAGTCTCACCAAGTAGTAGGACTTGCTGTCAGCCGTGCTCCAGAGCTGGATTCTTCAAGGTCACTCATGTTGGCTCCGATGTCCATGAGTTCAGCCATGGTGGAGATGTTGTCATTGCTTTTTGGTCATTATGCTCTCTGTTGTTCTTCTTCTCTTTACATGTCATGTTATTTCTCCAGTAGCTACCAACCAGCCCATTCTCTCAGTCTTTCCCTGTTCAGATCCTAATGGGAGAGAGTCTGATGGTCTAAGAAACTCACAGCAACCCTTTTGGAGCAAGAGACTTGGTGTGCAGGTCAGGCCACTCTGAGGTCACTGGCCACTGATATACTGGCTGCCTTTGGGTCAGATCCCTGGCCACCCCTTTCTCAAAGGCTGCTTAATGCTACTTCCTTCAATATTCTGCAGAAGGCGGGGTTTCCCTTAGAAGAGGACAGTGGGAGAGCGGAGATAGTGGGCAATGTGCCCATTACAAGAGTGCAAATCATCATAGTAAACCAAGTGAGCATTTGCAGAGCACTTACAATGAGCCAGACGTTGCATTAAACATTTAACGTGCCTTAATTCACTGGAGTCTCACAACCAGAATATGAGGGAGGTGAGGTTATTGCTATTAGTATTTACCATTTTACAGATATAGAGCTTACAGTGGTAAACTACTCACTCAAAATGTTAAGACCAGTAAGCGGTAGAGTTCATTGGCTTCCAAAGCCTATGCTCTTAGTTATTAAACTCTACTGTATCAGATGATATCTCTCCGACTTTGGTTTCTTCATCTACAAAATGGGAACTACATTGTAAGGTTGTTTTTAGATTTACAAGCAACATATGCAATGCATTTATCTCAGTATATGACATATAGTAAAACAAAACATGAAAATAAAGAAAAGAATGAAGAGTAATGGTGAGAATATATATATGGATAAATCTAGATAAGTACTAATTGTATAAATAATAACATCAAGGTCATGAGATTTAAAATAGAAAGTTAAAATCAACAACAGCAACAGCATTTTAATAAGTCAAGAATGCATATTGTAATCTCTAGGGCAAATAGCAAAAAACAATTAAGAATAATTTACAAACTAATAGAAGGAGAAATGTAATTATAAAATACTAAATAAATCAAAAAATCTTAATAAATGACATAAAAATCATAAAATAGTCAAGGCAAATAGAAAACAAATAGTAAGATGGTAGATTCAAACCCAAATTACAGTAAATTTATACAGACTAAGTATTCCAATTGAAATCTAAAGATCCTCAGAACAGATAATATAATAAAACGAAGCTTAACATACTGCTTGTAAGAGACATACCTTAAGTATAAAGATACCAACAGGTTGAAAGTAAAGATGGGAAAAATACTGTGCAAACCAAAAGTTCCAAAGTCAGAGCTAAAAGTGGTTCCTTTAAGAAAAACAAAAGTTTTAAATTTAAGATGAAACAATGTTAGATTTGTGTGTACCTAATAACATAGGTTCAAAATACATAAAATAAAAAGGGACAGACCTTCAAAGAGAAATAAAAAAATCCACAATCATGTTGGGAAGCTGTATACATCAGGGTTCTCCAGAGAAACCTGTTTTGGCTCCAAATACCTTCAACTGATTAGACGAGGCCCACCCACATTCTTGAGGATAATCTCATTTACTTAAAGTAAGTTGATGATAGATGTTAACCACATAGAAGAAATACCTTCACAACAACACCTAAACGATTTTTTAAATTTTATTTATTTTTTTATACAGCAGGTTCTTATTAGTTATCCATTTTATACATATTAGTGTATACATGTCAATCCCAATCTCCCAATTAATCACACCACCACCTCCGCACTTTCCCCCCCTTGGTGTCTATACATTTGTTTTCTACATCTGTGTCACTACTTCTGCCCTGCAAACCGGTTCATCTGTACCATTTTTCTAGGTTCTGCATATATGCATTAATATACGATGTTTGTTTTTCTCTTTCTGACTTACTTCACTCTGTATGATGGATCTCTAGATCCATTCACATCTCTACAAATGACCCAATTTCGTTCCTTTTTATGGCTGAGTAATATTCCATTGTATATATGTACCACATCTTCTTTACCCATTCATCTGTCGATGGACACTTAGGTTGTTTCCACGTCCTGGTTATTGTAAATAGAGCTACAGTGAACATTGCAGTACATAACTCTTTTTGAATTATGGTGTTCTTAGGGTATATGCTCAGTAGTGGGATTGCTGGGTCATATGGTAGTTCTATTTTTAGTTTTTTAAGGAACCTCCATACTGTTCTCCATAGTGGCTGTATCCATTTACATTCCCACCAAAAGTGCAAGAGGGTTCCCTTTTCTCCACACCCTCTCCAGCATTTATTGTTTGTAGATTTTTTGATGATGGTCATTCTGACCAGAGTGAGGTGATATGTCATTGTGGTTTTGTTGAATAACTAGGTTCTAAAGCCTGGTCAAGTTGACACAGAAAACTAATCATCACACAGACTTAAATGTATTTTTGAATATGTGTTATATTTCAATTGAAAAAAAAATAGTTAACAAATTTAAGCCAGTGGGTTGGTAATTGTTACAGGTGGTTTCCCCGGGAAGTGAGCTCTGAGATGGAGATTATCATGCAGAAAGTTTAGGGATTGCTCTTGGGATCAACACCCGTGGAAGGGAGAAGGAAGCAGAATTTGGGAAGAAAGAAGTTCAGCTCAAGGCAGTATCAATAAGAAACTCTGCCCATCCTCGAGGGAGATCAGAAGGTGGAATGAGCTTTCTGAGCTCTGCTGAGTTGGGCCAGCAGGGCTGGCCTTTATGCACCCAAGTCAATTGAACATTGGACATGGGGCACCCTGGAGAGTGAGTGTGACCGTGGGTGAGGCAGCTGTCTCCTGCTGAGGGAACTCCAAAGGGGGCTGACACAGGAGGGCCTTGGGTGGCAGGGCTCCAGGGCGTTTGGGCCTCCTTCCATCCCCTGGGGAACCTGGGCCACACATCACCATGTGTGGGTTTGGAGTGGTGTTAGTTTTCTTAACATGTTTACTTCATTGTTGGCATGATGTCATGTCTATTATTTTAAACAAAATAAAAGAAAGTTGTTAGTATCCTTTGATGCTTTCATGAAGGGAACTTATCTCTCTGCCCTACCATATTATATAGTGGTGGACATTCTTAAAAGGTCAAAATAGCTCTCAACTCCAAGAAGAACGCTGGTTGGGGTTCCAGAGATTCCAGTGTGTCACTGCCCCTCATTCCTGTCAGTTTCCTGGGTCTCAAATGTACAATACAAATGCTTGTCTATCAACCAAGAAAGCTCACCTTGGGTCATGGATACTCAATGGGAGTACTCTTACCTCAGCACCTGGAGGGCCATGGTTAGCATCCTCTGGATCTGGGGGTGGATGGTGGAGAATAATAATTAATAAGGACCTACTGTATAGCACAGAGGACTCTACTCAATACTCTGTAATGACCTATATGGGAATAGAATCTAAAAAAGAGTGGGTATATGTATATGTATAACTGACTCACTTTGCTGTACAGCAGAAACTAATACAACATTGTAAATCAACCACACTCCAATAAAAATTAACTTAAAAAAGGAATAGAACAGTTGTTACAATGATTTGATGGTTGATCTCTTCTCCTGTTTCCTTAGCTCCACCTCACTGAGCAAAAATGAAGAAACTTGGACCCATCTCTTTTACTGTGACAAAGGAGCTTCATTCATTCAAGACGGCATTTGTTAACCAATTGTGAGTAAGTATATGCTTTCCTATTAATGAATCGAATCCTTAGGATGTTGCCTCATTTACAGACATTGGTTATGAGTATGACCAATGACTGTAAATCATTCTCTGACTGTAATGCTTCATTGGAAACTCATCATGGAAGATATAGACTTGCTCATCCATTTCCCAGACAGGAGTTTGGCTGCCAACGGGGAATACTGAACAGTGGAAAACCTCCAGATGATGAATGTACAACACAATAATGGTTAAAGTTTTTAGAATGAGATGGTAATAAAGTGTGCATGAGATGTTTTGTGTAAGCACAGGTAACTGGACATTTTCTAGTAGAGTTCTTATTCTTAAACAATTTGGAATACTTTGCCCTATATGATACCTGATGGGCAACTATATAATGATTCTTCTGAGTGACTCAGTTCTCTTAAATGACTTTATGTCTTCTAAGTAAATGCATAGATACTGTATTAGTTAGGAACAAGACAAGATATATATATATATATATATATATATAGAGAGAGAGAGAGAGAGAGAGAGAGAGAGAGAGAGCGCTTTATTATAAAGTATTGGCTCACATGGTCTTGGAGGCTGAGAAGTCTGGCAATTTGAGCAAGCTGAGCAAGCAATCTGCAAGCTGAGACTCAGGAAAGCTGGTGGTGTGGTTGAGCTAGAGACCCTGTGGTGTAGGTTCCAGTCCGAGTCTGAAGACCTGAGGGCCAGGAGCAACATGGGAAGGAGGAGACTGAAGTCCCAGGACAGCAGTCAGGGAGAGAACAAATTCAACCTTCCCCTGCCTTTTTGTTCTAGTCAGGCCCTAGATGGATTGGATGATGTCCACCCACTCTGGGGAGGGCCATCTGCTGTACTCAGTGTACTGATTCAAATGCTAATCCTTTCTGGAAACACCCTCACAGACTCCCAGAAATAATGTTTAATCAAATATCTGACCCAGGGGCTTCCCTGGTGGCGCAGTGGTTGGGAGTCTGCCTGCTGATGCAGGGGACACGGGTTCGTGCCCCGGTCTGGGAGGATCCCACATGCCACGGAGTGGCTGGGCCCATGGGCCATGGCCGCTGAGTCTGCACATCCGGAGCCTGTGCTCCGCAACGGGAGAGGCCACAGCGGTGAGAGGTCCGCATACCGCAAAAAAAATATATATCTGCCCTTCCCTTGGCTGAGTCAAGGTAACACATAAAATTATCACAGATACAAATTGAAATTAAATAATAATAATATAGACCTTCGTAAAGTGTATTTTCAAACAAAATATGTTGGTAAAATTGGTTTAGGAGCATCAGATAAAAAACACAATAACAATGTATTGGGCATTCTGTGTTTGCCCCTTCAGGTCCACTTCCATCCTTCCCCACCATGTTTTGAGCCCCAGGAGACTGACCTCTATGAATAGAGCTAACTGGACTCCTTTGTCTATGACTGCCTGGGATTTGGCCCATGGAGGCACCAGAGGAGTCTGGGGCAAGAGAACCAAATGGTGGGGTATCTGTTCTCCTTTTGAAACCAAATAGGACCCTGTGGGGCTCCTGGGCATGGGAGTCTTTCTGTCCAGCCTCCATTACCTTCCCTGAGTCCCAAAGGGCAGGTTCAAACAGTTGCTCATCAGGGAAGGGAGGGGATGCAGAGACAAGGGAGGAGCAGTCAGGAAACAGTAGTGCAGCCTTGGGGCAGGTCCTGGTTCCCCCTCAAGGGACACACATAAAAATATCTTTTGAGCTCTTTATTGAACGAAAACCCTCAATGAATGGAAAATGTACAATCCTCATTCCAGAGAGAAAGTCATGGTTTGATAGTCTTGAGAACCAGAGAAGCTTATCTGGAGACCACCTGAGGCCAGATTAAAGGAGTGCAGGCCCTGCACACACCGCAATCTTGTCAGCAGCCCCGCCCTTGAACCATTGCTATAAAACTCCTCACCAAATCCTACCAGGTTGGGACATACAGTTTTTCAGGGCACAAGCCCACTGTGTCCCCCTTTGCCTGGCAAAGCAATAAAGCTATTCTTTTCAACTTCACCCAAATCTCTGTCTCAGATATTCGATTTGGCACCAGTGCACAGAGACCAAGTTTTCAGCATCACTCTCAAGCCATGTGTTGGCAGCACAGCCCCTGTCCCCAGTCTTCTCCTATGGCTCCAATCTCAGCTCTTTCTGGGTCCTGGTCTCCCCTCTCACTGCTGTCCCCCCGCCCAGTCCCGGAGGAATTCAAGGCTCTTCTGTGGTTGCTGTGCATGGACGTTTCAACATCTATTGTTGGTTTCCCACAGCCCTGCCCACATGTTTGTAAACAGTCCCCTAATTCAGCTCAGCACAGTCGCATGGTATGAGCACTGCTATGTTTCCCCCCAGGACTCTGATGGAGGAATCATTTACAGCATTGGACTGTGCCGCATGCGTCTACCTACTATCCCCTCTATGCCTCATTGATCAGGAATGTGAATCTTTTCTTCCCATGACATAAATTGCCCTTAAAAGTTTACTGATGCTAAGTATAAAGAGGGCAAAATCAGAACTAGTTTCAGCTTTTTTTAAAGATGACCTTACATAAAGTTGGGATATATTAAATACAAGCATTCATATATGTTCTCCCCACTGCCTGCGCCAAGCAAATAAACACACACACACACACACACATGCACACACGCACACATGCAGCACGCACGCACACACGCAGGTATGAACACACGCTCATGTGTGCACACATGTAGCACACACATGCACGCAGGTACAAACACACACGTGTGTGTGCACACACAGAGTGCACACGCACACACATGCACACACACGCGCACACACACACACCCCTTTTGAAACCTGTGAAAGCCCACGTTGTCTCCAGTTCCTAGAAATGAAAGCTCTGATAAGATCAAGGGGCTCTGACTCAGCAGTTTACTTAACCAAACAAGAACTCTTTACATCTCTCATTCACTCTGATTTCCTTTTTGCTTTTGGTTAAATTGAAGTTTTTCATTTAATGTAAGATTTAGAGGTTTCTGTCTCAGTGCTTCCTAAGGCTGGCTACTTTTATCTGCTCTTATTTTTATCTGAAAATCTAGATTTATCTATGATTCCAAGTATTGATGTTAACGTTGCTTTTTTCTTCCGTTCACTGAGTGGGCGTAGAGGCGTAGGTGCCACATTACTGCTTATGTTACATCAACTTTAACATATAATGGAACATCACTCTTCTTGTGTACCTGAAACTTCTTTAAATTAAAATTTAATCTTTTAAAATTGTGGCAAAATATATAAAACATTGATCATTTTAACCATCTTGACGTGTACACTCCGGTAGCATTAAGGACATTCATGATGCTGTGCAACAACCATCTATCTCCAGGGTTTTTTGTCTTCTTAAACTGAAACTCTGCCCCCATCAAATAATAACTCACCCCCCAGCCCCTGGCAACAAAATTCCTTCTGTTTCTGTGAATTCAACTACTCTAGGTGCCCCATATAAGTGAAATCATACAGCATCTGTCCTCTTTTGACTAGCTTATTCTGCTTAGCATAATTCTTTAAGATTCATCCATGTTGTAGCATGTGCCAGAATGTTCTTTCTTTGTAAGGCTGAGTAATATTCCATTATGTGCATTTATATATGTATACATGTCTATATAGGCACGTACTACTACCTTTGGTTCATGTATTCATCCATTGATGGACATTTGAGTTGCTTCCACCTTTTGGCTATTGTGAATAATGCTCTCACGAACAAGGGTGCACAGATATCTTTTTGGAGTTCTGCTTTCAATTCTTTGGAGTATATATCCAGAAGTGGAATCCTGGATCTTATGGTAATTGTATTTTTAATTTTGGAGGAATGGCCATACTGTTTTCAATAGCAGCTGTACCACTTACATTCACATCAGCATGCACAGGGTTCCAATTTCTCCATATTCTCGCCAACACTTATTATTCCCTGGTTTTTGCTTGTTTGTTTTATTTTTAAAATGTGGAGCATTCTTACACATGGTTACAAATCCATCATGGCAGTCTTCATCAAATTAGGAAAAACATTCACATCACTCATTCTTCCAGGGATAGACATTAGTAAAGTTTCAAACTCAATAACACTGATAAATGTTTTCAACTTTGAGGGGGTATAACTGGATTTTAAAACTGCTTCTTATAATTCCAGCTGACAAACTCCTTTTCCACTGAACATGTTAAAGAACAATTTAATTTATCTCAACCAATATTACTGAGGTTCAACTATGTACTGGGTTCCATTCTAGGTGAATGGGCCCAGCAGTGAACAAAACCTAAAAAAAATTACAAACCATTTGGAAACCTAGTATTAACCTTCCATATGTTAACCAGGAAGTAGGGTTCCTCCTGGCCTCATTGTCATGTCTCAGCTAATGAGTTCACAGCTCAGAAAGGACGAGCGTGAGATAGGCACTAACAGACGGGATCCTTCTACAGCCTTAATTTGTGTTTGTCTGTGGCACGTACCGCTTGTGATGCTTGTACATATTTTATTTTCTTACCAGATTTTGAGCTTCTTGAGGGAAGATTTCATCTATATTTTATTCCCCACCATTATCCAGTGTTTTGCCTGTAAGCATTCAAAAGCTGCTTATTGTTCATTTGCTGAATATTAATCAACTGGCCTGAGCCTCTATAATTTCTTAGTCATTTCTGAAAAGGTACAGCTCCCATGCCAGGGAGAGTGGTAATTCTAGACCTCCAGATGAGAGTCAAACAGATAAATCAAGTCACCTTTCTGCCTGCTCCTGCTTTGGAGGGTGCCCCCTGTGCATGGGGCTGCTGGTCTGCACTCTGCCGCCCTCTAGATGATAGCCTTGCACAGACCTCTGGTCTTGTTGCTTTAGTTTGAATTTTCATAGAAAGAAAAAAATGAGCAAGCTGAGGTTTGTCTTTGAATGCATTAGGAACTAGAAGGGAAGCCCACTCCCTCTCCCACAGCAGGTTTGGTTAAGGCCCCTCAACATCCCCATGGACATGGCTTTGCCAGGTAAGAAGAAGATGTGGCTCCCAGACACGTGAAATCGGGGAGTAAGTTCTCAGTTGGGAAATGCTGCTCCTCCTTCCTCTTGTTTGGCCCCAGGTGTTCTTTTGCTACTTAATGGTCTCAATTCAATGAGTTACAATTAAAATTCTGAATTCTCTAAGTATATTTTCAGTCCAATTTCATCTGAGGCAATAAACATTAAATAACTCAGAGTGACTTTATTACTTAAGTGTCTCAGATTTGGGGGGACAGAATAATGAAGTGAGTCTCTTCACAGCATCCATATGACATGTAGCATCTGCAGGGGGTCGAAAGTCCCCAAAGCTCAAGTTCATTTCACCCAATCTGTCACACTTTATAAATATGAGTCAGGGCTAGTCTCCAGGTAAGAATGTCCCAGGAGTCTTTCTTGAGACTTATTTCTTGAAGATCTTATTTCACCCTTTTCCAGGAGAGGGGAGGGGTTAGTGTTTGAGAAAAACAACTCCCCAACTGGTTGTTACCTTTCTGTCTCCACTTATGAGTTGTCATTGTTTATTTCATTTATTTGTATTCCAGATACCAGATGAATATGAGATGTCGGCCCGAGATCTAGAAACATAGTTCCACTGGGTTCCTGGGCATATGAATCTATCTATGCTCAGCATTACTGACACTGAAGACTTACTTTCTCCAGAGATGGTTTCCCCTTCTAAATTCCCACCCTTCTCCCATCCTTTCTCTCTCCCTCCCTTTGTAACCTCACATGGCCCCCCTGTTCCTCACTCCCTCCTCTTTTCTGCTCACATTTTATTGAAAGTTTTATACTGTGGATGAATACAATATTGTTACCGAGTCCAAGCTCATACTGCTCGCCGTATGACAGGCCAATAAACCAAGAGATGAGTTGTTGGGGCAAGAAATAGAGACTTTATTTGGAAAGCCAGAAAACCGAGAAGATGGTGGACTAGTGTCCCAAAGAACCATCTTAACTGAGTTAGAATTCAGGCTTCTTTTATAAAAAGGGGAGGGGTGTGGCTGGTTGTTGCAGACTTCTTGGTGTCAGAATCCTTTGTTCTTACATCTGTCCATGTAGTTCAGGTCATGATGTTCCTGTAAACCTCCAACAAGACAAATGTTATTCTCTGTTCTGTAACTTTTTATCTCTATATGAATGGAAAAGTGTAATGCCTTAAAGGTCAGAGTCTTAAATGTCAGAGCCTTGGTAATGGGCTATCCTGTATATTTCAGGTTCTAGGCAACATTCTTAACTTGTAGCAAGAGCAATAAGATACAAAGGTTAAAGTAAAAGAAACAGATCCAATATGGAATCAGATTTGTTCTCCCCTGTTACAAATATGGCACCTCTATTCATGGAACTTACATGCTACTGCACTGGCTCCTGCAAAATTTATTGAGCACTTGCTAAGTAATATGCAGTTTTTTTCTCATTTATAAGCACACAGTGCTAAAAATTGACATCATTTTTTCCTTTCCATTTCCCAAAGCCATGTTAAGAAGATCAATTGATTCTCCCCTCAGAAAACTTTTTCATCTCCTGCTGTCTTTCCTTTCTCACTGATGACTTTTACTCCATACTTTCATCAGGTCATACCCAAGGTTGTGAGTTGAGTTGTGTCCACCAAAAAGATATGTTCGAGTCCTAACCCTCTGATTTGTGAATGGACCTTATTTGGAAATAGGATCTTGGAAGATTCAGTGAAGTTAAAATGAGGTCATACCAGATTAGGGTGGGCCCTAATCCAGTGACTGGTATCTTTAAGGAAAGGGAAATTTGTACACAGATACAAACAGGGAGAAGGTCATGTAACAATGGAGGTAGAGACTGCAGTGTTATGTCTACAAGCCAAGAAGAACAAATGATTTTTGATAAACACCAGAAGCTACAAGAGAGACACATCTTAGATTTTCCCTCAGAGTCTACAGAAGGAACCAACACTTTGGACATGTTTATTTAGGACTTCTAGCCTCCAGAACTATGGGAGAATATATTTTTGTTGTTTCAAGCTGCCTAGTTTGTGGTAATTCGTTAAGGCAGACCTTGGAAACTAATATGCCCAGTCAGTGCAATAACCGTCCAATAGTTCTCCTTGCCTCCAAACACACTGTGTCCTCCCATCATTGATCACTGTGGCATCCTGCACATTACTTTCAGGGATGGGTTAGTGCCAATCAAAGAGAACTCAGCCCTGGGAGGGGAGATAAGAATTTGGAAAGGAGATTCTGAGACTAGAAAGTGATTATCATTATTTAAACCATTGGAAACTTGGAGAAATCTTGGGGTGGTCATGGATCACAGATCTTCCCCCAGACATGGAGTGGGGGGCTCAAAGTACAGAGACGCTACTGCTGCCATGTGGGTGACATACACGCAATCTCATTGGGTCCTCTCTGCCTGGGGCCACTACTTGCTCTTATAGGGAGGAAGCTAAGGCTCTGTGGGGTAGAGTTGCTGAGCTGGTCAAGTCCAGCCACAGAATTTGAACCCAAGACATCCTGCTCTACAGCCAGTATTCTTCCCTTCCTTGCCTGTACTTCTATATCAGCACACCAGGTTATTTATTTTTCCTGGCCCTATTTTGCCATTTTCTTTTCCCTCTGCACCTGGTCAAAATCTGTTTATCCTTCAAAGTCCAGTTTAAATCTAGTTTTACCTGTTATAATTTCCCCCAAGCACCTCAGCCAAAATAGAGCTGAACTGGCTTCACCAAACAAAAATTAATGACATACAGATCATTCCATTTGGCACAATTCAGCACTTCCTAAGTTATTCTTCGATTATTGTCTTGATCTCTTTGCATTTTTTTCTCTGGAGTTATTTTTTTCAGGATTGTTGTGAGCTCTTTGGGCAGAGTCCATAATTTATACTTCTTTGTATGTCTAGCAGGTCTCAGAACAGTGGCTTGCACAATGATGCTCAATAAACTCAGATGTCTTGGTTCTCAGTACAACCATCTGCTCTGGATTTGTTAACCCCAGGACACTGAAAGGATCCCTTAGATGTCCTCAGTCTTGGTTCCCTTGTTTTTGACATAAAGAGTTTGACCTGGCAGGTTTCAGTTTCCTCCAGTCCTATTAGGCTGGGACACTACTCTTCTGGCTTAAAGCCATGTCAGGAAGATGGGATGTGAGACTCTTCTGGCTCAATTCCTGGGCACATGGGGCCTCAGCAAGTTTCACATGAACCAGATTCACCATATTGTTGGGCTGCAGTCATGACCTTGATGTTGGGAGGAAATGAAGGCCAGGTGTGATGCCAGCAGTGTCTCTTGGTGGCTCAGGTGTCTGCCTGACGTTCTGTCTAGGATACACATTGGAAAATGCCAGATCCCAGCAGGACAGATCTGTCTTCCCACATATGCTCAGAAAGCCTCTGCCAAGATGTTCACACAGGAGCCATGGTCCACGATGTTCTGGGGAATCATGCTCTGAATGGTAACAGTAGTAAATATACCTGTCCTTCTTCACAGCACCTTCTCGAAAAATAAGTGACGTAGGTGAACATAGATGTGTTAGTGTGTGTGTGAGTGTGTGTGTGTGTTGGGGGGGGTGCTGGAATGAACACTTAGAGGGGGGTTTGAAGCTCTGTTTTATCTTTTCTTATTGAAACGACACCCCTTCCCTGCTGTAATCTTATGAGTGCTTCTCCAATGCAGGTTCATAAAACCCCCAGTTCTACTGATGAGATTTGTGGCCAACTGAAGATTTATAAGCTGGCAGACAAGTTTTTAAAAGTTTAAAGCATAATTTTTATATCCAGATGCTGACAGTTTGTGATGGTTTAGGAAGTGAGAACATTCCCTTGCTGGGTGTAGCATCTCCCTTTACTGAACTGTGTTAAAACCCCACAACCAATCATACATTCCGGTGAGAACCATCTAGACATGTTGAGAAAAGAATTCTCAATTTTGGTGTAGTTAACAACATCTGGTAGTGCCCACATAACACCACAGCCAGAAAAATTTAGGGGGAGAAGACGATGGAGATTTTGTCCTTAAAGAGGGATCATAATAATTGACAATCATGCATAACTTTAGGTAGAGTTCTACAGAAAACAGGTAACATGAAGTAGTTTATTAATTTTTATGGGGATTAACTTTATTTTATGCTCATTTTACTGAGACAAATTCTCTCCTAGAATCCTGAGAAGTAAATATAAATGCACTCAACATTTGTACTCTTAGCAAAAGAATTCAAACTTTGTCTTTGTTTCAGAGGCAAACACTGTCACTATTATTATTTCAGAATGATTTTTATAACAGTTATAGGTGTGATTGTTTATTTGCAAATATCTTAAAAAAGTGGCAACAAAGGAATAGGTGGAGATTTGGGTAGTGTATTTCTAACTTTAATTACATGTTGTATTTAGTATTCAAAGGTAATACCCGGTCTATGTTTTTCACATATATTCAACTTGAGGCTGCTTTATTCTAGGGCAGTGGTTCTAACCCAGGGTTGATTTTGACCACCCCCCCCCCATTTCCAGGGGACATTCCAGTATCTGGGGACATTTTTGATTTTCCCTACTGTGGAGGGTGCTACTGAGATCCAGGGGTTAAAGGCCAGGGGGTGATGCTGAGTACCATACAACACACAGGACAGTCCCTCACACCAAAACTAAAGTGGCCCCAAATGTCAGAAGTGCTGAGATTGAGAAGCTCTGCTCTAAGGAAGAAGAAATTATATTTCTCTCTGATGATAACCCACCACTAACCTTTGAGCCCCGTTTTGTCCAGAACGGCTGAGCGGTCATGACCTGAAAATGAATTTCAGAAGCACTTCACATCATTGTTAGTGCAGAACAGAGAGGTTATATCCAGCCTAAGTATGAGTTGCTACTTTAGCACCACCTGATAGCTTAGAGGACATTCCACGCCTCATTGTCTGAAATACACCCCCTCAGCTTGCCTTTCTGACATTTTGTAGGAACCATGATTAATCTTCAACTAAAGATGCTTCAATGGTGGCCAGGTTTTACTCTGAAGGATGCTACCACTTAGAAACAAAGAAAAGGTAAAAGGAGGAAGAAAAAAAGTTATGTTTTCATTTTAAACATCTCCAAAGCTTGATGGGGTTCACGTAGGGAACCATTAATTATACCAATAGCTGAAAAGATAACGCACATGTTAAAAACACAGCTAGCTATCAAATGGTACGGCATCTGGGAGCACTAGGAGCTGGCAACTTAAAATGATTTTCCGAGGTTATTCTACTGTACTCCAGCATAATGTACTGGAGAGATGTTAGAATCTCACATCTGCTTCCCCTCTGGTCCTGCGCTCCTCTCAGAAGAAGTCCTAAAGTCTAATACAGCACCAGAATAAGGTCAATCCAAATGTCTTGCTTGTTATTTGGCAACATTTTATTGCTATGCCATTGGATATTATTATTTAGAGACTATGTTGCTTCCTTAAACCTTTCTCGTACTGTGGGTGGAGGAGACTGAGCTCTGGGGGATGATTCAGAAAAGGAAGATGGGACTTTCCTGGTGACGCAGTGGTTACGAATCCACCTGCCAATGCAGGGGACACGGGTTTGAGACCTGGTCTGGGAAGATCTCACATGCTGAGGAGCAACTAAGCCCATGCGTCCCAACTACTGAGCCTGCGCTCTAGAGCCCGCGAGCCACAACTACTGAAGCCCGTGTGCCTAGAGCCCATGCTACACAACAAGAAAAGCCACTGCAATGAGAAGCCTGTGCACTGCAACAAAGAGTAGCCCCTGCTCGCCACAGCTAGAGAAAGCCCGTGCACAGCAGCGAAGACCCAACGCACAGAAGCTAACACAACATTGTAAAGCAATTATACTCCAATAAAGATGTTAAAAATAAATAAATAGCTAAAAAAAAAGACCCAACGCAGCCATAAATGAATGAATGAATGAATGAATAAATAAATAAATAAATTTATTTTTTAAAAAAAGAGAAGGAAGGGGCTTCCCTGGTGGCGCAGTGGTTGAGAGTCTGCCTGCCGATGCAGGGGACAGGGGTTTGTGCCCCGGTCCGGGAAGATCCCACATGCCGCGGAGCGGCTGGGCCCATTAGCCATGGCCGCTGAGCCTGCGCGTCCGGAGCCTGTGCTCCGCAAGGCGAGAGGCCACAGCACTGAGAGGCCCGCGTACCGCCAAAACACAAAACAAAACAAAACCAAAAAAAAGAGAAGGAAGATGCCAGATTACATCTGATGCCCTAGGCTCCTGCAGCAGTGCTCACCTTAGGAAAAACGGTCCTTCATTCCCAGTTCACAGAAGGAACCCATTCCAGACTTCTTGTGATAAGCTCCGTTTCTTAACAGTATGAGGTTAATGAACTTCCTTATTTTTGGCAGGATGAGTAAGTGGAAAGTAGGAAAATCTATCTGAGACAGCCCAGTTCAGAGGCTTTAATGGCTTATGTGACAGTTAAGGAGAAAGCCCCTCCTTTCAAAGCAGAAGGCTGCAGCACTGTCATCCCCAATCTGGCAGCTCTTCCTCAATTACATAAACAAGAAGGAAATTAAAATTTGATGGATTAAATAAGGGGGTGAACTGGTACTTATTTCCTAGCTAGAAATTACCATTTTTACTCTTTTGAATTGATAATTATCAGCACCATAGTTTATTCACTGTGTAATGAGGTCCTTTTAATTTTAATTAAAATTGAGATGTTTTACATTCCTTGTCTTCCCTTAAGAAAATCTTTCAAGTGTTGAAGTCCCTGATATTGGAAAGCTTTAATTGCACCATAGAAAGAGCAGAGTGGAAAGAGCTGGAGAAGGGTTGTGCCTTCTCATTTCCCATAAACAAAATCATGCTGAGAACTCAGGCAGGTTGGTGACTTTGTCAAATTTGCCAAAGATTATGTTTACTGGAAGCTGAAAAGTGTCACTGAGGGACCATGCATGTAGGGTGGTTTCCAATCATTTTGCCCCCTCTGCCTAATTTCAGAACCCCAGCAGCTCATCACCAAACTTCACATCTTGTCCTAAAAATATACATAAAAATTGTCATAAAAATCAAGCCAAAACAGATACCCAGGTTTGCACCTGTATTCCACACCAATGGGAAATCTGCTTATATTGAAATAAGGTATTGCATCAGTCAGGGTTCTTCAGAAAAACAGAACCAATAGAAGATAGATAGATAGACAGATAGATATTTTTAATTTTAATTTTGGAAGTTTTAAAAGGCTTTATTTTAAGAAGTTGGTTTATGCAATGTCAGGGCTAGCAAATCCAAAGTCTGTAGGTCAGGTTGGCAGGTTGGAAACTCAGACAGTCTCGAGGCAGAATTGCTTCTTCTTTGGGAAATAGTTTTTGCTCTTAAGGTCTTCGACTGACTGGACAAAGCTTAAACATTTTATTGAGGATAATCTCTTACTTAAAATCAAGTGATTGCATGTTAACTACAATGGAAAATACCTTCATAGTAACACTTAGATTAGCATTTGAATAAATAAATGTGTACGATTACTTTGTCAAGTTGACACATAAAACTAACCATCAAGGCAAGAAGCTTGAATGTTCGTTAGGACTGTGAACAGTGGATTAATGCCTACTTAACTGAATGACACCCAGAAGGGCTCAAAGCCTTGAGCTTCCCTACCACCCATTCTGATCTCAACGCTGCTTCTGTTTTGAGGGTCTGGCCCACTTGCTCCAGTTCTGATCTGCTCTACATTCCCCTGTCCTTCTGGTTCAGGAGCCTATTGAACTGTAGGACAGACTTCACCATTCCTTGAATGCCTATAGCACTCAAAGTCTATGCCCCATAATTTTTTACTTGATTCCCATTTTTATGGTTTACTTTACGTGGTTTAACTTGCTTCTCTGATTCAGACTATAGATTTCTGTAGAGTAGAGAATGTTTCAATCTTTTCTTGTATGTAAAGTTCACAATCAGCGTTCAGGTAGATACTCAGAAAACACATTCAGACCTTTAGAGGTATATAGGATGGAAAAACTGGCAAAAATCATTAATTCGTTCATCAATGTTTCAAAATCAGTAATTCATTCTAAGTGATTTACTCATCCATTCCCCTATTTGTAGTCCATCCATCCATCCATCCATCATTCACCATGTATCTAACCGTTTATCCATCCTTCCATCCAGGCATTCATCCATCATCCATCCATCCACTTATTCTTTTGAGAGTCATATGGCTTAAACTGAGAGATAGGGAAGTTAAATAACTTATGGGGGATGAAGCAATGTTTTCGTGGCAAGGTTAGGCCTGTCTCTTAATTTTTAGTCCTTTTTTTTTTTTTTTCGTTTTTTACATTTCATCCACTTAGCTGCTTTAGGGGAGAAATTCCTGTCCTGTAATTCTTTGAGCCTGATATAGTTGCTAAAATTTGTAACTCAAATAAAAATGCATGATTCCTGAAAGCGTGTCTCACTTTTTTTATTTCCAATATAGATGTCTGTTTGGTTTTCCTGCCACTAAATGTGAGTTGAGATCACAAAGAAGTGATGATAGTTCATCAGGGACTGGGCATTTGCAATCAAAGTTTGTGAACTAATTGCATCAATTCATTGAATAATCCAGTCACAATAAAAGACTTTCTTAAATTACCCACAAAATTTTGGAAAGACTTGTTTCATTTATTTAATGAATCTAACCAGTAACACCTTATGTCTCCAATTTTGTTTTTTCAGTTGAGATCTGGCTTAATATTCCTCAAGGAGATGTAGAGAATTTAGGCAAAATGTATTTTAAACTATGAACAGATATTGATGTGTTCATATTCAAAAAGACAATGCAACTAGATGGGTATATTTTGTGTATTATTTATTTAATTAGCATGTACACTGACCCCACCACTGCCTTCAGAATGTATCTCTCTGACAAAATCAGAAGAGAATAAAGAAGAAAAAGGAGGAGAGGGCTTGGGTGGGTAAATCTAGGTTGTGCTTCACACAAGTGGCTTGGGGCTTCCAGGACAAACTTTAACAGAAGCTACTGAAGCCTAAAGACAATGCCCTTCTGCTGGGGCCGCTGAACAAAGATGAAAATAGATCAATTAAGCATTACTCCACTTATAGTGCTTTTGGCAAAGACAATCTTTCAGAATTCTTCATCTGCCCTTGGCAAAACTTCAGAGAATCTCCTCCTGTTGTTCACGCTTGTGGCAACTTGCCAAGAAGAAATTCCACAAAGAAAAACGTGTCTATTTTTTTGTCAAAATTGAGAGGATGGGAGAAAGTGCAGGCTCATAGTAGGCGCTCAGGTTCTGCCATTGACCTCTAGGACAAACGCCACCCACACCCCTACCTGCTGGCTGTTGATCTTGGCTATGGCTCTGACCTTCCACGTCCCCACTTGTGGAATGGGGTAATGACAGTCCTTACTTGGCAGGGTGGTTGGGGGACTAGGTGAGACTGTGCTAAAGATGTGTAGGTCACAGAGTAAACTGAGAAAAATGGAAGCTTTTGTTCAGAGGAGAGAGAGAGACAAGGGGAGTGGATGGAAATACCCCATGACTGTTGAAATTGCCATCGCATCAATAAAAATTATATCTCCATGGCTTTTCTTTTTAACTCATGATACCTTCAGGTATTTAGCTGACACTCTCAATATATTTTACGCTTTAGCTGACACTCTCAATAGATTTTACAAAGTAGGTAATGTTGACTGCTCTGTAATAAAGATGTCTTTTGTTTTCTTGTCTATAAATCAAATGGAGAAGTCTATTGGTCTTCTATTGTTAACCTAGGCTTTTATAATTATTTCAACTGTCTTCTCTCCACTACTCCATTCACTGACTCTGCCTAGGCATGCTTTAAAAAGCCCATAAAATACATAAAGTATATTCATTACTAGTAGCCATCACCATCAGGAGAGAATTTAAACCAACTTATTCCATATCTTTCAACCTGACTTTTTTTCAAAGGACCTATCTCTATCTGAAATTACTTTATATATATTTATTTTCTTATTTATTATCTGTCTTCCTTACTAAAATGCAAACTTGAGAAGAATAGGGGCCCTTTAGTATTATTTACCAGTAAACCTCCAGTAACCTGACAGTACTCCATAAATACTTGTGGTATGAATGTTGAATAAGTGAATTTGGAAATGAGTATTTATATTGTCATAATGTATATGTTTTCATTGTTTCATATAATACCCGTCTAGTTTTACTATTTATCTTGTTGCATATGACATTTCTGAAGTAATCCATGAATTTATGTCCTATTGGAACCATACTTGCTGAATGTGTAATTTTCATCAAACCATACTAATATTAATCAAAATAAAACGAATCCTTTAAAAATATTTGTTGACCTTGAGCTTGTATCATGTCTTCATAATGAGGTTTTTCAAGTAGAATTTTTTTTTTTTTGAGGTATGCAGGCCTCTCACCACTGTGGCCTCTCCCGTTGCGGAGCACAGGCTCCAGACGCGCAGGCTTAGCGGCCATGGCTCATGGGCCCAGCCACTCCACGGCATGTGGGATCCTCCCGGACCGGGGCATGAACCCGTGTCCCCTGCATCGGCAGGCAGACTCTCAACCACTGCGCCACCAGGGAAGTCCCAAGTAGAAAATATTTTAAGGAGCAAAGAGCTATTCTCTTATATTCTGTGTCATGCACAAGGTACAAGACACAACATCAGATTAAAGCAAGACAAATAAAAATAAAGAAGACAAAATATCAAGAAAACTGAAAGCTAGTTTTTTGAAAAGATAGATAAAATGAGTGAGAATGGCCCAGGGAAAAAAAAGAACATAAAGAATAACATTAAGTAAAATAGATAGTTAGTGGGAAGCAGCCTCATAGCACAGGGAGATCAGCTCAGTGCTTTGTGACCACCTAGAGGGGTGAGATAGAGAGGGTGGGAGGGAGGGAGATCCAAGAGGGAGGGGATATGGGGACATATTTATATGTATATCTGATTCATTTTGTTATAAAGCAGAAACTAACACACCAGTGTAAAGCAATTACTCCAATAAAGATGTTAAAAAATAAATAAATAAAATAAAATAAAATAATAAAAAGTCACTGAAGTAAATGTTAAAAAAAGAACAACATTAAGAATAAAAAAGGATATATAACTATAGGGTACAGTAAATATTTTTAAATCTCAAGAGAACATGATGCCAGTAAATTTGAATCTTAGATTAAACCTTTGCTAGCAATTATAATTTTTAAAAATTCACTCAAGGGCTTCCCGGGTGGTGCAGTGGTTGCGAGTCCGCCTGCCGATGCAGGGGACACGGGTTCGTGCCCCGGTCCGGGAAGATCCCACGTGCCACGGAGCGGCTGGGCCCGTGAGCCATGGCCACTGAGCCTGCGCGTCCGGAGCCTGTGCTCCGCAACAGGAGAGGCCACAACAGTGAGAGGCCCGCGTACCGCAAAAAAAAAAAATTCACTCAAGAAAAAAAATTAAATCTGAATAGACCAAGTAAAAACAAAATTGGTTAATATTCCCAGAACAGTAACCAACTGCATCGCCACTGGACACAATTTATTTGAGTTTCTATAGAAAAGAAGCAATTGCATTACAGTCAGTTTTCTACATCTTATGGAGCTGTGAAACAGCTGAAAGACATTGAAAAGCAGAGCCAGGGCAGACGGGTGCCCTAGACAGGAGACTCAGTCATTCCTTTGTCCATTTCAAAGTCTTTCACAATTTTTTTTTGACTGTCTAAACTGTATTTTGCTATTGATCTTTAAATATTGACTTGGGCGTAACCTTCTTTTCTTTCTTTCTTTATTTTGGCCACGCAGCTTGTGAGATCCTTGTTCCCCCACCAGGGATGCAACCAGTGCCCCCTGCAGTGGAAGTGTGGAGTCCTAACCACTGGACTGCCAGGGGATTCGCAAGAATTTTAATTTTCTTATTTTTATTTGAAATAAGAAATCAGTGGAGCTAGTGCACTGATAGCTGATATCAGATAAGTCTATGGGAAGTCAGATCATACCTTTGGTGACCCACCGGTTAATCTCAACTGCTAGCAAAATGCTTGCAAGGAGATGTATAGAGTCAGCCTCAGCTAAATAAACCATCTTCTTTTCAGACAACTTAAATTTTCAAAGCAACATTTAAGCAAAATACGCTTGAACCTTGAACAACACGGTTTGAACTGCGCAGGTCCACTTACATGGCGGATTTGTTTTGATAGTAAATATTACAGTACTACGGGATCCTTGGTTGGTCCATGGATGAAGAACTGCGGATATGGAGGAAGCTCAGATATGGAGGGCCAATTATAAGTTACAAGACGATTTTTTTTTTTTTTTTTTTTTTTTTGCAGTACACGGGCCTCTCACTGTTGTGGCCTCTCTTGTTGCGGAGCACAGGCTCCGGACGCGCAGACTCAGCGGCCATGGCTCACGGGCCCAGCCGCTCCGCGTCATGTGGGATCTTCCCGAACCGGGGCACGAACCCACGTCCCCTGCATCGGCAGGCGGACTCTCAACCACTGCGCCACCAGGGAAGCCCACAAGATGATTTTTAACAGCACGGAGGGTTGGCTCCCCTAACCCCTGCATTGTTGAAGGGTCAACTGTATGACATTTTTTTCAACATCTAGGCAAAATATAGCCTTTCTCCCAGCCCATCTTACTCTCAAATCATGCCCTTGTTACTCTTGAAGTAGAACTCAATGTCCACACATGGGAGCATTCCCTGTGGGTTAGAGTTCCATATGTAAGGGTCTGCTCTTTTATGAAATGCAAGCATTCCTTGATTGCCAACGTGAAGTCATCAGCTGTGCTACTTGCCTAATATTTTCAAAAAGGGACAAGCGGCTGAGGTCAGAGCTCTGAGGTTGCAGGTTGCAGGGCTTGACAAGGAGGAGATTGGAAGAGCAGTCAGGTACCCCACGGAGGAAGGAAGC
Source organism: Globicephala melas (assembly GCF_963455315.2). Taxonomy (NCBI): domain Eukaryota; kingdom Metazoa; phylum Chordata; class Mammalia; order Artiodactyla; family Delphinidae; genus Globicephala; species Globicephala melas. The sequence goes on along the minus strand of NC_083317.1, from coordinate 7,163,900 downwards.
ATCAGAGAACCAAAAGCATCACCTGGAAATGGCACCTGGGATTCGAGATAGCTCATGACAAGAAAACAGTGACTATGTTAAAAAAAAAAAAAAGAAAGAAAACAGTGACTCTGAAAAGAGATGCGTAGGTGCTAAGGACAACATTCATCTCTGCGTCTGTTCCCAGCCTGGTCAAGGATTGACAGGGTGATCCAATTCCCTATTTCCAATGCCAAAGACGAAGAGGAAAGGTTTTGGGCTGGCCTCACCTAGGTTGTTTGTTCAGATACAAGACATTAGTTCTCTGGGCCATTGACCTTGTATAGAACAGGCAGCATTTTCTGCCTGCCAGTTCTGCATCCTTCCAACAGGCAGTGAGCATCAAAGAATTAGCCTTTTGTAATAAAATCAGCCCTTTAAACCACTCAGAAGACTTATGATAGGGATCACTACCTGGATTAGTTTGCTACCAAATAGAGAATCAGATGTCAAGATGAATAAGAGAGAACAGCCAGATGGTTGGGTTTGAAAAAAAAAAAGTGCAAGCCTTTCTTCCTTCCCTCTTTCCTTTCTTTCTTTCTTCTTTCTTTCTTTCTTTCTTTCTTTCTTTCTTTCTTTCTTTCTTTCTTTCTTTCTTTCTTTCTTTCTTTCTTTCTTTCTTTCTTTCTTTCTTTCTTTCTATCTTTCTTGTTCCGGTATTTTCAATTGAATTAGTGTGGGTCATCTTTTCTAAGTTGATATGTGCTGAATTTTCAATGATTTAGGGGCACTCATTATATTTCTACCAGAGGGTGGTTCTCTGAAGAGCCAGCCCCCTGTCAGCACGACATGATGGTGTCACACATTTCTCAAGGCAGCCTCCCAGGGTTGCTTTTGACCTGGGTTGTACCCTTTAACGAGGGGGCAGTAAATGGGGGTCTTCAGGATTGGTTGCCTAACGTGAGGGGCCCATTGCAAAATGTAAATACGGGTACTGTGTTCAAAAAGCAGTAAGACTTTCAAGACAGAGACAGAAGACAATTAAACTACATGGAGGGCCCCTCTGAGAACAGGGTCCTGGGTGACTGCACAGGTCACGGGCCCATGAAGCTGGCACTGGTGGTCTCAGTGAGGGAAAGCAAATCCTTTCTCACTATTGATTTAGTAACTAGTTATGCCAGAGACTTGAGGTTTATAATTTGGGGGCCAAATACACTGTTTGGACTGGGAAGATGACTCTAATAAAAGTTATGCTTCCAGAAGAAAACTGTCTATTTGCAAAGAAGGCTTCAACCCTGGATTTCTTGGAATTTACAAGATGATTCAAATTACTTTGTAATTACATTCCTTGGGGATCCATGAAGATCTCTTTTAGAAAAGGTTTTTTCCTTCATTTCATTTGGATTCTATCCACCTTCATACAGTTACGTTCCTATCATAGATTATTTGGGTCAAAGCCCCATGCATTACAATATTTCAGGGTCCCATTTGTGTTGGGGTTTATGAATCTGTCAACAAGAAGCAGTCACCTCTACTGACGGTATTTAATTTTTAATGCAGGGTTTTTCAAACTAGGTTCTGCAGAAGTATTCTTGGGTGCCCTAAATTTCAAGTTTGGGAAACATTGTTTTTTGTCTTAGTCAAGTTCTGACCCAAAGGTTTTGAAACCTTAGTAATTAATGAGAAGGTCTGTGCCCTTTCAAATGACCATATGGAAATCAAATGTTTAAAAGAATAGCTGAGGGAAAAGGAAAAATGGCAAACTTAATTCAGATAAAATTTAGTCTACTGGTTAAAAAATATTTGAGGTTACCAAATATTGAGGAAGAACAATGTTACCAACCACAATAGTAGTTTTAAATGTTCATTGTATGACACACAATTTTGATATGTGTCATTTTTCAGTCATTTGAGTTGGGTCCTGATTGAGCCTCTGTTTTGCAGATGAGGAAATTGAATCAGACCAAGGTCTCCAGCAGAAGAAGCAGAAGTCTAATTCCAGCACCAAAGTCTGATTCTAAAGCCAGGGTTTCCCCCACCAATGGCATTTCTTTACACGCTTTTGCTAGAAAATCTTTACACATGGAAGTGTTTGTCATTTTAAGCTTTTGCAGGATCTGGGGATCTGCAGAATCTGGGGGCACGTGACTTTTAAAATGTAGGCTTTATTATTATTTAGGTATAGGAACCAGGAGACAACTGCCATTGAAAAGATAGTTTGTTCTTCATAGTTACCAAGAGATGGGGGGTCATGTTTATACCACACAGGGCCACATGGGGAAGCACCAGGGTGAGTCAGGAGGCAGAGAGAGAAAGGGAGCAAAATGTGGGTGAGAGCATTTATTGTGGTCTTTGTGGGAAGGGATGGATGAGACAGGGCAAGCAGTCATAAGATTGACTCATTTGAGTAATTTCAGTGGTCTCTGGAGTGTAGGGGCTGTCACAAATTGTCTAGTACCTGGCCGCTAAGTGATTAGGGCAGGGAAGGAGTGGCCTGGAGTGTGAAAGGTGGTTGTGGTATGGGCTCTGGGTTGGTTGGTTTGCATATGGAAGGTATGCTTGTAGGTGAGTCATTTACAGTCTATAGGAATTGGTTAGCCCTGGGAGGAGCAGTCTTTCCAGGTTAGCCATGTCCCAGATGTAAAAGCATCAGGATACAAAGTGTGCTAATACAAGGACCTGGAAGACACAAGTAGACAAGAGACCCAGGAGCTGCTGCCTGGTCTGAAGAGTCACCTCTTGGGAGCAATGTCCTCTCCTTTGTTAAGACAATACATCTTTGAAGAATGATTAGAAAGAGATATTGCAAAAATGTGTGTGCAGCTCGTGGAGACAGCCCTGTTCATCAGAGCTGCAACCACACGTCCCAAAGATGTAGACTTGAGAATAAATGGCACCGGAAACAGAAAGCAAATGTGACACTCTGTGATTGCAAGTAGTCATGATTATCGCTTCTCAGTAATTAGGCAGAGATGATAAGCAATCTAAACTTTTTTCAAATGCATATTACCTTTGATTTTCTTTTCTCACTTTGCTAGTTTCCCAGTGTCAATAAACAGAATTAGTTTTGATGAGCCTTGGGTTCCTCAGGCCCCACATCAGGGGTCTCGCTCTACCAGTCCCCACCCTGCCTCCTGCTCTTGTTTAACTGGTCCTTGATCTGGACTCTCAATTGCCCTCCTATTCCAACTGGGAATCTTGAAGTCCTGTGGGCTGAGGACTTAAAGCACCAAGATGTCTGGGATCCCTGATCCCATCCACCTGGAAGACTCACAGGCAGCTGCTGACCTCAGTCCCTGTCCAGACCCCTATGCTCCTTTATGGGTCGACCATGATGCTCAGAGCTGAGCTCAGCTAATGGGACAGCAAGATTTGATTCCAAGGCTCTCAGACTTTAGTGCACAGCTCATGGGTTAATAGGTTTCCCTTGCCCTTCCTCCTAAAGTGCACCCTCTACTGCCACCAGGGAGCCCAGGCCTTCAAATCCCAACAGTCAGATTAGATCCCTTTCCTGGAGAAGTATAGCTGTCTCCCTGCTCACCTACAGGCAGCTACATCCCCCTTTGAGCTCAAAGTTTCTCTACTGACCTTAGAAAAGACAAGGTGATGTTCCACTGTCAGTCTTGCTAGAACAGAGAAAAAAAGAAAAATACAGGAAAAAAAAATGTTTTTCCCCAGGGCATTGTCCTACACTTACTTTCTGAAAGGTGTAATCATTTTTCTCACCCCTTTCTACTCCCAGCACAAATATCCTCAAATAGAACTTTAGGTCAAGGTCAAGGCCATTTTGTTGCATGCACACACCTCAACATCTTGGCTGTCTCTTCTCTGATACTTAAACCCACTCATAAGTAGACATACAGTATTTCTTTCCAATATTTACTTGGAAGTTACAACTTTATGATGGGCTAGTAGAAGGAATGTGTTTCACTCCTCATTTTACATTCATTCTGCCATTCTGTCTCAAGTCAGACTCTGTGATGGTCTTGATCAGGGCTTGGCAAACTATAGCCCATGGAGCAAATCTGGCCAGTTGCTTGCTTTTTATGATGCAGGGATGCCCTTAAAAGTCTTATTGGAACACAGCTATGCTCATTCATTTGTCTATTTTCTATGGCTTCTTTCAGGCTACAGCAGCAAAGTTGACTAGTTGCAAATTAAAATGTATAGCCCACAAAACCTACAATCTTTACCAGCTGGCCCTTTGCAGAAAACATTTGCTAGCCTCAGCCTAGATGATGTAAGATTCAGTTTCTGGCTCCAGTGCTTACCAGTGGAGTGACATTGAGGTAGCAACTTAGCCTGTTTTCACCTTAGTTGTCATATCTGTAAGCCAGGCATAGTCACACCCACCTCAGGGATGTATGAGAAAAAATCATCAATACTTGGAAAGTTCTCAGCAGTGATTTGCACCTGGGAAGTGCTCCACTTAGTAGCTAGCTATTGGCATACAAATAATGTGTCAATGGGATTATAAGGAAAAAAAATGGTTGACTTTGGTAAACTTCTCTGAACCTCTCAGGTGTCACAGACGTCCTGGTTACATCATCTCTGCACAGATAGAATCTGTGCCCTGATGTTTTTCGTGTCCAGTTCATGTCTAAACATATGTCTTACATGTATAGATGATGAAACAATGCCTTTAACCTTGATCAAGATATGTGTTTCTGAGCATCTGAGTTGATTGTCAATATTACACTAAGCACAATGTTTGACACATGCTCTGCTAATGTCACAAAGTGTGGCACATGGCAGGGGGACAATTATTCTTTTATTGTTAAAAGAATAATTTAGAAGAAGCCAGGAACTACTAAACTGAAAGAAACAATTAAAATGTAATTTTCAGATAAGCTCAAATGTAATCTGTCTCCTATTCCTTATCATGGGCTAGATCCAGTCTTAATTGAGGGGGTCAAACTATAGTTCTCATAAACAAAAGTGTTAAGTTCAGGAAAATCATATACCTCACCTAATTTTAAGCCGTATTTTGTGCTTCCTGTGTTACCATCTTTCTGAGCAGTAAATAATAGAACATTCCTATTTACATTTATAGAGCATTCCATCCAAAAGCAGCAGAATATACATTCTTCTCAAGTACACATGGAACATTCTCCAGGATAGATCACATGCTGGGCCACAAAGCAAACTTCGGTAAATTTAAGAAAATGGAAATCTATATCAAGCATCTTCTCTGACCAAAACACTATGACGCTAGAAATCAACTACAAGGAAAAAAAGGAAAAAAAACTGCAAAAAACACAAACTCATGGAGGCTAAACAATATGTTACTAAACAACCAATGGATCATTGAAGAAATCAAAGAGGAAATTAAGAAAAAAACCTAGAGACAAATGAAAATGAAAACATGATGATCCAAAATCTATGGATGGAACCAAAACTGTTCTAAGAGGGAAGTTTATAGCAATAAAAGCTTACCTCCAGAAATAAGAAAAATCTCAAATAAACACCCTAAACTTACGCCTAAAGGAACCAGAGAAAGAACAAACAACACCCATAGTATAAAAAATTTTCATTGAAACATCAACCTACAAAAGAATCAGCAAAAAAGAATTGAAGTTCCTTTACACTCTTGCTGGGTGACAGCAGTGCTGGAAGAACAGGATGCCTTAGTACTCTCTTTACCCTTCCCGTGGGGGCAGCAGATGCTTCTCATGGCTTCACAGGGAGGTAGTGTGGTGCTGTGGTCATGCTGACCAGGGGTCCAGAGGATCTGAGCTCTGGTGTTGGTTTTGCCATGTAGCCCTGGACCATTGAATCATCCTCTCCAAGACCTGTATTCCTGGGATGGTTCATTTTATATGTCAACTCAGAGGGCATTTGTGGATGAGATTAACAGTTAAATTGGTGACCTTTGGTGTAAGCTGATTGTTGTCCATAATGTGTGTGGGCCTCACCAATCAGTCGAAGACTTGAATAAAAGAAAAAGACTGACCTCTCTAAGCAAGATGGAATTCTCTGCTTTCACACTTCATCTGTACCATCAGCTCCTTTGGGTCTCACACTGCAGTTATGGGCTTGGCAGCCTCCATATTTGCCAGGGGCAGTTCCTTATAATCTCTCTGTCTCTGTGTGTGTGTGTGTGTCTCTCTGTTTCTCTCTCCCCCCAGTCTGTCTGTCTGTCTGCCTCTGTATCTTTGTCTCTCTCTATATATGTATATCTATCTATATCTATCTACCTATATAGATATAGATATCTTTTATATCTGAATAGATCTACCTATATAATGATATACCTATCTCTATGTAGATATACAGAGAGATATCCTATTGGGAAAACCCTGACTAATACAATTCCATTTGTAAAATAGCACTTGAGAAAAGTCCCTGTTAATGCAAATAAAAACTACCATGGATGTCCAGGGTGGAGTCATTGACCATCACATGTAAATGTGCTTTACCTCAAACATGTGACTTCATCTTGCTTCCTGGCACAGCAAAAGGCCTTCTCATTATTGGAGTGATTGAGAGCATAAATGCTGGAGTCAGATTCTATAGGTTAAAATCTGAGCTCTGCCACTTAGGAGCTTTGTGGGAAAACTACTTAACCACTCTAGGCCTCAGTTTTCTCATCTGTAAAATGGAGATAATAAAAATACCTACCTCGTAGGATTATTGTGAGAAATAATGAGCTAATACAAGTCAAGTTAATATAAGGTTTCTGACCCTCAGTAGCTACCTATCTCAGTTAAGATAGACCTGGTTACACTGCAGTGATGAATACCTCTTTTTTTTCTTCAGAACTTGTTGACTGGAAATACTTAAGTAGTCAAGTGGAGCCTTAAGAAATGCAATAATTGGAGAACAGAATTAACAGCTTTCACAGTTATTATTATTCATAGCATGTATTTACATGTATTCATGTGTATGCATATTTAATTAATATTATGTAGTAAGGAGTCAACTTCACCTTGCTTCCTTGCTCAGGACAAAAGACTTCTTTTAGCATTAGACTGATGCTTTCTTCAGGAAGCATCCTCTCCATCTTACTTAGCAGAGATAAGTATGGCTTATTAGAAGATGGTACAGCTCCTCCAATAGTTATAGCCCTGAGCTATGAGATCATCAGTCTCCAAGCAGATAGAAGCAGTTTAGCATCTTGGGCTGATATCAAGGAGCTTTCCTATGGAAGCAATTACACCCTTGGTGGTAGTGGGCAATAATTAAAATGTAAATATGCAGTTACTTACTAGCTCTTGGAGGTCATGCCTCCTGCATTTCATTCTGAACTTCTTGCTCAATATCTTTCAAATCTCCCCTGATAATTTTGGCTTCTCAGAAATAATTCCACCAAGGCAGAAAATTGGCAGTCAAATAAGTTTCATTGGCCATTAGATCACTGTATTTCTTAACTTGTAATTTTCCATTGCTCTCTGTTCTCCATTGACTTTCCATTCTCCGTTATACTACACAAGTAGTACATGGCATCGATCTTGACACATGATATACATTCATTTATCAAGGATCAATCCATTAGGTGGACTCTTCCCAGGGAAGTGTGAGCTGTGTCAATCAACTTAAGAATGTAATATAGGGACACACTATGTTATAAACAACTTCTAAAAACATGTGCACAGAGAAAATGCTACTCAAGGACATTTAAAATAGCTTTTCTTTATTTTCAGCTGAATCCCCATTAAGAGTTTAGGTATATTTAGGTAAGTGGTCTGTGTCCTTGACAATCCTGCCATTTTTAAATTTTCCTTGTAACTTCCTCAGGGTCTGATGAGTGTGGCTAGCTAAGGGAGAGAATATGCTGAGAAAATCATTAATTGTGTCTCTTGGAAGGCTTGTTGTCTCTGAAGAGAGGAGCAATGCAATCCAGTTATGTATTCAATCGATTTTTATGGAATGCCTACTATGTGCTAGATATAATTTTAAGCAATGGGACACATTGGTGAACTAGCTGACCAAGCTATCTTGTGAACATTCTGGTGGAGAATATAGATAATCCCAAAGAAATTTGAAAAATGGATCCTATAATTGAAATGAGAATCCTTTGGTTGTGAAAGTGGGATTCAGCATATATTTTGGAAGAAGATCCAGCCTGACGCTTTGCTGGATTAAATGTGGGATGCAAAGAACAAAAATGAGGAGTCAGAATGACTCCTAAATTTTTGTTCTTTGCAACTGGGTAAATGTTGGTGCTATTAGCTGAGAAGATGGATAACTATATCAGTGAGGGTTCATACAAAAAAAAAAGAAACCACTCCAGGTGTTTTAAGCAGAAAGAGATTTAAGATAGGGAATTGAGTGCTTACAGAAACCTTGGAAGAGCTGAGGAAACACAAGTTAGGGGAGGTGACTAGTAGTATTCATTTCTGCCACCACTGTTTGGTCCAGTGAATTTAGGAATTGTTGCTTCCACCCAGAGATTAGGAAACTACAGGAAACTAAGAAACTGATGGTGATGGTTGAAGCTGCCTCACAGCCCTGAGTGGAATTATCTCAATGGAAAACCCAGAGGCCACTGAAAAAACTTGTCTGCCAGAGCTCCCATGTCCAACATTGGTGCACAGGGGAGAAGAATATATTCTGTTTCTCCTCTACCTTCAAAATCTCACACTAGAGCATTTCATTAGGAGAACACAGCTGTAACTGGAAGCTGAAAGGCAAATGAGCCTGGAAGATAAAATTCCCAGCCTTTCAGCTGATTGTCAAAAAGAAGCATACAGCACATGAAAGAGGGGAAGAACTGGTCCTTATAGGTTGGGGGGAGGGGGAATAATAAAACATTTTCAGATTGTTTGGTCATAAGTTTTCCTGTGGACACAAACACATCCAAGTTGGAAGTCTCAAGTAGGCAGTTGGATACACAGGTCTAGAATTCAGGGGAAAGGTAAGGAGAGAAATATAAATTGGGGAGCCACAAACATACAAATGGTAACTGAAGGAGTGCAACTGGAGAATATTACCTAGGGAATAAGTAGATTGAGAAGAGGTCCAAGAACACAGTCCTATATGCTTTTAGGAAACTGGGATATGGTGGCAATTGAGAAATGCTCTAAGATAAAGAAGGTTAAGTTGGGACCTGAAGTTAACTTAAATGGCTTAAGTAATCCAGTCAAAACTAGGAGAATGTTTAGAGGTCAGGAAGAGGAGCAGATAACAGCCAATGAAACTGAGAACATGAGAAAACAATCTAGAGATGTGGTTTGCTGACAGTCAAGTGAAAGAGGAGAGAATGATAATCAGTGTGAAACACTGATATGACTTTTAATAAGATGGAGTATGAGAATTTAACACTGGATTTTGTCAGATGGCAGTTGTAGGTGATCTTAACCAGAGTAGTTTCCAAAATCCTAAATGAAATAGGCTGGAGAGAGAACATACAGTGAGAAAGTACAGTAAATTTACTCAACTCTTTGGAGTAGTTGTGAAGTAATATAAAGATAGCAGAGACATAGAGTAGCAATTGGAGGTGATGTAGAGTCTAGGCAAGGCATTTTTAAAGAAAGGCAATATTAAAGCAGCCTTGTGTGTTGATGAGCATAAAACACGATCATGACGGTCAACTTGAGAATGGAACAGTCAAGACTCAAATTGATTGGCAGGTCATGATCAACATGATAGGGTTCTCTATTCTGATTCCAGATGATACTTGACACTGTAATTTTTTTTTAAGGAAGACATAGAGTTTGCTTTCAAAGAAATACATACATCAACAAAACTGAGGAGCAATTTCCAATAAAATGTAAATAAGATCAATATTTTATTTTATTAATTATTTTCTGTTTAAGTGGTGGAGGCAGCGAATAAAGAATGAATTGTAAAATTTTAAGGGGGAAAGGTAGGGGAACACTTTTGGAAACCTCTTTCCTATAAAGTCTTAAAGAAAGTTAAGGGCATGAATTTTTGGAAAAGAGACAGGTGAATTTTTCAGGAATGTATGGCTTACTAATAATGCGGAATGAGGAATCAGCAAAGTATGGTGGAAATATCAAAAGAAGTGGGATAGCTGGAGCAGAAGGGCTATAGTTGGGGGGCCCTGAGTGAGGGTCTTGTCTTTCACCCAGTGGGTAATAAGAATCCACTTAATGGGTAATAAATAGGGTGATAAAAATGACCTATTTTGCCCATGTCAGTGGATCCATGAGTTATTTGCTCTAAAGCAATGTTGTAAGCCTTGGAAATGAAGGAAGTTCTTCTGGAATAATGAAACTGTCCATGCCAAGACCTACAGTACCAGTCCACTATGTGTCCATCCAGGTCGTGCTGTGGCAATTCCCTTAAAGCTACTTTTACTGTTTGTTTTCACTTGTTTCCATAAGAGTGAACACATACTCAATTGCAAAGCTTCCATCAATAAAAATTCTTATCATACCTCATTATACAAATATCTTTCATGTGTGCTAGACACTTTCAAAAGTTTAATAATTCTGCATCTGATTTGCATCATCTTATTGAAACAAAGACAGTCTTGGCAATACTGCCTACCAAAACAGGCTTTAAGAAATCACAATGATTTTTGCAGCTATGTACTGACAATCTCTCTCTTCTGAGTTTCCAGAAAAAGCTCTGATCTCCGTGCTCTTAAGAAAACTCAGGCATTGGCGTAGGGAGATATTCTTGGAAAACGCTCCTAGTGTTAAGAATGTAGAAATTAAGACCAGGTAAGTTTAAAGGAATGGCTTAAGTATTCCTGTCAGAACTTCACAGATAGTGTCAGCATGATGACCTTGTTCTCTGGTGACCCTTCACCAATGCGGTATAATACCCTTTGATTCCATTTCCTGTCATCCAGGGAACCCCCGAGAGACTCATGCTCCTGATTCATCAGCCCTTCATGGTATGTGGTAATATCCCTCTGTGTGACTGAACAAGCAGTGACTTAAAAAAAAAACTACGTTCATACAGCACATCACAGAGCTCAACAGGGAGATAATTGATGTTCTTCCTTTCTGGTTTTCTGTAAAATAGTGAAGAATGACTCTTCCACCCTGTGGCATTTTGTGTAGTGAAGCAATCATAACTCTTTAGGCTTCTTGGAGGATAGGGTTTTTCTGGAAACAAATGATGAAGGGGTGGTGGGTTGCTGGCAATCCAGAGAAATACAGAAGCAGGCTCAGAGAAAGGAGATGGAAAATGCTTCAGAGGACATAGGATAATCTCACCCAGAAAATGAACACACACACACACATCTTGTTAAAAAGCATTAAAGTAAACTGAAGCCTTTAAGTCTCCAGTGCACCGAGCTCCTTAAGGGTAATTCTGTTAACTTAAAAGGAAAGGCTGGTCCTCTGCAATGAACACAGTTCAGATTCTGGGGGATAATCAGCTACTGTGCTCCATTGCTGTCTTACTGAACTGGTGGATCTTGAGGGCATAGTATGCTGAGGTTCTGCGCGCCAGGCCCTTATTCCAAGTGAGCTCCCACTGCTGCCCCACTCAGTTCTCGGAAGGTTTTGATGTTGCAATTTTATTCCATATTCAATGGTATAGAAAATACAGAGCTTTGAGTTTTGGTTCTCTCCCGTCAATCAATCCACTGCGGTTGTTGTTGATTATCGTTGTTGTTAATACTTTGTTTTGTTTTTAATACTGGTTCTATTTGTGGTTTAGTAGCATGTACGGAATTTGGCTTGGCTGGTCAATCAGTGAGATCTCCTCCAGTTTGGGATTCTTAGCCTGGGTTGCACTGTGTGCGGGATGGGTTTTGCCTCCTCTAAATGCCCAACAGCTACGGGACCCTCAACAAATGTAACTGAATGAAAGACAGATTTTTCACGTGCAGGTTTTCCTTGCTCTGAAGTGCACAGTAGACATCAGCATTAAGCCCCTGCTTGGCTTTGGCTACCTTTGAAGCCAAGGCACTGTTTTTCAAGCAGGTGGGTCTGTGTTGAGAGGCTGTCATCTTTCTAGACAGTTCACCTACTGCAGAGTGATGCTTTGTGCTGCTGAAAGGAGCAACAGCTCCACCATATGTGTGATCCTCTGTAGCTTCCTGAGGCCCCTGTATCCTGGGGTTGCTCCCGGGGACTCTCTGGCAGGTGATGCCTACATGGCCTCCACCCACCCCTGAGTAGATGGATTCAGCCAGCTTTTCTTGGCATTCTCCAAGGCAGAGCTTAGCTCAACAAGTACCAAGATGTCCTCAGCTTCAAATACGCCTGTTTCATCAACATATAGTGACTCTGGCTCACTTTCCAGCATTTTCCCTCTGAAAATGAAGTTACTTATGGAAATAGATTTATGATGACTCAGGGGCAAACCCCGGGGTTTTACACAGGCTGTTTTGGCATTTGGACTTAGTTCTTACTGTTTCAGCCTCTCCAGCTACTTATTCTCCAGTTTCTACGCTCTATTGAATGAAACATCTTGGTCCTCACCCTTCTGTCAAGATGGATTGAGTGAAGGATCCTATCAGAATCTCAATGCACCCTAATTATAAACTAACCATTCTAGTCCAACAAAACGTGCCTCCACCACCCACAAGATAGACTTGGCATTTGTTGCAGTGTGAAATCAGTTTCCATGTATTAGACCACCAATGTCCATGTATATAGACCACCAAATGGGTTACTGTAAGGGTCTGAGGAATAACTTAGTATATGTGACCAGCAGTGTGGGAAGAGGAAAACAAACGATCTCTTTAAGGGTGGATTTTTTCTTTCTAGATGGAGGAGCAAACTACCCTGATTATCAAGTCAGTAGTTGTTGAAGATAAAATGCTGCCAGAATATGGATTATGAGGGAAGCCAAGTCCCAAGTGTTCTCCACTGTACACTCGGGTACGTGGAGTTCTTTTCAGAAAGGGGGTGGAAAGAGCATCAGGAACCTTTGGCAAAAGGGGAACACCCTGCATCCCAGGCTAATGTGGCAAAGAGGCACCTTCAGAGGCTCAGGAGGTGCAGCCTTTCTCTCTTCCTGAGATGCTCTGAGAGCAGCGGGTACCCCACTCCTGTCTCTCCCCTTCTGGGTGTTTTACCATGCACTGGGAAAAGGCATGAGTGCTGGGGTCAAGTCAAGCTTGCTTTGAATCCTGGCTTTGCCAGTTACCGGTATAGTGACTTTAGTCACATGACCTCACTGCTTCCAGTACCCAACGGTAGAGCCAGGGAACTAATGGTAACTCTCCTTGATTTGTAAGGATTTAATGAGACAATCCATGGGAAGTGCTTAGCACACTGTATGACAAATCCGTGAAGTTTCTTCCACTCCCAGTCTCGGTCCTCAGTCCCTGGTGGTCTCACAAGCAATGGAGGGCACAGCTGGAAAACCTGAACTCCAGGGACAGAGTTGATTGGATCTGTTTCTGAGACCATCCACCTCCTGAATGAGGGACAGTCTTTTCAGCCACTAGGGGGCACCAATTACATGGAAAAGAAAGGGTTGAATTTGGAAGACTCAGTCCATTGCCCTGCAATGAACATCATTTAATTAATTGTTTTCTCTTGGAACAAAGTTTGGGTGTGGTTGATACAGAAAGGTGCCAAATATACCTGCTGGGGAAGGTGGTAACACTTTCATGTTGTTTGAAGAGTTTTCTTAGATCCCTTCCATGTCCGGCTATTGTGGACATACAATTAAAAATAATAATAATCAGCCCCTTTTACTTTCTCTCCTTCTTTTTCTATATTTATACTCCAACTGAAATAGACAATCTTCTTAGTGTATGGAAGAGATATGTGGATGAAAGAAGGATCTTTACGTTAAAATGTTTCAGACTTTTTGAGCGAACCAAGTTAATGTTAGACCTTTCAGTCTGAAGCCATGTGTTTTCTTAGCCCATTAAACCTGGCTCATAAGTGGACATCGTTAGTGTAAAGTTCCTGAGATATCTAGGAAGCCATAGGGTTTTCCTTATCAGGATTAACCCCTCATTGCATTTGAAGGTAACTAAATCCTGGGAAATATGAGATGCAATGGACTTCTGGAATCCACAGCAAGTGGGGGGACAGGGAGAGGTACAGCAAATATACCTGCCTAGGTCAGGACACAAAACATGGCTGAGATATGATAGCTGTTTCTCAGAGGGGAAAAACTGATGCTCCCCAGCACTGCTGGGTAAAGGAGTCTGTAGGCTTTCTTAGGCGTTGCTCAAACCTCTTCCAATAGCCTCAGAGCTTCCAAATTAGACTCTCTTGACGTACAGCCCAGGAATATGCAACAAATCCATAGGTGACTTTATAGCCCTAAAATTTAAGCGCCACTGCACTAGGAGGTTATAATAAGTCTAACTCACTGACATTTAAGGGAATACCTTTAAGGGTGTCTCCCTAGGACTTTCGCCCCAGCAAGTTTCCACCTTCTGGAGGAATCTTTGAATGCTCTTACTGCTATGAAAAGTCCAATCCAACAGCAAAGCCGCCAACGATCGGAACTGTTCACCCTGAGATTCTTCATGCCAGAGTGGATTCCTTTGATTTGTGACTCTCCAGTTTGTATGCTGAAGGGCTCTGAGCTGCAGACTGGCATCCAGGGCTGTGGTTGTGAAAGGAGGTATCTCAATTACAAGAGGCAACAGTTCCAAGGAGCCAGAGGGGGTGTGGGGTGGGAGAAGCGGGAGTGCCATGGAACCCCTGTGCAGCATCCTGTGAGCAAAGACACAGGGCACAGAGGATATGGTGCCTCGTGCTGCTCTCCAGGGAAACTCCACTGAAACACAAAGTGAGTGCTGATAGGCTACATCAAGATCATTCCAATTATAAGGAGATGGAAATGGAGCGTTTCATTGGAAACTGGTTTTCATACATCCTGTGTCTGTTTCTGCTTCCAGAAGGCACTTTTAGATGAACCTTGGATTCAGCTCATCTTCCCTTTAGCCACATTCTCTGATTTCCAAGAAGTCAGGTGACCTGGGTGTGTTTCAATGGCCATACGTCCCACCTGTCAGCAAAAACAGAAAAGCCAACCATCCCCAAACACCCTGGAGAATTGGTACATTGTGTATCTTCCTCTAAAGCTGTATGTATGAGAAAATCTCTTTTACTGCATCCACCCAATGCTCAAATTTAGTTTTTTTTTTTTTTTTTTGCGGTACGCAGACCTCTCACTGCTGTGGCCTCTCCCGTTGCGGAGCACAGGCTGCGGACGCACAGGCTCAGCGGCCATGGCTCACGGGCCCAGCCGCTCCGCGGCATGTGGGATCTTCCAGGACCGGGCCACGAACCCGTGTCCCCTGCATCGGCAGGCGGACTCCCAACCACTGCGCCACCAGGGAAGCCCTCAAATTTAGTTTTTATGGAGAAGAAATCAATAACAGATCTAACGAACTTGTGAGCAAACGCTAAAGAACGCAGCCTCGCGGTGAATCTCCTCCTCACAGGTAAAAATAATTTGCCCCGCAAATAATGTAAGTAACTGCAACCAGTTCTTGACATATGTGGTGTAGGTAATTTTTTTTTAGCATCTTTATTGGAGTATAATTGCTCTACAATGGTGTGTTACTTTCCGCCTTATAACAAAGTGAATCAGCCTTACATATGCATATGTTCCCATATCTCCTCCCTCTTGCGTCTCCCTCCCACCCTCCTTATCCCACCCCTCTAGGTGGTCACAGAGCACAGAGCTGATCTCCTTGTGCTATGCAACTGCTTCCCACGAGCTATCGATTTTACAATTGGTAGTGTGTATATGTCCATGCCACTCTTTCACTTTGTCCCAGCTTACCCTTCCCACTCCCTGTGTCCTCAAGTCCATTTTCTACGTCTGCATCTTTATTCCTGTCCTGCCCCTAGGTTCTTCAGAACCATTTTCTTTTTTTAGATTCCATAATATGTGCTAACACACGGTATTTGTTTTTCTCTTTCTGACTTACTTCACTCTGTATGACAGACTCTAGGTCCATCCACCTCACTACAAATAACTCAATTTCATTTCTTTTTATAGCTGAGTAATATTCCATTGTATATATGTGCCATATCTTCTTTATCCATTCATCTGTCAATGGACACTTAGGTTGCTTCCATGTCCTGGCTGTTGTAAATAGAGCTGCAATGAATATTGTGGTACATGACTCTTTTTGAATTATGATTTTCTCAGGGTATATGCCCAGTAGTGGGATTGCTGGGTCATATGGTAGTTTTATTTTTAGTTTTTTAAGGAATCTCCATACTGTTCTCCATAGAGGCTCTATCAATTTACATTCCCACCAACAGTGCAAGAGGGTTCCCTTTTCTCCACACCCTCTCCAGTGTTTATTGTTTCTAGATTTTTTGATGATGGCCATTCTGACTGGTGTGAGGTGATACCTCATTGTAGTTTTGATTTGCATTTCTCTAATGATTAATGATGTTGAGCATCCTTTCATGTGTTTGTTGTTGATCTGAATATCTTCTTTGGAGAAATGTCTATTTAGGTCTGCCCATTTTGGGATTGGGTTGTTTTTTTTGTTGTTGTTGTTATTGAGCTGCATGAACTACTTGTAAATTATGGAGATTAATCCTTTTTCAGTTGCTTCATTTGCAAATATTTTCTCCCATTCTGAGGGTTGTCTTTTCATCTTGTTTATGGTTTCCTTTGCTGTGTAAAAGCTTTTAAGTTTCATTAGGTCTCATTTGCTTATTTTTTTTATTTTTTTGTGGTACGCAGGCCTCTCACTGTTGTGGCCTCTCCCGTTGCGGAGCACAGGCTCCGGACGTGCAGGCTCAGCGGCCATGGCTCACGGGCCCAGCTGCTCCACAGCATGTGGGATCTTCCAGGACCGGGGCACGAACCCGTGTCCCCTGCATCGGCAGACAGACTCTCAACCACTGCGCCACCAGGGAAGCCCCCATTTGTTTATTTTTGTTTTTATTTCCATTTCTCTAGGAGGTGGGTCAAAAAGGATCTTGCTGTGATGTATGTCATAGAGAGTTCTGCCTATGTTTTCCTCTAAGAGTTTGATAGTGCCTGGCCTTACAGTTAGATCTTTAATCCATTTGGAGTTTATTTTTGTGTATGGTGTTAGGAAGTGTTCTAATTTCATTCTTTTACATGTAGCTGTCCAGTTTTCCCAGCACCACTTATTGAAGTGTCTGTCTTTTCTCCATTGTATGTTCTTGCCTCCTTTATCAAAAATAAGGTGACTATATGTGCATGGGTTTATCTCTGGGCTTTCTATCCTGTTCCATTGATCTATATTTCTGTTTTTGTGCCAGTACCATACTGTCTTGATTACTGCAGCTTTGTAGTATAGTCTGAAGTCTGGGAGCCTGATTCCTCCAGCTCCATTTTTCTTTCTCAAGATTGCTTTGGCTATTCGGGGTCTTTTGTGTTTCCATACAAATTATGAAATTGGCATAGGTAATTTAACAGAACAAAATATGTATTTCTTGAGTGACTCTTCCATGTACTACCCAAATGTTCATGTTTATAAAATATTATTTTTGCTAAATTGTAAGCTCGAGGAAGTCAATTAAATAAGACTTTGAGTGATGAATCTAAGTCTTGTTTGTCAACTAATGCCCAATAGGCATTTCTCATTGATGAACTGGGTCATCTTCTATGATGTCTGGAAGCTGAGTCTGGCCCAGTCTCCTAACGTCCAAGAAAAAATGTGTTCTGGATTAATGAGTGGAAGAGAAAGTGGACCTCTTGGGAGTGGAGGCTTTTCTGGCACTTTGTTTTAACCTGTGCGTGCTCTTTTAAAAGGAAAAATTGTTAGGAGATGGGGGCCTTAGCCTTAGCTTCCTTACTCACTAGTGATCTTGACCAGTTCCTTAAACATTTGGGCTTCAATTTCTTTATCTGTAAAATAGGAGGCTTCAGGGTCATGAAACCTCCTTCATAGGATGGGGAGGAAGAGGAAATAAACTTAGCAGAGGTGACAACTTTCTGTGCACTGTAAAGTGGTTTACAAATGAGAGGTGTTACCTCTCTGCACAGTTTTTCATCCAGCGATTTTGCACATGTGACCAGAGAACACCAGTTCCTCAGGGATCCCGTCAGGATCTGTTTTAATCTCAGGACTTAACTGTGTGCTCATAGGCACTCTGACCCTTGCCCCTTTCTCCTTCCCTTTCCCCTTCCCCTTTCCCCTTTCTCCTTACCCCTCCCCTCCTCCTCCTCCTCCTCCTCCTCCTTCTTCTTCTTCTTCTTCTTCTTCTTCTTCTTCTTCTTCTTCTTCTTCTTGTTCTTCTTCTTCCTCTTCTTCTTCTTCTTCCTCCTCTTCCTCCTCTTCCTTTTCTTTCTCCTTCTCTTCTCTCTCACCCTCTTCCTCCTTCTTTTTACTTAACAATTTGAGGATCTATTCTTTCAGGATAATTTCATTGTCTCAGTTTGGCTATAGTTTAAAAACGATAAATGAAACAAAAACCTACAACTTAAAGCACTGTTCTCAGAATGTTAAAAATTAGAGTTGTTTTTAGGCATAAGAGAATATATTAGCCAATTTTATTCCCACCCCCCCCGGTTTAGGTGCCAGTTCACAACATGGTAATAATGACAACCTATGATGGACTTCACACAGTGTGGTTACTGCAATAGCAGTTAACTGCAAGTTCGACAGGCATTGTGTGCCTGCCACGTTCTTGGGTCATTTGTAACATACCCTGCTCCTCTCATCCTAATAATGCTGTGTGGCCAAATCTGAGGCCTAGAGAGACCAAGTAACTCAGTAAAGATCCCTTGATTAAGAAGTAGCAGAGCTGGTATTTGGACAAAGATTTTCAGAGTTCAAGCCTGCACCCTACAAGCAGAAGGTATTAGGAGCAACACCCTTTGTCTGTGACTCCATAGTTGCCCTTGGTACCCCCATGTCCCCTTCTTCCTCCCTTTTCCTTATGTCTTGGATGTGATTCTATTTTTCCTCTCCTTCCTTTCTTGGCTTCTGCCTTTGCCTCACCAGCAGCACCGTCTAAGCTGAAAATCCTGCTATCCCTTGGTGGTTGAAAATCTGAAAGCATCCTTTGCCCCACCAAAGGCAGAAGGAAATGACAGGAAGAAAAACAATTGATTGAGGTGAGATGAGATGATTTATGAGCTGGTCTGTTCAAATCCCCAGGTGTCTGGCTCCTGGATAAAGAGGAAAGGAAACCTGGCAGAGCAGGAAGAATTGAGGTTCTGTCTTGCATTTCAGAAATAGTTTTTCCAGAGAGGCAATGTCCTAATTCTGTTTTATCAGAGCCAATTCTTCCTGATGGGTTATTGATAAGTAATGAGGTCACATCCAGATCCTTTGTTGAGGACCCACCCAGAGTGGAGCAGTTTGCTCAAGCTGCATGGGTTCTGGGCTGTGTGTTCTCCTTTGGACGAGGGGTCATGAGAATCTTCTGACACAGAGAAGCGTGAATTACCAGTTTGATTTCTGCTTTGCTGTGGCTGCATGAACGTCTAGATTTACTGTCAAGGGATTTGCAAGTGGGAAATGGGTGGGGATACAGAGGACCTATTTCTGCTTGTATTATAGAATGGACAAAAGACAATAGATAGACACTAAATTCACATGGAAAGGGAATACAAAAGAGTGTCTCACAGGTTCAAAGGTCTCAGAAGGCCAGGAATAGTCACCTTTATTCACCCGTAAGCCAGGTTGGCAGCTGGAAGGTCTGATGCACCCTGCAGGCCCCCCTTCCCCTCACTCTGTCACTATTGTCCTTACCTAAAGGTGGCCTGTGCCCTGTCCTTGATAACAGCAACAGGGGCAAAGTGCTGGGACAGTCTCTGGAGCCCGCCTGGTCCTGAGACCTGACCCGGGCAGGCTGCTTGGCACACCAGCTCCTTGCCTGCTGGCTTTCTGGTTTCTTTCCCTCTTGGACCATCTGTTTCTCACCTGCCTGATGGCTGCCGCCTGGTTTCCATCTGGTTATGTTTCCAAAAACATGGGAAGCAGAATATAACAAATGGTGATCCATGGAAAGAAAGGGACCACAAAGGTTTCAAAGCTGATCATCACCAGATTTACCGACAATTATAAAATTTGGCTCCTTTAAATTCATATTCATCTGCTTGCCAAAAGTGATCGATTGTATTAAAGACCAGCGTTCTTTACATGTTTCGTTTGCCAAGTCAGCTGGAGTCCAGATGGTGACATTGACCTTCTGTAAGCAACTCATCCTTCCCAGGAATTGTATATTCGAGGAAAAGTCAAACTTCTTATCAACTAATTGGGGAACCTGGATTTTTTAAAAATCACACACACAGAGGCACACACACACACAGACGTGAACACACACATGCACAAAGCCTGTAATATCCCACTTGCTCCTATCATTAGAGTTGGAATCTTGTACCCCCGGAAAAGTAAAGGCTCCACTGAGGGAAAGCAATCCTTTGCACTTGTGTCACCTCCTCTCTCTAAAGGCAAGGCAGCCTCAGGGAATCTTCTGCTCTTCAGGCCCTCGCTGGGGTGGACATTACATCAGCACCAAGGGTATCCCTGGGCATCTCATGGAGGCCAGGGTTCTGTGACTCTCTGGTCACCCTGGCAGGCATGTGGATACTTTCCTTGTCTCTGAGGTCCACCAAATACTGAGTGTGTCCTTTGCAAAATCAGGAGTGTGAAATGATTAGAAGAAGAAAGTTGTGATCCTGAAACTGAACCCATGACCTTACATGATTAAGATTTTCCAATTTTCCCACAAAAACGAAATAGTGAAGCCATCCTGTGGCTGAGGATGGTTTCTTTCACTGTTAGACTGTTTCACAGGCTCCAGCAGAGGGTGATGGAGACCCTTAGCCAGCAGGAATTGGGAGTTCTGGCTAAAGATAGACCCTGAAAGAAAACTCACTCCAATAATTGTGAAAAATGATGAAAAGATTAAACATAAATCTAATCAGCTTTTTGCCAAGCACTACACACCCATCTGTTAGGTACCTTCTTGTTATGGAAATACTTTGTGTTTTCATCAATCCAATTCTAATTCAATGAAGATGTTATTTCATGTGAACTCCAACAGATTACAGTCACAAGGGGTTCCTGGCTAAGAATCAAGATACATGTCCAGATTTTCTCATTCTCATGTTCTTTATGGTTTATGGATACGGAACACCCTTTCCTCACATTGCCATTCTGTTTCTTTGGGGATTTAGAATAACAAGAGCTGGGCTCTTACTTTGTTCCAGAGTCTGTAGCAAATGCTTAATGCATCTTAGCTCACCTGGTTCTCAGGGCAAAGACCCTGTGCTGGTGCTAATGTTGTTATCCCCATTTCCCTGTTTTACAGATGGGTGTGTGGAGGCGCGGAAAGGTCACTTTGCCTGAGGTCATGAGCTACTACATGGTGAGTCAGGATTTGAACCAAGGCCATCTAGCTCTGGACTCTGTGCCCCTAAACACGTTGCCATGCTCTCCCTGAGATGGCAGAGCAAGGCTTCTCAACTGGCCATGATTTTGCATTTAGTAAGCATCAACTGGCACTCTCTAGACACTTTTGGTTGTCACAACTGGAGAGGCACTATTGGCATCTAGTGAGTAGAGATCAGAGATGTTGCTAAATACCCTACAATGCACAGCACAGCCACACATTAAAGAATTATCCACCCCAAAGTATCAGTAGTGCTGAGGTTCTGATGATGAGAACCTTGATGAAGAGAAAGCATAAGATCACACATGTGTATAACAGACACGCAATTAGTAAAATCTATCCATCATCTATCTATCTATCTATCTATCATCATCTGTCAATTTCTCATCCATCTATCTATTTATATGCTCCCTTTGCTCTCAGAAGACAGCTGGAAGCTCTATTCTTTTGAAAGGTCCTTTGAAGTATTCATTATTTTGAAAGCCTTTAATTTGTATCAAAGAGTTAGAGAGCAAAGTTACAAGTTATTGTTCCTTGAAAATACAGTGGTGTGTGCGTGTGTGTGTGTGTGTGTGTGTACACACACGTGCGTGGTTGGCTCTGTCTCATTTCCTGTGGACTTTCCCTTTGGCTACGGAAAGTCTAGGTCTTTCCCTGAGACCTCGTACCTGTCACTGTGTTGCCAGCCAGCCTCTGAGAAGAAAAGACCTGTGTCAGGACAGGCCATCTGGGCACCATGTCCTCACAGTCATTCTAACTGCATCCAACTTACATTCCCCATCCCATGAGTAACCCATTCCATATGACATCAACGCACATTATGTATTATATTATTATACTTTGCACATCACACTAACACAGGCTACCTATTCCAGTATTTACATTGCACAGTACATTAGTATGCATTGCATATCATATTAATAGATACTACACGTTACATTAATACACATCACACGTTCCAATGATAACCCATTATCTATTACAGGATTAATACATTTCACATTACATGAAAGCACATTGTGCATTGTATTAATAACACATTACACGTTATGCTAATACACATTCCATATCTCAATGATACACGTTGCATATTACACTATTGACACCCTCCGTATTACATGGTTAACACTCTGCATATTACGTTAATACACATTATGTATTCTATTAATAGGTACACCTTGAAGGCTGCTTAGAGGAAAGCCCATCCTTTTCCAGAATCCACAACTCTGATATTCCTGGTCACCTCCAGTCCTTGCTGTCACTGCAGCTGGTCGAGACAGATTTGGTTACACAGAGCTGACGGCTCCCAAAGGGCAGCTCCTGCCCTGGGCCATCTGAGACCAGCAGTCTGGGAGCATACCTCTCTCCTCACCCCCCATGCTGTCCCAGCCCTACACATGCCTTTTGAGTTACGTCTGCCCAGTGGGACCCTGTCCTTTGAACTCTTTCCCCACAGCCACTTTCCTGGAGCCCACACACCCAGCCAGGAGGCAGGAGGACAGGGCTCAGTCCCGCCCCACATGCAGGGTCTACCCAGGTACCCCACAGGGCTCATCATTGCCTGCTGGGTACCAGGCACGGCACTAGGTAGGGAGGCTGTGCGATGAAAACGACAAGGTGTCGCCCTGATGGAGCCTGGGTCTAGCTGTGGAGGTGGGTAAAGGTAAGCCTTTAACAAGAATACCTGTTAATTTCTTATAACTGAGGACAGTGCTACTTTAGATCTGGCTGGGAAAAGCCATCACTTGGTTCCAGTTCTTAGGGCTCGGCGCTGGGTTTGGGGAAGCTCGTCTGGTTCCTCCCTCCTTCCTGGATCGCTCTGTCTCAAACCCTCCCTCCACCCCTGTTTGTCCCTCCTGCAGTGGGTTGTTGTGAGCATTGGCCATCCCTCAGACAGGTAAATCCAAAAAGTAAAAGGTGCTTAAAGCCTTTCACCCTATAGAGTCTCCTGGGTCCCATGAAAGCAAGAGGTGTAAGTGAGCCTTTGGGAGGAGGTGTTTGCTTTACACCCATGCACTGAGATGTCCCACTGGGTAGAGACCACTCCAAGAGTCCATTGAAGCCCCCCTCTTGCTAGACAGAGGACTGTAGGCACTGGTTTATGTGACTCCCCATAGAGGGACGCCCTGAAGTTCCGCCAAAACCTCAAAGTTTAGCCAGATTCAGCCATGGTACTTGCAATGCAATGATATTAATGGTATAATGGTATTAATGGTGCGAGGGTATTAATCCAGGCTGCCATGTAGTAAATCTACTACCGTGCTGAGCAATGGAATCTGCAAGGCATGTTGTTTACCTTATCCCTAGTCTTCCTCCAAACACTGCAAAGATCTATCAGGATTCTTCCCCACGTCTGCCTGGAAGCAGAACCCAAGTGCCTTTCTCTGCTTCACGTGGAGGCTTGGCCATTATTCCCTGAACTGCAATGCCAGCTCTGGGGTAGCCCACTGTACCTGCCGAGTGTGTGCCCACTGCTGGCTGTGCCAGCACTGGTCAGGGAAACAGGGGCAGGGGGCCCAGAGCCACAACTGATGTCCCCAATGTCCATCCTCTAAGACACACAAATATGCCTCCCAGCTGCTGAATTCCAGGAGATGCTAAGTGTCGGTCATATAACTCATCCTCCAAACTGGGGCACCTTTGAGAGTAGAAGGGACATTGTTAATAGGTGTGCCAGGACAGCAGGGAGAAGCGACATCCATCATTCTCCCCCTTTGACACTCACCTGTGAACTCCCACCAGCTGAGGAGGCTACGAGACCAGAAGACATAGGAGGAAGGGCCAGGCGTTGAATATTTCTAAGGGACCTTGGTCAATCTAGGTTTTGTGTGGTTGGGAGGGTGGACCCTGTCACCCCCAGTCCTGGCAGCACCTCCGCGTTGGGAATGCGATGGGGGAGGTGAAGAGAATGTATTTCCCCCCATTGCCCATAGTGTCCTCAGGGGTTGCCAGAGGGCCACATTCTTCCTCACCAGGAAGGGAGCAGGCCAGTGGCTGGTCCCTCTCAGCCTGTCATTTCTGTGCGGTCCATAGTTTAACTGGCCTGGGAGTGGAGGGGAGCTTTTGTGCTGCTCCAGGCTGCCCCAACCTTGAACAAGTCCCTCCCTTCCCCAGGGCTAAATGGGGCTGTTAGATTTCAGTCTCCACGCTCCTTCTAGAACCTTCTCCAGCACCAGTCTTCTCTCCAAAACAAAACAAGAGCCATGATCTATATCCAAGAGAAGCAGGGAGAAGCAGAAACACGAGAACGTGACGTCCCATCTAGTGGGAACAGTGAAAGCCTCAAAGGAGAATCTCAGCGAGAATGATGCCGTTGGACCAGAGTCCGGTGAATTGAATTTCTGGTGAAGCTTAGCTTAATTGAAGACCTCCGTGTTTCTCTCTTGCTGTAGAAAATCCCTTAAAGGTGTGTGCTGCTTACAAAGCCCAGCAGAGTGGCTATCATGGTGCTGTACCTGCTGGTTCTGAATGAGGCACTGCCTCTAGGTCAGTGACAAAAAAGGGTCATAGATTCACAGGGCGTTGCAGCTGAAAAAAAGATCTTAAAATTAGTCAACAGACATTTAGGCACCATTAGCTAAAGGCCAGACGTTGTTCTAAGCACCTTACAAATATTTATTCACTTCATTCTCTCAACAACCCTATGCACAGGCAGTATTATTATCTTAATTGACAGTTAAGGAAACCAAGGCTCAGAAATGTTAAGTAACAAGTCCAAGGACATACAGAGGTTAAGTCATCATACCCAGTGTGTCTGGCTCCAAAGCCACTACACCACACCCAAGGTCACAGAGCAAGGGGAAACAAGTTAAGCTGCCCTTACCCAGAGATATGAGTGACCAGAGATACTGGGGACTTGGGGTTTGGCACCCAAAACCTCCTCCCATCCCCCGAATTCAAATATTTTCTACTTCTCTTATTTCTTTCTGGAACTTACTTAACACAAATGTACAAAATAGGGTTGTTTGCAAGCACATTAGATTCAAGCTTAGGTCTTCTGTATTGACTTGCTTCTGTCACAACCTGGAAGGATATTGTCTCCCCTTTTACAGAATCCTTTATATCAGTTCATTTGACTGACCTTTACCTTTTCTCCTGAAAGTAAAAATCAGGGGCACATAGCATTTATTCAGGATTTACCTGCGTGACAGAAAATGAAGTCCTGAATAAGATGATACTCAACTAAAGCCCTGGGCTATGTGTCCCTCCCACCTCCCCATAGAGGTCAGGGCACCCAGGGGTGAGAGTGGGCAACGGCACCCCCTGGTGCACAGCTCAGCTGCATCCTGGTCCTGCCTGGAGCTCCTACAAAGGCTGGGTTTCTAGATCCAGGACCATGAGTTTTCTACGGGGCAGGTCCACAGATACAGGACACTAGGGATTAGGGGGCATCTCACCTCTTTGTGGGAGGAAAATGGGGAGGGGCAGAAGTGACCACAGCTCTAGAAACTCGGCCTCCCCATGTCCTGGCCTCATGAGATGAGCTTGCTTTGGTGGAAGGGACACAGCACTGGCAGGCCCAAGGGTTTGGTTTAATCCAAGCTTTCTCAACCTCCACACTATTAAAATTTTGGACTAGAGAATTCTTTGCCTTGGGGTGGGGGGGGGGGAGGCGTCCTGTGTACTGTAAGATGTTAGCAGCATCCCTGGCCTCCACCAAATGCCAGGAGTGCCTCTCTAGCTGTGACACCCAAAATGTAAAATTGCCCCAGATTGAGAACCACTGGTTTAGTCTGATAACAGCTGAACCAAAATAACAACAAAAACAAAAACTTTTGGAATTGAATTCAACCCTCCTAGACCTCTGGATTGGGTCCAGCATCGACCTATTTTTCCCAGATTATTTGACATTAGTCATGAAATGGCCTCTCAGATGGGCTCAAGGATGGAGCGAGGGGGACAGTGCCATTAGGGAAGGAACATTCAGGCGTGTCGAAAAAGTAAACACAGCTTTTCTCTACCTCATTCAATATTTTTTATAGGAGATTTCAGAAACGGCCTAAAATAACATTTCATGCTTTGAATACAACAGTCACAGTGAGGCCCTGGAGTCCTGGAAGCAAAGCTGAGAAAGATTAAAGCTCTAAATCTTCTGCACAATAAATGTGAACGTGTACGGAACACTCCCCATTCCTCCCATCTTTCCTTTCCTACCACCTTTAAACTATTCTTAGCAGCAGACAGCCTGAAAATCTGTGATGACTGACCATCAAAGCCCAGGGTCTGGGTAATTGAAGGAGTTTGAAAATGCATGTCTGGGAACCCCAGAGAGAGGGAGAAAGGACCCCCATTACCCAGACCCTCAGCATCTTCCTTGTCATCTGCCACGTGCCGTCTGATGTCTGTTCCATTAACAGTACCTGTCTTAGTCCATTCAGGTTGCTATAACAGGATACCGCAGACTGGGTGGCTTAAACAAAAAATATTTATTTCGCATACTTCTGGATGTTGAAAAGTCCAAGAGCAAGGTGCTGGGAGATCTAGTGTCTCGTGAAGTCCTGCTTCCTGGTTCTGTTCTCACTGTTTCCTCACGTGGCTGAGATTCATATTCTCTCTCTCTCTCTCTCTCCCTCTTATCTTCTTATAAAGCATGAATCTCATTCACAAGTATTCCACTTTCATGATGTAATTGCCTCCCAAAGTCCCCACCTCCAAATACCATCACATTGTAGATTTAGGTTCCAACCTACGAATTTCGGGGGGACACAGACATTCAGTCCATAGTAGTACCCAACTCCCTTAATGGGAGAACATTTCAGCTGTTGCTGAATTTTGATGCTTATATGCACAAAGCCTCACCAATCCTCTGGGATATTTGCATTGAGGTGGTCCTAGGACTAGACCCAAGAATGAGTCGTAGGAGTCAGGCAACCTTTCTGAGGGAGAATGCACACCCCTCTGCTGGGAAACCATAGACTACCTGGTTCCAGTTTTCAATAAATCCATTTAAAATACAGGAAACATCCCAAATGAAAAGAAGAAAATCTTTCTGACAGCTTTTCTTTTATTGTCTCCAAAGGAGTACTTTTCTTCCATGGCAGGTAAAATTCTAAGATGACCCACATCCTGGCATAATCTCCTCTTTTGATGGTGGACAGAACCTGTGGATCTGAGAGGATATCACTTCTGTGACTATGTTACCATAGATGATAAAGGGGATTTTTGCAGATGCAGTTAAGGTCCTTGAAGAGTAGAGTTAACAAAAAATCTATCGTCTTGGGCGGGCCTGACATAATCAGGTGGGTTCTTGAGGTCTGAGACAAAAGTCAGAGAGAGGCACGCTACTGGAAGAAGCACGCAGCCATGTTTGAACTGCCCATTGAGGGGTCCACATAGCCAGGACCTGAGGGTGGCCTGTAGATGCTGAAAAAAGACCAACAGCCAGCAAGAAAATGGGAACTTCAGTCCTACAGCTGCAAAGAACTTAATTCTGTCAACGACCAGTGAATTTGGAAGAAGACCCCAGGGCTCAGCTGAGATTCCAGCCCTGGCTAACTGGTTGATGTCAGCCTAATGAGACTTTGAGCAGATGGCCCACTGCTCTGTGCCTGGACCCCTGACCCATGGCCATGAGAAATAATACACTTTTGTTGTTTTAAATCACTAAGTCTGTGGTAATTTGGTATATACAGCAATAGAAAACCAATACACTTTCATTTTATTTTGTTGCTAAATTACATATTTTACTATATTTTCTTATTTTCTGTATTCTTCATGCTCTGGCATCTGGGAACTTATTGATTGGAGAAGGACTGCCCCGCGCAGTACTGGCTAATTCTTAAACAAACAACTCGCCAGGGGCCGAGATGGGGAGGATAAAGGATGAGTAGTTGGAACACAGAGAATTTTTAGGGCAGTGAAACTATTCTGTGTGATACTGTAATGGTGGTTACATGTCATTATACACTTGTCCAAAGCCATGGAATGCACAGAACCAAGAGTCAAGCATAAGGTAAACACTATGGATTTTGGGTGATTATGATGTGTCAGTGTAGTTTCATCAGTTATAACATGGGACTTACCTGGCAGTCCAGTGGTTAAGACTTCGTGCTTCCACTGCAAGGGATGTGGGTTCGATCCCTGGTTGGGGAACTAAGACCCCACATGCCGCAGGAGTGGCCAAAACAAAAATTATAGCAAAACTCTGGCGGGGGATGTTGATAATGGGGGGCGTTATGCATTTGTGGGGACAGGAGACACACGGGATATCTCTATATTTTCCCTTCAATTTTGCTACGAACATAAACTGTTCCAAAAAATACATAATTATTATTATCATAATAAAACAAACTAGTAAGGTCATTTGGGGTGTATTTGCTTCTATATATGCACTACTCTGATCTTCTCAGACTTCAGAAGTGTAAATGTTAAATGCAGATGACAAATCTGATTGGATTCCATCAGGAATTTTTTGGAAAATTTTTCTGTGTATTAAAAAAAAAAATCTTCGGGCTTCCCTGGTGGCGCAGTGGTTGAGAGTCTGCCTGCAGGGGACACGGGTTTGTGCCCTGGTCCGGGAAGATCCCACATGCAGTGGAGCGGCTGGGTCCGTGAGCCATGGCCTCTGAGCCTGCGCGTCCGGAGCCTGTGCTCCGCAACGGAAGAGGCCACAACAGTGAGAGGCCCGCATACCGCAAAAAAAAAAAAAAAAAAAAAAAATCTTTCACGAAGGAGAACCAGCACATCTTTGCTTTTTTCTCTTCTTACAGATTTTTAGTATAAGTTGAAAGAGAAATAGAAGGACGAGAAAGATTTTGCGGGGCAAAACCGAACAATAGGCAGAGTTCCATGTAAAATGCCTTGTTCCTGCAGGCAGACAATATCTTCTAATTTTAAAAAAAAATCACAAATGTAACAAAATAAGTACTGCTTTATACAATACATTGTCCATGCCATTGTGATGATTTTATCCTAGAATGGCCACCCAGGATGCTCTTAATTGCCTAATTTTATACCCCATGACTTAAGACCAAACTTCCATACTTTCCTAAACTCCAGGAGCTTACCAAAGGTCTTTTACTTTGTTTTTAATCAAAGAAAAGTGAATTCCTTCTTCTCTTACTAAGGATTTGTACATTTTTCTCTCAGGAAACAAATACTATTTAAGCAAGTGATCTAGCACTACATTATTTTTCACTTGTAATATAAGTTATTACTTATAAATTCGAGGTAGATATTTGCAAATAAATTCTTTTACTGCTAACTTGCTGTTGCTTTACAAGTCCTATTCATTTGATTAATAGCTCCAACCACGCTGACAGTTTTTAGTTTTACCTATGCATGATGTTTTCTCTAAGAAGCAGATTTTAAAGGCCGGTCAAGTGTTTCGGTATATGCGAGGTGAAAAATGTTTTTAAGGTTTTTAATAATGGTGTCACAGAACTAAGCATCTGATGGTAGCTGATACAGATACAAGTAAACATAGGCACCCAAGCACGCACACACAACTGAATCCCTGTGCCTTGCCTCTTTCGGTATACACTTTATATATGTAGTGTGTGTGTGCGTGTGTGACCCTCAAATCAATTAAATGTCAAAAGCAACACAGTAGAATTAGACACCTCTCTGATTGAGGCCAACATGGCAGTATACTGATTCCATGATTGTGACTGGTTATTTCACTATATTTGAGCCTCCATTTTTCTTTTCATTGGGAATAATAGTTCTTATAGATTTACTAAGAGGATTAAACATGGCTTCCCCTGCCTGATATTCCTTTCCCCCTGACTATCCCACAATGGTTTCTTCCTGTCATTCAAATGCCACTGCTTTAGAAAGCCTAGCCAGGTCTAATACACCCAAAGTAGCCACCCAATGACTCTGTTATATCTTGCCTCATAGCACGTGTTACCATCTGCTTTATTGATATTAATTTAACATCTACCTGACTCCCTCTATAAGAGAATAAAGATCATGAGAGCAAAAACATTGCCTGTCTTGTTCATCAGTCTAATAACCTCCAGTGACAGAAAACATGCCTGACATGTAGCAGTCACTTGATAAATATCTAGTTGTAGGGAGGGAGGAAAGGAGAGGATGAGGGATTGAGGAAGAAGGGATGGAGAGAAGCAGGCAGGAAGTAGTTAAATGCTTAACACAATGACTAGCACGTTACATAGTCACTCAGTACACTTTAATCTTTTTGCTTGTGATTTTTGGCAGGTTTCTTAAACTTTATAGGCCATTCTTTTATCTATAAAAGGTTAACCATCATACATACTACACATCTGATAGGATTGCTGTGAGAAATAAACGAAAAACAAGTAACAAATGCAAAGTAATAGCACAAGGCAGAGTACGATATACGTTCACCAAATATGAACTGTCAGTATTATTGTTATTCCTGTCACATAATATCACTGGGCATGGACCTTTGTGTTTTCATTCAAGTAGAACTTATGGATTATCGGTAGGAACTCATTCGAATAATGTTATGTATTCATATATAAAAGCAACCATTTATGTTATCATTAATAAATAAACCAGGAAATGCTAATCAGCATTTATAGTGATTAAGTTCATATGAGCAAAGTTATACTTTAACCAAAGGACTGCATGACCCTTTAATTAAAAATTATAATCTCCTTTGACTGTTTGATGGCTGAATCAAACAAGCCATTAGAAAATCATTAGAATATTACACTTGAGTCATTTGGAATTCTTCCTTGTATTTCTGAACAGACAGAAAAGTTGCCTTACATTTTAAGTAAAGTTAGTATTTCTGACCCCAAACAATAACAAAGCAATAAAGCAAAGTGCCACTGGAAAATAAAAATGGGGGCAATGATTTTGTTTTCATTGCCTGAAAGGTGCGTAGTGTTATTTCTCCCTCTACAGCATGGCTTAAGTTTTTTTAAAAAAATAATTTTTTATAATGAAATTCCTTAAGGTACTTTAAGGAAGATTTTCTGTGAAATAGATTAAAATGTGAAAAGTGATGACAAGAATCACACTTTCAGCCAGGAATTGCATTTTAATTGGCTAATACAATGACAAGAGTGCTGAGGGGGAAATGGAATGCCATTTCTGGCATCTCCATCGCACTATTTCTTGTTCTCAGAGCTTGCTAAGTGTGTAACCGCTGACAGCTTTGCCAAGTATTCACGCTCAGATTGACGGCTCCATTTATAACCCATAATGATAGAGAGGGGGAGTTGTGTCCTGTGAGAGCAGAAGCGGCAGCAACCACTGCCTTCTCCCAAAGCCTGTCACAAAGAGATCAATGGGGATTAAGTTTTCTACTGCCCTGGATAAAGAGACACTTTATGACAGCAGCAGCCTCCTTCTGGGGAGGGAACAGTCTCAGCTTATACTGCTGCAAAGAATCTTTCCCTGCTGTGGTCTCACTTCTCCTTTCTCCACAGCTACACCAAGTGGTCAGACATACCTGTGTGTGCACATTAACCACCTGCTTTCACTGTTGCACGTTAAACAGTGAATCTCATCATGGGAGAATTAATGTCTCTGGCTCCTCCAAGGGAGATAATACTAATAGAAGAGTAATGTTGTTTAATGAGCGCTTACTCTGTCCTAGGCTCTGTGTGGGTCATCTGAAGCGAAGAAAATGGGGTTATGAGGGATTAGGAGACCTGGCTAAGAATGAGCTATAAGAGAGGGTTGTGCATGTGTGTGTGGCGTGTGCAGGGGCAGTATAACCTAGCAGGAAAACCTTTATCCTCAGAGGGCATGGGGACCACATAGTACTTTCCATCCCCCAGTTCTCCTTCCAGGGCAGTCCTTCTCTCGTACCAGCCACCCCTGACCTCTTATCTGAGTTTTTTGGGGAGTGGAAGCCCATCAGCTCATCAAGCAATAGCATAAAACAAAATTCTCATAGCTGGAGACTCTCCTACTGTTTGAGTTTTCTCCCAGGAGACCCTTTGATCTCTCCTGTAGGTCGCCTGTTGTCCCTCACCACAGTTCGTCAGACATATATGAACATGTCTGCATTCTCCCCTGCTGATTCCCAAACCAAGGGTCTCCCACCTATTCCCATAGATACAAGGAGTCACACTCAGAGATCAGGGATGTGCTGAGTCTAAGGCTACAGTGAACAGTAACACAAGAAGTTTGTTGTCTGACAAGGGAGTTGGACCAGTCAAGAGACAACTGAAATGCACTATCGTAAGGACCTGCGCGGAGGGGTCACAGAGACTGTAGGCAGACGTGAGAGGACACTTAAGTCTGCTGAGGCCCCAAGAAAGGCCTTCAGAAAGCAGAAACCTCTGAGTTGAGATAGTTGACGTGTAAGAGTTATGTGCATGAAGGTGAGAAGCAAAGATGATGTAGGTGGAGGGAAAATGATGAGGGAGGGTTCAGAGGCAGGACATTGACAGGTGAATTCAGAGAGTCCATCCAGTTCAATATGAGAAGAGCATGAAATTCCACGAAGAGTGTTAAGGGATGGAGCTGTAGCATTCGCAGGGACCAGGTCTTAAAGGGCCCTGAGAGACATACGAAGAAGCTTGGACTTAGACTGGAATAAAAAGGAGTTCCTGATAGACTTGTCAAGTTTTCTTTCTCTCAGATTGATGGCTTCATTCATGATCCCCACTGATAGAGATGGAGAATCGCGTCTTCTGAGAGCGGAAGCTATCAGGATCATACTGTATGTGTGCTTTTCATTGGTTACTCTGGTGGCAGTGTATCAAGAGGTTAGAAATTTAGGGGATCTGAGGATGAGGCTATCAGCTGAGGGGTTATTACAATAGTCTAAGTGGATAACGATTGGGTCCTAGTCTAAACTGTAATGAGTAGGGATGGGGAGAGGGACAGAGAGGAGAGTAGCAGAGAGCAAAGCAGCAGACAGAAGAGCTAGATGATGGCCTGAATGGAGGGACAGAAGAGATCTTACCCAGAATGACTGGGGCTGCCTTCCAGGGGGAAGAGCAGAGGAAGGGTTAAAGCTGCGTGTTTCAGTAATTTGCCAATGAGAGAATGGCTTAGGGAGTATGTCTTAGGAAGCTTCAGGTTCTATTTAGCCAAGATTGGAATCCTGCATATTTTAGAGGGCTTCTAATGGGGATGCTTCAAGGAGGAGACCTCTTGAGCTTAAAGAGTGAATGGAGGTATCGTCCAGCTCATGGCAACATCTCAAACCCTTGTGTCATGCCAGAATATGCTCCATAGACTGAGCGCATCAGTGTACACAGGACTTGATATATGTCATCTCATTCACCCTCCCCCAAACCCTGGTTAGATGTGGTTGTCTCATTTTACAGATAAGGAAACAAGCTTCGAGACAAGTAAAGCCATTTTTCACATAGCTGGTATCTTAGTTTGGGCTGCTCTAACAAATGACCACAGACTGACTGGCTTAAACAACAAACATTTATTTCTCATCATTCTAGGAGCTAAAAGTCCAGGATCAGGGTGCCAGCATAGCTGGGTTCTTGGTGAGGACCCTCTTCCAGATTTACAGATGGTTGTCTTCTTGTTGTGTTTTCACGTGGCAGAGAGCAGAGAGAGGAAGCAATAAGCTGTCTCCTGTTTCTTCTTTTAAGAGCACTAATTCCATTATGAGCGTTTCACCATCATGGTCTAATTACCTCCCAAAAGCCCCATCTCCAAATACCATCACATTAAGGATTAGGGTTGGTGCAGATCCTGAGTGCATGAGCTGGGACTAGAATTGGTGCATGGATGATCTTGAGTAAATTAATTGACCTGTTTAAGGGCACTTAGACTAAGTTATCTGTAAGCAGTATTCTAGAGGTAATATCCTATGACTTCATAAAATTAGAAATTTTATGTATTAGAAGAGTTTTCTTTTTTCTTGACAATAATGATGCATGGCTTCAACAAAGGGTGCTGGAACTACTGGATATCTACATGCGAATGAATGTAGGTAGACCATTTCCCTACACCATACACCAAATTAGCTCAAAATGTATCCTAGATCTAAATGTATGAGCTAAAATTATAAAACTCTTTGGAGAAAAATATAAGAAATCTTTGTGACTATGAATTAGCAATAGTTTTTTTAGATACAGCACCAAAGAAACACAAGGGACAAAATAAATATAAATTGGACTTCATCAATATTAAAAATATTGTGCTTCAAAGGACAATATCAAGAAAAATAACCCACAGAATGGAAGAAAGTATTTGCAAATCATATATCTGATAAAGAACTTGTATTCAGAATATGTAAAGAATGTCTGCAAATCAACAGTAGAAAGACAAATAACTCAATTAAAAACGGACAAAAGATTTGACTAGACATTTCCGCAAAAAGACTACAAATGATCAATGAGCACTTAAAACATGCTCACCATCATTAGTCTTTCAGGAAATGCAAATCAAAGCCACAATGAGAAACCACTTCACACTCACTACAATGGCTAAACTAAAAAGAGAAAGAGCAGACAATAAGTCTTGACAAGGATATAGTGAAATATATAGAAAATCCTCAAATATTTGAAAGTTAAACCATATATTCTTAATAACACATGGGTCAAAGAAGAAATCATAAAGGGGATTAAAAATATTTAGAACTAAACAAGTAAACAAAATAAAACAAAAACAGACTCATAGAGACAGAACAAATGCATGGTTGCCAGAGGGGTGGGGAATGTGTGTGAAATAGCTGAAGGGGAGTGAGAGGTACAAACCTCCAATTATAAAATAAGTAAGCCATGGGGATGTAACATACAACATAAGGAATAGGGTCAGTAATAATGTAATAACTTTGTATGGGAACAGATTGTTACTAGACTTATTGTGGTGATCATTTTATAACATGCAAATGTCAAATCACTATGTAGTACACTAACATAATATTCTATATCAATTCTATTTAATAAAAAACAAAGAACATTTAGAACTAAATAAAAATTTAAAAACACATACCCAAATTCAGGGGATAGAGCTAAAAAAAATCTAAACTTCTACCTTAAGATGGTACAAAAGAAAAAAACTAAAATAGAAAGATGGAGTAATAGACATAAAAGTAGAACTCATTGAAATACAAAACTTAAAAAAACAAATGAATTCCACAGCTGATTCTTTGGTAAAAATCTATGAAATTAAATAAACCTCTAACTAGGCTTATCCAGAAAAAAAAAAAGAGAGAGAAAATAGAAATTATCACATCAAGGATAAGATACATTACTACAGACCCCACAGACTTTATTTTTTTATTTATTTTTAACATCTTTATTGGATTATAATTGCTTTACAATGGTGTTAGTTTCTGCTTTATAACAAAGTGAATCAGCTATAAATATACATATATCCCCATATTTCCTCCCTCTTGCGTCTCCCTCCCACCCTCCCTATCCCACCCCTCTAGGTGGTCACAAAGCACCGAGCTGATCTCCCTGTGCTATGCGGCTGCTTCCCGCTAGCTATCTATTTTACACTTGGTAGTATTTATAAGTCCATGCCACTCTCTCACTTCGTCCCAGCTTACCCTTCCCCCTCCCTGTGTCCTCAAGTCCATTCTCTACATCTGCGTCTTTATTCCTGTCCTGCCCTTAGGTTCATCAGAACCATTTTTCTTTAGATTCCATATATGTGTGCTAGCATAAGGTATTTGTTTTGCTCTTTCTGACTTACTTCATTCTGTATGACAGACTCTAGGTCCATCCACCTCACTACAAATAACTCAATTTTGTTTCTTTTTATGGCTGAGTAATATTCCATTGTATATATGTGCCACATCTTCTTTATTGATTCATCTGTCAACGGACACTTAGATTGCTTCCATGTCCTGGCTCTTGTAAATAGAGCTGCAATGGCGGAGGAGTAAGACGTGGAGATCACCTTCCTTCCCACAAATACATCAGAAATACATCTACATGTGGAACAACTGCTACAGAACACCTACTGAACGCTGGCAGAAGACCTCAGACTTCCCAAAAGGCAAGAAACTCCCCAAGTACCTGGGTAGGGCAAAAGAAAAAGAAAAAACAGAGGCAAAAGAATAGGGATGAGACCTGCCCCTCGGGGAGGGAGCTGGGAAGGAGGAAAAGTTTCCACACACTAGGAAGCCCCTTCTCGGGCGGAGACCCGGGTGTCGGAGGGGGGAAGCTTCGGAGCCGCGGAGGAGAGTGCAGCCACAGGGGTGCGGAGGGCAAAGCGGAGAGATTCCCGCACAGAGGATCGGTGCCGACCGGCACTCACCAGCCCGAGAGGCTTGTCTGTTCACCCGCGGGGCGGGCGGGGCTGGGAGCTGAGGCTCGGGCTTCAGTGGGAGCGCAGGGAGAGGACTGGGGTTGGCGGTGTGAACACAGCCTGAAGGGGTTAGTGCACCACGGCTAGCCGGGAGGGAGTCGGGGGAAAAGTCTGGACCTGCCGAAGAGGCAAGAGACCATTGTGTTGGGGTGCGCGAGGAGAGGGGATCCAGAGCGCCGCCTAAACGAGCTCCAGAGACGGGCGCGAGCCGCGGCTACCAGCGCGAACCCCAGAGACGGGCATGAGACGCTAAGGCTGCTGCTGCCGCCACCAAGAAGCCTGTGTGCGAGCACAGATCACTATCCACACCGCCCCTCCCGGGAGCCTGTGCAGCCAGCCACTGCCAGGGTCCCGTGATCCAGGGACAACTTCCCCGGGAGAACGCACGGCGCGCCTCAGGCTGGTGAAACGTCACGCTGGCCTCTGCAGCCGCAGACTCGCCCCCCACTCCGCACCCCTCCCTCCCCTCGGCCTGAGTGAGCCAGAGCCCCCGAATCAGCGGCTCCTTTAACCCCGTCCTGTCTGGGCAAAGAACAGACGCCTTCAGGCGATCTACACACAGAGGCGGGTCCAAATCCAAAGCTGAACCCCGGGAGCTGTGCTAACATAGAAGAGAAAGGGAAATTTCTCCCAGCAGCCTCAGGAGCAGCGGATTAAATCTCCACAATCAACTTGATGTACCTGCATCTGTGGAATACCTGAATACACAAGGAATCAGCCCAAAATTGAGGCAGTGGACTTTGGGAGCAATTGTAGACTTGGGGTTTGCTTTCTGCATCTAATTTGTTCCTGGCTTTATGTCTATCCTACAGACTTTAAAAGGCTAGTAAGGAAATATTATGGGCAACTTTATTCCAACAATTTTGACAACTTAAGTGGAATAAGTAAATCTTTGTAATAATGTTACTTTGGTTTTATTGGAGAATTTCCTTATTCTTAGGAGATATACCCAGAAATATTTAAAGTGCAACTCACTTTCAAAGAGTTCACAAAAATGTTAACAATGGTTGAATCTAAGTGGTGGGTATATGAATATGATTATACTCTTTTTAAAACTTTTCTATATGTTTGAAATTTTTGTAATATAAATTTGGGAAAAACAAATTAGGCACAAACTCTTGTCAGCAGAGAGGCTCTTTCACTTGAAATAGACTGATGGTGGGAAGGACAGTGTCCTGACCTTTTTGCTCAGAGGGGAGTGTTGTGACCAAGCTTCTTGGTGGGGATGCTGGTGGGCTGTGGAACCTCCTACAAGACAAACACAGAGAAGAAGGACCTAGATCACTGGGTGACCAGTCTTGCCCTTTCACCAACAGCAAGGGTCAAGAAAAATATTTAGTAGCTTAATCTAGAGGTTTAGCTACTAACAACAACTTGGGAAATGCCCGGGGGACTCAGTCTTGGGCCTTGTTCTGTAAACAGAGGCCTGACATACTTAATTGGTCCCAGAGGTTGGAAAAAGAGGCCTTGACTCACACAGACAGGAAACTTAGCCTAATTAAATACTAATTACTCATAAGAGACTTGTTTACCTAAACTTCCCATAAACCAAGTTTGGTATGAAATGAGAGCAGGCATAAAGGAGCAGAATCACTGCTCGGAAAATGACATCAATTCAGTCCTTTTTTCAGAAATGATGTTGCTAATTGCACAAGAATCAACAATACACGAGTTGATAAATCCCACACTTAGGGGCTGTGAACAGCTTTCCTACATTCCTAAGGAGCTCTGTGTTTGGAATGGGTACAATGAAAGGAAGAATAGTTGGCCATCTGAAGCCACTTTGGATGAAAGCAGCAGAATTCTCCGTATTTCTATATATCGCTGTAATGAGAGAATCTGTCAAGGACATGAATGATTGCATGCTTACGACTCTAGTAAGATATCAGGAAAAGAGGCCTGGTAATGTGAGTTTCCCCTTGGCCTTGGGTGCTGGCTGATGTTCGGGCATCCAGCCACCCTCTCTGTCTGAGTGGAGACCTGAGAGGGAGCCAGAGGGAGGAACAGCATTAAAACTTCCTTGCAGGACAAAAACAAACCACTTACTACTTAACTTTTTATGGTCCATTTGTTCAAGAAATGGAGCGTCTCAATCACGAATGCTGTTATAGACACTAGATACAGTGGAGAAAAAGACAAAATTAATTGCTGTTTTTATGCAGCTTACATTGTGGTTGAAGTCATAAAATCAAAATTATTTAAATAAGAAAAAAAATATGTGAGGAAAGCTTTGGACTTAGAAAATCTGATCTCTCATCCCAGCGTTGCAGCTAGCTTGCTGGGGACCCTGAGTGATGAGTCCTTTGACCCCCGCTTTAGACCTTAAGGTCTCATTTATCTTGGGTGGAAATGACCACATTTCCCAAAACAGCCCTTCCAGCCCGATCTTTGTGAGGGGAGACCTGAGTACAGTCCAGTGGGGAAGGGCTGGGCTTTGAAGTAAAGCATTTGGGTTGCTCAGTGATTGAATCTCTGATCTTGGTCAAGTCATTTAACCTCTCTGAGTTGAGTTTTCTTGCTGTGAAATGAGATGATAATGTTTGTTCAATTGAGATCCCACAGGCAAGACAACACTCTGCTCCTGACGTGCCCTCGTACCTGGTACCTGGCCGCAGCTCCCCTGGGGAGCTTACCTGTGAAAAAGGTTTTGCAGGGCAGAAACAATGGTCATTTTACTAGTGAAGCAACCCAGAAAGTGGGCAATTTCCCCCCAGTCGCCCAGCCTAAGAAGGTTTGGCTCACAATGGAAAAGGCGTCCCACCCCCTCCCTCATTCTGAACATCTGTGGTCTGAAGAACTGGAAAATTACCTTCAAATGAGAAAAAAATTCCTGGCGGCACATACTTTCATTATCCACACTGAGTTTGTGCTCCTTTTGGAAAATGTGTCCAGTTGAACACGTCGGGGCCATTTTTCACACAGCCCGTCCTGGCTCGGAGAGACCAGCAAGAGGGGCAGAGGGACCTGGGCTTGGGCTGCTGTGCGCCAGCTGTGCCCCTCGGGGTGCCTCTGGCAGAGGCCGGCCCTCCCGCGTCCACGTGTCAGGGGACGATTCCTGCGACCACGGACAACTGACCCCCCAGGGGCCTTGTGGTAGAAACCTCGAGGGCAAGGCTGCAGTAGTGGTCCAACACAATACCATCATTTCTTCTAATTTCCAGAACATGATAGATGATTAACAACACAAGACTGGGATCCAGCACTTACAGAGAACCTGCAGAAAT
The DNA here is from genome assembly GCF_963455315.2 of Globicephala melas. Lineage (NCBI taxonomy): Eukaryota > Metazoa > Chordata > Mammalia > Artiodactyla > Delphinidae > Globicephala > Globicephala melas. Next base: position 7,124,356 of record NC_083317.1, on the reverse strand, counting down.
CACTAAGAAAGAGACAAGCGAACCGATTAAAAAATGGGCAAAGGTCTTGAACTGGTGCTTTACAGTAGAGCAGGGTCCACAAATGAAGGCGCCTCAGGCCAAATCCCACCCCTCAGCCTGGTTTATAAATAGTTCTATTGGAAGAAAGCCACACCCGTTCACTCCCATGTGGTCAAGGGCTGCTTTTCTCTACAGCAGCGGGGCTGATGAGTTGCGGCAGAGACTGTGTGGCCTGTAAACCAAAGATGTTTACTATCAGCCCCTTTCAGAAAAATCTGCAGATCCAAGAGCCCACTAAGCATATGAAAAGGTGCCCAAGGTTATTAGCCAAGAGGAACATGCAAACCAAACCCATAGTAAATTACCTCGTGCATCTATTAGAATGGCTAAAATTCCAGAGACTGACCAGTGTGACAATGGTGGGACAGCTGGGGCTCTCAGACGTCTGTGGCTGAAGTGCAGAGTGATACCACCTTGGAAACTGTTCTGCTGTATGCCCTACAGGTAAACACACGTGCTTCCATGACCAGAGGTTCCTGGGTGTGTGTAACTCAGGTGAGTTGGGGGCTCAGGCCACCAACAGACACTCGTGAGAATGTCCATAATCATCGTCATGTATAATAGTCCCAAACATGAGCTAACCCAAATGGTCATCAGTTGAATCAACTGTGCTATATTCACATAATGGGACGGTACACAGTAAACAAACAAACAGTTGTTCCAGGCGAGGACACATCACAGACACAGTGTCGAGTGAAGAAAGATCCCAGCGCGTGTACTGTGTGAACCCACCTGCAGGAAGTCCAGTGACACGTGGTGCTGGGTGTCGGGACAGAAGCCGCCTCCAGCCTGGGGATTCTTGACGGGGGTTGCTATTGACCAGGGGGCCTGCTGGGGCCTGGAAAGTTCTACATATTGCTCGGGGAGGGGTCCCATGCTGGAGACGTACGTTAAAGTTCCCTGAATGGTACCCCGAACATTCAAGCACCTGCAGTGCAAGTGTTGTATCTCAATAAAAAAGAAGAAGATTAAAGAAAAAAAAAAAAAACCTGGGAGTCCTTTTGGACTTGAACCTTAACACCAGCAGTGGATTCTGCAGAGTGAAGTTTTAACTAAAATTCAAACTGTAACGACTTTTAAACTTTGCCCTAAAAAGAATGAACATTTCAGAATGTACTGAAGTCCTCTGGGGCTTCCCTTGTGATGCGGTGGTTGAGAGTCTGCCTGCCAATGCAGGGGGACACGGGTTTGAGCCCTGGTCCAGGAAGATCCCTCATGCCGTGGAGCAACTAAGCCCATGTGCCACAACTACTGAGCCTGCGCTCTAGAGCCCGTGAGCCACAACTACTGAGCCCACATGCCACAACTACTGAAGCCCGTGTGCCTAGAGCCCGTGCTCCACAAGAGAAGCCACCACAGTGAGAAGCCCGCACACCACAACGAAGAGTAGCCCCCACAACTAGAGAACTAGTAGCTCGCCACAACTAGAGAAAGCATGAGCGCAGCAGTCAAGACCCAATGCAGCCAAAAATTAAATAAACAAATTTATAAATAAATAAAGTCCTCTGTGGTAACCCATTTCTCTCCCCCTGCCCCCCATCCCCACCAAAGCTGGGAGGACACTAGCTGTGACCCTGGCCTGATCCCTGATGTAGATGTGTTTTGAGGTGACACTTGTGGGGTGTGTGTGTGTGACTCATACTGAGGGGACCAAGGACCCAGGCTGATGCCAGTCCTGCCCTGATGGCGAAGGAGGCCCATCCTGTTCACTGGAAGGCTGCCATAACAAAAAATTACAGACTGGGTAGCTTCAACCACAGAAATGTTTTTTCTCACATAATACTGTCCCTTGGCTCCAGCAGTGGCTAGAGGGGAACACAGCACAGATGTGAGGACCCCTCCCGAGAGACATGGATGGAGTCACTGCCCAACAGCAATTCAGAGGGCATAGGCTGAGCAGGGAACACCAGGGGACATTCAGGACCCGTGGTTCTCCTCCAGGGCCTCCCCTAACTCCATAAACAGGTGCTTTTTTTCTCTGACCTCTTTTCCTCAAGTGTGGAGCACAGAGGGTTGAACTAATTTCTCTCTCCACAGTTGCTCTGGGCACTCATATCCAACGGCCCTTCACTGATGGAACTCAGTGTGATGCAGATCCCCACTGCATGTAATACGTGTCATTTTGACTGATCTCAAAGAACATGATCAAGGTCAAGCACTGTCACACCCTGGCTGGTTTCTCCCCACTTCTGACCTCTCCTTGCTTTCCAAGTAAGGTCTGGTCAGGATGTGAAAGTTAATCTTCATGTAAGGCACAGATGTTATACAAATAAGAAAGACAAATCCTGTATGATACCATTTATATATGGAATCTACAAAAGCTGAACTCATCGAAAAGGAGAATAGGATGGTGGTTACCAGGGTCTGGGGGGTGGTGGTGGGCTGGGAGAATTGGGGAGATGGTGTTTAAGGGTAACAACTTGCAACTAGTAGATGAATAAGTCCTGGAGCTCCAGTGCACAGCCTAAAGATTACAGTCAACGATGCTGTATTATAAAGTTCAAGCTGCTAAGAGACTAGATCTTAATTGTTGTCGCTGCAAAAAAGAAATGATAATTATATCATGTGATAGAGGTGTTAGCTAAGACTATCATGGTAATCATATTGCAATATATAAATGTATCAAATCAACACATTGTACATCTTAAACTTACACAATGTTATATGTCAGTTGTATCTCAATAGAGAAAACGATGAAGCTGCATTTGTTACCAAAAATTGTCATATGTATAGCCATATCTAAATACATCAGTTTGCATTTTCCATTAGTTGTGGGCTGTCAGGGCTTAAGACCTCTCAGCATTATTTCAGAGCAGGGAGGAGCCTTGGGTACGACCCACACCCATCAGAAATCCACACTGGATTTGTCCCAGATGGGACCCACCTATGGCGGTTAGAAGGCAAGGACCACACAGAATGAGTGAATTGTGGTTCTTGGGATTTCTTGGCCTTTGCTCAGGAATTTATGCCTCTGTCATTGCCTCTGGGGCTGCAGAAACCTGGACCCCAGGTGTAGTGCCTTCCGAATGCTTTGTCGTGACTTTCCTATGTGTCACATGTGAAAATGCTCTAGTAGTCGGAGAAATACCTACTCTTGCCTTTACCTCTTGAATATTCCCAAGAGCGTCACATTTTCCTCTGTGCTGATTTTTGTAGGGGCTGCCCTTATGTCCAGACACATGCCAGACTTTCAAAAAATCCATGTGTAGCTTTTAAGAGCTAGGGATGGTGAAGGCGCTCGAGATTATCTTGACAAATCGTTTCCAACATGCATTTTATTTACAAACAAAAACAAAGAAAAACAACCTGCTCATCCTCATTCTTACAGCCTTTACTCCTCTGGATCTTGGGCACAGGGAAACAAAGGGTCAGTGGGAAAGGCCACCACCCTTCACTGTCCTGTCCTTTGTGGCTTAGGGGTCCTCTCTGGACTCCCTCCCTCCCAGGTCTCATGTCTCCTGACAAGGGGACCTCCTGCAGCCTCAGGCCCTTCTGAGCCATGCCCTTCTGAGCATCTAATTTGGCATCTAATTAGATGCCAGATGGAGAACAGGAGACAGCAGATTACCCTGGAAGCCCTGATTTGGAGAATGGCAGAGTCCTGAGTGCATCTGGATGAGGACCTCTTTATTGGCACAGCTTTAGGACTGGACACGAGCTGTCATCGCACATTCCTTCAATTCCCTTACCTCCCTGTCGGGTGTGAGACTTTGGACCATGTGGACATGCAGACTCCCTACAAAAGAGGCACTTTAAACATTCCAGTTTCTGGGTGTTTGAAATGGCAGGGACTTTGTCACACTAACACCCCCCCCCACACTCCCCCCACACACACATGACTGTACAAATAATAAGAGCTAGCATTTCTCAAGCACTTTCTATGTGCTGGCACTGTGCTGTGAGCTTTATCAGTATTATTAAGAGAATCCCCACAACTACACTATGAGGTAGGTATGAAGAATTCCCCCATTTAACAGATGAAAAGATTGAGGCTCACAGAGTGGATAAATTCCCCCAGGACTCAGAGTCAGTAAGTGGCAGAGTTGGAATTCAAATCCAGAGAGTCTAGCAGGGAGCTACCTCACCTTCTTGACTCAGAGGTGACGGTCAAGCTCTGGTCCAGGGAGGGGGCAGGTGTCATACCTGTTCCCAAAGCCAGTGCATCCTCCAACCAGGTTCATAGGAAAGTATGAACAGAGCAGGTGCCTGTGGGCACAGCTGGGGCCTTAGAAGACACACCCTTGAGGGAGGACAGGTGGGAACAAGAGAATCGGCCTCAGGCAATGCCCAGGGACCCTTGGTTTGTTTCCCAAACACTCCTTGCAGGGTTCCCCAAAATATTATCTCTGATATCTGACCTACCCTTAGATATCTGATTTTAGGTATATTTTTAAAAAGGAGTCATCAGAAATTTTAAAACAATAAAGAAGAGATGCAATGTTTTAGGTTGGTAATAATATTATCAGTTTTTGATCAGTGAGAGAGGTGATATTTTCACTCTTCCATCAAAATCTCTCCATCCCTGTTGATGATAGAGAACTTGACCCACCCAGAGGGTTTCTTTCTTATTCTTTAAACTGGAAAATCCCAGTTCATATTTAAAGTTCATAATGATTGACAGTGAATAAATAATGGCTCAGAGAGGTTTTAAGTTCACAATCAACCCAAAAAACAGGGAGAGGTTTCTCACTGAAGAAAATTCTGCTTCCCTGAAAGATCATGGGAGCATCCGGGAAAGCCTGAGTTCCCGCTGGGGATGCTGACTTTTCTCCCCTCCCCTCCACTCCCCTGTCCTTCCTGATGGTTCCTGGCAGGTCCTCAGATGCCCAGCAGGTCTCTCCCCACCCCGAAGCTCCTCTCCCTGAATCACACATCAGCAGGGTTTACTTGAAATGATTATTGAACATTGCTTAGAAATGGAAACCAACCAAGGAGAGATGAGTAAAATATCCAGCTCCCCTGCTTTCTCAGTGGGAAACACTGAACGCAGCCCTTTTCCCTGTAATTTCATGAGCATATTTGCAGGTGCTCCCGGGTGGGGAGAACTTCTCCATGTGTCTCCAAGTGCCTGGCGCCCATCACATGCTCAGCCTGGGTGGGGTTGGGATGGATGTCGGGCAGGTGACCTGGATTGAGGTGGGAAGAGGAGGTGAGGAAGGGAAGGAGTGATGGAGGTGGGAAAGGGGAGGAAAGAGGCAGGAGGGGAGGGAGGGGAGGCGGGAAGCAACTGGAGACAAAGACGGAGCTGGCAGATCAGAAGACTGGAGACCCTGCGCAGACCTCATAGGATCGGTGTGAAGGTGGTCCCCTCCGCGTGTAGACAGGGAGGTGGGCGCCCAGACAGTGGACACGCAGGTGATGTGGGCCTGATGTCATCTGTCACCTTGAGCTGCTGCTCACCTGGGCTTCGAGGACAGAACCTTCTCCAGTGTCTGATCTCTGTCCGTGTGTTGCCATGGGAACCCTCTCCCCGTCCTCTACCTGCTCTTCACTCTGAACCCATCCTGGCCCTTCGGGATCAGATGCCCACAGCCACCACCAGCCACGAGCTGTGGCACCAGAGATGGTGGCATGGTCCCCAGAGCACCTGGGACAACCCAGCTGCAGATCAGCACTTTTCCTCCCTGAAGCTCTCAACACAGGATCCTGAGCCCCCTTGTCACCTGTTGGCCCCAGTCCCAAAGGAACCAAACCGGGGGTGTCGGTGCTCAGGACCCTGTCATTTCACCTCATCCTGTGAGTGTTCTCAGCATCTTTAGAGCAACACGAACATCGCTGAGGGAGCCCAGACTTCCTGCACTTGTCTCCCTATTCCTGAGCTCAAGGCGGCGTGAAAAGTGGGTTTATCATTTCATTGGCAGCATCGTCCTTACTAAAAACCCCACCCCCTCCACCTCCTGCCATCGTTTCCTGGCTTCCTCACCTTCACAGCTTAGAGACAATAAATAACAAGTCCCTTTTCCCAACGTCCTTTGGCCTCCTTTGGCCCTGAAACCAGGACATGACGTCTTCCAGGTGGGAGCAGCTGGTAAAATTAACACCTAGTCCCTGTTCTGAATAACTGGCTACGGGAACCAGGTACAAATTCCTGTCCAGTGGTCCGTCCTCTGATTTCCATGCTGGCTGGGACAGGGGTGGGCAGGTGAGGAGGAAGCCGTTGCCATGAGCTGGGGAGGGAAGGTGTGCAGTCCCCCAGACCAGCCACTTGGGAAGAAGGTCTTTCCTGGGTGACTCAGGCAGATTCTGGCAATAACTGGAGAGCAGGTGGGCCCTGGGCGGCCAAGAGGGGAGGTGGGGTTTTCACAGGACATCGCTCAGGACCCGATGGTGAAATCCTAGTTTAGGTTTTGGGACGGGGTGGGGGACATGCCAGAAGGCTTGTCAGAGCCTGTCTTTAAAAAGGGACTTACCTGTGACTGCAGAATGCATGTGGCCCGACATTAAGATGCTTGATGACTCTGGATTAGCCGAGAAGGGGGCGCTGCAGAGAAGCAGGATTAGTCCCCCTGGGGAGCTGATCTCCATCACATGGCGGCTTCTCCCAAGGATCCTCATCTTCACCTGGATGGAGAGGCCACAGCCATACATCACCTGATTCACCCACCGCGGAGACCGCTTGCACCCGCTGGTCTAACCAGGGCCTGCTGAGCGCCGGCCGTGCAATCCTGGGGGACTGCACGGTGCAGGAGAGACGGTTCCTGCCTTGGAGGGTGTGGGTGAGCAACACAGGCAGAATAGCTGCCCTGGGAAGCAGGACTGCGGGTGGGGTGATGGGGAGCCTACGTCCCCTCGGGACGGCAGCCCCAAGGGCCCTGTGTGCAAGGAAGAGTCCCAGGCAGTGGCCTCCTCAGGGTCTCCTGTTCGGATCCCATGGGAAGCTCTCTGACGGCAAGTGCCCAGCAGGTCTCTGCTTCTTCTGGAAGAACCATTAGGTCCTGGTCTAGTCCCCTTTCTGCTCGGCCCAGAAAGCTCGGGTTACATGGGGCCCCAGCACTGTGTCCCCTTGAATCCCCGTGAGCACACAGCACATCCTGACCTCCTTCTCCTCATGTTTCTGTCTTCGTTCTCTTTGCTCTGATCGCACATGCATTCGAGTTTTTAATCTTCAGTTTCAGCGATGCTCTCCTGTGCGCACCTCAAATCCATGAGGAGTGAGGTACGGGGTAACAGCACACTGGTCAGTCTGTTGTGCCTGACCAGGGCCTCCACGCCCAGGGCTCTGGGTGTCCCCACAGGAGATCCCTTCTCACATTCCTCCCATTGGAGACAGGAGGGGTCAGGCACCGGACAGGCAGTTAGACGAACGGCCCATCTGGCCGGCAGGGGGTGGAACAGTGGGGATCTTCACATGCTAGAGGGCTCCTGAGTCTTTCAAACGAATGAACTAGAACTACGTCCATGACTAAATCTCCAGTACAGATGACTGAGCAAAATATCAAGTCGCAGAAGAATAAGTACAGGACAGGGAGTTAGTGTTTAAGTCTGAGACGATAAAAGAAGTCCTGACGATGAAGAGTGGTGATAGTTGTACAACCTTGGGAATGTACTTAATGCCCCTGAATTTTATACTTAAAAATAGTTAAAATGGTAAGTTTTATATATATAATATATAATAATATATATTTAATTTTATGATAATAAAATAATTTGACTGCCCAAAACCCAGTAATCAGATAATATTTGAATGCAATATTTTTTAAAAATCAAAATTAAAGCAGAAAAATCCATGGTGAACAAAATAACAACATTTTAGATAAAGAGAAATGCTACTACTGATTTTTCCTTTTGTCCCAGGCTCCACTATGGCTCAGCCTGGTGCTAAGAGTTTCCCTTCTTTAAGAACTGACTTACTGGTTACAGCACAAGTGTAAGTTCTTCCTCAGTGGCAATCCTGCAAAGGCAATGGTTATTCTTGTCTCTCAGATAAGTAAACTGAAGTTTCTTGGCATTAAGTTATTTGCCCAGAGCCAGTCCTCTGCCTCTGTCCTCTGCAAAGCTGCCTCTCCAGCTGCATACAGCTGATGAGGTGGTGGCCACAGGCTCACAGTGGAAGATGCCATTAGGTTCTTCTTGAGAAAAATACTTGCACGGGGCAGAGGGTGAGTTGGAGATTTCCACCCTGTCGTGAGTGTCGTAAGAAGCAGGCTGATGCATGGCTTTGCCTTCTGTGGTTTTGCATTAATCTCTTTTTTATTTTATTGTTCTTTTAGTGATGTGATCCTTTTAGCTCTGTAATATGTCCTAATAAACTCTGTAATTATAAGTTTTTCTGACTATGCTGTACTGAAGACGAGCCTGCCCCGACCTTCACCCCAGCTACCCCAGGGATCTAGGCAGGGGACCTCTGCCCTCCACAGGGGCTTCAGTGCCTTTTGGTCAAGTTCAACTTTTTCAAGCTGGGATCTTGTCTATCTTGTTCATACCGATATCCTCCAAAAGTGCCTGCTGCCTGGTATAGAAGTTCCTTAATAAATCACTGTTAGGTGAATGAATGAATGAATGAATAAAAAAATAAAAGTATAACCAGCTTAACCTTGAATAAAAACATGCAATCTTTTTGGCAGCTCTCTTTGAAACCTGTACCTGGGGTAGCTGTCAGGTGAGAATTTTGTAGGTTGAAAGGAGAAAGCATTGTGATGCTTTAAGAAAACCACATGTTAAATATACATATCTCTAAACCCTCAGTTGAAGTGGGCACAGCAAAATACATATCCTTTCACCTTGCCAAAGGGAGTCAATACATATATGTGTCACCAAATACTGACACATAAGATATGTTTGCCTTTGATGTGCCTACTAGCTGCACAGACAATTGAGCAGTCAGATACCCCACTCATGGGACAAATGAGCTTGTATTTGTGGTCTGAAGCCATTGACATCTTCAGGATAAAGAGCGTTCTATCGTGCAAAGCTGTGTCTGTGTCTGGACAGAACGGGTCCTCTATGGCTGGCCTCCCACAGGGGACCTTAAGTCTGTGGTTCCTAGTGCACCTCTGAAATGGGCATTGTTGTAGGGAGAGCATCCCCGCATCTTTGAGAGGAGGCCTGGACAGGATAAGTGGGAACAGAGTGTGTGCACAGCTTCTACATCTGTCCGGCTTTCTGGCTTTCCTGTCCTGTCCTCCTAGCTTTGAGTTTCTGAGCCCCAGAAAGCTAATTGCACTGCCCACCCAGACCAGGCTGTTCTGTGTCCTTGTGTTTTCGCCTGTGCTGTGCTTTCTGCCAGAAATGCGCCTTCTCCCTCCAACTGCCCCCACTCCTCCCCCATAACCATCTGAAATTCCTTGCTGTTCCATGTCGTGTCCCTGTCGACACCATGAGCGGCAGTACAGGGACTCAGGCCGACCCAAGACCTATGAATTGGAATCTGCTTTGTGACACAATCTGCTAGTGAGTCATATGCCCCTAAATGTGTGAAAAGCACTGGAGATAATCCCTACTCATCCTTAAGTAGTCAGCACAGGGGCCACCTCCTTCAGAGAGCCCTCCCAGACTTCCCACCTAACCCCCAGCCTGCTACGAGGACAGTTAGAGAGCTGGGCAAGACGCCAACAATGACTGTCCCCGTCACCTTCATGAGCACTTCTAGACCCTGAGTCTGTCTCTTCCACAGCCTGTGCTCCGCTGCAGTAAACTTAGTCTTCATCTCGGTCTCCCCACGAGTAGCATCCTGACAGCTCAACTTAGGTAGGAAGTGCATCACACTTGGGAATCCTCTCCCTACACTCCAGCCCCTCCTGTTCCTGCCATTGGAACCCCTGTTGTAGGAACACCTGGCAGGTGAGACCTTCTGATCACGAGGGCCCTCAGGAACAGCAGAGACCACGTGGAATCCAAATGGACCTGCATACTCCACACTCTACTCCTTAGAGAAGCAGGCTTTCATGGGCTGTAATACGCTTTGCTGAATTCGTTGGGATTTCCTCTCAAGAGACTTTACAAGCGTTACTTGAAGTAGAGCAAAGACACACAGAGTGATTAGAAAAGGTCTGAGCTGTTTCTTATTCCTCCTCTCTGACCCCCCAGCCCCATCTGTAGTCCTCCGTCTATGTTTCGAGCACCCCAGTGCCAGCCCACAATGTTGTACGGAGACCCCTGTGAGGGCTTTGCCCCCAACGCTGCCCCCTCCCCAAACCCCACCTTCCACTCTCTCCATGGCCACTGAGGTCTGTGTAAAGCACACATCACACATTGTCCTCACCTTCCAACCCTCTCCCTCCAGGGCTGCACCCTCCCCTGGGGTCCCTACACTGCATTAAAGAGACGTCTGTGCAGCGGGCTGCTCCCTGACCGCCTCACCCCTTCCCCATCATCTTTGCCCTATTTCCCGGTCCAGAAACCTGGTTCTCAGGTCTTTATACTCCTGTCCTCTCTGCCTGCAATATTCTGCCCCATGACTCTCCCAGGCTAACTCTCCTTACCTTTTAAAATATCAGTGTAAATGTCACCTTCTGGTGTTAGCCTGTCACCCTGGTGTAATCATCTGCAGAGCAAATATTACCATCCTTTGTCTCTTTTTCTTTATTATCTGAATTCTCCCCTCACTAGAATGTAACCTCTGGGGTCCACAAGCCCCCCTTGGTTGCTTTTGTCATCACTGCATCCCCAATACCTGAACATTGTCAAAGGTCAGAGAAGCTCCACAGGTATTTACTAGATAAAAGGATGTGAATGAATAAAACAAACATACACACACTTTGGATCAAATAGAGTCAGTTGTGCTAGTCATTCTCCAGATTCTACCAGGCTGTCTTCTGGGCTGTGCTGTACCCCGAGGCCACCTCTTGTCTGTACTACCTGGCCCCCTGGGTGGCTGTCTTTTGCTCCAGCAGTAGATGGAAGGACAGGACACAGGGTGCTGGGAGTTATTTCCGGTCCCATGACAGCTCCTCACTGAGCTCAGATGACACCACTTGTCCTGCTTCCCTCCAGGCCCAGGGGTGGGGACATCATCCCTATTGCTGCCACCTGGGAGTCCCCATCCTTGCTCTTTCCCTCATCCTTCCACAGCCCATGTAACCACCTTCATCTCAGTCCCTCCATCTGCACCATTTGGATGAAGTGTTTCTAGTTGGAACCTTACTGAAGCATCAGGTAGCTCTCATTTCTTTGTATATGATTTAGGAATCTTTTCTCTATGTACAAATTATATAAACGCAAATTTTCTTTTCATTATTTATTTGAAAACATTCTAAAAAATTTGAAACTCTATTTTTACATTTCAGGTACTCACCAAACAACCAATTAGGCCCAGTATCTATCTGTACTGTGTGTGTGTGTGTGTGTGTGTGTGTGTGTGTGTGTGTGTGCTTACAATCAAGAGAAAACGTCTTGATTTTGATTTCATAAACTTTAGAGATGTTAAAAAACAAACATTATCTTGAACGAAACAACAAAAGTTAAGAAAAACTTACTAAACAGTAAGAAATTATTGCAAAATCTTAAGTCTTCCAATCTGTATATTTAGGACTATACTAATTTTATGAATTTGGGACTAAACTATGAATTTAAGAGCACACTAACAAATCTTCTGTAGTTTTAATGTGGTGCTGTTTTATTTAAGGGTTTTTTGCACTGTTTTTAAACCAACCAAAATTTATTAAGGCAAATATTAAGTTACCTCTTCAGATTTGTAAAAATAGGCAGAGTAGAGAGAAATGGTCTGTATTGTGTTAAACTTTTCTATCCATGTCAAACTTAAAGAATGATTTAAGTCATAGTGGGCATTTAATTTAAATCAAAATAAAATACTTATATAATCCTGAAGGGTCCAATGGAGATATTATTTATTCATGAGAATTATACAACGGAGTCTATATTTAAATAATACTACCATAAATGTATAATGCTATACTAATAAGGGTAATTATGGCATCAGTTTAGGAATAGTAGCTTAAGTAAAGAAGGACAAATCAAAATTACTTCAACAGAAATACATGCAGATGTAAATGAAAATTTGAAAAAAAATCTTCCAAATTATAATGCTTTATCTACCTGAAAGAGAATATCAATTAATTTATAGTAGCTAAAAATAAAGAGAAAAATAAAATTACTTTAAAAAGGGAAAACACATGCAGATGTTGTGTCCTGGTTGTCAGTGTCACAGCTGCTGTGAGCTGAGTCAAACCTGCAAGGGACCCCAGGTCCCTGAGCCCTCATGGCGTGACCCTCCTCCTTCCCAGGAGGCCTGATGACTCAAGGGATCCCCTGACACCTCCAGGCCCCTGTGGACTGTGGGTAGAGCAGCAGGGGCACAAGGGCCCCTTGGGAAAGGCTGGAAGTTGGACTCGACCTTGGCCAGCATCTGCCTGTTGTGGTCATTCTCTTTCCTTAGCTCCTTGAGCTTTCTCTCCATGGCCATAGCCGTCATCCGCTTTCTTGAGCTTTCTTCTCATAGAAGCAGGTCTCCTTGTGATAGTAGGAAGTGGTTCTCTCTAATTTTTTGCCCATGTCTTAGGCTACCTTCTCGTAGGGGTTGCAGTTCTGATATATGGAGTTCATGTCTCCACACACGTTGGTAAATTTCTTCTTGATTTCTAAGCAGAGAGAAACAGTAACTTAGGATATACGTAGTACAAACCCTCTTGATCAAGTAATAAAAGTTAACAGGAATAATATTGGGACAGGCCAACCTCATGTGCCTCCGGATATGATGCACTGAAAAGAACACAACAATATTTCTTTAGTTTTTCTGCCAAAAATGCATAACTGGAATATAATCATGAAGAAATACCAGACACACCTGAAGTTAGGGACATTCTACAAAATTATTGGTCCATATGTTTCAAAACAATAAAAGTCATGAAAGGCTAAGAAAGGAATTGAAGAATTGTTTCAGATTAAAGAGGCTCAAGGAACATGACATTTAAATGCAATGCACAGTCCTGGATTAGATCCTGGACCAGAGGAAAATAAATAGAGATGATAGTATTTGAAAAACTGACAAAATTTAGATACGGACAAAGGATTAGATAAACATTATGTCAGTATTAAATTCCAGTTTTGGTCATTGTACTATGGTCAGGAAATACTAAAATGTTTAGGGGGTCAAGGGGCTTTATGGATTTACTTTTGTCAAATTTGTCAGGGTTACCAGTAATTCCTCAGCCATATCCTCTTCCTGCCATTATAGCCAAGCGATGCCTCATGCTAGATTTTTCCTCGTTTTCTGGGTGGGAATTTTTCATAGTGAAAAAACACAGCATATAAAATCATACTAACACCCTACGGTGGTCTAAATCTGCTTCGAGCCTCCCAGTGTCTGAAAGGTTCCTCCAAGGACATATCGCAGAGTACTGAACACGTATGTATTACTACTTGGAATGTGTGACCATCGTCCAACCAATTCCATCTTCAAATTTTCCCTTCAGCCTTCTTCCATGCCAGTAAAATGTCTAAACTGGTTCAGTGCTTGAATAGTGTCTAGCTCCCCGGTCCCTACTGGCTTCTGTGAAAAGCTCTGTTTCTAAATGCCCATTGGCAGCTTGAAACAACCAGAATGTGTTCTCTTATAATCCTATAGGCCAGAACTCTAAAATCAAGGTGTCAGCAAGCACTCCTTGCTCTTCCTAGTCTCTTAGCTGTATCACGCTCATCTCTGCCTCCATCTTTGTGTGGCCTTCTCTGTATGTCTCTCTGTCTTGTCTCCTCTTTAAGGATGTCAGTCTTTGGATTTAGGGCCAGTGCTAATCCAGTATGAACTCCTACTGATCCTTAATTACATCTTCAAAGACTTTGTTTCCAAATAAGGTCACATTCTTATTTGGTTCCATTTTGACCTGCACTTTTGGGGAGACATTATTCAACCCATTAAAACTGGTATTGGTGCCTCAATTCCCATGGAATTTCTGGGTAATTTGAAAACCCCCAGCTTAGCCTTGTCTCTTCTTGATTCTAGATTTTACCTTTGCATAGGACTCTTTCCCTCCACCCACCTTTCAGAGTCCCCCACACATCCCTCTTTCTTCGTCTTTATTCTACAATCCCACCAAGACTGGTATGCCCCTCCCATACCCAACCCTGGCTCCCAGAATCCAGGCATATTAAACATATTATGTGTCCCATGTGTGCATTCTACACAGCATGCTGAAAAGGGAAAGACGTGCATGGCTCTATTTGTCAAGGTATTTGTCTAGGATTATGGCCGTAAGGGGAACATGGGGTGCCTACTGCCACATTCTCTGTCCCTCATGGAGGACTGTGGCTTGTCGAGTAACTCAGAACCACTGAATTTTCTTCTGCTCAACCTCATTCTAGTTATTTTGGCTCTAAGATAAGGAAAAGTTAATTACTTACATATTTGATCAACTGAAAAAAATCCAGACTGTATATTTTGAGTCTTGATCGTTTAGGACTACATGCCCAGATGAACCAAATTAATGTTTTCCTTCACTTTTAAGTGGTGTGGAAGAAATCTTGGCTGCCTTTCTCACTGCACCTACGTAAAGACCAGACTTTGTAAAAACAATAGTGATGGTAATAATAACTCTGGCACTTGGTAATCAACAAATCTCTGATTCAGGCTTGGTCTCCAGATAACTCTGCAACTTGAGGCATGGATTGGGCCACCTTGTGTACAGGTGAGAAAATGATTCCCACTGCTTTGATCCTTAGTCTGATCCTGTATGGGCATAGTTTGGTCACAGGTAGGACTAATTCATTCACACTCTTGTTTAAGGCTTTTAACTTTGAAAGGGCAAAAAGGGACAATCAGAGTTTAATCTTTATATGAAAGAAAACCTATCCATCTTGGCAATTAGCTTCTCTCTTGTCAGTTTATCCTTCTCTCAGCTTCCTTTTATTTCTAATATTAAAAGACAAGTTAAAAAAATAATGGTGGCATGGTATGTGGAAAGTAGCTCAGGCTTCACAACAACCCTAGGTTGAATTCCACTGCTACCACCTACAAATATGACTATGGGCTTCTCTCTTAACGTCTTTGAGTCTTAGTTTGTGCACCTGTAATGTCAACCTCAACGTCAAGTTGAAAGGATTGAAGAAATGATGTATATTATGCACCCTGCATGAAACCTCTCACAGAACAGAGATACCCAGTGGTAGGTAGCAGTCTTCCTCTCCGATCTTGGCACACTCTGATTTTGGAACAGGATTGGTCCAGGCTTACAATGGTAAGGCTGACATTACAGCAACCTTCAGGCCAGTGTGCAAACACTCAGATCTGGCCATGTCGGGATGGGGCGGGTGTGCGGTGGTACGAATCACTGCCTGGTGAGAGAAGGGTGATCTGTTCTCTAAATTGTCAAGTGCATCCATGCCTTGCTTCCTGGAAACTCACTTCCTTTTTGTGCTTGGATTCACCTCCTCCAAATGGGATAAAATAATCATCTCCCTCATCATACTGCTCTAAAGAATTGTTAAAAACAATTGTCTTAATTCAATTTTGACTGAGAAAATGTTAAGCAAGAACTACCAAAGTGTTACAAAAATCAATAAGGAAGCCTGTTTTCAGTTAGCAAGATCCCTAACTAGGAGGGATTAAGCAGCTCTTACCCAAGTGCACATTATATAATTTCATCACAAGCTGAAAGCCCGCATCTCAGCATCCGGCCCTGCACCAACATCTGAAATACGTTTTCCCTTAACCCCCATCAGCCAAGAATAAACACTCTTAATGAAAGTCTCAGGAGGAGGTAAAAAGGAATTTGTTTTTCCAGTTGATTTTAACCATCTTTCCTAGAGTAAGGGGCTGTCCCTGGTGCTGCCTTCTTTATAACACCTCAGTGAAATATGGCCATGGCCACTGCCTCTAGCAAATTCCCTGGGTGCCAAGAATCAGGACCCGGCACCCGACAAGACGAACAGGCACCAGAATGTTTGGGTTCCAATTTACTAACTACTCTTTACTCTTCGGGTGAGCTTACATTTTAAACTTTGCCAAAAGAGACATACCCTTGAACTCTGCAGTTTTGTCCCGCGATGTAGAAAGCTTAAAAGAGATCAAACACTCTGTTATTTCAAAACACTAACCGTCTCAGAAAGCTCCATGGAATTAACATCAATTACTCACTATATGATGAAAGAGCCATGCATACATGAATGCTCTTTTAGCTAGAGGAGTGTTTGCTGGGAACAATGCAAAGAGAATTTGAGAGCCAGATCATTAGTAGGAACGTAAAAACAGATCTGAAGATGGGAAATGGTGTCCCCCTGGCAATAGGAGTTGTTGAATCCTGAAAAACTCTTGTTTATGGTTTCACCAGGAGCTTGTAACATCATCTAGAAAATAGATTTACAAATGTAATTAAGTAAAGTAAATAAGAAACTGCATGGAAAATTTGGCAGTGAATTATATATTTTTTTCTGATTATGTAAGTAATATACATGTTCTTTGTGGAACATATGAAAAATAACAATATGGTCTGTAGAAGAAAATAAAAATCACCCAATTCTACCATCAAAGATAACTGTTTTCTGATGTGTATATATATATACACATATATATATATATACATATACATATATATATAATTTTATTTTCCCACAAAATTGTATTTATGATCTATTTATATTTGTCCTGTGATTTTCGCTTCATGTAATCATATTTTTATATTGTAATATCTGAGTGCCTGGCTTTCTAGGATACCCAATGCAAACATAATATTTCTTTGAAATTAAGAGTTATTTTAAAACATTTATTTGGATTTTCCAGTCTACTCTAAAATATATCCACATATATCCATATATCCAAAATATATCCATATATCATATACATGGATATTTAATACAAAATATGTATCATATAAATATAGAATGTAAAATTTATTATAGGTAAATAAATATAATATGTAACATAAAATATAATTTTATAAAATAGATAAATATATGAAGAATATAAAAATAAAATAAATAAAATACCATAGCTCTACAGAAGTGGAAGATGCTATTTCCCTGTACTCTTGAGATTTTAGTTTTATACCACTTAAACACTTCTACTTATTACAAGCCTAAGAATTTTTGCCCAATTTTAGACAGCATCTTTAAAATACTCTCTGTCATTGAAAAAGATTCAGTGGTAATTTTTCACATACTAAACAAAAAGTTATCAACTTACAGAAAAAAAAAAATCAATGGGTCTTAGTTTTTCACTTTCAAATTTTCTCCACTACATTTCCCGTGCAGTTTGAGCATCTGTTGCCACTTGCTGGCCTGTGAGAAGATGAGTCACCATGTGGCAGACGATGAGCCCTAGAATCATTCAGAAATAGGCACCAATGCTGGACATAGAAGTTGCTTTCCACATACTCTTCTGGTTGTTACTTGATATTGCATGTGGCACCAATGCTGGACATAGAAGTTGCTTTCCACATACTCTTCTGGTTGTTACTTGATATTGCATGTAATAAAGTCATGTTTTCTCCAGGCACAGGTGTGGTGTTTCTAAGTGGAATTAAATCCATCAGTACACCATGACTCACTTCACTGGGTGTTCTGGCTTCCCACTATGCCACCTGATCTAGACGGACAATCACTATTGTAGGACACTACCCGGTCCACTTGGGCATAAGAAAGACACGTGAACTGAAAGATGGAGACACAACTCCCCAACCCAGTAACTTACTGTAGGAATGAGCCCAGCCTAGTCAAGGAGCTATTCGTGGAAATGTCTCCACGTTCCAACTCATCATAGCCCAATATTCCACAGTTAGATCTTCATTCCTTTGGTTTAGGCCTACAAAGGTTGTATTGCTTCTCCAAATTCAGATATCACAGAGATAAAACCATACACTTTAATTGATCATTTCCAACAGAGTTTCCCAAAGAAGGTTGATCAAGTTGTCTATAACAGTATCCTAGGGTGGGGTAGGGGGAAAAGGGAGAATGATTAATTGGAGATTTCTAAGTCCTACCTGGAGAGATTCTGATTCTGTATCTCTGTGGTGGGTTCGGGGAATCCGATTTTTAGCAAACCCTTCAGGAGAATCCCATGAACATTAGAATTTGAGAAACAATAATGTACATCTTGAAAATGAATGCAATTATGAATCTTTTCCTGATTGCAGAGGAGATAATTAAGGATCTCTGGGGGTAATTCAGTGACTATCACTAAAGTATACAAAGAGGAATCTGGACAGGACACTGAACCAGTCCTGTTTTTCCTGGAATAGTCATTTATTAACTGCTTTCTCCAAGAGGGTATAATAATTGTGTACTTTGTATAAATACACTGTGAAAAGAGAAAAACAAATATCTGGGCCTTTGTGTCCCCTTCTGTTCCCGTAGGAAGTGGTTTACACGGCACAAATCAAAGCCTTCCACCTATGTTGGAGTTCTGTCCTTCATTTAGGCACGAGCCCCAGCAGAGAGTTCTGGGTACCAGCTGTTTTTAAGTAGGCTCTGAGGGCACCTACCACAGCAGAGCCCTTTGGTAGAAGAAGCCACTGGACTCCTATATTAGTTTCCTGGAGCTACCATAACAAAGTATCAAAAAGTGATTGACTTAAACAATGGAAATGTATTGTCTCAACAGTTCTGGATGTACAAGTGTCAACGGGGTTAGTTCCTTCTGAGGCTGTGAGGGGGATTCTGTTCCAGGCCTTTCTCCCAGCTTCTGGTAGCTTCAGACATGCCTTGGCTAGATGGCCATCTTCATTTTGTGTCTTCACATCATCATCCGTCTGTGCCCGTCTGTCTCTGTGTCCAAGTTTCCCCTTTTTCTAAGGACGCCAGTCATATTGGATTAGGGTGCACCCAGATCACCCCACTTTAACTTGATTTCCTTTTTAAAGACTCTATCTCCTAATAAGGTCGCACTCAAAGGTCCTGGGGACTTCAACATCTTTGGGTGGGGACACAGTTCAGCCCTGAACACCTACTCTTTCCCACTGGGTTTGTCTAGCTATGCTGCTCTGTGCCCTTGGAGGCTGGGGACAGCAGGCCTAGTTCTGCACCTGGTCTTCCACTTTGCTCTGAGAAGCTGAACAAGCACCTCTCATCACTCCCCTGCAGCCCCACAAATGATCCAAGCCCATCCTCAGCAATGCATGGGGAGCTAGTAAAGCCAGTTAATCACAGCAGGGTCACAAAAAATTAAAGCTCAACCTGGATGCTTACACCAAGCTAGGGAGTTGACAGGCGAGCCCTGGATGGTCTTTCAGAGTCAAGTTTTACCAGATTTCTCCCCCTTAGTGTGACTTTTATTAAACGCTTCTTAAAAAGTTGCACTATTGTGTCTGAACTTAGAAACAAATCATACCCATGTCTCTGGAGGGATATTTCAACCTTGCTTCTAGGTCTTGCCCAGGAAAAGGTTAAAACAGAATGATTGGAGATTCACTTTTCCCATAGAACAATCTTCAACTAAGAGGACAATAATAGTGACAACAGCAAACCTCCTTAGGATGCTATGATTTCACATTTTTAAAATTTGTTTATACAAAATTTGAATTTTCTACTTGTCACCTCAGAGGAAATCAAAAAGAATATGATTATTAGCCCTCAATAGGAGGTGAAATTTCCCACTTGTCTTAAGGAACCTTATTTACTTCCCATGATCCTCACTCTTCATGTCTGGGAATATGGAACCCCCTTCATTCATAGTCTTTCCAGTGGGACCACTTGACGAAGCCACCGGCTCCTTCAACATCTCATCTGTACGGGCGCCATGATGGATGTTGTCTGGCGCTGCAGGGCCACTGCTCAACCTCCTGATAGGGAAGGAAGAGGGGGGCTCACCGCTCCAGGGCATTGCTGGAACAGATTTGGCAGCAAGACATCAAGCAACAGAGATTAGGCTTAAGAATCTAATATGCAGCTGTGTGCTTACTGTTATCCAAATATTAGGAAACAATACCCGGAATCAGTGGCATTAGATATGTGCCCAAGGGCACAACTGAAATGTGATGCTCTTCACCTGAGAGGTTTCTCCACTTGAAACACTCTTCGGTTTGCTGGAAAGACTAGTTCCCAGGAATTCACACCCATTTAGTCTGCCTGCCAAGTAGTGCTAGACTTCTTATCCAGGCTGTATGCGTGTGTGTGTCTGTGTGTGCTTGAACATGTGCATGCACGTTGCTGGAAGAAGGCAGCCCTGGGTAGAACCTAATTTTATCTGGAAACAGTGTTTAGCTATTGTTCTTCTAGACCATACACGTCTAGTAAACAATCCAAACCTTGGTGATAATTAGAAAATAACTAACCCTGAACACTCCTGTCAGGGTCAAAGGACCTGAGTTGGGAAGGTAGCCCCAAGGGACCAGAGTATGAAGCATCACTCTGTGTGCTGGCACTGCTCTAGGACATGTTCAGAGTCAAAACAGTGTGGCAAAATCTTCTACAAATCCGGGCAACAAGTTTGGGGTTGGAAATGAGGCGTCTACACTAAATATCATCAGAAGCCCATGATGTTGGAGCATAAAGCTGGAGTGATGGTGAAGTGAGAGGATCCAGCTGTTACCATGGGCCTTATATCTCATTTTGCCCTTGTTTTGCAGCAAAATGTCCAGCCCTTGACCACCTTCAGTTGTGAATGGAAACCATTTCTGCAGGATTAAGGGCCTGGCAGCTCTTGGGAAGAGCTCAACCCTTATATTCAGATACTCTGAGGTCAGTCCCAGCTCAGCTTCTCTGTCTGTGGAATCTTGAGATAGTCACATGACTTTGCTGAGCTTCCTTTTCCTAATCTTAAACCTGGGATAATAAAATCTCCCCCACAGGAGGTGAAAGGCTTACACATGTGAAAGTGCCTTGTACATATTAAGCACATAATTCCCAGTGAGTTTAGCTTTTATCTCTTAAGTTTTGAGATGACCTAGAAAGATATACCCTTAGAAAGCTGGAGAGGGCAGGCATTGCACACTTGTGCATGTCCTGAACGCTTCTTGACTGATGATTTCACATTTCATAGTTGTATATGAACAAGTTTCTCTTTTCCCTGAAAATTAATACTTATTTTGTTTATAAAAATATTATAGAAAAACTGGGAAAATACAGAACTTCTAAAGAAACATTACCCAAATCATCCACCTTGAAAATTACCATTTATGATGTGATATGTTTCCTCTCAATGTATATTTAACAATTAATTAAGTTTGAGATGTTTCCTTATACCCATAAGATGGGCAAAATTTAAAACATGTAAGAAGCATGTGGGAAAATAGTCCTAGCTCCTTCTTCTGGGTATGCAAATTGTTTCACATGCATTGGAGAGCAAGTTGGCAGTATCTGGTAAAGTTGCAGATCGCTGGACCATAAGGCCTGGCCATTCTCCTTATTGGTATATACAATATAGAAATGTTCTGTATGTCCAAGGAGACCAATTCAGTTGTGTTCATTGCAGCACTGTTTGCAATAACCCCAAACTG
This sequence comes from Globicephala melas, assembly GCF_963455315.2. NCBI lineage: Eukaryota > Metazoa > Chordata > Mammalia > Artiodactyla > Delphinidae > Globicephala > Globicephala melas. The sequence goes on along the minus strand of NC_083317.1, from coordinate 7,102,976 downwards.
GAAACAATCCACAGGCTTATCAATGGTAGAATGCATAAATAAATTGTGGTAAAGCCACACAACGAAATAATATATCAAAGTAAAATGAATGAACTCATTCTACATGTACCAGCATGGGTAAAATTTTAAATGTGTAATATCGAGTGAAAAAAAACAAGTTGTATAATTATACTTTTGCAGAGACTGGCCAAATGTACACTAAACCCATTTCCCTTTCCTGGCAGACTACATTTCTCAGCCGTCTTTGTAGTTAAGTAAGGCCATATTTCTGAGCTATGACCCAGGAGATGTGGGTAGAAGGGATGCATGCAGCTTTAGGCCTGTCCCCTAGAAGCTGACATCTAATTTAACTTCTCTAGCCCTCAGTTTCTCCATCTGTAAAATGGGGATAATAAAAATAGTACCACTCAAACTGGTTATTTAGAGGATGAGTTAATGAGTTAGTACACGGGAACTGCTTAGCCTAGTACCTTGTATATAATATTCTCATAAATATAACAATAATTATTATTGTTGCTGTTATGATTTTTAGTATTACAGATGGTCCCCTACTTACGATGGTTGAACTTAACAGTTTTTGACTTTACAACGGTGTGAAGACAATATGCATTCAGTAAAACCATGCTTCAAATTTTGAATTTTGATCTTTTCCGGGGCTAGTGATATGTGGTATGAAACTCTGATATGATGCTGGGCAGCTCCCAGGCAGCCACACTATCATGTAGGTAAAAACCCAATAACACTGACATCCATTCTGTACCCAGACAACCGTTCTGTTTTTCCCTTTCAAGACAGTATTCAGTAAATTACATGAGATATTCAACACTTTTTCCCCCCAAATTTATTTATTTATTTATTTTTAAACATCTTTGTTGGAATATAATTGCTTTACAATGGTGTGTTAGTTTCTGCTGTATCACAAAGTTAATCAGCTATACGTATACATATACCCCCATATCTCCTCCCTCTTGTGTCTCCCTCCCACCCTCCCTATCCCACCCCTCTAGGTGGTCACAAAGCACTGAGCTGATCTCCCTGTGCTATGTGGCTGCTTCCCACTAGCTATCTATTTTACGTTTGGTAGTGTATATGTGTCCATGCCACTCTCTCACTTCGTCCCAGCTTACCCTTCCCCTTCCCCGTGTCCTCAAGTCCATTCTCTACATCTGTGACTTTATTCCTGTCCTGCCCCTAGGTTCTTTAGAACCTTTTTGTTTTTTTTAGATTCCACATATATGTGTTAGCATACGGTATTCGTTTTTCTCTTTCTGACTTACTTTGCTCTGTATGACAGACTCTAGGTCCATCCACTTTTTATAAAGTAGGCTTTGTGGTAGATGATTTTGCCCAACTGTAGGCTATTGTAAGTGTTCTTAGTACATTGAAGTTAGTCTGGGCTAAGCTAGGATGTTTGGTGGGGTAGGTGTATTAAATGCATTTTCAATTTACAATATTTTCAGTTTACATTGGGTTTATTAGGATGTAACCCCATCGTAAGTAAAAGGAAGATTTATATTTATTCATTTTATTTATTTATTTAGTACTGCTGCTGCTGCTACTGCTACTGCTACTTTATGGAAGGAAGGTAATGTGAGTAGAATATTATTCCATGTCCATGATTTCACCCACAGGAATCCCTTAGGGAATATATCATTATTATTTCGCCTTTACAGATGAAGACACTGGCTTGCAAAGCAACTCACTAACTAATAAGAAATAGAACTAGTATATGAACACAGGTTATTCTTCGAAATAACACAATTCACCTCTTTCAACTAACCTGCAGGTCTAAAGGATTCCACATGAGCATAAGTTGAGTTGAAGATTTTGTGTGTGCCTTTCATTTGCTAATTTATAACATGTGGCATTGTAAAAAGTTTTCTTACCATGCTAGTTATTATGAGTTTATTTTCAAATAAAATTACTGATAATATTGCAAAAGGAAAATAGAATAGTAGCAAGAGAAAAGATTGACTGTAAAAGTGCCTTGGATGGTAATAAGAGCAAGATGCCATTCAGCTCTTGTGGTTGCTTCAATGGTGAAAGAAAAGTCCTAAAATAAGAGAGTTTCTCTGACATGCACCTTGGAGCATATGTCAAATTATTGTCAGAGAAGAGAGCAGAGTCTAAATTCTAGACCTGTCCTACAGGAGAGGTCACTAAACACATCGAAGTTCTTTCCAAATACTTGGCATGGTGAGATAAACAGTTTTTCCCATTAGTTTTTAAACTCATGGGTATTTTAAAAAGAATAAAATATAACTTCTAATTAATTTATGTGCATGTTATAAAAATGTTATTTTATGTAAAAACTTCTTTGTTTTTAGAAGTGTATTGAGCATGTTCAATCAAAATAGGAGACTTCAGGGTATAATGCAGTCATTTCCAACAAATGGCTCAAAAATTAAGGCCATTCTAGTATAAAGTAATTTTCAAGAGTCAGGGGCAATATGTGAAATAGAAGAAAAATATAATAAGTTTTCATAAAGACATTTATTCAATTTACATTGAATACTGTAAATTATTCATTACGTTATGAATGTAATGGGGGGGAGGTTTGAGAGGTATTTTGGTGTTAAAAATATTCTTTTCACTGACATGATATTGATTATTCTTTCTTCAATTATTATTTCATTATTTGGGCTTTCGTTTTTGTTTCCCTGTACTACTTTCTTTGTAGTTAGGTCTGATCTTTTTCTAACTTTTCACACTGACTGTTTAGCTCATTAATTTTGACTTTCTTTTTTTTCCCCCCGATGAATATGATATATATTCCTATATATTTCCTCTTAAATACTGTTATGTTTGAGGGTATGGTATTTTTCTTTTCATTTATTTCTAAGTCTTCCATTTTGACCTGTTTTATGACCTATGTTTATAGGTCATATAAAGTGATCTATAAAGAAGTGTCTTTAAACTTTCAAAATGTTTTAAAACACATGTTTTAAATTAACTTTAAATTGTCATGTTCTATTTTTTAGAATACTGTGCCAGAAGAACATGGCCTCATGATACATAAGTATTTTGATATTTCAAAGATTTGCTTTGTGGCTTATTAAGAGGTCAATTTTTGTATGTTCCATGGGTGCATAAAAACAATGTATGTTCTCCAGTGATGAGATAGGGGTTCCATAAATGCTAACTAGATCAAGGTTTTCAGTTTTCTCACTTAAAAATTCTACACACCTAATACTTTTTCTATTTGATCTGTTCTTCTGAGATAGATGTGATAAAATTTTCAATTCTTATTGTAGATTTAAAAATTTTACCTGATAATTTTCTCATCTTTGCTGCATTCATTTTTAGGCTACATAGTTAGATACACATAATTTCAGAATTTTTATATATCTTTATTGAATTATTCCTCTTTTATGTTGTGGTGACCCTTTTTATCTTTAATAATGGTTTTTTGTTTTGTTTTTTTACCTTAAAGCCTATTTTTTCTAATATTAATAATAATGTTATCAGTTTACTTCTGCCTTTGTTTACTTTTTAAAAACTTAAACAACATATAACTGGATTTTTAAAAATCCAATTTGAAAATCCCAGTCTTTTAATTAACGAACATAGTCCATTGTAATCAGTCACTAAGAAAATTAATTTGTACCATATCATTTTCAGTTTTATATATACTATGTATTTTTTGCTTCTTTTCTTCCCCTCTCCTGTTTTATTTTCTTTTAGAAATTATTTTTTTATAAATTCTCTTTTCCCATTCTTTCCTAAGTTATATATTGTGCTTCTGTTCTTGAACTGGTGATGCTTAAATATTTAGTATGCATACTTAACTTGAGTCTAATATTAACAAGTATCTCAGCCATTCTCATGAACTATACAAACATATGAGTTTGCTTGAAGTCCAATCACTCCCTCTCAACTTATAGGCTATAGTTATCTATTACTTTAATTGAACCTCACTTTTTATGTTTTATATTTAGTTGCAAATTTTTTAATGGTCCCTAAATCAGTTGTAGTTATATGTGTATTCAATTAAGTTTGCACTTCTTAGGTTTTGCATAAATCAAAATGTTGTTATTTCATCCTTACTCTCGAATAATAGCTCAGTTGTATGTAAAATTCTATATTATATTTTTCCCTCAGCACTTTATATTATTTCATTATCTTCTGATCTCTATTATTGCTTTTGAGAACTCTGGTTTTGGTTTTTTTGCTTTTTTTTTTGCGGTACGCGGGCCTCTCACTGTTGTGGCCTCTCCCGTTGTGGAGCACAGGCTCTGGACGCGCAGGCTCAGCAGCCATGGCTCACGGGCCCAGCCGCTCCACAGCATGTGGGATCTTCCCGGACCGGGGCAAGTACCCGTGTCCCCGGTATCGGCAGGCGGACTCTCAACCACTGCGCCACCAGGGAAGCCCGAGAACTCTGTTTTATGCTAATCATTGTTCCCTTGTACTTGACCTTTCTCTCTGATACTTTTTAATATGTCATCTTTGTTTTGATATTCTGTGGATTCACTACAATGTGTCCAGATGTGGATTTAAATTCATATCTTCCTACTCAGGACTCAGTATACCTTTTGAGTCTGAGTATGCTGTCTTTGAATAGCCCTGAAAAATTCTCAGTAATTATCTCCTTGAGTGTTGTTTCTTCCTCATTTTTCCTATTTTATTTCTGGGACATCTATAAGAAATATGTTAAAGTTATTTATTCTTGCATATTTTCCATCTCTTTATCTCTCTTTCCGTATCTTTATCTCTTTATGGTGCAGAGGAGGGATAAATTGGGAGATTGGGATTGACATATACACACTACTATATATGAAATAGATAACCAATAAGGACCTACTGTATAGCACAGGGAACTCTACTCAGTACTATGTAATTGCCTATATGGGAAAAGAATCTAAAAAAAAAGAGTGGATATATGTATATGCACAACTGATTCACTTTACTGTGCAACAGAAATTAACACAACATTGTAAATCATCTATACTCCAATAGAAATTTTTTTAAAAAGAAATGAATATATGACAATGAGTATTACTATTCAGTGATAATGTGCTCATGAGTCTGTGTGTGTAAAACCCAGATATTTTCTCATTGCATTGGATGGCGGCTTTCCTTGTTTCCTTTTTGTTTTTATTTTTGTTTTTTATTGCCAAAACTCTTTGTGAGAGAAAGTGATATGTTCCCTTTTATCAGTGACTTATTCAACACCCTCATGACTTGTCACATTTTTCTCATTTTTTCCCTAAGATTCACAGTTCTGATTCTGCTCTCTCCTGGGGTTTCAATATAGTTAATTTTTCTCACTCATTACATTTTAGCTTTTGTGTTAAATAGTGGTAGAATAAATCACAGACCTTCTTGCTTTACCTGGAAATCAAATTTTGTATTTTCCAATCAATCACTGGAGTTTTTGTTGAGCTCCTTGAATATAGATTGAGAAGCTCGATGACTAATTTACCAAAAATGAGTAAATTCGAGAGAAATATTTTTATTTAAATCCCCATAGAATCCTGTTTTTTTTCTTACTTTGCATAAGCATTAATAGTATTTGTTCTATTACCAATCCAATATTGGTAAAAGATGCAGGCATTTTTACTTTTCTAAATATTTTCTTATTTAGGGGAACTCTTTATTAAATGGGTAGCAAGCAAATTTAATATTTTTTGACACTCACTAAAATTACAATACCAAGTATGCTAGTTAAATAGAAACATAGTACAGGCCCTAATCTGTGGAAAGTTATAATTGCACTTACACCATTTTCCTAACTGGGTTTCCCTTGAGCTCCAGGATATAAGCTGAAAGTAACAAAAATAATCTATTCTTTAGTTTTGTTTTTGGGGTTTTTTTTTTGGCGGTACGCGGGCCTCTCACTGTTGTGGCCTCCTCTCCCATTGTGGAGCACAGGCTCCAGACACGCAGGCTCAGCGGCCATGGCTCACGGGCCTGGCCGCTCCGCGGCATGTGGGATCCTCCCGGACCGGGGAACAAACCCGTGTCCCCTGCATCGGCAGGCGGATTCTCAACCACTGCGTCACCAGGGAAGCCCTCTTTAGTTTTATTGTGAGTAATAAGGGACAAATGGTTAAGCTTCTAGAAATATAAAGTGTTAAAAGCTGAAGTCTTCAGATGTTGTCCAATTACTGCTATTAAACACTGTATACGGTGGTTCTCAACCAGGAGCTATTTTCCCCCCCACCCCGAAGGAACGTATGTCAGTGTCTAGAGACCATTTGGGTGGTTATACCCAGGGGAAGGGAGGCTACTGCATATGGGGAGTAGAGGCCAAGGATGCAGCTAAACACCCTGCAATGCACAGGACAAAGGGATGCCTCCCGCCCACACCCCGCTGCAGCAGCAAATGGTGTGGCCCAAAATATCAAAAGTGACAACATTAATGAACGTTACTGTATTAAATGATTTTTCTAGAGACTAAAACCTTATACTACATGACTGGCTCATAAGTCTGTTAAATTTTTAACACCTTTATTGAGATGTAATTCATGTATCAAACAATTCACACATTTGGAGTGTCCAGTTTAATGGTTTCTGTGTGTTCATAGAACTGTGCAATCACCACAACCAATTTTACATTTTCATCACTCCAAAAGAAGGCCCATACACTTTAGTCATAATCTCCCCGCCCTTCCCCTACCCCCTCCCCAAGCCCTAGGCAACCGCTAATCTACTCTCTACCTCTATAGATATGCCTGTTCTGTATATTTCACATAAATGGAATTATACAATATGTGACCTTTTGTGTCTGGCTTCGTTCACTTAGCATAACGTTTTCAGGGTTCATCCATATCGTGGTATGTTTCAGTACTTCATTCCTTTTCATTGATGGATAATAAGGTATGTAAATAAGCTGTCTTATTTATGCATTCATCAGTAGATGGGCATTTGGGTTATTTCCACTTTGGGGCTATTTTGAATTGTGCTGTTATGAATATTCATGTATAAGTTTTTGTGTGAATGTATGTTTTCATTTCTCTTGGGTATATATCCAGGAAAAGAATTACTAGATCATATAACTCCATGTTTCACAGTTTGAAGAACTTCCAAAGTAGCTCAATCATTTTACATTACCACCACTAATGTATGAACATTTCAATTTCTCCACATGATTATAATTTATCACTATCTGTCATTCATAATTATTATCCTAGTGGGTGTGAAGTAGTATCTCATTGTGGTTTTGATTTGCATTTCCCCAATGGCTAATGATGTTGAGCATCTTTTCATGTATTTATTAACCAGTTCTTAGAGGAAATGTCTATTCAGATCAATCTTCCATTTTTAATTCAGTTATGTATATTTTTATTACTGAGTTGTTAAAAATTCTTTATATAGACACAAGTTCCTTATCAGATTTACAATTTGCAAATATTTTTCACTCATTCTGTGGGTTGTCTTTTCACTTTCTTGATGGTACCATTTTTTAAATTAATTAATTAATTTTTGGCTCTGTTGTGCACGGGTTTTCTCTAGTTGTGGTGAGCGGGGTCTACTCTTCATTGCGGTGCACAGGCTTTTCACTGCAGTGGCTTCTCTTGTTGTGGAGCACAGGCTCTAGGCACGCGGGCTTCAGTAGTTGTAGTACGTGGGCTCAGTAGTTGTGGCACACGGGCTTAGTTGCTCTGCAGCATGTAGGGTCTTCCCAGACCAGGGCTCAAACCCGTGTTCCCTCCATTGGCAGGCAGATTCTTAACCACTGCACCACGAGGGAAGTCCTTGATGGTATCATTTGAGGCACAAAAGTTATTAATTTTGATAAGTTCCAATTAATCTATTTTTTTCTTTTGTAACTTGCATTTTTAAAATTTCCTATCTAAGGCTTTGCTTAACTTTAGGTGACAAAGGTTTCCTTCTATGTTTTCTCTCAAGAGTTTTATAGTTTTAGCTCTTACATTTAGGTCTATGATCTATTTTGAGTTATTTTTTCTATAGTGTAAGGAAGGCATCCAACTTCATTCTTCTGCATGTGGATGTTCAATTGTTACAGCACCATTTGTTGAAACGACTATGTCCCCATGGAATTGTCTTGGCATCCTTGTTGAAATTAATTGACCATAAATATGAGGGCTGATTTTTGGACTCTCAATTCTGTTCTATTGATCTATGTCTGTCCTTATGCTAGTACGACAGTGTCTATAGTCTTGTAATAAGTTTTGAAATTAAGAAGTGTGAGTTCTTCAACTTTGTTCTTATTCAAGATTACTTTAGGGACTTCCCTGGTGGTCCAGTGGTAAAAAAAAATCCACCTTCCAATGCAGGGGACGTGGGTTCGATCCCTGGTCGGGAAACTAAGATCCCACATGCAGCAGGGCAACTAAGCCTGTGTGCCACAACTACTGAGCACATGGGCCACAAGTAGAGAGGCTGCATGTCACAAACTACAGAGCCCATGCACTCTGGAGACCATGCGCCACAACTAGAGAGAGAAAACCCGCACGCCACAACTAGAGAGAAGCCCGTGCTCCACAACGAAGAGCCTGCACTGCAATGAAAGATCCCATGTGCTGCAACTAAGACAAAACACAGCCAAAAAAATAAAAAATGAAATAAATGAAAAAGAAAAAACATTGTTTTGGCTATTCTGTGTCTTTTGACTTTCCATATGAATTTTGGAATCACCTTGTTAATTTCTGAAAAACAACCAGCTGGGATTTGATAGATATTGTGCTGAATCTGTAGATCAGTTTGAGGGATAGCACCATTTTAACAATATCAAGTCTTTCAATCCAAGAACGTGGAATGACTTGCCATTTATTTTGGTCTTCTTTAATTCCTTTCAAAAAAGTCTTAAAGTTTTCAATGTACAAGTCTTACACTACTTTTGTTAAATTTATTCCTAAGCTTTTATTCTTTTTGGATACTATTGTAAATGGAATTGTTTTCTTAATTTCATTTTCAGATTGCTAGCAAATAACAATACAAAACTGATTTTTATAAATTGATTTTGTATCCTACAATCTTGCAGAACTAACTTATATTACTTTTTTTTAGTGATTCCTTAGGATTTTCTATATACAAGAGCATGCCATATATAGAGATGATTTTCTTTTTTTTTTTTAACATCTTTATTGGAGTATAATTGCGTTACAATGGTGTGTTAGTTTCTGCTTTATAACAAAGTGAATCAGTTATACATACACATAAGTTCCCATACCTCTTCCTTCTGCATCTCCCTCCCTCTCACCCTCCCTATCCCACCGTCTAGGTGGTCACAGAGCACCGATCTGATCTCCCTGTGCTATGCAGCTGCTTCCCACCAGCTATCTATTTTACGTTTGGTAGTGTATATATGTCCATGCCACTCTCTCACTTTGTCACAGCTTACCCTTCCTTCTCCCCATATCCTCAAGTCCATTCTCTAGTAGGTCTGTGCTTTTATTCCTGACTTACCCTTAGGTACTTCATGACCTTTTTTGTTTCTTAGATTCCCTATATATGTGTTAGCATGCGGTATTTCTTTTTCTCTTTCTGACTTCCTTCACTCTGTATGACAGACTCTAAGTCCATCCACCTCACTACCAATAACTCAATTTCGTTTCTTTTTATGGCTGAGTAATATTCCATTGTATACATGTGCCACATCTTCTTTATCCATTCATCTGTTGATGGACACTTAGGTTGCTTCCATGTCCTGGGTATTGTAAATAGAGCTGCAATGAACATTTTGGTACATGACTCTTTTTGAATTATGTTTTTCTCAGGGTATATGCCAGGTAGTGGGATTGCTGGGTCGTATGGCAGTTCTATCTGTAGTTTTTAAGGAACCTCCATAATGTTCTCCATAGTGGCTGTATCCATTTACATTCCCACCAACAGTGCAAGAGGGTTTCCTTGTCTCCACACCCTCTCCAGCATTTATTGTTTCAAGATTTTTTGATGATGGCCATTCTGAGTGGTGTGAGATGATATCTCATTGTAGTTTTGATTTGCATTTCTCTAATGATTAATGATGTTGAGCATTCTTTCATGTATTTGTTGGCAATCTGTATATCTTCTTTGCAGAAATGTCTATTTAGGTCTTCTGTCCAATTTTGGATTGGGTTGTTTGTTTTTTTGTTATTGAGCTGCATGAGCTGCTTGTAAATTTGGGGGATTAATCCTTTGTCAGTTGCTTTGTTTGCAAATATTTTTTCCCATTCTGAGGGCTGTCTTTTAGTCCTGTTTATGGTTTCCTTTGCTGTGCAAAAGCTTTTAAGTTTCATTAGGTCCCATTTGTTTATTTTTGGTTTTATTTCCATTTCTCTAGGAGGTAGGTCAAAAAGGATCTTGCTGTGATTTATGTCATAGAGTGTTCTACCTATGTTTTCCTCTAAGAGTTTTATAGTGTCTGGCCTTACATTTAGGTCTTTAATCCATTTTGAGTTTATTTCTGTGTAGGGTGTTAGGGAGTGTTCCAATTTCATACTTTTACATATACATATCCAGTTTTCCCAGAACCACTTATTGAAGAGGCTCTCTTTTCTCCACTGTATATTCTTGCCTCCTTTATCAAAGATAAGGTGACCATATGTGCATGGGTTTATCTCTGGGCTTTCTATCCTGTTCCATTGATCTATATTTTGGTTTCTGTGCCAGTACCATACTGTCTTGATTACTGGAGCTTTGTAGTATAGTCTGAAGTCAGGGAGCCTGATTCCTCCAGCTCTTTTTTTCATTCTCAAGATTGCTTTGGCTATTCAGGGTCTTTTGTGTTTCCATACAAATTGTGAAATTTTTTTGTTCTAGTTCCCTGAAAAATGCCAGTGGTAGTTTGATACGGATTGCATTGAATCTGTAGATTGCTTTGGGTAGTACAGTCATTTTCACAATGTTTTTCTTCCAATCCAAAAACATGGTATATCTCTCCATCTATTTGTATCATCTTTAATTTCTTTCATCAGTGTCTTATAGTTTTCTGTATACAGGTCTTTTGTCTCCTTAGGTAGGTTTATTCCTAGATATTTTATTCTTTTTGTTGCAATGGTAAATTGGAGTGTTTTTTTAATTTCACTTTCAGATTTTTCATCATTAGTGTATAGGAATGCCAGAGATTTCTGTGCATTAATTTTGTATCTTGCTGCTTTATCAAATTCATTGATTAGCTCTAGTAGTTTTCTGGTAACATCTTTAGGATCCTCTATGTAGAATATCATGTCATCTGCAAACAGTGACAGCTTTACTTCTTCTTTTCTGATTTGGATTCCTTTTATTTCCTTTTCTTCTCTGATTTCTGTGGCTAAAACTTCCAAAACTATGTTGAATAAGAGTGGTGAGAGTGGGCAACCTTATCTTGTTCCTGATCATAGTGGAAATGGTTTCTGTTTTTCACCACTGAGGACGATGTTGGCTCTGGGTTTGTCATATATGCCCTTTATTATGTTGAAGAAAGTTCCCTCAATGCCTACATTCTGCAGGGTTTTTATCATAAATCAGTTTTGAATTTTGTCGAAAGCTTTCTCTGCATCTGTTGAGATGATCATATGGTTTTTCTCCTTCAATTTGTTATTATGATATATCATGCTGATTGATTTGAGTATATTGAAGAATCCTTGCATTCCTGGAATAAACCCCCCTTGATCATGGTGTATGGTCCTTTTAATGTGCTATTGGATTCTGTTTGCTAGTATTTTGTTGAGGATTTTTGCATCTGTGTTCATCAGTGATATTGGCCTGTAGTTTTCTTTCTTTGTGACATCTTTGTCTGGTTTTGGTATCAGGGTGATGATGGCCTCGGAGAATGAGTTTGGAAGTGTTCCTCCCTCTGCTTTATTTTGGAAGAGTTTGAGAAGGATAGGTGTTAGTTCTTCTCTAAATGTTTGACAGAATTTGCCTGTGAAGCCATCTGGTCCTGGGCTTTTCTCTGTTGGAAGATTTTTAATCACAGTTTCAATTTCAGTGCTTGTGATTGGTCTGTTCATATTTTCTGTTTCTTCCTGGTTCAGTCTCAGCAGGTTGTGCATTTCTAAGAATTTGTCCATTTCTTCCAAGTTGTCCATTTTATTGGCATAGAGTTGCTTGTAGTAATCTCTCATGATCCCTTGTATTTCTCAGTGTCAGTTGTTACCTCTCCTTTTTCATTTCTAATTCTATTGATTTGAGTATTCTCCCTTATTTTCTTGATGAGTCTGGCTAATGGCTTATCAATTTTTTTTATCTTCTCAAAGAACCAGCTTTTAGTTTTATTGATCTTTGCTATCGTTTCCTTCATTTCTTTTTCATTTATTTCTGGTCTGATCTTTATGATTTCTTTCCTTCTGCTAACTTTGGGGTTTTTTGTTCTTCTTTCTCTAATTGCTTTAGGTGCAAGTTTAGGTTGTTTATTTGAGATGTTTCCTGTTTCTTAAGGTAGGATTGTATTGCTAGACACTTCCCTCGTAGAACTGCTTTTGCAGCATCCCATAGATTTTGGGTTGTCCTGTCTCCACTGTCATTTTTTTCTAGGTATGTTTTGATTTCCTCTTTGACTTCCTCAGTGATCACTTCGTTATTAAATAGCGTATTGTTTAGCCTCCATGTGTTTGTATTTTTTACAGATCTTTTCCTGTAATTGATATCTAGTCTCATAGTGTTGTGGTCGAAAAAGATACTTGATATGGTTTCAATTTTCTGAAATTTACCAAAGCTTGATTTGTGACCCAAGATATGATCTATCCTGGAGAATGTTCCATGAGCACTTGAGAAAAATGAGTATTCTGTTGTTTTTGGATGGAATGTCCTATAAATATCAATTAAGTCCATCTTGTTTAATGTATCATTTAAAGCTTCTGTCTCCTTATTTATTTTCATTTTGGATGATCTGTCCATTGGTGAAAGTGGGGTGTTAAAGTCCCTTACTATGATTGTGTCACTGTCGATTTCCCCTTTTATGTCTGTTAGCGTTTGCCTTATGTACTGAGGTGCTCCTATATTGGGTGCATAAATATTTACAATTGTTATACTTTCTTCTTGTATCGATCCCTTGATCATTATGTAGTGTCCTTCTTTGTCTCTTGTAGTAGTCTTTATCTTAAAGTCTATTTTTTCTGATATGAGAATTGCTACTCCAGCTTTCTTTTGGTTTCCATTTGCCTGGAATATCTTTATCCATCCCCTCACTTTCAGTCTGTATGTGTCCCTAGGTCTGAAGTGGTTCTCTTGTAGACAGCGTATATATGGGTCTTGTTTTTGTATTCATTCAGCGGGTCTGTGTCTTTTGGTGGGAGTATTTAATCCATTTTCATTTAAGGTAATTATCAATATGTATGTTCCTATTCCCATTTTCTTAATTGTTTTGGGTTTGTTATTGTAGGTCTTTTCCTTCTCTTGGGTTTCCTGCCTAGAGAAGGTCCTTTAGCATTTGTTGTAAAGCTGGTTTGGTGGTGCTGAACTCTCTCAGCTTTTGCTTGTCTGTAAAGGTTTTAATTTATCCATCAAATCTGAATGAGATCCTTGGTGGGTAGAGTAATCTTGGTTGTAGGTTCTTCTCCTTCATCATTTTAAATATGTCCTGCCACTCCCTTCTGGCTTGCAGAGTTTCTGCTGAAAGTTTAGCTGTTAACCTTATGAGGATTCCCTTGTGTGTTATTTATTGTTTTTCCCTTGCTGCTTTTAATATATTTTCTTTATATTTAATTTGTGATATTTTGATTAAGGCATGTTTCTCCTTGCGTTTATCCTGTATGGGACTCTGTGCTTCCTGTACTTGATTAACTATTTCCTTTCCCATATTAGGGAAGTTTTCAACTATAATCTCTTCAAATATTTTCTCAATCCCTTTCTTTTTCTCTTCTTCTTCTGGAACCCCTATAATTCGAATGTTGGTGTGTTTAATGTTGTCCCAGAGGTCTCTGAGATTGTCCTCAGTTCGTTTCATTCTTTTTTGTTTATTCTGCTCTGCAGTAGTTATTTCCACTATTTTATCTTCCAGGTCACTTATCCGTTCTTCTGCCTCAGTTATTCTGCTATTGATCCCTTCTAGAGTATTTTTAATTTCATTTATTGTGCTGTTCATCTCTGTTTCTTTGCTCTTTAGTTCTTCTAGGTCCTTGTTAAATGTTTCTTGCATTTTGTCTCTTCTATTTCCAAGATTTTGGATCATCTTTACTATCATTATTCTCAATTCTTTTTCAAGTAGACTGCCTATTTCCTCTTCATTTGCTTGGTCTGGTGGGTTTTTGCCTTGCTCCTTCATCTGCTGTGTGTTTCTCTGTCTTCTCATTTTGCTTAACTTACTGTGTTTGGGGTCTCCTTTTCACAGGCTGCAGGTTTGTAGTTTCTATTGTTTTTAGTGTCTGTCCCCAGTGGCTAAGGTTGGTTCAGTGGGTTGTGTAGGCTTCCTGGTGGAGGGGACTAGTGCCTGTGTTCTGGTGGGTGAGGCTGAATCTTGTCTTTCTGGTGGGCAGGTCCTCGTCTGGTGGTGTGTTCTGGATTGTCTGTGGCCTTATTATGATTTTAGGCAGCCTCTCTGATAATGGATGCGGCTGTGTTCCTGTCTTTCTAGTTGTTTGGCATAGGGTGTCCAGCACTGTAGCTTGCTGGTCATTGAGTAAGGCTGGGTCTTGGTGTTGAGATGGAGATCTCTGGGAGATTTTTGCCACTTGATATTACGTGGAGCTGGGAGGTCTCTTGTGGGCCAGTGTCCTGAAGTTGGCTCTCCCCACTCAGAGGCACAGCACTGACTCCTGGCTGGAGCACCAAGAGCCTTTCATCCACACAGCTCAGAATAAAAGGGAGAAAAAATAGAACGAACGAACGAAAGAAAGAAAGAAAGAAAGAAAGAGAGAGAGAGAAAGAGAGAGAGAAAGAAAGAAAGAAAGAGAGAAAGAAAGAGGATAAAATAAAATAAAGTTATTAAAATAAAAATATTAAGAAAAAATTTTTTTTAAGTTAAAAAGGAAAAAAACAGACGGACAGAACCCTAGGGCAAATGGTGAAAGCAAAGCTATATAGATAAAATCTCACACAGAAGCATACACATACACACTCACAAAAAGAGGAAAAGGGGAAAAAATAATATATCTTGCTCCCAAAGTCCACGTCCTCAATTTGGGTGATTCGTTGTCTATTCAGGTATTCCACAGATGCAGGGTACATCAGATTGATTGTGGAGATTTAATCCACTGCTCCTGAGGCTGCTGGGAGAGATTTCCCTTTCTCTTCTTTGTTCGCACAGCTCCCGGGGCTCAGCTTTGGATTTGGCCCTGCCTCTACGTGTAGGTTGCCGGAGGGCGTCAGTTCTTCACTCAGACAGGACGGGGTTAAAGGAGCAGCTGATTTGGGGGCTCTGGCTCACTCAGGCCGGGGGGAGGGAGGGGTATGGAGGTGGGGTGAGCCTGCGGCGGCAGTGGCTGGCAGGATATTTTACCAGCCTGAGGTGCGCCATGCATTCTCCCGGGGAAGTTGTTTCTGGATCACGGGACCCTGGCAGTGACAGGCTGCACAGGCTCCCGGGAGGGGAGCTCCCTCCCACTAGTGCAGGTCCCATCCCTATTCTTTTGTCTCTGTTTTTTTCTTTTTTTTTTTTTTGCCCTACCCAGGTACGTGGGGAGTTTCTTGCCTTTTGGGAGGTCTGAGGTCTTCTGCCAGCATTCAGTAGGTGTTCTGTAGGAGTTGTTCCACATGTAGATGTATTTCTGATGTATCTGTGGGGAGGAAGGTGATATCTGCGTTTTACTCTTCCGCCATCTTCTCAAATCTCTGAGATGATTTTCTTTCTTCCTTTACAATCTGGATGGTTTTATTATTTCGTTTGTCTTTTTTTAAAATATTTATTTGTTTGTTTGGGCTGTGCAAGGTCTTAGTTGCAGCACATGGGATCTTTAGTTGTGGCATGCGCGATCTTTTGTTGTGGCATGCTGACTCTTAGTTGCAGCATGCAGACTACTTAGTTGCAGCTTGTGGGCTTCTTAGTTGTGGCATGCATGCAGGATCTAGTTCCCTGACCGGGGATTTTGTCTGCCTAATTTCCAAAGCTATGCCCTCCAGTATAATGTCAAATAGAATTGCTGAGAGTGGACCTGTTTGTGTTTTGCCTTATCTTGAAAAGAAACATTCAACTTTTCATTATTAAGTGTGTTGTTATCTGTGAGATTTTTATAGCTACCCTTTATGAAGTTGAAAAAATTTCCTTCTATTCCTGAGTGTTTATTGAGTGTTTATTGAGTGTTTTTTATCATGAATAGGTGTTGGCTTTTGTCAAATGTTTTTATGCTCTAGTGAGATAGTCATGTAGTTTTTGTCCTTTATTCTATTGATATGGTATATAAGAGTGATTGACTGTTAGATGTTAAATCAGCCTTACATTCTTGGGATATTTCCCACTCGGTCATAGGAATAATCCTTCTTATATGTTGCTGGATTCAGCTCACCATTATCTCGATGGGAATCTTTTTGTGTCTATGTTCATAAAAGACATTGGTTTGTAGTTTTGAGAGTTTTCTTATGATGCATTTGTTTGATTTTTGTGTCTTTGTAACAATGGCCACACAAAATGATTTGGAAATTGTTTCCTCCCCTTCTATTTTTTCCAAATAATTTCTGGAGAGAAGCTATTATTATTTTTTTAAATGTTTGGTAAATGCATTAGTGAAGTTATCTGGGTCAGGGCTTTTCTCTGTGGGAAGTTTTAAAATTAGTCATTCAATATTTTTATTTTTGTAGGCCTAATCAGATTTGTTAGGTGAAAAATGTTTATAATTATTATATTTTTCTGATAGATTGACCCTTTGATCATTATAAAATACCCTGTTTATTTCCAATATCATTTCTTTGGCCTTAACGTATATTTTGCCTGACATTAGTAGCTCCCTTATGATTGCTATTTGCATGGCATATCTTTTTTCATTTTTAAATTTTCAAGCTCTTTATATTTTTGAATGTAAAGTTTATGACCCAGGGACAACATATAATTGAATCATGGTTTTTTTAATCCAGTCTAAAAATGTATGCTTTTTTTTTTTTTTTTTTGTGGTACGCGGGCCTCTCACCGCTGTGCCCGCTCCCATCATGGAGCACAGGCTCTGGACACGCAGGCTCAGCGGCCATGGCTCATGGGCCCAGCTGCTCCGCGGCATGTGGGATCTTCCCGGACCGGGGCACGAACCCGCGTGCCCTGCATCGGCAGGCGGACTCTCAACCACTGTGCCACCAGGGAAGCCCAATGTATGCTTTTTGATTGTACTATTTAATCTCTTCACATTTAGTATTGTTACTGATATGGTTGGATTTGCACCTTCTGTTTTGCTTTTTGCTTTCTATATAGCTCATGTAACATTTTGCTCCCCTGTTCTCCTTTACTACTTTCTTTTGCATTAAGTGAATATTTACAGTGTAATAATTTAATTCCTCTAGTAATTTTTTCAGTTACTTTTTTAGTGGCTTATAAGAAGGTATTTTCTAGGGTTTATACTATACACCTTAATTTATCAGAATTGACTTCAGACTCATGCTAAATTAATACCAACCAGTGAGATATAGAAACTTTACTCTTACATAGCTCTATACAGTCCTCCTCCCTGTTTTGTGGTATTATTGTTATACATGCTCTCTCTCTCACATATATATATATATATATGTGTATAAATATATATATATATACACATACATCTCTCTATATATGTATACAAATATACATATACATATATAATAAACCCAACAATACATTGCTTTAGTTACCACTTTAGGTAATTATATATCATTTAAGGAAGCTGAGATAAGAAAGGAGAGAAAATATGTATCTAAAGACTTTTTGTCTCAGTCTTCTTATGTTTCATTTCTGGTTCTCTTTATTTGTTATTGTAGATTAAAGTTACCATCTGGTGTCATCACTTTACCCCAACATGTCTTTGTTCCCTCCTACCTCCTTTATGCTGTTATTGTCAGATATATTACACTTTTATATATATTCATATATATATGTGTATATATATATGAATCATATTTTGAATTAAAGTTCTACACATAGTAAAATGATTCGTTACTGCTGTCCTGGGTTCCTTATAGACCAAACAGAAACAAATAAACAACTTTTGTTCTAGCAAGATGTAATGATGGAAAATAAAAGATTTTATGAATTTGTGATCTGTTTGAAGGACCAACCAAGGCTGTGTTTAAAGATCCCCTCCAGTTTATTCAAGAGAGCTTCACAACTGGGAGCCCTTTCCGAGTGGACCGACCAGGCACTGAAACTATCACAACCCCTTCAATGTCTGATATTCTTACAGCTGTAGAGACACAGCTTGAATGCTGGCATTGGCGTTATTCTAGGGTTCCTTTTTGCCTATATAAACATTTCAATAAATATGAGTTTATGTATAAAGGTATCTGTTATTTGGAGAATCTGAATAATGAGCACATGCTTTTTACAACCTTTTATATTTCTGAATTTTAAAACTCGTTCAACATCCTGAGTCAGACAAAAGTAAGAACAAAATGAAACACAAACCTGGCAACAGAGGTGTTTTCTGACTCATGAATAAGACATACAGGTAGAAGCAATACCTGTCAGACAGGTTAGGTGTGTGGCTAGATCACTTACTCCATGCTCAAACAGCCTGTGATGTCCAGAAACCCACCAGGGTAATTTCCTGATAAAATCATGAAATGCTGGGATTTCAACTGAGATCTTAACTCTTGAGAAAGATCAATATAGTCCATGCACAGTGTCAGTAGATTTCATAGGTTTTGGACACAAAAACTCTTCTTCAGGGTGTTTCTTGAAGCATAGAAGACATTTCCTCCCTTTTCTTTTTACCTTTGTAAAACACTTGGATCTTTGATGACCGCCAGAGATGATTTTCTCTAGAATAAGTATGCCATTTTTCTAAAACTAGATGATTAAGACTGTGCTAATATTTCTATTCTGCAATTGTATTTTTGTTTCCTTTTGTCCATAACTTTTTTTAATTGAAATATAGTTGATTTACAATGTTGTGTTAATTTCTGATGTACAGAAAAGTGATTCAGTTTATATATATATAATATATTCTTATATATATTCTTTTATATATGTATACATATATATATTCTTTTTCTTTACATTCTCTTCCATTATTGGTTATTACCAGATATTGAGTATAGTTCCAATACTCTATGTCCAGGAATTGGTGTGGAAAAGAAAGACCACAGGGAAAAATGTTTCTCCCTTTCAGTTCTCTACAGCTTTTACCTGTCCTTCCCTCACAAAATATTTTTGTTCTCAGAGGTTGTTCCCTGGTTAGACATGATCCTGTAACTGCGAGGCAAGTGACTTGTGAAAGTTTAAACCCTACAAGTAGATTTGCAGAAGTGACAGGGAACATCTGGGATGTTTCTGGATGAGGGTCAACCTGCAGAAGCAAGCCATTTTCCACTGAACTGGAAAAGCTGGCTCGCTGTCACAGGAGAAAAGACCTATTCACAGGAGCTGATGGAAAATAATTCAGACCTAGCTGTTTTGTTTTTGTTTTTGATATTTCTGGGAGCCAGATGTTTGTAGAGGCATGTTCACCCTTACTACCAAGATTCCAACCAGAACGATTTTTGATGTGACATTTACTTTACAACTTTGATATTTGTAACATTGCTCAGTTCCCACAAGCTTGCTATCTGATCACCCCAAGGTCACAAAGCCACCCACCCAGAAAGTATATCAAATGTAATAGCCACCAAGGGTGGCATTACAGTGAAGGCATCCTGCCTGCCCCGAGAATCCACAGGTAACCCACAGGACCCCCGTGGCAGGGAATCTGAACGCATGAATTCTGAAAAGACCTCTCCTGGGGTCCTGATTTATGTTTATTTTTCCCTTTCTCCCTTTTTGTCTTTTAAAAACCTTCAAAAAAATAATTTCCATTGTAGCTGGAAAGGCAGAAAAAGTACTTAACTTCAGCCACATTTCTGGTACCCTATAAAAGCTAAATAAAAATAATAGTGTTATTAGTGTTAGCTAGTGTTAAATAGTGAATAAAGCACAGCATAGATATGCACAATCTTTGCAGGCCAATGAGCAAACCAAAGATATGAAAAAGGTCAGCTCCTTCAACCTTATCTTAAAATAGAAATTAGAGTTACAAGGGAAATAGAAGCACTACCACTCCCAGCATGGGGAACTCTGCTTGGACCCTCATCTGAGCTTTAAGTGAAAACAGAAAGCATTTCTGTGTGTCTGCTTTGCTGTGACTGCCCTACAGTGGAAAAAGGACATTTTTGCTGTGACTTTTATCATTTGATGCAGATGTTTGGCCCAAGTCTCCTGATCTTGTCAGCAAAATTGCCATTAAAAAATTAGAACAAGACTCTCGGTTTACGTGTGTTTTCTTATGAGGTGTAAATTTGCATATATGAGCATTATTTTTACTGCAGTTCCTTACAGAGCTTTTATTCCTGGGGTATATTTCCTATTCTTTCTCCTTGTTATGAGTAATTAGATATATTACTTAAATTCACTGGTCACTTCTATCTCTCCCCACCCTTGTATCTCCAAGGACCCCCATAACAAAGTACACCGTATTACAGTGATGGCTTGTCCTTTTTAAGGACCATCAAGAAGCGCAGACTCCCACCATGACACTGCAGATGGCTAACCCTCTCGTGACCCTTAGATTTTTCAAAGTCTGCAAAGAAAAAAAACAATGGGGAATGCTCAAATTTCATCACGTCTAGTCTTTCCTTAGCGGACCTACTGATTGGATTTGATACGCTCTGTCCAGTTTGCCTGATTAAAAGTGGTTACAGAGGAGCTAGGAAGTACTGAAAAAGCAAACATGGTCATGATAACAAGTTAAGCATTAGCAAGGAAGTTTTTCTTGAGCATGAGTCTTCATGCACGGTCTGGGCTTTACGAGTAATCTTACACTGATCGTCTGTTATCCTTTTAGAGATGGATGGAAAGTTGCTTTCAAAATGCATCTGAGTTGTTGAATATCCATTATGTTTCAGGGAAGCCATTCCTTCTTCCAAAACAATTTTAATTTTTATGGAGTCTAAGTTATAACAGGAACATTTATTTTCTTAGGGGGAAAATTCTTGGAATGTTCTATTATGAGGATTTAGTCCATTTATTGACCAAATAACATTTGACCAAACACTGTTTTCACAGTTGACTTCTCTTAAAAGGAAAAAAGATTTAAAAAGGCAGGCATTTTTGATCTGTAAAATTCAAGAGTTTTCCTGGAGCTCGGTCTTTCAAAATGCCCATCTCTCATGAAAGATTTCCATAGTCAACAGGTGGTACCAGCCATCAGTGTTCTGCTTATAATAAAAATTACACATGTGTATGACCCTTGCTGTTGCATTTAATAGACACACCCAAATCTAGTTAATTTGTTCAATTTTTGGATAGTTGGTGATATACTGGGATTAATGAGTAGGCAAATACAATTTTTAAAAACTGCCCAGGGTAGGGAGCATCACGGAACATATTGTACCTTATTATAAAATAAAAATAGCCTAGGACAGCCCATGGAATCTGTTCTAGCAGCATAATCAGTTCTTTACTGTGGTTTTCCTGCCAGTCGGGGAGCCCTGCGTCACAGAGCGTAGGTGCCAAGTGTCTGGTTTGTGCTTTGGTAAGATATGTTTTTCTTGCTGAGAATTTTCAGGTTTGCAATTTCCCCAAGTGCAAGGCAGCCAGGTCACCTTTCAATGCAGCGGGGTATCACTTTTGTTCCAGATGTCTCCCTGAAGGTTGCGGTATTGGTGTTCACAGCACCATTGGGTGCAGGCGCCCATGGGCTCCGTGAAAAGGCCAGCCCTGTGTAGATGGCAGAGGCCCGAGGCAGCTCAGTGAATTTTCATCTTGTGCAAATAAGCTTGCTGTCCAGATCCAAGCTCTCCACTATGAACAGCAAATTTGTGACAGCGTGTAGAGTTGAGGCCACTACCTAAATACATTTGGGCAAAACATACTCTTGGAGCAATATGGGATTTCCACCCTCCATGGATTATTCCACTTTTTAGTCTAAACTTTTCAAGGATGACTTGCTTCCTCTTTTCTTTTGTCTACAAAGGCCCAGTGTTGGTGTGTGTAAACCGCTTTCTTCTGTTCAGGGAGGGATTAATTATCCTTAACAGGCACATGGGTACCTGAAGCCACAGCTGCCTTTTGGGGCTGTCATCACCTGTGCCCCACACTGCGTCCACTGGTCATTTCGTTTTGTGCAGCCAAGACTTGGATGGTGCATTTTCCACACTCTGTCTTGGTTATTTACCCAAACAGAAAATGTAATCAGAGAGCGAGCAAGGTGGTGGTTATATGCATCCCAGATGGACTGAAAGTTGTTCCTATATACGTGCTGTTCTCACTGCTGCTTCTCTGATGCTTGTTTCTGCCACACTGACAGTGATCTGGGGTTACCTGAGCACCAGGATTTCACATGGGGCTGCGTGTGGAAAAGACCCCTTCTCCTGCTCATGTGTGTACACATGGGTGTACCCATGTGTACACCCTTTGAAGACAAACCAAACAGAAACCCAGAGCTAGGAGTTTAAAGAGAGAGGGCCTCATCCAACATTTAAATCATTTCAAAAGCCCAAGTAGAGAAAAGGGAACCCCTGTGCACTGTTGGTGGGAATGCAAATTGGTGCAGCCACTATGGAAAACTGTATGGAGGTATCTCAAAGGGCTAAAAATAGAGTCGCTCTATGATTCAGCAATTCCACTCCTGGGCATATATCTGAAAAAAACACAAACACTAATTCGAAAAGATACATACACCCCTATGTTCATAGCAGCACTATTTACAATAGCCAAAACATGGAAACAACCTATGAGTCCATCAACAGAGGGATGGATAAGGAAGGTATGGTACATTTATACAGTGGAATACTACTCGGCCATAAAAAAAGAAAGAAATTTTGCCATTTGCAGCAACAAGGATGGACTTGGAGGGCATTACTCTAAGTGAAATAAGTCAGACAGAAAGATAAATACTGAATGATATCACTTATATGTAGAATCTAAAAAATACAACAAGCTAGTGAATATAACATAAAAGAAGTAGACTGACAGATACAGAGAACAAACTAGTGATTACCAGTGGGGAGAGCGAAGGGGAGAGGGGCAAGATAGGGGTGGGGGAGTGGCAGGTGCAAACTATGGGGTATAAGATAGGCTCAAGAACGTATTGTACAGCACGGGGAATAGAGCCAATATTTTGTAATAACTAAATGGAAAGTAACCTTTTAAAATTGTATAAAACAAAATACGTAAATAAATAAAATGCCCAAGTGGCTTCATTTTCAATTCGTACAAAGGTCTGCAAGGTTCTACAGGATTTCCTCCCCAATCCCTCATCCCCACGTCTCTCCTACCACCCGGGCATCCTGGCTCTTCTCCTAGTGCGCTCCCAGACTGTCCTCCTCCGGGCCGTCCCCTCTAAGACTCTGTCTATCTGTTTGCCCAATTTCTTTGTTTCTACGGGGCTCTGTCCCAAAGTAGCCTCATCAGTGGCACCTTCTTGGCCTCCTGACCCCTCCTCATTTCCCATCACCCACACCTGCTTTCTTTTTCTCCATCCTCACTTGACGAGCTGTGTGTGTATATGCTTACTTATAAATTCAAGGCAAAGAAAAACTGGACAGGGTGGAGGTCTGTTTTGTTTACTGCTGTCTCCACACCAATAGAAGAGTACCTGGCCCATAGTTGAGATGCTTCATGAAACGTGGTAATCAAAATGATCAAACCAAATGGTGCAGTATACGAGGAGGAAACGAATAGTAGAGATTCACTTCCCTGCCTCTCCACCCGGCTGTGTGACTCCAACCCAGTTTAAAAATGAAATAAATAAGGACTCAAGCTTGAGAGTCACTTAGCAAGTGTTTGTTCCAATAACAAGTGGCCGACAATAAGAATGCAACTAAAATCATCTCATGGAGCTTGTCTAATTCAGAACCATTGAACATCTCTGGCTCTTGTCTGTACAATTATTGAGATGAGGACTTTTGAGAAGGTTCAAAATTTGTATGGTTTTTCAAGCTATAAAATTTTAGAAATATTTTCTTTGTAAAGAAATAAATTCTCCTTTCTGACTTTTCCTACTGCACTATAATTTTCTTAAAGGCAGGTTTAAAAAATGCACATCCTTTTATTCTCTGATATTCACAAGACAAAACTTGCACTTAACTGGTGCTCAATAACTACTTGTTGGAAAGAACCTCTTTTTTCTGGAGACTTCTACTCACTGTGACTAGGAAGGTGGTTTTAGATGATACATTTTATATTGCTTGATCTGCTGGATCACAGGTTGGCAAACTTTTTCTGAAAAAGACCAAACAGTAAATATTTTCAGTTTTGTGGACTATACTTCTCACCCTTTTTTTTTTGTCACCACTCTGCAATTCTGCCTTTTTGGCCTGAAAGCAGACATAAACAATTTGTAAACAAATGGACGTGGCTATGTTGCAGTAAAACTTTATTTACAAAAACAAGTGGTGGGCTGTATTTGACCTGTGGGTTGTAGTTTGCTGGTCCCTGTGCTAGACTGTTTTTGCCATAAAATAACTATTCCTAAGAACAAACTGTTTGGTTCCATTGTGTTTCTGAATTGGACATAAGCTGCCTGAGATAATTTTAGTTCCATTTATATTGCTGTCTATTTGTTAATTGAATAAAGACTTGCTAAGTGAATCCCAAGCTTGAGTCCTTATTTATTTAATTTTTAGATTATACAAAGCTTGACCCACTTAGGAAATATACCAGGGCATTGCCTTCTCTTTTTTCGTCCTTTTTAAAAAATATTTAATTAATTAATTTATTTTTAACATCTTTATTGGAGTATAATTGCTTTACAATGATGTGTTAATTTCTGCTGTATAACAAAGTGAATCAGCTATACATATACATATATCCCCACATCTCCTCCCTCTTGCGTCTCCCTTCCACCCTCCCTATCCCACCCCTCTAGGTGGTCACAAAGCACTGAGCTGATCTCCCTGGGCTATGCGGCTTCCTCCCACTGGCTATCTATTTTACATTTGGTAGTGTATATATATCCATGCCACTCTCTCACTTCATCCCAGCTTACCCTTCCCCCTCCCCGTGTCCTCAAGTCCATTCTCTATGTCTGCATCTTTATTCCTCTCCTGCCCCTGGGTTCGTCAGAACCATTTTTCATTTTGGTTTTGTTTTTAGATTCCATATATATGTGTTAGCATATGGTATTTGTTTTTCTCTTTCTGACTTACTTCACTCTGTATGGCAGTCTCTAGGTCCATCCACCTCACTACAAACAATTCAGTGTTGTTCCTTTTTATGGCTGAGTAATATTCCATTGTATATATGTGCCACATCTTCTTTATCCATTCATCTGTTGATGGGCACTTCGGTTGCTTCCATCTCCAGGCTATTGTAAATAGAGCTGCAGTGAACACCATGGTACATGATTCTTTTTGAATGATGGTTTTCTCAGGGTATATGCCAGTAGTGGGATTACTGGATAGTATGGTAGTTGTTTGTTTTTTTTTTTTTTTATGATTCTATAAAGCCTGTTCTGTTCCAAAGCTTTTTTTTTTTAACAACTTTATTGGAGTATAATTGCTTTACAATGGTGTGTTAGTTTCTGCTTTATAACAAAGTGAATCAGTTATACATATACATATGTCCCCATATCTCCTCCCTCTTGTGCCTCCCTCCCACTCTCCCTATCCCACCCCTCTAGGTGGTCACAAAGCACCAAGCTGATCTCCCTGTGCTATGCAGCTGCTTCCCACTAGCTATCTATTTTACATTTGGTAGTGTATATATGTCCATGCCACTCTCTCACTTTGTGCCAGCTTACCCTTCCCCCTCCACGTATCCTCAAGTCCATTCTCTAGTAGGTCTGCATCTTTATTCGCATCTTGCCCCTAGGTTCTTCTGACCATTTTTTTTCTTTTTCTTTTTTTTTTTAGATTCCATATATATGTGTTAGCATACGGTATTTGTTTTTCTCTTTCTGACTTACTTCACTCTGTATGACAGTCTCTAGGTCCATTCATCTCACTACAAGTAACTCAGTTCCATTCCTTTTTATGGCTGAGTAATATTCCATTGTGCCACATCTTCTTTATCCATTCATCTGTCGATGGACACTTAGGTTGCTTCCATATCCTGGCTATTGTAAATAGTGCTGCAGTGAACATTGTGGTACATGACTCTTTTTGAATTATGGTTTTCTCAGGGTATATGTTCAGTAGTGGGATTACTGGGTCGTACAGTAGTTCTATTTTTAGTCTTTAAAAGAACCTCCATACTGTTCTCCATAGTGACTGTATCAATTTACATTCCCACCAACAGTGCAAGAGGGTTCCCTTTTCTCCACACCCTCTCCAGCATTTACTGTTTGTAGATTTTTTGATGATGGACATTCTGACTGGTGTGAAGTGATACCTCATTGTAGTTTTGATTTGCATTTCTCTAGAGATTAGTGATGCTGAGCATCCCTTCATGTGTTTGTTGGCAATCTGTGTGTCTTCTTTGGAGAAATGTCTATTTAGGTCTTCCGCCAATTTTTGGATTGGGTTTTTTGTTTTTTTGATATTGAGCTGCACGAGCTGCTTGTATATTTTGGAGATTAATCCTTTGTTGTTTGCTTCATTTGCAAATATTTTCTCCCATTCTGAGGGCTGTCTTTTCATCTTGTTTATATTTTCCTTTGCTGTGCAAAAGCTTTTAAGTTTCATTAGGTCCCATTTGTTTATATTTGTTTTTATTTCCATTTCTCTAGGAGGTGGGTCAAAAAGGATCTTGCTGTGATGTATGTCATAGAGAGTTCTGCTAAGTTTTCCTCTAAGAGTTTGATAGTGTCTGGCCTTACATTTAGGTCTTTAATCCATTTGAAGTTTATTTTTGTGTATGGAGTTAGGGAGTGTTCTAATTTCATTCTTTTATATGCAGCTGTCCAGTTTTCCCAGCACCACTTATTTAAGAGGCTGTCTTTTCTCCATTGTATATTCTTGCCTCTTTTATTAAAGATAAGGTGACCACATGTGCATGGGTTTTTCTCTGGGCTTTCTATCCTGTTCCATTGATCTATATTTCTATTTTTGTGCCAGTATCATCCTCTCTTGATTACTGTAGCTTTGTAGTATAGTCTGAAGACAGGGCTTGCTAAGCTCTTTGTGGTTAAACTCATTTCTCACCCACCAGACTCTGGAAGAGGGAAAGAAACAGCAGATTAGACATGTTTTCAGGAGGGATCAATATGTAATATAAACCAGATTGTATCTCCTTTGTTCTCCTCAAGCCCAATAACAAGCAATCCTTGTATGCGAGTTGCAAACAAGTGAGGAAAGAGGGGTAGACTTTGATCCTTTAGCTGAGACTTTAAAAATACCAGGAAGCAGAGATGAGTCCACATTCCATGCTTGGCACAGAAACCCAACCTAACCTGGGTCTAGCGCCTGCATGTAGAGCTATTGTCTTTCCTCATCCGGTGGTGACGAAACCAACTTCCTCATAGGTGTGCCTTTCCTTCACTCATCGCTGCCTCCATCAGATCTGGGGTGGGTCAGAGATTGTCTCTAGAACTGTCCACTCTCCTAGCAGGAGGGGACACCCAGAGCTCCCTGGACTCCAACGGCTCCTTCTAGGCAGAACTAAGTCCCCAATAGTAAGATCTTGATCTCTGGTCCCATCCCAGTCCCTGCACATCCCTGAGTTCCAAATGACTTAAAGTCACTGACCCCTGGAAAGCTGTGTCTCACTGAAGGCCCTCGGGACAATAGCACTAGCAGCTAATGAGACAGTGGGGGATTGTCTTGTTACTTATAAGGTATTTATTCTGCAGAACTAATGGGAACCAATAGGTACTCTGGACTAAGAACAGCATCTTTTCTTCCTGAGTCAAGGTAATCAAAGTCACCAGAGTTGTTGACTGGCAGCTGACCAAAGGCCCAGCTAAGGGAATTGGACACATCCTGAGGTCGATGACCACACGGACACTGTGGGTCTAAGATGCTCTTTTGGGGGTTGGTGACTCATCCATGACATGGAAGAACAGGCCCAGTCCCCTTCTGACCACAGGAGATTTCTACAGGCCCCGTCATCACACGGTCTGACAACAGGATGAGGTCAGAGAGAGAGGTTCAGTGGGGAGAGATGGAGGACTGGAGACCTGGATTGAAAGCTGAGTTTACCTCCTCCTGGCTCTGTTCCCAATGTCCTCTCTCTGTGTCCACCCCCCTATTCTCAAACTTGGTTTCATTTAAACCATCTCAGTTTCTTAAACACAATATTGATGTCAAGACCTCACCCTAGACCAACTAAATTAGAATCTCTTGGCCATTTAAAAAGTCTCTCTGGGTGATTTATTGTGCAGTCAGGGTCGGGGACCACTGTTCTGCTTCATTATCACCTTGATGCTTAAATACAGGAAGGAAATGAGGAAGGCTACTAGCCACCCCACAATTCCTTCATCTGAGAACCTCCTCAGATGAGGCTTTCAGATAAGTTTCAGATAAGGCTGCATCTGAAAGTAGGCTTTGAGGTCACCTTATGAATAATTCCTTTTATAAACCTTTTTTGAAAAGGTGAAAGGTGTCTACAGCTGGAAATCAAATAGAACTTGGGTCAAACATCATGTGTTCATTTTTTTTTACTCCTTCATGGTGTAATCCATTACTGCAGCTCAGTTAAGTCTGAGATGACCCACATGAGTTGTGAATTCATGAGTGACTGTAAAATACAGTGATTCAGAATGTGTACTTGGAAGGGAGACCGAGATTTGAATCTTTGCAACTCAAATTGCTAACTATTTGATCTTGGGCTAGTGACTTAATTTAAGACTTAATTTTCTCACCTACAAAGTGGGAAGAATAATCCCTGTCTCACAGATAGATTTGTCAATATGATAGCAAATGTGAAATTATAAAAAATAACTTGATATTCAATAATAGTTAAACAGGGTGGTGGATATAAAACACCTAAATCAAATCCTTGACCCTTGGCATTTCTTTAACAAATGGCAGTTGTTATTATTAAAACTAAAATGAATTGTGTGTCAGAGTCTCAATTCCTTGTCATATGGAATAAGAATAGAACCCACTAATTATGAAGTCTTGATTTTTCTTGAAGCAATGAGCTCACTAGAGTTTCTTTGTGTTGCCAATTTCAATGAGATCCAGGAGTATTGGCTGCTGTCGGCATTCAAGGAAGACAAACTTTTGGAGGAAGTTTTGGTCTGCAGGATGCAGACCAAAAATAAAAATTCCAGGGCTGCCTTTGATTTCCTTTAAAGTCACAGCAGCTCATGTGAGGAGTGAAGATATTTCCATATTCCCTACTATCTGCTGAGGGTCAAGAGATGAGTTACAGTGACCTGAAGGGAGTGTTTTTAAAATCTTGGTTAAAACTAGTGTTAAGCATATAGGCAAAGTATGAATCTCTCCAATGCTTGATTTCAACTTTAAAAAGTAAAGAATAAGTATATTACAAAGCAAGCAGAATTTCAACATAATCTTTAGGAGTTAAATTATGTTTCCTGTGCCCTACATTATGACCATAATACCTGCTACCTGGCCTGTATGTGGTGTGTGTGTGTGTGTGTGTGTGTGTGTGTGTGTGTGTGTGTTAATTAAAGGGGCATGTATTTACCTACATATCTATCAGATTGGTAGTAACAGTCCTACTCCACAGATTTTAACATTTGGGATTTGCCGTTCACAATAATATAAATGCACATCTGAGAACCAAACTTGAACATAGCCTTTCTGACAGGAGACCTTTAAAGCTGAAAGTTATCCTGAGCTTCAATTTCAAGAAAAAGACAAAGTTTACATCATAAAACCAGAAAACGAAGGACAGATGGATGTCTGTCTGGATAGGTAAATTGATAGATAGATAGGTTTAATAAAACACCGGAGTTAAAAGAAATCTTTGTTACTCTGTGTACCTACATGTTCTCCAAGGCCACTTGAACAGTGAGCCTTCTGGTGGAAGGGTGGTGTTACTGTTGTCATGTTGATTTCATCTTCTGCCTGTGTTCCATGTTTTCCCAGGTTCCTCATAAACGCACACATAGTTTAGCATATACAACGGGAAAGAAGCTTTCCATCACCTGCCCTTGCGATTCCTAAAGATTCCTACAATTTGGGTGGAAATTTGCATTGTATACTTATTGCCAGTAAGAGCACATTACATCACAAGGGACAGCCAACGCCATACATAACACTCCCCACCCCCTTATCTTTGCCCCTTCAGACTTGCACACAGTTATATCTGTACTTGATTCAGGGTTGGGTGCTGTAAGCACTTCAACAGCAAATAAGAAACAGAAGGGGTGTCTGAGCAATATCAAATATTATTTTAGGTTCTATAACCAAGATAGGAGATAGATTTTCATTCTCCATTGCTGGGAATACTAAGGTCCTATAAAAGTCAAGAAACAATGTTTAACTAAGTGGCATAAAACTTATAGCTTATCACTGCAATGCAATGTACATCAGGAAAATTGGCATGAGAAAACTCAATTTTCTAGGAACAATCTAATTAAGTTCTGTTTATTCAAGTAATCTAAACTATTGACTACTCAAGTGGTTTGTGATAAAAGAAATAGAGTAGGACTCAGAAAGCTCTCCTACCTACAGGCTCCCCTTGGAAGAAGCAGCAGGGCTTCTAGGGAATGCAAATCATTTAAGGTATTTTAAGCCAGCTCAGGACCTCTGCAGAAGGACTAGTGAAAACAGCAGATCTTAAAGGAATAGGAATACGCAGTTTACCTGTCTTACAATTCAAACCCAGAGGAAGAGAGGAGAATCTCAGTGTCAGAGCAGGAATTTTCATATGACCATTTTTAGATGAGAGTTGAGACAAGAAAAGTGAGTATACTGTCACAGTGGCAGACCACAGTGGGCAGGAAGAGTGTCTAGACACTGGCCACCTTCACCATGGAACTCCACTCCCTAAAGCCCTCTGATAGAACCCCTCATGGGGCCAGACCCTTTCTACACTCACCCTCATCTATGCTGCATTAGAACCCTGGAAGGTATACTTGTTTTCCTAAGTTCACTAGTGCAAAAACCAGTTCATCAATGAACTTGCCCCAGGTCATGCATTTGTGTTAGTACGTAGCCATTCTAGAATTACATCCATGCCTACCTGAGACTAAACCTATACTTTTTACCCCCATTATACTGTATTGCTTGCCAGAAAGAAATAGTATAACAATTCTGTGTCTGAGGCAAGGATAAAGTGACAGTTGACTAGTAAGGTAAGATATACCATTAAGCAATTTGAAAAACAAAACATAACAATGTTTGCCAAGAGATTGCCATGAGTCTAAGCTGATAATCCAAGCACTCTTGTTGGTGTGCATGCTTCACTGTGTGATAAGCGGTAGTTACTGACTGATAAACAGTAACGCTGTGCTTTTGCAACTACTGCTGCTTGTTAAGTACACACAGATTTCAGAAGAGAAGTGAGCGAAGGCAAGTTTGCAGGGATTAGAAGTTCACCAATGAAAGTTATTTGAAGAAGAGAGAGTCATAAGTCAATACTCACTCTGGGTTGAGGTGACCACAATGGAAAACCCAAGCTGGTGGGACAGAGCAAATGACAGGTACAGAAACTATTCTTCAGCATGTGATAAAAAATAAATGCAAGAAGGTACAAAAACCTTAGGAACATTTCTTAAAGGAGGAGTAAAGAAAATCCAGGCACTCCTTTTCCAGTCTGTGTAGGTGTCAAACATCAAGGAAGTTGAATCCGTATCACTTTGGTTTCAGGAGTCCAACCTGGCCTCCTACATCTCCAGCTTCTATTCGTCAAGTTGGACCATCAAGGAGAACAATAAGGAAAAGAGTATCCTTTTATTGGCATTCTTCATCATCTCTTTGCTCTGCTGGTGACTCAGCTGTTTCTACAAGCGCACTTGATAAGTTGAAGCACGAGGCTAGAACAAGAATGACTGTGGACAGCTTTCCCTTCGAGGCCAGTTTTTTCTTTAACCAATTTGTGTAGCCTTGGGTAAAGCTACAACTTCTCCAGGCAGTGTTTGCTCAATTAGCACCTGCACTTGGCTGAGGGAGCTCTGGATTCAATGGGGTTTGGAGCTGAGATTTTGAGTGCCCATCACCGTCTTTCCATACCCAGACTACTTCTTCAGGATGAAGTCCTTTAGAGTTTATGACAACTCGGCTGGGATCTTCATTGTAAGAATTTAGACAATTTGCATTGCTCAGTTTTCCCACAATAACTAGAAGGTTTGGCAAAAAGGTACAATTTTGCAGTGGGAAGGATCCCAAAGTAAAATTCTAGTTGTTTCCCCGGTTCTGCTAATAATAAATACCTAAAATAAGTCCCGAGAACTCTCCTGGGCTCTCCTGCATTTACACCATGTAGGAATAGAGGTACTGATGGAGAATCAAGGTTTTAATTACTTTCTTCTTTGTGGTTATCAGAGATAGAAACTATGGATTCATAGAGAAGTGATTCAGGAAGTTATAAATGAAAGATTTACGGTATAATAATACCACTAAATGCTAAACCAAATAAAGAGCCAGAAGACATACAAGGTGCATCCAATGGGCTATGCCAGAGGCCAGGGACTGAACTTGGGAAAAGTGGGAAAGAGGCTTTACATGTGCTCAGGATCCAAAACGTTATGGCAAGAAATGTCAGAACAATGAAACCTGTAAGGAGACAGTTTGATGGAATTTGGTGATGAAGGATAATGCCTGTGTCCATCAGATAAAATCAGACATGTTGCCTATACCTTGATATCTCCAACCCAAGAAGAAAAATATTCCATCAACTGGATGATTTTTTTTTTTTTTTTTTTTTTGCGGTACACGGGCCTCTCACTGTTGTGGCCTCTCCCATTGCGGAGCACAGGCTCCGGACGCGTAGGCTCAGCGGCCATGGCTCCCGGGCTCAGCTGCTCTGGGCCATGAACCCGTGTCCCCTGCATCAGCAGGTGGACTCTCAACCATTGCGCCACCAGGGAAGCCCAACTGGATGATATTTTAAAGCTGAAGTATGTAGCTTAGATCTAACCAAGGACAAAGCGCTAAAATATGAAAACCAAGAGAAAAGGTAAAATATTTCACTACTTTTGTGTTCCTCAATTATTCACAGAAATTAATTGGGGTGATAATAGCATTTTGTCCTATTTTATTTTATTTTATTTTAAATTTTTATTGGAGTATAGTTGATTTACAATGCTGTGTTAGTTTCAGGTGTATAGCAAAGTGAGTCAGTTATACATATACATATATCGACTCTATTGTATTTTAAATAGTCTAAATGTGACTCTGAGTTTTGAATTGAGATTGAGTTTCAGACTCAATCTACCCTGTGTAAAATACTGTACTTGGCCACCTGATGGAGATGGGGTCCATGCACAGACATCTCACTGTCTGGCATAGAAGATCACCCATATAGTTGATTCAGAGTTAACAACAATAAGACAGAAATAGAAGAGGTGACTTAATTCAAGCCAGCAGGTAACACGTGGCCATATGAATGTTACGGTGATATTGATATTGATAAACTGATACTGTTTATCAGTCAGTTAGGCTTTGTAAGGAAGGTGGGATCATTCTGGATGCAGTAGCCTGAAGATGGAAACTACCCTGTAGGTGTTGCATTCTTATTTACCAGCCATGTTGTCAACAGCAAAAAAGTCATTATCGTATACCTTTCATTGATGGAAATTGCCACAGAACAGATCACTCAGTAAGGTGGGTCTGAAGTGAACCAGGAACAAAATGTGTGTATTTAACATTCAGCGTAAGGTTGCACCAACAACAGCTAAAGCAACAATGTCCAATTTGAATGAGGCAAGAGGAAGCTGGATCACCATTGAATTAATGTCAGTGGTGCTTTGCAACTCACCGACTCCCAAGCCACTCTGTGGGTGAGGACCTGAAATTGCTAACGAACTTTAGGGGAGGTTTAAAGGAAGGTGACCAGCCTCTGTACAGAGTGTTGAGCATTTCCTGCATCTAACTTTTTAAGTATACATCTTCCCACTTGACAAAATCAGATTTTACATACGCCCTAACAAATGTCCAGTTGGTGCTAACAAATTAGGAAATCATGCCTATATTCACACTTAAAAATTAAACAAAAATGTTTTAAGTGTTAAAATTTGACAGTTGCCTACAAAAGAGCTGGAAACAGAGAAGTAGGGTGACCAACCGTCACAGTTTGTCTAGGACCAAGTGATGTCCCAGGACACAAGACTTTCAGAGCTAACACTGGGGCAGTCACGGGAAAACCAGGCCTGCTCATCACCCTACAGAGGAATCATTTGGAGGTAACACTTCTATTAAGTTACTCTTCCATTTGGGGATAATTTTTTGTGCCATCCCATTGAAGAAGAATGTGAAAAAGCCCTAAAACAGCCTCACTGTTTTCCAGAGGAGGAATTCTTTTTAGTTGGGAATAGTGGTGGAGAGGTTGAGAAACCTCCAGCAGGAGATAGCCTGGGAACCCCGAGGGGCAAGAGGAGACAGGTACTTGGGGACCTGCTGGAAGAGTCCACAGGCAGATGACCTGCCAGCTAGAGCCTGAGGGCTTTGTCCTATAGGAGCTGGTTTAGAAACCAATAGATGGAAACAAGTTCAAGAGAATATGTACTTTTAACTAATTCAGGCAGGGGCATTCACCTGTTCTTTGCAAGAGATCTTCCTTCAGCCCAACAGGAATAACTGGCCTTGCTGCAAGGGCTGGGAAACTTTTAAAAGCCAGCTCACCCATAAGGCCAGCTTTTCTATTAGGATCCTGGGAAGATAGTTACCTGACCTTATGTGTTCAGCGGTGGCCCCTGTGACTTAAATAGTTGTCTTCTTAAGCTCCTGGTCAGAATTTGTTGTTGATAATTTTAAAATCTCTCAGATCTTTCACAGAGCACAGAACAGCCACATTCTTCACCCTAAATAATGCCCTAAAACTAGGCATCTGTGGTCACGATTCTGTCTAACAGGAGAGGGGCACACACTTACGTATCTGAACCTTCAGTCAGGAAAAATATTGAGTGATCTTTGAGTTCTGGGTTGAGGCAAACTGACAGCAGGAACAAGTTAACACAGCAGGGATGATGTTTTGACCACGTGACATGCTATGGGAAGGGTGAGCAAAGAGGGAGGGAATGCTAGAACCCATCAGCATCTTCACCAGGAAAAATGAACATGTCCTGGGCGTGAGCCCTCAGAGTCTTCAGAGATGTTCCAAGTACCTTCAATGATCACCACTCAAGCACCAAAAGCAAAGGATGGCTGTGCTTCTACTTTGGGTTCAATGCCTGCAGACACTGTTCTGTTTCTCACCTAATCTGGCATAGTAACCGCTAAGAGGGCTTCTCACGCCTGAGGCTTTGGAGTAATTATTTTTACTGTTCTACTAAAACTTCATTGGCTGAAGTCCATCAGCCACACCTGGGGGAGAGAGTGAGACCGTCAGGTAGCTGGCTGTCACATCCTGAAAGCCCCCCACTGATACAGCTCTTTTTACAGCAATGCAAACTTTTACATAGGTTTCTGGCACTTGAAAATGATATGGGTACACACACGTGTCAACGTAGGGACTAGCTTAGCGGAGCACAGTAAAGTGTACGAGAATCTTTCAGGAGATGTCGACGTAGATTTTTGGGTTCCAGGCTCTGTAGATGCTGTGAAAGTCACTCTCTGGTTTTCAGTGTCTTAAAGAGAAACATTACGAAACTGAACAGGGTGATTTCTAGGCTCCTTCAAGCTCTAACTAAGCCTTTGTGATTCTTCTTATTGCTCGCTTTCTGGAACATAGCCATTCATGAAAGTTTCCTTCTCCCTCAGAGCCCAGCCATGCCGAGGAGATGCTGAGTGGGAGAAAGCTGTCGGGTGGGAGAGGCGAGGTTGCCGAGGGGAGAGGAGCCACTTATACATATGGGGGTGGCGTGGAGAGCTGGTGATCTGCCTTGATGAAATGAAATTTGAAGACAAGCTAATTTCTGCTTGGTGACTTAAAAGTCTGAACGGAAGGCAGACATGAGAGAGAACACATTTGGGTTCTGATTTCTCAGTTTAAAAATGAATGATATTCAAAAAATGTTAATGTTAGCAAACAAAATGTAGCTTTTAGTGTTCTGATGTTCTTCAAAGTCGTGTAACTTTCTATCCCATGCGGCCATACTAAGTCAAATTTGACCTATATTCGTTCCTACTTAATGAAACCCCCTTAACGGTAATGTAACCGAAGTATTTTTCTTTTTTTTTTTTTTCTTTTTCTATTTTGCGGTATGCTGGGCCTCTCACTGCTGTGTCCTCTCCCGTTGCGGAGCACAGGCTCCGGACGCGCAGGCTCAGCGGACATGGCTCACGGGCCCAGCTTCTCCATGACATGTGGGATCTTCCAGGACCGGGGCACGAACCTGTGTCCCCTGAATCGGCAGGCGGACTCTTAACCACTGCACCACCAGGGAAGCCCCGAAGCACTTTTCTTGATTCATGCTGTCTAAACTCTGGGAGTCTAAGGGTAGAGCTGCACTGTCAGTCTCCACCATTGTTAAGCTTCAGCTCTCTTGACTATTTTACTCTTTACCATTATTTGTTCTGTTTCTTTTTCCTGGAATGTGCACAACTCTTCTTTGGCTCCACCTATGGAAATCTTGTCAGTTGAACTTAACTGTTCCCTCTTCTGGAAGCTGACCTTTGAACTCCCAGCAGAGTTCACTGCCCTTCCTATGGGCTTCTAGAGTATTTTGATTATATAGCACTTAATGACACTGCATTGCAGTCAGCTATGCCCATCTTTCTGCTGAACTGTAATTTACCCCAGTGCAGAGATTGTGGCAAAGAGAAGGCACCCAATGTAGTTACCAATCAAATTAAATCAACGTGATATCCATAATAAAGGCTTCTATTAGTAATAGAAGGCCCTGCTGGGGTCCTCCTGGCACTTTGAGTAACTGACCATGTGCACAGGAAGGCTATGTGCATCTTAAATCAAACTCCAGAGTTAGTCTGAGATCCCCAATTTTATTTTGGCTGGGAACTTGCTGTAGTGGAGGAGGAAGATGGGCGATGGTGAGGGAGTGAGGGGGCCATGGTAAGGGGGAGTAGCTGTACCAGTGGAAGAGAATCATTCCAGCATTCACAGGATTAGCGATTTTAGGCAATGTGGTTGGTTGTCTGCCCAGATCCTCTTGGATCTCCTTCACTGCTCATGGGTGCCCATTCCTACACTTCTGTGTGTATTACTTCTGATGGCATGGAGCTCCTACTGCCATCTGTGTAAGCCTGCCCTTGGACCATGGGAGCCTTTTCTTTGCAGATTCAGGAAAGCCAGAGCACTTGGGAGATTGCATGCCCTGCCACTCCTACTCCTAGCAAAGGCTGACTGGGGCAAGAGCATGAAACCCCCATTACCTCATCACCCAGTACCCAGTACCCTTACTACTTTCACTCCAGAACTCCCTCCAGAATCAGGCAGGGAACTGACCTTGGCCTGAAATCTCACCCTCACTTGACTTCTTCCCTTCCCCCAGCTGGCTTCCCCCACCCAGAGGAATCCTTCTTTAATAAATTGCATGTGCAACCTTGTCTCAACATCTGCTTCTAGAGTGCCTACTTCAAGACAGGATTCCAGCTTGATGGTTTTCTAAGACAAGTTTCTCACTGGAAAAGGCCAAAGGCAAGCAGGTCCCCGCCTCTGGCCTGCAGAGTCTTGAAATGATCGAAATGGACATCCTTCATCCTCCACGGCTCACTTACCTTCCAAGAGGACATTTTACAAACCTCTGATGGGGATTGTGGAGGCAAACTGGAGAAAACTGCCCAAATCTTGCCTAGCCCGTGGACGATGCTTTAAGCGGCTGGGGCCATCGGAGGTTTCGAGAAGCTTTAAAAACTGACATAACCCTCCATAAATAGTTCCATATCTAACCCAACTTAAATAGATGTAGTCAAAGGTAAAAATGTGTATTTTTTCCTCTCATCACACTTCAAGGTTTTTAATGTCTCAATTCAAGCCAAGATGAAAATTGGAAGCAAAACAACCTGTTTTTTTTTTTTTTTTCTTTTTAGGAAATTATTCTCGGGAAATGGTTCTTTCAAAAAAGCTGGTTCTTGTGATCTCTTCTGCCCAGTTTTCAAACATCTTTTTAGAACTTTGATTAAAAATCCAGACTTTAGATGTATATTCTTTTCAAATTTGACACTTACAAGAGTCTTGCTTTCAGTTAAGTGGGAAGAAAGAGAGAAAGATGATTTACTGAGCAGTGATTCATGTTATTTTTTTATATTAGGCTAAAAGATCAATAACACTGACCATCTTCCATTACAAAATGATTAGCCGTGTTCTTTGAAGAAATTTTATATGGTAGATTGCAGAATCTACGCCTTAGAATCAGAATGTGAGAAATCTTTTGCTTACTGGATGGGAGGGAGATGGGATGACAAAAAATGTTTTGTCAAGATTAATAGTTTGCCTTATTCCCCTCATTTACCCTCAGAAATTTCCAGAAATACTTACATGGATCATCCAGTTATTAAAACATGCAGCATAAAATCTGTCCCCTGTGGCAGAAATCTCATGGATGCTGATTCTAGAATTTTCCCACTCACCTCTCAAATCTTTAATCATGTGTTTATAATGCCTTACCTTCTTTTGCGAATTCTGTCAGATCTAAAATACCGTCTGATTATTGACATATCCTCAAATGAAAAAAAACAAAAACAGGTTAACATTACCAAAGTGAGAAGAGTATATTGTCTTTTGTGTCTGTGTGTGTGTGTGAAAGTTGCCTCCTTTATTGTTTTTTTTTAATTAATTTAATTTATTTATTTTTATACAGCAGGTTCTTATTAATCTATTTTATATATATTAGTGTATACATGTCAATCCCAATCTCCAAATTCATCCTGCCACCACCCTGCCCCCGCGTCCCCCCTTGGTGTCCATACGTTTGTTCTCTACATCTATGTCTCTATTTCTACCTTGCACACAGGTTCATCTCTACCATTTTTCTAGATTCCACATATATGCATTAATATTTGACATTTGTTTTCCTCTTTCTGACTTACTTCACTCTGTATGACAGTCTCTAGGTCCATCCACGTCTCTACAAAGGACCCAGTTTTGTTCTTTTTATGGCTGAGTAATATTCCATTGTATATATGTACCACAACATCTTTATCCATTCATCCGTCAACAGGCGTTTAGGTCACTCGTGACCTGGCTATTGTAAATAGTGCTGCAGTGAACATTGGGGTGCATGTGCCCTTTTGAATTATGGTCTTCTCTGAGAGTATTGTCTTCACATGTAAATTAGTTCGTGTGTTCATACTACTTTGGACTCACTTTCTTCTTTCATCATTTGTAAAGACTGTGTGATGAATGAGCCCGAGCTCTGCTGTGTACGGCCCTGTGAAAACTGCAGCTTGCCAGGTGGTTAGTCTGCGATTATAATTCATGCGGTGTGTTGCTTGATACTCAAAGGAATCTACACATGCACATGTATGCCCACAAAAGACCAATTTGAGAAAAATGGAGCCTAATGAAAAATGCATGGACTGAGTGTGAGAAGAGCTGTTTCGAGCCTCAGCCCACCTCTCTCTAGCTCTGTGACTTTGAGAAAATCACTCAGCGTCTCTGGCTTCCACTTCCTCACCCTTAAAATGCAACTAATTATGCCTTTGGGTCTGAGCATCCAATTAATCACATTTCTGAAAGAGCTTTATAAATTGAGAAAGAACATTCAAATGTTAGTTTACTAATAAAAGCTGAAATGGGAAAAAATATGCATTAAAAATAAGAATTAAAGTTCACTTGTAACAAGCCATACCATCCGTTTATAATCGTTCATCGATCTTCTTGACAACTTTTTTTTTTTTTTTTTTTTGCGGTTCGCTGGCCTCTCACTGCTGTGGCCTCTCCCGTTGCGGAGCACAGGCTCCGGACGCGCAGGCTCAGCGTCCATGGCTCACGGGGGCAGCCGCTCCGCAGCATGTGGCATCTTCCCGGACCGGGGCATGAACCTGTGTCCCCTGCATCGGCAGGCGGACTCTCAACCTCTGCGCCACCAGGGAAGCCCTTCTTGACAATTTTTTAAGGGTCTATGATGTGTCAGGTGTCCCTCCAGGAACATGTAGCAAGCCAGACAGGCATGGTAGAGCTCTGAAAAGGAGCACAGACAGTAAATGATAAAGAGGACAATTTAGACAGTGCTAAGTGATATACAAAGTGAGAGGGAGAGTTGAGGTACAGAGTTGGATTGGAACCACGGGAGATGAAGAGGTAACATTTGGGCTAAATCTGAATGGTGATAAGGGGTTGAGCAGGTGAATGAAGATCTGAAGAAAAGCATTCCAGGCAGAGGGAACAGCTTGTGCAAATCGTCTGGGGTGGGATATGGTCAGATCTTGAATGCTGCATTTCCCCTTTTTTGTTTTTCTCCATCTCTGTGTTTACCTGTTTTATATGGGACTTTTATAATACCTTCCCTCCCATGAGATCTATCTGATTTTATGGATCTGGAGGAAGACAACCAGCTTGAAGAGGTCTGGACCTACGTGGCTTCTTCAAGTCCTGAGCCTCTGGGAGCCCAGGGTCTTCTCTCAGGGGCCACTGCACTCTTCCCAGCAGAAGAGGAAACCATTGCTTCATGGGAAGGAAAAGGACAAAAGGATGGGGACAGGTGCTTGTTCCCACTGGGGAATCAGGGGCAGGGGATGATTTATACCTGGGCTTGGGATCAAGGGAGGAAGTAGGAGAAAATGGGGAGGTCTCAGACCTTCCCCCCCCCAGCCAAAGCAGAATAACTCCTCAGGCTTTCCTGCCTTCAGTTAGTTCAAGGCCCCAGAACAGATGCAGCTGAACCCAGGGTCAAGGAGAGGAGATGCACAGGAGTGTGGAACCCAAAACTCAGGAAAGCAGACGTATCATTTTCTTCCAACAAATCAACTCACTCCCTGTTCCCTCCAATGTGAAGCAGCTGCAGCACCCTGGCCCCGCCCAGGTGTCTGTGTAAGAGACTGTGTGAGTGTGTCATCATCTCCATGGTGACAGAGGGTCTTTGCTTCCCACCAAGGTATTGCCCCTGGACCAGTGCAGGGGATCTCATTAGGGAAAGTGCCTGTGGGCATCTTCTCCCTTAGGGTGTACCAGGGTCTACTCTGGCCACAGGACAGCTGGTGACAGGCAAGGGCTGTGGACTGGCGTCCCTTGGCATGATGGCTGCAAGAAACTGCTTGGTGTAGGAAGGACACACAAATGCATTCCAGAATTCGGACCATTTCTCATAAAAGTGCTAGACTCTGTGGACCAACGCTGGGATGATTCCAACATGGAATCTCATTCCCAATTTCCATGCTGTGGAAGAACTCGATTTTACCCATATCTATCCACCTTATGTTTTTTGATCAGGGAAAACAAAGGCTATAGAAACAAATCAATACAGCCAGAAGGAGATTGAATTAAAAACATAGAGTGTCCATCTGCAATGTTTGCTTATATGTATATTTGATATAGGCATTATCTATATGGGTTCATCCTGATCTTCCCAGGAGGAAGGATTTTTGTTAATATTCACCTGGAGTGGGGAGAGGGAAGAGGAGGAGAGAACAGGAGGTGAAGGAGAGCTTGTTAAAAAGTATAATCTGGTTATTTATTTATAGTTTATTTCCGCAAAGGGACCTTTATAAAGGCTGTGATAAGAGTGGCCAAAGTTTCTTAAAGATTAACTGGCATTCTTTAAAAGGGCATTAGTTTGTTTTTTTTTATGCAGGTGTTTGGAGAACTCAGGACTGGGTGTCCATCAGAATATTTTGCCGGTCTGTAGATTCCCTTAAGACACACTGCTGACATCGTGGTCTCCTTTCTCAGATTCCTCTCTCTCTCTCTCACTTTCTCTCCTTCCCTCCCTCCCTCCCTCCCTCCCCCCCTCCTTTCCCGTTCCTCCCTCCCTCCGCCCAATCTCTCCCAATCTCTTTCTTTCTCTCTTCAGTTCCTTCAGGTAAATCCTACTCCGACTTGTACCAACTTGTTTTTGACTGACAGTGAACAGCGAGAGCGTTTTCTCCATTCTGAGAGAACCTGAAGACCTAGGCTTCCCAAAGCGACCTGCGTGGAGGACTCATCTCCTCGCCTTTTCATAACCTCGCATCTAGCCAGGCGCCTGCATTCACCAGTCCTCGCAGGTAAGAGGCACAGGCTTAGGTCAATTCTGGAACATGCTGCTCGCTGGAGGGATTTCTGAAAAACTTTCCTTCCAAAGGTAATGAAAATGTTGCGATTCTTTTGAAACTGACTTAAATCCTTCAAGACTTCCAGGCTTATCTGGGGGAATTTACAAGTGCTGTTTGCCTGTGGAAAACGGGTTTTTACTTAATGATGGGGCAAGAAAAAAAAAAGGCTTTATTCATGCCTGTAAAACAATAACCAGATGTTGTCTTGTTTGCTGTGGGTGTAAGTGATCTAGATGGAGGGAGAAGAATTACTCTGTTTGCAAGTGTTTTTTTCTCCTAGTGTCTGTGAGAGCAAGTTTGTTATTGATTTTTAGTGATTACATGGGTTTTTTGCGACGTTCTTCAGCAGTTATTTTCCTTAGTCGGCGGAGAAATCAGTTTAGCTTGGCGTAAGGCGAAACCTCGCCGGAAAATTTTAAAATCTGTTACCTATCCTCATAAGAAAAAAGTAATGTAAGTTTTCTGTGGTAGGTATAAGGAATGTAAACAATTCTGACTTTGGAAACATTAGGAACCTGGTTCACAACCCATGGCTAATGCGTTTTATAACCTGTGTATAATTTCATGGGGATCTAGACGGTTCTCAGCTAATCAATGTTATACTCGGTGAAATTTCCACATTGTTCCTGTGAAGCTAGTTTTTTTAATCTCCTCTGCACTTCCGCATTGAGTTGCCTGAAGGAAATAAGAATGTGCTGTTCAACAGAAATCTCTTGACCTCATGATTTCTTTAAGTCGCAGGTTAGGAAACTTACAACAAATGCGATGTTCAACTTGGCAAAATTAAAGACCAAAATTAGTCCTACTCAATTCAAATCTTTAGATTTATTTCTTCTCATCAGAAAATATCTTAATCTTTTTGTTTGTTTGTTTATCTAAAGGAAAGATTTTGAAAAAAATATTACAAGTGATTCTTGAAGTTCTTTTTTTGAAACCTCAAAATCACACTCACACACACACAACTGCTAATCCTAGATCCTATTCCATTCTGTCCTCTCTCATAAATGTTAAAATAAATATGTAATGTTCTACGATAGCCTTAGGTGATAAATTCTTTCAATTTAAAATTGTCCTAAAAATCAAAAGAGAAGAGTCAAATACAACTATCATGCATTTTTAAATGCCATCATTTTATGACAACCAAGTGCTTACCTTACACACATCTGCCCTCAGAACTGTTTTCCCCAGGTGTTTTTTTTTTTTTAAGCAGTTTTCTTCCTTCCCTAGTGATAAATACAGTAAATGGCCAGGCAGGGAGCAACCCAGAGGTCATATGACTGGTCTTTGCAAACGTCTGGAGAGTAGAAGAGTTTCACCAAATCACCAGTCATATCTCAGAAACACTAATCAAATAACGGGGCTGACAGGTCCTCACTGAATTAAGTAAATGCCTAAGTAGTTTGGGGGTTTTCTAGAAATAGACTTAGCTGAATTTGGCGATTCTGGTTGCTTAAGGAAAACACATTTTTAAAAACTCCTCCCACACTCTCATCACTCCTTCCTCTCATCAACCGTTGTGGTCATTTTACGGAAAGTGCTATTTCCCCAATTTCCTCTCCTGACACTTAGAACCAGTGTAGACAGCCCCGTGTTTGGGAGAAAAGAGACAGAGTGAGACCCCAGGCTTCCCATGCCCGCGGTCCCGAAGAGCTGAGAGAAGCAGGTCTGCTGGATCCTTCTACTCTCGCTCTGCCCTTGTGTGAAGGAAATCTTAAAAGGGCTGAACTTTCAGGTTTGGGGGTGTGTGTGTGTGTAATTATGTACCTGAATGACAACGTGCTTTGTACAAGAAGAGCCACCAATGTGTGGCTTTAGGCATCAAAGACAAACATTTTCGGACTTAATCACTAAATGTCAAGCATTTGAAATCTCCTTTCCTGCCACACCCCCTCTCATCTGTCAGAGACGCGGGGCAGCCCACTGACTTCCTTCCTGACTCTGCTTCAGAGTCCAGAGAAGTTTGTGGAGAGTATTTGCCTGGTGGATGCATCAGAATCTTAGGACCAGCACAGGAGTCTGCAGAATGAACCGTAAGCATGCTGGAGCTGCTGATGACAAGTCCCTGGGAAGGCTTGTTTAAGGAGTATAAAGCTCCCTAGTCATGCCTTTCAGCCTTTACTCTGTAAGGAATCCAGCTACCGTCTTCTCCCCTGCAACCATTCAAGCACTTCACGCCAGAGTAAATCAGGTATCTCCAATTGTGCTGTTTCAATTCTTCTTTTAAGTAAAAAGAATTCTGCTCCAAAAATAGTCAGAAAGCTATGGCCAGAGTTAATGTTAGCTTTCATGCTCGCAAAGAAGAGTGTATTGCTTAT
This sequence comes from Globicephala melas, assembly GCF_963455315.2. Taxonomy (NCBI): domain Eukaryota; kingdom Metazoa; phylum Chordata; class Mammalia; order Artiodactyla; family Delphinidae; genus Globicephala; species Globicephala melas. The sequence continues at coordinate 7,058,601 of NC_083317.1, read as the reverse complement.
TAAAGGGTACGTGAAAGATGCATATGAGACAGGGGTGCTTCTTCATTCTCCTCTCTCCTGCCCTTCACCTTCATCTTGTAGACGCACCTTGGGAGTGGGGCTTGGGTGCAACTGGTGTGGCCGGGCTGGGTACGGGGAGAACAGAGGAGCAAAGCGATCCAAGGTGGGTGTGTGGGGGGGGCTTGCTCTGTGCCCCTCAAGGATGCAGTGCCATGGAAGGGGGCGGATCTGACCCCAAACACCTGGCTCTTTGCTGCCGCTCAGGTGGCCTCCTGCTGCCAGTTTTACAGACAGAGAAAGCACTGTGTGGCCAGAAAGAGCAGCTCCAGAAGTGCCAAACCTTCCCACAGCTAAAGGAACTAAGGGCAGCCCACCTTCCCCACCTTGAAATGGAGAATTGAGAGAAGAGAAAATAACTTAAAATCTGAAAGCGAAGGTTCTGGGAAAGAAGTTTTATTTGCTAAGCATTACTTTGATAAGATAAAAGGGGAAAAAAATGAGCATATAGACGTTCCTGGTAAAAGACAAAGCAAGAAAGACGAATCTGAAAATCTGCCCTCCCTGCAAAATGCTCCTTGGGCTGATGCAGACAGCAACGTGGGCACCTCTGCTCACAACGCAGCTGAGTCCATGTAGAAATTCCCACTGTCTTCCCAGGGCTTTTTAACTAAAAACATTTCTGCTTTTCTCATAAACAAAGGTCAGAGCTTGTGAGGGGTCGGTATACCTGCCTTCCCTTCGTTTGGTACCGTGACTTATCTGGTGAAAGGATTCATAAGCCAATAGTCACTGCAACCCAATTGGACTTTAGAAATTCACACCTGGCCTAATTCCAGAATAGTCTGTGGTCCCACACCTAAAATTCCATAACACAGAATTCCAGATATTTCAGTCCAATCGGAAGATGAACTAGGGTTGCCTGACCAGGCTCACAGAATCAGAAGATACACGAGAAGGACAAAACACACTTGTCCGTAGGAACACACCTGTCCATGGGAAACAGTGAAGTAGAAGAGCAGGCCCGTGTTACCTGGGGGCTGAGGACCCAGAGGAGCCGTTGAAAGGAATTAGCAATAGAATAAGCACGGTTTTGTTTGGTTCTTCCGCATGACCCCACAGCTCAGATTCAGAGCAATCTAGAAGTGTATTGATCCACATTAAACAAGGCAAGCAGTTCCTTCCATGGTGGCCTGATCTGTAGTCACATGGCTGCATTGGCTACTTAGGCTCCCATTCGGGGTTCTGAGTTCAGGGAAGTGACATCCATGGCCTGACTGTGACCCTGGGATTACAAATCACTCTAACCCTCAGTCACTGTCAGGGCCATCGGAATGAACACAAAAGAGGTGGCTCAGAGGAGGAACTCTGCAGAAAACGATCCAGTTCTCAGGGCCCAGGTTTGGGTTTGGGTTTCAATCCACATCCTGTTTCAGCCGAAGTTGCCCTGCTGTGGGGCTGATGACTATGAACTTTCTTGTGAGTTTTCTCCAGTGCCGGGACGAGAAGCTGATCAAGATTTTATGGAGCTTGAAGATTATACAATTTTGAGAGCCCTCTTTAAGGAAAAGGAATACAAAATTGTGACTGTAAAATTAGGTACAAAGCTTTGGAGAAGGTTGGTACAAGGGAGGAGCCCTGAAGCTTGCATTTCATTAGCTTCATGACAAATCCACTCTGTGTCCTACGTCATAAAGGCCCAATACTTGTTTCCTGCAGGAATGGTTGAATTAATTTATGTAAATTTTAGCTGCTGGTTGCCCTCTAAGTAACTCTGAAAACTGATAAGTGAAAATATCAAATAATTGTGCTTATATACATCTAATGATTGGTGATATATGGAAGACTGATGTGGGTGATACCTAGAACATTTCTCATTTCACTGGCACAATGCTGTGAAATGTAGATCCTTGTACTGTGGTCATAAACGTTAGGTTATAACTACCCAGTGGTAAGATGCTAATGGTAAGATGCTATCAAAACTCCTACAGCTGAGTATGTGGGAATTGAAATTCATGGTGCACTTTTTCCATTTGAAAAGTCCTCAAGTTAAAAACGGAAGAACTTCGCGCTAGTCGCGGGCCTAGAACCTAGAAAGATATTAAAGGCATCAAGAACACACTTCTCTTTTAATAGGCTTGAGGCCTTGCCCAGCGAAATATCTACGTGTCTGGCAAGGGACAGCCTCTTCTATTTCTATGAGTGCTGTTTCCAGCTCCAATCGCAGTTATCAGTATCATTTCTCAGTATGAATGCTGGCTAAACCCATGCCTGCCAGGCCAAATAATGCTCTCACTCAGTGAATTTTACGTCTTCAAATATTGCAGATTGGTATCTTGCTCATCCTAGTCTCCTGCCAAAGAATGCAAGGTTGGCTCCCCGAATGAATCTGGCTTTCTTACTTCCTGAGTTACCCCTTTGTCTAGCCCTAACTTCCAAGAACACATTTGAGAAGCCTATCATTTGCTTTGAAATATCATGAAATTTGACATCATCTCTACTTTTCCTACAAATCCTATCCCCACATACCTGCTACAAGTTAAAAATATATACATATGAGCCCAGGAGCACCTGGCTCCTTTATTAAGAATTCTCTAAATACTGAGGAATGAGAACCTGCCCTGTCCTCGTCCTAGTTTCAAAAGTCCATGGAAAGAATTTACGTATAAACCAATAGTGAGCTACATCACGTGCAGACATATATATGCAACTAACAAAGGCAGCGAGCGTGGATATGTATTTAGCCATAACGTTAATGATGACACTAACTGTGTAGGTATAGAGGAATTTATTCCAACGCCAACAGTGTCACAGTACAATGCTGCTTTATTTTCAACATCTTGTCTTGTTTAGTAAATTTCAAATCTATAATTTACACTTAAGGTCCATAGTAAAGATTAAGTGTACAAAAACTTGCCCTCTAAGCAGTGTTGCCATAGTGACAATGATCTTAGCATCACCCTTTAACAAAGGAGGTGGGTATCATATTCATGTGACTCCATTATCGTCCACACGGATGTCATGATAATCTGATCAAGGAACACTCAGGATTTCACCTCTTAGCACCACAACCCACCTGATCCCTATTGGCATGGGGAGGTGAGGGGACTGAGGGGTCCACTCCAGTGCCTTCATGACTCAATCTCTTGGGAACTGGGGGAAGACTCCTTGGAAGCTGGCCCTCTACTTCTTGTCTTAGGGGTCTAGGGGCAGGAGCAATCCCCTAGCCAGAAGGCTGAAGGAAGCATCCCAAAACACAATCAAGTTTGACAGTAAAGCAGCATCTCTCCTGGGAAGTTCTGCTGGCCAGCAAGTGGTCCTGAGGAGAGTTCTGTGTAATTCTTGGCCTACAGGAGATAAGAAGGTCTATACTCTGATAGGTTTGGGAAATCTGTCATAGTCTAGAACTCCCTCTTAGAATGTGCCAGTTATCATTACCATATTAAAAAGTCTAAGAAATCCAGCAGCAAAGGCATCCTTTAACTTTGAATCCCAAGTTGTTTAAACCATGTTGGACTACAAAACTGTCTGCCGCCTCCTTCCGCCTCCTTGTAACTATTATTCACTCCTCTGACTAATACTTCACGCAACCCCATGGAGGACACTTTTGCAGGCTCTGATTGGAAAGTTTTCACATACTCCAAGAAAAGAACGTGTTACAAGTTTCATACTCCACTTGGCTGTGAGTTGTACTTTTGGGACCTATAGGTGACTGGCCAGCCTTTGGGATTACAAAGTGGCCACCCACACTCAGCTGCAAATAATTTATTTCCTTTTTGTCTCTTTGTTTCTTTATGTACATCTTATTCTCAGAAGGATTCAGGTGAATTTACAAAGACACATCCACATATCCTCACACAAATACAATACTAATTAAAAGTAGATGGAAAAGAAAAATAAGAGTAAGCCTCAAAGAAGTAATTTGATGAAATCATTTACTTATATGAGTTTTAACCTATTTTTAAAAACCACAAATGAATGTACCCTGACCCACAGCAGTGAAATCTTGTTTGTGACTTTAGAATTCAATGTATATTTTAAAATATGCTTCATATTTGACCCTGGAAATCAATTAGGCACTCCTTGAATCTAGTTTTATGTGCACCATATTTTATAATTCTTTTAAAAGACAATGTTAATTCTGCCTCTCGAGATCTTTTTCTTTTTTTCGTTTTCTCACTATTTCTATAATTTAATTGTCTGTAAGTGAGGTTATAAACTTTCTCCATCAGGATGTAGCTGGTTCATCCCACTTGGTCCTACTTTGCTATCGCCTGTCTACTTGTGTCTCTCCCCTACTGGGCTGTAAGCTCAATGTCCATGGAGATTTTACCTGATTCTTCCTCTGTGCTCCCAGAGCTCGGCCCAAATAATTCCTTAGGCAATGCTTGTTGAATCAACATGCATTGACACCGAGGCAAAATTTCTGCTGTAATTACATCTTCAGTTGAACCGTGACCTACATCCGTCCCATCCTGTAAACATAGAGCACAGGACTTTGTATCTGAAGTGTTTTGAAAATACATGTATCTGAAAACTCCTGACTAGTGCATTTTCTCCCTTGATGACCATTACAAAGGGATAGACTGGCTGTTAGAATCACTGAAAGGGGGCTATTAAGGAGGGAGACATATTTGTATGAGTGAGAAGAAACAGGCCACCAAGTTACAATGTAGGAGTTGTGTGAGCCCCACGGAGGGAAAATAGGAAACATGCAGAGTATTTTGGAAAGAGGAAAATGGAAATAAAACAGAAAAAGTAAATGCAGAGCCAGCCGGGTTTGGTGTGGCCTGAAAGTTTGATCCTGGAGAAGAAAATAAAGGAAAGAAAGGAATGAAAGAATCTACTGCAGTCTTGGGGAGGAAAGGGTGATTTGATCCAGGGCGTGACCCATCCAGGAGACAAGGGAATTCACATCATTTCAGTCTCCCTCAAATGCTGTGCTTAGATACAGTCTGTGTTAGCATACCTGCGGCAATGAGGGTATTTGGCTCGCAATGTGTTTTAAATTTTAAGATGAAGAGCATTTTCTAAGATTTGCCCATTTTAAAGATGAAATATTATAGGACTAAAACTTATAAGAGCCACTTTTCTGTGATTACAATCAAATGCATTTCATTCCGACTAGGAGTAGTGGATGCCAGTACATGGTGTTTCAGAGTCTGAGGCTGCATGAGGGTTGTATAGTTAAACATACATTTTACAATTACGGATTTTAACTTGTCTAGTCCAATATCCTGGGAATGGTCTCTTAACTAGCCTTTTTTGCATAGCACTCTGTTTTGTATTCAATATCCGAAGAAACGGTTTGTGACTTCCTAGCGCTATATTGGTCAAAATGTATATTTAATGAGTTTCTTAATCAACTCAGGAATGTGGCTGGTTAGGCTCTGACACTCAGTTCTCTCTACCTGGTACACATGCGCTGGCAGCTTGCTCTGCAGGAGGCTGGAAGGCTGTGTCTCAGAAGATACAGGAGCAGAAGACTTAGTCTTTAATCTCAAGGAACTTCCATCCCACTGCTGGGAGGAGGTGTGGATGGGGATGCAGGTGGAAAAATAGTAAGAAATACTCAAAACACATGAAGGGCTGCGCTGCCCGGCAGAATATGATGAGCATTACATGAGACCTTGACAAAAGCCTGAGGAGAGTCAAAGAGGGAAAGATCAGATCTCTTTGGGACAGTTGGGAAAGGTCTTGGAGAGAATCTTGGAGAATGAATAAGACTTCGAAAATCAGGATATGGGGAGGAGAAGCCATCAGGGGTCAGGAGAAAGGCAGGCACAAAGGTACACCTGAAGGGAAGGGCAGGGAGGCTTGCAGTGGGCAGAGGGTTGAGTCTGCTGCAGAGAAGGAGTCTGGGAGTCATGACAAGAAGCTAGATGACGCTGATGATGGTGGACACTGCTGAGTGCTCACCAAAGGCCAGATCATTCCAGCTATGTCTTAATCCTCACAACCACTGCCTATCTGGGAGGCTTTCTTATTAGCGTTGTTTTAGAGATGAGGAAAGCAGAGAGCAGAGGTTCAGTATACAATCACAGGTTTCAGACGGTGTGATCCTGGGCTTTGAAGTGAGGCCATCGGTCTCTAGAGGCCACACCCTGAAGTTTTGCTCCCTGGGAGATGAGCCTTAAGGGTAAGCTCGTTGGGAAGGGCTGTTTGGGGTTTGATAAGCAATGAGGAGTCACTGAAGGTTTTGCTTGAGCTGCACTTTTGAATATCAGCCCAGTAGTGAAGACCATGTGACTTGTCAGAAGGGTATTTTGAGAGGCTGGGCAAAGGGACTGGGGAGTTGGAGCAGAGCAGGGGAAGAAGAGAGGGAAAAAGAGACACACACACGAGATACACTAAGAAGGTAGGACCTCTGGGCTCGCACTAATTAGGCAGGAGTGAGGGAGTGTCAAGACACACAGGTGGGAGAATGAGGGCACCATTGATTGGAACCAAAAATCAGGAGAAGTAGTTGGATGCAGGGAGAACAATGTGAGTTGTGTTTTGGACGAGTCGGTTCTGAGCAGTTCTCTATGGGAGGTGAACCAGGGGACATTGGAAACGCAGATTGAATCTAAGAGGAGGCACGGGTAAAGAAATGGGGCCAGGACCGGTCGAGGGAGTAAGGTAGAGGATGCTGAGAGAGAATAAAGAGAAATAAAAGAGGATGACTAAAAGACCCTGGGGGATATAACTGGGGGCGCGAGAAGGAAGAGGGAAAGTCCACCAAGCAGAAAGAGAATGGATAATCAGGGAAGCAGATGGATGACCAAAGAGTCTTCTGACCCAGTAGCAAAAGGCAGAAGGAACTTTCTGAAGACACTGCTACTAATACCTGCCCTGACTCGCACATCAGAGAACTGGAGAAGCATGTTTGGGAACTGAAGAAGAGAAGCAGCAGAGAGTCTAAAGGTACCAGCAAGAAAAGATGTTGCAGGAGGGCTTGGTAGCCCCATCCCAATGTACTCCCCAGAAAGAAAGTCAGAGGAATTGAGAGATGATCATTTGGCTGGCCAATCAGAGTCTCAGAGGCCGGGAGGATGGCTACTTCTACTCGTGTTAGTGACATAAGTGTCTTTTCCTCTATTCCCTGTTCTAAGTGTGGTTAATCTGCTCCCGCTCCTCTTTAAAGTCAGGCAAGTTATTCCATAAATTAACATCTATCATGATTTTAATAGTCTGTGCTTAGCTCAGAGGGTGGTTACATGTATTCCCAAAGGAAGATTCCAGCAACTCAGGCCCCTGGGAACTGGGTGAATACCTGGTCTCTGCAAGTTATGTGCTTTAGTTTCCTGAGACACTCTGGATAAACTACAAGCCCATTCTTTTTTTTTTTTAAATAAATGTATTTGTTTATTTATTTATTTTTGGCTGTGTTGGGTCTTCGTTGCTGCACGCGGGCTTTCTCTAGTTGCAGCGAGCAGGGGCTACTCTTCATTACAGTGCGCAGGCTTCTCATTGCGGTGGCTTCTCTTGTTGCGGAGCACGGACTCTACACGAGCTGCAGTAACTGTGGCACACAGACTCAGTAGTTATGGCTCATGGGCTCTAGAGCGCAGGCTCAGTAGTTATGGCGCACGGGCTTAGTTGCTCCGCAGTATGTGGGATCTTCCCGGACCAGGGCTCGAACCCGTGTCCCCTGCATTGGCAGGCGGATTCTTAACCACTGCACCACCAGGGAAGTCCACAAGCCCATTCTTGAATGTGTTTCCAATCAAAAGGGAAAGATAATGCAGCGTCCAAATTTTCTAGTTACTGACATGATTAAAGCAAGACTTTTCAAGTTTATTCTTTTATAAGATTGGAGATCTTTTGAATACAAACAGGATCTGACAGATAGTCTTAACGATGGAGAGAGAGAGCAGGCTGGGCCAGTTCCTTCAGAATGATTCGTTGTTGGCTTTGAATCTACAGTTTCAAGTTTGTTTTGCTGGGACTATCTTCTACTTTTTCGGTGTTGTAATGGGATTAAGCAAAACTTCAGCAAAACCTAAAATGCTATATTATAGTAGTTTTGAAAAATATGTAGGTGGATTTTTTAAAAAGTCACAGTCTTAATTTCTTAGCAAAAGTCAAATGAGTAGTCTTTTGGAAACTTCTGTCTTAAAGAATATGAATATTTGATGAGTTCTTTTTTTCAATTTATTATTGAAGTATAGTTGATAACTACAATGAGCAGCAAAAGGATAAACATGAAGATGTAAAAGAGGACATAAAAATCATAACATTTGGGGGAGGGGAGTAAGAAAATGTAGATTTTTTTTTTTTTTCCAGAATGTGTTTGGTAAGAGTTCCTGAAGCCCTAGAGAAAAAAAGTTGGGAGAGGAATGAGAAAAGCCTCAAGGTAGATAACAGTGGAAACTTGACAAACAGAGGGCTATCTGTGAAGAGGGGCAGGTTGGTCTCAGGAAAAGACTTTGGACTTGGGAGCTGACATTCCTGGATGTGAATTTCAGGTGTGCGGGTTCCCATGGGTGAGATGCACCGACCATCAGAGCCTCAGTGTGTACTGTAGGGTGTATGGGAAGCAATCAACAGATGTTGGTTCTTTCTCTCCCCACTCCGGTCGCCACCCTCCCCCACTGATTCCTCACCATCACCCCCACTCCCAAGGGCAAAGCAAGGCTTTTCTTTAAGGCAGCTGGTGAAAAAATAAAGTTAAACTTGGGAGTGGAATCCCTGGATTGGAGTCTTCACTTCTGTGCTGTGTGATCCTCCGAAAGTTATCTAACTTCTTAGATTCTCATCTGTAAACTTGAAGAAATTCCTACCCGCAAGAATAAAACAGGAGTGTTCGATGAGCAGATTTTTGTAAAAGTGTGGGGAAGTCACTCCTGTTTCTATGAATCAGTAGGGAACAAATATTCTCAATATGACCCAAAACAACCCTCCTTTCTTCCCTGAGGACCTAATTCCCTTTTTATACAATTCTGCTTTTTAGAAATTACTTTATAAAGAAACTCACAATTCCAGAGTCTAGGTTACCACCCTTACAAAATCTGCAAGCAGCTTTTTAAATATTTTTAATTTTTTAAAGGGATTATACCCCTGTAGCTACTCAAATTTTGATGAAGGAGAGTTTAGTTTTGGCAGGACTAGCTTACTGGGTTTCCCTCTAGAAAAGACTGTAGTTCTCGATGCAAATTGAATCAGAAATTACCCTTGTAATTTTTTTTTGGTCTTTCACTCTTTTCTGTTAAAAATACATAGAAGCATTAAAAGGTAACTTTCTCCTAGGTCTTATAAGGAGAGAAGAGTGACAGAGAGAAAGACTATGAACTTGGCATACCATTGAACCATGCTCTGGAATTTGGGCGGGTCTAGGAAAAAGTACTTCAGTGGAAAGCATATATGGGTGTGGGAGAATTCCCTGTAAACTATAAATTGACTACATACTGCACAGGCTGGTGTGGAAAGAAACCACAAGTCTCCCAAATTCAGAGAAGAGGAGACAGAATCAATTTGGCATCAAGAGAACACCAGGTGCCCTTGGGAGCTGGGGATGTTTGCAATTAGTAGCAGTCTTAACTAGTTCCATGGAACCCAGTAGTCGTAAGCATCTACTGTGATGTCCTGCAGTTACCCGTTCCAGGACCTGCTTATCGTCAAGGTTCTCCATCACCTGACCTCAGTTACCCATGCTCTGTCCCTACCCACTCAGGCCCCCTGTTCTGTTGCTTCTGGTTTCATCCCATCTTGTTGCCTTTGCCTGCAAGGTCTCTTCCCTAATAATATAAATATTCAAAGTGTATATATGTATGATTTTTCAATACCTTTTTTAGAGCAGTGTTAGGTTTACAAATTGAGAGGAAGGTACAGAGGTTTCTCATACACCGTCTGCCACCACACATGCACAGACTCCCCCATTATCAACATCACTCACCAGATGGTAGAGTTTTCTTACCAAGAGTGAACCTACACTGACATCAAAAGTCCATAGTTTACCATATGGACTCACTCTTGGTGTCGAACATTCTATGGGTTTGGACAAATATGTAATGACATGTATCCATCATTACAATTCCATACAGAGTAGTTTCACTGCCCAAAAACCCTCAGTGTTTCCCTATTCATCCTTCCCTTCCTTCTTAATCCCTGGCCACCACTGATCTTTATCTGCCACCACAGTTTTGCCTTTTCCAGAATGGCATGTAGTTGGAATCATGCAGTAAGTAGCCTTTTCAGATTGGCTTCTTTCACCTAGTAATATACACTGAAGTTTTCTTAATGTCTTTTCACGACTTGGTAGCTCATTCTCGCTGTATATTTATGAGAAGACCAAGACAACACTTGACTCCTTGTTCTTTATAGTAAGAGGGTAAAAAGATTTATAAGCAAGTTAATGTTTAAGGGAGTGTGTAACTATTTTATCACCTGGGTCACATGTACTTCCATACATGCCACATGTCTTATAAAGAATTTTAAATGTAGCAGATAGGTCTCTAGCACAATTTCTTGAAGAGCCAAAGATAGTTCCTAGTGACAGCATCACTCTCATCTCATGGAGCCGAGGTACCAGAAATCACCAAAAGCAGCAGGAGTCTTAGCTGCAGGAACTTCCATCTTCCTAAATCTTCTCAGTGACCAAACTGGACGGGGTGTCTTCCAAGACAGATGTTCTTATAAAACTGCCATACCTGATTAAGTAAGCTGAAATTTGGAGTCTGGGCTCTCTGTGCTTTTTCTTGAAATTTCACTTCATAGAAAGTTAAAGCTTAAAGGGGTTTCAGAGAAGTGAGTGTGACCCTCTCTCCCATTACAGATGAGGACACTGAAGCCCAGGGGGTCATATGACTTGCCTGGGGTCTTGCAGCACATAGAGAAGCTGGTTCTTCTGACGGTGCTTGAGACCCCTCACCAGGGCTCCTCTTACCCCAGGAGGAACCCAAGAGGAAAAGATGAACCCCCAACTCAGGGGGATGCCAAATAACTGAACCGTCTTATAGTTTGGAAACAGATGAGAGGAGTGAATGGGAAGAAATAGAAAATCAGTTAGACATTTGCATGTTTTAAAAAGATAGAGGATTCCTGGGACTTCCCTGGCAGTCCAGTGTCTAAGACTCTGTGCTACCACTGCAGGGGCCAAGGGTTCAATCCCTGATCCGGGAACTAGGATCCAGCATGCCATGTAGTGTGGCCAAAAAAAAAGAAAAAAAGAAAAATAGAAGACTCCTACTTTTCCTAAACCATTGACATTTGTCAATAGTTCCTTCTCTGAACTCTCATTCCTAAGGTCGGTCCTATAAGGAAAATCTCTGGGAACTGGGCTGGGTGGCATGTTAGTATTTTTCTTATCAGAATGTGGTGAGCCCATGTACTATGCTGCTTACACTATAGAATCACCCAGGCCCTGGCTGCCGGACCTGGTCATTGTTACGATGTGCAGATTGCCCACATCCTGTCCTGAGGTCATCATGGGAACAGATTGTGCAGGGAAGAAACGTCTGTAGAAATGAATGGAGAGGTCATCGCAAACGAAGGTGCACGAGATCCAGCCAACGTCATGGGAAGTTTCTAGTGGGTTCCCATTTGTTTGTGATAATTATCCACCACAAGGGGCTGCTTAATTACTTGACATTTTAAAAACAAACCACAAAACCCGTGACTTAGTGCCACAATCAGACCCACAAGGGAAAGTGTGAAGCCCCAGGTTGGCATTGAGAGCTGCTAAACTGTGAGGCTTCCCCAGATAATTTCCCAAGGTCCCGGTGCCCTTTGGGTAGAATTCAGGAGGGAGAAAGACCTTCCAGTGTCCCCTAGCACCTCTGAAGAATAAGAAAACTCTGTGTTGCCTCCCAGGCCTCTGTGGTAATTCTGCTTGGCAGTTTTTTTTGTCAAATAGCTTTAAGAAAAATCTGGAGCTATATCAGTTATAGTTATCTTATGATGCAAGGGGACAGTGTTTCATGCATAAAAACCAAGTCTTGTGCTAGAAAGCACTCGTGGCCCAAGGGCTCTATCCTTGGAGGTGTGTGAGGGCTGCTGGGGTAGGGACAGAGGCCCCTGCTCGATGCCCAGTTTCCACCTCCGGGTGGAGGGCACATCTGGTCCACTCTCTCGGCTGTCACGTGAGCACAGAGCCTATAGGTGCGGGTTGCAAACCAGTCTCCCAGCACCTCGAGCCTCCTCCCTGCAGAGCCAGCCTCCTTCATCACTTCCCCAGATGGCTGGGATCTTCACCTGAGCTGGGCCCCAGCACCTGGACTCCAGGTAAGACCCCCAGAGTGCTTCCTGCTAATTACCCTGGGTGGTAGAGAAGGAAGGGGAAAATAAAACACCCAGACCTCAGAGGACCAGGGAATTTCCGGAAGGTCCAACCAAAGTGATTCATCTTGACCTCAGGCATGATTTTCTTCTCTACGCTCCACTCTTTTCAATTTCAACTCATGTATATCTTACTGATTTGAAGAAAACTCCAGTGCTTAAAAACAACTAAGCACTACTCAATGACATTGTAAATAAAATAGAATATTCACTTGGTCAGAAAAACAAGCAATTAAGACTTGTACCTTATACTGTAAGACTGAAACCCGAATTTATTTGCATAAACAAAGGCCTCGGTATAAAACTAAAATGCAGTTAGTTAGGCCAAAACCTCCTTTCAATAGTAATATATTGAACATGCTTCTGTAAATAGCAATTAGCTATATTAATCCAGATGAAATTTACAAGCAAATAACTTGCAGAGTTAGTGCTGAGTTTTGACCCTTAAAGACCTTGATTTCAATGACAACATGTATAAAAACGCAGCTTTTTGGAAAAGCATGTATACTTAGGTTCATCTCTTTCAAGATCACGTATATTATTATTCACAAGTCACAATGCATATGGAAAGTGATACGATTTTTCAAGTATTAAATGATGGTAGCTCGCTAGCACCCCGTGATCATACTTTATCTTAGGCTTTCAGAATCTACCCAAGGCCTGGTTAACTCTTATTCACAAATTTTGAGAGGGATACAAAAAAGGACTTACATATAGCACAAGGAACTATATTTATTATCCTGTGATAAACCATAATGGAAAAGAATATGAAACAGAATGTATATATGTGTGTGTGTGTGTATATATATATATATATATATATATATATATATATAAAACCGAATCACTTTGCTGTACAGCAGAAATTAACACAATTGTAAATCAACTATACGTCAATAAAATAAAACATTTTTAAAACGGTCCTGCAGATATTACTCTAAATTATTCTTAGCTCTGTGAGAGAAGTCACGTTTGCATAACTGTATCTAATATCCCTACCTACTCTTATCCTAATATTTGAAAAGCTCCTTCCCTTCCCCCACCCCCTGAAACCCTTTGACCAATATGTCTCCCTTTTCTCCCATTATTCACAAAGCAATTTCCCAGGCCTGCAAATATTAGAACCCATTCATCTCTAATCATCTTCTAGTCTGTCCTATCAATGTCATATCAGTGACCTACCAATTACTCTGCTCAGTTACCCACGACACTTGAGATTTCTCCCACCAGTATTAAGCTGTACATTTTCACAGGGCAATTTATTTTAAACTCAAGATGATCCATAAAACTAAGGATTTGGCATGCACAGATTCCTGTTTGTTCTGCAGCTGCATTTCTGAACGCTAATAGTTAAACATTAGATGTAGATGTTAAGGAAGCAAATTAACTCAGAATTTCACGTGTGCCCTTAGGTTCAGCACTGACCATGCTGGGAGAGAACTTTGAGGTCATTTTGTCCAACCCTCTCATTTTACAGATGAGGAAAACAGGACTAATTGATAGCTAGTTATACCAAATTACAGCTCTCCTGAAACAAGATAGCAGAGTTAGTAGGCTTCTTAATGTGCTCAATTACTACCTGGATTCCATGAGCTGATGAGGCTGCTGTGACCTTGAGCATTTCCATTCTGTGGTTTTCAAATGTTTACATTTCTAATGTGGTATTTGTCATCCCGAGTCCCAGGCACCTTTTACCATGGGCGGTCTTGCCAATACCTAACTCAGAACAGCCCACCTCTTCCCTCCTCAACGTGTGGTTGAACTTCTTTCTTCAACTCTTATTACTTCACCTGTGTGCTTCTCAAGAGCCAGCACAGGTTTGTTCGACATTTTTCAGCCTTGTTCCTCTTACACCAAAGGACCAAGACATCAGTCCCCAGACTAAGGACAGAGTTCCTCAAGTTTCATCCTCAACTGCTCAAAAATTTTTATAACTTATCTTTTTTCCTCTGCCCCACAACTGGAGCAGAAGCTTCATGGAACAAGCATCTTGCCTGTACTCTTGAATCCCAGTGTCTACAAGAGTCTGGAAAATAGTAGGTGCTTGACACGTACATGTGTGATGAATGTAACCCTTGCTCTCTTAGGGAATCATTTGTCTCCCTCCAGTCTAAGACTTTGCCCCTGGGAGCATCAGTGTCCCTTTGTTCACCCTCAGATCTCTGACCTCTAGATCATGTCCTCACTCTCAAAATCGTGCCTCCTTAGTTGTCCACTCTGATGAGTCTACAGAGCCGTGCCTTCTGCTGGCTGCTCCTCCTCAAGCTGCTTTGCTAGAAAGTTCTCTCTCTCTTCAGTACAGGCAGTCCCCAAGATTCTGCCCTCAGCTGCCTTCTTCTCTCGGTATTTTTTTCTTTTTTGCAAATCTCATTGACTCATAGGTGATCAACTTCTACTTCTTGGGCAGTGATCCCCAAATCTCCATTGCCAGCCCCCAATTTATTTCCTAGAGACGGACTCCTACCATCAGAGCCAGAGCCAACCTCATCGTGTTATGGTCAATACCCTCTGCTTTTCAGGCAAGGCGTCCTCTTCATCCAGGCACCAAAGCCCAGAGTCATTTCAGCTCTTGCTTTCCACCCTCCACTTCACATCTAAGAGGTATGTGAGGATTACCTGTTGGTGAACGTAGGTGTTGATGCCCTTAAGTTCGTGTGTTGCTTAATGAATATAGCAGCCTCCTAAATAATCTCTTTACAGCTGTTCCCTCCTTCTCAATCTATCTACCAGATGAGCCTGGCTTCTTTTGGCCTGTTGAAAGACCAAATTTTCCAGTTTGATCTCCATGGCCTTTTATTTTATTTTAATTTTAAACATCTTTATTGGAGTGTAATTGCTTTACAATGGTGTGTTAGTTTCTGATTTATAACAAAGTGAATCAGCTATCCATAAACATATATCCCCCTATCTCCTCCTTCTTGTGTCTCCCTCCCACCCACCTTATCCCACCACTCTAGGTGGACACAAAGCAATGAGCTGATCTCCCTGTGCTATGTGGCTGTTTCTCACTAGCTATCTATTTTACATTTGGTAGTGTATATGTGTCCATGCCACTCTCTCACTTCATCCCAGCTTAGCTTTCCCCTTCCCTGTGTCCTCAAGTCCATTCTCTATGTCTGCATCTCTACGTCTGCATCCTGCCCCTAGGTTCTTCAGAACCATTTTATTTTTAGATTCCATATATATGTGTTAGAATACGGTATTTGTTTTTCTCTTTCTGACTTACTTCACTCTGTATGACAGACTCTACGTTCATCCACCTCACTACAAATAACTCAATTTTGTTTCTCTTTATGGCTAAGCAATATTCCATTGTATATATGTGCCACATCTTCTTTATCCATTCATCTGTTGATGGACACTTAGGTTGCTTCCATGTCCTGGTTATTGTAAATAGTGTTGCAATGAACATTGTGGTACGTGACTCTTTTTGAATTATGGTTTTCTCAGGGTATATACCCAGTAATGGGATTGCTGGGTCATATGGTAGTTCTATTTTTAGTTTTTTAAGGAACCTCTATACTGTTCTCCATAGTGGCTGTATCCATTTACATTCCCACCAACAGTGCAAGAGGGTTCCTTTTTCTCCACACCCTCTCCAGCATTTATTGTTTGTAGATTTTTTGATGATGGCCATTCTGACTGGTGTGAGATGATATCTCATTGTAGTTTTGATTTGCATTTCTCTAATGATTAGTGATGTTGAGCATCCTTTCACGTGTTTGTTGGCAATCTGTATATCTTCTTTAGAAAAATATCTATTTAGGTCTTCTGCCAATTTTTGGATTGGGTTGTTTGTTCTTTTGATATTGAGCTGCATGAGCTGCCTGTATATTTTAGAGATTAATCCTTTGTCAGTTGCTTCATTTGCAAATATTTTCTCCCATTCTGAGGGTTGTCTTTTCATCTTGTTTATGGTTTCCTTTGCTGTTCAAAAGTTTTAACTTTCATTAGGTCCCATTTGTTTATATTTGTTTTTATTTCCATTTCTCTAGGAGGTGGGTCAAAAAGGATCTTGCTGTGATTTATGTCATAGAGTGTTCTACCTATGTTTTCCTATAAGAGTTTTATAGTGTCTGGCCTTACATTTAGATTTTTAACCAATTTTTAGTTTTTTTTTTGTATGGTGTTAGGGAGTGTTCTAATTTCATTCTTTTACATGTAGCTGTCCATTTTTCCCAGCACCACTTATTGAAAAGCCTGTCTTTTCTCCATTGTATATTCTTGCCTCCTTTATCAAAGATAAGGTCATCATCTGTGTGGGTTTATCTCTGAGCTTTCTATCCTGCTCCATTGATGTATATTTCTATTTTTGTGCCAGTACCATACTGTCTTGATTACTGTAGCTTTGTAGTATAGTCTGAAATCAGGGCATCTGATTCCTCCAGCTCCAGTTTTCTTTCTCAAGATTGCTTTGGGTATTCGGGGTCTTTTGTGTTTCCATACAAATTGTGAAAATTTTTGTTCTAGTTCTGTGAAAAATGCCATTTGGTCGTTTGATAGGGATTGCATTGAATCTGTAGATTGGTTTGGGTAGTAGAGTCATTTTCACAATGTTGATTCTTCCAATCCAAGAACATGGTATATCTCTCCATCTATTTGTATCATCTTTAATTACTTTCATCAGTGTCTTATAGTTTTCTGCATACAGGTTTTTTGTCTCCTTAGGTAGGTTTATTCCTAGATATTTTATTCTTTTTGTTGCAATGGTAAATGGAGTGTTTCCTTTCTTTCTCTTTCAGATTTTTCATCATTAGCATATAGGAATGCAACAGATTTCTATGCATTAATTTTGTATCCTGCTGCTTTACCAAATTCATTGATTAGCTCTAGTAGTTTTCTGGTAGCATCTTTAGGATTCTCTGTGTATAGTATCATGTCATCTGCAAACAGTAACAGTTTTACTTCTTTTCTGATTTGGATTCCTTTTATTTCTTTTTTGTCTCTGATTGGTGTGGCTAAAACTTCCAAAACTATGCTGAATAATAGTGGTGAGAGTGGGCAGCCTTGTCTTGTTCCTGATCTTAGTGGAAATGGTTTCAGTTTTTCACCATTGAAAATGATGTTGGCTGTGGGTCTGTCATATATAGCCTTTATTATGTTGAGGTAAGTTCCCTCTATGCCTACTTTCTGGAGAGTTTTTATCATATATAGGTGTTGCATTTTGTCAAAAGCTTTTTCTGCATCTATTGAGATT
Source organism: Globicephala melas (assembly GCF_963455315.2). Taxonomy (NCBI): domain Eukaryota; kingdom Metazoa; phylum Chordata; class Mammalia; order Artiodactyla; family Delphinidae; genus Globicephala; species Globicephala melas. The sequence goes on along the minus strand of NC_083317.1, from coordinate 7,041,149 downwards.
ATCATATAGTTTTTATCCTTCAATTTGTTACTATGGTGTGTCACATTGATTGATTTGTGTATATTGAAGAATCCTTTCGTTCCTGGGATAAACCCCACTTGATCATGGTACATGATCCTTTTAATGTGCTGTTGGATTCTGTTTGCTAGTATTTTGTTGAGGATATTTGCATGTATATTCATCAGTGATATTGGTCTGTAGTTTTCTTTTTTTGTGACATCTTTGTCTGGTTTTGGTATCAGGGTGATGGTGGCCTCATAGAATGAGTTTGGGAGTATTACTCCCCCTGCTATATTTTGGAAGAGTTTGAGAAGGATAGTTGTTAGCTCGTCTCTAAATGTTTGATAGAATTCACGTGTGGAGCCATCTGGTCCTGGGCTTTTGTTTGTTGGAAGACTTTTAATCACAGTTTCAATTTCAGTGCTTGTGATTGGTCTGTTTATATTTTCTATTTCTTCCTGGTTCAGTCTTGGGAGGTGTGCTTTTCTAAGAATTTGTCCACGTCTTCCAAGTTGTCCATTTTATTGGCATATAGTTGCTTGTAGTAATCTCTCATGATCCTTTGTATTTCTGCAGTGTCAGCTGTTACTTCTCCATTTTCATTTCTATTGATTTGAGTCTTCTCCCTTTTTTTCTTGATGAGTCTGGCTAGTCGTTTATCAATTTTGGTTACCTTCTCAAAGACGCAGCTTTTAGTTTTATTGATCTTTGCTACTGTTTCCTTTATTTCTTTTTCATTTATTTCTGAACCGATCTTTATGATTTCTTTCCCTCTGCCAACTTTGGGGTTTCTTTTTGTTGTTGTTGTTCTTCCTCTAATGGCTTTAGGTGTAAGCTTACATTGTTTTTTTGAGATGTTTCTTGTTTCTTGAGGTAGGACTGTATTGCTATAAACTTCCCTCTTAGAATTGCTTTTGCTGCATCCCATAGGTTTTGGGTCATCGTGTTTTCATTGTCATTTGTTTCTAGGTATTTTTTGATATCCTGTTTGATTTCTTCAGGGATCTCTTGTTTTTTTAGTAGTATATTGTTTAACCTCCATGTGTTTGTATTTTTCACAGATTATTTTCCTGTAATTGATATGTAGTCTCATAACATTGTGGTTGGAAAGATACTTGATATGATTTCAATTTTCTTAAATTTACCAAAGCTTGATTTGTGACCCAAAATATGATCTATCCTGGAGAATGTTCCATGAGCACTTGAGAAGAAAGTGTATTCTGTTGTTTTTGGATGGAATGTCCTATAAATATCAATTAAGTCCATCTTGTTCAATGTATCATTTAAAGCTTGTGTTTCCTTATTTATTTTCATTTTGGATGATCTGTCCATTGGTGAAAGTGGGGTGTTAAAGTCCCCTACTATGATTGTGTTACTGTTGATTTCCCCTTTAATGGCTGTTAGCGTTTGCCTTATGTATTGAGGTGTTCCTATGTTGGGTGCATAAATATTTTCAATTGTTATATATTCATCTTGGATCAGTGCCTTGATCATTATGTAGTATCCTTCTCTGTTTCTTGTAATAGTCTTTATTTTAAAGTCTACTTTTTCTGATATGAGAATTGCTGCTCCAGCTTTCTTTTGATTTCCATTTGCATGGAATATCTTTTTCCATTCCCTCACTTTCAGTCTGTATGTGTCTCTAGATCTGAAGTGGGTGTCTTGTAGACAGGATCTATATGGGTCTTGTTTTTGTATCCATTCAGACAGTCTATGTCTTTAGGTTGGAGCATTTAATCCATTTACATTTAAGGTAATTATTGATATATATGTTACTATTACCATTTTCTTAATTGTTTTGGGTTTGTTATTGTAGGTTTTTTCCATCTCTTGTGTTTCCTGCCTAGAGAAGTTCCTTTAGCATTTACTGTAAAGCTGGTTTGGTGGTGCTGAATTCTCTTAGCTTTTGCTTGTCTGTAAAGGTTTTAATTTCTCCATCGAATCTGAATGAGATCCTTGCTGGGTAGAGTAATCTTGGTTGTAGGTTTTTCCCTTTCATCACTTTAAATATGTCCTGCCACTCCCTTCTGGCTTGCAGAGTTTCTGCTGAAAGATCAGCTGTTAACCTTATGGGGATTCCCTTGTATATTATTTGTTGCTTTTCCCTTGCTGCTTTTAATATTGTTTCTTTGTATTTAATTTTTGATAGTTTGATTAACATGTGTCTTGGCGTGTTTCTCCTTGGATTTATCCTGTATGGGACTTTCTGTGCTTCCTGGAGTCGATTGACTCTTTCCTTTCCCATATTAGGGAAGTTTTCAACTATAATCTCTTCAAATATATTCTCAGTTCCCTTTTTCTTCCTCTTCTTCTTCTGGGACCCCTATAATTCGAATGTTGGTGCATATAATGTTGTCCCAGAGGTCTCTGAGACTGTCCTCAATTCTTTTCATTCCTTTTTCTTTATTCTGCTCTGTAGTAGTTTTTTCCACTATTTTATCTTCCAGGTCATTTATCCGTTCTTCTGCCTCAGTTATTCTGCTATTGATTCCTTCTAGAGAATTTTTAAGTTCATTCATTTTGCTGTTCATCATTGTTTGTTTGCTCTTTAGTTCTTCTAGGTCCTTGTTAAGCATTTCTTGTACTTTTTCCATTCTATTTGCAAGATTTTGGATCATCTTTACTATCATTACTCTGAATTCTTTTTCAGGTAGACTGCCTATTTCCTCTTCATTTGTTTGGTCTGGTGGGTTTTTACCTTGCTCCTTCATCTGCTATGTATTTCTCTGTCTTCTCACTTTGCTTAACTTACTGTGTTTGGGGTCTCCTTTTCACAGGCTGCAGTTTCGTAGTTCCCATTGTTTTTGGTGTTTTCCCCCATTGGTAATGTTGGTTCAGTGGGTTCTGTAGGGTTCCTGATGGAGGGGACTAGTGCCTGTGTTCTGGTGGATGAGGCTGGCTATTGTCTTTCTGGTGAGCAGGACTGCATCCAGTGGTGTGTTTTGGGCTGTCTGTGACCTTATTATGATTTTATGCAGCCTCTCTGCTAATGGGTGGGGTTGTGTTCCTGTCTTGCTAGTTGTTTGGCTTAGGGTGTCCAGCACTGTAGCTTGCTGGTCGTTGAGTGGAGCTTGGCCTTTACGTTGATATGGAGATCTCTGAGAGAGTTTTGCCATTTGATATTACATGGGGCTGGGAGGTCTCTGGTGGACCAATGCCCTGAACTCGGCTCTCCCACCTCAGAGGCTCAGGCCTGTCACCCAGCCAGAGCACCAAGACCCTGTCAGCTACATGGCTCAGAAGAAAAGGGAGTGAAAAAAAGAAAGAAAGAAAGAAAGAAAGAAAGAAAGAAAGAAAGAAAGAAAGAAAGAAAGAAAGACAGAAAGAAAGAAAGAAAAAATAATATAAAGTTATTAAAATAAAAAATATGTTATTAAAATTTTTTAAATTAAAAGAGTAATAAAAGACAGAAAGAAAGAAAAAAGAGAGCAACCAATCCAAAAAACAAATCCACCAATTGTAACAAGCAGTAAAAACTATATTAAAAAAAAACAAAAACGGACAGACAGAACCCTAGGACAAATGGTAAAAGCAAACCTATACAGAGAAAATCACACAAAGGAGCATACGCATACACAGTCACAAAAGGAGAAAAAGGAAAAAAAAAAAAAAATATATATATATATATATATATATATATATATATATGGAAGAGAGCAACCAAATCAGTAAACACATCTACAAATGATAATAAGCTCTAAACACTAAACTAAGATAAACATAAAACCAAAAGCAAATTAGATGCAGAAAGGGAACCCCAAGTCTACAGTTGCTCCCAAAGTCCACTGCCTCAATTTTGGGCTGATTCCTTGTGTATTCAGATATTCCACAGATGGAGGTAAATCACGTTGATTGTGGAGATGTAATCTGCTGCTCCTGAGGCTGCTGGGAGAGATTTCCCTTCTCTTCTTTGTTCGCACAGCTCCGGAGCTCAGCTTTGGGTGTGGCCGCGCCTCTGTGTGTAGGTCGCCTAAGGGCGTCTGTTCCCGCTCAGACAGGACGGGGTTAAAGGAGCCAGGGTTAAAGGAGCCGCTGATTCGGGGACTCTGGCTCACTGAGGCCGGGGGGAGGGAGGGACACAGATGCGGGGCGAGCCTACGGTGGTAGAGGCCGGTGGGACATTGCAGCAGCCTGAGGCGTGCCATGAGTTCTCCCGGGGAAGTTGTCCCTGGATGCCGGGACCCTGGCAGTGGCGGGCTGCACAGGCTCCCTGGAAGGGGGGTGTGGAGAGTGACCTGTGCTCGCACACAGGCTTCTTGGTGGTGGCAGCAGCCTTAGCGTCTCATGCCCGTCTCTGGGGTCCACGCTGTTAGCCGCGGCTTGCGCCCGTCTCTGGAGCTCGTTTAGGCAGTGCTCTTAATCCCCTCTCCTCATGCACCCCGAAACAATGGGTCTCTCGCCTCTTCGACAGGTCCAGACTTTTCCCCCGACTCCCTCCCGGCTAGCCGTGGTGCACTAACCCCCTGCAGGCTGTGTTCACGCCGCCAACCCCAGTCCTCTCCCTGCGCTCGGACCGAAGCCCGAGCCTCAGCTCCCAGCCCCGCCCGCCCCGGCGGGTGAGCAGACAAGCCTCTCGGGCTGGTGAGTGCCAGTCGGCACCGATCCTCTGTGCGGGAATCTCTCCGCTTTGCCCTCCGCACCCCTGTGGCTGCGCTCTCCATCGCGGCTCCGAAGCTTTCCCCCTCCACCACCCGCAGTCTCCGCCCGCGAAGGGGCTCCTAGTGTGTGGGAACCTTTCCTCCTTCACAGCTCCCTCCCACTGGTGCAGGTGTCATCCCTATTCTTTTGTCTCTGTTTTTTCTTTTGCCCTACCCAGGTACATGGGGAGTTTCTTGCCTTTTGGGGGGTCTGAGGTCCTCTGCCAGGTTTCAGTAGGTGTTCTGTAGGAGTTGTTCCACGTGTAGATGTATTTCCGATGTATTTGTGGGGAGGAAAGTGATATCCGCGTCTTACTCCTCCGCCATCTTGAAGCTATCTCTCCATGGCCTTTTAAAATCTATTGCCAGTATAGCTTCCAATCTGGCCTCATACTACCTTTCTACATGTACTACAGTGATGCTCAACCATGGATACACATTAGAAGCAAATGGGGAGCTTGGAGAAAGTACCCAAACTCTGTCTCCTACTCATATGTCTCCCACTCAGCCACCTCCTTGAGAGATTCTGATTCAACTGACCTATGGTAGAGCCAAGGTATTAGGGAATTTTAAAATTTCCCCAGGTGCTTTTTACATGTAGCCATAGTTGAGAATCAGTGATATACTCTTTGATGCAATCAAATGAGTGTACTTAGCAAAGTACTTTACCAACACCCCATACTTTTGCCTGAGCAATTCCCCTTGAAAGCAGCTCTCTTTGCTCTATTCTTCTTCCTACAGAAAATGCATGAAGACTTCTGATTTTCTTCCAACTGGAAAGAATCAATCCTTTTCCTGGAAATTGTTAGTACATTTTCATATATTACATTCATTCATGTCAGCAGGGAAGACTCTGTGTTAGATAAGGACAATGCAGAGTATTAGAATAAGATAAGGTCCCTGTCTTCACATAGCTGCCCATCTTGCGGGATAAGAGAAACACATGAACCAACAAATAGGGCTTCCCTGGTGGCACAGTTGTTGGGAGTCCGCCTGCCGATGCAGGGGACACGGGTTCGTGCCCCGGTCCGGGAGGATCCCACATGCCACGGAACGGCTGGGCCCGTGAGCCATGGTCGCTGAGCCTGTGCGTCCGGAGCCTGTGCTCCACAACGGGAGAGACCACAACAGTGAGAGGCTCGTATACTGAAAAAAAAAAAAATGAACCAACAAATACCATAAGTTTTATAATAGCAATATGGAAGTGTCCATGAGATAGTGTTTAGGCATAAAAGGCTCTATTCTTCCTGGTGCAATAACAATTTATGTATATGTCATCGGTATATGTTTGAGGGCAAGTGCCATGCATCATTCACCTTTATGTATTGCAAAGACCACGTTTCTCTTACAATAGTGTTAAATGTTTACTGAATCAATGAATGAGTGAGTGAGGAAATGAGTGAATGAGTAATATGTTGGTGATTAGGAGTCATTGGGAAATAGTGTCAGCTTCAAGGGAGTAGTGCCATAGTTCAGTGCCTGCCCAGGGTGGAGGGTGTCCCACTGGAGTTACATCATCGTTTTCAGTCCTAAGCTATGTGTGAGTTCTACAATTTCCGTCAACCAACCATTCCACAGTTTATTTTAAATGGTAATAATAATATCTTATTAGAAACTAGGTCCAATTCTCTCATCACAAGAAGGTGGTAATGGTCTGTCCAAAATAATACTTAGCACCTTTGCTTTTAATAAGCAAATCCTGGAGATCAAATGGGATGGTTTGATGGCTGATGGGAAGAACTGGGGGTGGGGGGATTAGAAGAAACACCTGTCCACCCTACAGATCCATGAGACTTCCTCCTTCCCTGTTGAACTTGCCATGGTCTCCATGTTGTCTTTGGGCCTCTTAAAGATATTGCTGAGAAAGCTGCTAAAATGGCCACCAAATAAATGAAGATGAATAGGGCCCTGCAATAATTTCCAGGCTGATTGGGGTGGGGCTAACAAGTGAAGGACAAATGCACATGTGAAAGTAATTGTGCTTCTCCAGTGGAAACCTCTAATCCTTCAAGCAATTAATCATACCCTAAGAAGTAAACTGTTCTCGGGGAGAAAGCCATCTCTGAACATCCAAGTACTTTGAGGACACTAGTGAACCAGAGCATAAGAGTCATCAGCTGAGTGAGCTGAAAGGGTTAGCCCAGCTTCCGGGAGCGTCTGAGTCAGGAGAGATAAAAGGAAGTGTTTCCTAATCCAGAGGATTTCAACACTGTGGAAACTCATTTCCCACAGAGATACAACAATGTGCAAATATAAATCATTTCAAAAAAAGCCGTTTAGAAAACTTTACATGTCATGATAAAGGCGTTGAAACTGCTCACATGTTTTTGGCCATGTCTTTGACATTTATTCATTCTTTAATTTATGGATTGAATATTAATCCATTTATTCGATGACGCATTTATAGAGTCATGAGTATGAGTTATTATTTTTTTGTTTGAGCATCTACTCTGTGCCAGGGGCTGTGTTACTGTGGGTACAAAGATGAACACGGCCTAATCCCTGCCCTCAGAGAACTAGCCATCTATAAAGAGTAGAAGAAACATGAAGAGAAAATCATACTGTGGTGAGTGTATTGATATTACCGTTTATAATGGTAAAGGGAGGCAGGATCTTAAATGAAGATGCAGGGGAGGAGCGAGCCAAGGGAAGAACCACGGGGACAATTGAGGGATCTGGTTCTAGGATGTGGTTTTCAGGCAAGGGAGACATTGGGGGCAAAAGCAGGTAGAAAAGTGTGGGGCAGTGCGCCGTGTGTGGAGAAGTGGAAGCTGCTTGGCATTGTGGAAGCGTGGATGGTGGAGCTAACATCCAGAGGTGTGACCAACATGGTAGCCAGAAGTCTTGGACGTTGGGTAAACAGTGTATAGACTTTATCACGTGAGAACTGAAGAACGATTTGAGGGTTGGCACAGGGAACCGACACGGACAAGTTCTAATTTTTGAAAGGTTATATTTGCGGTTAGAGAGATTGGCTCTGAAAAGGGTCAGAGTGGAGAGGGGTAAGGAGGGGCCAGGGATGCAGTGATCAGGGTGAAGCCATAAAAGGGCAGGGGAGCAGGAGGTGGAAACAAAAGTTATTCGGGAGATAGAACTGGATGACATGTGGCTGTGGTCATGAAGGAAGGGGGAGGGGAAGCAGACCCCAGCATCTGGGTTGAGTGACAGTGGAGCCACTCACAGAAATAAATGATACAGGAAGAGGAGCAGTTTGGAGTGAGGGTTGTAGGCAGCGCAGCACAATGTACCTCCAGGGAACACTGACTTTGTAGGCACGATACCATCCATGTCTTCCATTGGTAAGCAGCCGCGTGTGCTACAGGAGACTGAGTCAAAGTGATTTTCCCTCAACTTAGCTCATCAATACAACCAGTATGTAGGAGATTTTCTTTGGAGACCCCAGACTGCTTTTCCAAAACTGGAAGAGTCCAAGCTCCCTTTGCTTCCATTCATGCATTCACTTATTCATACATTCACAAACATGAAGCCCCTGCTAGAACCTAGGCACCAGCATAAACCAGATAATATATGGGAGCTCACATTCCAATGAGAGGCAGTAAGGTATGATGGATAGAGAGCTGGCTTTTGAGTCAGACAGACTAGGATCTAAATGTTGTCACCACTGCTGACTAGGTGTGTGACCTTAGGCACACTCTCTAACTTATCTGAGCCTCCATTTACTTATTTTGATGAGTTTGGAGTTCAACTATATGAACTACCAACACAATGCTGATCACCTATGTTCTCCACTACTGGTAGCTGTTAGTTTGATAATTATTATTGCAATTAGATATATACAAGTAAACAATTCAACTACACTGAGATAAATATTCTGGGAGATAGAAACACAGGGAAAGCGCCTAACCCATGAGAACAAGCAGAGAAAGCACCTACCTAGAATGGGCAATGTCTCAAAAAAGAGATATGAGAAAGCGGGGAAAGAAAGGAAGACGGCTTCCAGCAGATGGCTTTGGTATATTTCAGTGCATTGAATCAATCAGTAGAGGACCAACCCATTTGGGCCACTGAAAGTCATTCATCACGGAGCAGGCTGCAGAATGGCTGGTGTCAAGTCTAAAATATAGGCGGGGCCAGTTCCTGAAGGTCTCACATACCATGTTCACAAGGTCAGGAGCTGAGGCTTTGGTTTGTAGATAATAAGGGGTCACTGGGCTGGGCAGCTGAGGAGTATTTAGGGAGATCACAGAGGCTGCACTATGGGGGATGCTTTAGAGGGAGGGCAACTTGCTGGAATCACTGAAGAAAGGATGTGCATCTAAACCAAGGAAGTAGAAGTGGGAAGGGAGAGGTGACAGCTTCAAGGGATATAGAGATAAACTAGGAGTAATTCAGTATCTTTCAGAGCCTGAGGGTCTACAGGAGCAGGGGAGCTGACCTAGACAGTGGATAATGAAGCTAAGCTGTGGTCAATCAAATGGGACAACAGAATCATTTCTTGACTTACAGTGATGTTCTTGCAGGGGAGAGGGAGACCTGGGATGGAGATGCAAGGTCTGGGCTTCCTAAAAAATAAAGGTGGCATCTCAAGCCATGGGAGTGGATACGGGAGTATGTTTAGTGAGAAGAAAATGATTTGGAGTATGGGGCCACGGGGAAAATATCATTTTAAGGAGCTGATGGAAGAGGAGGAGTCTAAAATAAAACTGAAAAAGGGCCAGAAAAGTAGGGAGAAGTTGGGAGAAGACTGTAGCAACAGTCTGAAATGCTACGGAAGTGTCAAGTAGGTGAGTAGAGGACTATTCCCCTGGGTTGAAGAGTCATCACACAGCCACCAAAGGCATGGAGGCAAAGTATCATTTCCTTCCTTCTTAAAGCTCTTCTCCATAGCCATCCATTCTGTTCCCCGAAGTTTGGCATTGTGATACAAGATATACACCTTGTCTCTCCCCACAACCCAAAGAGGGGTGTTTTGGCCTTTTTCATTTCATGATCTTTATCATCAATGATCAAGAGGAAACAAAGGATGGCGCACAGAACAAACAAGAGGGTCGTGCCCAGGTCTTTCAACCATGGTCCCATTCCCAATTTCACCCCCCCAAAATTGGATCTCTCACCTGAAAATAGTGCTGAAGATAGATCCAGGATAAAACATTAAGAATTGGCCAAGAAGTCTAAATTCAGGGGCCAGCTCATCTCAAGCGGACAACTTAAAGGCCTCTTGGAATTTCCTCATTCGTCCTCTTGTCTCCATTTTCTTTGTTAATCTTGAACATGTGCCCTTAGGTGTTGAGGTGGTTAGAGGCTGAGTCCTGTTGGGCTGCCTTACGTTTGTGTGGAGAGCGGACCTAGAGTCAGAAGAAGCGTCTTTCTAATTCAGTTATACGCCACTTTTTGTTGACACCAGTTACATAGTGGAAAAGCTGTTAGATATTCAAAAACGCATTTGTAACCACTATTCCATAGTAAACCAGCTCAGAAATTAAGCTAAGGCATATGGTTCAAATTAGACCAAAGTTGTCTTTCGAAAGTTCTATGGGACACACAAACGTGAATTGCTGGGTAGACTTTGCAAATTAAGAGACTCATTTTATTTGTCAAAAATGTGTGTGTATGTGTGAGTGTGTATATTCACTCACAAATATTCATTGGGGGCTATATGTATGTGTTTTTTTTCTTCTCTTCTTTTGGACAGAGAGCATATGTAACCCACTGACTCCCAACATCAGGGTCCCATTAGGGTGAGGGTGTATGGATTTTGCCATTATTAGTCAGAAACTCTGGACTTAGCGCTCTGCCACTTAACATTAGCACCCCAGGATCTTTGACCATTAGAAGTGGTCAAGACCTTGGTTTCCAGCAATGCTTCTGGTAAAGGAAGTTCTCAGATAGAAGCCAAACACTGGAAAAGAATTGCTGACTCCAGGACTGTTTTGTAAGACTGTACGGTGATTTATAAACAGTGGGGTTTTTTGGTTTGTTTGTTTGTTTTAATGAAGTTGGCTAGTGCCCTTGAACTTTCTCGCACAGGTAAAGCCGTGTGCCAGCATGCTCCTTGGAGGCCCCTTTCTCTGTGAGAGAAGTCAGGCTTCATGTCCCCACAGCTTCCTTTGCTTAGAATGAGTTACCTTCTCTCCTCTGCTCTCGAGCAGTGCTAGTTACGGCTATCTGTGGGAGTCACAAATAAACAGTTATTGGAACCACCTTCTGTGTTCTATGCTGTGTGGTTCAGATGAAGAACCAGGGCTGCAAAAGCCTGATTGCCATCCAAAGTGTAGCCACCTCCAGCCTCAGCATCACATCACCTGGGAGTTTTCTAGAAGTGCAGATTCTCAGACCTCAGTCCAGATCTTCTAAATCAGAATCTGCATTTTAACACAATCCCCAGGGAACCTGTCTGCACATTAAAGTTTAATAAACACTAGTCTAGAGCAGTGAATTAAAAAATGTACAGTCCCTCTCTGCGCGTGCGCACGCACGCACACACACACACACACACACACATGAACACACACACACACACACACACACGAACACTTTGGGACATACGTGCATCATATATAAATTTTTTGTCCTTTACTAATATATGAGGTACATTTTAAAATATGCACAAAATACAAACATTTAAAAGGGTGAAGCAGAAGCTACATGTGAATAGTTCTATTACTTTCTTATTGTACCCTCTTAGGTTATTGGGGTGCAATACTTTGTAGACCCCTGTTCTAAGGAAGCAAATAGAGAGCTAAAAGGAATCTTAGAACACTTTCTATATGATGGTCAGGGTTCTTAAGGCCTCAGGGAACACAAAACACACATAGAAAGTAATTTGTTGGGCTAAATTGAATATATGTATGCCACCCACAGGTAAAGCCATATCCCCAGCATATGCATTTATATTTAGTGTTTATCAATTTCATCAGGTTGAGAAATGTAAAACCCATTTTTCTCTTCAAAGTAAAATGCTGTAGGATGTTCCTTGGGCTATGAATCAAAATAGGAAGTCTAAATCTTTGTTTTTTAGTTTAGTCATTCAAGTCAGTAACGTATTTGGTATCCTCTCTGACGCACCTAGCTTTGGACTAGCTTCCCCTCTGACCTAGAACATCATCATTTAAATGGGTGACATCAGTTACTAAATCTGGATGGCTCTGTGTTCATGTGAACAGCATCTCTGACAACCCTGTTTCTTTCTTACCATGTATCAGGCCTTGTGTTGGCATTGGGGTTAAAAGACAAATTGATCACCCCACAGAGCCTGGTTTAAGGAGAAGAAGAAGCTTCACAACAAATCATTACAGCAATACATAAGTCTTATCATGCAGTGTGGACAACTTGCAAAAGGCAGAAGAGAGGAGTAGGAAGAGCTTCCTCTGGAAGCTGAAGGAGGTGACATTTGAGTTGGGCCTTAAGGGATGAATAGGAGTTTGCCAGGCACAGGGCACAGAGAAGGAACTTGGGGGTAAAGGGACCTCCCTGAGCAAAGGCATTGGGCAGGAAACCTGCTTTATCAGCGTTCCTCTTGGGTGAAGCGCAAACTCTTCTGACTCAGTCAGTTAAATGAAATAATTTAAATTGACATGAAATAATAACCCTGAATGCTTACTGAACAGTAGGCTCTTGGGTTTGTAAAATCGAACAACTCTGAGAGTAAGTTATTTCATATGGTTTGGCCACGACAGTGTGTGGAAAGTTTCTCAGCAGAGCACAGTAAGTACTTCTCATTTACAGTAAAATCTGGAATGTTTGGGAAAGGTTTGTGCTAGGGAAATTGAATTTTCAGATTAACTGCATAAAAATGGAAAGTCTGGTTTAAAAAAACCTTACTAATTTTGTTTTCCTTTGAAGAGATAACTGCTGTTAACATTTTAGAGACATTTCATTTTAATCTTATCTAGTAAGAGAAAAGCCGAGCACTTATCCTGTCTTTTCAGCTTTACATAATGCCGTTCCAAATTCCACCCCCCAAAATTGGATCTCTCACCTGAAAATAGCGCTGAAGCTGGGGGGGTGGCCATGCCACGCAGCAGGTGGGATCTTATTTCCCTGACCAGGGATCGAACCCGCGCCCCCTGCAGTGGAAGCGCCAAGTCTTAAACACTGGACCGCCAGGGAAGCCCCCCTTAATGCCTTTTTAAAATTTAACATTTTAGCACGTTGCCGTGACTTAAAGACCACATAATATTTTCAGCTTATAAATATTTTGTACATTTTAAATCCTTTCTATGTTATTGATGATCCAGGTTGGTTCGGAGGTTTTAACATTGTAACTAATGCAGAGAACGCTCTTACACATAATCCTGATGCATATTTCTTATTAGTTCTTAGAAGTACATTTACTGGGTCAAAGATGATGAATAATAAACAGTTTTAAACTTTAGTTATACATTGTCAAATTGCCTCCAAAACAGCTTGGCCAAATTACTCTATCGGAGGCCATGTATGAAGCCCTTCGCCTCTGCATGCTTGTGGATACAGAATGTTGACGTGTCTTTTAAAACCTCTGATTATCTGATCAGTGAAAAGCTGTGTTTCTTGGACCCCTGGCTCCTTCTTATTCTCATTTGCCAATGTCTCCTGCTCTGCCTGGCCCTGGGGCTGCCCACGACTCAGTCTGGGGCTGCTTCTCCCACACCCTACGTCTAGGAGAATCTCATTCACTTACATATTTCACTTTCTATTTGTAGACTTAAACAGTAAAGGCATCCCTCCTGCCCAGCCCTCTCTTTTGAACATCAGACCCAAGAGCACAGACCCCAGATCACATCTGAGGCAGCCCTAGTGCATTCCCTCGAACCTCACCCCCAAACCTGGATCCTGTTTCAGTATTGGGATTACGTACCAGAGTGAGTTCCACACTGATATAACATTAAGACATTCTAACAGCGTGGGTGTCTGATAACGGATGAGTGGGTGTTAGCTACAGAGGAAGTTCCAGTGTCCTTGGAATCAGTAACATACCCACATCCAATCCACCTCTTTTTCATGCCAGAAAGTCAGGAGTTATCTTTGAGACCCCGTCTGCCTCTCCACCCACGCCCCACCCACCTGTCAGAGCCTCCTACTGACTCTGTCTGGAACGTGAAACTCAGAGCCCCTGGCCCCTCTCAGCCCTTGTCCGCGCATCCCTAATTTTAGCTTGGATTACTGAAAGCACCTGATAGCGCGACTTCCAGCATCTACGTTTGCCTCTTTCCAATCCATTCCCCGTGTCATGTCACAGAAGATGACTTGAAAAGGCAAGTCTGATCCTACCTCTTCCTTGACTGAAACCCCAAGATGCTGCTCGTTCAGCTAAGATGGTGCTGATGGTGTTCAAGGGCCCCACAGAGCCCTACATGGTGTGGCTCAGCCCTAAGCTCCTGTTCCACCCCCTCTACGCTCCCCAACTCAATACCCTTCCTCACGTCCCAGAAGGCAAGCTCCAGGCCTTTGCAAATGCCATGTGTAGCCCTGTGCCCAGAACACTCATCTCTCTCCCAGGCTGCCTCCTTACCTGCCAAGTGCTCGTCCTTCTTTATGTCTCCACCTTAATGCCACCTCCCCAAGGGAGTCTTCCTGGAACCCCAGGCTAGGACATGTTGTACACCCCATGTTCTATTCTAATGATTTATTAAATACCTCTCTTCCCTGATCTATTGTAAACTACATGAAAGTGAGGACCAAGTCAGTCTTTCTCCCTGCTGGATCTGCAGGCCCCTGCACACTGCAGCTCATAGTAGGTGCTCAGTAAACTTTTGGTGTACAAATGAATGAATCATTCTTGAAATATCTTCAAGATTTTTTACCTTTTAATTTCTTTTTGAATTGTTTACTTATAAATGTTACTGTTTGGGGGGGAAACAGTAATTTATTGACTTCTAAGAACTTTCTGTCATCTGTGGTAAATTTCCTTTGGGTAAGGCATATTTTGTGTGTTTTGTTTATTGTAAACACATAACAATAACAGCTAACTCTCATATAATTATTAGTGTGAACAGGCAGAGTTTTATGGTGCCTTATATGTTTTAACCTCACACCACCTTATGAGTGGGCATGATTATTAGCACTAGTTTGCAGAGGATGAAACTGAATCTCAGAGGGGTTAAGTAAGTTGTTGAAAGTCACACAGCAATTCGTAACAGAAGCAGAACACTGTACTCTTAACCTTTACACTACGCTGCCTCTGAAGAAGTGTTTAATTTTTTTTTTTTTAAGTTCAGAGGAGGTAATATTCAACCTGCCCTTTGAAGAACAGGTGGAATTTGACGGAGAAGGAAACAGCAGGACGAGCACCCTCAGGAAGGAGCAGCTGCTGGTCATGGAGCCATGAACACATTGAGCAGTCTGGAAAAGGTAAGTACACACCAGGCTAAATCCTGGAGGCAACAAAGATGAAGAGGGTACGAGAGCCAGGGCTTAGAAGGACCTTTTGCTTTGCAAAGGGGATAAGGATTTATCCTGTCAGCAGTAGAGGCTGCTGGAGGACTTACAAAGGGAGCTGTCGTCTGCATTACTCTGTAGATGAGTGTGCTTCTTCTTCCTGGTAAGACATACGGTGAAATCATGGTAATACAAAGTTGCATGCAACCGAATAGTGTCTTAACTGTAAAAATCCGGGTTCACAGTCCTGAGAAATGCAGCCCATGAGGCTGTGAAGACAGAGAATTACGTGTGTGCCTGAGCTGCTATTTCCTCCTTTGTTTCCATGTAAGAAACTGTACCATCATGTCCAGAGGAGGGCGTGTTGGACTGTCTCCCCATGGGTATCATTGCTCCAATGATGTGAACACCAAGGGAGTGGTGACTGCCAACACTAGTGCCCCCAGTGGTGTCCTAGTGGAAAGGGAGTTAATTGCAATTCTGTGAAATATCTCAACTACTCTTCCAGAAGTAACAGCATCTTTGTTATCAATGGCAAGGGAGTGTTTGTAGGGAAATCAACCAAGAAGGATTCAGTAGGTTGGCCCGATTTCTGTGACGTTATCAGAATTACTGTACGTAGAAGCCTCACTCACAGCAGGGTTTACACACAGGTGCACGGAGCCTGGAGAGATTCGGGGTAGAATCAGGAGTGTCCATGTCCTAGGATGGTGGGGAGGGGTGGGAGAAGAGGAATTGTTTATTCTCAATCACCTCTTAGGCTTTTATTGTTTACTATGAATGTGTAACACACCACCATCATTTTAGCCCCAACTGTGACTGTGTCATAGTAGAAGTCACAGTATTTCAACATGTAGTTGCTTCAGAGATTTTGAAATAACATTTCTGCTCACCACCCTTTCAAGACGCTAGCTCTTCTTAAGTAATACTTGAAAACAGAGCACAATTTTGTTTTAAAAATATTTTAATGAGTGCATTTTAATATTATCGGTGTCTTTTGTAGTCATATTTATTTTATTCTTATCTATTTAAACACATTCTGAGAAAGCAATCTTAGGTCTTACCTGTCTGCCCAAAAGAGCTATAACACAAAAATGGTTAAAAATCCCTGAGCTACACAGAGAACAGACTTGTGGTTGCCAAGTGGGAAGGGGGTGGGGGAGGGATGGAGTGGGAGTTTCGGATTAGCAGATGTAAACTATTATGTGTAGAACATATAAACAGTGAGATCCTACCGTACAGCTCAGTAAACTGTATTCAGTATCCTGTGATAAACCATAATGGAAAAGAATATGAAAAATAATGTGTGTGTATATATATATATATATACGTATACAATGTGTGTATATATATATATGTGTGTGTGTGTGTGAATCACTTTGCTGTACAGCAGAAATTACCATAATATTGTAAATCAACTATACTTTAATAAAACAAATTTAAAAAAAGAATCCCTGAGCTAAAATATTAAAAATGAGACCAGCTTACTAGACTTATTAGACTTCCTGACACCCTCTGATGTACGATGCGTGAAAAAGCTTTCGTCCCATAATGGTTAGAATTGTTTCCAGGAGTCCTAGTACTGGGAAAATCTGGACTGCTGTTCTTCTAAGAAAGTTGTCTGTATATTGAACCTTGTCTTTGAGTGTTTTGACCTTCTGAGCTACTGTTGAGCATCGATCTGCTCTTCCCTAGGGATGCCAGGTTTAACAAATAAAAATATAGGACTACTTTGTACTATATCTATGTGGTACATATATACGGATTTCAAATAAACAATGACTGATTTTGAGAATACGTATATATCAAGTATTGCATGGGACATACTTAAACTAAAGATTATTTGTTGTCCACCTGAAATTCCGTTTTAATTCAACATCTTGTATTTTACCTGGAAACCCTAAAAACACCAAAATTGGGCCAGTATCCCCCAACTAATTAACTACAGATTGTTAGAAAGTGTTTTCTCACAGTGTTTACTGATGGAGATTAGTTAGCTGCCAAAGGTCTCAGACTTTGATTAAATGTGAAGGTATTTTGAAGTTGAAATTTTCTTATTATCCCCCAGTGATCACAAACACCTGTTTTCAACTTTGGGACAAGCATACAACTCACACATATTACCAGTCCTTAAAGTCCATTTACCACCGTCCAAGAATTTTGGTGTTAACTGTGTCCCCCGAGATCCTGTGATAATCCAGTTTCTGTATCAAAGAAATATGGTCAAAGTTTAGACTGACAGGGAAACTGAATTTCAAAACCTTTTGACACTCATCCCGTTGTTAAGTATTTTGGTTCCAAATCAAGCAAACGTCATAATTTCCTTTGTCTGGGATGAGATTCCAATCATGAAAATAAGGAGCATAGACATCACCGAGGAGGAGAATGTCACTCTCGCATCCAGGTGCATCACACCAAAGCCCAGTAATCATCAACTGCTCGAGGCCAACAATTCCAAATTTATTTTTAACAGAAGAAAAAGTAGTCAGCATGAAGCCAGAAAACAAACCGGCCTGAAGTCGGTATGTATATTTATAATGTGATATGCTTTCTGTGTTTCTATTCCTTCACCATAGTAAAAAATATTATAAATGTGAGACGAAGAAAGATAGATGTGAGCGGTTAAAGGCGGCGGGTTCAATGTCTTAGTGAATGAGAGACTTACTTAGGGAAAAATCAATCTGAGTGTTGCAAATTATGTAATGATGCAGTGTAAAAAGGCAGTGATCTTGCCTCAAGCAACTTTTGAAGGACAGAGATGCAGGTTTGAGAACACAAACTTGCTTGCTTGCTTTCCGTTTTTTTCTTCGTCTTTTAGTGCTCTGACTATGCCCAGTTTGAAGTTTCATTAAATAGAATCTACTAAATAAAATACTTGTTTCTCTACAAGTACCATCTGCAAAAATAGATGCCTTCCGTTCTGAATTAGTTCCAGCTTCCGGGTTATCATCAGACAAACCCAGATGCTCTACATTTTCATCTCCTTATCTAAAGGGAACAATGTGGAGCCGTCTTCTCTGTGTTACATTTGAACTCATCCAGACTAGAATAGTAAGTAAGATTCCACGAGCTAGTTAAACCTCTTCCCTAAAGAGAAAATTGGGGGCAGTGCATCAGGGGGGCTATCGCAGGCCAACCCGCCTTGTTTTTTTTCTCCACTCAGACATAAATTTTCCTGTTTCACCAGTCATCTTACAACAATGCATGTCCAAGCCATGCTGTGATTAGAGGGGAGTATATGCTTATTACCCAAGTTATTCACATGTTGGAGCACGGAGGGACCAAGCGTGGTAAACCAAAGGAAATTTCCATTTGCTTTTCAGCTGCTGCGCATTCTTACTCTATAGGAAAGTTAGCTGTTATTAAGTAATGATGTTCAGCTGAAGTTGGTCACTCGTAACAACAGACAGATGTAAAATGTTTTATTTGGGTTAGCCAACTCTCTCCCAAATAAAGGGCCTGAAATTGCACTGTCTTTACAAAAATATTCAGCAAATGATACCTTATTCCAGTGCTCGGATTCTTTGCCATGGAAAATGGGAAATGAGTCTCCTAGTGAACCCACTATCTGTTTAAACTTGTCTTTGCCCAGAGAAAACTTGATGTTCTATGGAATGAAAAAAAATTTTAATGAATCTACATTGAGGAGTAAAGGGTATAACTATGCAAACCAAAGGATTTTTTTACTTACTTATGGAATTTGAAACAATAATAATGAAATGGAAACATAGGAAAAAGGCTAAATATTTGACCACAGAGGCAAATTGGATCATTAGATGCTCACATGCAATGTAAAATGTGGGATTTGTCTTTAAAGCAGTACTTGTTGCTTTTCCAATGTATAATAAGGCAAAAGAAAGACTTTGTCAGTTCTCCAAGCCATCACTTACAACCTCCAGCCACATAATCCTTTAGGAAGTTGGGTGTTTTTAAGACACTGGTTCTGATTCAGTGGCTCGAGTGTGGGACCCAAGAGCTGGGATTTCTGATTAACATTAGTAAGTGATGCTGGAGCTGCAAGCCTTTTATTATATGCTGTCCTGTCTTCAGGGTCCAGGGATATGGATAGTTCATCTCAAGGTATTTCATGACCACAGAGAAAGATATCTGCCCATCAAATGAACTAAGATTCATAAAGCCTGTTTCCATCCCTACTCCTGCCACTGGCTCAGTGACCTTGAATAAATCACTCTCAACCTTTGTGATCCTATTTTTCCCCAGATATAAAGTGCAAAGTTTAAACCAGATCAGCACTCCTCAGAGTGTTCCCACGTGTCAGATAAAGGCCAGATTTACAGAGTTAAGCATGTTTCTTTGCTGTAGAACTTCTCAGACCCTGTAATATACAAATGTGCTGTGTGAGTCTCCAGTGGGTGGGGACAGTGGGGTGCTTGGAGGTTCTGTAGGCAAAGCTTCCCCAAATTACCTGACCACAAATTGCTTTATTTGTGGAATACCTATTACCACACACTTAGGGGAAGCCTGAGCAAGAGAACTGCTAAGGTTCTTCTATTAGCTCCAGCTCCCTCAGCCCTAAAATCCAGGATCTTTCCTCTGGCCTCTGATGTTCTTAGCCAGTGAACCCCGAAAGCAACTGTAGGATGAAATCCATCATCCAGAGAAGAAAACTTAGAGCAATTTTAAACCAATTGCTTTCCTTGTCTCCCAAATTCTCATTTTTCCCTTCAAGGCAATTCACCTGAACTTTTATTCCCTAGGACACCTTTCCTGGCAAACTGAAAACTCCACCCAACAGCTACCATATCTGTACATTCAGCCCCATTGATTTTCTCTTCCTTCTCACACCGAAGGACCCACTCCTTTGCTTGAAAGTAACGAGGCTGAACTTTTAGGCAACCCGGTTTACGTGCTTGTGAATTTCCCACAGATTCTATATAACTCTAAGTGGTGAAGAGTATAGATCATGATTTCAAGGTGTGGTCTCAAGACCAGTAGCCTCAGCATCACCTGGGAACTCATTAGAAATGCATGTTCCCAGGCTCTACTCTAGACCTACTGAATCAGAGACTCTGGAGCCCAGCCATCTGTATTTCAAGACTTCCACATGATTCTGACACTCGCTGAAGTTGGGGAATTCATGTTATAGAGATGAGAAGCGAGGATTACAGACTCAAACAGACCTTGTGCTATATCAGTTTCCTTACCTGGAAGACAGTAATAATCATATTAACTCTCTCAGAATCTAAGTGAGAGTTAAATTAATATACGGCACCTTATGTAAGATCTGGCACCGGATAAGCAATAAATCAAAGCTGTTTATTCTATAAGGGCTACTAACATGTAATGAGCAGGAACTTATTTTGCGATGTTTTGAACTGCATCATTAGGAGTGATGTTCTTGAGTTCATTTTGAGGACAGAGGTGCCAAGTGGTTAGATAGGAGACAGATTTGCTTTGCCAACGAGTTCCTCTGTGTATTAACTTTATGAACATGTGTAAATTATCGAATCTCTCTAAGCTTAGTTTCCTCGTTTAGAAAATCAAGAAAACTCTTTCTTCAGAAGGTAAAGAGAAGGATTAAATAAAATACTGTCTGTAATGGCACTGAAAAGGGCTAGTTCCTTTTAATGACATAATGTTTAATTAATGACATAATCCCCTATGTGTTTGTCATCACAGATTATGAGGCCACCAGAACATTAACCAAGGGCTTCTTGCTCCACAGAAATAAGAGTGACAGAATCTGAGGCCCTTATACCTTGCCCTGAAAAGTTGTCTTGTCGTGATAAATTTAAGTACTGATTCAGAAGTAATTGAATGAGAAGAATTATTCACTTTTTCTCTGCTGTCCTTAGGGATCAGGCAAGTCTTTCTTCCCACTGAAATCCTGTGAGATATGTATTTATTTTTCTATTCAGTGTTTAGCCATAAACTAACATTTGAAGTTTACCTTGAGGGATATTTCAAGACTTTACGTGTTTTCTTTAAATACAGTACCTTTTAGGTCAGATATTTAATCCAAAAATATGTAGTAAGAGCATCACTGCGGTCAGACTTTCACTAGGTTTTGCCTTAGTAACAAACAAGTCCAAGAATTCAACCAGGCAACAAGAGTTTTTTCTCACCTGGGTTACAGGTCAGCTTTGGTTCAGCTGTAGCTCAGCTCCAAGTGTCCCCCACCTCCCCCCTACCCCCCACTGCCATCCAGAGGAAGGAGCAGCCCAATCTGAGCCTCACTGGAGAGCAGTGACAGAACCGTGTCATTCTTATGTCTCTGTTCAGGTGAGGCTTGAGTCACTGCAGCTCACAGGCCATTGGCCGAAGCAGTCACATGACCACATCTGACACAAAAGCGTGAAAACATACTTCCCTGCAGGGACAAACCCAGGGAAGGAATCTCATGGGTGGACCCCACAGAGAGGGGCAGATAGTAGGAGGAAGCAACAATCAGCCACGACAACCCAAAATGACCACGGCTCTACCAATGAGGTTCCAAGTTCATGTCTTCAAAATACAGGTCATTAGGATAGAGGAAACTAGATTGTGAATTTGCCATAACCTTCATTGGTGCTTCCCCTCAGAGCCTCTTGTTCCTCACAAAGAAGAACGTCCAACTCCACAGCTTCCCAAAAGCTGCCACTCCTTCCAGCCAACCTCAGTCCTCAATGGTCCGAGAGAAAACATGGGTTTGCAGAAGGAAAGGGTAATTTCCCCAGCAGAGAAAACCAAAGGGCCACCCTTTGGAATCTGCCGAGAGTCAGCTTTGGCCACCTTGTTCTCTTTAATGAACATGTCCAGTTCTGAGGCCACCTGGGCAAAGCCATCTGTGTCCTCAGCTGACACTGATGAAGTCAAGAAGTGGATTCAGAACAGGGAGCCCAGCCATTGAAGCGAGTCCTAGGCTGCTTTGAAGAGCAGGTAGAAGGTGGCACGAGGCCAGTGCCAAAGGCCCCAGTGCATGTGTATGTGCGGCCACAGTCACAGGATCCAAAGAAAGGATAGCTAAGCCTCACTGAGTTTATTTTCCATTATTTTTAAACCTTTTGAGTTCAGTGAACCCCAACTAGATTCTTGTCAAGCACTTTTTTTCTACTTAATATTTAAACCCATGTACCCTTAAAGTGAAATTTCAGGTATTTCAGATTCATAGCAAAAAGAGAGATCATTAGAAGATTGTTTTGTCAAAAATATTTGACATCCAACAAAGCTTTAGGAGCAACTTTTCTTACAAACAGGGAGCTGTTTTGCCAGAGTTTTCAAGTCAAAGTCCCTCAGATTCTAATTTTAGTCTAGAAATCCAGAGTTATGGCTGGATTTGGATTTCATTCTTCCATGCCTCACCGCCCATTTGAAGGTAGGTAGGATGACATCACTTGAGGCCTGGTTGAGAAATTCCAGGTTTAGGGAGCCACTGTCTCCCCATGTTTAAATTATTTTTCCACAGGTGCATAGACTTTGTTAGCCCACCATGGAACACAGAAGTTTTTCCCAGCATGGGTGGACTGAAAACTTCCAAAATTTGACTCAACAGAGCTATACGTTCTTAGAAGGTCTCAGTTTTGTACTAACTAGGAGGGGAAAAAAAATCATTCTTAAAGCATATTTATTTTTTTCCCAGCCAAGCATCACATGAAAGTTAGCTGTGTTATCACATTGTTGAGAATTAAATATCCTGTAAATACAGGTTGACTAGAAGAATGGTGGGTGAAAGTCTATTGTGGAAATGAGAGACTTGTCTGTGCTTAATTTTGGCTAATACATCTACTAGCATTATTTATATCATATATTAATATAATATGAATAATGTATCATAATATCTATGTGTTTACTGTAAGTGTTATCTAAGTTAAATAATATATAATTTCTACATATCCTATAACACATAATACTTATATGATATTTATATGATAAATATAAATAATGTGTTACAGTTTTGATCAGATTCTCCATATATTGCTTTTTAAAAAATTAATACTTAGCCTTGGGCCACTGGGTCATTGGCATTCATTTATCTGTAAGGATGGTGAAGATTCTGAAAAGTAATAAACGGATGTTCTCCATGTCTGCGTGCAATAGCGTTATTTCAGAAATGCTAAGGGCAAATGGGGAATCGGAGATTTATCAAGGGGGGGAAGCCGTTAGGCTGCTGATATGATTCAACATCTATATCCCAGTGTGGTGGTTCTCAACGTGTGTTCCTGCAACAGCAGCATCACCTGGGAATTTTTAGACATGCTAATGCTTGGACTCCACCCTAAACCTACCGAGTCAGAAACTCCAAGCCTTCCAGATGGTTCTGATGCAGCTAAAGTCTGAGCACCCTTGTCAGAGTGGTTGAGAGTGTAGATACAACAGCTTCATACGCTGCCAGGTGCCAGCTGTTGAGAGCTTGGGTGAGTCACACAACCTCTCTGTGGCTCCATTTCTTCCTCATGGGGATGGTGTGAGGGTTAATTACATTCACACATGGAAAGCACCTAGAATAGTGGCTGGTACATGGCTCTAGCGCTATCTGTTTATGATGATGATTATTGTTATTAGTGATCTGAAGCTTTTGTATTATTGTCACTTATCTGAATCTTTATTTTATTATTGTCATTTTATTATCTGGACCTTTCCCACTTTGGACCATTTCTGGCTCTATCCTGACTCTGTTCTTGCTTAGTATTTGCATATGTATTTCTCCTAACTGGTCAGGGACTTTCTGTCCATTTACAGGTTGATTTCTCTCTGACAGGACAGCATCCTCCAGCTCACAGTAATTAATTTCTTTGGTCTTCCATTCTTACCAGATCCCCTTTCTTGGATAGAATTCTTCCCCTTCCACCAGCGATGGTGATGGGAACTTCCTTTCCATTTTTTCCATTCTCATTGTTTTGTCCCCAGCACTGGAAGTGTGGTTCTTCATATAGATAAGTATCTTTTTCAATGTGGCTACTGTTTAGTTCTGTTTCCAAAATGTGTTTCTTTTCCCCTTTATCTCCAGAAAACAAATGCTACACAGCCTAAGCACTAAGTGACTTCATTCCATGTATATGTTACTGGCCTGAAATAGGAGAGTGTAATATTGATCTCTCCATTCAGTAGTTTCAAGGACTTCAGTAAAGATATCACCATTCTAAGAAATACAATCCCAACCCACATGTTGGAATCATATGATGAAAACTGGAGAAATAAATACAGTTTCCAGAGACTATAGAAAACTACTAATGATTCATATGGAATATTGTTTCTTTGCGGGACTAGGAGAGGGAAAATTAGAAGAGAATATCTTTTATTATTCTTTCCTTCCTTTACTTTTGGGAAATGATTATGGTCCCTTAATATTTTAGAAGTGAAACCAGGTAGATTGCAGAATCTAAGGGAAAAAACATCTAAAGCAGTAACATAAAATTATATGAAAGAAGAGTGTGCAATGAAGTAAATTGCATTAAGGAAGTCTGCTGAGGAATGAAATACTATAAATTAAGAGCATATAATAAAGTGTAAAAGATAAAGCATACAGGTAAAAATAAATGGGTGCAAAGAAGAAGATGCTGGATCTTAATAGAGCGATGATGTAGATGTCGTTTGCCAAACATACTGTGAACACACTGGGAGAATCCAATATATAAAAGGCTATACGGACTGATAATTGAGACTACCTAAATGATAAAAGAGTAATTATTGTAATTATTTACAATAATTAGTGGATCAGAAAAGAAGTGTGAAGTGTACTAAGCCTCTGTGTATAAGACAGATAAAAATGTGGGGAGATATATATGTATAGTTTAGGAAGAAGTATTTCAGAAAAGTAGCATGCAAAAGAATCTAGTGGAGTTAGAACAGATTGCATTAAACTTTGGAGGTTTAAGAGGGATTTGTGTACTGACAAGAACTCCAGTCTAGCTTCCAAAAACTTTGGACCCCGTTCTTTCTGCTATGGGCCATCTGTGTGAAGAAGACAAGTCACTGCAACCTCCCAGGTCTCCTGGTTTGAAAAACGTATGTCAAATGCCTTGGTTTTGACATTCTTTTTGAATCTAATGTTCTATGACTCAACAGCAATAATGCATTTCCACAGGCGGTAAAAATATTCTAGACTCTTCCCTTCCAATTCTCACTGTTTACTTCCTCTGCACTTCCCCTTCCTGCCTCCCTGTTTGCTGGTCAGTTGATAGTGGGCTTCAGTGGGGGTGAGTTAACCCACCCTTTCCAGGGTGTTTTACTATTGAGCTCCCTCCAGAGGGTGGGAATTCTACAGTGAGGGCTGTGATTGGGGCTTCAATTTCATTCCTAAAACACTCCTTGAGCTTGGATCTATTCTGGGCACTATGCCAGATCACCAGGGGTTGGAAGGTGAATGCTGGGGCCCTAGCACTTGGGGGAATCAGTAAGGGTCAGTTTCACTGGGTCAGTTTCTTAGTAAACAGCTGTGAACTCCATGTGTCCCTCTTTCTTTCAGGAAGTAGAAGAATCCTATGGTAGCCAGGTGGGCGAAGGGGAGCAAGGACGATACACCTGCTTTGAAGAAGTCGCCATTTGACCTGCCGAGTGAGTGACCAGGTAGCACCCAGTTCTGAGGGCACAGGAATGTTGAGAGGGAGGGAGTGGGTGTTTAACCTTTGAGTGCTGTCCACCAGCCGCTCTTTTCCACAGAGAGATGCTAATCCCAATACCCCCACCCCACCCAGAGACTCTAAGTTTTGTTCCCCCATATATGCCCCCCGTCCTCTGATAGCCATTGGTGTCACTGATTCCAACAACAGTTGTGCAAAAATGCAGCCCAAGAACTTTCAGCAGAAAGAGGGGAAGGATTCAGCTCATCGCGAGCCTGGCCCACTGCCCCTTTGAAACAGAGGTTAAAACAGAAGCTTCATGACACTGCCTTCATAGAAACAGGGCCAAGTTTCCCAGAATCTGGTGGAAGGCTGAGCTTGGAGCTTAGCGTGTGCTGCAGGACACTTCTGCATCATTCACACAAGAAAACTTAAGCTTCTGTTTTTATTTCAGTGGGTTGAATGGCATGTACTTTCCCCTACCAGTTTCTTTTTGTTTGTTGAAGTGCATGCAATTACTTGTCCATAAGCTGCATTTGTCTTGGCAAAGTGTTCTGAGCTTGACTACACATCTGGGCATGCCAGCAGGGCATTAACCTTTTCAAGCTTTCATTGTGGTCGCTTTCCTCTTGATTACTGAGAAGTGCTGCATAAAGGGTCTGATGGAGCCCCCGCTAAATTATATCCTGTACTTTACATCTAAATTGATACCCAAATAAATGGAATAGGCTTCAACAAGTAAAATAAATTCTGAATAACTTAGGGCCCTTCTTTGCAAAGAAAATGAAACGGTGACTCTCCTTTCCGAGGAAAAAAAAATCATTTCAAGGGTCAGTCAGTAAATGACACACTCTTAATAACATAACAGGAAAATTAAAAAGCCCAACAGATTTACTGCATCCTCAACAGGTGTTATCCTATAATGGATACAGTTTCAGATGCCTTGAAGGGATTTGCCCAAAGGATTACTTTAGAAACTTCTATTGAGATAACACTGCTCCAACAGCAGAGATTATTGCGTGAATCACAGACCACCCTATACCAGTTCCTTTTTAAAGGGAGAAATTTTTTTATTATTATTCTTAAAATGCCGATGAGGTGGAAAAAACATACCAACCAGGTAGAATTGCCCTATAATCACTCACATTATGTTTTTCAAGGAATGTAGGGGTAATTTATGTCAGTCGCCAGGCAGGTACTATAAGATGCTGTGTGACCTCATACCCAGCTTGTCCCTATCTGTAAACGGAGGGCAGAGCATTGCCCAGGGCTCAGTGTGGGAGCCTAGTGCTTCTTCTAGGTAAGTCTGTTCTGCTACAATGTTGGATGCCTGTACTTATTTACTTGTTCATTGGCTCTTTAAAATAGATTCCTATGCTGGTTCTACTTAGCTCAAAAGAAGTAAGGCCAAATTTTTGCACCATACCTAAATGTCACACCTAATATTCTATATTGATAACACTTTTCTGAGAATAACGAGCATATTGATCAAGCCGTTAATAAAGCTTAATTATTCACTCTATGTTTGTTTTTGGTTGTTTGATAACTTGCTCTTTTCCATTGTAATCAAGAACTAGGACAGGTCATGGATTCCCAATTATTCATTGGACTAGGGGGAAAATGAATTGCTACTACAGGGAATGTCATGCAAATGGTAGCTTTTTAAAAACGTTTATGAATACTACACACGGTTTTAAAATTTGTATTAACATTTCCCATTGCTGTATCAAGACGTATCTTATGGATGGTGCATTTTAATTATATCAGTACTGGCCCTATGCTCAGTCAACTTATTTTTAAATTTTCTATACTTGGAAATCCATAAGAGCTGAATATACATAAATAATCATAATACTCCG
This sequence comes from Globicephala melas, assembly GCF_963455315.2. NCBI lineage: Eukaryota > Metazoa > Chordata > Mammalia > Artiodactyla > Delphinidae > Globicephala > Globicephala melas. The sequence continues at coordinate 7,013,837 of NC_083317.1, read as the reverse complement.
TGGGGTGGATTCTTGTGAGTGTGATATCACAAAGAGAAGATTAGCATCATTTTTTTGAGTGTGAATCTCTGTTTTGGCACTTTATAGCCATTATCTCATTCAACTATCACAAGAACCCTGAGAAGTAGACTTTATTTCCATATTTTACATATTAGAGATTTGAGGTCCAGAAAGGTTAAATAGCTTAGCCCAGGTCTCACAGCAAATAAGTGGGAGAGGCAACATTTAACCCAGGCTTCCCTGTCTTCAGTCTGTGCTCTTCACTCCCTCCTACTGCCATCCTCAAGTACCCAGGGATTCATCTTGCCCTCAGAATTATCCTTTCTTATAAACGTCCATGTACATTCGTACTTATCTCACATGATTATCCTGTTTCTGTTTTCTGGGCATTCTACCTCATGTGACAACAATGGAACGTCTCTCTTTGTCATTTCCTTAGGTGGTCCCAAGGCCTGACCATGGAACGGATTAACATCAGTATGGCCAGGGCTACCCTGGTGAAGCACACGGCTGGAGCTGGCCTCAAGACCAGCAGACCCCGAGTCATGTCCAAGAGTGGGCACAGCAACGTGAGAATCGACAAAGTGGATGGCATATACTTGCTCTACCTCCAAGACTTGTGGACCACTGTCATCGACATGAAGTGGAGATACAAGCTCACCCTGTTTGCTGCCACGTTCGTGATGACCTGGTTCCTTTTTGGTGTGATCTACTATGCCATTGCCTTCATTCATGGGGACTTAGAACCCAGGGAGCACACTTCAAATCACACCCCCTGCATCATGAAGGTGGACTCCCTCACGGGGGCATTTCTCTTTTCCCTGGAATCCCAGACAACCATCGGCTATGGAGTCCGTTCCATCACGGAGGAATGCCCTCATGCCATCTTCCTCTTGGTGGCACAGCTGGTCATCACCACCTTGATTGAGATCTTCATCACGGGCACCTTCCTGGCCAAAATTGCGAGACCCAAAAAGCGGGCAGAGACCATCAAGTTCAGCCACTGTGCCGTCATCACCAAGCAGAATGGGAAGCTGTGCTTGGTGATCCAGGTGGCCAACATGAGGAAGAGTCTCCTGATTCAGTGCCAGCTCTCGGGAAAGCTCCTCCAGACCCACGTCACCAAGGAGGGGGAGCGAATCCTCCTCAACCAGGCCACCGTCAAATTCCACGTGGACTCCTCTTCCGAGAGCCCCTTCCTCATCTTGCCCATGACGTTCTACCACGTGCTGGATGAGACGAGCCCCCTGAGAGATCTCACCCCCCAAAACCTTAAGCAGAAGGAGTTTGAGCTGGTGGTTCTCCTGAACGCCACGGTGGAGTCCACCAGCGCTGTCTGCCAGAGCCGCACCTCTTACATCCCAGAGGAGATCTACTGGGGTTTTGAGTTTGTGCCTGTGGTTTCTCTCTCAAAAACCGGCAAGTACGTGGCTGATTTCAGTCAGTTCGAACAGATCCGGAAGAGCCCAGATTGCACCTTTTACTGCACGGATTCTGAGAAGCAGAAACTTGAGGAGAAGTACAGGCAGGAAGATCAGAGGGAAAGAGAGCTGAGAACGCTTTTGTTGCAACAGAGCAACGTCTGACGGCAGTGGTGTCGCCTCGACTTAACTCTGAGCTGCTTCCACATCTGAGCTCCCTTCAAACCCAGAGGTCACCGGGAAAACAAAAATGTGTGGACGCACTCTGAAAAACTGCACAGATGTACAGACCTGTTCCTTTGATCTGGTGTCTAAACAAGCATTCCACATCTGGGAGGGTTCCCTTTTTAAATGCTTTGTGTGAAGCAAACTCCCCAAATTCAAATTTTCTAAAAGGGGGCTGCATTTCAAAGAACTTGGTGGAGGCTACTTGAAACAATCTGGATGGACAGATATTTCACAATGCTGGTAGTGAAAGGAAATGCATTTCCATACAAGGATGTCAGCTATAATAAAATGTATTTATTCAATCCAAGTATCAGAGAGGAGATGGCTGAGAGCTGAAACGTGGCTCAGTACCCACTTATATCATTGCTCTAAAACACACTCATTTTTTCAAGCAGAGAAAAAGGTATTTATAATGAAGGCTATCTGGTAATACATAAAAAGGGGCAAAGGGACTCTGTACTCACAAAATATGATAATTCTGTTTTTACCTTTTTCGGTGAATGTAATTGTACAGAGTGAAATTGATCAAATCAGGAATGCATCGTTGTGAATACATGTACAGATGGAGCTGATGTGATTGTTCACACTAATTTGTTTTGGTTGGAATGTACTAGCCCCTTTCTATTCAAAATGGGTTCTCAGACCAGCAGTATCAACAGCATCCAGGAGCTTATTAGTAATTTCGCTCCAGCTGGACTTAGAGAATCCGAGGCTGTATCTTAACAGGACCCACGAGTCATTCACGTAAAAATGAAAGTTTTAAAACTTCACTCTGGACAATGTTTTCGAAGTAACTTTCTGAAGCCAGGGGACTCTGTGGGTCCCACATCCTCCGTTCTTTATTATGGACACATATTCCTTTCAGTGATTTCATTCCTTATTAAAATACCTTGTCCGCAAAGGAACTGCCACAGGTATTTCAAGAACAGAATAAGACTGTTGAGAATAATGGCTGTCTCTCTCAAGCTAAGTACATGCTTGTCGATTACAGTGAACACAAAAGAAACATTCAGCTCCATAACAATCGGAAATGTGCTCCTATATTGAAGTCCAGTCCGTGAGGTTGGATGGGACTCCGAAGAACAGGTGGAGCTGAGGATAAGGAATTCAAACACAGACGATTCCTTGAAGCAGGAACAAAATTTGATACTCTGATAACATGTAAAGGATGCCCTCAGTATTGAAACAAATCTCATACAACTCAGTGTTACACAGGTAACGTCTGGATTTTGGCAGAATTTAGAGCGTTTATTTGGGGCAGAGAATAAATGGGCTAGGATTGGCTAAATGTGCAAAAGGTGAATTCTCATTTCATTCAAACCAGGACAGATTTGTACATTCACTCAAGAAGAATGTGACTTTGAGTGTGTAGACACGGCATGGATGTACACACGAGCCCACATATATGGATATACTGACCTGACCTGCGAGCGCGCACACCGCATGCACGCACACACACAGAGGCGTGCTCGTCCTGGCTCTTCCATCACAACTGTGGAAATTATCCACGAAGACATCTGTGATTAAGAGAGCAAGTCCTGGGCAAGTGTGCTCATGTATATTTTGTTCTATAAGAATGGGAACACTGGGGCAAGTAATCTGGATTCAGATTATCTGTGAAATGGTGTCATATCATGATGTTCCCACATTTCAAATCTTCTTCCATTAAACAGAAAATGTGGCTAAAACCTCTGACCCAGAACTGAACCTTTAATGCAGCTGTAAAAATCATGGGGTTGAAGCTGTAAAGTTTAAAATACAGGGCTTCCCTGGTGGCGCAGTGGTTGAGAGTCCGCCTGCCGATGCAGGGGACACGGGTTCGTGCCCCGGTCCGGGAAGATCCCACATGCCGCGGAGTGGCTGGGCCCGTGAGCCATGGCCTCTGAGCCTGCACGTCCGGAGCCTGTGCTCCGCAATGGGAGAGGCCACAACAGTGAGAGGCCCGCGTACCGCCAAAAAAAAAAGTTTAAAATACAATCTCCGTGCACAGGAAGTTATTGTCTTCAATTTTTCAGGAAGTTTTTTTCTTTTTCTGTTGATCATTTTATGGCAGGTTGTTTTAGATCTTCATTCTCTTTTTAAAAAATCACATTAGGACTTCCTTGGTGGCTCAGTGGTTAAGAACCCACCTGCCAATGCAGGGCACATGGGTTCGAGCCCTAGTCCGGGAAGATCACACATGCTGTGGAGAAACAAAGCCACAACTACTGAGCCTGTGCTCTAGAGTCCGCACGCCTAGAGCCCATGCTATGCAACAAAGTGAAGCCACCGCAATGAGAAGCCCACGCACTGCAGAGAAGAGTAGCCCCTGCTCACCGCAACTAGAGAAGGTCCACGTGCAGCAACGAAGACCCAACACAGCCAAAATATAATTAATTAATTAATTTTTAAAAATCACATTAATGTAGTTAGATATTAGTCGTTTTAGTTATTAAACCTTTTTTAATTGTATAATGTGGTAACATTGACAGGAAAATAATGCCCTGATATGTTTACAGTTTTTCTCTTGCACTACGTTTCTTACGTTTTTTCACAGTATTTACATCACTGCTAATTTGAATGTGATCAAAATTAAGAATCTTGCATACTTCTATTGTATATGGTACAATGATGTAACATAAGATTGAGAAATCTTACTGTATGTTCATTTTGCATACCTATTTCAGCCAAATTTGGAAGACTCAATCATCTGATCTATTGCACTACACACAAAATAAATATGTAGCGTCTTAAAATCCAATACTTGTACAAGTCAATAAATCATATTATAACAAAATATTCCATAAATAGCTCTAAAGTTGCTTCTGGTTTGAAACTTAGCATTTTCTAGGCACACGTACTTATTATTACTCTGTACAAAATCCTCTCGTGTTAACATGCTAACAAAAGGATTCAGGCAAAATTGTTTGATTACATCTGGGCATGAATCTGACTGAAACAGATTCATGCTCAACACCCAACTAACAATTGTCAAGCTAACAGAGGATTTTGACCCAAAAATCTTTTTTGCATTTTGACATATTTCCAATGCATGAGGCCTTCTCAGTGCAGCCATTCAAAAATGTCATGTTCCATTTGAGAAACCACAACGTAACAAGCAGCAAATCAGTGTAATCGGCAAATCATGTCTTATTTAAGTGATAAAATACATTGTACTGACATGGCACCCGGTAGCCAATGGCCCCAGACAGCATAGCAGAGATTCACTCATTGATCCTCACGACAAGCCATCTTTGTTTCTCTTTCCCACTTAACAGGAAATTACGGCCCAGAGATGAGATTCCAGAAACCTAAAATTAGAGGTTAAAAGTAAAAAGTGCCATGAATGAGTGGGTCAGGTATTTAGATGCATTTAAACAACTATTTTGTCTGATTTTTCTTTGAATTAAATTTTCAGTTTTAATTGACTGATTTCAATCCCATCAAAATGTAAATTGACAGATTAAAAAAAAAAAAGGGACACTTCTACTGCAATATGCTTCTTTCTCCCTTGCTTGGATCCTCTGTACTCAGACATCATCTGGAGAAAGAAGAAAAGAGAAAAGAAAAACAAGGAAGTCACGAGGACTTTGCACTGGTAGCTTAGTAAAGGGCCACCTCATCTTCGGGCTGGGTTCTGTATTTGGTCTCTGTGGTCAAACGGTCAGACATCCAACCATGTGGCATAACAAAGACTTCCAGCCTCTCAATCTTGGCTTTCATTCTTGCTAGACTTTTACTGTTAAATATTAGAAATAATTAGTTTTGAATGCAGGTTATTTTATAATCGCTTTCTGGGATGGGATTTTTTTTCAAATGAAAGGTATTAGCATTTCAAGTCTTGATTTCCAAGTTCTATAGTGTACACTCGAATTTCAGCATTGGACTCTGCATAGGTCCAAGGTGCCCTTAATTTTCTTCCCCTGGGAAGACTTACCCCTGAAGGTCTAAACTTAACATTTCACTCCTAATTGACTAACTACACACGTTTTGCCTTTTGTGGATTTCAGTTTATCTGTAATCAGGATGAGCTGCCAACCAATCCTTGGGTCTCTGGGTAGCAATGAGCTGTTTCTGCTCTCAGAGTGAGGTAACGTATGAGCAGAGTTTGAGTCTCCAGAGTATAAATTTATAATGAAATGGTATAATTAGAATTCAACTGGAATTTTAAAGAATAAAGGAGCTGCTTAATTTCTTGAGGTATTACTATTTGTTGGTAGACTTTTATTGTCGTTGTGTCATTTTGATTTTTTTTTAAGAAATCTGAAACAAAGTCTTTGTCTTCAAAGTAAGAAAGGCAGGGAGAAACATGTAAAAATAAAAGCTAATAGGTGATCAATTAGACTTCCACATAAAAAGACTTCTACCAGTGGAAAAGAACTTCATTGCAGGGGAAATATGGGTCATTCAGTCTCACATTACAACAGACTGTGTCATCATATCCTTCTGGCTTCCCAGGGGTAGCAATTTTCCTAGCCTTTAAGAAACACTGATGTATTAAGCCCCACTTTTTCCCAAAGTTTTTCTACTAGATATTTACTGAAAAAAAAAACATGAGTCAGAAATAAAGCTCCAGTTATGTCACTTCATCTTCATCTTCTGTCAGTTCTCCTGTTAGATTCAATTTTCTTTTCAACTTGACATGTCCTTGGTTGATTATTCTTCATCTTTGCCATCCATTCTAGCAAGTCAAATAAGTCTGTGGGTTAAAAATAATCAATCAATCCAAATTAGTAATTTGTGGACATTTAGATGCCTAAAAACTGAGGATAGGAACTTTTATCTTTCAGTTAGTATGTTGCTCGTATGTAAAAATAGAAGACCAAGAAAAACCTGTTGGGGCTTCCCTGGCAGCGCAGTGGTTGAGAATCTGCCTGCTAATGCAGGGGACATGGGTTCGAGCCCTGGTCTGGGAGGATCCCACATGCCGCGGAGCAACTAGGCCCGTGAGCCACAACTACTGAGCCTGCGCATCTGGAGCCTGTGCTCCGCAACAAGAGAGGCCACCATAGTGAGAGGTCCGGGCATCACGATGAAGAGTGGCCCCTGCTTGCCACAACTAGAGAAAGCCCTTGCACAGAAACGATGACGCAGCACAGCAAAAATTAATTAATTAATTAATAAACTCCTACCCCCCAACATCTTAAAAAAAAAAAAGAAAGAAAAGAAAAACCTGTTGATTTGAGTGGATAGTTAATTCCTAATAAAATTACAAGAATTGATTATGGAAGTCGAAGAACATAATTGGCATATGAGTATAAATACCAAAGATGTCATATATGTAGATAAAGGACATATATAGAGTAAAGGTAAATTTCAGCCAAACACAGGGGACTTTGGTAGATTCCATGCACATCCTTTGAGCCTGTCACAGAAGAGCCAGGAACAATGGGCTCTAACTCTTCCTCCACGTGATGTACAGGAGCCCTGACTCCCAACCTCTGTTGGAGAATCAGGCTGATGGCTTTGTATTCCTAACCAGCACGGGATGAGCAAAACCAAAGATGAAGGCATCAACCTAAAAGCCCATCACCAAGTGTTTTGTTTAGCAGCTCCAGCCTTATGATGTACTTAACTGTGATCTTATCTTCACTCAAGGCCAAATCTTATCTAGTATCCAGGCCTTCGCAACAACTTAAGATATCCAATTTCACCCCTCAAAAATATTAAAGTTAGAGGTAGAACCTACTCAAAAGTAGACTCCAAGGGAGCTACTACAATTGATTACATAGTACCCATTCTCAAAAAACATCAGAAGTTGTTGATTCCGAGCTAAGAAATATGACCTCTTAGCTTATTATTCCTATGATTGTTATTATTGCCAATGCCCTTAATATTGCTGAAAAAGTAAAGAACTTCCAAGAATGTGATTGGAGAGGAATTCAAAGGAATGATTTTTTTTTTCATTTACTATAATGTAACCATGTTCTTCCATCTGCAATCAAATCTTAAGAGTAAGGACGTTGTATTAAATCACATCATTACAGGAAGTATGACTGTATCAGGGACTTTTTACAAAAACAAACTTCCAGATCATGAGAGGAAGCTGTGTTTGTGTGCTGACACAAAGTATTCAGCAGCAGTCAGGAGGGGAAGGCAGGATGACAGCCAACTTGGATCTATTTTTGAAGAATTATTTCTGTAGGGTATCATAGCATTGTAAGTTATGAAAAAGAATGCTTTGGTAAACAGTCATCTCCATTTCAAAAGGACCCACTCCAAAATACCACTTAATGAAATTCACGGGAATGTTATGAAGATGGAAATCCCAAATGACATGAGATTTTACAAGCAAACAGTTTTACTTTTCGTAAATACTGGCAGACTGCATTTACCAAAATCTCCATCATGCCTTGCTCTCTTGCTATATATAGCACTCGATCTGATCACTACACCATGCCGCAAGAGGCGTGTCCTTGTTTTCCTCTGATTTTTAAACTAGTCTTAGGCTTAAATTTACCATAGCATAGTAGGGACTCCTGTTTCTCAAGGTTGAGCTACTACTTGGTGCATGTTAGAAATCTCAAACTAACTGAGGTGTGTGTACTTGGTCACTACTGAACCTAATCATGCTATGACCAATCAGCTTTAAATAGGTCCTTTTATGTTCTATGAATTCATTCCGCTATTTGTCAAACCATTTCTCGTTTCATATGTATCTCCATCACCTTTTTTCTTTATATATATGGAATCACTCTGATCTGTGAAACAATAGCAAATACAATAAAGCTACTTTTATAGTCTTGAGTTTCTTCTCATTTCACTGGAAGGGTAATGATGTTACAGCTGGTGCTCTGATGGGCAGGGAATTACTAGTTTCTTAGAGACCTCAGAGATCAACTCATTTGACACAGCCTTTTCCAATGATGGTAACTACAATAATTTGGGGACGACTAGGTCCTTGTTGAGATGGTATTTTCTACCAATGTCTAAAGGAATGTATTTTGTTTCTTTTCTAATCAAAGAAATGAAATTCCTGCTTCTTCTCTTTCTTGTGCCGTGATGGTCTACTTGCTCATTTTATTTTAGTCAATGATTAAAGATCAAGTTAACAGTTTAACAGCATCCTTTCAGCACCTTATTCCTTACCAAAGTCCCTTGCATTCCATTGCTCTTTTACTTTGATGGATGAAAAGAAATAAAACACATAATTATATAAGCCTTAAATGCATCAGTATGGGTGTGACTACAAAGCAACACAGCTATATAAGATCCACACTGCAGAGATGTGCACCCATATCACTGTCCTCCTGCGGGAATACCACATACAGGCATACAACAGAGTAGCCACCAAAGCTCCAAACCCTCTACAGGTGTCTCTTTTGGAACCTGCTCTTTTGGAATCTTGGCTCATTCATTGCGATATTCTCAGTGGTGGCAAGACTAGGTTCTCTGAGAATGTGACAGGTGGAAATATAAAAGGCTGGTGCATATGGTAGGAAGTCAAAAGGCAGGATGTTGTTTTGGCAAAAAAAGCCAAAATGTTTTCCAGAAAGTGCACAGTAATCTGAGACACAGTAATGAGGCTCGTCAGTTGGGATACATTTTATTAATTTTAATTTGCATGAAATTTCTCAGACACATATTATTTTCTACTCCATTATCTCCCCGCATCTGCTTGCCCTTGGGAGGTGACCTTGGCCGAGAACTGAGCTGTCCATGGCCAAGACGTGAAATAGCTTTGACTCTACCACACCATGTCTTTGGGGCAGTGAATATATGGGACTTTGTCACAGCAGCATGGGAAGCTTTGGTTCTGGGCAGGAAACAGAGCATCCTGGCAGCCATAATTTCTCAGAAATCCTTGATTTCATTCACCTGCCTTCAAAAAGTCAGATATTATGGTTTTCTCAGGGTAAAGAGTCATGTATCACAATGTTCCTTGCAGCTCTGTTTACAATAGCCAGGACATGGAAGCAACCTAAGTGTCCATCAACAGATGAATGGATAAAGAAGATGTGGCACATATATACGATGGAATATTACTCAGCCATAAAAGGAAAGGAAAGGAAATTGAGTTATTTGTAGTGAGGTGGATGGACCTAGAGTCTGTCATACAGAGTGAAGTATGTCAGAAAGAGAAAAACAAATACCATATGCTAACACATATATATGGAATCTTAAAAAAAAAAAGGTTCTGAAGAACCTAGGGGCAGGACAGGAATAAAGACGCAGACATAGAGAATGGACTTGAGGACATGGGGAGGGGGACGGGTAAGCTGGGACAAAGTGAGAGAGTGGCATGGACATATATACACTACCAAATGTAAAATAGATAGCTAGTGAGAAACAGCTGCATAGCACAGGGAGATCAACTCGGTGCTTTGTGACCACCTAGAGGGGTGGGATAGGGAGGGTGGGAGGGAGACGCAAGAGGGAGGAGATACGGGGATATATGTATATGTATAGCTGATTCACTTTGTTATACAGCAGAAACTAACATACTGTTTTAAAGCAGTTATACTCCAATAAAGATGTTTTAAAAAAATCAGATAAACAAGTTTTATGGTTTAATTTTTCATGCAAAAGTCCATATTCTTTCCAGAAACTATTAGCTTGTTTGAGGTTTTTTTTCCCCAAACTTTCTATCCTTTTACTTGAATTTAACACTTCCACTATAGTGCTGAGCATGTAATATATTTGAATGTCCCAAATGTGTTTCACTGGTCCCTAGGGCCGTTTTTTTTTTTGTATCTTTCTTGGTTTGTCTCTATTGAGTATGTCAAAAACTCTGTTTACATATGGTTTAAAGATCTGCATGTGATTTAAAGATCTGCCATAAGTCTGCTATAAACAACAGACACACAGTTCTACACCAACACAGAACAACGTGTGCTTTTCCTAACCCACACCCACACCATGAATCTGGCTGACCTGCTACATGGGGCGTATGTTGTAGCGTGTCCTGTTGCAACATGCCTTGTCTACTCATACAAGCAACACACACACACACACACACACACACACACACGTGCATGCAAGCAAGTCCCAGGACTTCTGGTCACACCCTGGATTTGCAGAGAGCAAACAATACCCACACTTGTAGGGTTCTTAATGCTTTAAGCAACTTCAAAACATTTAATGGTCTATTTTATACCCAACAAAGGAAGTAGGATATGTTTCATTCCTATACTTTACAGAAGACCCTACTGCTCACTGAGGTTCAGTGTCTCACTCAGTGTGACCCAGCAAGTGAGTACGGTGATTCAGGTCTCTCCCTTCCGGTCTAATGTTCCATCCCCTAAATTTACAACATGGGAATCTCACCGTGGAACTGATTTCTACATGTGATGGGTCAAAATCAGAGCTAAGTGATGACAGAGTAGGTCACCCAGGGAAAAGATGAGGCTGGGAGCCTGGAAGAATTACACGGAGGCTTTGCATGCTGCCAGGAGTCTGTTATTCAGGGGCTGAGCACACGGGATAAGTATTCAGAAGGTAGAAATGATATGAATCGATCAGCTGAAAGAAAAGAGCAGAAGAAATGAAGGCTGCTCACTAAGATTTAAACAAAATCTACAGCCCTGCTGTTTATCTATGTAGAGATGAACATTTGGCCAAAAAATAGACATAGGGGTGACCCAAAATTAAGAAATCCCAAAGGAGAGTCTCAGTGGTCAAGTGTACGCACCCAGTTTACTTTGAAGTTCCTTACATCCATTATGATCCAGTTGTATCTCCCTGAAACAGGTAAGCATTGTCAGGATCCCTATTTTATACATGGTAAAACTGAGGCTCAGAAAAGTTAAGTAACTTGTCCAAAGTCACATAGTTAGGAAGTGACAGAACCAGGAGTAAAACCCAGGACTGACCAAAGTGAAAGCCCGTCTCCCTACGCAAGCTCTCTCCTGACTCCTGGATGGGCCATTCCACAGAGCATCCAAAGTAGCCTAGTGGATTTGGTGGTTGATGTTCTTGGAACAAAGCAGCTGCTGTTCAGCTCTCGTGTGTTTTTGTCAAGTGAAAACAAACCACGGTTGAGTTGCTATGTTGCCATAGACCTGACCCCTGGGTACTGAATTAATACTGAAGAGCAGCAATGCAAATAGTAAGGGATTTGCCAGTGTGCTGCCAATACAGATGGAGTGGTAAGTTTCCAATGATTGTTTTGCTGATCTCTGAAAACCTGATCTGCAAGAATTTATACTGGGCTCTTCAGAGAAACTCTAAGAGAGGTAATCATTTTAAGATCTTGGCTTATGGAGAGACAAAGAGAGTTTTATAGAGATGAGCAAACACTACAGAACCAACAGAGCATGCTGGAATTTGATCCTGAGTGTAGGGGGCCTAGTGGGGACAAGTGAGTGGTCCCAGCACACACAGTCACTGCTATAATAATGACCAGGGCTAAGCAGGCAAGATCAGGACCCAGGAGCCAAGAAAAGCTAGAAACACAGGGCAAACACACAAGGGAGTCCCTGGAAGCTGACTGTAGAGGGAGATCCTGACAGATGGGTCCTGATGCTTGGGGAGACAGGACTGCAAATCTCCCCTTTCATGGGCAGATGAGTAAAGGAAGGGGCCAAGGAGAGAGACATGGTCAATGAACCCACCACAAAGAGTGGAGATCAAGAGAGTGAAGTTTCGGGACCCAAACCCAATGCGGCCAAATCAGGGGCAGAACCTGTTCCTAGGAGAAGTCAGTGAAGAAGGGAAACAGACAAAACCTTATTTCTGGGGCAAAAACTAAGTCTGGAACTCAGGCATAAATAGGCTGACCATGACAGGAGTGGAACTGGGTAAAATATTGGGAAGAAGGGTTCAAGGAGAACAGGACCTGGGGTAAGGTGGATTGAGTGAGGAGCCAATGGCCCAGAGCACCTTCATTTCCCCTGAGTAGGAATCTGAGCTGAAAACCACAGCTCAAGCCTCAGTGCTCTCCAAGGCAGAGGTTGGAGGGCAGGAAGCAAGCCCATCCTCAGAGCCATAGGTTTGTGGTTCATCATCAGATAAAGTGGTTCCTTTCTTCACTTAATTCTTACCCAGCCAAATTAGACACATTAACAGTTGCCTGATTACCACGCCAGGTCTTTAGAGTGTTGTGGTCTCCACATTAATATCGATTTGACAACATTTATTGTATTAGGAGATAAAAGCTGATTCCCTGAAGAGCCATGCTATTTGTACTCTTTCCCTAGGGCTGCTGTAACACATTACACAAATTTGGTGGTTTAGAACAAAGAAAATTTATTGTCTCACTATTCTGGAGGCAAGAAGTCTGAAATCAATGTAGGCAGGGCGGTTCTCCCTCTGAAACCTGTAGGGTAGGATCCTTCCTGGCCTCCTCCATCTTCTGGGAGCCCCAGATGCTCCTTGCCTTGTGGCTGCATTACTCTAATCTCTGCCTCCATCTTCCCATGGTCTTCTCCCTGGGTCTTCACATTGCCTGTCCTCTCTGTCTGTCTCTGTGTTCAAATTTTGCTTTTTTATAAGGACAAAAGTTATACTAGATTAGGGACCATTTAATGCGTTCATTTTTATTACCTTTGTAAAGACCTTATTTCCAAATAAGGTCACATTCCAAGGCACTGGGAATTAGGACTTCCTCGTGTCTTTTTGAGGGGACACAATTCAACCTATAACACTATTCTTTCCTTTCCAATTCATCACTGGCTTGTCTACACTCAGGTCTCCTCCCATTCTTCTCCCTGGAAGAGATAAGGTGTTCACATTGGTGATGGTAATTGTCCTGGGTCTCCCAGTTCTGCAGAATGGAGAGACAGAGCAAATTTCCAGGAGATGCTTCATTGAGGATGCTCTTAGACACCGCTGAGAGGGTTTTTGGTTCTCTGCATAGAGAACAAAGTGTTTTCTTCCTTGGATGTTCTCTCCACAATTTTCGTACACCAGAAGACTTTTAAACCTGGCTTTCAAATAGTCAGAGGCTAGTTTTAGCCTCTACAAGTTAATCATATACTGGGCTTCCCCTCCCAACTGCTATCCACAAAGAGCTTGCTGATTTCCCAAAACTTGAAAGTATTTGACTTTTAAATGCATTTCATAATTCTGTGTCTGTCATTTTGGGGCATTTTGTGTCTCCTACTATAAAGATTACTAAAAACCCTTCCTTTGACCAAGACGTGCTTCACTGAGGCAGCTCTGCAGCCATTGCCAGTTCACACGCTGAGGTATGCCTGGTGTGGGCTCACACTTGCACCATTATACAGAATCAGGTAGCACCATGTTGCTCTGTGAACAATGTTCTTACACATTGTTATCCTCCCCAGACCAGCTCCTCCTCCAGTGCAGGAAACCTGAGACCCACCCTTGTCTTCTCCTGCTACCTCACCACCAGTATCTAAAGCATCACCCATCCCTGTCCACACCACCCCTGAAATGAGTCTCAAGTCAGTTTCTTCACTTTCATTCTAATTGTTCCTCCTTAGCTCAGGTCACTGTCATCTCTAATCTGTGTTTTGAAAGTTTCTGGCCGAAACTGCCTCTAGTCTTTCTCCCTTCCACGCCATCACACTGTACACAGAGTTGGCATTCTAACATGGATCATATAAAAATCTGATCATATGACTCCCTTGCTCAAAACCTTATGCTTCAGAATAAAGACTAACATGGGAATCATGGCTCTCCTTCATGTGGCTCCTAATAATCTCCTCCCTTATTATGCCTTTCCTTTGCACTGTATCTTCAAACATCCTCAACTATTATTACTGGCTCACTTAGGTAAGTGATTTAACACTGATTCTTCTAATGAGACTGAGGTGGGGTGAGGTGAGATAATGAGACATTTGCCTCAGGGGAAAAATGTAAGGGGTGCTAAAAAAAGAACTAAGTAATCAAAACCATATTTTGAAGCAATATTTTTTTAAATCAAATTAAGGCCAAAAAAATCAATAGTGGACAAACTATCAAAATTTTAAATAAAGATCAGTAAGAGTGCTCAAAGAAAAGTTTACAGTCTCAGGTGTTTATTTTAGAGAAGAAGAAAAGCCTAAAATCAATGACTTATGTTCCAGCCTCAAGAAGGAAAAAAGAAAAATAAAGAGTAAGTTGAATCCAAAATAAATGGAAGGAAGTATTATAAACAAAACAGAAATCAATGCAATAGAAAATCCACAAATAATGGCTCTGTTACTTGTAACAAACTTACCTACCCTCCCACAGATAACAGCTACATACACTGGAAAAAAATATATAAAATCAACTACCCAAGGACTCTATAGAGTGAATAGAAGCAAGTAAAGTTTTGAAAGTTGAAACTCATAGGAAGCAGCAAGCATGGGGGAAGTTCCCATCTTTCTAGCCTTGCCCTAAGGACAATTGCAGTTGTGGTGTGTCATAGGTCAGCTAAAACTTCAATGGAAAGTCACCAGTTTTCTGGTTCAGGAGAGAAGGATAGGTGCCCAGGGCAACCAGGACTACTGGAGGGTGGGAGAATCAAAGAAAGGAAAAAGCACAGAATGGGAATCCTTAATTCTGTACATACACTCTAGAAAAGTCTGTGGGTGACCACTGAGACATACACACATGGGGAAGACTACAAAGTCCAAACTGAGAACACAGCTATGACATAACCACAGGTGAGATCAACTTTGAAGTTTAACTCTGACCAAGTTGATTGCCTGCTAAAAGAAAAACATTAGCACACATTATAAGAAGGAACAGAATTCAGATTATCTACAACATGACTTTGACAATGTTTAGGATACAATCCAAAATTAAATGACATACAAAAAATCAGAAAAATCTGACAAGTAACAGAGGTCAACCCTAAAATGACAGTTGTTAAAACTATGCTCAGTAAGGTAGAGAAAATACAATGCAATGAATGAAAAAAATAAGAAAACTTACCAGAGATATGAAATATATAAATGAGGACCAAGTTGAAATTTTGAAACTGAAAAATAAAATATCTGAAATTTTAAATTTTACTAGCTAGGTTGAATAGCAGAATGGAAATGAAAAGAAAAGTGTAGGTGAATTGAATATATATCAGTAGAGTTATGCAAACTAAAGAAGAGAAAGAAAAAAGACTTTTAAAAAGTTAATAAGCCCCAGGAACCTGCAGAGTAATGTCAAATGTATAATATACAGGCAAGAGAAGACCTAGATATTCCATTCTTAGGCATTACCCAAGTGAAATGAAAACATATATCCACTCAAAGACTTATACATCATTGTTATTTATAATAACCAGGAAATCTGTAAACAGCCTAAATGTTCATCAGTAGGTGAATGGATAACAAAATGTGATCTACACATACAATGGAATAAATAAAAATTAATGATCTACTATTAATGAATGAAGACAACAATGCAGATGAATCTCAAAACATTATGAGCAAAAGAAGCCAGACAAAAAGAGTATGTACTGTGTGATTCTGTTTATACAAAATTTTTAAGTTGCCCAAATAATCTACAGTAACAGAAAGCTAATCAGCAGTTGCCTGGGGTCAGGGGTGGAGAGAGAAAATGACTGCAAAAAGGCATGGGGAATCTCTTGAGGGTGTTGGAGATGTTCTTAATTTTTACTGTGATGATGGTTCATAGGCCTACACATCAGTTAAAACTAAATTCTAGAGATCTGCTCTGTGACATAATAGGTATGTTTAACAATACAGTATTGTGCACTTTCAAATATTTTAAGAGGATAGGTCCTATGCCAGGTGGTCTTCCACACACACATACACAATAGAACACAAGGACATTTTGAGAAGTGATGGATAAGTTTAATACTTTGGTTGTGGTGATAGCATATGACCAAACTCATCAAGAGGTATATATTAATATGTGTGCAATTTTGTATACCTCAATAGGCTAAACATACATACACACACATCAACCAGGATCATTTAAATACATACAGTTATTATTTCTTAATTTTAACATAATAAACTGGATTAAAGAATTGATGTATGTTCTAATCACCAGGGAGTTAGTTAAAATAAAGATTCTGATTCATTGGATCTGGGCTGGGTCCTGAGATTCCACATCTGTAACAAGCTCCCAGGTGACACACAAGCTGCTTGTCTGAGTCCACACTTAAAGGAGCCTGAACTAAACTCTCCAATTTAGATAAGGTATAGCTGAAGAGCTTTTTATAAATCCTCTTTCCATGAGTGATTAGCATCACCTCTCTCATTCGTATAGAGCTGGGTCATGTCCCACAACTTCCTCTACAGTGTTATCCATCCATGAGACTGTTAATGATACTAACAATCATATCTGGCATTTATTAAGTACACGTTGAGTGTTGGACACCGTTCTCACAGTTGCACATGAATTTACTCACTTAATCCTCAGTGTAAAGGCAGGTACTCTTATTATCCCATAACAACAAATGTAAAAAACCAAAGCACAGAAAATTTAAGGGACTTGCCCAAGGTCGCGGTTGAAACCCAGAGGCAGATTCAACCCCAAGCATCACACACTTAACCATTGTGCTCTATGACTTCCCCTCAGAGCAATTATCATGCTCCAAATGTCACAGGTTCCGGCCCCAAAATCAGAACTACTAATCCCTGTCCAAGAATCTTCCCACTTTGCCATTCTTTATGGAGAACATTATTGTTTCAACATCAGATATGTATTCAGCACTTGCCCCGTATCAGCCTTTGTCCACAAGATGGGCCAGCTCTTCTTATGTTCTCCTGAAAGCGTGTTATCCTTTGCCAACCAACCCAGCATCCAAGCAGTGTCTACTCTTTGAGCTGTTTACCAAGAATGCTGACTGGTGTTCCCTACCACCCTCCTCTGTCCTCCCAGTGATGTTGCTATTTTCCAGCAGAACCAGACCCACAATTTGCCCTAGTGTCTCCTCATACCAGAGAGTCCACACCATGAGAGAGTCATGCTATGAGCTTCTGGGGACTTGGGCTGCCATTTTGATCTCTGGCTCCCAAGGAAAAGGAGTATTGTTCAGATATCCCTGCAACTTGCAGAAATTCATTGAGACTCTAAGTGGAAGGCAGGGGTGACTCTGACATTCTCTCCTATTAGCCCATCAAACATTCCCATCCAGCTGGTCTGTGGGGAGACAGCTGATAACCTGGGTTCATCATCCATCCTCCAAGAAGACTCTGATTGGTAGTGCAAAGTTTTAAAACTTCCTATTTTCCAGTTGCCTCAACATTCCCACGAACAGGATGTGAACATACCAACCAGGTGACCAGGTGCACCAGAGTGATAAGGTTGTCCCCTGACACAAGTTCCCCTTCTTGCCCTCCCCTGACAGTGACCTGTTGACCTTCAAACACATCAGTGAAACCCACTCCTGCCTTTTGCTTTCATAGTCCACCTGATCCCCAAAAAGGCACTGGCCCAGGGGTCCTCACTCTCTCCCACCTGCCTGGTTGAGCCCACTCCCTGCATGCTCTGCCCCAGTGGCTGCTGCATGCCAAGCTGTGCCTCCCTCCTCTAGGACCTGTAAGTATAATAAATCTCTTTTGTTTTCATATGTTTCTCTCTGGTGTTATTCTGTGTCCATATCAGACTGAGCATCAAAAAAAAATTTTTTTTAATAACATAATTATTCCTTACAATACATGATTCCTCCCCTAAGCTGAGGGTAAGAAAGCTTCGGGACCCCGGGGGGAGCCTGTGGCAGAAAAGCTTGCACAAGTTGGGAGGTGGGGACAGAAAGCTGGAAAAAGGTGTCTCATTAACAGGCACATGAAAAATGCTCAGCATCACAAATTATTAGAGAAATGCAAATCAAAAGTACAATGGGGTATCATCTCACACTGGTCAGAATGGCCATCATCAGAAAGTCTACAAATAATAAATGTTGGAGAGGGTATGGAGAAAAGGGAACCCTCCTACACTGTTGGTAGGAATGTAAATTGGTGCAGCCACTATGGAAAATAGCATGGCAGTTTCCTTAAAACACTAAAAATAGAGTTACCATATGACCCGGAAATTCTGCTTCTGCGCATATATTTGGAAAAGACGAAAACTCTAATTTGAAAATTTACATGCACCCTAATGTTCACAGCAACACTATTTACAATAGCCAAGACATGGAAACAACCTAAATGTCCATCAACGGATGAATGGATAAAGAAGATGTGCTATATATATACAATGGAATATTACTCAGACATAAAAAGAATGAAATAATGCCCTTTGCAGCAACGTGAATGGAGCTAGAGATTATCATACTAAGTAAAATATGTCAGACAAAGAAAGATGAATATCACATGATATCATTTCCATGTAGAATTTTTTAAAAAAATGATACAAATGAACTTATTTACAAAACAGAAATAGACTCACAGACATAGAAAACAAACTTATGGTTACCAAAGGGGAAAGGGGGGATGGGGTAAATTAGGAGTTTGGAATTAACAGATACATACTACTATATATAAAATAGATAAATAACAAGGACCTACAGTATATTTACACATATACATATGAATCACTTTGCTGTATACCTGAAACTAACACAACATTGTACTGTAAATGAACTGTATTTCAATTACAAGAAAAAATGTCCAAGGTTCTATGAGCGATGCATGAACAGTGTCCAGTACAGTATACGAGCCTTTTAGGGAGGCTAGAAGGAGGCGCTTCCTGAAGGGCAAGGTTGTTGATGAAAAGGATGGATTAGCAAAGAAGACAGAACTAAACTGGAGTAGCAAGGGCTCTAAATGTAGATCTTCCCTGAGGCAGGGAGCTGTACCATTGACCTCTCCAAGCCCTCACATGTCTATGAGTCTACCTCAGCGAGTTTCAAGTCCATTAGGACTTTGTGGGTTCCGTGTAGAAGATCAACCGCCAGTGAAGCTGAAGGCCATTGGCCAAGCCCACTTCCCAGTTGAGGACAACACTGAAAAATAGTCTGGGCAGCTTCCTGGTCAGCCCATCACTCTTACCAAATAGTATTTTGGTGAACTGAGTGTAAATGAATGAGAAACACATGGGTTTAATTTCCCTTGAAATTAGGGGCAGGTGAGCCCAGCCACAGTTTGGAATTGCTGAATGTCTCCAACTATTTTTTTCAAGTGCTTTTGGTTCAGAAAATCCAAAACAATGGTTCTGCAAAGCACATTTCCCCTCATTTGTATGAGTATTCATGTTTTTTAATGGGAATTTGATCTGCATATTTCAACTTCTTTACACTTCACTTATCAAGATGTTTAATGCAATTTCCTGGAAGTCTGAGAAATATTTTATAACTTTTTTATCAATCTTTTTTTATTTAGGAAAAGGAAACAATGAGGAAGGTTGGAAAACTCATATGCCAGAAAATGTGGGTTTGGGTGAACGTTTACACTTTTAGGCAGTTCTAGGGCCCAGAATTACACACACATGAGGTGTGCAGCCATAATATGCTAAAGGAATGTATTTGAAAATCTCTTGGAAAGGGAGGAAAAGTTGGGTAAGTTCAATAAGTATAGGCTCAGGGGAAGTCTGGAAAATACAATATAGTTTAAAGAAATGGTGCAGATTTTCTCATCTCTAATATTCAGGCAGAGTACCCCTAGTAGCCATTGTAGAGTGGAGCAGAACTGCAGCATCTTGGCATCACACGCCAGCATGGATTCCCACAATTCTCCATGTATCACATGTCATAAGACATGTGATAAAGGAGTTACTATGGAATGCTTAGGAGTGGATGGACGACCAGAGAGGGTGGAAGAAATGTGTCACAGGAGGTGGGCACGGGTGGGGCAGGGTGAACCCCCAGCGCCATCTTTGTTTCAGAGATATGGAAACAAAGAGCTATTGTTAAAGAGCTGTTTTCACTTAAAGGTCATCTTGAGGTTCCAGGGGACAAAGTAAGACCCAAAAGGGAAAGAGGCAGTTGTCCCCCATCCTCACAGAACAGTCCGTTTGCATTGTCTAGGAAGCACAGAACTCGTCAAACCTTAATGGACCCACTTCTGTTCCTAGTGGAATGGGCAGTTAGTGGAGCAATGGATGCTGCCCAGCAGGAAAAAAGAAGGAAATGGTGGATGTCTGATAAAGTTTGTCTCAGGTGTCTAGGAGACATACCCTGGGGATTCCCAGAAAAACAATTTGTGGTGGGGACTTTATGCAGGAAGCAATAACAGAATAAGGTTTATTATGGTCAATATATCTCCCATTTTAATCCCCAGGCTTCTGTACAAAGAGCAAACATAGATTACACATCTCTTTAAAGCTATATTTATCCTGGTTTTGAAATTAGAAGACTCAAACAGGGCCACGTGACAGTGACAGCAGCAGTGATCCATATTCCTTGGACTCCCAAAGTTAGCCAGTTTCCTTTGTAGCTAGGCTGGGGACATGTGATTGGTTCTGGCCAACAGAGTGCAAAGAAGAACTAAACCTCTATCTGTTAAGCCATTGGGATTTGTGGGTGGAGGGAAGCTTGTTTGTTACAGTAGCTGGTGGTAACCATCCTGACTAACACATGCTGTAAACTTTGAGTTACTGATTTAAAACGTGTCATTATAATTCTCTGATAGTAATAAAAATGGTGATTTTAGGCTAGATTCTTAGAAGTTTTTGAGAATATAATGGTACCTTGTATTAGCTTTCTTATTGTTGAATAACAAATTACCTTGAAAGGTGGTGGTGTATAACAATCATTTCTTATCTGAGTGCTTTTGATGGTCAGGAATGTGGGAGTAGCTTAGTTAGGTGATTCTGACTCTAAGTCTTTATGATGTGCAGGCAAGGTGTTGCCAGGAGCTGCAGTCATCTGAAGGCTTGATCGGGGCTGGAGGATCCACTGTTGATAGGAGAACTCAATTTCTCACTGGCTGTTGGCTGGAGTTTTCAGTCTTCACCACATGGGCCTCTCCATGGTCATTCTCATGACGTGGAAGCTAGCATATTCCAGACAGATTGATCCAAGAGGGAAAGCAAACAGGAATCCACCATGTCTTCTATGACTTAGCCTCTGATGTTGCACTCTGTCACTTTTGCTGTTTTCACCTATTGTTTAGCTATAAGTCACTAAATCCAGCCCTTACTCAAGAGGAGGAGAATAGGCTCCAGCTTTTCAAGAGAGTGTCAAAGAATTTGTGGATATATTTCAAACTACACATACCCCATCACCCCAGAACAAGTTTCTTAGTAGCTGAGGGGAAATAGAATGATGGGTTGCACCTAAGGTCAGGAAGAGGGGCTTCAATGATCCATGATAGATCAGGCTGTTGGAGGGTAATTATGTAACTGCTCCTTTCTTACAATGTTCCTTGGTCTCATGAACAAATGAAGGGAGCACAACCCCTTCTATTCAAACTAAGTGGGACAGACCTCTTACATGAAGCTGCATACTGAGATGTCAAGGTGAGCATAAAAGCCTTCCTGGTCATTTACTACTAAATTACACACTGCATTATACATGATGCAGAGGAAATTAATTCTCATGAAATAGAGGCCCTGGTTGTGTAGGCAGGTGAAGATTCAACATTCTCCTCTGATGTAACCACCTCTTGCTGACCTCCCAGTTTGCCCAGTGTGGTACAGCATGCTGATTGTTGTTACACACTCAGGGAGTTTGCACAGAAGATTAGGATAAAATAGGATAGACTAGGAAAGATAGAACAAAAAGAGAAACTCTTCCCTTCGTATAAAACATAGTAGGCAGATGAAGGTGGTCTTGATTTAAGCCCAAATGATAGAAAATTGCAATAACACTGGAAATGGAAATATTGGTTCTATGAGGGTTGGGATTTTCCTTCTTTTCTCCTGTATCCAAAGTGTCTATGAAAATGTGCCCTATACAATAAGCACCTTGCTGAATATTTTTCTTTAATTTATTGGATGAGATAGCACTCACCATAGAAGAGAAAGTAGTGGGACTAGAAGGTGGTAGGAATTTTAGATCTAAAATTTAGAGTTTAGGTTACTGATTCCAGAAACTTCCATCCTGGGGCTGTGCTGGGGATAGGCTTGCAGCCTGAGGAAATGGTTGTGTACATGCCTATAAATGCTTCATATTGGGGTCCAAGCCTCTGGTGTGGCCCACCCTTGGCTGATCCCATGGTAGGATCTACACCAAGAGGCAGGGCAAGAGCCAGAGATGAACACTCAGTCAAACCACACAGTCTTCTGCTGGTGATGTTTCAGTAACCAGACAACATACTTTTTGCTTCAGCAACCATTGAGAGCATCCGCTGCAGACAGCTGTAGAGTGTGGTCAAGCTGAACATGTCACAATAGCCTGCCAGGCCCTAGGAGCTATTAGCAGCAGTGAGAAGAGGTATCTATTTAGGTCCCCCACAGCCACCATATTTGGGTGGCAACCACAGGCAGTGCAACAGCACTTGCTCTGAGCTGCAGTAGCTGGGCTGTGAAGTGCTCCAGCCTCAGGGAGCACAGCTGAGTTTGCTCTTCTAATTCTAGAAAGAGACAGATAAGGAGCCAGGGGAGGAGTAAACTTCTTTCTCATCTGGGCATGGCATCAGACTGTTGAAGTAGGGCATCCCTGTTTGAGTTACAGCTTTATTTTAACTTAAAAAGGACTTTTATTTATTTTTATTTTTTTGAATATCAAGAGGATAAAAAATAGAGTATTATGTCACAGAAGCCAAGGTCACTGTCAGCAGTCTCAAATGCAGCTGAAAAGCCAAGAAAATGAGGACTAAAAAGTTTCCTTTGAATTTACTGTCATGGAAATCACTGATGATCACAAGAGAACAGTTTTGATGAAGAAATTGATGGGTGGTGTGGGTTGAGTAGAAAATTAAGGTTAGGAGATGGAACCAATGATTATAGACAACACTTTCAAGAAGTTCTGCTATAAAGAAGACCAGAGAGGGAGTTGAGTAGCTAGAGATTAAATAGGTTTTTGAGGGAGGGTTTTGCTTCATTCATTCATAAATTCCACTTTTTACTGTATAAACATATATATAAAGTAAATGTTTTGCATATGATTCAAATTTTCTGTGTCTGTTTTACATCAACTTCATTTTTTTTTCTTTTTACCTTTCGATCCCCTTCATCCATTTCTTTCACCTCCTCATCCCCTCCTCCAGCCACCACCCATCTGTTCTCTGTATCTATGGGCTTCTTTTTTTGTTTGTTTGTTGTATTTTTTAGATTCCCGCATATAATAGAGATCATACAATATTTGTCTCTCTCTGTCTGACTTATTTCAGTTGCATAATACACTTGAGGTCCATCCATGTTGTCAAAAATAGCAATATTTCATTCCTTTTATGGCTAAATAATATTTTAGTGTGTGTGTGTGTGTGTGTGTGTGTGTGTGTGTGTATCACATCTTCTTCATCCATTCATCTATCAAGGGATATAAATAGTTTTCATATCTTGGCTATTGTAAATGATACTGCAATGAACATGGAGGTACATATGCCTTTTCAAGATAATGTTTTAGTTTTCTTTGAATAAATACCCCAAAGTGGAATTGTTAGATCATATGGTAGCTTTATTTTTAATTTTTTGAGGAACCTCCATACTGTTTCCCATAGTGGTTGCACCAATTTACATTCCCACCAACAGTGCATGAAGGTTCCCTTTTCTCCATATCCTCACCAACACTTGTTATTTGTTATCTTTTTGATAATAGCTATTCTAACAGGTGTGAGGTGATATCTCATCATGGTCTTGGTTTGCATTTCCCTGATGATTAATGATGTTGAGCATCTTTTCATATACCTCTTGATTATTTGCTTGCTTTCTTTGGAAAAATTTCTGTTCAGATCTTCTGCCCATTTTTTAATTGGATTACTTGTTTTTGTTTTGTTATTGAGTTGTTTGAGCTCTTTATGTACTTTAGATACATTTTAAATGATCATATATATGATTTGGAAATATTTTCTCCCATTCAATAGCTTGCCTTTTCATTTTGTTGATGGTTTCCTTTACTGTGCAGAAGCTTTTTAGCATGAAGTAGTCCCATTTATTCATTTTTTATTTTGTTGCTTTGCTTTTGGTGTCAGAATCCAAAAATCATCACCAAGACCTATGTCAAGGAGTTTAGTGTCTATGTTTTCTTCTCGGAGGTTTATGGTTTCAGGTCTTATGTTCAAATCTTTAATCCATTTTGAGTTAATTTTCAGGTATGGTGTAAGATGGTGTTCGAGTTTCATTCTTTTGCATGTGGCTGTCCAGTTTTCCCAACACCACTTATTGAAGAGACTGTCCATTCCCCATTGTGTATTCTCAGCTCCTTTGTAGTAAATTAACTGAGCATATACGTGAGGTTTATTTCTGTGCTCTCTTTTCTGTTCTATTGATCTATGTGTCTGTTTCCATGCCAATACCATACTGTTTTAATTACTATACCTTTGTAAGATAGTTTGAAATCAGAAAGCGTGTTACCTCCAGCTTTGACCTTTTTTCTCAAAATTATTTTGGCTATTCAGGATTTTTTGTGATTCTATACAAATTTTAGGATTATTTATTTTATTTCTTTGAAAAATGCCCTTGGAATTTTGATAGGGACAGCATAGAATCTTTAGATCATGTTGGCTAGTATGGACATTTTAACAATATTGATTCTTCCAATCCGTAAGCACAGAATATCTTTCCATTTATTTGTGTCTTCTTCAATTTTTTTCATTAATGTCTTATAGTTTTCAATATACAGGTCTTTCACCTCCTTAGCTAAACTTATTCCTAGGTATTTTATTCTTTTCTATGTGATTTTAAATGGAATTGTTTTCTTTATTTCCCTTTTTGATAGTTTATTAATATATACATATTCAATAGATTTTTTTAATATTTATTTTGTATCCTGCAACTTTACTGAATTTGTTTATTAGTTCTAACAGTTTTTTGGTGTAATCTTTGGGGTTTTCTATGTAGAATATCATGTCATCTGCAAACAGTGACAGTTTTATTTCTTCCTTTCCAATTTGTATGCCTTTTTATTTCTTTTTCTTTCATAATTGCTCTGGCTAGAACTTTTCAATATTATGTTGAGAAGAAGTGGTGAGAATGGGCATGTTTGTCCTGTTGCTGATCTTAGAGGAAAGGCTTTCAAACTTTTCACCATTGAGTATGATGTTAGATGTGGGCTTGTCACATATGGCCTTTATCATGTTGAGATACATTCCCTCTAAACTCACTTTGTTAAGAGTTTTTATTATAAATGGATGCTACATTTTGTCAAATGTTTTTTCTGCATCTATTGAAATGATCATATGATGCTTATCCTTCTTTTTTTTAATGTGGTGTATCACACTGACTGATTTGTGGATGTTGAACCATGCTTGCATCCTTGGAATGAATCCCACTTGATTATGGGGTATGATCCTTTTAATGTATTGTTAAATTCAGTTTGCTAATATTTTGTTGAGGACTTTTCATCTATGTTCATCAGGGATATTGGCCTGTAATTTTCTTTTCTTGTGGCATCCTTGTCTGGCTTTGTCATGGTAATGTTGGCCTCATAAAAAGAGTGCCCTCCTATTCTATTTTTGGGACGAGTTTGAGAAGAATTGGCATTAATTCTTCTTTGATTTTCAGTGTGACCCTCGGACATGCAGCTGTCACTTGCCCCACAGGCACACATTAATGTGTCTAAATATTAACTGAGGTGGGATAGAAAGACCCAGAAAAATTTCCTGAAAGAAATTAAGACTAATGCAACAAAAGAACACACTCACCAATCAAACTTCATTGAAAGAAAACCAAACTATCATCTTCCTTCAAAATAATAGCAACAGCAATAGCTAACACTTGCTGGGCTCTAAACGCATCTCACATTTCTGAGAATGTTACAAATGGGTTTATTTGCCTCTTATTCACCCAGATGGTAAGGGAGAGATTCCCACCCTAAGGTTATGGGGATGGTCAGATGCACAACACCCAACAATGAAGAAATGAGATCAATAGTAGTTTATCAGAAACATACACTCACAGCCCATGGAAGGAAGATACTGCAAACCATACAGGTGTTGCACTTGGGCACAGAGGGAACAAGCTGGAATTGTGCGTCAGGCTTGGTAGTAACAAGAGGGTAAGGGGGCCCTGGTTCCCACAGACACCAAGATGTGGTGGTTTACTTGAATAATTCTGTAGGCTGGCAGGGAACTGAATAAAACCTGCTACTAAGGGATTAGCAAGAACTGCACTTGGTCCATTTTATAAGGCAGGCTGCTTGTTTAGGAGGACTTCATCTGCAGGAGCAGCATTTGGAAGGAGCTGGATTCAAAATTTAGGTCATTTGAGGCCCTCCTGATTTGAACAGATGTCAAGGAAACACATAATATTGAGCCTTAATTTTAGGCTTAACATCAAAACGCTTCATCATCAAAACACTCATGAAATATTATCACACCATTCTACACATGGTGGATTCAAGGCTGAAAAGGCTAGTAGATTGTCCAGTGTTGGCCAGATGATAAGCGACTGAGCTGGTATTAAAATGTGGGTTCGTTGACCCCATTAACCATTGCTCCCAGGGTAGATGTAATAGACCAACTTAGAAGTGGACTAGCAGAGGGGAAGAGAAAGGTATTAAGGAGATCAGCAAATACACCTCACCCCATAGACAGAAAGTGCAATTAAACAAACACGATCACTTTTGCTGCTTACCATGTGACTTTCTGAGTCCCATACAAACTTCCCCCAAGGCAGCTGGGTTAATAACACAGCCCCACCGACCCCTAGCAGCCAGGCTCTGATTCTGATGTCCAACCTTGTATTTTAATCAGTGGCTCCTGAAATGCCTACAAGCCCAGCTGCTCCAGACACACTTCTGATTACACAGCCCACAGGAATGAACCCAACCAAGCAGATCACGTAGTTCCCAGGTGCTTCAAAATCCCAAGCCCAAGATGGCCCCGAATTAGTCACCCTCCTGGACAAGCATGTTGGGCATGCCGGTGGGGCTTGGATTTCTACAATAAATTCCTTTGCACTGAAAGAGACCTTATATCTCATCCAATCCAACCTCCTCATTTCACAGTTAAAGAAACTAAAGTTAAGTGGCATCCCCAAGATCACAAGCCTAGTTAAGGCAGATCCTGCTTGGGTCCCTTCCTTAAACCCTTTACCAACTCCCTCCTCCCTTGCATCCCTTCCTTTATAAAGTTAAGGTGACACTCTGACCCATTTCCAGATGTTGTGCCATGAAGGAATCTGCTGGAGGGAATCTGGGAGAGAATTTTCCTCCCTGATAGAAGGCAAGAGACATACAAAGAGAGCTCTATTGTTTCCCTAGCCACCTGTTATGGGCTGAATTGTGTCCCCCAGTTTAGCCTGGAGCAGCCCCATGTCAGCAAGGAGTGTCTTTGAAGTCTTGAATTTATCCTAATAATTCACAAGAATTTTACATTCTGCTCCAAAATATGCCATGTCTATTTTAAATTAAATATAAAATTAGTGATTGCCTGAAAACTCAAAAAAAATATTGATGTCCCAGGAAGCTGTGTCCGCAGTTCGCCTGCGGTTTCGAGTCACCTTGGGCGCAGGGCACTGTGCCTTGGGGGTTAAAAAATTCCCCCGTTTGAGAGCACAGATGTAAGTCATTTACCTTACTAACTATTCTAGAACCTTCTCTGGTTCACACTTAGGACAACCACAGGCCACCAGAGGCTTGAACTTAAGAAACATGCGCGTAAGATGAAATCAACTAGAAGGCAAAATTTCCAGGAGATATTTGCACATAGGTCCAGGAGACCTTCTAGGGAACCCCTCACCCCCACCCCGTGCTGCCAAAATTAAAGAGCACCTCACTGTGAGGCAGTAACCCCTAACATTTTGGGGTGTCTGAAAACTGCTGTAGCTATGGAGACCCTCCCCAGAAAAGACACACAGTTTCTCAGGTCCATGTGTCCTCTGGAGATTTCCAGAAACCTGAAGCCGTCCGTGGATCCCTAAGAACACAGGGATCTCACTGAGACACTTTGTCCTATTCCAGTTGTGGTAGGCATGAGTTTTTTCTTAAAATGTTTTAGGCCAACATTTAAACATTGAGAAAGTTCACATTAATGTCTGGACATTAGGGCCTGACAGCCTTGCGGTTCCTTGTGGCTCCTTGATGATGAGGGTCGGCTACCCCTGTAGCTGGGGCTTTCCTGGCCCCTCCTCTACTGCATCTGATCTTTCTCCATCACAGAAGCTGCCCGTTCCCTGGGGCAACTGTTACCGCACTGCAGCCCCACTTAGGGTGGCCCTGGAAGACTGCAGTGAGGGAAAATTCCACCGGGTGGAGCTTTGGGTGGTGCCCCTGGTCATCCACTTCATGTAGAAGTGGTTAGAATACATACAGAGTCATGGGCAGTGAGGAATGGCCTAGTTGCTAGTCAAGGAGAAAAATAAGATTGAAAGATCGGGAGATAAGACGGCCTGGGTATGATGAG
This sequence comes from Globicephala melas, assembly GCF_963455315.2. Lineage (NCBI taxonomy): Eukaryota > Metazoa > Chordata > Mammalia > Artiodactyla > Delphinidae > Globicephala > Globicephala melas. Next base: position 6,984,985 of record NC_083317.1, on the reverse strand, counting down.
TGTGGACTAACACATGTGGGTACAACGTGAGGATATTTGTGGCGTGTCAGCGCTCTCCAGAAAGCACTCACCACGGAAGATACAATGTATTCGGCTGTCTGCACTGCCGTAACAGACTGGGGAGCCTAAATGACAGAAGTTTATTTTCTCACAGTTCTGGAAGCTGGAAGTCCAAGGTCAAAGAGTCAGGTTTGGTTTTTCTTGCGGCCTCTCTCCTCTTGCCTTGCAGACTGCCACCTTCTCACTGTGCCCTTTGTGGTCTTTGCTCTGTGCGCATGCATTTCTGGTGTCTTTTCCTCTTCTTACAAGGACACCAGTCCTATTGGATCCGGCCCCACCCTTATGACCTCATTTAACCTTAATTACCTCCTTAAAGGCCATATCTTCAAGTACAGTCACAACGAGGGCTACAGCTTCAACATATGAATTCATGGAAGGAACAATTCAATCTGTAACAAGCACTAAGGCACAGATAAGCAGAGTGACTCATCCAGCTGATCATGAACCAGTTCTGTTCTGACACAAAGGGCTCATGGATAGAGTAGCCATGGTGGCTGGGAAGGAGGGTACACATGGACCCAACAGCAGGGCTTCTTACTTACCAAGGCTGATCTAACTCCTACTTCTACTGAATGTTCAACCTGACATATTGGTCCAAGAAGTGACCAACAAGCCACTTGTTGGCAACTGATTACATTGGCCCGTCTCCATCAGGGAGAGGCAATATATGTCTTTTTCAGGAAAAGACGTATATTGAAAATATGGGTTTGTCTTTCCTGCCCACAGCGCCCAAACCAGACTCACTGTCTGAGTATTTTTGAAGGTTTGATCCATCAACAGGGACTCTTAAGAAAAGGCAGTGCTATCCCCAAACACGGTGCTATACAGCCTCCTCCCAGGAGCCACTGGTCTGAAAGACAGTGGAAAGGTCTTCTAAAGATATACCTGAGGCTTGGGGTTAGGGATGACATTCTGTGGGGATAGGATGCCATCATACAGAATGTGGCACACTCTAAAGAATGATCATCATATGGTTCTGTGTCCAACACAGATAATTTATGAGGGTCTAGGAACCAAAGGTTGAGAGTAGAATTTGTCTTGCTGATCATCACTACTAATGACTTACGGAATTTGTGTTTCATGTCCCTACAGTTTTAGGATTTCTGGGTCGAGAGGTTCTAGTTCCCAGAGTGGGGAGATGCTTCCCCAGAGGAGGCACATCAAGAGTCTCATTGAAGTTTAAGTGATGGCTGCCTTCCAGTAACTTCGGGCTCCTTATGCCCAAGGAACCTAGGGGTGAGGAAGGGGGTTGCCATGTTGTCAGTGGTGAGGGACCCGATCTTCAGAAGGTGGTCGTGCTGCTGTTACATAAACAGCATAGAATAAAGTATGTTTGACACTTGGGGAAAAGAGTAGGACATCTCTTTATGCTCTCATGCCCAAATTAAACAATGAAAGTAGCCATGGCCTAAAAAGGGCATGGGAGACAGGGACTCAGAGTCCTCAGAGACCAGAGTCTCGATCATCCCATCAGGCAGTCTGCCTACACCTGCAGAGATGTAACTGAGAGAACTGAGGCTGGACGGTTGATAAGGGGGATGATACGTACCAGTTTAAGACCAGCTGAAGCAGTGGCAGTGCGAGTTGTTCTAATAGTGCTTCTCATATAATTGTCTGGGAAATAAGACCAAACAAAATCCTACAGAAGTTCTTTCCGCAGGGCAAACCTACTGTAAGAAGCAAGTAGATCTGGACAGTGCAAGGGGTAATGACGGTCTGAGTCTGTTTGAGCTGCTGTAACAGAAGACCATAGACTAAGTGGTCTATAAACAATAGACATTAATTTCTCACATTACGGAAGTTGAAAGTACAAGATCAGTGTGCCAGATGGTCAGGTTCTGATAAGGAACCTCTTCCAGGCTGCAGACGGCCAAGGACTTCTCACTGTGCTCCCACATGGTAGAAAACGGGCTAGAGAGCCATCTGAGGCTGCTGTTATAAGGGCACAAAGCCTTATAAGGGCTCCACCCTCATGACCTAATTACCTCCTAAAGGCCCCACCTCCTAATACTGTCAACTTGGGGGATAGGATTTTTTTTAACTTTTTATTTTATATTGGGGTATAGTTGATTAAAATAGTTGTGTTCGTTTCAGGTGTACAGCAAAGTGATTCAATTATACATATACATGTATCTACTCTTTTTCAAAATTTTTTCCCGTTTAGGTTGTTACATAATACTGAGCAGAGTTCCCTGTGCTAGACAGTAGGTCCTTGTTGGTTATCCATTTTAAATACAGCAGTGTGCACATGTCAATCCCAAACTCCCTAACTATCCCTTCCCCCTACCCTTTCCCCCTGGTGACTGTAAGTTCGTTCTCTAAGTCTGTGAGTCTATCGTATTTGGGGGGTAGGAATTTCAAAATAAGAGTTTCAAGGGGAAACACACACATTAAGTCCATAGCAGATACTATAGGGCTTCATCCAGACCCCGGGTGGAGCAGGTTTACTCACCTCCCAGGGGACGGTTTGGCTGCTAATGGCTCCCAGCTGCATCCGTTGATGGGAACTTCCATCAGCCACAGGGACCTGCATTGCCTAATCTCATACCTCCTCCCAGGGGACAACTGTCATCAATGACTGGCTTCTGCAGGGACACATACACTCAACCTCTCTTCCTCAGTTTGGGACAACTATGAAGGGTCATCCCAGCTGCAGAGCTGCTGGAGATCAACTGAGGCTCCACCTGTGGCTGTGCTGTAGGCTGGCTCTGCCTCCCTCACCTCCTTAGATGTACGCAGCCCAAGAACACTCCCCGATAAACTTCGACATCCAGCTCTCGGAGTCTATTTTCAAAGTCCCTATGACAGTACCCTTTCCTAAAACTGGTCAGTCTGAGCCTACATTCAGAATAGCCCTTTTCCCACCTTGAAAAACGTGTGTCACACCCGCTTCTAATATACTGTGGCTCATCGTCCTGAACTGAAATACACCCATGACACCATACAAAAAGGTATTTATTTCTTTGATTAAACAAAGGCCATGGAACCATATGGCTTCCTGTCTTTCCCTGCCTGAAAGATAGGTCTGTTAATTGGTGAAGCTTGGTATTAGAAATAGTGTATTTGGACCTATATTGTGATATTTTGAATATAGAACAGTCAAAGCAGTTTAGGTCATTGTCACTTGTTCTTATAAATGTAGACAGAATGTGAGCTTATCGAATTCTTCATGATACATTATATAAAATGTACAGATAGGGCTTCCCAGGTGGCGCAGTGGTTGAGAATCTGCCTGCCGATGCAGGGGACGTGGGTTCGTGCCCCGGTCCGGGAAGATACCACATGCCGCAGAGCAGCTGGGCCCGTGAGCCATGGCCGCTGAGCCTGCGCGTCCGGAGCCTGTGCTCCACAACGGGAGAGGCCACAACAGTGAGAGACTCGCGTACCGCAAAAAAAAAGAAAAAAGTGCAGATAAAAATTTTATGAGATTCATTCTAAAGTTGGTGTGTTTTATTCAACAGAATAGTTAAAGCTATTTTATCAAGTCACATCATATTTATTCTAATCGCCATCCATCATCATCTTCTAATTTCATCTTATAGAGTATTATATGTTTGTCTTATTTATTACCAAGAAGTAGACTTTTTCAAGTTTATGATGAAAACATTTATATAATAACTTATAAATACACACAAGGGTAGATAGATTTTTCAACCTTCTTTTAAGATAGTGTGTGAATAATATACAGTGTAACTATCAACAGAAGGAAAGGGTACCACTCATACATTCCCCTATTCTCAAGAATTTAGTAAATAAAGAAACGAGTAAAACAGATAGGAGGCCAAAGTACGTAACGGATATCCCTCCACACGGGGTGGGCAAGAAGCATCACCTCCCCCCAGAAATAACAGCCACATAATTGAGATTTTCGGGGCAGACCCCAGACTCCAGTACTTCGATCTGTTTTCCTTAGAGAGCATGTAGGGCTGCCAGACAACGTGTCTTCTTTGAGGGAGGAATATGGAACACATAGTCCCTGTGACTACACACCTTGCCCAGCCTATGGAGCCTTGGAGCACAGAGGCTGCCGTGTCCTTGGCTTCCTGGCCAGGTGCTCCTGGCTGGCCCTTTCCCTAGCAGTTCCCAGCAGACCTGGTTCCTGGCAGTTATGGCTTCGCTTTCCTTCCAGGTCTATTTTTGCCCAAAGTCGCAGACTCCCCACCACAAGTCTCCATTCCTTTTCCCCAAGGACCCTATCAGTTTTCATAAAGGAGGGTTTTCCTTGCCCACTCCTGGTGCCTCTGAGTCACAGCCAGCATCTCTGCCAGTGGGCCGCCAGCCCACTCTGCTAGCTAACCAACAACCCTGTTTTTGCCTCCGAGGAAACATCCCTCCTGTGATCGTCAGAATTTCAGCCAGAGGACACATGTGGGCAGAGCTTAGACCAAGGGCCAAAGGCAACAAACCCCAGGTGAAAGCAGATGTGAAGTCATCGCCAGTGACCGCTGAGGCTCCAAACATACCCCTGGTAGAGCCTGAGGTGTCCCTGGGGTGACCAAGAGTTCTCATCTCCTTGATATAGCAAAGTCAAGTGTCTCAGCCTTGGAGAGGTCAGGAGGCTTAAATGGAAATGTTCTGTGTTAGGCCTTCACCCCCGTATCTTGATCCTTGAGGTTATACAAATAGTTAAGCATGAAAAGTCTCACACTCAGATCTCATATGTTCTCCACCCAAAGGTATAAAGCCTGTAGATCCAGAAAACTGTGCACCGTCGTCTGTGGCAGCCGTGTCTTCAATTAACTTCTGTTCCAGGGAAAGGCGCTTTAGCTCAGCGAGGGCAGGGACAGCCCCGTCTTATTCCTTGTTTTATCTGTGATGCCCAGATCATACTGCTGACACCTAGTAAGTGCTAAACAAACACTGATGGAATGAACACTCACTCTGACTGGAAAGGGCATTTATCAAGATTTTTACTCCATCAAACACAGGAAGTCATTGATGATGACCCCTTTTGCTCTAACTTTTCAGAGTTTGTAAAGAGTCCTTTGCAGGGCTTCATCACCACCCCAACAGGATAAGGGTCACCCTTATCCAGCTCACCTGTACTACCTTGCATCCCAGGCACTCATGCTCTCCAATGCTTCTAAATGAAGGCCCTTTTCTAATCATAGTGAGGTAGACTAGAAGGATTAGAAAATCCCACGCTCTACTAGGTGAGTCCATTTCTACTAGGTTCATGAAAGGATGAAGTCGTACTCATCCTAACTTTTTCTCCCTGAATTGCCCCCCAATTTCTTATAGGCCAGCCTCAGAATATCTCCAAAAGCAAATGTTGTCAGGTCTTTGCCCAGGGAGAAAACTTCAGCTCCTTATTACCAAGGTTCTGTCTCTAAATATGTTATTCATTAACTGCCTCACTCTCTCTCACCCACTTGTAGGACATGGATTGGAGCCCTTCTATTGTCTTACTTCTGCAGTTGATCTCCAATTGTGATCAGGAATATAGGGAAAGGTTCAGCCCAGGAATTCCTAAGCTGGCAGGGAGGGAACATCCCCTCCACAACCATCTTCGCAAATTCCTTTTCATCTTCTGCACCTCAACCTCCTCACTTCCCCAAAACAGTCATAAAATAGAACCACAATTTAGGATTAAAAGGTCTCTGAAGCACCCAGGCTGTCTACTATAATACATGGTCATCAACATATTTATAATCATATTTACAACTACAGAGTTTTGGTCTTGCATTTGCTTCAGAGATGCTGACCTCAAATGCCCCAAAAGTATTACAGTAGACTAGAGTGAAGTAGGTCTTCTGAGAATGGCAGGGATTGTGTGAAGATTAAAGAACCAGCCCCTTTCTTCTGACAGTCTCAATAACTTGGACTGTGAGACAATCGTCTTGTTCAGTCTTTCCCACTTCATAGCAATCAGATAGTCCTCAACCTCAATGAAGTCAAATGCAACAGCTTCACACAATGCAAAAGGCCACCATTGACTTGGGTGAGAAATGCCCTTTCCTATCCATGAAAACAGCCCGGGAGGGAGCAAGAAACCTACCACAACTGACACTGGAGCAATTATTTCTGCTGACACTGCTGTAAACCTCTCTCCCCAGAACACTTCCTCTGTTACCAAGTAGAGCAAAGCCAGGAAAAAGTAAGTGAACCAAGTGTTTACTTGACTGTTGAGTGTTGATAAGATGTTGGCCTCTGTGTAGCTCTGGACCAGGCATGCACTCCCCAGCCCTGCCAGCCCCGGGCTACAGAAAGAGCTGAGGGGCAGGTGATAGCACTTAAACAATGCCCGCTTGCGGTTTTCAGCCCAGCGTTGGTTCCCTTATCCTGGACGCTTGACTCAAGAGGGGCCATGTTTATGCTGAGTCCGCCTCAGGGTCACTTTGGTTGAATGGTGTCTACTGGTGCGGGTCCCACAGCAACAGACTGAGCCCTGATTCCAGGAGAGATTAGGAGACTGCTGACATGAAAGGAAAGGACACAGAGAACAGCCCAAAGTCACAGAGGCTGCCAGGTTGCTGAGCTGATGGGAGCTTGTGTCTACTTGTTGAAAATGAAAATCAGTTTCGAGTCTAGTCAACATAATCTTCCAACTGTCTGAAAACCATGGACCGTAGCATGGATTTATAGGCAGCGTTTCAGATTGGGAGCCCAGGCGAGCAGAGAGGAGTGGAATAAAAACCAGAGCCAAACTAAAACTTCACTCAGTTGAGACTAGAGCCCACCCATCTTTCCATAGGGGCAAATACTGATGATAAAGGTAATTATTATTATAATTATTTATATTATTATAATGATAGTACATTACATAAACATCCACTGAGCTGTTCGCTAACTTCTGCTGGTGTTGACGCTTTCAGGCTACCTTGAGGTTCACAGGAGCAATGTGGCAAAAAATAGACTCTTGCCCTTCTCACCCCAAAAGGAAAGCAAATTATCTCAAGTTTTACAGCCTGAATAATCTAATTGAACAATAAAGAGAATCTAGATATTTGCCACAAAATTAAACCATCTTACAAAATGATATTCTCCTTGTGACTGACCTTATTAAAAACCAGAAGAGTGAAAAGATCTGTGTGTTGAGAGACCCGTGTCTTCCTCCTGGCTCTGCAGTGAACTGGAACCATGGCCTTGAGCATGCACTGACCTCTGTGTGTCCTCTCAGGTCCAGGACACCTGCTGTGCCTGCCCTGATAGAACTCAAGCAGGTGGGGAAGCCCTCTGAGTAGGACATAGTGCAGAAAAGAAGCAAGGTCCGTGGGATGTAGATCCTATCACTGCTGGGCCTTTTGCAAGGATATGCATTATGTAATCATTCGGTTTTGTAGAAATTAAACTTACTGGAATAGAAACTGTAGGTTGGAAAAGAACAATTCTAGTGGAAAAGGCCAAGTAAGTTCCTTTGACCTTAACTTTTTATTTTTGATTACTTAGGCTCCATGATCACTCTAGTATCAGATACCACAGATGAAGAATCCCACACATTCAGACACACAGCCACCCCCTGACCATTTGGCCATATACCTCTAGAGACTCATTTGGGAAAATTCTTTCCAGACTGCTCAGTGATCCAGGAGGACTAGGGGCAAGGGAGGGGCCATAAGTTAGGCACAGAAAGCAGGAACCATAGACATGCTTAGTAGAGTGTGGGATGCCTGCCCACACTCCCCCAATGAAGGACATCTTGCCCCAGCTGCCAGGAGGGCTATCAGCTCCTTCTTGGATGGCCCCAGTTGCAGAGAGTTGCTTGACCAAGGTGGCCCAATGACAGATCAAGGAGAGAGTGTAAAGGCCTAGTATTTTGGCTATTTTAACACCCAAGGTCCCCATAGGGTCAGCTGAGACTGTTTCTCCTCATCCCACTCATGTTTTCCTTCTCCTCCCTTCCATGGGTGTCAATCTCAAGGGCACTGTTTAATAAACATCCTGTACTTTAAACTCCATTTCAGAGTCCATTCCCAGGGAACCCAACTTGTGACAACTAGGAAATAGAACGGATGAAATTCCCCAAGACAAAGAGGAGAATGAAAGGGCAAAAGACAAATCTGCTTTCTTTTGTACTGTCGTCACCTTTCCTTGTCTGGCTTTCTGCAGCAGTCAGACTCTGGGGCACAGTGGAAAGGATACAGGAGTTAGGTTCCTAGGGCCACATTCTCATCTGAGCTCTGTCAGTCACTAGCTGTATGATCTTGGATAAATCAATTTCACAGGGACTCTGTTTGCACACTGGCAAATGGGGAGACTAATGATCCTACATGAGAGTTGATTCATCTTGAGGGTCTATTAAGATAATGAATGTGAACATGTATGGGGAACCATAAAACTCCATCAGCTGGTGACCACTTCTCTTCCCTCCAACCAAAGCTTGGAAAGCCAGTGGCAGCTTGAAAACAACAGCCTGAAAGGAAGAGTTTCTACTCTGCTCTTCAATCCCCCAGCTGGTGGAGAGATTGCAGGGAAGAGTTAGGGGCCAGAAGTGATGGGAGGGGGGAACATGTCTCAGTAAACCCTCGTGCAGCAGGTAATTGAGTACCTGTTATATACCAAGCACCATGTTAGTCCCTGTCTTCAAGGTACTCACATGCGGGGTCGTGAACATTAACTAAAAACATCCCACAAACAAATAAAACCTCCCACAGGATATAAGCCAAGTAAGAACAGTCAGTGAAAGCCTCCTCAAGGAAGTGATGCTTGAACTGAGAAATGTATGATGGGTAGGAGTTATGTCAATAAAAAGGAAGGGAAGGAGACTCCTAAACCTGAGAAAATGCAAGTGCAAACAAGCCCCCACGGTAAGGAGATCAGTGAGCACAAGGCCTGGAAGCATGAGTGTGAAGCTGGAGAGTGTGGGGAGTGAGGGATGAGACAGGTCTGCAGAGGTGGGTGAGGGCTATGGTGATCAATTCCTGGCAGATCAATTAAAGGCCATCATCTTTAACCTACGTGCAATGAGGAGCCATGGATGGGCTCTAAGTAGAGCAGTCAGATGATTATTCTGGCTGCAGAGGGAAGGACAGACAGGAGGGAGGACAGAGTGGATAATATTAATGACAGCTTGCACTGATTAATCTACTATGTGCCTGGCACACTTGTAAGTTTAAATGAAGTACAGGCACCCAATAAAACAGGTACTCTTGTGATCCTCATTTTAACCATGAAGGAATGAAAACACAGACAGAATAAATAACCAGGATTCCAACCATGCTGTCTAGCTGCAAAGCCACACACTTAACAATGACACAATACTACAAGAGAGGTAGACCAGATGGACAGTTATTTCAGTAATCTAAGTTAGGTGGTAGCAATGAAGCTGGGGAGAAGTGGATGCATTTTGCAGAAGTGTGGGAGATTAAAAGGCAAGACAGAATTCAGTTGTAAATGGGTCATAAGGACGTGAGGGAGACAGTCTCAGGGATAGTGCTGGGGTGGAAGTGAGAAAGGGGGTACCAGTCACTGAGATGTGGGGCACTGGAAGAGAACCAGGGCTGTGGTGTTTCAGGGCTGGGGCAAGAGGCTGAGAACAGCGTGAGTCCACCTGGACCTACAGAGCACTGAGGCGCCTTGGTGACATATTTGGTTACATTGAATTCTTGGAAGGAGAAATGGTTCTATCCTCCCACAGGACTGCAGCTCCTTCTGCTTGGTTCTGATCCATCTGGCACATTCATTTGTTAACATGGCATACCTACTACACACACAGGGGAAAAGGCCACTACCTCCCTTAAAGTCTCTTTGCAGAGGCCAGCAAGTCCCCCATCCCTCCTCAACCCTGGAAATTAGCACCAAATCATCCTATCAAGCATGAAAGCATCTACCATGAGGACAGGTGAGTATGGGGGACGGTTAAGAGCATAGATTTTTAAGTCAGATGCTGTATTAGTCTGCTCAGCCAGCCATGACCAAACACCAAAGACCGGATGGCTTAAAAAACAAATATTTATTTTCTTACAGTGCTGGAGGCTAAAAGCCAAGATCAAGGAGTCTTCGTGGTTTGGTTTCTGGTGAGGTCTCTCTTTCTGGCCTGTAGATGGCTGCCTTCTCCATGTGCCTCCACGTGGACTATTCTCTGTGTGCATCAAGGAAAGAAGAAGGTCTCTGTTGTCTTTTCCTCTTCTCGTGAGGACACAAGTCCTATCAGATTATGGCTGTACGCTTACACCTCATTTAACCTTAATTACCTCCTCAAAGGCCATATCTCTGCAGACAGTCACATTGCTGGGTCAGGGCTTCAGCATATATTCCAAGCCCCATCATTTGTGAGTGTTGAGATTATGCCTTTGCACAATTCATCAATCTTTCTAAAGCTCAGTTTTTCTATCTGTGAAATATGGTTACTGGGAGAATGCAATGAGGTAACATATACGTAAGATGTAGAGCACCCAGAGCCTGACATGCAGTGGCCGAGCAATGGTAGCAACTATTATCTCTGGTGGTGATCACAGTAGATGACCCCTCGAATTGTTGCTCATTTCAGAGCTTCAGTCCCTAGAACCATAGGAATCCCCTCCAATTGCCTCCTGTCCTTAGTCTTTTCATCCTGTGCCCTGTCTTGCAAGGATAGTGGTCATGAGCCATGCAGACAGTGCTGAGATGTCTTCTCAGACAGGGATCCTCATCATCTCATAAATGTTTTGTAGGGCTTCCCTGGTGGCGCAGTGGTTGAGAGTCCGCCTGCGGATGCAGGGGACACGGGATCGTGCCCCGGTCCGGGAAGATCCCACATGCCGCGGAGCGGCTGGGCCCGTGAGCCATGGCCGCTGAGCCTGCGCGTCCGGAGCCTGCGCTCCCGCAACGGGAGAGGCCACAACAGTGAGAGGCCCGCGTACTGCAAAAAAAAAAAAAAAAAAAAAGTTTTGTCCCTGTTCAGCCATTTGCTTCCTTGCATGAAAAGGAAGTCCCACATAGGAGTTTGCTTAGTGAGAGCAAGTGGAGAGGGCAGAGGGAAAGGAGTTTATCTGAAGACAGTCTTGGAAACTGAAAGGTAGTTTTTTAATGTGAATAATGGATGTAGCAATCCTCTTTGCAACGAATCCTTCTCTTTCCTCAAGGTTGGTTCCAAGGAAAAAATGTCATCACTTCCTGGGAGCCCTGAGGAGTCTTTCCTTGAGATGGAGGCAGGAGTGGTGTCTCGTCTCCACTCAGGAGCTTTCTTCACTGAGGCCTCCCAAAATGCAATCTGTCTTGGAAGGCAGTGGGTCCCATGTGCTGTGGCCGCTCATGGGGTGATTACAAAGCAGGCAACTGAACCATACACTTTATAGCCACTTAGGACACTGGCGACCTCTCACCCCAAGGGTAGGACAGGAAATGGGGCGGTTGAATCCCTTAGACTCTGATTTCACAGTCTGATGGTTTGGAGGTAAGAGGATTCCTAGATACCCCAGATCCTGGGAGGGAAATTTCTCTGCTTATGAACCTTTGTGGGGCACAACCATGCCTGATTTGGGGGCAGGACTTCATGGGGGAGGGAGACTTTTACAGACAGGTCTCACCCCCTTCTCTGCAGCCCAAGGCACCAGTAACCCACAGGGAATAGCGCGGTGTCTTTGCTAAGATGCCTTGAGAGTCTATCACTGTTTGCATTAGAAATAAGTAGGTAATTTTCCCAGTAATTATCACCATCTGCACTGAGAGAAGAAAAACTCATGTTAGCATGTGTTTTTAAAAAAGACAATAGTTTTCTTAAGAGAAAAACAAACACACCAAAAAGTAAACTCATACTTTTGTGTGTACTAGGAAGAGGAAACAACAACAACAAAAGGCACCTGACCCCCAGCTACCCTTTTTCAGGATGGAAGGATTATGTCTGGAACCTCACAAACTGGGGCTTCATAAGGCACCCCTGCATCCCTGTTTCCTGGAATCTGCTGAAAGAAAACGGCAAACCAGCCAAGATATTTGACTGAGGTTTGTTAAGAACACACATCTCAGTTTGGGTGGTTTTCTGAGAGGAGGGTCAGAGAGACATGGTTTAAGTAAGAAAATTGCTCATGGACAGTTTCAGAAATTATGACTCTCTCCACCGTCCCGCACGTCGCTGGCTGTAGTTACAGGAAGCAAAGTGGAGCAGTGTTTACAAATTACCTGGGGACGTGGGCAGGATGTACAATTGATTGAGAAGGTGGAAGGCGGAAAAACATCTTCTGTGTCAGTTATCAGGGAAATTCCATAGCTGGAGCATGCGTTTAGTTACTTAAGTGAAAGGAGGGAAGGTTCTGATATCTGGACCCCGGCTAGACTTTGGAATGGAACAAGAGAATCTACTTCATCTGATTTGTGGTCCACACTCCCCAGAGAAGATGTAGCTCAGGTCTCTGACATCTACCCATTGTGAACCTCAAAGGACCAATCTTCATACCCTTTTAATGTAAGTCTATTACACGTTTACCAAAGTCTAAACTCTTTGACTTGACTCAGAAGATGATTTTAGACAGTTACAGCCCATAGTATAACTGCATAAATGTTACCCGAAAGTGGGGTTATTTTGGTGGGTATCAAGCCAATAGACACAACCAAGCTAAAGATGGAGAGAAGGATTTATTATTACTTGCACAAATAAGGAGCCACCAGGGATCTTCTCCAAAGCAGTGTCTACCCAAACAGCAAAATTGGGGAAGCTTTAAGCTAAGGGTACCTGCATATTCATGAATGGGCTTGAGCAGAGAATTCAAGTTGACTTGGAGCAAAAGTTGATAGAGTCCAAGCTTTAGTTGATTGAAATCAGGAGGGTCAACATCCTTCCATTCTCTACCTGGATAGGGGCCTTAGTTCCTGCAGAACTCAAAGACATATTATTATGCATATCCCTTGAGGGGAATAGGACTCTGTTTTGTCATTGTACTATTGTTTGACTGCCTTTTCTCTGTTCCTGCATTCCTTTATTCCCTTAACATCACTGAGTACTGAGACCTGTTCAAGGCAAGCATTGTGGACAGGCTTAGATCACAAAACGGCTTAGGCCAAAAATGGCTTCTCTCCTGTCAAGAAAGCCATGCCTGATTCTCTTTCTTTGGGAACCCCCCACCCTGTCTGTTTACACGAACAGTTTCCATAGCTCTGAATCAACCCAATAAATAATAATAACAATTCTCAAAAGCAGATAATTTTGGTTGTTTGACCATCAGAATTAGTTCTTTCTCTCAGGTGTATCTTTGTGGTTACCCTTTGCAGTATCGTGTCTGTTACCCTCTATCTATTTGGGGAAGGATAAACTGAAGTTGTGTTATACTTGATTTTGCATCTTGGGTTAAAGACTCAAAAATTCTACCTAACTACCTTCAGTAATCAGTGGAAAACCTTAAATTTCTAGATCATGAAGCTCACATATCAGATCAGTCATTTATATGTGGTCATTTGTCCAAGAATTCGTTCATTCCCTCAGCCTATCAACATGTGGTCCATACCTGCAGAAGTCTGACACCACCCTGAATGCAAAGAGCTTTCCAGGGACACAGCAACATCGGTAACACCATGGGAGGTCAGGGGAGGGCGTGGTTACTTTTCAGGGATGTCCCCAGAGAGGGAGAATATTGCTGTTGGCCTACAAGGATGGGAAGGACTCTGACAGGAAGAAATGAAGGGCTTTTAAGAGGATGTAGGGAGATGATTTTCCAAGTTTGAGCAAACCGAGGAAGTAAGAAATGAGAAAAATTGAGTGATTAAAATGGCGGTTACCTGTGTCGACTGAAAAAAAAGGTACAACCTAAAAGTTGAGAATTATGTTTTATGCTGAGGACTTAAGCCCGGGAAACAGCCTCTCAGATCGCACTGAAGGACTGCTCCGAAGAGGTCAGGGAGGATCCAGGATATACAGGAGTTTTTGCAACAAAAACCAGGTAGTGAGAACATCAAAAGATTACTGTTAATTAAAGAAAACCAGACATCTCAAGTGAATGACTTTAGCGCTTTTCTATGTATGGGGAGATGCAAGAGTCTGGGCTCCGTGAAATCACTCCTTTGATATGCACCTTAACCCTCTAGGGCCAGTATCCTGCTTTTCTCCGTCCTGAATCCCCTCACAGTGTACAGCTGGGGGCGGCTTCAGTGGCTGAGAGCTGGGCAGTGGGCAGCCCATTTGTCTCCCTCCCGAGTTCCCTCAGGGCTCACCGAGGGGGTGGCTGTAGTAGCGTGATGGCTGCGACATCCTTTGTTTACTGATATGGACGGTGACATTCTTCTTCCACACCTGGATGCAGGATGGAATGTCAGGTGACTATGGTGGATGGCAAAACATAGAGGATCCTCAGAAGATAGGGGTTGGGGCCTTTTTTTTTTTTTTGGTAGCGGCTGGGAACCACAGAAAAGGTGTGGGTAAGAGCAGAGAAAATAACGGATCTGGGGAGAAAGCGTAGACTGCTGTCAGTGTGAAGAACGGATTAAAGAGTCGGGTGAGAAATGCAGGGATAAGAGACAGGCCAGAGCAAGAGCCCAAGAGAGAAGCAGTAAGGAGCTAAGTGGGGCATTGTGGAGGGAAGGGAAAGAGGGCGTGGCTGAGGGAGGAGCTTTAGACGAGGGACCCTCACCCCTGGGCTTAGTCCTGGCTCTACGCTCGGCAGCTGGGCCACCAGGAGTTAATGCTTCCAGACTTCAGTTCCTCCAAAGTGAAGGCAAGAGGCTGGATGAACCCCAGCCTCCTGTACAGCAGTCCCTCCTGTGAGCCTCTGGAGACATCGTAGGGAGGAGAGCTTGACTGGCTGGGAAAAGAGAAATTTTAGAGCCAGAGGCAACCTTGGTGATACTGGTTCCCAAACTTCAGTGCAGGTCAGAATCACCTGGACGGTGTGTCAGGAGCCCAGGACCCACCCCTGAAAATTCAGATGTAGTCTGAGGTTGCCCTTCCCACTGCACGACATTTTGTGAAACGCTAATCTCACAACTGGAATGTTGTCCGACTCTCTCAGACTGGAGGAATTTGAAGCCCAGGGGCGGCTCAGTTGCTGTCCAGCCCGAAAGGGGCACCTACCGCCTCCCTCACCATCTAGCCAGGGGACCCCCACCAACATGCTGCCACTTCTACGGCTCTCCCTTCCCACCTAGTCCATCTCCCCAGGACACAAGGAGAGCCTGTTGAGCTCAGAAGATCCCCAAGTCAAGACACAAGGCCGCAGGTTTCAGAGCAGCTGGTCTGAGGTGGCCCAGGGGCCCGGCCGTCCCTGTGCTGCTTTGCGCTGGCCGGGCCTCGTCACGATCAGTCGTCAGGGCGAGGAGGCTCGGCCAGCGCACTCACTTTACCCTTTGGCACCTCGTCATGCCTTGCCGTGCCGAGCATCACCCAGCAGCGGTTTCTGGAAGCGTCCTGGAAATGCAGAATCTCAGGCTCACCCAAGACCCACGATCTGGAGTTTTACGAGGTCCTGAAGTGATTTATTTGTGTTGTGTGCACATTAGATTTTTTTTTTTCCTTTGCGGTACGTGGGCCTCTCACTGCCGCGGCCTCTCCCGTTGCGGAGCCCAGGCTCCGGACGCGCAGGCTCAGCGGCCATGGCTCACGGGCCCAGCCGCTCCGCGGCATGTGGGATCTTCCCGGACCGGGGCACGAACCCGTGTCCCCTCCATCGGCAGGCGGACTCTCAACCACTGCGCCACCAGGGAAGCCCACACATTAGAATTTGAGAAGCTCTGGTTTCTGCCTACTCTGCCTTCTGTACATTGTTCTCCCCCCCCCACCCCCGCCAAGGTAAGGAAAGAAGAAAAAGGGAGGGGAGGGGAGGGGAGGAAGGAAGGGAGGGAGGGAGGGAGGAAGGAAGGAGGGAGGGAGAGAGAGATTGAGAATAGCTAGAGCTGGCCTCTTAAGGTCAGTCCAACCACAGGACACATCTTTTTTTTTTTCTTCTTCTTCTTTTTTTCACATGTAAGCCTTGTTGATGTCAAGTAGGACCAGAGGGTGGGGCATTTAAGAACCCCGAAATCAAAGACCTCTTATGTTTGCTTCCCACTTCCTAAAAGGGGAGGCCTCGGTCCCCTTTCCTGTAAGAGATATTTAAGCCACCTAGATTACAGCCGATTCATCACACAGCCACTTGGAGCAGGAAGTACCTTAAAATCTGGAGTTAGTCTGCACGCGTCTAATTGAAACCCTTGATTAATCGGATTAGCTTCCACCTTAAAGAGAAGAGCAAATACTAAGAAAACAAAGCAGCACCTGGCATGTATCTACTACTCAGAGCCAGCGGCTCCGCGCACAGGCAGGCACCCCCCGCCCCCCCGCCATCCTCCGAGGCAGGGTGGCGCGGTGGAAAGGGAGCTGGCAGCGGCAGCAAGGCTTCCACCCCAGAGCCACCGTGCACAGGTTGGCAAGTTATCTCACCTCCCCGAGGCTTGATTTCGAGGCCTGTGCATTGGGACTAAAAAAACCAAGAACCTCTTCAGTAGAGTCACTGTGGAGAAGATTAGGACTTTGGAACTGCTCACCTGATAGCTTCTCAATAGGAATAAATTCTCTTTTTAAAAAAAAAAATATAATTAGCAACAATGTACGTCGACAACATGTGTAAAATAAGCCGCAGTTCAAATTAAAGATGAAAACGAAATCATGAAAATTACCCCAACTAATATTTGCTGTTATTAGAACGTTGCACATATTGTCAATAATTTAAAAGCGAAGGTCTATCCTTCACATCTCCTAATCCCCCCAGGATTAAGTTCTCTGTCTTAATTCCTGTATCAAATTGCCCTTGTCCAACTCAAAGGGGAGCCCTAGGCCAGCCCCAAGGCCTCGGAGATCTGCACAAAGCTGAGAAGGCTTTGATTGTGGCCAGCCGACTGTGGTCTCGCTAACACCAGCAGAGCCGGATGCTTCCCACCCTGGGGAATCCCATCAAGGTTTCCTCTGTTTTGAAGCAACAGCACAAACAAAATAAGAGCCTGGAGACTTGAGGGGGAGCCTTGCTGTGAGAAGCAGGGACGAGTTGCGCTGGGTCTCTTTTGGGAAGCTCCAGCGCCATCTGCTGGCCGAGAGCGGTATTGACTCGAGTCCCTCCTGGGTTTGGCGGGTCTTTTCATTCCCTCAACTGCACTTTCTAATTAGAACCGCAGGGTTTCTTCCCTGAGACACGTTCTTCATTATTTCTTTTTAAGAATCTTGCATATTTCTGGTTTTTTCCTCTCTTACATCTAAACATTTCTATTTCTCTCGTTTCACTGGCTCTCTGACCTGACTCTTCCAAGCTGCCACCCTAGTTCCTAAATTTATAAATCAGTTCAAACCTTCTAATTCTCTAAGAGGATTATCTTTATCCTCTTAACACAAAGGGCCTTCCTTCTTACATCTTAGCAGAGGCAGTGGCATAGCAGTTAAGATCCTGGACTCTGCTGCTGGACTGCTGGCGTTAAGGTTGCACCTCCCCTCACCCATCCGTCGTGTGACCTTGGGCAACTTACTTAACCTCTCTGTGCCTCAGTCCCTCATCTGGAAAACGAGGCTGACTGCAGAAAGCACCTAGAATGCCTGTTGTAGAATTAGATGAGTTAATACCTAAAGCACTTAGGACAGGTCCATGATGGACCAGGAGCTAGGTGTTCGCCATCCTTGGTTTCAGGGCGATTCTCCCACCTCGCAGTACTTACCTCACCGGCTATGATTTCACCCACCAGGCAAGTGTTTTCTGCAGTGTGTGCGGTATAAGCAGATTAGGTCTGGGCCACAATCGGGAACGGACATCATTAACACGCAGACACAGGGATTCAGATGCACACTCACCTGTGAGCCCCACCCCAGGCAGTGGCTGCCCCATCGTCTGCTCCCCCCCCATACCTGTGTAGAGTGAGCACCTGGCCCCTCGGAAATGCTCTGCTCATGTTGGTTTCCTTCTCCATCTCTTCTGCTACATGGTTTTTGAACGAACAAATGACAGACTGACTGGATATTAAGTTAAAATAACAGGGCATCTCAGGGCAACTTAGAGTCTGAGTCCTGCCAGTTGTTTTCTCCATGAAGAATACACGTGAACACACTTTCCCTGTTAGATCTGAGCCGTTTTTATGAACGTTATCCAAAAAGGAGATGAAATAATAAATGAGTCTCTCATGACACAAATATACGGAAACAGGTTATTGGTGAAAATGGCAGCGATTCTGGCCCTGAATTTAATGATGTTTTACTATAAAGGGATGCCGTTTCCCTGGTGCATCAACCACCAAACACATCTTTAAACTTAAGGACATCAGATGGAGGGAAGAAAAAAGCAAAACCATCCCTCCCAGACATGTGTTGTGGAGCTACAAACGCACCGCCTTTTGTGAAGGACTCGAAAGCAGTTACAATGGGGAGAGGGGATCAAGTTGGCGCTCTTACCAACGAGCCAGAGAAGTTTTCTCTGTTTTTATTCAGAAACATGGCCTCAGACCTCAGCGGTCACCCCTGGCCACGCTGGCCCTGTTTTTGGCACCTGACACCACCCCGTGATGCCGTGGCACGCATAGCCCTCATGCCTGATTCAGATGCGCCCAAGAGGACCACACCTGGGTCTTGAAAGTCACGGCCAGGGAAGAATCTGCAGGAGGCTCCGGGGTTCATTGACTGGAATGTCCCCACACCCCAAGGGCCATCAGTAGCTCTGCTGACCCAAATCTTCCAACGCTGGCTCTTCTCTGTGGGACCTACTTAAATGTTCTCCCCATCAGTATGAACTGATGAACTGAAAGGACATTTGAAGAGCTCTGAGGTTGCAGCCCACAAAATCTAGACACACACACATACACACACACAGGGAGTTTTAAAAAGAGAAGTGTGTGCCCACAGATTCAGTCCCAAGATCTCTCTCCAAGTCCTGCCCAGGCTCACAGGGGAGCCAGCCCGCAGCACGCTGGAGGTAACCTCGCAACTGACCTCTAACTTATTCTGGAGAGATGAATGATGCCTGAAAAAGAAAATGATCAAAGTTAAGAAGGCAAATGGTGAGGTAGGAACTGGGTCTTGGGTCCCCGACCGCAGTGGCCGTGCGTGCAGCTCTAGCGCCACCTAGTGGATGGATGGGAGTCGTCCCCGCGCTTTCACATCAATCTACCAAGACGTGCCGCCACCTCCTGCCTGGCCCAGAGGTCCTCTCTGCCCGTGGGTCCCTAGGCTTGGTGACAACACAGTGCGTTCTAGAAGTACTTCTAACCTCGGGTCTTCTTTGGGGGGTCCTCCATTAAAGAGGGGAGCAACTGCAATCTTCTCCCCTTTGCTATGAACTGAAAAGATATTTCAAAGGAAGTAGAGCTCTGAGATGGCAACACGCAAAACACACACACATACAAACAGAACAGATACACACACAGACACAGATACACAGAGACACATGCAGACACACAGACATGTACACACAGGGACACAGACACACAGACACACACAGAGACACATGCAGACACACAGACATGTACACACAGGGACACACACAGACACAGATACGCACACAGAGATGCACACAGGGATACATGCAGACACACAGACATACACACAGACACACACATAGTCGCACACACACGGGGACACACAAACAGACACGGGGCACACCCACAGATACACCCACAGGGACACACACAGACATACACACAGACACACACATACAGGGACACACACACAGACACAGACATTCAAAAGAAGTGTATGCCCACAGCTTCAATGCCACGATCTCCCTCCAGGCCCTGCCGGGCTTGTGGGGCAGCTTCAGCAGACTGGCTTCCCCAGATCTTGCCAGATTCCAGAGTGGGGAAGAAATATTAAACCCGTGACCCCTAGTGGCCAAAGCTGCCTTATCAAGGTCCTGCCCCTGTTTTGTTTTTGTTTTTGTTTTTTTAAGTCTCCTTTTCTGCCAACCCCAGATAAGGATGCAGGTCTGGGCGCCCCAGGAGAGGGAACAATGGAACAAGCTGGGAATCTTCCGGTGGGGGAGAGATGGCCAATGGTTTACACTCACATGCTCTGTCTGGCTGGCCCTCCTCGGGGTGACGGAAGGTGCGGGGGTTGGGTCACACACCACCACCCCCTGCCCTCTATCAGGGGCTGCTAGCCCACCAGGCTGTAGAGACCTTCCTGGTGAGGGTTGGTGAATCGGGGGCTGGTAACATGACTTAGAGGCTCACAGCCTCTTCCTCAGAAAGAAAAAAGAAAGTGAGTAATGATCTGCGCTTCACAAGACACAAGGTTTAGCCTGCTGGAGCCGATGTGAAATAAGTTACAAGAGGCCAGGGAAAGAGGATTTAGAAAAGATGAAGGAAAATGAACAAACAAACAGAAAGTGGCAAAAGTCTGCAAGTCCTGACAGCTGCAGGAAAAGCAATCGGCTCCCTTCTGGCAGGAAACCTCGGCTTTCCAACCTGGGTGTGAATCTCCTACTTCTGAGCTGTGTGACCTCGGGCAGACCACTTAACGTCTCTGAGCTGCAGCTTCCTCATCCACAAAATGAAGATTCTGATACCGTGTGCCTCATGATGGAGACCAGATGAGTCAACAACATGTGTTTATCTGAATAAAAGTGGCTTCTTTTAGGGCCATCCTACATGGTAATCTGTCCAAAAGACCCAGAGTTGAATCCGTACTCTTTGAAAAGTAATGTGCGCCTTTACTGATTGTCATTTGAAGGTAGGTGGGGACGCAGAGCCACAGAATACACACAAGCTAAATTTACTGAAACCAGCCAACCAACAAGCTTTACCAACTTACCTCGCCAAAGTCCCTGGCAGCGGGCAGCTGTCCCAAACCTCTCCTCTCTCTCCCCTGAAAATAGTATCATCCTTTCCAAGCATTCCCCCACCCCACACTCAAGGTTCCCAGCCCTGGCTGCATTTTTAAATTCTTATTCATATAGGATAAATACATATATATTCTAATATATACGTATAACTGAGTCATTTTGCTGTACAGCAGAAAGTAACAAAACATTGTAAATCAACTATACTTCAATAAAATTCGAAAGGAAAACCTTTTCAAAGGGCCAACCCCTGGGCCCCACTGCGGATGAATGAAATCTTAATTTTTGGAAGTTACGTCTTGACATCAGTAATTTTTAGATGCTCTGGGGTGATTTTATTTGCATCTAGGGCAGAAATCGATATTCTTAATATTTTAAAAACTGTTCCTTTTAAATGAATCAGTTGGCCACCTCTGGCTTCTGTCAATTCTCCTCCATGTGTCCGTGATTACTCCCTTCAGTGTTATTTGCATAACAAGTGGCTTGAAAGCAACGCCAAATCCCTTCGATAGGAGACAAGTCAAATAAAAATGGCACATCTAAGCAACAGAAAACCAGTCAGCTATGAAAAATGAACCAGGAAGCTTTCTCTGAATAGATGGGGAAAGTCTCCTGGGTACCTTTTTAAGTGGAAAAAGCAAGATACCCAGCAGGTACCTCTCCTGCCATCTTTCAAATAGAAAGTGAAGAAGGCAGGAGGTTTATTTGTTGGGTTTTTTTGTTGGTTTTTTGGACACGAGGCATGTGGGATACCAGTTCCCCAACCAGGGATAGAACCTGCACTCCCTGCATTGGAAGCACGGAGTCTTAACCACTGGACCACTAGGGAAGTCCCAGGCAAGAGTTTATATTCATGTTGTCTTGCATATGCATTTTAAAAACTATAAAAGATACACAATTGAACAATAGTTGTTATATGTTGAGGGGAGCCTGGGATGGGGGAGGATAGGGTGAGAAATAAGGCTTTTTGCTGTGTGCTGTTTTATATTTTCAAACATTTGAGTCATGAGATCATGTTACTTATGCAAAAGTTAAGATAAAATGAATTAAACATGAGAATAAATCAAGGGTGGGGGCGTGTCTAAAACTTGCTCTGACCATCCCATCAGGTGTGAACTGCAAGCAAGACCGAGTCCCTTCCCTAGACAGCTTCCCTTCTGGTGAGGAAGACACAGTAAACATACAAACAAGTAAATGTAGTGGAGGTGACAGGTGCGATGGAGGACATAATGAAGCAGGTTATGAGGAGAGGTGCCTCCCGGGGGGCGGGGGGTACAGGTTTCAGCAGGGTGGACCTGAAGGCGGTGGTATTTGAGAAGAGCCCTGAAGGAAGTGAGGGATGTGAGCCTTGAAGATATTCAGGCAGAGAGAACAGCAAGTGCAGAGGCCCTGAGGCCAGGATGGGTTTTGAGGACCAGCAAGGTGGTCAGTATCCCTGGAGTGGAGTGAATGAAGGGAGTAGTGGGTGATGAAGTCTCATAGGTGGTCAGAGGCTGGCAGTCAGATTCTACAGGGCATTGTTGGTCACTATGAGGATGCTGGTTTTTACTTTTACTCCCAGTGGGCCAGGCACCATTGGAAGATTTGAACAGAAGAGCAATATGATTGGATTAAGGTTTTAAAAGGAATTTTCTAACTGCCAAATTAAGAATGGAATTGCAGAGTAGGTGGAGAGAATAGAAATAGGGAGACAAGTTAGGAGAGATGGTAGATTGTCTTACTGTCCCTTTACTCTCCCAGGAGTTTGCATCCTGGGTTTACCTGCCTTCCCCTGGCAGAATAAACTCCCCCACCCTGTTGACTGTACACTTGACCGTGTGACTTGTTTTGGCTCAAGGGGCCTTGGGCAGTAAACTCATATGAGTAGAAGTTTAAGGGGCCATTGCCTGACTGGCTCTTACTTTTTTCCCTCTTCTAAAAGAACAGACATCCCAAATAGGAAGAAGTAGAGGATTGTCCTTCAGCCCAGGTCATTGAACTAGAAAACACAGAGCAAAGCTGCAAGAACTGAACACAGGCACTGACGTGAAGCATGAATGAGAAATAAATTGTTGTCAAAAGCTTCTGAGGTTTGGGGATGTTTGTTAATCAGCGGAGCTGACTGATACAGGGCTTGTTAAGGTATGACATTGCAGAGGTATTGGTGGAAGTAATGTGAAGTGAGCTTATTTTTGTACATTTTCTGTAAAGTCGAGCCAATCAGATTTCAATTTGACATATGGCATGTGAGACAGAGTTTGATTTTGTTTGGGGACATGTTAAGTTTGAGGTCATTAGGCAGCCAAGTAGAGATTGGAGCCCATGGAAGATGTCAACTAATTACAACTTGGGAGTCATCTTTTTGCATTTACAGCCTAAGAACACAGAGATAGTCCTCAAAGACATGAGACTGTGTGGGATCAACCAAAGAAGAGTTCTGAGGACTGGACCTGGGGTGCTCAAAAATGTGAAAGATGGAGATCTGAGATGGTTCTTGAAGGACGAGTGAGCACCGAGCAGGTGGTGATGTGGGGGAAGCACTTCAGGGAGAGGGAGCATGTGTGTAAAAACCAGGAGGGTGAGACAGCCCACTGGGGAGGTGGGCAGCCTACGATTCACCAGCCTGCCTGGGCTCATCTCCAGGACCCTGCCCTTCCTTATCTAGAAGGCTTACCCTCCCATCACTCACATCCCCAGTCACCATCCTCTACTTGAAAGGATTTCACTGGGTTCACTCATGGTGGACTAGTTCATGGACCCCAAGATTTAAGTCTCTACCACCAATGACAAATAGACTTTCCCTTTCCTGGCTCAAGTCCTGGTCATCCTTCCTTATTTCAACCTAAATGGAGCTTCATCTCACCCAGCTACAATTTGGCAATGTGGCCCAGCCTTGACCCAGCTTCTACCTCTAGATTGCTTTCATCACCAGAGAGGTTTTATCTTGCATTAAAGGCATGCAATTTGTTCAAGACTCCTCTTCTTCTGGGTCAACGTTTCTTGCCCTTAAGTTCATCATTATCTCCCAACAATCTGGCCAGAGCACCCATCAGCAGGCCCTGCCCTAAGGACAGTTGGCTCCACTTCTGTCCAACACTCCAAGAGAGTTAATCATCCTTCAGACTCACGAGCTGCTCCAGTCACCCTGCAGCCAGTTTCTTCTCCCACCCTGACCATTCTCTGCCAAACCATCAGAGCAATCCTCCTAAGATGAGAAGGTTGCCCTTCACTTCCTTCCCTTCTGCATCTCCACAAGGTAACTCCATCACAGCTGCTTTCATCATCACTGGGAGCTCAAGTCCCTCGACAGTTCCACCCCTGCTAAGATGGCTGGAATGCTCAGGAAATATTAGGAAAAGTATGTCTGATTCTTGGAGTTATTGGGTAGAAAAGGAACTCTGTATGTTCACATATCTCTACTCTATCCCTGACATTTTTTCTGGAATAGGAGAGGAACAAGGAAATGGATGGAGTGGGGGATTAAAGAAAGAGGGGAGAGAGAAGACAAAGGAATACCTTGCGAGGCTGGGGAAGAAGAAGCAAAGCCATATGACCCAGTGGCAGGGACTTTGGCATGGTTGTCTTGGGAAAATTACTTAAACTCACTTTGATTCAAGACTTCAGATATACACAGAGATTATGGTGATAATTATAGCACCAGTAAAGAGATGCCAGAGGTCTTCCTCAGAGAAGGAGGCACAGAACTGGTCCTTCTAGTGACCATGTAAAGAGCAGACATTGATTTTACCCCAATCCACTCACAGTGTATCAGGGAACCCTATGAATCCAACCAGGTCCATGTGTAAAACACTTGCCATATGGCGTCAAAGACATCATAGAGCAGGACCAAGTGGCCACATGAGTTCAAAATCATAATGCAAACAAGTAGCATGATGGCATCTGACCCCACCATGATCTTCATTTCATGGAAGGTGCTACAAGGCTGTTTCTAAAAAGGAAGTTTTGTTGACTTGATGCTTGCTACTGCTGGGACCACTCACTGCCTGGATTTATCTAGCCTTTCAGGACAGAAGCAGGATCCCAAATTCTCATTACGTCCCTAACTGGTGCTCTCTGCACGAAATCACATCTTTAGGCTCTCCTGACGAGGACAGAGTCATAAACATTAAGGTTAGCATCATCTAGTTTTAATTTCTTGGCTTCATTAGAGAAATTTAGGAACCTTGATTAATAAACTCACAGAGAACATTTGGATTTATCTAAACTAGTAATTCCATTATCTACAAATGCATAGTCAGTGGAACGTAAAAGGAGTGTTATTTGGGCCCAAACCAACAGATTTGGGTATGTGTCTAGGGTCATTCAATAAAGCACAAATCGCTCTTCCTAGGTTTGTACTTGATTCACCATTAAAAGGCTTGAAACAAGGTCAATCTCTAGAGCAGTTGTTTCTAATATTTTAGGGTGATAGTAAACTTTGGGGGTTTGATGAAAGCAATGGGCCATCTCACCAGAAAAATTCCCCAATGCAAAAAATTTTGCTATGCCATTTAGAGCATTACCAGCCCCAGTTAAGGATCTCTGCTTTATGGATTAAAATACTGAAATCATCTGCATTTTCTTAGAGCGTGAAGACTACCATGACATTGGCGTGAAGTGGGCCCAGCGCAGACCCCTGCATGTATGAAAAGAACAATGTGGACTCCTCCAAGAGACTTCCTTCAAACTAGCGGGAAAATTTTTCCCTTTTGGTCACAATTCCCTCATTTTCCTTTGGGTGACAGCTCCTCCCTAACCATCAAAGGTTTGGCTGTGATTGATCCAACTCTAGCTCTAGGGTACATGACTCAGGCTGGCCAATCAGTGCATTTTATTGCTTTGGCTATAGTGATGGGTTCAGGGAAGGGCATGTGACCAAAGTCCAGGAGTGACCCTTAATTCCAGGTCTCCTCTTTGAACTACTGGGAAAAACAAGTGCTTTTCTGCTGGAGTGGTTGAAAGGCCATGGTGTAGCTGGTGATTCCCAACCGGTGGCGATTTTACTCCTCATGGGATATTTGGGAATGTCTGGACACCTCTCATATTGTTATGCATCCAGGATGCTGGCAAAATGGTAGGTAAAGGCCCGGGATACTGCTGAACATCCTACAAGGCACAGGACAGCAGCCTCACCACAACCATTTGGCCGCAAATGTCGATGGTGCTGATGTTGAGAGATCTTCTGTAAGCCTTTACCTGGAGTTTTGTGGTGGCGACTATGTTGATATGACACAAAACAAGCCCACCCAAAACCAAAGCCTACAGAGAGAAAATAAAGCTGAGAGACGGAGTTAAACCAAGTCCTGAAGGCCCTGGAGGCATCTCTGCTTGAAGTCTAGCTCTGAACTTTCCAAATCTGTCTCATTGACAAATAAAAACATCCTTAATGCGTCAACCTGCCAGGCGCCAGGACACTCCTTCATGGAGGTTTCAACAGCAATGATGATGAAAAACAAATATGTAAAAGAGGAGAAGGCCAGTGCCAAGGGCCTTGACGAAAGTAGCCCTGCGGATGTGGGATTGTGCAGAAGGCTGAGTTAGATGTGGTCAGAGACGGCCCTGCTGAGACCCAGAGGACGAGAAGAAGGCTGCTGCGTGAAGATCTGGAGAAAGAGTGCCCCATGCAGCGGGAGCTGCTAGTGCAAAGGCCTGAACTCGGAAAAGGCCATGGGTTTGAGAGAGAAGGAGAGCAAGGGGAGAACTGAGCCATGAAACGAGAGAAGGTGGCAGGGGCAAACCCTGCAGAGTCTGCAGACCTGGTGAGGAGTTTAGTTTTATTCTCAGCATGATAGGAAGCTTCCACAATCGAAAGTCCCCTGCAGCTCCCTTGTGAGAAGGAACTGAAAACTGAACGTTCTTAGTTTGTATCCCTTACAGGCCAACTAGATATGAAAATATAAAGGATAAAGTATGCAGTGTTCGGCTCTCCTTAAAACGCGTGGCTGTGGTCATGGTCATCAGACCCTCTCAGCATCTTCACGAAGTCTCAAGTTCAGAGCCCCTGGAGGACTGTGACTGTAGGCACCTGTACAGGAGATAGTGCTTCTGACCTCCAAAAAGAGATGCAGGATTCTGCCATCAAATGGCACTCTATCCCCAGCTGGGAGCACAGGGCATACACTTGTTACAAAGGATTGCCAGCACTTACCCCCATGTCTGTCCCAGTTTCTGAAAGGACCTTGATGCATTTACATTCATCAAAAAATCACCCAGGTCAGCAGAAAGAACAGACTGTTCTGAGCAGAAGGGTACATGGCTGAGGGGCGGGTGGAGGCTAATGGCGGAGCCCATGCTCCCATCACCAAGACCTGCGCCCTGGCTCAGGGATGTGTTGCCTAGAGACAGGGCCACATTGCTGAGAATCGTTCACCCACGTGGCTTGTCGGTCCAGAGCATGCACCTTTCCTGTGTGCTGGTGGCGGCCCTGCTGGGAAAAGCTAATAGTTACCCAGTCTCCTCTCTCACTCAGTCGCTATGTGAGTGAGCAGTGTATGCATTCTTCAGACTCCCTGCTGCTACGTGCTATCAGTGGGAAGTAAGCACGCTTCGTCACGTGCTTTTCGTCCCTCTTCTTTATCCTTCCCTCACTGGCGTGAGCTGGATTGCAGATGTTACTCAGCCAGAGACGCATGGCCTGATCTCTCTCTCTCTCTCTCTCTCTCTCTCTCTCTCTCACACACACACACACACACACACACGACCTACTGGGAAGCATTAATTAGAGAAAACTGAAGGAGTCAGAAGCAGAAGTGGGTGCATGGGTCACCTGTGGACACATTGTTCTGTGGCTACCAGGGCACACAGGGCTAGCAGGGCCTGACATCAGGCTGTAGAAGAGGGCCCTACCCTTAGAGGGGTCTAAGCTTGCCTCTTCCAGCAAGACAGCAGCCGGGATCCAACAGCAGTAGGGGTGGTCAGACTTTCTCTCGAGCCCTGTCCCAGCAGCTTCAGATTCATGCCTGGGGAGCACCGGTCTCTTTTCTGGAGAACCAGGGCTCGAAGTCCAAGCCTTGGAGATGCAGTTCCTATGATGTGGCAGAAGGGACCTGATTTGCCACCTCCAGCACTCAGCTGTAGCTGTTTTTCATGGAGCTTTGCAAGAGACCGACTGGTGGGAAATCAGTCTTAGACTGGACTTGTAGCCTGAGATGGGCAGTTTCATGTGCTCTTGGCAGTTATTCAAACATTAATCTAGGTGTTACTCTAAGCTGTTTTGTAGATGTGGTCAACATCCATAATCTGTTCACTTTAAGTAAAGGAGATTATCTTTTAATAATCTGGGTGGGTCTCATCCAATCAGTTAAAAGATTTTAGGAGCAAAATGAGGGAAGAAAAATTTCTGCCTGTGGACTTCAGTGTCCACTCTGGCCTGAGAGTTTCCATCCAGCTGATTTGCCCACCAGATTTCAGCCTCACCAGCCAGATGCCACAATGGCAGAAGCCAATTCCTTGAAACAAATACACACACACATTTGTACATACATACATACATTAATACACACATAGGAGCATACAGACATTCATATTCTACCAGTTCTGTTTTTCTGGTAGAACCCTAGCTGACACACAGTCCAGGTCCAACTTTTGCTTTGCCGTGAATATTTTGGAGTGAGCGCATCAACCTTTGATCAGAATAACCACACATAGTGGAACAACAAGAGACAAAGATCCTGGATTTCCTGACATCACAGATGCCACATCTGCCCTAGACCACCTATTTACCTTTGGACTTTGACATGGAAGAGATGCAAACTTCTACTTTGATAAAACCATTGTTTTTCTTCTTCCATAGCCAGACTTAATTCTAAGTAACTATTATTTGACCAACAGAGAAGGAAAGAGAACTTCTGAGAAGCTAAATGCCATAACCAAGTTCAAACAGCCAGCAAATGGTAGGACTCAATGCATGCCCATGGGGTTTGGAAACCCACACTATTTCAACTACAATCCACAAAACCCAGAATTTTAGGGTCCTAGGTGCTTATAATACCCCTTTTACATCTGCGGGAAAAGTATTTCTTTAAGCAATATCCTTCAGCCTCAGAAAACCTGAGAGTTGAAACATAATTTGTCAACGGAATGACAAGAATCAGCCCAAGATATTTCAGAATCAGAGGGATATCCAGATCTGAGGTCAACCCAGGCTATATCGGCTTAGCCATTCTTAAAGTCTAAAGCAATATGGTAGGTCGGGAAGAACTCACAGGCAGCAAGGTTGAGAAAGCAAGTTGTATTCTTTATCTATTGCAGTGTAATCAATTTGCCCAAAACGTAGTGGCTTAGAACAACAAACAGTTATTATCTCACAGTTTCTGTGGGTCTGGAATTCGGAAGCAGCTTAGTTGGGGGGTTCTGGCTCAGGGTCGCTCGTGAGATTTCAGTCAAAATGTTGACCAGGAATGAGGTCATCTGAAGGCTTGACTGGGGCTGGAGGATTGGCTATCAGCAGGAGGTCTCAGTCCGTCATGGCCCTACCACTGGGCTGCTTGAGTGTCCTCCTGACATGGCTGCTGGCTTTCCCCAGAATGAGTTATCCAAGGGAGAAGGCAAGGAGAAGGTCACCATGCCTTTTACCATGTAATCTGAGAAGTCACCCACTGTCACCTCTACAACTTTCTGTTTACTAGCAGGTCATTGAGTCCAGCCTACTCTGAAAGGGTGGAATCTTAAACTCTATCTCTTGAATGGAGAAGACTCACAGGAGACTCATCTTAGAGAGAGACAGGATGAGGTACAGATATTCATCAACAATAACTAACCAACAGAGAGCATTTGGCACAGGAAGAAAAACCTGGGGAATACCGAAACCCACTGTACCAAAAGTGAACTCTCAGTCACCTCACAAGAGGAAACGGAGCATCCTCTGCAAGGAGCAGTCAGAGGGCAGCATGTTTCTCAGTGCTGGTAAACATTGCTCCAACAGCACACTGCTGGCAGGTGGGAAACTGTGGCTTCATATGCGTTTATCCTCTTTGTGTCACAGCATTTAAAACACATTTGAATTGGAAGATACATCATAGGTACAGAGAATGTTTAAAATGAATATACATAGCAAATAAAGAAATAGCTTTCATGATGGAGAAAAGAACATGGCCAGATTTTTTTAAACACCTGAGCATCCCTCCTTGACCCCATCTCTCTTCTTCCCCCTGAGAAGTAATCACTATCTTGGCTTTGAAATCATCAGTCCCTTGCTTTTATTCCTATTTTGGAACACTTTTGCATAATCTCCGAACAACATATTATTTGTCTTTGCCTGCTTTTGAAATCTAAATAAATGAAACCATATTGTATATGTTTTCCTGATATTTATTTCTTTGGCTCAATATTAAATTTGTGAGTTTCATTCACCATTGTCTATATTTCCATTATGTGACTATGCTAAATCTGGCTTATCTAATCTAATGTAGATGGATTCTTGGGTTGTTTCCAGTTATTATTATTACAAGCAGGCTTATAGGGACACTGTGGTTCATGTATCCCAGTGGACTTATGGAAGGTTCCTGGTTTCCTTTGGAATTTCCCTAACAGGATTTGGGGTATACACTTTGTCTGTTCTACAATGAATGACAAACTGTTTTCCAAAGAGATTGTACCAACCTCTGCTCCTACCAGTAGTTCATGAGACTTCCCTTTGTTTTACATCACCACCATCACCATTCTTAATTGGACTTTTTAATGTTTGCCAATATGGTGGGTATCAAATGGGTATCATTTTGGTTTTAATTTACATGTCCTTGATTACCATGAGCCTGATGACTGTCCATACATTTATTGTCTATCACATTTCCACTCTTGAGAAGTGAGCTATTCAACCCTTTTACATATTTTTCTATTGCTTTTTTCTTATTGATTTATAATAATTATACATTCTGGATGCTAGTAATTTGCAGGTTATATGAGTTACAAATACCTTCTCCCAGAGTGTAGCTTGTCTTTTTGCTCTCTTGAATGATAGCTATTAATGAAAAGAAGTTCTTAATATAAACACAGAAAATTTTATCAATATTTCTTTTATGTCTTGTATTTTTTTTGGTCACGTTTAAAAAATTCTTTCGCACCTCAAGTTCATGACGGTATTTTTCTGGAAGATCTTTGAAAATCTTTGCACTTCTGCATTTTAAATTTTAGTCCTTAACAACATGTAACTGATTTTTGTGTGGTATTATATAACACTCCATCATATTTTTTCCCAGTATAGATTTCTAATTGTTTTAGCTCTATTTATTAAAAAATCCATTCTTTCTGCACTGATCTTCAGTGTCATTTATGACTATATCAGGTATTCAGATATGTTGGATTTGTTTATGGACTTTTCTTCTATTCCATTGATCTATTTGTCTCTTTTTGAGCCATCTCACACTGTGATTCTTAATTACTATAACTTTATAAGATTTAGTATCTGGGAGGACAAACCCCACAAAATATAGACTGTGTTTTCTTCTAGAGTGTCTTCTGTATACATTCTAAAGTCCGCTTGTACAATTAAAAAGACTTGGGAGTTTTTGATAGGGATTGAAGTAAATTTACAGATTTTGCAAATAATAAACATCTTTATAATACTGAATCATCAATTCCATGAACATGATTCACCTCTTTATTTATTTAGATCTTCTCTGATGTCTCTCAGTGAAGTTTTACTATTTTCGCATAGAGGTCTTGCGTATCTGTATTAGATTTATTCTTAGGTACCACATATTTCATGTTATTGTAAATAATATTTTAAAGTTTATCTTTCTAAGTGTGTGTGCTAGTTATGTAGAAACGAAGTTGAATTTTTATTTCAACAATTTTGCTAAGACTCTTATAAATTCAAAAAATTAACCTAAGGATTAATTTGGATTTTCTACATAAACAGTCATATTTTTTGTGATTAATGAAATATTGGGGGTTTTTTTCTTTCCAATACTTATAATTTTTATTTCTTTTTTTCTTGCTTAGTGTTCTGGTGAGAACTTCCAAAATTATGTGGAATATAAATGGTACTAGTAAACATCTTTGTCTTATTCTTGACAACAAAGTAAATGTTTCAATTTTAAATCTTTAAGTCTGACATTTGCTGTATGTTTCTATAGATGCACTTTAACAGGTTAAAGAAGTCACATTCTATTCTTAATTTGCGAATAGCAATATATACCTGTTTGATTATATTAAACAAATTTTCTATGTCTATCAGATGATCGTGTTTTACTCATAATGTACTCATGTGGGAGTTACATTAATTGACTGTCCAATATTAATCCAACTTTGCATTATTTTGATAAGTCCAACCTGGTTATAATGTAAGTGCTTTGTTATACATGGCTGAATTCTATTAGCTAATATTTTGTTTAATATCTTTGCATCTCACGTTCATTAAGTGTGATTGTCCTTTTTGTACTGTCTTTGTTGACTTTTGTTATTTTGTACAATTGGTTACGTTAGCATTACAAATTGTATTGGGTCCCACTATTCCCCACGAGACGCACGTTTCTGTGGAGAGGGCTTTCCCCACAGTTACTCTTGCTTTGTCCCCACCCCTTCCGGTGTCTCCTACAGGAAGAGACAGGACTCACCCTCCCAGAAATCTGTTAGGGTTGTTCTCTCCCTGGGTATCACCCTCTCTGAAGAAGGCAGGTTGCTCCGTACTCTGCTCAACTTCTGCCAGCTTCTTGGAATATCCTGGCCTTCTAGTCAAGAGATCTTACCAAATGGCTTCATCACTTCTAGCCCAAATTCTTTCTTGCATATTTAACCTCGGCTCCCATCCCTTCCTTAGCATCTTAAGTGGAAAGCCAGCCTTGTCTCCCAGCCTCCGATGCCTGCTGGGAGGTGGAAACGGTTTCAGTCTGAAGCTGGGTTGAGGCTCCCTGGGGCTGCCCTACACTCTTTTAGCTGAGCCATGACTAATGCTGAGCAGGCTGGGACCAACAACCCCACGATGTGTGCCTTTATGCAAGAGTGTGGCAGGGGGCAGTCTTCCTGTTAAGTGAGAAAATGTGGAGGGGAACTTCAGCGGTTCTACCAGGCGGCTGCCTCTCCCCATTCACCAGGTCCCTGTGGTGCTGAACGGATATGTACATTTTAACCTCCAAGCAAAGTGGGCTCAAATCAATCTGGAGACACAAAGCCACAGAACAAGCAAATTTGGGGGGTTCTAATGTCTACATAATGTTTAATCCCCAACTGTGCTCCTGCCCTTGGGACTAAGTGATACTGACCAACAGTGAGACTTCTAAGCTGTCATGCATTTCAGACCCTTTTCCCTGATCTTCCAGGAACATATATATATGACATTTCATCATTTTGCAGAACCTGAGTTCCGTAGAACTGGAAAAGACCTAAACAGCCAAGTAGTCCACCTACTGAATGCTGCTAAATATCCGGTGATTAATCACATGGTCTATACTTGAGCACCCACGTCCAGCAACTGCTGGGCAAAGGGTTGGCCATTCCATATGAAGCTCCTCTGTTAGAAAGTTCTTCTTGAGTCTGGCCAATGGGCATCCACACTGGGTCCAGCTACGCTCCAGAAGTTACTTTTCTGCATGTTCATTTATATTCACAGCCGAAGACATTTACTGACAGCTTAATACTTCCATTCACCACACTGGGTCCTGGACTGATGGGCCATAAATGTAATCCTGCTTCCAGTATAAATACTGGACAGTCCCTTCAGCTGTTCTTCCATGCCATAATCTTGGGTTCCCTCATCCCTCTCTCATCTCTATTAGGCTTGCTCTAGCTGGTCTATGTACCTGTGCAAGGTTATGTCCAGAATTGATGTTGGAATCAGTTCAAAACAGCATAAGCAAGTTCTCTTTCACAATCTTTTAAAAAAAATGCAGCCTACATTAGGGTAGTCATGTCACTTTCCCATATCCTGTCAATATGAGGCAACATAGCTTAAGATTAAGAATAGAGGTTTGGACTACTGATACTAGGTATAAAATAGATAACTAATGAGAGCCTGCTGTATAGCACAGAGAACTCATCCAATGCTCTGTGGTGACCTAAATGGGAAGGAAATCCAAAAAAGAGGGGATATATGTATACGTATAGCTGATTCACTTTGCTGCACGGCAGAAACTAACACAACATTGTAGAGCAACTATACTCCAATAAAAATTAATAATAAAAAAAAGAATAGAGGTTTGAAAGCCAGTACTGGGACAAGCATTAGTTCACCCTCTTACCTTGGGTGCGCTGGATAAACTGTTTAATCTGAGTGTCAGGATTTTTTATTTTTAGCTGGTTTCACGAGGACGCCTGGAAGGAGTAATGAGACAACGCATCTGAAGTGCTCAGCGCAGTGTCTGCCCCTGCCCCTTAGCTCATTAATACTGTATATTCCACACATCACTGTCATCATCTCCAAAACCCTGATGTGCTTTTCACATGTGCTTTTGCTCAGTCCCACTCTCAGGTGCTTTGAATGTGATGCAGCTCCTAACATCATTAAGCTCCAGTAAGCCTGGAAAACTGGGCCCATCCCTTTAGGCTGCTCTTTCGGATCCTGAAATCGTCATGTAACCTATCTTCCTTTCAGCCCACAGCATCTGGAGTTGTCTTTGGTGTACCTCCTATATCTTCACCCTAGTGAGGTATAAATGAGTAAGGTCAAGGGCAGAGGCCTGGAGTCTGTCCCCGGGACCTCTCTTCCAGATGGGTATTGATCTTTTAATCAGTACTCTTTGGCTGTGCTCAACCAGTTATGACCTTGCAAAATCTCAAAACAGTTTCATGAAGTCCTCTCAGAATAAAATCCTGGTTACCATTTGTGTATTATTTTGTTTAGGGAACATGCTATGTGTATCTATGAGTCATGAAAAACTTGCTATTTCTTTTTTTCATAAAGGTCTTACATTTAACATGCTTCCTGCATAAGTCCGTAATTCAACATGTCTGACACAAATGATAATCAAGTAAATATTAAGGCTTGCCTTGACAAAATAATATCTTGTCAAAACTTTTTATGAGAAAATGAATGAAGCCATTTCACTTTATAAAATTAATTTAAAATAAAAGTTATAAGTTAGAAGAGTTTGCACAGTGATTTCTATATAGAATGAAGTTAGGCTGCTTTTTCAATAGAATCAAAAGAATATGTAAATACTATGAAAAAGTTAGCATAAGCCCTTACATTTTCAGCATAAAGTTTTCAGATTGGTCAGATTAAGACCAATAGACTTGTTCAAAGAAGTCCACATTGCCAGTGGGAGAGGCAGCCATGGAGCCCAGGGCATCCGTGCTGCTGAGTCGAGCCTGGCCTTTTCAGCAATGTGCATTAAACAGTTTTGATTGGCCAAAGGATTTTAGAAAATGCTAGAAGACAGGCAGTATAGCTATGGTGTTAAGCAGAATTCTAAGATGGTCTCTGAGATTCCCGACCCCTGGTGTACATGCCCTACAGAATCCTCTCTACTTGAGTGTGAACAGGACCTGTGAACATGATGGCTTATCACTCCCATGATTAGGTTACATTCTACGGCAAAAGGAATCTTGCAGATATAAATAAGGCCCCCAATCAGCAGACCTTGAGTTAATAAAAAAGGAGATTCTCCTGGGTGGGCCTGACCTAGTCAGGTGAGCACTTAAAAGAAGTCAGAGAAATTTGAAATGAGAGAGGTTCTCCTGCTGGCCTTGAAGAAGCAACTTCCTTGTTGTTGAGAGGGCCACACAGCAAGGACCTCAAGTGGCCTCTAAGACTTGAGAGTGGTCCCTGGTGATGGCCAGTAAGGAAATAGCACTTCAGTCCTACAACCACAAGGAACTAAATTCTGCCAACAACCAGTGAGCTCGGAAAAGGACCCCATCCTCAGAGAAAATCACACTCCTGGCTGATTCCTTGATTTCAGCCTGGAGAGACCCTGAACAGAAGACCCAGCTAAGTTGTGCCTGCACTCCTGACCCACAGAAACTGTAAGATAATAGATGTGTGTTGTTTCAAACTGCTGAGTTTGCGGTAATTTGTTAGTCAGCAGTAGATAACTAATACACATGTAGGCGAGTTAACAGTAGGGAGGAGGGCTGTTCAGAGGGAGCGGAACTCAGGATGACACTTCCAGAGTAAACTGGCTTCCCTGATGGTTGATTTTCATATGGCCACAGAAGAAAATGTTATGGGATGGAGATTTCACACTGAATATTCCACACACAAAGATTATCTTTTCCTCTGCTGCAGTGGTTCGCAAACTGCAACATGCTTCCAAATCACCTGTAAGGTGTGTTAGATCTGATGGCTAAGCCCCACCCTCCAGGGTTTCCAATTCAGCAGGTCTGGGGTGGGGCCTGAGAATTTGCATATTTAACAAGTTCCCAGGTGAGGCTGCTGCTGGCCCTGGGACCCCACTTTGAGCACCACTGCTCTATGATAGATGAAGAGGTTCCAGTTATTTTTAATATTTGATTTCTATAGCCAATCTTTTCCCCATTTGACATGAAAACATTTCACCAAGATTTTTTTAAACCAAGGTTAAGATAAAAAGAAGGAATGGAATGTGATATACCTTTGAGCAGTCCAAAATCTTTTTCATTCTCCAAGTAGTCATCCAAGAACTTCTATTTGGGTGGGATGATGGAAGACCAATAAACATGATGCTCTTTTCTTTAACCATAGGTTACAGGTCAATCCAGGAGGGCTTGCGGGATCTCCATGTTTTCCCTATTTGCCATCACCGCCCCACATCCCAGGTGTCAGTGGTCCCTGCAGCATCTTGCATCCATGGCATGCCCCTCCAGACCCTTGTTCCCAGGTGGCAGGGGCTGCAGCAGCGAAGAGGTGCTTTGGAGGAGCAGAAAGTCCTCTACCTGCACCAGTCCTGACAAGTTGCTTCATCATGAACCCCTCTGAGACATAGCAAGGACATCAAACTGGGAGCAAAAATGAAGTCTTGACTGAGATTTGGGAATCCGCAGAGATTCCACCATGTACAAATTCCAAAAGACTATTTAAAACAAGAAGAGGGCCCATCTCTTGCCAGCAGAAGGGAGATTCTGCAGGGATCTTGAGTGTACATCAGGGCAAACCGAGAGATGGGAAAAGCAGAGAGGAAAAGGTTCTTGATGCCACTATGAATACGAACTGGAGACTGCTCTGGAATTCGATTCTGCAGGAGCAGAGAGTGAACGTTATTTTAAGATATAACTGAATAATTATTTATTTGGGAGAACTCAGCATTATCACGTTATCCAAAATAATCCCCATTGCTCATGCTTGTCATAAAGTTTGCTAATAATCTGGATGGCAGGGGGAGGTGGGACCCTAACTGAAAGCAGCTGTTAAAATTGAAAATGAGAATTACGCCTTGTTTTTATTACTTTGTTCATGATACAATCCTGAAAGAGGGGAACTGAGTGATTATCCGAGTAAATGTCTGTTTATATGCAGAATGTAGGTGTGCTTCAACTTTGCATTGCGAAATAAAAATGACTGATCTTTCCCATTAACACAGTGTGGGTCACCGCAGCTGCCAGCGTTTATGCTTTTACTTATTTATGTCTTCCCTAAGGAGATACAGGCACTTTGCGGGCCCTTCCCAAGCTGCTGTAATTGATGGAGAGTTGGACTTCTTTTAATCCAAGTAATGCCGAGTGTCTGCAGCTTTGGTAATCGGATCCTACCAGCTTTAGAGACCACTGCCAAGGGATCCAGAGCCCAGAGGTTTGGCAACGTCATTTAATCATCGCAAGAGGATTACAGAGTGCAAAACAAGCCCCCAAACAGCGAGGAGATGGGCCAGTTCAGAAACTGACTCAGGCTAGGGAGCTGCCCAGGCTCACCCCCTCTCACAGGGCCTTGCACCCCAGCTCCCGAGCTGCCTTCACCTTGGCCAAGGCCGGCATCCTTTGTGGCACATAGGAGAGAAAGGATGTCAAGGGGAATTGACTTTGGATCAGAGAAATAAACAGTGTCTGATCATCTGTCAGGCTCAGGGTTGGTGAATCCCAAACCAGGGTACCCAGATTATCCTGGTGTGGGAAGGTCAAGGTCACAGTCTACCCGATGAGAGCCTCTGATGGAGAAGCCAAATGGCAAATTTTGAAGCTGTCCCTTGTCTCGTTAAAGTGAGACATTGCTGCGATCTCTGATGCTTTATTTACCAACAATAATACAGTTTACATTGAGAGCAATAGCTTGTTTGCCATCCAATGAATGCTTTATAGCAGGAATTAAGGGTGATTCGTGACTAGGTGAGGATCTGGAATTTCTCAATTACAACCCCAGCTTAGAGGCCTCTCTCCACTCTGGGTCTAACTCTGGAGGCTCCCAGGTGAAAACCTTCAGTCCTTCTGCTCCGGACGGGTCCAGCTGGCAACAAGGCCCCGGAGAGGTCATCACTGTTTGCGTGCCAAGCATGGCATTTGCTTGGCTCTCCCTTGCACGAGTTCCTGGACAAAGGAGAATTCTAACACAAAACCCACCCCTTGCAGCACAAGTTTCTAAAAGGCAACTTTAGTCACTAAAAAAGTGCAATTGCAGACTCCTGTGTAAATCTGATTTGCCATGCTAGGCCAAGCTTATTTTATTACATACATTCTGCATTCTAAGAACTAATAACTTCATATTGTAAACATTAAGCATACAGAGTTAAAGTTCAAGGCCACATTAGATCATTGATTGTCCCTTTTGTCGTGTATCTTTGGCTGGCCGAGATCAACTCGTAGTGTATAAATGCATAAGTTATATAATTATTATATAAAAAGGAAAAAAAAAAAAAACCATTGACTTGTATACTTCATTCTGACAAACGCACAGCGTTCGCGACTCAAAAGGAAACCTGGAGCCCGCCTCGCCCCGATGCCTAGGTGATTTCGGATCGCAGTAGCCCAGAAGGCTAGCTCTTACCTGACCCTGTGGAGAGCAGGGCCCTCACCTAAGGATGAGGTCCTGAATGTTTCTTTTAAATATCAGACAATTCCAGTTACAATTTTTCTTTTGATAAACAAACAAAAAGAGAGATGCACGACTTTGTTTCTGAATTCTACTACTTGCCCTGCCTCCGTGACGCTGTGTCCTTCCTCGTAACACTGGATTTGGTACAACACTGACCGTATGGAACCGCAAGTCTCCATGACTCAATTCTCTGCAGGACCGACACCGTCCTAAGTCCAGTCTTTACTGCTCGAGAAGTTTCTTTCCCAGTCCTTGCCTCCTCGTCTGCTTCTTCCTCTCCCGCCTCATCTGTCTACACCCACACGCTTACCCTCCAGACACATTCTCAGTCCCTCCCTTCGGCTCAGAGCTCCTGTCCTATCATAAAGGAGTTGGAAGCTTTGGGTTGTCTTCACAGTTGGAGAGAGCTGACCGCTCTCCATCAAATGGAATGAATCTGATTTCGCCCAAAACTGCAAGTGCTGATGAGTTCCCTATCAATGTCTATCGATGGGCCACAGTCTGTTTTCTTTTTTTTCTGTGTTGATATGTTTCTCTTTTTAAATACAGGTAGTTTTTTTTTTTTCCTTCAAATGACATTAGAAATGGCATGTTAGGTCCAGACTGTGTTATCTCTATTGCTTGAGTTTAATCCCAGTTTAATGCATGAACAGGATCCCAAAGGCTCCTCTAAGGTTTACATACTTCTTCAGAACATTTTCTTTGGCACTTTGTCCTCATGACTTCATGCTTCTACTTACAATGCCTTTCACAAGGTTGGTCCACAGATGATCTGTCCACGTACATTACACTTGTAGCATCCTCTTTATCTCTGTAGTAATATTTTAGTAATTCCCTCCCACTGAGAGTCTCTGGATCTCTTCCCCGGCTTCCTCCCCCTCAGCCCCAGTCAAGCTTTTTCATTCCTCTTGAGGCACTTCTGATTCATGGTCTCCGATAGAGCTTGTGGCAATTGGTTGGCGGTTGCATGTTGCTGGGAAAGGCCTCTCTCGGGTCTTTAGTAGTAAGTGCCCAGATGCGAAGGCATATGGCTGGCTGGGAGCCTAGTGTTAGGGTAGATCCCTCCTGTTGGTGAATTCCAGTATGGGTTTGGGGCAGCAAAAAAACTGGACGATGTCACGGGGAGGGCTGGAGGGTGGGGGGCCACAAAGTTCATCTTCTGTGGGTGGGTGTGATAGGAGCCCATGTAAGGGAGGTCCGAGGGGTACTTGTACAGGGAGGACTCTGGAGGGTGGGGCTGCAGGGCCTGGGCGATCCCGTGGAAGTCAAACTTGTAGGCATAGCGCTTCCCGTGGACTTTGGTCATGATGTTTTTATCATAGTAGTAACGGAGGGCCCGGCTGAGTTTATCATAGTTCATGTTGGGTTTGCTTTTCCGTTCTCCCCAGCGCCGGGCCACCTCATCTGGATCTGTCATCTTGAACTCCCCGTTGGTGCCTTCCCAGGTGATGCAGTTGGAGTTCGAGCTGTCTGACAGGAGCTCCAGGAGAAACTGCCACAGCTGGATCTGCCCGCTCCCTGATGAGGTGGGAAAAGACAAGAAAACCCCAGTGAGAACAGGATCTGAGCTAAAGGGGTCCTTTCTTCAACGACAGAAGAGGGGGCTGTGGCGTCCCACCCAGACTTCCTTTACCAGGCTGTGTGCCCATCCGTCAGCGGCTGGGGTATTGGCTGCTCTTGTCCCCCAGATCCCCCTGCTTGTCTCCAGAGAACTGCCCTTGGCTGAAGAGGCGCTATTTCATCCACCCCCAGGTAGCCCACAGCCTGATGGACTGACACAGGGTACCAGAGGCCGGCCCCCTTGCCTCGAAGAGGGACCAATTCTGTGATGCTGGCCATGCCCCGGGCTCCGCATGGGATCAGACAAAAGCAGGGCTCCAGCGAAGTCCACAAGCTTCCTTCACTTTCCCCGGTCCAATCCTGCGTCCTCACTCCCTCTCTCCTGAGAAATACCCTTAATTAATCACTTGCACAAGTATCCTTAGCCCAAGCTCTGTGTCTAAGGAAGCTGACCTAAGATGATGATCCTTGGTGACTACCAGGCTGATCTAAAGATCCAGGTCCTTCCTGGAAATGCAAAGAGTTCCTAGAGGTCAGAGTTCAGGTTTGTTCCATCCATTTCTGACTTCCTTAGAAGAATAGCCAAGTCAACGTTGTGTTTTGGGGGTGGAAGGGCTTACTTTTCCTCTTTTGCGAGGCAGAAAGTGCTGTTATGTGGCTGGCAATAATGACTTAATACCATTTATATTGGCTAGGTCAAGTAAAATAATAAAAGTCAGATTTAGGAAATAAACTTCAAAAAGTTTATGGAAAAAAATCGAGAATGGAAGTAAACACCGTTATTTCTAACATAACATTTGGCTGGCATGCAGAAAGCCATTCTGTCAAAACTTTTCCTAGAACAGAATTAACCCACTCAAAATGAGGAAGTTTAGAAAAAAGCTGGCTCTGTTTCAAACCAGATCACCCATTTCCAGTATTTAGGCAAATGCATCTTAACGGAAATCCATGTGTTGTCCCTGCGTTGCAATGCCAATTGTGTTAAGCAGAGTTTCCAAAAGAAAAAACTGTAACAATGAGTGATTGCAAGCCCTCTTGGGGCTTCCAACAGAGTCAATGAGACCTCATTTGACTGGGTGGACACAGAACCCTCTTGATCCCATTGGAGACCTATAGATGTGGCTTTTTGGTTTTATTAAATTCAGAGAAAAATCCAGGCACACCATTCTAGACTCTATGCTACAATACTTTAAGATGATTGATGGCTCCCTAAAAGAGAGAAACATGCAAATATCAACAGTCATACCAGGAGTACCAGGAGAGGCGAAGTACCGGGAATATCTGATCCTGAGTACCAGGAGAAGCTAAGATGCTTTAAGCAGATTTTAGAAGCTTTGAAAATGGACACATGAGGCAGGTCTTTCCTCCCAAACTCCCAAGCACTGCCTTGGGCTTATTACCAAAAAGATTATCTTGTATTATACTATCAATAAATATCAGTAGATAATGATAAAATCATTAAAGGAACTGTTGACTATTCAGGGAATTGATGAAATGTAAAACTCAATTATAGATGTGTTTTCTCTAAATCCTCCCCACTAGCTCACTAGATAAATTGTCCAGCTCATAAATCTTTGTTTCCATGTTGGCTACATGGAAATGGATATGTTTGTGACTTTATCCGTACAACAGCATCATGAGAAAGGTCAGCCTTTTCTGAATTTGTTCTGGAAAATTAGCATTTTCAGTCTAGCAACACATTTGAAATGTATTAACAGCTTGTAGTTCATCGCAATGGAAGCCTTTGCTTTTTCGGGACCACATATTCAAACTGTTCTCAATCAAGTTTTCTTGCCCCCAACATTTCATTAATATGCATTTAAAAAATACAAAGAATAGTTTGAGAAAACCATATGGTTTTAGTATATATATTGTAACCAAAGGATTACTACTTGAAAAAAAATTCCATATATGACCTGGGAATAGGGAAAGACATAGATTTTTGATTTAACAGTGTAACATATGTTTCAATATAAACACATAGAGTTGTTTGAAAATAAATATTCACTGTCAACCTCCTCCCATACAGAGAACAATCCCACAGATTTTGTATAAATACACAGATCTTCCTAAACAGTCAAACTTATACTTGGTATCTATTCAAACCTTGGTATTGCCTCTTGGGAATTTGTCCCTCACCCACTTCTTTTATAAACATGTATAGGAGAGAACCAGTGTACAAAAGTGTTTTCCCATCTCTCCTGTTTCTGAAGAACTAGTAAGTCAGGGAACTAAATTCATGGCTAGAAACTCAAAGTTCAAAGGATGGATGACGAATTTCTCCCTA
Source organism: Globicephala melas (assembly GCF_963455315.2). Classification (NCBI taxonomy): domain Eukaryota; kingdom Metazoa; phylum Chordata; class Mammalia; order Artiodactyla; family Delphinidae; genus Globicephala; species Globicephala melas. The sequence continues at coordinate 6,942,597 of NC_083317.1, read as the reverse complement.
GACGATTTTACCCATCAGCCCTTGTACACAGTGCTCGGGCCTCTGAGCATTTCAAGAGTCTATGGGAATAAGACACCTGTAAACAAAACTCATCAGCTTCAGAACCTGAGAACAAAACCATAAATGCAAATCAATTAATGTTTAAGTAGATGTTATAAAATGTAACATTATGTCAAGCTCATTACTTGTTAAATTTAATATAACAAAATCCACTGCGTTCACAGTCTACAGCAGGTTTTCTCGCTGTTCGAGAATCCTCAAGGGGGCACAATGTTTGCTGAGAAGTTATAGTCAGTGGTAAATTAAACGAGTTACTTGTGGCCACGAATTTCAAAAGCAATTTATTAAATTCTTCGTTTACTGTCAAAACAATAACACTTACTGTGCACTGAAGGTGCATTTTAGAATATAGAATAGGGATTCCAGAACACGAATGCCTAAGATTTGGAAGCCTGAGTGTGGCTTGGGTATTCCACTGGCCAAACCAACAAGTAAAGGGAGATGCTCTTATAAGACCGGACCTTGCACCCAAACAGCCTCACCACCTGCACCTCAAGAATTACCTTCTTCAGAAAAACTCTTCGTATCTATTTTCTCTCTCTATCCTGATAACCACCTTTGGAACATCAGTAAGGAGTAGCTACTTTTGCCCTAGTTTTGTCCAAGGTAATTAACTAAAAAGGCAGGACCGGGAGGTGGGGGGACCCAAAGATGTCAGCTGCCCACCTACAGGAGAGTCCAGTGGGGTGAAGGGGCATGGGGCGTGGCTTCAAAGAAGACAGAAGGCAATCCTTTAATTCTGGGGAAGAAAGTGTTCTCCAAATGCAATTAAAAGAAAAGAAGAGAAACATACTAGTGAAGAGGTACAGCCTGAGCAAAAAAGGGCAAAACATCTAAACGGTTTATAAACCACAGAGAAAAGCACAGCTGGGGGTGAGTCAGCAGCTGTGGGTCCAGTAGGAGGGGTGTCCCCAAGCAGGGCACTCAGCAGCCAGCTGATGGAGGAACAGAGCCGTAAATAAAGCAGAGAGGGTCTTTAAAGCAGCAACCACCACAGTGGCAATCACTTGGGCTACTTTCTACAGTAGCTGGAGGTGCTGCAGAAAATCCCACGTGCACAGCCTGGACCCCCCAGCGCATCGGGATTCAGGCAGCAGGCATGTGTCTCAGACGGAAGGCTTTGTCTGTGGCTCAGACAGGGCTTGTTGCGGGGGTGGGAGGGGCAGGACAGTATGGTGGCCGGAAGCACCCCTTTGGAGTTGGCACTGTCGCAGCTGAATCCTGGCTCTGCTCACCTGGCTCTCTGTGCCTCAGTGTCCTTGTCTGCAAAATGCAGGTGATGGTAATACTATCAAGATGGTAGTACCATCTTGCAGGATCACTATGAGGGTGAATTCGGTACAGAAGTGCTCTTATCATGATTTGAGCTGGAAACCAGGACTTAAAGAAAGGTACATCCTGGGCTTCCCTGGTGGTGCAGTGGTTGAGAGTCCGCCTGCCGATGTAGGGGACGCGGGTTCGTGCTCCGGTCCGGGAAGATCCCATATGCCGCGGAGCGGCTGGGCCCGTGAGCCATGGCCGCTGAGCCTGCGTGTCCGGAGCCTGTGCTCCGCAACGGGAGAGGCCACAACAGTGAGACGTCCGCCCACGTACCGCCAAAAAAAAAAAAAAAAAAAGAAAGGTACATCCCTTGCCTAGAGCCAGGAGATGCCAAAGGAAAACCACCACCTTCCCCCCAAAAACCCCATGCTGGCCAGGCAAAAGCTGGGAATGGTGGTATTCTCAGGGCTGGCCAGCATCACTGAATGCTGACTGGTACCAGGCATCATTCTGAACATTTTCCACGTGTTTATTTAATCCCCCTCCCCCCAGAATCACGTGATAGCCCATTGTAGGGGTGAGGAATTAGAGCCCAAAGAGGTAGAGTGACTTATCTTGCCCAAGGTCAGCAAGGGTTGGAACCCAGATTCGCCTAGAATCTGGGGCTAAATCACTTTACAACAACACTGCTCTTGCGCCTGGTTTCTGCACACACCTCTGCAGTCTCCTCCAGTCCTTCCCTGGGCCTGGAGCTTGGTGGGTTCCCAGTAGAAGACTGGACACTCCCACCTCCTAACCAATGGAAAAACATCCCTAAAACTGGTCTCTGGTTCCGCATGAAGCAGGTTACACTTTCATGCCCACCATTAGCGACTATCCAGGGAGCACCGAGGGAGCTACTGAACTCCTGCTCCCAGGAAAGCTCTTCCGTGGAAAGGCAATTTCTGTTCATCATAGAAGCCACATTAAATGGTCAGCCATCCTGACGGGACATAAAGGGGCTATGTCGCTAATATCTGATCCAGGACATAATAATGCAGGGACACACTCTTCTCAGCAGAAGAAATACGGTCCAAAGTGCACCCCAAATGCATATTTTGGATAGAGATGTTGCGACGCTGTTATCATCTCGTGCATTCATACTATATGATGTCATCTTTCCATTTAAAATGGTTTAAAAAACGTTTGCATTGTGAAAAGAGGAGAGGCAGCAGTTTAAAGTGGTGAAGGATTTATTTATCAGAGACTGGGAAACTAGAATCAAACAGGAAGAAGCATTCTCATTAATAGAATGATAAGACATTCTGGTTTTAGGGGGAAAGGCCACATGAAAGTAACTGACACACAGCCTAAGGAGAGATGGAGAGAAGGCCTAATTCATTATAAACGAAGTAAAAGAAATCTTTATCTTTGAGTCAAAAGTTGGATGTTGCCACTTTCCCCAGGCCCAATGGGCACAGTCTTTGCTTACGATGCCAGTGTCGCGGACCTCTTAGGTACCAAGACATTTTCCCAGGCCAGTGATGGGTCTGCAGTCTCCTCCTTGCTCGGTCCCAGGTCCCTCTACCCTCCGTGGGCAACCCCAGGCTGCTGGGAACAGCGTGAATAGACACTAAGCCCTCTGCTTAGGGGCCAGCAACTCTCTTTGGCCCCAAGGCACCAACCAAGCCACACCTTTGAACTGCAACAACATGGGCACAGACTTTCACTTCACCAATCTGTGTGGGTGAAAGGGTCGGTTTGGTTTTGTTTGGTGCAGTTTGACATGTTCCTCCTCTTCATCCCTGACCTCAGCCTCATCCCAAGCATTGAAACAGTTGTTAAACTGAAAGGAAATCCTTTCTTTCTATTCTCTTGGTCCTCATTCTCCAAGACCTCCCTCTTCCAGGCTCACTCAGTGGCAGTGGAGAGCCAGAAAATATCAATAAAAGCAGATTTTGGAGACAGAGAGTCACGGTTCAAACCTGGCCTCCCTTCTTATGGGCTGTGTGACCCAGGAGAAGTTACCTAATTTGTCTGGACCTCTGATTCCTTTTCCGTAGGACGAAGATAATGACCTCCCAGGGCTGTTCTGAGACAGACATTTGCCCAGGCATGATATGGGGGAGGGGTGGGGGGAAAGCTATTGAATTGTTATTTCACATTATTGTATTAACTTCCCCAGCGTGTTCCAGCTTCCGTCCTGTTCCCCTTTCTAATCTATCCTGAACATTGCTGCCAGATCAGTCTTCCTGAAGCCTGACTAATAATAATCATCTCAAAACATAGTAATCGTTTTTATGTGAATGGTTATAAAGGCAGTTGCAAATAGAAAGCTGAGCATAGGCAGGAGGACGGACCAAGACCCCGGAGACGTGGCCACCAGGTGGATGCTGGGGTGAACCTGTGTCCATTTCTCCACAGGAATGGAAGCTCCTTGAGGGTCCAGGATGGTATCTTGTTACTCCTTGCATTCATTTATTCAACCAATAATTATTTAGCACCCGGTCTAGGCCCAAGGGGTAGAGCAATAAACAAAACAGACCCTTCTCACTTCTAAGCTGCTTAAAAAATATTTGCTGAATTAGTTAACATTAATCAAAATTTAATGTCAAAGATGTGGATGCCAAATAATGATGATATTTTATGTTTTCAAAAGTATAGATTCCCTGTGGGGATGTACACTGATTGAACCTAAATTTTCCCATTTCTAACCCCATTTTGGCCTCAATGTATAGAAAATATACATTCCAGCTTGTATTTGCAATACTCCTATGACATCTTGGCATCTGAATTTGCTGTTGAGAATATGCAGCATATGCTGTGAATTTCTGAAGTGGATGCCAGCACAGCTGGTTCTGATCTGAATACAAACACATCAAACAATTTGGTTGGCACTGAAGCATGATGACAGGTGACAATCCTTGGCAAGGGACAGGTTACAAATGGGCCAATTAAGAATCTGTACTTTCTCCTGGCACCTGAGTTCAGAAATAGACCATTCATTGAAGATGATCCTAGATTTGAAGTCTTGTGGTTGTCATTATGGTTCTTTTTTTTTTAAGATATTATTTTATCTGCTAGTGTGATGGGTTGAATTGTGGCCCTCCCCCCAAATTCATATGTTGGACTTGCCCAGTACCTCAGCATGTGACGCTATTTGGAAATAGGGTCTTCAGAGAAGTAATCAAGTTAAAGTAATATCATTTGAGGGGGCTCTAATCCAATATGACTGGTGTCCTTAGAAAAAGGGAAATCTGGACACAGACACATATAGAGGTAAAGAGATACAGGCAGAAGACGGCAGCTATAAGCCAAGGAGAGAGGTCTGGAATAGATCCTTCTTTCATGGTCCACAGAGGGAAATAACCCTGACCACTTGATTTTGGACTTCTGTCCTCTAGAACTAGGAGACAATAAATGTCGATGTCTAAACCCCCAGTCTGTGGTACCTTGTTAGAGCAGCCCTAGGAAACAGATACAGTTTGGATTAGGTAATGATGCTCTTTGCGGAAGCTACATCTTAATGTATAACCCGACCCAGTTTTTTCCACTTAGGCAAATAGTCCAGCGAGACCTACAACTTCAGCTTGCTCAGTGGAAGGGATTTCTTGTCTATACAAGTGCGGTTTCAAAATAGCTACTGCCTAAAAGATAACTTTATAAGAGCAAAATCGTCAGCAGTATCTCACCTGGATTTGCAAGGCGGCTACTCGTGGGTCCAAGAATCTGATAAGGATCTACAGCAAAAAGAAAAGAAGTCAGATCCCAAAGACATAGTTGTGAGCAGGTAGGATGCAGCTCCAGGAATAATGCTGACCCACTGGTGTTTCCAGATCTCAGAGCTGAAAATGTCCCCCACGCCAAAGTCCCCCAGCACCACTTCCTGTATTAGAAAAGATGTCACATGGGTCTGAGTGATGCTTCTCAGTAAAGGTCTCCTAGCTGGTGGCCAAGCTCAGATTTGGCCCAGGGTTCCCAACACCTAGCCCAGCGCCCTCTCCATCCCAGGATTTAAACAGGGCAGATGTATTCTGCCAGGGCCGTGTGGGCCGTGACGCTCAGCACACGGGCGGCAGCATCCTGCCACTGTGTTTCCGCACTGGACTTGGCACACACGCTGATGTTGCTGTATGTGACCTGGAAGGTGAAAATCAAAGAACTGCTAGGCCGCAAAGAAGCTGCCTGTGGGCACGCAGCATGTTTTTTCCATATTTATTGCACAGGTTTTGGAAATGTTTTAGCAAAATCTCAAGTCATTCCCAGTTGAGTAGACTGATAATTTAGTCCCTGGTTTACATACGGAGCAGTCCTAAAGAAGACGAAGGAACATTAGTTTAACTTAGAAAGTGACACATTTTAGAAAGAGGCTGCTAAACCTGTTTCTTCTTTTATGGCCACCAAGATGCTCTGTGAAACATACCTAGCTGAGGACGCTGGTCTTCAGTTTTGGGCACTGTGGAAGGAGATGGCTGAGCAGCTGAAAATCCAAAAAACAAAGAGACAATTAGTTATAACTTGTATTTGCTACCAGACTTTGATGCTGTTGTATCATCATTCCATCATTTACCTTAGTTATTAACATAATAGCCTTACTCTTATAATAAGAAACATGGTAAGAAAAAAATTTCCTTTCTAATGAAACCAAATGTAAATGTGGTAGCAACACGAGGGCACTTTTTAAAAATTTATTATTATTTTTAAAATACTTATTTTTAAATAAGTATTTATTTTTAAATATACTTATTTTAAAAATTTATTTTTACCCCACTTTTTGCAAAACTAAAAAAAATTTGAGATGGTTTACAAAACAGATTAAAATGAATCAACTCTAAAATAAAAAGATAAAGGGAAACCACCAGGAAAATATAAAGTAAGGAATACTATAAACATGGCCAAGATTAGGAAATCACCCAGTATTTAATCTGTACTCAAGCATCCTATGAGACATGCATTTGTCTAGAAATGCATTACATCATTCATTACATCATTCACTTCTTCTTGTTATAGAAATAGGTATAATGCCAATAGAGAAAGAATCATTGCATTTAAAGATCAGTTGCGCTTTGTTGCCAAAGGGACAAATGTATGTTGAAAAAGCATAGTTTGGCTACAGAAATTATCATTTACTGCATCAAGAGTTACCCACTGCCTTGTGATGTGAGGATTCAAGGCAGTGGGAACCAACACTGTACCTTTCGACTGGGGGGTGGGGTGGCCGTGACTGGTCCAGGCTGATCTCCTGGGTGGTTCGTAAGGTAAATCTGTAAAGATAAATAAATTGACTAAAAGATCAATGATGTAACTTGATAACAGCTATTTTGTGTGCTTTTTTTTTTGTTTTGTGTTTATTAGAATCAATATTGTGCAAGAAAACCCAGTTATCCAAAGTAATATTCAACCTGGATTCCACAAGATTTGGGTTTTATTTACAAATGATAACTTTGTATCTTTTATTGATCTAACAGTTGCACACCGATTAATCTGAAAACTCCCATGGATGGATTCTCTAGGAGCTGGCTGACTCTTCTAAGGTAATTTCCTGCAATCCTAGGTCAAGACCATATCAAAAGTTTCTTACAATCTAATTTTTCCTGCTTCCCGCTGGAATTGACATAAGTCCATCACCCCTTTATTAGCTTCATGACCTGTCTGAGACACAGCCTACAACGTGGATGAATCAACCGATTTCCTACTTGAGGTCTCACACTAGATCCACCGAATGACGTTCACGTTCCTCCCTTTTCTTCTTCCTTGGAAACGAGCACTGCCTTCTCTTACTTGCCAGATGCCTCTCTCAGCCACCCCTCATCCACTTATATTAAACCAGTCTTAAGGGTCTAGTTATTTTTCTTTTTTTATTAAAATTAATTTTTATCGGAGTATGGTTGCTTTATGATGTTGTGTTAGCCTCCACTGCACAACAGAATGAACCATCCATACGCATACAGATAGCCCCTCCCTTTTGGACTTCCCTCCCATTTAGGTGGGTCTAGTTATTTTCCTACGCAAATGTCTACTCTTTCTCCTTCACTAAATGAATTTAGAATTTCTCTAAAACGAACTGTAAGACTGAAATAGTACTGCCCCCGCAAAACATTGGCAATGCCGTAGAGCTGAAGTATATGCCAATGATTTTTTTTTGTATTTATAATGTATTGCTATTTGTCCCATAAAACTTCATCACACTTTGCATACGCAAATTTAATAATTATACTTCTGCATCCTCAGTGCAAGTTCTATTAATGATTATGACTCTGTCATTTCAAGTTTCCTTTACAAATATATTCCAGAAACGTTATTATGCATGCTCTTACTAACTGTGCCTACATAAAGCTGGGGAGTGGGGTGGCCAACTACACGCAATTTTATTACAGAACCATTTCAAAACTACAACTTGGATTGACGGGTCTCGGTCCAATGCCATGTGTCATTCTGGGCCAGCTGAAAGCCATAGCCAGGTACTTCAGCAGGTGTTCTGCTGCCAGTCACCTGGAGATGACTATAAAATCTCACTTGGAGAGATTTTAAACTTTGTTTAAAATTGGCAGTTTGGTGGGTCAATCTTGAAAAAGCTTGTTGACTGTGTTGCAGAAGACATGTCTCTTCCTAGTTTCATATCCCAGAGAGAACAGCAATGAAATGCAACGTGAAATCCAATGCAGAATTGCCTTAATTTATTTGGTCTGTTTGGCTACAAGCATCTCGACTAGTGTGGTCCGTGAAATCCTACCCTCCAGAGCTTTGGTTGAATTCGATAATTTTTCTTTTGAAACTCTCCTATTGCTCACCACTCCCTCTCCACTGGCATTTCTGTATTTTTGGACTGTAAGCGTTTCCCACCCAGTTCCTCAGATTCTCACTTTTTTGGTGTTGAGGTTACACGTGGGAATTAAATCTGCAGTTGCTATCAATTTACAACTAAATTTCAACTTAAGTCGCTGGGAGCATTTGCACACAGATTCTCATCTAGTTGCATTTTGTCTAGAAAATGGTTAGGCAGAGTTTCAATTTGAGAATTGTCTCAGAAAGAAAAATCTACTAGCAGGGCAACTGTAACAGCATCTCCCCTACTTTAGGAGCAGACAGCCATATCAACATGGGGCTTCTGTCTACCAAATGAAAAAGCAAGAGAATCCAGAAATATGTTCTGGGTCCTTGTTTCTCCACAGACCAGCTGTATCGGCAATGTCTGGAAGCTCGTTAGAAATGCAGAACCTCACTCTAGATCTATTGAATCAGAATCTGCATTTTACCAGATTCTGGTAAAAAATAAAATAAAATAGAACTACCATATGATCCTGCAATCACACTCCTGGGCATATATCTGAAGAAAACCATAATTAGAAAAGATACAGGCACCCCACTGTTCATTGCAGCACTGTTTACAATAGCCAAGACATGGAAGCAACCTAAATGTCCATCAACAGAGGAATGGATAAAGAAGATGTGGTACATATACACAATGGAATATTACTCAGACATAAAAAAGAATGAAATAATGCCATTTGCAGCAACATGGATGGACCTGGAGATTATCATACGAAGTGAAGTAAGGCAGACAGAGAAAGACAAATATCATATGATATCACTTATATGTGGGATCTAAAAAAACCCGATACAAATGAGCTTATATACAAAACAGAAAACAAAAAAAATGATACAAATGAGCTTATATATAAAACAAACACAGAAAACAAACTTATGGTTACTAAAGGGGGGGAGGGATAAATTAGGAGTTTGGGATTAACATATGCTCACTACTATAAATAAAATAGATAACCAACAAGGACCTACTGTATAGCACGGGGAACTATACTCAATATTTTGTAATAACCTGTAAGAGTAAAGAATCTGAAAAAGAAAAAATATATATATACATGTGTATATATATATATATATATATACACACACAGTTTTATATGTATATATAAAACGGAATCATTTTGCTGTACATCTGAAACTAACATGATATTGTAAAACAACTATACTTCAATTATAAAAAGAATCTGTATTTTAACATGGTCCCATTTAACTTGGGTGTACACTGAAGTTTGAGAAAGCCTGTTCTAGACAATTTCCACTATTCTTTTCTAAAAATCTGTGTTCCTACAGATAAGGATTTCAGAAATGCTATCTGAGTGTGTTAACACAAATAAATGTGTGGAAAGAGTTCTAGATTGAATGCTTTCACCTGAAACATTAGAAATGGAATTAATAGCAAGTGTCAGTAGTTAGTCTGCTACTACTTTTTGCCCATGAAATGTGACTGGAAGAAATTAAACACCAAACTACTAATATGAAAATATTCTGAAACTCTTAATTCATAAAGTCCTTCTTTGAGTGTGTAACCGTGTCTCATCCTCCCTTGAAAATCCGTCAGGCCCTAAACAACTCCAAGTCTGATTTTTTGCCAAGAACTGGAGATGTTTATATGAACAATGATTAATGTGTTCATGAACATATTGCCATGGAAGATAAGTGGGCTTTTGTTTTTGTTCATGAAATTCTGCTCCAGTGTTCTCTTATCAGCTACAGATCACAGGCCATGGGCACCAAGCCCCCCTCCTGTGGGATGTGACATTGGGGGGTGTTGAACTAAGGCTTGCTGAGATGGGAGACAATCATCTCAGTGACCTTGTCAGCAGCTACAACACCTCAAAGCAGAGCCAGTTTTGAGCAGTTCTGCTTTTTGGCTCCTTGAAAAATTATTACTCTGTGTACATTTGCTATTTGCCTCTTACGGAGAGTAGATCATAAGACTTCTAGGAAGAACACAGTATACATTGCATTTTTGGTGGTCATTTCAATCCACTCTCCATTTCTCTTCAACTTTAATCTTCAAGGTCATTAACTCTTAGACTTGGCAGAAGGTCCTGTGTCAGGGACAGCTGCTTTCTGGCATGGGTTCTGCTATTTTTTTTCTGTAACAGACAGTGTTTTAAAACAACTTTATAAAAGCCATTTCACAGGCAGCTGAGGGTTACCAAAGAAGTATGCTATATGCCGTGATCTAAACCAAACACCATGAAAACTACAAATAGGGAGTTTGACTGGTGTTGGCCCCCTCCACCCCAGCACCTTTGTTTATTTCCGGGGAGTCAAGATCCGTTCCTGATTCTGAATGAGACTCCTTCCCCCAACCACTCCCTTCCCTAGACATCAATGATGTAAGCAAGCATCCCTGCTGCCCTTCGTGCGGGATTAAGTTCACCAAGTTTTACACTCTCCTTTCATCAAGATTACTGAAGAACAGCCCACTAGCCCTCTTGACATCTACCCACCACTTTATTTTTTTAAAGGACCAGAACTTGGATCATGGGAGAGCTTATCCTCATGCTGGGGATCCATGCCACATGTACAAAGTAACTCTGGAGGTCCCTGGTTGCACTGGATGTGAAAGGTTGAATTTTGCCACTCTCAATGAACTTAGATGCTAATGGCAAAGACAAAGACCGAGCTATTGGCCTAAACCAATCTATAAACCCCTATTTAATGCAAGGAATTTTCAGGGTCAAAGCCGACTGACATGATTAAATCACTCTCTCTTGTCTTCCTCTAGCTCTCCCTAGGGTCTTCTAAACTCCTCTGTCAAAGACAGGGAGAGCTGGGGGCATTGTGCCTTCCCTTTTCAACTAGGCGTACAGATGTACAGATCTGTGGTTAGAGTATAGTTAGGGCAAAGCCAAGAATGCATTTTCAGCCATTTGCTGTGATACAGGCTTTACTTAACTGAGGACACAGTGCACTGGCTGCGTCATCTTGCTATGACTGGAGATGCTGAATGGCACTGAGCTGCAAACTCCAAAGGAGGAATCATTGCAGATTCCGAGAAACCCTTGAGGAGAGCCAGCTGAAAAGGGAAAGTCGAGGCTGCACTTGCTGACCCAAGTCTCCAGTCTCCTTCGATAAAATCCTAGATGGGTATCATGGTGCATGGATTACCATGGTGACGGAGGAGGGGAGGATGGGGTTACAGATCGTCCTGGGCACACACCAGAGCTTTCACATACACTGCTCCTAGGACGCCAAGCAGGGTTCACATCATGAGGTCCAAAACCAGCTTGCAAGTTTCTCTAAGTCAGACCTGTCTCTGTTTATGTCACTTGAGGCCTCAAGGGGCCATGGCCCCAAAAAAAGCATGTGTTCAGCAAAGAAGGAGGGTGTTTACAGGGGAGATGGGGAAAGGGCTTCTGGTCATAATAACTGACTACCCAAGAAACACATGCGACACCATGAAATTCGATCATAAAAAAAGAACGTAAATGGATCTGCCTATGTGCTAGCACTTTCTAAGAGGAGAGGAGAGACTCATCTAAATGCTAATTCAACAAAGGGATCGTGAAAGAGGGTGCATTTTGAATCAGGAAAATCTGGATAAATTAATAGGAACAAGCACAGGCAGAGAGGGGATTGAGGCATGAACGAAAGAGTATATTGTCCATCACGTGTTATCCTGTAAGGTCACTGAACAGTCCCGGACAATTGTGGGGGGGGGGGACTGAAAAGACCCAGTAATTGGACAGGGCAGGCAGTAAGGGGACTCTGGAATAAATGATCTTTTTGCGAAGCTGGGCCATGACAAGAAGAAAAGGTAGACGGGGGTGGTTACTTTAGGAGGAAGGAAAGGAAGGAAGTGGGGGGGGGACACTGGGAAGTTGGACTCAGCAGGATGACACAGGTGGGAGGAAGGAGTCCTCTGTCTCCGTGGATGTGGGATTAGAGAAATGGATGGACACAGTAAACCAAGAGTGCAGGGGAACGGGAACTCAGGTCTCTGTCCCCAAGGACCCAAGGACCTCTCCCAAGGAAAGTCAGCAACCAGCTCTTTCGAAAGCAGTCAGATACCCACCAACCAAAGGGATACGGTCAGATTCCCAGTGACCCCTCCCCCAATGATGTACAACACCCATCCCCCCTGAGCCGTCACAAACTTCTCCAACTGCACCGTTATAAGCTTTCACACTCACAAGACTGTTCCTGCAAGGTTGATCACTGGTCCACCCAAGGTATACAAACAAGTCTGTTCTCCAAGTTTGAATCCCTCAGTCTGGCTGACAGCAAACCGTTCTCTGGCTCATTCACTCTGACTTTCAGTTCTTTGTAGCTCAGACACTAATATTTGTATCTCCTTTCAGAATCACAGCAGCAATCACCAAAACACGTATTTTGGTACAAATCAAGTTTCTTCCAAGTCACACTCGAATGACAGACCCAAGAAAAGAGCATCATCAGGGCTTTGCTAGGTGGATTAGTGTTTGCCACCCTTGTCTCCCCCTGGGCTGAAGCACAGAGGGGTGTCCCAGCCAGAGACCTCCCGGCCACTCTCCTCTCTGACACCTGGACGCGCCATATCTTCCAAATCCACCATATCCTCAAATAGGGAGCAAAGGAGCTCCAGGACCCATTGTTCCGTCTAGGAAGCAACAGGCAGCCGACTGGCTGCTCCGACCATCGTGCTGAACGAACTCATGCGGCCACACAGCCCTGACACCAGCTCACAATCCCTGGCTTTTGCAACTCAGAGGCATCCATGAAATTGCTTCAAATAAACAAACAAATACGCAACCCATGGCCAAATGTTTCACAGATAGCTTTGACTTTTGTGAGTACGTATGGAAACTTCTTTCAAACACTCACAAAATCATGGTGATTTTCCTACACTTCCCATGTCCTCCCAAGGGACCATTTACTGGCAGTAAACTCAGGAATGCCTAGAGCTAGCGTGACACATGTACTTTCATTGTCCTTTCTCAGTACCCACGGCGGGTTTCTTTAGGGTCAATCTAGTTCACTCCAGACCCTGGGTCTTGTCCATGATCAAATGGCCTGTGTCAGAGGTAACTAAGCACTATCGCCAAGGCTTTCCACTATGCTTCCCAGGAGGAACTTCATGAGGTTAGGGGACAGAAAATTGCCAGCCTGAAGTCACAGTACCAGGGCTGTGTTGGGGCGAGAAAAACTCCCAGAAGCATCTTCACCCAGGTTATTCAGCTCACTGCCCCCCCCCCCCGTCTTTTTCACTGGGAAGAAACAGCAGCGCCAAGCTTAGTGCCTGGGACCAGTTCAAACTAGGACTTGGGCAGCCTGGACACGTGACAGACATCCAAGAGCATCAGCTTGGGTCTAAGAAGACGTGACTTCTAGATCCACGAGTGAATAGGGAAAAGCCATCCCACAGCTCTAATCACGCTTCCTCAGCTGTGAGGCTGGCATGTATCATCCAGCTCATGGGGTTGTACATCCCAGCGAGGGGACAGATGCTTGAGCCATGCTTGCCCAATGTCACCCTCTCCTTCTCCACCTGGCAACACCTAATCCTCCTCTGGCATATGGTCCTTCCTCTGCAACGCTTCCTTCCCCCGTTCGTGGAGGGATGAATTCCTTTCCCTTCCTGTTCCCACAGCCTCTGTCGTTAGAGGTGTTGCCTCTACTATACAATCAGTGCTTTAGGTTAAACATCCATATCTGTCTCTCCAGCTCTAGGTACCTAGCCCGTAGGTTAAATGTATATGTGTGTGAGTCTGTTTCTGGCTCTAGATGGCTTTACATCTAGAAACATCTAGAGCTTTAGGCTGTGTGCCTGTGGGCTTGTTCTCTGCTGCACCCCCATGGCTGGCACTCAGGAGGCTCCATGGACAACGGTGGAATGAACAGGCCAGCTTTCTGAAGACAGGAAGCTTTGTAAAGTCTGGTTCATCTTTAGATTCCCAGAATCTAACATCGTGCTTGGCACTAACAGACAGTTGATAGACAGTGATTCTTTTCGTGAATGACGTGTAAATTAATAACCTAATTAAATCATCGGGAAAGACAGAAAGTAAGACTCAGGTGTACATATGATTGATTACATGCTTCTGCTCTGAAAGACTGGCTCTCGTGACAGCTGAGGACCAGCTGCTAGTGTTAGGGGAATGCCTCCTGCTCTGTGCTGTGCCTTGAGGACGGAGAGATTACACTTATGTCCTTCTGTAAACTCGAAACCGGATGGATTCCTTATCGCCAGGCATCCAGGATGCCTTCCTGGCCCATCTGTCTTCGAGAGCAGCTAGTGAAGGGGCTGACCTGCTCATAATCCCACAGTTCGGGGACTGTTTGCGTGATCTCTGGATGGAACGGTCTGATTCTAGGCGCCAGATCCACAGAGGCAGAATAAGACCGTTTAGAGGGTCCGATCCAAGATCAGCTGTCTTTGTGTCTCGTGACGTAGGTCACGGACCTCACAGGACATCCTGGGATGTCTCTCAATAAAGAGATTACACAGGGGTGTTTTCGTACCTGGCCTAGTTGTAATTCTTTGCGTAGCTTCAGGATATACTGAAGTATTTGGGAAAATAAAAGCTGCACCCCCTGCAGACAAAAGGAAAGACAAAACATGTGAAGGTCTTTTGCTGTGGTTGTTGATCTGATCTCAGCAACAGCGCCTAATCTACTTTGCCCCATGACAACCAAGGGAGGTGGCCTCCTAGAACCTGCCACGCCAGACTTCGGGAGAAGGGACTAGCACACAGGTCAGAAACAGATGCTGAAGGTGGAAGAGATGTGACTCTCTCTGTGCCCCACTCGGCATAAGGCGTCTTGTGTTTTGATTTAACGGCTTCCTCCTGAAGCCCATCCGTGGGTCTGCCCATCCCCCTGCAAGCTCATTTTATTAAAACAATTCTATGGTGGGTGTTTTAATTTTCAAATCGTATAAAACCCATAAAACATTTTACAGAGCCCTTGGAAAGGACCACCAAAGAATGATAAATATTTTGCCAAAGAATATATGGATCTTTTTAAAAATTAATCCGTGTCTCTGTTCAGATGCACATTTTCCCTTTCTCTCCCTCAATCAATTCTCAAATTGTTAGTGGAAGTAATCCTCTTTTCACAGGTCAGTCCGTTTGGAATCTGTTGTCCTGCTTTTCAATTGCTTCTATGTTTAGCAATAGCAAAAATAATGAAGTCAGAGCTTTCCTGACACTTTCATCCTCTGCTAAAAACTTTTTAAATGACTAAGAAGTTATCAGAAAGTGTGTGTATCTCCGAGGCGTTTCCTAAGGCAGGGGAATTACTTTGTCTAAGGTGCTTGCTATTTCTGGCCACAAGGTCATTAATGGGCTGACTGTGTAACCTATATTGAAAAAGTGTATTATTGACTCAAAGCCATTTTTTTAAAATTTCAGATTAAAAGCACAACATTCTGGCTACTGGAGATCAACTAGCAATCCCTTTATAATACTCAAGCCTGGACTCACTCACATCATACATTTAAAAATAACAGGGCAAGTCTTTGGAAAATGGCTGTATTCCTATGTGAGGGCTGCTCATGAACTGGCTGGCTTGCCTATGAGGGGTTACTTAAGTCTTTCCAACACTAGATGGTTTTCTCCCTAGCCTGGTGGTGGCAGAGGGTCCCTGCAGGCTGATAACAGTGGGGTGAGCAGCCTGCGGCCATGCTTCTGTAAGTGTCTCCATCACCAGGGAGGAAATGGGTGTGACCAGGGCCACATTCATCCACAGAAAGCCCAGCCTCTACTCTCAGCCTTTACTAGGAGGGGAGGGAGCAGGGTTAGCCAGGAAGAAGCATCACGTTAAAACTCTATCAGGCTCAGGCAAAAAAAATAAAATAAAATAGATAAATAAATAAAAGGTAGCATCAATGGTTAGACACAGAATAGCAGGTATTTAGTTAGTCACTAATGTCAAATCTTCCCAAGTCATAACACAGTTTCCCTCACAACAAAAGCTCCCCCAAAGTAACCGGCATTCCCTCCTACGGCCTTTTTGCAAATGTACGAAGACTGTGCAAGAAGATTCAAGTCAAGTTGAATGGCCTAAAACTTTACCAAAAAGGAAAAAGTAAAACCCCTGCTTGTCCTAGTAAACATTCCTTTAAGAATGGAAATTTTAAAAGGAAAAAAAAGAAAAAAAGGAGCATGCTAAGGGCCCCTTCACATGGAATATGCTTTTAGTTTCTACAGTCAGCACAGGGCATACTTGAGGACTAACAACAGCAGACTGTGACCCAGCCAATGTGAGCTGAGGCTATGGCTGAAGGCTGATTCTGCACATCTCCTGGTTCAAAGAAACCCTCTGACTGGCAAGGGAAGCGGGGGAGTGTTCAGAGACCAAAGAGTGCCTCCTGCCTGGAGGCTGTGGTACCACCAACACAGAGCCTCAACCTACCAGGGACCCCTCAACCATCCACCTCTGACTTCCGCCTTCCTGATGCACTGACTGTCCCACGTTCTACCTGTAAAGCATGCAACCTGTAAACAAAACCCTATACTTGTCCTGGGGGGAAGGGGCAGGGCCAGCATTACCTGTGTTTCTAGCATGCATTAACCGTGGAGAGTTTTGTAAGGCTTTATCAACATCATCTGAAGTCAAATGTGGAAGAGGTGCTACAAAACAAAACAAAAAGCAACATCCAAATGAAAAAAGAGAGAGAGAATTCCCTTCCTTGAAAAAAAAAGAAGAAAAAGAAGGAAAACATTCACCCCACTCCCCATCCTGTTATCATGGGCTGCTTGGGAATCTCTCCATGGCCCTGCTACTGGTTAGCATGTTAAAACCTAGATGGGGATCCATATTGAGTTCAGGGAAGAAGTGGTTGGGATGCCAAGCAAAGCATTTACACCAAAGAGTTCACACCACCCACTGTTGCACTATCTCTACTATCTCCTTCTGATCATGCTTGACATTTGAAATATTAAAGCATGCAGCAGACTCTGTGGATTCATGCCTCTCATTGCCAAGACGCCATTCCCATTGTGACAGGCTAAGCCACATCTCAAGATACCAAGTGAAAATGTTCCTCATTTTGTGTTCGAGTGGGATACGAAGGGGAGCTTGCTTTGGCTTTAGGGAAGATACACTCCACAATTCCCATCAAGTAGGAGCCTTTCCATAATGTTTCTATTTCTATTTGGGCATCATGGAGATGAAATAATGTGTGACCAGATAAAGCTCTGTTTCCCTTTGGCATGTGATCTTCCTGGTTGGGGGACCCTGGAGGAGGCAGCTGAATGCTAGTTGACTTTGCCGCTTTCGTAAAAGCGCTGACTACTTCTCACTACGCAATAAGTCATCACTTATAAGCATTCTCTCAGATACTAGTGGGAATCGGGTTAGGGCAGCAAAATGCTGCCGGCAACTGGGCTGAACCCTCGCATCTTACGTTAACAAGGACCTCTCGACAGTGCTCTCTGTGGGAGCGGGGACTGCCTTACTCTCTCTGAGGTAGTGGAGATGCGACAGAAGGATGTCAGCGTTGTAGCTCGGGGTGAGCCTCTGAAAGTCGTCTTTGGTCATCTTGCACAGCTCCTTCCCGTCAATATTCTGGAACAATAGGATGTCGACGTCCGGAAGGCCATATTCTTTCACTGCCCACTCCAGCCACTGCCGGACATGGTCTGTACTCCATAGCATAGGATCTGAAACGGGATGGAAGCATATTTGGTCAACTCCTGAAGACAAATTTCTGGGGTAGAGCCATATCCCAGGTGGGATCTCCCACCAGCCATAGCTTTCCAGAGCACCCCCTCCCTCTCTTGCAGAAGCACAGCCTCAAGCCAGGCTCAGGGACCAGTCCGAGGAGAATGTCTGAGGAAGACCAACTGACTCACAGTCAGAGACCACTGTCTTTAAAGTGAATTGTTCTGGAAGTTTAGGATTATTCACACCACCTGCCCTTCTGTTGCTCATATAATCTAAAGTTTCCTGTAGGGATGGGATTTTTTTTATCAGTTTCTTTTAATTTTTATTTATGCATATAAAAATATGTTTATGTGTGAATATATATATATATATATATATATATATATATATATATAAATCACACTGCTGTATACCTGAAACTAACACAACATTGTAAATCAACTATACTTCAATTTAAAAAAGAATGGGAAAAAATGAATAAGAATAAATGAAAACTTTCTTTCCTCAGAAAACTACTGGTTTCTTTATATGAAATAAGAGTAACACATATCAGGAAGATGTTAATTACAGATTACCAAAAAAAAAAAAATCCCATACAGTATTTGTCTGAAATGCTGAAAGATATTGACCACAGAATTGGAGATGATGTGTAGGTCAGCCAGAACCCTAGCACTTCCCAGGAGCTAGTGTTTCTAAGAGAGAGCCGTCAGTTACACGCTTTTCCTGCAGAGAACTTGGTTTTGCAACTAACTCACACCTGCAGGAGGCAAGCTGGCTGGGGGGCTTTCACATTCCACAGCTGGGGCACAAACACCCCACAGGATGCAGGCAGTGTCATCACGCTCTGCTGCCACATACGGGAGGAGAACCCTGTATGACCAGGAGAGCAAGTCTCTGGGGAAAACGAGCAGGTGATCCCCAACGGAAACACAAGTTGGGACCACCCCACACAAACAGCCTGGGTGGAGGGGTGCCCAGGGCGCCTCGCCAGCAGACGGGGCTCCTCCCTGGGGTCCCTGCGCACAGAAAGACACCTGGGCAAAGGAGTAGGAGCCCAGAGTCCTGATCCCAGGGTCTCTCAACGCTGCAGCCTCCAGAGGCTGCTTCTCCTTTCTGTGTCTGTTTCCAACGTGAAATGAAAGCCTTAGTCTGGGTCCTCTGGACAGGCTCGTAGAGGGCAGGTGTGCCACGATACTCAGATCATCGTGAGTGAAAATATCTGCTGGGGGAAATACATCACCCTTTTGAATTGCTTTCTAGCTAATAGTTTTAGAAGCTTGTTTGGTCTTACTAATGTTTCAGGCTGCTCAAGAATGGGCATTCGATGTGCTGTTGGGATACATTTTCGGTTTCCAGAGTCAGTGGCAGTAACAGTGAGAAACAGCCAGACAGTCACAGTCACCAGAATTCTCCTCCCTTTCTCCCTCCCTCCCATCCTTTCTTCTTTCCTTTCTTTTTCTTTCTTACTCTCTTTCTGCCTCCCCCTCCCTCCCTTATTTTGTCCATTCCCTACTTTCTCATATCTTTTTTAATAGAAAGAAATTCTTTCAACCCCAATAGAATCCATCCCTAACCCATTCCCCTCCTGGACACTCCAGGAGGAACCACTAACCTGAAAGGATACGTGCATCATCCTTATACATATCTGAATACTTTTACCATATCCACTGTACATATATTGTCGTGTGCCTTTAAGCTAACATAAATGGTATCTGATTTGCTTTTGGCGTTCGGCACTGTATATTCAAGATGTGTCCAAGTCAATCCATGGAGGTATATTTCATCATTTAATCTGCTCTCGGATATCCCCACCCCCCCACAAATATACCCCACTTACTTATCAATGAAGACCCCTGTGTCTCCCTCCCCACCCACATGTGAAGCAATCTGCATTGGTCCACAGCCTGGGTCCCAATAAAAAACTACTGATGCCTGGTCTCACCCACAAAGATTCTGAGTTAATTCTGCTGGAGGGCAGCCCGGGCATCAGGGTTGTTAAAAGCTGTCCAGGTAATTCTAAAGTGGTTCAGACCATCTACCCTGGGGCTTCACTACTCAGACTGTGGTTGTGGGATCTAGCAGCCTTGGCCTCCCCTGGGACCTAATTAGAAATGCAGAATCCCAGGTGCTGCCACATGCCTGCCGAATCAGAGTCTATATTTTCATAGGATTCTCAGCTGATCTGTGCGCACATTAAGCTTGAGAAAGTGCTGGCCTAGGTGAGGACCTAGATGTAGAACTGCTGGTCATAGGGCCCATGTGTAGAAGCTATAAACTAAGAACTCTGGTTCTGCTACAAAGCGCAGAACATCTACAAAAGCTCAAATGGCAGTGTTGACAGAAAGCTGTGCATATTCCTTTGCAATCCAAACACATGGAAACATTTTGTTAGCCTGCGAAAACCGAATGTGTATTGGGAATGTTAACTCTGTCCAAGTCACTGAAGTTCAGATGGCTCTTTGCCATTGGGTCAGCATTCTGCTTTCAGGGATAAAATGTTCTGAACTCCAGAATGTTTCCATAGAAAGTCCTTCTTTTCCTTTTCCTCATGGTATGTCATGACTCCTCATTATTCAGGAACAGATCATATATTGGTCTTAGGATGCCCTGAATTCAAGTCCTCTTTCCTTGGTTCTGTGCAGAGGACAGTTAAATGGCCCTCTCAGAGAGAAGACCCTCCCTTCCACAGGGGTCCCCAAGCCATTTCCTATAAATTCCACCGCTAGGTATTAGCCAAACTCTTCTTTTTGTTTTGTTTTGCATTTAACAACCTGGAAGGACTATGTTTTGGTGTAACTACTTCCTAGAAATCAGTTCATTCTAGGAAGGCATTTTCTTCTCTTAATGGTAGAAACAGATATTCTAAAAATGATACATAAAGATCTTCCTGAAAGTTCCTGGGTTCATGTTAAAACGGTCAAATGACGTCTTAGGAAGATAGCCAAAAAAAGAAGTCCAATCTCTCCAGCATCCCTTGGTGTGCCTGTTAATTGGTTTCCCTCGCTAAGCCCAAGGTTGTAATGGCTCATTCAATTTTCGTTTAAGGGAATCACATGCAAGACCCCAGAGACCAATTCCTCCTTGACCTGCCCTGTTATAATCCCTAAATTCTCACTTTGGATTGGTCAAATGGCCATTCTCTTGTACTGCTGGAGTGAGCTGTAAATTGCTACAACCTTTCCAATGAACAATTCGGCAATACATTTCAAATGCCTTTTAAAAAACTGTGTGTATAGTCTCTAAACTAAAAATTCCACTTCTAGAAATTTATCCTTAGGAAATCATAGAGGAAGTGCGCAATGATTTATTTTCAAGGATGTTCTTTGTAGTGTTGTTTATAATAGCAAAACACTGGAAACACCCTAAATGTCCCAGAGAAAGAGAACTAGTTAAGTTGTTGTACATTTAGGAACAGTCCTGTGATATTTAGAAACTAAAAATTACACTGCGGAATGTAGTTATTGATATGAAAACTGTTCAAAATAGATTAAATTTAAACGTTTGAAACTTTATGGTAGATTATATTTTGCAAAGAAATATAAACATATCCATGGAAAGAATTTTGGAGAGATATGCAGTGAAATGGCAACTACTGTCTCTGAAACAAAGGCAGTAGAGATTTAAAAGTTTTCTTTTCACTAAACTTTATCTTCTCTCTTTCCTACAATACACATATAATACTTGGGTTAAAAAGTTATTTTTAAAAATGTATTCTCTATATTTCAAAATCAAAACAAGGTTTTATAAAGGATTATATATATATATAATATATATATATTTGTTAAAGTGTTTTTATAAAACTTTCAAGAGTATAATATTTTAATGTCACTTTCTTATACAGTTTGTTAATGGAAATTGCTTCGTTTGAAAAGAATAAAATTACACAAAGTCAGGTTACTCCTGTATCCTTTTGGAATTTGATCTCCATACCTCTGCCCTATACATTTATCAGCAAAGAATATTAAAAACAAAATATGGTCACTTGATAAGAGTAAATGAGATGTTCCTTTCCAACCTGTCCATAGGGTGCCATTACTCTGGACCTACTCTACAGGTGCAAAGAGAACAGTCTGCAAGGGGCAAGTCCAAACTCTTCAGCCTAAAGCACGTGACTCTTAGGTTTTGGGGCCCACCGTCTTAATAGGTATCATCCCCTGTCCTTCCCCTGTACTTCCCCTACACTCACTACCCGCTTTGGGTGTCTGTCCTCCACACTCTTGAGGTGTAAGCACTTATCGTGAATCTCTGGGCAGGGAACTGATAAAAAGACAGGAGGCCCTGTCCCTGCCCTGATGGCAGAGCCCACCCTGGGCTCCCCACAAACTCCCTGGGCCAGGCATGGATGGTGCCACTGTAGACAGTGTTGTTTAGGGTTCAGGTCAGTGTGTGGGGTCCCAGCTCACTCCTCAACTCCACAGAGCACCCAGTAGAAGCTTCCAGGTCTACTCCATGGCCCATGACAGGTCAGCAAAGTTTTCTTGCTTCTGACTCACCCGCCATAACAGAAGGGAGCTCACGAGGTCCCACAAGATTCAAAAGGCCTTATCTCTTTCCTCAACTATGCATGTGAAGGAGAAAGGGGAGGGGGCAACAGGATGAGCTCCAACCAAGGGTCAACTTTGCCTCTGTTCAGGGGTGGCATCCCACACCCTCTGCCCCAGGTAGTGATGCAGCTCAGAACCTGCCACCTAACCTCACGACTAAGCCTGGATTTTTGTGGTTTTCTGCTCATTTTATTATTATTTTTTTAATTGAAGTATAGTTGATTTACAAAGTTGTGTTAATTTCTGCTGTACAGCACAGTGATTCAGTTATACATATATATACATTCTTTTTCATATTCTTTTCCATTATGGTTTATCACAGGATATCGAATACAGTTCCCTGTGCTATACAGTAGGACCTTACTGGTTATCGATTTTATATATACTAGTTTGCATCTGCTAATCCCAAACTCCCAATACTTCCTTCCCCTATCTTCCTCCCCCTTGGTAACCACAAGTCTGTTCTCCATGTCTGTGAGTCTGTTTCTGTTTCGCAGATAAGTTCATTTGTGTCCTATTTTAGATCCCACATATAAGTGATATCATATGGTATTTGTCTTTCTCTTTCTGACTTACTTCACTTAATATGATAATCTCTAGTTGCATCCATGTTGCTGCAAATGGCATTATTTTGTTCTGAGTAGTATTCCATTGTATGTATGTACCACATCTTCTTTACCCATTCATCTGTTGATGGACATTTATAAAACAATGTGCAGCCTCCAAGGACCCATAGGATAATGACTAAGCTGAATTTAACTGAGTTATTGAGCATTTATAATATACACAAGTACTTCAGAACTGGCCAAGACAAAGATGCTGAGAATCTACCGAGGTAGGCAGCCATGAAGACAATCCACAAAGCAGAATGAAATCTGTGTTATCCAAGCAGGACGGGAGTACAGAGAAGCAGCAACTGATCCCAACAAGGAAAAAAGGGAAAGGCTTCACCAGAAGGGTTTGGCTTGAGCCTGCATTAACAAAAAGGATTTTGACAGAAGTAGGGTGACAAAAGCAGAGAAGACCTTTAGTTTAGGGGAACAGCTTGAGCCCAGCTTCACACCCACAGAGGCATGAAATATCTGATGGTTTTGAGGGACATGTGAGAAGTTTGGTGTGGCTGGAGTGGAGGGTTTAAGAGGGAGCACAGAGACATAGGAGGATGGAAATGAAAGTTGGAGACAGATCAAGGAGAGCCTTGAGGATCTTGCTAAGAAGGCTAGACTTTATGATCTAGGAATTTCAGAGTCATTGAAAATGTCTGAGGAATCAAAGAATGTCTTAAGTTACATCAAGCACAGCAAAGTTGGTGATCAAATAAAAGGCTTTATTGGGAGCCAGAATACCCATATTTGGGCTCTGATTCAACCGTTCTTTAGATGTAAAAGTTAACCTCTCTAGAATTTGTTTTCTTCTTTCTGTGGGTAATTAAGTGAAATGTTAGGGGAAGAGAAAAGTAAATGAGATAACGTATGTGAAAGCACTTTGCCAACAATAACACATTACAGAGCAATAATGCAACCACGCACTGGATTTTGCATTGCAAACTCTGCTAAAATGAAATAAACAATCTATTATCACAGGGTCAGCCTCTTCCTCTAAACACAAAAGTCTGATTTATCACTTTATTTTAAGAAGTTTTCGGAGGTGCTTCTGTTAGATGAACCAAGAGCCACTACAGATAAGTTGTTTTGTTTTCAGCCCTCCAGTCCAATTGTTTTGAAAACATCTGTGTCATCACTCCACATTTCGTGGACATCAAAATGGTAAACCCCCATGGTACAGGGTAAAAGAAACAGGAAGCCATCTCTCTCTCTGCAGTTTCTTATTTGTACCTTAGATTACATGGTTAATATCCAAAAGTTTTACAAATGCTATTTCAGTAAACTGGGACTAAAACAATAAATAAAAGCAAAGCAGAGTTGCACCGTTTAAGGTTTGGGTGGGGAAGCAGGGGGAGGAGGGACAAGCAGTGGGTGGGATTAGGGTTGAACATTTTTTTTACATTTCCCTGAAACTGGATTCTGCCCTAGTAGAGTTCCACTGCTGCCAGGAAAATATTAAGTAGATATTTAAATTAAGCAAAAGGATATTGCATTGCTGAAGACATACTGTGCCTTCTTGAAACAAAATACCTCATGTAGGCAAACATCCTGTTTCAGAGACCCCCAACCCCACCCCAGAGTAATGAATAAAAGCAAGATTAAGCAAGAACCAAATTGGTGATAATATAAGCTCTGAGTGTCATTTTTCTTGAACAATATCAATGTAAAATATTGGCTTCCAGAAAGAAAAATCACCCTTGGTAATGAAAAAATACCAACAAAAATAAAATGTACTTCTGAATCATATCAAAATCCTATGAGGTCTTTGTTTATAAAACCAGACCTTGGTGAGCCTGCCAGTCTGCTGTCCCACACACTCAGAAGCCTGCAAAAATAAGATTTAGCATGTTGCCTCCTCATTGGAACAGACTTTACATTTATAAAGAAGCTTAATAAAGAGAACTAGCTCACATTTGAGCTTCACTCCACAAGAAACTGAAATTTGAGCTCAAGTAAAGAGCCTACGTCAAGGTTACTTCTGAACCTTTTCATCTCCATACTATGAATGGGGCTCAGTTATTGTTTTGATAATTACTGATTTCTAATTTTACGACACTTTGGCCAGTGAAGGAGGTATAAGATACTGATTTTTTGAATACTGGTTGTTACTCCTTTGGTGGGCAATTTCTGCAAATTGACCATGCTTAAAAAGAAGGCTTATCTTCTAATTGTTGAGTGCAGGTTTCTATGAATAACCACTAGATCAAAATTAGTAATGCATATATAATTTTCATGTCATTGATCTATCAAAGACTGAGAAAGGCAAATTTAAATCTCTCACTAAGGTGGATTTGTCTATTTCTCTGTACAGTCCTTTATGTATTTTGAGGCTATGCTATTAGGTATATACAACTTTATCA
Organism: Globicephala melas; assembly: GCF_963455315.2. Taxonomy (NCBI): domain Eukaryota; kingdom Metazoa; phylum Chordata; class Mammalia; order Artiodactyla; family Delphinidae; genus Globicephala; species Globicephala melas. The sequence goes on along the minus strand of NC_083317.1, from coordinate 6,917,364 downwards.
CTGTTATATATTCTTCATAAATGTAAACTGTTTTTATTATGTGATAACCCTCAACTTTCTCCAGTGATGTTTTCTGCTTTCTGTTTCCATTCTCGTCAGCTTTATTTTGACTGAAATTTAACTACTATATCTTATCCCATCTATTTGCTGTCATTCCTTCTCTGTGTTAGATGTTTGTGTAAATAGTATATACATAACTAACTTTAGAATAATTTTTTTTTTTTTTGTGGTACACGGGCCTCTCGCTGTTGTGGCCTCTCCCGTTGCGGAGCACAGGCTCCAGATGCGCAGGCTCAGCGGCCATGGCTCACTGGCCCAGCCGCTCCGTGGCATGTGGGACCTTCCCGGACCGGGGCACAAACCCGTGTCCCCTGCATCGGCAGGCGGACTCTCAACCACTGCGCCACCAGGGAAGCCCTAGAATAATTTTTAAAAATCTGCTTCATCACTTTCTGTCTTTAATGGCAAGTTTGGTCTACTTACATTTATTGTTACTGATAGATCTGATTTCTACCACTTTACGCTTTCTATTATTGCTATAGCTGTTCTTTATTTCTCCTTTCCAAATACCTGATTGGATTGATCTATTTTTCTTTGTTCCTTTTTGTTTCTCTACTTGTTAATCTTTAAACAAAATCTAAAGTTAATCACCAAATGTCCTTCTCCCAAAGAATGGAAGGAATTTAGGAACCCTCAACACTAGTCATTCATCCTTATAAGATAATGTTGGCCAGTATTTTTATTCTACCTTATTAGAGTCTGTAAAAAGTAAAAAAAGAAAGGTTAAGAGCCCAGAAGGTAACTAGAGTTTTGTCAGTTTCTCCCAGCTCACTGGAGATTTCCTTCTACTGCCCCTCTGTGCCCTGTTTTGTTGTTGAGAAGTCTGCTGTCCTCATAACTGTCATTATCTTCAGATAGCCTGTCTTTTTCTTTAGTGCTGGCTCTAAAGTACTTTGTCGTTGGTGTTCTTCAGTCTTACCATAATGTAATTAGAGAAGATGAATTCTTATTTATCCTTCTCTGACCGGTGTTTCCTGTATTTGGAGAATGGTGTTGTCCACCAATTTTGGGAAAGTCTTAGCTTTTATCTCTTCCAATATTTCATCTCTTCCGTTCTCTTTATTTTCTCTTGCTGGAACTTCTATTAGATCTACATAAGACATTACTATGAGTCCTTCCCAACTGTTGACTTTTTTTCTCATTTTCTACCCCTTTGTCACGTGCTGCACTCTGAAAACAATCTCAAGTCTCCCTTCTCTAATTCACTCTTTGATTTTTTCAGATCAACTGCTTAATCCATCTACTGAGTTTTTGGTATTTTTGTTTGTTTGTTTGTTTTTGGTATTTTTTGACACTGAATTTTGAAAACTGTTTTGTGTTTCTAGGAATTCTATTGTTTCTTCCTTAAGATTATCTATTCTTTTCCATAATATCTGCTTCCTCTCTTTTTTGGTTCCTTCTTTTATGTATCTAGTCACTTTTAAATCTATTCACTTTATATTCTCTATCATACTTCAATTATCTAATATTCTTGAGGGTTTAATCTGTTGTTTCTGCTGAATCTTGGTCTTGGTAGATTGTTTCTTCCTGTTTTCAAAACTTGGGGTTGCAGAATCATTTTCTGTGGGTCTTTGTAGGAATTCTGTAAAGCCTGGATTGAAGGCAAGCTTCTCCAGGAAGATTTTGTACTTACTTCCTCCAGGTGCCCAAGGTTATCACTAGCTCATAACTACTTTTCAATGGTTAATTTCTGACTCAGGATTGTTGGACCACACAGTTGTGTGCATGTGTGTATAGGGTAAGGGGAGGGATCATGCCCAACTCCTGCTTTGTGCAAGACCAAGATCTCATTTCCTGCCCCTAATTAACCTTTAAAACCTAAATCTCTGTATTAATAGACATTGGAACCCCACCCCCATTCATGCCACCTAAGGCAACCAGGTGACAACATGAGAATGGGCTGCCCTGTTCTCAGTTCCCCCCTTTGTTTTAGTCCCTAAGAAATTCACTGACTTTCTTCTCAGTTCAGCTATGCATTTAAAAGGACGTTGGATTCTATGCATAATTTCCAGGTGCTCCACAAGAGATCCTTTTAAGTTCAATATTTTACTAGAACCAAGAGTCTTCTCTGCATATTTTTTACCCATTTACTTTAAAACTTTTCCATTTTTCAATGCAGCTGTCAACCTAGCTCACACTATGCTCCACTTCATTCATTTATTAATTAATCAACTGTCAAAAGTTAATTGTACATATGAATTGCTCAATACCCTACAGCATAAAAACTGTAAAAAAAGATGTGCCTACTTTAAACTCTCTGAGAATCAACAATTCCATTACGTATTTTATTCAAAACATACATGACTACACTATTTTTGTTGGGCTCTAAAGATACCTTTGAAACTCTGACATGCCAAAATATTTCAGTGGATGGAGACCTTCTTAACTCCTCTTGAGTGGATTATCTAGTTTGGGGATTTTGGTTTTCTTTATTTGTTCCCCCATTACCTCCCCTTAGTTATTCCGTGACAATGCTGCTTATGCCCATCATGTTTTAGAAATAGAGTGACTTGTTCCATTTCAAAGTCTCTCCCTGCTTGGGTTTTCTTTCTTTGCCCCTCTTTAAACATTGGTGTCCCTGGAGTTTTGTCCTCGGTCCTCCATTCTCCTCACTTCACAGATATCCCTGGGCGTCTAGGCTCTCACGTTCCAATTACAACACGCACGCTGTATTGGTTTCCAAAGGTTGCCATTAACAGAGGACCACATACTAAGTGGCTTAAAACAATAGGAACGTGGTCCCTCATAGTCCTGGAGGCTAGAAGTCTGAAATCAAGCTGTCAGGAGGGCTGTGCTCCCTCTGGGACTCTGGATAAAATTCTTCCTTTCCTCTTCCATATTCTGGTGGTGGCTGGCAATCCTCAGCGTTCCTTAGCTTGCAGCTGCATCCTTCCAATCTCTGCCTCCATCTTTACATGGCCTTCTCCCTGTGTCTTCACATCATCTTCTCTCCATGTATGTCTGGGTCCAAATGTCCCCTTTTGATAAGGACACCAGTCGTTTTATTAGGCCCACCCTTGTGACCTCATCTTGACTTGATCAAATCTGAAAATACTCTATTTCCAAATCAGGTCACATTCCAAGGCACCAGAAATTAGGACGTCGACATATTTTTTTGTGGGGGAACAATTCAACCCGTAATACACGCTTATCCCTTGAGCCTAGCGCTTTCTCCCAAACGCCTGACCAAATATGAAGAGAAGAGCTGCAATTTTTGGAGGTATCACTATAGCCCAAGCACTGTTGATGCACTTCACACATAGGTCTTATTTAATCCATACAGCACCATGTGAGGTAGGCATTACTATCATCCTTATTGTAGTGGCAAAAAACTAAGGATCAGCAAGATTAAATGACTTCCCAGAGCTAGAAAATGGCATAGTTTAGAACTCACGTGCAGTGACCCCATGATAAAGAATTTTAACCCTAGCTCTTCATGGGCCCACTGAACTGCCTTGTGGGTATCACATGGACATCTTAAGTACAGGATGAACCAAACCAGAATCATCTATCTTAGTTTTTTTTTTTACATTTACTAACATCCACCCAGCCATTCTTGCCAAATCAAAGCTATTTTCAATGCGATTCTTTTCTTGGTTTACAGGAAAAACAGAGAAATCATTATCATCATGGAAATGTAAAGGTTACGGGCTGAGCAACAGACGATCTTGAAAATCTCCTTTATCCCTTGACTTATTACTTGCATCTCCTTTGAAAAGGCCATTTCAGAATCTACAACAATTTAACAAATTTATTCCACCATTCTATTACCTTGTGTTCTTCCTGGACATTTCTGATCATGTAGGATAGGAATAAGAGCTCAGACTATGGATTCAGACAGAACTGGGTTAGAATTCTGGCTCTCCACATCATTGGCTAGGACATCTTGGGCTACTATCTTATTTTCCCTAGTTTTAGTTTCCTTGTCTGTAAAGTGAGAATAATAAATAGTCCCTAGACCATAGGATAGTTGTGGGATTTAAGTGAGATAATCCCTTTTTAATAAAGAACATGGCCAACTGCCTGACAACAGTGTGCACTCAACAGAGGGTGACTGTTGCTATTTCTGTCTTTATCATTTCAGTCACACGTATAACCCAATGGCAGTTTCCTCAATTCAGCTCACAGTTTAAAAATATAATTAGTTTTGACTTTAGGATTTAAATTTTAGTTGGTCCGGTTGTTTAGTTGCTTGACTTAGCATAAAAAATTGTAACCAGAAGCTTATAGAAACACATTCCATAATGCAGACATAATGGGAGAGATCTTTGGAAGTGTTTAGAGGCATGACAAAGTAAAATAAAGAAATGTATAGTTTATAGAAAACAAATGTGTGGTTACCAAAGGGGAAAGGGAAGGAGGGGTACAAATTAGGGGTGTGGGATTAACAGAGACAAACTTTTACGTATAAAACAGATAAGCAACAAGGATAGACTGTATAGCACAGGGAATAATACCCATTATCTTATAATAACCTATCATGGAGTATAATCTTCAAAAATACCGAATCACTGTGTTATACACCTGAAACTAACACAACATTGTAAATCAACTATACTTCCATTAAAAAAAAAAAATGTGTAGCTTTACCAAGAAGTTCTTTAAGTATAAATGAGCACAGGCCTGGGAATTGGCTCTGGTCTCACCCATCTCCGCGTGCGTCCTCGGGAAAGTTGTTTCACCTCCCTAGGGCTCGATTTTGTCATGTTTAAGAGTTTTATGATAGTTAATTGTATGTTTCCACTTGACTAGATCACGGGATGCCTAGATATTTAGTTAAACATTATTTCTGGGTGTGTCCGTGAGGGTGTTTCCAGAAGATACCAGCATCTGAATTGTGAGACTGAGTAAAGCACAGACAGGGAGAGGGGGACAGAGAGAGAGAAAGATTGGTTCTGCTTCTTTGGAGAACCCTGCCTAATACAAAGCTGAACGAAGATCACCAAGAATCTTGTACATCCGTCTCCTGTGATTCTGTGGTTCCCACTAACTAAAGCCGGATTCCCATTCACTCAAATAAATGCATGTTTACTGACTTCTGCACACGGGCCACGAGCTTGCTGCTTTGGCTGGTGGTGAAGAATATGCAAAAGACAAAATCACCAACTCAGGATGCTCACAATCTAATAGAACAGACAGGCTTATAAATAACTAAGTCTAATAAGATTAAATCGTAGTAATATGTTGGTCATCTGGGCTTGGCTGGAGAGTGTATTCTTCTATTGCTTGTTATTCGTCTGCTTTCAAGCCCAGCTTGGAGATGTCCTATGTAGAAAGGACCGTGTGCAGGTGATGAGAGACTTCTGCCACTCTGAAAACTCAAAATCCTGACTTTCTAAGAAACCAGACCAGCAAAGACTCACACTGAGCGTACGCTCTCTGTCTGCACTGAGCTGTTCGCTAATGTAACTCACTCTGTCCGTGGAGGATGTCACAAGAAGCAGGCTGGCACTACGTGGTACTGCCACTGAGGCAGGATGGTGGTCACGACTGTAGCCTCAGTGAAGCCCGAACAATAAGCCCAGGGATCCTGCTTTTAGGATTCTGCACCAATAAAAACATTGCCTTCCCTGTGAAACTTTTTTGAAAACAGGCATTAATTCCCCAAATGGCTCTTTTTACACTGGCCACCAGGAAGCTCAGAGCCATACTGGAAGCTTAGCTACAGCATATTGGCCAAGCTTGTGGCCAAAATGGCTGCATTCCTCCTTCATGTGACCTTGGTTTTCCATTAATATTTGTAATTGCCTTAGTACTGATCTCATACAAACAAACATCAGTTTCTAACTGATCCGTAGCTTGGTTCACATGATTATCAGTAGTTTAGTTCACAAGCCATCTCAAATCTTTCATGGAATTAAATGCTATGTCCAGTATACAGATGCATTATAGAATATAGTATAAAACCAAATAAAGTGTGGCAATGAAAGAATTGGTAAGACGTTGGCAGAGAAGCAATGAAGGTGCCAGCAGATCAAGGATGGCTTCCTAGACAAGGTAGATTTCAAAGATGCCTTGAAAAGTGAGAAGGATTTGTTAGCAGAGAGAGGAAGGGCATTCCATCAGAGGGAACAGCATGGGCGAGGACACTTGTGACAACGCAGCACAGGAGTAGAATGATGTGACTGGAGGGCAGGACAGGGTGGAGGCTGCAAAGGGATTTAGAAATCTTGTCATCAGGGAACAAAGGAAGCTTTTCTTTACTAGTCATGTTTACAGTCATCTTGTTCCTCAGCTATTTTGAAACATGTCTGAATCACTCATTTGAGCTCTTAATCATACTCTCTGCTGTCACGAATTACTTAACTTCATGTGGCTGGGTCTTATCTGCTTCTCACAGGCTTTGGTCATTTCCTCTGTGACTGGTGTGAGAGTAGCAAGTACCCAGTAAATACCTCACGCATTGAGTGGAAGTTACCCAGCAGGGAGGGCCTGAGGAAGACACAATACAAGAAGTTCTAGCCATGTGTGTTTGGGGGCCAGGAACAGGGGGTTTTAAATCACATAAGAGCTTTTATCCTTGGTGACTAGAATATTCTAAGTGCTCAGTAAATGAATGAATGAATGGATGGATGGATGAATGAATGAATGGATGAATGAATGTATGCAGACAAGGAGCTAGTTAAAAGATGAACGTGGCAACTTTTTGTCTCTGAGACTTCTGACTCCCAAGAGCATTTGTGCTCAAAGTGGATATTTAGAAAATAAAAATAGAAGTGTTTGGGCTTCCCTGGTGGCGCAGTGGTTGAGAGTCCGCCTGCCGATGCAGGGGACACGGGTTCGTGCCCCGGTCCAGGAAGATCCCACATACCACGGAGCGGCTGGGCCCATGAGCCATGGCCGCTGAGCCTGCGCGTCCGGAGCCTGTGCTCCGCAACAGGAGAGGCCACAACAGTTGAGAGGCCCGCGTACCGCAAAAAAAAAAAAAAATAGAAGTGTCTGAAAAGCCCCATGCCTTAGCACCCATTTTAGGGAATAAAAATAAAGAAAAAGAAAAGTCTTCTCAAAATGATGTAAGCTGCTGAAACCAGAGGTTCTGTTGCATTTTGGTCAGCGTTCTGCAACTCTGAAGAAAAGTGGATGAAGACCGTGCCTTACTCTTTGCCAGCTCTCTCAGTTAGCACATCGCTGAGCATACTGTCAAGGCCAAAAAAATAACAGTGACTGCCGGAGGCCACCCGGCACACGGAGGGACAGCATCAGAGGCTGCAGAGGCTGCAGAGGCTTCATCAGACATCACAAAACTTACGTTCTCTAGAACATATTAGTTCCATTGTACAATGGGGACCCATTCTTTCTAAAAATCGATCTGTGTTCACAGCCTTGGTGAAGAAGAACTGGAAACACCACTTGGAAGTCAGATTCCCGGGTTGTCCCCGAGTTGTCTCGGCTGTTGATGGGAGCACAGTAAAATGTATAAGGCTGAGTATTGCGCTTGATCTGATCTGTCTGAATGGAGCTCAGCGCTGCCACCAATGAATGGAGCTGCAGGGCTTCTTCCTCAGCTCTCACACTGTGTTTTGTGCCTTCAGTGGTCCTGTATTTCCCTTTGAGTGCCTTGATACAGGACCTTTACAGAATTTAGTGTGCCAGCCGACGACAGCCCCCAAAACACATCTGAAGGGAAAAGCTTTGGGACAATTCTTTCTTTTGCCAACTTCCTTTTCTAAATGATGCCTTTATTTCAAATAATGAAGGTGTATGAAAGCAAAATTGATTTAGTGTCTTCTATCTAGCTTAGAGCACCTCAAACCTTATAATTTATGAAAATCACACAGGAATGTGTTAACTATGTAAAATCCTCAACCCCACGCCAGGATTCATAAAATTTAGAGATGGGCATTTTTAAATCATAAGTCTCCCAGGGAACCCTGATGCAAGTGGTTCTGGTCACACTTGGGAGAAACATTTCCCAGTCAGCCTCCAAATTAAGCTGAGCCAGCAAAGAGCCATTTAACTGGGTCCCATGTCAGGGCCCCTCTTATTAAGACTGATTTCCCCGAATGATACTTTGATCTACAACTGTGAACATGAGAAAACAGCCCAACCCCCTGAGATGTAGACCCAGATATACAGATATTCACGCCAAATAGATAGATAGATAGACAGACAGGTATGATACATAGATATAAATGATAGAGACAGACAGATAAATGATAGATAGATATAGATAAATGATAGATATACAGATGATAGAAAGAATAGATGATAAAAGAGAAAGAAAGAAAGAAAGAAAGAGAGGGAGGAAAGAAGGAAGGAAGGAAGGAAAAAAGGAAGGGAGGAAGAGAGAGAAAGAAAGGAAGAACAGGTGTGATGTATTGTCTAACCACTACACTTTGAGGGGGAGGGGCACAATCACCAACCTTGCCAGGATGACAGGTGTAAGCCAGGGTTTCCCAGAATGTCTGGCAGCTCTACTGACTATTTTTCTTGTGACTTCCCTGTTACCCGCCTACAATAAACCAAGGAACCCATTTTTCCCTAGACTCAGAATTAATAGCTGGGCCACTTTCCCACATTTGTTTTCTTTTTATTCTAGGGACACTGAGGCATGTATTGATGGAAGCATCTTCACACAGCCTGCTGACACCTTGGACCCAAATAACACCCGCTTTCTGCAACTGTGCAGGATTTAAAAGCTTGCGTTAAAAATATATACATATATACACAAACATACAAACCCCCCTCCTGGTTTCACCGTCTGTTAAGTTCTTACTTTAGCCCCTGTTCTCTATCCGTTTACTCTGAATATGGATTCTGTCTTGTTCCTTTATTTATATTTGTGTGAGCTTCCTTAAATCCATTTTGAAACAAGGAGAGAGTGTAAATATATCCAATGAAGGTATACATTTATTCATTAGGGTTATTTTATGAGTTTCTTTAAAGCTCTTGAGTTAAAGACAGTGAGTCTCAAAACCAGGAACTTTGAGAAGTGAGGAATTCAGGTACAAGAGCCCAATCTGAACACAGACAATACCCCAAGTTCTGCTGTTTCTTCTCGCTAACACACCCACCTTCGGGCCAGTGTGTATCAGGACCATTTTTAGATCTAGGACATGAATGTCAGTATGTAGGTGATCGATGGTGCAAGTGCTTCAGAGTAAATAATGGGGTTTTTTTGGGGGGGGGTTTGGTTATCTTTTTGATTTGCACTTATGAGTGCCAATCAATGTGTTTAAGTAGTAGGAACTATATGAACCAGTCAGAACCAGGTTTGGAGAATTCTACCTAAGTATACGGAGTTCTCTACAGCCAAAATGTGCCCAAGTGAGGTGCCTGGATCCCAGAGCTGGGGCCTAAGGTACAGAGGCAGCAGCTGACAGAGTGGTCCCCACGTCCTGCCATCTCTACACTGGGGAATTTTCTGGATGGTGCAACGCAGCTGTGTGTGTGTGTGTGTTCATCTGTGTGTCTGTGTATGAACACACACACGGGAGGCTTGACCAATAACTGAAAGGCTCACAACTTGCAAAACCAGCCACAAGGAGCTCTCTTACAAACACTGTCAACTGAATAACTGCCTCTGCATTGGCATGAAGCAACCAAAGGAGGGGACAGCTGAAAGAGGACCTTCTTCAGGAGATGAAACCAGCCTTTACACAGAAACTTAATATGAGCCAATCTGTGCAACCAGGCTTCCACCCAACTGACTGACATTTAATGAGCACCTACTACCTAGATCACAAATGGTGGATGCTTTGACTTGATTCAATTGCTTCTTTGCCTCTTTCCCATGTAAATATCTCTCCTGTTTTCTAAACAGTTTATTTCACATAGGAAGCCGCGAGTCTGGCCCTACTGGAAAGGATATTGATGACATCAAAGGCTATTGCTGGCAGGACAGAAATAGGACCTCGTCAGTTAAAAGGATATAATGGCACCAGGCTTAGCTCGTGGGTCTGCGATTCTATAGGGAACCCAGATAAGCATCTTTAACATGGGCCTCTCCTCAGATTGACTCTCTCACCTTAGAGAACTAAAAAGACTTTGTTTTGCGTAAACTGAAGAAAATACTTTCTTAAGGAGGAAGGCAAAGGGTGAGATGGGCCTGGACGGACATCCTCTGGGTTTCTGTCATCCCATTCAGCATCAGCCAGTGTCCGAGGCAACAGCATCCCTGCCCTCCCAGGCCTCTCCAGGCACATGTCTGTTCTCAAGCCTTTTTTAGGTACCACACATCCCGGATGGGCATCTCGGACATCTGCTCTTCCATGTTTTTTCCCATTCAACAGGAAATGCCTCCTGTTCTAAGTCTCAGTAACAAGTAATGGGTCTCAGGAATGCAGCTTAGTTCCCATGATCAAACCAAATACACGCCCTCTGCATAAATGCCAACTGTCTTTCAAGAAACACGAAAACCAGCTTTGTCCCTCTCATACGGTACACTTGAGACTCTCCACTGTCTCCTATAAAAGCCTTACAACATGTGCTTCCAGATCAGGGACGGATGATCCCTTTCGTACCTATAACTGCATCAAATCATTTTGCTGCAAAGCCACACAGTGACAACCCTGAAGAGAAACCCAGTCCAGGAACCCAAGTCAGAGGTGTTGCCAAGGACTCTGCACTCTGAACTCTCCTGTTCGGAAAGCAACGGGAACGGAAGTCCACTGGATGTGACCTGATGCAGAAGGAGGGGCAGGGGTGGGAATCACGCCACAGAGGGGATTTGAACCCGTCTGCCATCACACTTCATGGAGATGAATAGAGGTGACTTCTGCGGCAAGGGAGAATCAAGTTTGCACCAACCTCACCCATGCACACCTCTTATTACTCCAGCAACAAGGGGCAGCCCGGACAGGACTACCCAGTGGCTAGGCACCCCTTCATCCATTCCTCCCTCAGTTAGTATTCATTGAGCACCTAGTACACACCAGGTACTGCACCTGGCCATGGAGGTAGGGCCTTTGTGGGGCTTACATTCTATTGAGGGAGGAGATAATAAGAGAGCTTTCACATAAATGTCCACTATAGTGACAGATGGGAATAAAGGCAATAAAGGAAAATGAAGCAGGTGGGGGGTTGAGAGTCACTGGGTGGAGTGGGGAGGGGGCGACTCTGGATGGAGTGGTCAGGAGAGGCTTCTGAAGAGATGTTTGCACAGAGCCCCGGTGAAGGACAGAACTCCCTGGAACCAAGGGGGTTTCGGGCTGAGGCGACAGCCAGTTCAGCCCCTGAGGCAGAACAAGAGGGGGACCAGGCGGCTGCAGTGGGTGATGGGAGGGAACCGGCAGGGCTACTGCAAGGGGCTGAGATTCATTCCAACCCCCCCTCCCCCCCGAAAGGAAGAGAACGAAGGAGTCAGAAGGGCCTGAGCTCTAACTCGGCCTCTTATTAACTGCAGGCTGACCTCTCCAAGCTTCAGTTTCCTCATCAGGGCACTTGTGACAAAGACACTACCTATTTCCCAAGATTTCATGACACCAAACTTTCTATGTCTGCACATCGCTCACCAAATACCTAATATAGAGTCAGGACCCACTGAGTTGTCACCGTTGCTATTGTGGTGATATTTTTGGTTTTATGTAGTGCATTTCCTCTGAGGAGGTTTAAGGCATCCTTCCTATTACCTTTAGTTTTGCTAAATAAATAAATTCCTGGCATTCTCCTCAAATCCAGAGCCATTGTTTTGGCTTGGGTTTAGAACTACTTCTGGTAAAGAATTTTTCTGGCTCTCAGAGTCTGTGTTATATGTCAGTGATAGCTGGAATTTCAGAGTTTGAGATCAAACAATATAGGGCTCCCAACTGTTAATTTTGCTAGATAAAACAAACTTTTAAAGCCTACCTTCTATTATAAATAGCACCTCATAAAAGGAAGGATATTTAACACCAAATAACCTCAGAGAAAAGCCAGTTCTTCCTTAGAGAGGTCACTTTTCATGGATTCTCTCTCTCTCTCTCTCTCTCTCTCTTTCACACACACACACACACACACACACATACACACCAAGAGCAGTGAACATTTCACTGTGGGTGGACCAACTTCTGCCGGCTTCCATTTACAACCATTGCTCCAGGCAGTGGAGGGTGACCAATGCCAAGGGCAAGAAGAGAGAGCTGAATGAAGTTCTAGGAAGGCGTGGGTCGCTGACCGAGCCTCTGACCTGCTGGGACGATAACTCGGCGCTCGTTCGTGGTCATGTTTGGGGGCGGCATATGCTTCTCCTCCATGTAGCCGCTGTAATTCATCCCGACAGTGTCCGTGCTACCCACCATCTTCCCTCCTTTGGCCATGCTGCATTCATCGGGGGAGTTCCTGGAGGGGAAGAAGACACATCCTTCCATTATTGCGGCAACCCAGAGCCCTCCTCCCTGTCTCCACATGATACCCAGAGAAGCAAGGAGGGGCAAGGTGGAGGGGTGTGAGGAAGGGCGAGGAGACTGTGAAAAGACAAATGCAGTGTCTGTGATGAACTGAATGGCTGTGTTTCTTCCAAATTTATATTTTGAAGCTTTAATCCCCACATGATGGCATTTGGAGGTGGGGCCTTGGGGAGATAATTAAGTTTACACAAGGTCCTGAGGGTGAGGCCCCTATGATGGGGTTAGTGGCCCTTATAAGAAGGCAAAGAGACCAGATACCTCACTCTGTCTCTGTCTCTCTCCTCTTTGCCACTGAGTTTACAGTGAGAAGGTGGCCATCCTCCACCCAAGAAGAGAGCTGTCTCCAGACATCAACCCTGCCAGCAACTTGATCTTTGACTTCCAGTCTACAGAACTGTTATTTAAGCACCCGCCCCCCACTGCCCCAGTCCATGGTATTTTGTGATGGCAGCCCGAGCAGACTAAGACAGTGCCCCTGCTCAGTGGAAGCAGAGGGCAGGCACGTGGGAAGCAAAGCTGCCACCTGGCTTCTATTTCTCCAGCCAGCTCCTTCTGAAACTGTTGTGTCAAACCCCCTTCCGTGACAACTGACTGGAAACACTTGCAAGGAGCAGGGAACTGGCGCTTGTTCTCCCCGTGTGACTGTAAACAGGCCACGCACACAGATGCTGGGAGACGACCCTCAGCAAGGTTTATTCTAGAGCGCATGCCTCTTCACAACCTCAGAACGAAATCCTTGTGCTCAATTTCAAATCCCTGCAGCCAATCTTTAGACACAGAGTTTGAAGGCCCCCAGTGTTCCTGGCTTAGGTGCAGGCAGGAAGATCAGAGGAGGGAGAAGGACAGGGGACCCCAGCAGCCCTGTAGGACTAGGATTGGTGGGGGGGGGAAACCAGCTATGCGCCTGCAGAAAGGAGTCAGCTGCTGGGCCTTGGGGAACAGCTCACAGGGCTGCTGTTCGTTAAGATAGCCATGGCCTCTTGGACAAAGACAAACCTGCCTTTCTAAAAAAAGAAAAAAGGGGAATATAAATTTTTAAGTGAGACTGGAAAGTTATTGGACATGGTGAAATCATACATAATGGGGAAACTCCAAACAGAAAATGCAGTTTAACCAGGAAACAGAAAAATGTTTTTTTCTGAGGGATCTTGATGGTTGGGTTATGTCTTCTAAGGTGGATTTCTAGAAATTTCCTCTCAAGTGCTACCCAACACAGGATTCTTCATACTCTTAGGAATCTACGCATCTCCATTGGATGTTAGATTTCCATCCCCATGTCTGCGGCCCTGATGGTTGTGGGCTCCACTCCAGTGAGGCTTCCTTTGTCTCCTCCACACTTTGTTTGCTGGAACTCTGCAGCCAATTTGCAGAATCTTGGAACTATAGGCCTGGCATGGACATGACCTTCAAGTCAGAGATGGTCTGAGGCATTGAGGCAGAAGGGCACTCTCTGGGCGGGGCAGCACTGAGGTGGGGTGGAAAAGGTCATTCTAGACCCAAGAGCCACGGCAGGGGTGTGGACAGGAAGAGCAGACCAAAGGCCCTGGAAAGAGTTTGTTCAGCGTCTGGGAACTCTGAAAATACAGATTTGTTCTCAGCATCCCTTGCACATGTCTGGTGCTGATGGAGGGAGCTTAGGGCTGATGATGAGGAAGAAGCAGGTATGTCTGTGCATGGAGGTTATAGTTGGGGTCATCCAGGACTAAGTTCCTACCATGGGCCTGGAAATACACAGCCCTGTTTCATGGCATCCTCACAGCTGTACTAACATGAAGGAAATTTAAAAATAATAGCAGTCGGAGTTCCCACGGTGCGAACCCTCTATATTTCCAATGCTGCCTACACGTGCATTATTTCCTCTTGATGCTGTTTTTCCTGGCTTCCAACATTTATCTCTAAAAGACCCATCCTAATATCAAAACACTGAATGTCTTCACTTGAGACTTAGTTTCCTTTCCCTTTGGAAAATTCCATCAGTTGAGTGGAGTATGTATGTTTTGGTCCGTTGGTCTCAAGGAGAGAAGTTACTAGGGAAGAGAGTTAAAGGGGTTTGTTTCTTTAGGAAAGAGACTTTACATGTTACTTAGGTGATGAGTGTCACTCAAGTAACATCTGTAAGATCTAAGATGAGCACTGTTCAGATTCATTCGTTCACTCCTCCATTTAGACTATTTTTTATTGAGTGCCTGCTGTATATCAGGCACCATAAATTCTTTCTTCTCCAGCAAGGCAGTTATCCATCTAAAAAGTTAAAAGTCAAAGAGATGTATAGAATTATAGAAAGAGGAAACATGGGGGATTATGGACCATACGTTCCAACTCTCCCATTTTCTTACAATTCAATTGTTCAATTTCCATCTCTGAGGACGAAAGCTCTAGGAAGAAATCAGTTTTCCCATGGCATTAAAATAGATCCCTCATCAAATACAGAGATATAATGAGCTATTAAATTGCATTTTACCAGAGCTTTCCAAAAATATGTGTAAGTATTTAAAACAGGGGCAGTCTTCAATATGGTTACTTTGTCTTCATCTTATAACCAGAAGACATAATTCATCTCATTAAGCTTTTCCAGCCAGCTTTCATTGTGAAAAAAAGCAGCAGAATGAAACCCTATTTTCAAACGTTGTACCTTCAGTTCAGTAAAAAAAATTGTCTTTTTTCCACTGTATTTTGTTTTAGCTTCAGAGGAAGACAGAAGGGAACCATGTTTGTGATCACTTCAAATAGTTTTTGAATCTAAGTAATAAATCTAACAGAACTCCAACCCCAAAGAGGGGAGAGGTCACCCCATAGGGCCACTGACATACGAGACTCAAGGCAGGTATTCAATAAATACTGGTTAAAGGGGCCCCAGGTCATTCGCCTTGTTTATTCTCTTGGAAATTTTAATAGCAAAAGAGTAGCATATATATATGTCACTGTGTTCTGAGAGCTCAACAGTTACCAATCCTCACAACAGCCTGGTGCAGCGGCTGCTGGCATTAGCTCCCTTTCTCAGATGTGTAAACTGATGACACAAAAGAGAAGGGAATTGCTCCAGGTCTCAGAGCCAGGAGGAGGCAGAACAGAGGCTTGAAGCTGGGCAGCCTCTACTCACTGGCCACACTTATAACCCCCGCACAGACAGCCCCACCCAGTAAAGCTAAGATGGCTAGGATGGCGGCCCTTTAAAAAGTAAAGCAGATCCTTATTTCAGAAAGGCATCAGGAACGCCCTGCCCCACACGTTACTCTGGCTTAGGGTGTGCACTGCGATACATACACGATTCATAGTCTAGGCCACCATCCTTGCCCCTGGACTGTTCACTCCCCAGCACAGCAGATGTGTGACCCATCCAGAGCGTATCTAAAAAGACGGAAATAAGAAAGAGAGGGAAATCCTGGAGGAGGATTTTTTTCATGGACTTCAGACACTGCTATTTTAAGAAAAAGAAATCTTAACGTGATTCAGAGAATTGCAAAGTGTATATTGAAAAGTCTCCCAATAAATGCCTTTTCAGCTCTTTGCCCAGCTGTGGTAAGAAAAGATCCACACCGGAAACCTGCCCCTTGCTTACTGCACTGTTTAGCTCTACCTTCATCGTGCATTCCGAGAAGTCACAGGGAGAAGCTCCCACAAACAGGCTGGTATCCTACCTGTACCAAGCCTAGAACAGAGGATCCCACATTCTCTAGTCTAACATGGGAAAGGTTTCGGCATTCAGTACATTACTTTGAAATGCACATAGCAAAGAGCATCCCTTTAAATATGATATTCTTGGTATTCACATATGTGTTCTTTAACAGTTCCTGTGAAAGTTCTAAGGCAATTCATTAGATGCCTGCTAACTGGGTAATTAATTGGTGAATATGAAAGTTCTCTGTCTTATTATTTGGGGCATCAATTTCTTTATTGCTAATAAGCATGGTTCAAGATATTTCTCTCAAAGACTCTATCTTTTAAGGGCATGGAAAAGTGATTATGCAAGTCAAACCACAGTGAGATATCACTTCACACCTGTCAAGATGGCTACTATAAAAACAAAAACCAAAAGAGAGCAAGTGTTGGTGAGGATGTAGAGAAATTGGAACCCTCGCGTACTGTTGGTGGGAATGCAAAATGGTACAGCTGCACTGGAAAACAGTATAGCGGTTCCTTGAAACATTTTTAAAGAAAACAACCATATGATCCACCAATCCCACTTATGCCTATTTATCCAAAAGAATTAAAATCAGGCAAGAGATATTAGCACTTCTAGCTTCACTACAGTACCATTCACAATAGTCAAGGTGTGGAAACAACCTATATGTCCATTGATGGATGAATAGATAAAGAAAATGTGGTACACTCATACAATAGAATACGATTCTCCTTAAAAAGAAGGAAATTTGGAAATAGATGACAGCATGGATGAACCTTGAGAACATTACACTTAGTGAAAAAAGCCAGTCACAGAAAGACAAATACTGCCCGATTCCCCCTTATATGAGGTATCTAAAAAAGTCAAATTCAGAGAATCAAAGAGTGAAGCGTTGGCTTCCAGGAGCTGGGGGAGGGAGAAGTGGTGAAGTTACTAATCAACCATCATAAAGTCTCAGTCAAGTAGAATGAAAAGGCTCCAGAGATCTGCTGTACTACTTGGTACCTTTGGTCAACAATAAGGTACACTTAAACATTTGTTTAAAAGGTAGATCTCATGTTGTGTTCTTACAACAATAAAATAAATAAAAAATGATTGTGTCTTAACCATATTCTCAGATTCACATTTTCAGGTCTGGGTTCTATTTATAACCCACAAAACACTGGTCTTGACAACCCCATACAGTATGTGGCACCAGTGAGAGGGAAGAGAAGGCAGGAAGACCGCTCACAGCAGGAGAAATCCCACATGGGGCTGGGGCTGCCCTGAGAGGGGGAGGCTGGTTCAGACTGAAGAATTTCAGGAAGGCACTGGACAACAGCTGGGGTGCCAGAAAGTTGGGTGTATCAGCCTCCAAGCCCCTTAAAACATCCTTGGGGCCACACAACTTCAGGAGTTTAATCTCTGCAGCAATCTAACAGATTTCCATGCCACTTGGGTGTAATTGCAGTCACTCTAGGAAATAGAGAAATAATGTAGAAAGACCCCCTCAACCTTCATGATGAACAAGCTAGGGGGTTGGTGCCCTTCTTCTGATAACTGGAGACACATGCCCAACTAAGATGGCCTGTTGAGCCTCAATTAATTAATCGCTCTTAAGTAGCATTTGGAGAATTAAGGTA
Source organism: Globicephala melas (assembly GCF_963455315.2). Lineage (NCBI taxonomy): Eukaryota > Metazoa > Chordata > Mammalia > Artiodactyla > Delphinidae > Globicephala > Globicephala melas. The sequence goes on along the minus strand of NC_083317.1, from coordinate 6,899,734 downwards.
AGTTGAGAACATGATCATTGACTTCTTAAAACATACTAGTATTATGAATTAATGATGAAAGACCATAGCAAAGAATATCAAATAAATTGGAAAATCTACTATATTTAAATTAAGGTGAGAAGTCAGACATGCTGCCAAACTCCGCTGGGTTCTCGTAGGGTTACAGAATCAGAGGGCTGGGAAACTCCATTCCCAAGCCCCCAGGCAGGACTCTCCAGAAGCTACCTGGATGAACGAATGCTTAGCTTATATTAACATTTTTCTAAGGAGGAGAGTCCAACATCTCCCTCTGCAACTCCAGAGTTATATTTATGTGTATGTGTGGTGGCTCTGAATATACTTTCTTCCCCTGTCCTTCCTCAAACTATGTGACATTTGAGGTGGACTGCAAAAATGCACACAAGACATAAACGATCAAAGGAATGGAAGTGAAGGTTATATGAGGGCAGAAAAGCAATTAACCAAGAGATAAAATCAGCACATTGAGTAAGCTTCCTATTTATAGTTGTTCAAGGTAGAACATCAATCTATCTCTGAACTTCCTACTTGCCAAAGCAAAAAAGGAATCTATCCTGTGACAATTCAAGGTGTCAGAAAGATACATATGAACCAGTCACTCAGCAGAAGCAAAGCTTTTCCTGGGCTGGAACTTGAGAGAAGTTTCTCTCGTGGCTTCTCTTGCAGAGAACTGGGTGATGCGGCAAGCAGTATCCTTCCCAGCATCCCATAACAGACCTGAGAACATACCACACACAAAGCAGGATGCTCCAATCACACAGCTCGCAGCTGCTTCAGCTACAGGAACTGGGAGACTGTATTTCCTCAGCCAGCGTTTCATGCTTACCACTTCTCGACACTGATTTTGGAAAGAACCAGCCAACCAGAAACATGAGTGCAAAAATATAAAAAATAAATTGATTAAAAACCGAAAAAAATCTTGAGAGATGGAATGCTACATATTCCAGTTTCCACAGTCTTCTAAGTTATATGTTTTAAATTCAAATTTGCCTCCGCATGGTGGGCAAACAAATATTTACAGACCTCATTTGTTTCATCTTCTAGCGTGTATCTGACTACTTTTACTCATGCTAGGGATGGCTCCAAACTCTTTTCATGTATTCATGTTATAGTGAAACATTCAAAATGGTGCTTAACACACAGTAAATGCTATGCGTTAGCTGTTATTATTCATCTCATCCACACAACTCCACGAGGTCAAATACCAATAAGCAGCAGCAATATTACAGTTGACTTGCAGAGAGGATGGAGGCAGGTTGTGCCCAAGGTTACACGACCAGCAGTGGAGCAGCTGGGATTTGAACCTACAGAGTTGGGGTCCTGAGTCCAAGGACTTGACCACCATGCTATAGGACCTCCCCTGGTAACTCCACACGAATGGTCTCTTTCACAGACATAACACCTAATGGGATGGACCCTCAGAAGACTCAAGGTCATCACTATTGGGTATTTTCTGAAGAATATCCTGGGAGTGGCCCTGAAGACAGTCATGGATAGGGCGGCAGATGTGAGATGAGTAGGGCCAGCCCTGTGCAGACAAAGGCAGAGCCTCCTGGGAGACGCTAAAGGCGGCAATGTTTATTTGGACATGCATACGAATTTTGATAAGTCTCGTTTAAGAAAAAGGTGGCCACCTCGATTTACAGTTGAACATCATATGTCCCTCCCCAAACCTTCCTTGAGGCACTCAGCAGGGTGCAAGCTCTGCAGAGATGATGGGTGAACATTCATGAGTGTGAGGAAATCAGACAAGAAGTGTCTGTGCTCAGAGAGGAGAGTGGGAATGCCTGTGACTCAGATCATGGGTCTAAGAAGACAGAACTGAGAACCAGGACAGAAGCTGGACCACTGAGAAAGTAGTCCATCTAATTTTTTTAAGATTAAGTGGACCCAGCCCGATACAAAAGCTTCTTTTAGCTGTTTCCATACTCCTTTTCTTTGAAAAGGGGTAATGTGCCTATAAAAATGTACCAAGACATTAAAATTAGGGCTTTGGTTTTTGAAAAACAAAATAAACTTGACATCTGACATTGGTTTTCTCACATCAGAGTCTACTTACAGCAGGGCAGATTCCATCACAGAAACAGCCCGCAATGAAATGGCATAGATGCGAACGTTAGCTTGACAAGGATGCGCTGTGCCCTGAGCTGAGTGTGAATGGACCTCATTTATCCAAGCATGTCACTGAATGCAGCCCCAAGTGACAGGGCCAAGCTCACCAGCCACCTTAAATCTGTGATCCACCCTCACTTCACAACAGTTAGTGGAGGCGCTCAGGCCTGAGAGAAAGCCCAAGGCAAGTCAAAATCGAATTTGGGCAAAACTGATATAACTTCTCCTGGTGGTGGCAAACCCGCTGGTCCTCTCGAAAATCTACCCATTCTTCAAGCCCCATCCTCCTTCCTGTTCCTGAAATCCTCTTGCACTTGGAGACGGCTTTCCCCTGCCTTGTTCTCCATCACATGCTGGTGGAGTAATTTTTTTTTTTCACATTTGAAATGTATTTTTTTTTTTTGCGGTACGCGGGCCTCTCACTGTTGTGGCCTCTCCCGTTGTGGAGCATAGGCTCCGGACGCGCAGGCTCAGCGGCCATGGCTCATGGGCCCAGCTGCTCCGCTGCATGTGGGATCTTCCCAGACCGGGGCACGAACCCGTGTCCCCTGCATCGGCAGGCGGACTCTCAACCACTGCGCCACCAGGGAAGCCCTGAAATGCATATTTTTTAAAAAACACTTTTATTGGAGTATAGTTAATTTACAATGTTGTGTTAGTTTCGGGTGTACAGCAAAGTGATTCAGTTACACATATGCATATATCCATTCTTTTTTAGATTCTTTTCCCATATAGGTTATTACAGAATATTGAGTACAGCTCCCTGTGCTATACAGTAGGTCCTTATTAATTACCTATTTTATATATAGTCGTGTGTATATCTGAACTAATTCAGACAGAGAAAAGACAAAAATCATATGATATCACTGATATGTGGAATCTAAAAAAAATGGTACAAATGAACTTAGTTTCAAAACAGAAATAGAGTCACAGATGTAGACAACAAACTTATGGTTTCCAAAGGCAAGAGAGGGGGAGAGGGATAAATTAGAAGGTGGGGTATTGTATTCTTGAGCTTTACTTCCAGAGAGTCTGCTTTCCTGCTACCAGAGTCATCTTCCACAAAGACAAGTCCATGCTGGCCACGTGCAACCCAAGCCCTTCCTCGGCCCATAGAGCCTTCCGACAAATCCACACTCCCTAGACTGTCCTCGGCCATCTGGCCCTGGGCCTCCTCAATTCATTCATTTAAAAAAATTACTAAAGTATTGTTGATTTACAATGTTGTGTACGTTTCAGGTGTACAGCAAAGTGATTCAGGTATGCATTTTACACACACACACACACACACACATACACACACACACACGTTCTTTTTCAGATTGTTTTCCCTTATAGGTTATTACAGAATATTGAGTACAGTTCCCTGTGCTATACAGTAGGTCCTGGTTGTTTATCAATTTTATATATAGTAGCGTGTGTATGTTACTCTCAAACTCCTAATTCATCCCTCCCCTCCCTTTCCCCTTTGGTAACCGTAAGTTTGTTTTCTATGTCTGTGGGTCTATTTCTGTTTTGCATTATAAATAAGTTCCTTTGTACCATTTTTTTAAAAAAGATTCCACATATAAGCAACATCATATGCTATCTGTCTTTCTCTGACTTACTTCACTCAGTATGAGAATCTCCAGGTCCATCCGTATTGCTGCAAATGGCATTATTTCATTCTTTCTTATGGCTGAGTAACATTCCATCGTACATATGTACCCCATCTTCTTTATCCATTCATCTGTGTGACAAACACTTACAGAGCAAGTGTACGCCACGTACTGTCCCAGGTGCCGGGGACCCAGCAGTGTCCCTGTTCTCGTGGTGCCTGCCTTTGGGTGGGTGAAGTCTCTCTCCCCAGCCCCACATACTCTGCCCTGGAAGACCACAGTCCACATCCCATCCAACCCTTTTGTGGATGAGCAAGCGAATGTTTACTCCCGTGCAGTCTTCAGCTCATGACGGTTTATTAGAATGGCACTATCTTCCCAAATGTGCTTTTTAGCTTATTAGGTGACTTCATGTTAAGAACTTGATGATGGCAGCTCTACCTTGACAGTCCAAACAGTTCAGTTCCACGAGAGGGTCCTAAGGATGCTGGCCAGGGCACGCATCCCAAGTCTGCCTTAAACCTGAATAGGAATCAATCCCCCCTCAGGTGGTTTTCTTCCTAAGAATCCTAAAAGCACATACTTAGTCCTAATCGACCGAACCAACTCCTAATCAAGTTTCACGCCATGAATGGAGGTAGTCACCACAAAAAGGTATTTTTAGGACCCCAGACAAGGAGGGGATTGTCTGGAAAGCACTGGGGTAATTTGTAGGTCTGGTTTATTTCTGAATCAGAGGCAGTGGAAAAGCTGCTTCAGAGCCCATGGCCTGAGCAGCGGGTGGAGCTGGGCAGTGATTCACGGAGCACTCTGGGCTCCAACTGAAACTGGAGATGTTTATCTTCACAGCTGTGTGTTATTTTTACCCTTACTAAATATTCTCTCTTACACCTGGAATTTCAGCCTCTTCCCACCAGGCCTGTTCCCTTCTCCCTTCTCCCTTCTCCTAAGCAGTTGAAGACGAAATTAATTTAAAAAGTCACCACCAACAGTTAGTTCTTTGTCCCCAAAAGGGGTTTGAAGTTTCCCTGAGAAAGTTTCATGGTTTAACAGCCGAAAATGGTATCAGCAAGATCACAGCACATTTAGATCTTGAAAACTGAGGAGGAAACGCATCCTTTGGGGATTCATCCTTTAGAATAAAGTATTCTGTAGAATAAGATGTCTACAAATAGTTACCGGACAAAGATGTGGCACCTTTTCTATCTTGTGTGCGTGTGTGTATGCTTTTCTCAAAACACTTTCATTTTTCAGAGAGGAAAGAAGTAAGCCCGATAGCCATTATGGTGCTTTCAGGGTTTTATTTTCCTAAAAGGCTATGTAAATTCTGGTTAACCAAGATGATTTTCCTTTCAGGATAGAAAATGCCAAGCAGTGCCCTTGTCCCAATGTCAATATCCACAGTGACCCGATGGGATTCACTTACATCATAAGGAAGAGCACAGCTCTTAGGCTCTTCTCCAAAATGGTGTCCATCCATTTGACACCCCAAGAAATGGCAAAGATGCTCATGAGTGCTACTAAGGAAGGGGGATGAGAAAAAGTCTGCTCCAGACAGAGAGGGAGCCCCAGAGAACTTGACTCTCTCACTAAATCTTCCCCAAGTGAGGCCCTTTCAATCCATGTCTCAGCCCTGCAGCCCAAGGAACTGATGTCTGTAAAGACTCAAGGCCCCTTACAAGTAGGACAAACTATTACCACCCGACCTCACTAGCACAGTCGGGAAAACCACTAGTTTTCCAGTCTCCAACACTGAGCCGCCCACAGCTTGGAAGGTTTGGAAGGTGGCCAAGCTTAACTAGGAAACATCTTTTATGCCAGTCGGATTCAGAACCTTAAGGCAGAAAGGAACAAATGTGATTATAGCTGCAAATTTCACTGTCCTAAAAGAAGACATAAAGTCTTCTAGAAAATGTAAGAAGATATACATGAAGTCAAATCTCAATGCATCAAAGTAGAAAAGCATGAGGGAGACCAGTCCCAGGGAACCGCTTTCAAATGTCAAATATTGAGTATTCCACGTAAAATGAGAAAACTGATGTTAAAAGACCTTCCGCCAAGATGTTGCTCTGTACGCAGGAACTGGGCAAAGCACCTCTTCCAACACAATGACACACAGGGAACTGGAATAGTCGCTATCCTAAAACTGAGAATTTTTTATTTTTAATTTCAGCCCAATGAGTATTTACTGAGAGCCACCACTGGGCTCAGACCGTAGGTCTCCCATCACGCGAATTATTTGTTAAATGTGGTTCTGTTTGGAAGCACCTCATGAAGGGAATGTAAAGATGAGTGCAGTTTAATTGATCTGTTATAATAAGTAAAATGAGAGGAAAGTAAATTTTTTTAACTGTGTAATATATACAAGAAATCAAAATATGGTTGGTGTTTGCATTTAATGCCTCTCAGAAGACAAAAAATCGGACATATTGCTTATCCATCACCTGGAGAAACTCCACCATCCCTGCTAACACAGAGGTGATGCCTGGCTAAAGGAAGCAGCCCTGAGGGAGGAAGAGGAGCACAGGCCTGGGGTCACACGGCCCATGGCAGGCGGACTTAAGTGACGGAGACTCAATGGTCTCCATGCGTAAAATGGGTATAATCTTAATGCCATCTCATAGATTTAATGAGGAAATTGGATGATATGTTGTATCCTAAAATCTATTAATAAATCACAGTGCATTATAGAAATATTAGTATCACTCCTCTGGGAGTCTTTCCTGCCTGGGGAAACTGAGTCATACTCTCATCCCTGCTATGGCCAGGCCCAGAGCATCCCCCTGACCTTGTACTTGTCATGCGACCTCACGGAATCTTTTTCACCTTTGATGGACCGTAAGCTTCTCTTAACTCATCTTCATAGCAAACACTGTCTGTGATGAAGAGTAAACACCAAATAAATGGTTTAGTGCAGAGTTCTCCACTTCGAGACGACAGACCTTGGGGGCCAGATGATTCTTTCTGGGGGCAGATGCTGTCCTGTGTGTTGTAGGCCACTGAGCGGCACCTCTAGCCTCAACTCACTAGATGCCAGGAACGCCTCACAGGTGTGACAGTCTTCAGGGCTTCCCTGGTGGCGCAGTGGTTGAGAGTCCGCCTGCCAATGCAGGGGACACGGGTTCGTGCCCCGGTCCGGGAAGATCCCACATGCCGCGGAGCGGCTGGGCCCGTGAGCCATGGCCGCTGAGGCTGCACGTCCGGAGCCTGTGCTCCGCAACGGGAGAGGCCACAACAGTGAGAGGCCCGCGAACCGCAAAAAAAAAACCTGTCTGCAGACATTGCCAAATGGCTCCCTGGGGGCTCAGCCACGGCGTCTGCGAACCACTGGTTTAATGAGTAAGATCCCCTGAACTCAGGCAAGGAGTCCAGAGCTCGTCCTATTTTGCCGGGTGCCTATTAGAGGTAAGTGCAAGCCCCCTGCGTCTGGGCTGATACTTAGAGGGGCCTAGGCTCGATTCTCAGGAGGATTCCAGTTGTGGTTTGTCCACCCCTCATTTGGGGTACAGCCCCCAAACCTGGGGCTCAGCCTCACTTCCCTCTTCCTCACTCCATACCCACCAGCAAAACACAACCGTTCTACCTTCAAAGTATGTCCAGAATGCAATCACTCTTCCCACCCCTGCATCGCAACCACCCTCACGCAGGCCTCACCATCTCTTACCCTGACTCCCGAAGGGCCTCCTAGCGGTCTTGGCTTCAACACTGGAGCCAGGGAGATCCTGCTGAATCTGAGTGACATCACGTCCCTCCTCTGCTTACAGCCCCCAGCGGTCTCCTAGCTCGCTCAGAGTGAAGATCAAAGCCCCTCACTGGCCTCACGATCACTCAACCTCATCTCCTATCACTCTTCCCCTTGGTCACTGAACATTAGCCACGACTGTCCTCCAACACTTCAGGCTGACCTCAGGGTCTCTGCACTCACCACTCCCTTTGCCTGGAATATTCTCCTACTGGGTAACCATGGGACCTTCTCCCTCACTGACTTTGGGGCTTTACTCAAATGTCATGTTCTCAGAGGGGATCTTTTCAGGCTGCCCTTTCTAGACCTGCCACCCCCTGCCCTGCTTTAGTTTTCTTTTTTCCTTAGCACTTACCACAATCTAACCTGTTAGCCTTTAATTAGCTATCTGGTTCACTGGCTGTCTTTCCCGTTAGAAAGTGAACTTAGAGAGGCAATATTTTTGTGTATGTTTTACGACTGTATGTCAAGTACCTAAAACAGTGACTGCACATAATAGGTGCTCAGTACATACTTGCTGGATGAATGAATGACTCCGTGCGTAACCAGGACGTCTGACACCAAGATGGACCAATCAGGTAGCCCCCTTTTCTGTCATCTTCATCACACTCCAGACCGCATGCTTTTTAAATATTACGTCAAAAGCATCCTGTCATCTGATCCTAGGCTGGAGTTCTTCACAGCACACAGTGAATCTCCTTCCCAGACAACAGAGAGAGGCGAGGCCCAATCTCTCACCTCACAGGCTCAGCCAGACAAAAGCCACTGCAGTGAGAGGCGAGCAGGGTGGCCGTCCACCTAGGCAGACAGACTTCCTGGGAGCGAACCCTCCTCTGCACTTTGTTCTCCCAGATTATCCACTCTATAGGCCACCTTTATCCAGTTCCGGGGATTCTCATTTTTTTTCTCTCCCTGGATGCTGCCACGGGACTGTTTCTCAGACCGGTGAGTGTCAGAATCCCGGGGCAGGGGAGGGGGAGCTTGTTAAAGCAGGAGTGCTGGGTCCCACCCCCAGAGCTCTGGACTCAGCAGGTCTGGGCAGGGCCTGAGAATCTGAATCTCTAACAAGCTCCCAGATGGTGCTGATGCAGCGGATCTTAGGGCCCTACTTTGAAAATCAGCGCACCAGGGGACCGCTCACCCAACAGACCTCAACAATAGATGAATGGCTCCAGGTGGCTTGGGTACTGGGCTAAGAGCAGGACTCACAGTGTGGCACACAGAGTCATTCAATTCCAGCTGCAGTGAGCCTCCAGGGGGGCAGCACGGAATTGCCACGACTTCCTGGTGGGCTACCAGGAGTTTTTACTGCCTGTGGAAGGATGAAGGATGCCCAATTCCACCCGCCTGAGAGTTGACTGAATCTCCGAGACAGGGATGCTGAGAGAGAGTAAAGGCTTGCACACCATACTGCCCGCTTGTGATGGAAGACAATTTTCTTGTGGACCGTATGTGAGTATGAGTGTCTGTGTGCATGTGTGTGTGCGTGTGTGTGTTTCTTGGTCTATCTTGCCAGTCTACAGTGGCTTGGGCCTTAGGAACCTCACATAGAATTAAGGCCAACAGCAGGGGGCTCGCTGGAGGCCAGGCAGTTCTGAAGCCCCAGCAGGGCCCTCTGTGAACAGCTGTTCCAGCTGGGCTGCACTGACACGTCTCCATTGTGTGAACACTTGGGGGTTTCTTGTGTGTGAGGCTGGAGTGAAGAAAGGGGAAAGGCAGGGTGTCAGGGACCACCGAAGCTGAGAAATGATGTCTTGTGTCTACACAATGTGCAATTGGATTAGTGTCTGCAAGAATCATGTCCTCTGATACGGCAGCCGCCAAACCAAACCCACAATTACATCCCTGTTGGCTCACAAGGCATGGTTCCTTTCTCTCCTGTTTTCCTTTCATTATTTTTTATAGAGCTCTGTTATAATGGCAGTAGATCTCATTTCACCACTCATATTTCATTTCAGGAGCTTGTGTGCGCATTGGGGCTAAGGTTTTGCAGAATTCCATCACTTGCTTGGGAAATTCAGTTCCTCCCTCCTCCAAGCCTTGGCCTTTTCCTCCGAGGGTAATGAGTCGATAGGGACAGACAGGACCATTCCCAGGGACCGTATCTTACGCGGAGGGAGCTAGGTCACGTTCTGGCAATGCCCAGGCTGTACAGGGGGCTCTCCCCACCCCGGGGGGGTGTTTGCAAAAGAGCACCAAGGGGCCACAAAGGTAACAGCCCGCCCGTTCCAGCCAAAGTCCGATTTTTGACTTACGTAAACTCCCCCTGAACGTGACTTCAAGAGGCAAGTGTACTGTATGGAAGCCCACCACACAAAAGCTCAGAGCAAGAACAATGAGACGGAGCTACTGGGCTGGGGGCCAGGAGATGCGCTTCCTTTCCTGCTGCAGTCCCTAACCCCCAGCACCCCTGGCTTGGGGCTTCCAGGTGGTGGGTGAGGCAGCCAGCATCTCCGGAAAGATGCAGGGAGGCGGCACATTTACGAGCTGCATCCTGGTCCCTGGTGCTCGACCGCGCTCACCTCTGCAGTGTCTCTGCCATGAGCCCCTCCAGGGAGGATCCCCATCTCCATGACCTGGGCCTCTGCCCCCTGACACTTTGGGCAGAGCTGGTACAGCCAGGGGCCCATTCAAGGTCTCTAGAATGAAAGCAGAGTCCATGCAGGTCCACGTTCCCTTTTATGGAACTGGAGCTGACACGTGTGAAGACCACGCCGCAAGCTGGCAACGTCTGCGGATCTGATCCCGGGCAGCCCTGTCTGCCGGCCTCTTCCAATCCTCGAGATGAAAGGGGCCTTAGGTCCGCTGATGAATTTTGAGTTTTTCCTTCCTCCACGCCCCTTCGGGCAGCCTGTCATGCTCTGAAGAGCAGACTGTGCCTCACCACCCACTTGCAATATTCCACAAGGTCACAGCCTGAAGGCCGGTCCTGGTGACCATCAATCTGACGTGCGACAGCCCCCAAAACTTCCCATCCAGCCAGGCTGAGCCCCTTCAGGGACAGGGAACTGGCTACCCCAGGAAATGCTGATTTGCAAATCTGAAAGGAACGGCCCCACTAACCACTGACCAGCCAAGGGGCCAGAAGCACCAGGCGTGGTCGGTGTCCTGTGTCCACCTGGCCAGGCCACTGCACTCAGTGACTTAATCCAATGCCAGTCGAGGTGTTGGTCTGAAGGTATTTCACAGATGCGGTTAACATCTACCAACCATTGATTTTAAATAAAGGTGATTATCCTTGATAATGTGGGTGGGCCTCATCTCATCAATTGAAGGTCTAAAGAACAAAACCTGAGCTTCCCCTAAGGAAGAAAGAATTCTGCCTCAAGACTGTTGCATCTGAAATAGAGACACAGATGTACAGAACAAACGTATGGACACCAAGGGGGGAGAGCGGCGGGGGGAGGGTGGGATGAATTGGGAGACTGGGATTGACGTGTATACACTAATATGTATAAAATAATAGCTAATAAGAACCTGCTGTACAAAAAAATAAAATAAATTTGAAAAAACAAAAAAAGACTGTTGCACCTACTCCTCCTTGAGATTCCAGCCTGCTGGTACACCCTACAGATCTCAGACTTGACAGCTTCCACAACTGTGTGAGCCAGTTCCTTACAGCAAACCTCTTCATTGTGCATTCCACTGGTTTTGTTTCTCTGGAGAACCCTGACGGACACACCAGACCAGCCCCACTGAGCTGGATCCAGCACGTGGAGCTCGGAAAAGACGGGCAAAAGACTCTTCTACAAAGAGGACCAATATATGTCTGCCTCCTGTTTCCCCAGAACGTTCCACGGTGAGGGGAAGAAGGGTACTTGGTGACCAGCTGACATCTGCATCATAGCTCAGTTCCACAAGCTGTGCTCCTCCCCCGTGCTCCTCCCCCTCTGCTCCTCCCCCCGTGTTCCTCCCCCCACGCTCCTCCCCCGACGCTCCTCCCCCCACTGCTCCTCCCCCCCACGCCCCTCACCCCCGTTCCCCTCACCCCCTCTGCTCCTCCCCCCGTCCTCCTCCCCCCCGTGGTCCTCCCCCACGTCCTCCTCCCCCCGGTGCCCCTCCTCCCCATGCCCCTCACCCCTTGCTCCACACCAGGCTTGCCATTTCCCATCAAGTTACCAGGCAAATGCAGGCAGCCGTGCCCACCTCCCGGGCAGCGGCTGCTGGGCCAGCACCACCGGACATCCAGGAGGAGGACAAGGACCACGACAAGGCTGACTTCCCTCGGTAGCCGCCACCGAAACACATCCCAGTTTGCTCCCAAAGCTGGAACTGCCTTTAACCATCCTCTGAGGGGAGCATTCTGAGCATCTTAGGATTCCATGAGGACCTGAGAGTGGAAGCTACTGACGCTTCCATTGTCCCCTTGCAAGAAAATGGTCCAGTTTCTCCAAAAATGATTTCCTTTCCCAGGAAAGAGACCCTCGCCTGAGTCCGCAGCTTCGCAGCTGCCTGACAGACGAACGGCCAAGAAGCTTTCCAAGGTCAGCCGGCCGAGGAACGCGGGAGAAGCTTTCCGGGGGCCCGTGTCTTTCTTGGGGACTTGAAGCCCCTAGGCCAGGCTCAGGGTCACCTCAAGTCCCCCCACCCATCCCGAATCCCTGTGATGACCACCTCGGGCTGGGAAGGAGGCCCCAGGGCTTGGCCAGGAGGGCAGGTGGACATCAGCTCTTGAAGGGAAGCACAGGCCGGCATTGAAGGAACCGGTATTCACACTTCTCTCTTATTTATTTATTTATTCGTTTATTTGTTTGTTTGCTTATTTATCCATTCATCTATTTAAATTCAGCGAGAAGGAGAGGAAGTTTCATTTCTGCAACATTGTTCTCACCTCCTCATTCAGTCTCCTTTCTGAGGCTTGCTAAATCCAGACTGGCATTCCTGGAGCTGGCCCTAGGCCAGACTCCACAAATAAGGGCCAGGGCACGGCTCGCTCTGCCAGCTGGCAGCTGGAGACCATCTCAGTGCCCTCTGCCTGAAGCGTTCTTTCCCTCTCTCTCTAATTATTTATCTTCCACTCTCTCCATCTCCATCTCTATCTCTCTCATCATCTCTCCCTTGCACACACAATCTCCCTCTCTCACACACACGCACACACACATACGCACACACACACACATGCGCGCGCGCACACACGCGGGCTGATGTATCTCCCATAGGTAGAAACTAGCCTTGGAAGAAGAACGCTTTAGAAATGCATCTTGCTCTTAATGCTCCCACCGTGACTGCCCCGGCAAGCGTGGGATCACGTGACTCCACCAAAAAATAGAATCCATCAGTGTTTACAGGGTTGGCTCCACAACTACCCTTTTATACAAACACCGCTACCTTCTTCAGAACAGGATTAACCTGCATGCCTCCAAGTCTCAGAAACAGATACAGCGAACGGTCAGTGGAACCATTCTATCAGATGGATAGGATTTACCTGTAACATATATACATATAACGAGGAACTGGCCGGGACTCTGGCATCCTGGACCCTATGCTTGCCTTTTCTACCATGGTCCTTTCAGAAGTCTAGGAATTAGCCCCTTGACGAGGCCTAAGATGGATCTGCCTGGGCTTGAATTCCCTTTAAGGGACCAGTGCTGTAGCAAATAGGCAACATCAGAATTAGCGTTCCCACTTTCAAGAAGAAACTCGACGCACAGAAGCGAACTGACTTCTCAGGGCCCAGGGACGTTCTGGCCCCTCCCATCTCCCTGTTTGGCACGTCCAGCCTCATGGTTGACATTCCCTCTGAGGGCTGTGACTTGGCACCTTCACGGACACCACACTAGAAGTTGATGCAATGGTTTCCAGCACTTACAAAACATGACACTTATAAAAAACATATTTCGCATTAAAATATATACGTAGCAAAAAGGGCCTATTATAGCTGCGACAGAGTGGGGAAAATGCACTGGGTGTGGAGTCAAACACCCTTGATTGGAATCCAAATTCTGAGTTGCTTTAAGTGCTGATCTGGGTTAGCCAGAAAATGCCTGAGTCTCAGTTTCCTCATCCATCGAATGGGGATAAGCATTCCTCACAGGGCTGCCTGGAGGACTGACAGGCCATCAGATGTAAAAGGGCTTTATACATAGTAAAGCACTAAAACTTGTGAGCTGCTCTTGTGACTCTGGGCAGATCATACAAATTTAAATGCAATTATTCTTTCTTTGTCTTGAGATTTGATACGATTCTTTCTGAATATATATGGGGTATTATATCATAATTGAAATCAACCTGACTCTTCAAAACTACATCCAATGAAATGCTTTTGTGGGCTTCCCTGGTGGCACACTGGTTAAGAATCCACCTGCCAATGCCGGGGACACGGGTTCAAGCCCTGGCCCGGGAAGATCCCACATGCCATGGAGCAACTAAGCCCGTGCGCCACAACTACTGAGCCTGTGCTCTAGAGACCATGAGCCACAACTACTGAGCCCATGTGCCACAACTACTGAAGCCCACGTGCCTAGAGCCTGTGCTCCGCAGCAAGAGAAGCCACCGCAATGAGAAGCCCCTGCTCGCTGCAACTAGAGAAAAGCCCGCACGCAGCAACGAAGACCCAACGCAGACAAAAATAAACAAACAGATAAATTTAGAAAAATAAAAAGAAATGCTTTTGAGTGTCAGGGATAATACATTCGGTAATTCACTAATACATTCTAGGTGACCGCAGCATTATCGTGACAAACTCAGGAGAGTTAATACTTATGGCTGACACTGGTGCTTGGTTTTAAGTGTAAGTAAAGATGAGAAGAAAAAGCAAGCATCCAAAGAAGGTGACAGAGGAGAGAAGGTTGGGGGGCAGGGGGCTGGAGGACACAGAAAGTAGGTCCGTTAGCAATGTCATAGGGCTTGGACATATGCTACACTGCCTGGCCACTAGCTGACACTCTCCCTCCATGAAAACAGAAGACAGCTTTACTTTCCAGGCAATAAAAACCTCAGAGACAAATTCTGCCATATGTGGGCAAGGCCCCCTCCCACAAAGCCCTCACGTCTGGGAAGTGGAATTGAACATCTCATCTTCAAAGCGAGTTCTCGGTAAATGTACTACTGGTTTTACAACCTCTATCCTCCACGCAAACCACTGGAGAACACATTTTCTCAGCATTGCCCAGTGTTACTGTTCAATGCCCTGAGTTTCTGAAACCATCTCGGGGGAAGCGTGATCAATTTCCACTTTGCCTTTTCAAGGGGTGGGAAAACCAGAGGTCTGGGAGAGCAAGAGCCGGCAGTCTCCTTACCTTGAGCCATTCACCTGGTTAGGGTTACATTCCATCTTGATGGTGACCCTGGCTGGGGGTTGAGACAGCCAGTCCTGCTGAGGGACACGCGGGCTCATCTTGGATGTCTGTCCATAGTCGCTGGAGGAGGACGCGGTCATGTCCGTCTTGGCCAGGTGTGGCGTGCCGTATGCGCACTCAAACAATGACTGGTCCTCGCTCACGACAGATAACGCTTCCTGGACACCCAAAGAAACACACAGTCAGGACGTTCCAAGGGACAGTCATGCTTCAAAAAGTTGCTAACTGTATGGTCATTTCTAACTGGGACCCCCTTTTTAGGTAGTTTTTACGGTATCCATTTCCACCTTTCAGCAGCAAAAGGGAGCTGGCTTTCTTTCCCCTAGAGACGGTAAGAGTTGGCACTGGCCGACCTAGAAAAACTTTTGTGCAGGTCTCCAAACATCCCAGCCTTGACCACAGCCGTGCAGATGATACCCACTTTAATCTCAACTCAAGGAAGTGGAATTTCAAAGGTCTTAGAAGACATCCAATTGCATGTGTCATTATTTGACAAATGCAATCTATAATTCAAGCAGACAGGGTACAGAATGGTCGTGAAGATTAAAAAAGACATGTGACGGCTAACACCTAAGCATCTGGCAAAACTGCCACATTCCCAGGAGATTTTGAAGAAGAGCTACTTAGAAGAGTGAGGGGGAAATGGGGCACCAAAGGACACAGAGACAAAGATACGAATTTTTCCACTTCTAAGTTATTAGCTGAAATAGTTTCAAGTGGCGCTTCCATGACGGTGAACATCTGGATGATAAATGAACCAAAAAAAAAAAAAAAAAAAGCTGTGATTAGCCAGAGGTCTCCAAATACCAAGATGTTTAAAATACCTAGATCGCTGACTAGCTCTTTTTTTTTTTCCCCCCTTACTTTCTATTCCTATCTTTGCTCATTTTGCATGATTGGGTGAGAAGAAATAGAAATGTGTCATTGTTAGAGCATTCGTCTGTGGTTTTAAGTCAAACAAGTGGTTAGCCTATGGCTAGGCGGACATTCGACAGCCAAATCAGCAAAGGCAAATTCGATTGGGAAATTTCAGCTACTGGAATGACGTATTGTGCAGCAACGACACAGAAGAACTACGAGACCATCCAACTTTGCTTTCTATAACCAAAACAGAAATCCATGTGGTAGTTCATGTTTATTTCAGTCCTTGGGCACCCTCGGTACTGCTATGCAGCTGGTGAGAAGCAAATGCTGTCTGGGTCACACATGTTTTTTAAATGGAAACTTTGGAGCCAGTGGGGACTGTGGAGACCTTCTTGTCCAAACTCCTCATCCCCCAAATGGGAAGATCGGAGACCCAGGAAGGTCGAGACCTCACCTTGAGGTGAGCTGCCCAAGATAAAGCAGGGATTTGGTGAGCACAATGGTGAGTGTTTTATCTTCAGTTCCCTCCTATCCCCACAGCCCAGGACACCCTTCTTATATTCCTTGGTTTCCGATAATTGTCTGCCTTAGCACTCCTTTCTCATTCTTTGAATTGATACTTAAATAAGTAACGATTTTCCCCCCACCCCCGTTAATAATAGAGCCCTACGAAGCAGCCTTTCTAAGACAGAAGCCCCCCCCTCCTTACGCAGAAGTGTCCGAATCTTTAGGGAACACATGCAATTTCACAAAGCACCCCCCAATCCAGTGTGTCCTCCCCCACTCCATCCCCCATCTACCCAGGGACCCGAGTACCTGAACTTCACTGCCAGGCACACTGTGCTGTGAACCAGTGAGCAGGGAGAATCAAAAGGAACAAACTCAGTGCTCTGGCTCTCAGAGTGGAGGCCAGGTGTCTGTGCATGGATAACCACCCCCCGCCACCACCCACTGCCACGGTATCTCTAAAATCTCTTAGAATCGCAGCCCTGTGACAGTTTGGGAAAGAGTAAGCTGGGGGTTTAAACAATAACTCAAAATGTAGAAAAGGATGGGCTGTGCCAGCCAGAGAACCAGAATCAGGCACAAGGAAGAAAAGAAAAAAAGTAAGGCATCTTGAACCGCCAGCAAAAGCAAACGCATCAACAAACAGACGGCAACAATCCGAGAAATGGGCACGGTAGATTCGGCGGGGGAGCCTGAGTCACGTGGCGCTCTCTTCCGGTCACAAACGGAGTGAGGGGATGTAAGGA
This sequence comes from Globicephala melas, assembly GCF_963455315.2. Taxonomy (NCBI): domain Eukaryota; kingdom Metazoa; phylum Chordata; class Mammalia; order Artiodactyla; family Delphinidae; genus Globicephala; species Globicephala melas. The sequence continues at coordinate 6,882,849 of NC_083317.1, read as the reverse complement.
ATCTAAACTCACAGACATGGGTTTAAAAGTCAAATCGGCACCACAGACTTAGTGCAGTCCTGCTAATTAATAAAGGCAAAATTATAGCTTCTTCAATAAATTGTGCAAGACAGGGTCTCCTTTCCCATCGCGGCGCTGGATGGAATGGTTTTACGCACTCAGAGCAAAAAACAAGGCTGAAGGCTGCCTCTATTCTCCCGCCGGGTCCTGCAGACTCCACCAAGCCTCGGAGGGGAATACCATGCTATGTAATGTCAGCGTTGGCTCACCGGTGAAGAGAAACATGAATAAATGTGCGATGTGTATCAGAAATTGGCAGAAACAGGTTAGATATAAGGAGCAGGCTAACCTTTAAATCACAAATGAGAAGAAAATGGCTTTCACAACAAAAAGTAACAATGTTAAAATATGAGTATCTCCCCAAGATAAAGTAGGATATTCTCACAAACACAACCAATGACCAAATAAATGTAGCCTAAGATTTAAAAACTGGACCAAAATACTAGAACTGAAACCAGGCTTCAGTGTGTGCTTGGAGGGGGAGGAACCCATTCTCACATCTGGCAAAGCATTTTTCCACCACATGGTTTTCTAAAGAAAGAAATCAAAGTTAATTGAGATCGATTTAGGAAAAAAAAAAATCTACAAACGCTAGAGATAAGCGGGGGGGGGGGGGGGGCACACATCTTTTCTTCGTATCTTAAAATTCTCCTCCAAGTTAGTACTGAATAAAAATGAGAAAGGCCATATACTTCAGAATATCAAAAGCTGCTTTTGTTCGCTAGAGGAGAAGCAGTCTAAAAATGAGGACGCTTCAGGATAAACGTTTCATTTCCAAAGGGGTGAAACACAGTCCATACTCTGGAAAGACAGCGCATGCCCCAAAGTGATGCTAATTAAACCAAGGCAGGCAAGCACCTAGGGTTAAGTACAAGTCAGGAAAAGGAAACAAATGAATAAATGGAATATCTCACACACACACACACACACACACACATGTGCGTGCTAACTTAGCACATCTGAACAATGGAGGAGTCAAAAGAAGCTGAAGGGTGGTCTTCAGAGACCTGCTTCAAAGATGACCACGAAAATTAACTGCTGTTCTTTAGAAGCAAACAAATGCTATGTACCCACAGCATGCCTTTGTTCACCCACTTGACTTTGTATATTACATGTAGGTTTCATCATCCCTTTGGTTGCAGTATGAATGACAGAGGCTGGTGCATAGGATTCTCCCACCCCAGCAGCACTGGGACTTCAAAGCAGGGAAAGGATCTAGCCTAGTAGGATTAAAACCAGAATGGATCGCTACACACAGGCTGGTAACCAGGAACACATGAGTCCCTCAACTGTAGCTCTGCAAGTGACTCTTCCTGGCCTCGACGGATGCTGTCCCTGCTTCCCTGCCGTCTGGCTTCCCTCCTTGTCTGTGGTCATCTCACCTACCTACCTGCCTACCTGCCAAAGCTGTCGGCAGATGCCTTAGGTAACATCTATGGCTTATTCCCTCAGCACCTTCGGCCAGACGCGGGGACTTGCAAACTGCTTTGGCTACCTTATGACAGAGAATTCAAAAAAAAAGTCCAAACCTGGCAGAAATGTGGCATAATTAATTAATATGCCCACCTCTGTGTTACTCTAAAAAGACATGAACTTTAGATTGGTGTGTGCGTGTGTGCGGGGTGTTCTTTTCTGTAGCCCCAAGAAAGCTGGGATATTTTGATGTGCCCGGTGGCAGGCTACCAATGCCATTTTTCATGAACTTATGAGAAATGCATAAATTCTAAGCGAACTGCCCTCAAACAAAAGGGACCGTCGTGTTAGTATACAATGTTTATTATTTCATTTGAATACTGAATATGCACCAATGACATGTGAGGACCACTTCTTCAGATTTTGGTCATCACAGTTGACTGACAGTTCTAGAAAGTGAAGAGAACTCAACTAGATTATATTTCATACATGAGACTAAAATACGATTCTATTTTTTAAGAAACTAGATTTGGGTACAACAAAGGTTCCAAAATGCTTAGATTTTTAAAAAAATTAAAAGTCGAATGCACTTTTAAGCATGCTGACATTTCCAGCAAATGATTTCAGACAGCCTAAAACAGATGAATTTTTTTCTGTAACAGATGAATAGTTTGAGAGGCTCCTATGTTTCCAGCAAAAGAATTATAAAATAAGGGTCTGGGCTCAATTTTGCTCTTAACTTTTGATCCCCACAGTTCATAAAAACACTGAAATGTCAATCCAGGGAACCCAACATACTTAAATTTTCATGAAAATCTGGGCGTGGTAAAATGTTGAAACTAAGAAAGTCTTAAGGAATGATCGGCTCTCTTTCACAGCTGGAGCCAGTGAAGCATACCCAGGGAAATGATCCTTACGTCGTTTTCAAAAATCCAGAGGATGGCCAGAACTAGGCGTCCAGGGAACAGGATTCCCAAATTCACCCTCAGTTTCCTCAAGTCTTAGGTGCCTCAAATAGTTATGAAAAACAAATGGAAAAACTAAGTGGAACAAGCATGTTAAGATTATGGTCATGCTTTAGAAAAAGAAATTCTTATAGAAGTCTTTGGTATCACAATACACTTTAGGAAGCCAAGGTCATCTTAAATCAATAGTCTGCCTTTCCCCCACACACATAACCAATCAGAATCTGGAACATCACATAACTGCTTACACTGCGATGAATAAGCCATCTTTTAGCCACGTTCTCTTGACTCATAAGCAGCTGATCCATCACATAATAAACGAGGTTACCTTGGTAAGCACTTCGTATGCAGTATCCCTTTCAATCTTATTACACTGATTTTAAGATACACCTTTTTCCACATTTTACGAGCTCTGAAATCTGGATGCATCTCACCATCGATGGCATGTCGTGCGTTATTGGCAGCATCTCTTCTCCTTTGACGGCCGGTAAAATAATGGTTCGTTTTATCATCAATGACATCTTAATTTTATGAAATACAGTCCTGACAATAGTCTTATAAGGTCAGGTGTCATTCCTGCCCACAGGTGAGAAAGCAGGATTGGGAAGAAGGGTAATGTCAACGTGAGGACAAGGTAGCAGCAGCGTTCGTGTCGGGGAGTGGAATCACTCCCTGAGGCTGTACACTCGCCACTCTGGGTGTGACCAGAGAAAGAACAGGTTGGGCTGATGGAGGTCAGATGCACAGGGCTTCACTGCCTTGAAACAGCTGTGGAAAGAGCAGAGCTGACAGCACAAATAAGAGACGGAACCACCTAGAAAGAGAGAGGCTGGTGGAGGGAAGAGGTGGGAGAAGGCTGAGGGGATAAATGCCCAGAATCCCAGGACTTCGATGGAATTAAAGGATCAGGAGAGTAAGTGGAAAGCCTGTTGGAAACTAGGAGGGAAATTTCTAAGTACAACACGCTCTCTTATGAGGCTAAAAGCTATGTAGCAATAGGTCCCAGATACATTTAATTAGTCTTTCTTACTTAATAGTTTAAATCAACAAATCTGTTCTTTTCATTGGTTAATCAGATAATTCAGACCCAAATTGATGGCCGTGTATTGGGGTGTGTTCATTGCAGGTGGATGCCTGGCTTCTCAATCAATACTGCAAGGGAAGAATAGGGCAGGTAGGAACACCATTTATAAATGTTAGAGCCAGTGCACGTGGTGGCCTTAAATGGATGTCTGCAGACCTAATGATACTGGAAAACTATTTATTAGGCTGTCTCAAGCCCAGTTGTTTATAGCTTCTCGGGCTTCCCTGGTGGCGCAGTGGTTGAGCGTCCGCCTGCCGATGCAGGGGACACGGGTTCGTGTCCCGGTCCGGGAAGATCCCACATGCCGTGGAGCGGCTGGGCCCGTGAGCCATGGCCGATGAGCCTGTGCGTCCGGAGCTTGTGCTCCGCAACAGGAGAGGCCCACGTACCACAAAAACAAAAACAATTGTTTATAGCTTCTCTTCAAGGCAGAGTGCATGCGGTAGATGCTTCTGGAAAGTCTACTCCTAATCACATTCAGAGGAGAAAAAAGCAACACAAATACGTCCCTAGGAAAGACCTCCACTCCATGTGCCCAACAAAAGGCCAATCCTTCCAGAATTTTATTCTCAACGTGTATATTTTTGCATTTGAATATTGCCAACATCTCATGGGATGAGAAACTTCCTCTGACCGGTATCTTTTAATTACAACACAAAAAAAGCCAAACATTGTGAGTTAAAAGATGCATTGTCAGGCTGAGTGGGAATCATTTTGCCCCGTCTTGATATTATTTTCTTTCCTTAATTCTTCAGCGGAGGAAACATTAAAATCATATATTAAATGCAGCATCTAGCTTTGTGCTCACGTTTTTCTCATTTAACACATTGCTATTTTAGTCCTTCAAAAATATAAAAATCTTGGATTAACCTCAAAGGAAAAATGTATGTAGGCAAATGAAGTCCATCTAAAGAGAGTGTTTCCCCAATGTGGTATCGCTTCAGTATCAAACACGTTTACAACTGCAGTACCAGCCCAGCGCTAAGAGAATGAAACCCAGGACTGGTGCAGAGATACAGGCATACAAATATATTCATATACATGCATACACATACATATTTATACACACATATATGCATGCTCACACACACACATACATACACATGTCAATTTCCATATACATGCCTATACATACATAAATATATTCGTATTCACACATACATGCATATTCGTATGTACATGCACACATGCATAAACATAGACACATATTCATGCATATTCACACACACATGCATATTCACACACACAGTCATACACATATACACACATACATATTCGAATATACATATCTGTACATGCACGCATGCATATTCATACACACATACATATTCACACATATATGCATATTCATATACATGCACATATTTACATACACACATACCTATTCATATACAGACATTTACATACACACATAATACACATATATGTATATCCATCTATCTCTCCATCCTTACTATCTTTGCTCATTGAGCACTTTAGAGGACCTGTACACAGTCCTTATTGGTCAGCAGACCCCCTAGGGAAGATGGTGCCTAAATGATGTAGAACACCAGGATTCTTCCCTTTTTGCCTTGATTTGTTTCTTTCTCAAACTCGAAGGTGCTTTTCCTCCCCTCAGCAAATCCCTTCAAGAAAAGACTGATCTGGAAACCAGTCTCCTTATGACCTTCAGACGAATTTCCCTGCTCTGAACTCACCGGATTTCTCCTTGGCTCTGAGCAGCGTAGCCAGTCCTGGGAATTCTCTTGCTCACATACTTCTCCCCCAACTGCTGCCTTTATGAAGATATGAGCATTTCCAGGGCAGGATCCTGTGTGTGTGTGTGTGTGTGTGTGTGTGTGTGTGTGTGCGTGTGTGTGTCCCTAGCATCCAAACAGCTTCTTAACATCACATTTTGTTGATGTTCCTATTAACTACAGAACTAAGTCATGAAATTATACGAAAGCCCCATCATAAATGCTGTAGGTCCAAAAACTTTTTTCACATCAAAACAAAGGAAAATATACTTGTGAGATGAAGTGTGCAGCCAGTGACCAGGAGTTTGGAAGCTAATCGCCCTGGCACTATAGCCTCAGCCATATGATCCTGGAGCACATTACTGCAGGGTTTTACCTGAAATCTACGTAGGCTTGAATTAGGGACTCTGCGTAGTTAGGCAACATATGAAATAAATAAGACTTACTAGAAAATGAACACTAGCAAAGCAAGGAGAGAAGCTTTCAATGGCTAAGCGCAAATCCCAGAACGCTTGCGGAGATTGGAGCATTGCAGAAAATGTCAAGGAGAGAATAGTTAGGTTCCACATAAGGAGAACTGGATTTAAATGAACCTCAAAAAATTAGAAACCCAACAAACATAATTTTAAAACAACCCTTCTGTTTACTTTCTCAGTTCTATGCAGATGCTCTTTGAAACATTTGAAAGGAGGGTGAGATAGGAATATTTAGCCTGGCAATCAAGGTTTCAGGCATGCACGATGAGTTAAGTCTCTGGGTTCTACAGCACAGCATCCTGCTATAGTTAACAGTTCTGAATCATATACTCACAAATTTGCTAAGAGAGTAGATCTTATGTTAAGTGTTCTTATCGCAAAAAATATATAAAATAAAGAGGGAAGGAGGAAGCTTTCGTAGACGATGGATACATTTATGGCATGGATTGTGGTAATGGTTTCATGTGTAGATACTTATCTCCAAACTTATTAAGTTATAAACGTTAAATACTGTACAGCTTTTTAGTACGCCAATCAAGCCTCAGTAAAGTCATTTTTGAAAAAACAAAAGAAACAATGTGTAAGTGATGTTAATAGCCTCTTTGTTTTCCTACAAAGAAACACATTTTCCCCCCATAGGCTTCTTTCCTTCTTTAGAGATGAATAAAAAAGTGTAAAAACATGTGTGGAAACATCCTGTTTGTGTGTTTTAAGTCGGAATGAGTGCAAAGAATGCAGCACTACCCCCTTCAGATCCTTCTGCACCCTCTTGGTTTTGTGGGGGGCAAATTCTACTCCTGGCTTTCCATACTTGTTTGTGTTTTTCTAATCACTGTCATCACGTGACACTCAGAAAATTTCATCAAAAGCCTTCATCTTATTTGTATCTCATTTGAAATAACTCATTTGAGATGAAAAGATGATTTGCTTTTCACTTTGATCAGCAAATTTAGGATAAACAATAGAGATGCACCAAAATGTCGGAGACAGCACGGTAGAGCATGGTGGCCACTGGATTGGGGCTCCAAAGACCTGAGGTGGAAGCTGCCCTTGGTCACTGGGCCACCCTGGGACTTCCACAACCCCACTCTGCTCCAAATTCAGTCCCACGTGAGCTGCTGAGGGCTTGTTACAGACGCAGAGTCTGCGTGTCTGCAGCCCTGCCGAATCAGAATCCACTTCATAACATGAACCTGGCACACTCGCATATTCAAGTTTAAGTCCTGCTGCCTTATCCTCGCTTGAGTCTCAATTTCTTCAACTATGAAGGTGATGTTGATAAGAGCTGCCCCAATCCCAACCAGGGCTCCCAATGGGCCAAGTGAGCTAGTGTATGTAAAAGGTTTCATAAGCCTTAATGTTGCATTTCAACTATTATCCCATCCTAGAAAGCTGATGTGACTGACCCAAATTCTCCATGGGGTTCAAGACAGTGGCTTGGACGATCCGTTTCAAATCCTATTCTTCTAACAAGCCACATGCCAGGAAAAGTACATCATCTCTCGTATGCCATTAGTCACTCATTCTTTGTTAAGTACTAAATTTAAAAGTCAGGTATCTTTATCTAACATGGGGAGAAAGATGAGCTGGCATCTTTGCTTTTATTGTCGAGAGCATTTAGTCCAATGTGATTTAGCCTTTATGGTGCCCGGTCCAGTTTGTACATGGGTTTTTGGTTGTAATTCTACATTAGTTTGTTGGATGTCAATTCAATGTAAGTTTTGTGTGGGAAGGGATCTGGATTCCCTGTTGAAAACTGTGGCCTCAACAGCTGGTACGTACCCTGGCATGTTGTTGTTCTCTACAAGATGAGTGGATGAATGGATGAATAGGTGAATGTATGAATATACCACGTTCTCATAACACAATTCCCATTCATTTCCCTAAAATTGCACACAGCACACAGCTGATGTTCCTCAAACTCCCCAAAAAAGTCTTCTCTTCCAGGATGTGGGATCCACGATGCTTTTCATCCTAACTTTCCCTAAAACCTCATGAGATTTTTAACAAACTTGGACAAGGAAGTGATTCTACGGCAGTCTTGCTAAGAGGCTCACGGAACTCTTTTACTCTTCTGATTTCTGCAGCTCACTCAGCCCAACCCAGGTTGGGCTGCAAGTGATTCAGGTTCCAAGAGGCACAGAGGACGCTCAGAAGGGCACCGCCACGCCCACAGGGTGACAAAGTCATTAGCAGTTTTCCTCTATTGGAACAGCCCTCTCTAAACCCCAAGGGAGAGATGGTACATCATACCTCTCACCTCCAGGAGCTCCATGAAAACAGGCAGCTCTATGCTTGGCCTTTTCAAAACATACATTCAGACGCTAAAAATACAGTGCACTGCACATCTGGAATGTGTCTCATCCATGAATCTCTGACACATGGATTCACTGTTTTCGAGAAAATTCCAAGAATTTTATTCATGAGAAAACTTTGGCACAATGGGAAACGCTGGCAAGCATTAGATAGCAGCAGCAGATGTGCTGGCCTCCGCCCCCAGGCCTGCGGCTGGTCCAGCCCGTTTGCATCAGGTACCTATCTCGTGCCTTCAAACTTCCAACTCAAAATTCCCCATAAAAGAGGGAGGCCTTAAGTTTATTAAGTGATGCGGTTCCCCCCACATGGGTGCACAGTACCAGATGCACTCTGCAAGTGTCGGGATGGGCACGTGGGAATTTAAAAGGGACAACAGGAACACAGGGTCACTGGTGTGAGATGCAACTGCTCCCTGTGCCTCGTGCCCTGCAGCCACCGCCTCCTCGTCTGTTACATGAGGGTCTGGTCTCCTGATGTTTCCTTCCTGAGGTCCCTCCTTGCGCCAAGATGAAATCTACTGTATTTAACTAGTGACATTCTCTTCCTGCCGGGGCCAAACCACAGGCCCCACCTTCTCCATCTCTGAGCAGCTATGTGCCTAAGGGGAAAACCTATCACCTGGGGAGCTGCGGAAAGTTCCTATGAGTTCAGGTTCAGAGTGAACTATGGGCTCTTTCCAGGCTGCCCTGGGTTTTAATTTCCTCTGGATAACTTCTTCCATGCTCATGGTGGGAGGGTAGTCAAGACCCTGAGAGCTCATTTCATGTCTTCAACTGCCATTAGGACCTAATCTCCTGCACGGGAACTCTGGGTCTGTTCAGAAAACACATCAGCCACAATAAAATACAGTTCTACTAACAAAAAGTCTTACAGAGACTGGGAGTCTCGTGGCGGGAGGGAGCGTACGTAAGAAGCCCTCACTTTTCCCAAGGTGCTCCAGGGACCTCCTTCCTCTCCTTTCCATCCTCATTCCCAAGTAACTGTTGTCAAGGGCCACACAACGTATAAAGCAGACATGAACACAAACATTTTCTTTTCCTTAGACACCAACTCCCATTGTGGAAAGAGCCGAGAGCTCACCCACGGTGAGGGTCCAGCCCTGCCAACCCTCACTTCGGCTCCACGAATGATGACGCCTCTGTCCCTGGGGCTGGGAGGCTAAGCCTGTGCTTTGCACCAGATTTTCTAGCACATAGATCCGTGCTGGTGGCTGCACAGGAAGGGGACCCAGGAGCTAGGGTATCATGACCTTTGTTCCCGCTCTGCGCCGAGCTCAATCTCTGCCTATCATGTAGTTCAGGGCACGAGAGAGGACCCCGTCATCAGAACACTTTTCATGCACCAACCAGCTGGTTACCAGCGAGACCTGATTTTTACAATTCTGGGAGTGTTGATCTCAAAACCTAATACGTTTGAATTATGCACTGTAAACTCGTCCAACAATTTCAAACCACGTATACATATGTCATACGCAATGAGGCTCTCCTGAGCCCCTCTGTAAATTGGTCTCTTTAAAAATCTGTAGATCCTTTCCTACCAAAACCACTCTAACCTGCAGAAAAGCTTGGCGGCCTGAAAATCTTCATGATGTCTACCCCAGGGTCTAAACTTCGGTTTTCAGATTGTCTCTTTACTTGGACCTCTTTACTTATTACGCTGAATCCCCAGGGAGGAAGCAGAACCATGAATGTCCATGTCTACCCACCTTTTCCAGGAGAAGGAGGAAGTTTCCAGGGCTCAGAACTGTGTGCAGTGTCATATACATGTACAGGCACAAAGAGAGCTGCTGGACAGGTGAGGGGTCTGTGCAGATGTATCTCCTTTCCGAGGGGGTGGAGTTTCCTGTCACCCACCCATCTAATTTGCATAATAAGCCTTATGGGGCGGGGGCACATCTACTTAAAAGGGCAACTTACTTAGTACAAAGGATGATTTGCCGTCCTGTCTTCCAGTCTGGTAGACTTGCACTGATCACTATTTGCAAGCAGAGGGACACTTTAAAAATTTAAACAAGGTGTAAAGAACTGTGAACCTTGCTTTTCAAAGTCTGATCCATGGACCAGCAGCATCAGCATCACCCGGGACTTTGACAGAGAAGCAGAGCTTCACCAGGCCCCACCCCAGAGCTACTGAATCAAAACCCTATTCAACAAGATTCATAGGGGGAATGGCAGGCACATTTAAGTGTGGAGAACTGGGTGAGAGGGTGGTCTAAGTTTCCCAAAAGAAAGAAAAGGCAGGGCTGCGTGAGAAGGGGGAGGAGGAGAGGGCAGACTACTTCTTTTCATTAGAGTGGTCAGGGAGGTCTTCTTGGAGGAGGCGAGCCCTAAGCAAACTTGAAGGAGGCCCAGCGGTAACAGAACAAGGCCAGAGGTGGTTTGAGGGTGGGACACAGGGCTCAGGAACAGCCAAGGAGGAAGTATTGTCACAGGAGAGGAGGGACAGGAAGCGCTAGCAGTGGACAAGGAGGTAAGCCAGTTGCGGCTGGGGGTCGTTGGCAGGACCTGGACGGTACTGCGAGTGAAATGGGAGCCTCTCTAGATGTCTTGGCTAAAAGCCCAGGGATTGTCTTCTTTCCTAAGATATACTAATATTTTCCACCTCGTATGGGCTGTGCAAAGAAAATACTTTCTATCTTTTGAGTTTTATTATTTTCTTTTTTTTTAAACTTTTTATTTTATATTGGAGTACAGCCGATTAACAATGTTGTGATAGTTTCAGGTGCACAGCAAAGGGACTCAACCATACATATACATGTATCCCCTTCCATTTAGGCTACCACATAACACTGAACAGAGTTCCCTGTGCTATAGAGTGAGTTTTATTATTGGTTGGCCAAAATGTTCATTCGGTTTTAAGTAAAAATAAAAGATATTTTTCATTCTCACCAAGAATTCTATTGAACAATGGATTCACCAACACAACGAACTTTCTGGCCAGCCCAATATTTTCAAAGCTCAATGTGACTTGCATGCATGTATCGTGCACACCACGTGTACACCAAAAGCCACACCTCACAAAATGTTACGGCCATCCTTTGCTCCCCATACAGTGGGGGCTTCTGTTCGTCATCATACAGAGAAACTGTGGGAATTCAGAATATGTGTTTTTCATTCAGAGAGTCTGTAAATGGCCATGACCGCTGTTAAAAGGTTTTGCACAGACAGTAAATACCTCCCTGAGGCTCCTCTGCCCCCACCACTCTAACAGGCAGCCTCAGGGAGCCCTACCTCTGGAATCAAGAGGAAACACAGCACCAAAGGGATCCCCTGCTCCCAAGTCAGCTGTGTGAGGCCCACAGATTCTGGCAGCTCTGGTGGCAAATGACAGGCCAGAACATCACTTCCTGCTGCCTCCCCCCATGCTGGACTGAGAGTTTCAGGGCTTGAGCAGGGATGCCGATGGCCAAGAATTTCCTCTTGAAACACAATGATAAGCGTGCTTCAGGAAGGAGGCATTTAGAAGAACTGTTTATTGTCCTTGCCGGTGGAGAACCCTAATTCTCCGAGGTCTATCTGGTGGAACGTGCTTCCTGGTTAATAAAGGGCGACTTCCCTTCTGCTGCGGAATTTTCTCAAGTCATCAACATAGGCCTCGTAGCCATCTCTGAATCCAATCTCGACATTCAGTGTATAGTCTGTATATTAGTTTTCTAGGGCTGCGAAACCAAATACCACAGACTAGGGGGGCTTAACCAACAGAAACTCATTTTCTCACAGTTCTGGAGGCCAGAAATCCAAACTCAAAGCGTGGGCAGGGTTGGTTCCTTCTGAGGGCCATGAGCTGCTCCAGGCCTCCCTCCCTAGCTTGTAGACGGCTGTCTTCTCCCAGGGCCTTCACAAAGTCTTCCCTCTATGCATGTCCGTATCTGTGTCCAAATCTCCCCTTTTTATAAGGACGTGGCCATATTGGTTTCAGGCCCAACCTCATGACCTCATCTTGATTACCTCTGTAAAGACCTGATCTCCAAACACGATCACATTCTGAGGTTCTGGGGGTTAGAACTCCCACATATGAATTTAAGGGCACACAATTCAACCCGTAACAGGGCAGAGAACGTGTCCATTTTCTTCGGGGGGCTGCTGTGCGGCTTGCGGGATCCTAGTTCCCCGATCAGGGACTGAACTGGGGCCCCAGCAGTGAAAGCGCAGACCACTGGACCGCCAGGGAATCCCAAGAGAGTGTGTCCACTTAATTCACTGCCTAGCACAGTGCCAGGTACCAGAATAAGAACAATAAGTCAGTGGTTCTCAAAGTGTGTTCCAGGAACCCCCTGGGGTCCCAAGACCCTTCCAGGGACTCTGCTGCTTGACAGTTTTCACGACATGCTAGGACATTATTTGCACCTTCCTGGCTCATCCTCTCACAGGTGTACAGCGAAATTTGCCAGAAGCTACAGGACATGTGATAGTACAACAGATTAACTGCAGGGGCAGATATGAGAATCCAGCTGTCAGCTGTTAAGCCAGACACTGAAGAGATTTGCAAAAATGTGAAACAATGTGACTCTTCTTACTAAATGTCTTTTTGGAAAAGACAGTGATTTTTCATAGCCATGTGTTATTTAAATTAACATATAATGGGTTTATTACTGTTATTTTAAAATGAATTCATTAATAAATATTTTAAGAACATCTCAATTTTTATTTCTAATTCAGTAAACATCAACAGATATAACCCCTATCAACCACTGCCCTTTAGGGTCCTGAGGCATTTTTCAGGGTGTCAAGGATCCTGAGACCACAAGTTTGAGGACCACTGCTATACAGAGGTAAACTGGCTAGGACCTAATCTTTCTTCTCTGAAGTAACCCACAGTCTTAGGGTGATAAGACGCTTTATAAAGAACATATTTTTAGTAGCTAAGTGCCACAAAAAAGGAAGTTTGTTGGCCATCCCCTTAGGTTGACAACAGAGAGTTCTCATGAAGAAAAACAGAAAATCTGATCTCGACCTAGTGACGTGTTCAATTTGGAACATAAGAACTTACAACACCAAGAGTTGGAGGGATCAGCACTTTTTTGGCCTCTCAACTGATCTGCCAAGTGTTGGCCCCAGACCGCCTAACACTGGACAGAATCTACTAAAGAAGCAGGTTGCCCACCCCCACCTAGTTACAAACTACCTACCAACATCTATTTCCAGCTGAGCCTTCTTGAAAGTGGCATGCCTCTTGGCAAAACGAGAGGAGGTCCATGAGGGAACCCAGACCAGCAGGAAATCAGCGGAGACTGAAGACCACCTACCCACTACCAAGCTGGCTGTGCTTCAGATCCGAGCCAGCCTGGGAAACTGGTCCTGCAGGCGAGGGGCTGCAGGGCCCAGGCACAGACTCCCTGCCCATCCCCCAGCGATCCCATTTTGGCACACCTGGTGCCTCTCTGGATGCACAGGTGGCACTCTTCAATTAGTGCTAAGGACCACGCTCCTTTTTTTTTAATGACCAGGTTGTTTTAATTTTTAAACTTGTCTCTTGGGAGATCCTCCCTGTTTATATCCTTGTTAGGGATTGCACATAGCTATCTCATTTTAAAACCATTTCTCCAAGGTATCTGATTCAAATGACAAGTAGTTGGGTACCCACCACGTGCAAAGCAACTAGGGTGGGCACTGTCGGCAGTGATATAAGATGGACCATTCTCAAAGTCTATTATTCTAGACAGACTGTAATCACTTTGATAGAAGGACAAAACATCTGGGAGAAGAGATGCATCAGGACTGGGGGAATGCAGGCTCCATGAGGGCAGGGGTGTTTTTTTCAGTGATGTTTCACCAGTGTCTGTAAAAGTGACACACACACACTGAATATCTAATGCATAAATTCTTAGTATGTAGGTGTTAAGTGTGGTGCTGAGTTTGTCTACTGCTTGGATGATGGAGGGAGGAAGGAAAGTAGGAAGAAGGAAAGGAAAGAATGAGGGGAGGGAGGGAGAGATACTCTCCTTTCTCTATTGGAACAAAAATCCTACTGTGTCACTCTCCTGCCCTAAAATAAAATCCGATTTCCCAACATCTTCTGGCCCCTAGAAACCCATAAATCCTGCAAAGAGGCGTCTACAGCTTGTTATTCTTGTAAACTATTTCTGCATTCACTTGTTAGTGACCTGAGCAATGAAGATAACTTCCGATCAACCAGAAGAGGCAGCTTAACTTGGCAAGGCACGACCTACATCATTGTGACTTTGTGGGAAAATCCTCCTATTCTACTAATTCAAGAAACATTTGGATGGGCTGCTGGGAATTAGGATTCAATCTTAGATTCGAGTCACTTGAGTTAAGGACCTTGTTCTTTATCTGGATGAGGTCCCACTTCGTAGTTAAGAGAAAGACCAGACAAATGAAAGCAGAAAAAACATATCACAGCTCAAGTTCATGTGCAAGAACACATTACTGTAAAATTCTTGTGCTGCAAATGTTTCCAAGGAAATAAGCACACTCCCGGCATGTGCACTGGAGGGAATGAACTGGGTTCTTGTGCTGTTGCCCCAAACAACCCTCTCTCCTCCAAGCTGGCCCCAGATCTTCTATACATGATACTGTTTCCCAACAAGCAGTCGGACATCAAAATGTGAAATCAGAAACACACATTTTCTGGTTATGAAGAACCTAGGGACAGGACCGGAATAAAGACGCAGATGTAGAGAATGGACTTGAGGACACGGGGAGGGGGAAGGGTGAGCTGGGACGAAGTGAGAGAGTGGCATGGACATATATACACTACAAAATGTAAAATAGATAGCTAGTGGGAAGCAGTCGCATAGCACAGGGAGATCAGCTCGGTGCTTTGTGACCACCTAGAGGGGTGGGATGGGGGGGGTGGGAGGGAGATGCAAGAGGGAGGGGATATGGGGATCTATGTATATGTATAGCTGATTCACTTTGTTGTACAGCAGAAACTAACACACCGTTGTAAAGCAATTATACTCCAATAAAGATGTTAAAAAAAAAAACACATTTTCAAAGAACAAGTGCATTATACTAACAAGTTAGATGCAGCGGGGGCAGGTGTACCCGTGGGGTTGGAGGGGCAGGACAGAAAGGAGTTCAGGAGAAAGTGTGTTGAGATTTGAGACATGAAACTGAGAAGAAGGAACCCCCAACAGGCACACAGAGGTGGGTTCTGTAACTGTCAATGTGCTCTCATCAAATCGCCACCTTCAAAGGACTTGGATCTGAGGCCAGACAGAAATCCATTAATTTGCACCTTGACTTTGGGGCTTCCAAGAATTACTCAGTAGTTACCATCTCAGGGCTCAAACAGCGGAAAAGCAGTACATAGGCAAAAATCACACAATCAATTGGTTAATTCCAAGTGAAATCTGCATATACCAAAAATAAAATGTTTGCCTTCCTGGCACGTGAGGTAGAAATCAGCCTGGTTAACAAAATGTAAAGCACACTTGCAGTGTGTGTGTGCCAGTGTGTCATCTGTGACCATGGGCCACATGCACGCCCAACACGAGTCAGTCATGCCGTGGCCTGTCACCCACTCTGGGAGGTACTGGAACCTTTGTCTTCCTCCCTCCAGCTTCCTGCCGTCTTAAAACATCTCACTGGCCATCAGCCAATGATCTGCAGCTAGGTGCAGAAAGGGGGAAAAGGTGAAACTCCTCTCCATCCACATCGGGACTTATCTGTGCTTCAGGGGAAAGGTTTGTTGGTGGAGAGCCAGGGACGGCCTGCATGCGCATGAGATTTGCTCTTTACGTGGACCTGCACCTTCCTCATCCCCCACTGGTCAGTTCATCAGCAGTACTTCTCTCCTAACTGGGAACGGTCCACCTGCCTGACTGCTTCTCTCCCGCTGGCCTGTTAAGATGCTCTGAAGCTCTGGGCAATGGAAAACACAAGTGCTTCCCTGGATATGGAGGCGGAGGGGGTGGAAATTGGGGGTTAACATGGCAAGGATAGTGTGCACTTAGTTGTTTTCTGAAAGCAAAAGTTAAATCTGAGACAAGCAGAGCTTTGCAAAATTCCCATAGCATTGGCCTCCGTTCCTAAAGACTTTTTTCACAAGAATCACGGAATGACTTTGAGGTTCTAGCCACCCTAATCAGCACAGTTAATGATGCTAAAACATACGCCACAGCAGAGGCAGGGATGCAACATTCTAGATTTCCCTTTGTCAACTGTGACTCCAAGGGAGCCTTGCAGAGTCTTTGGTTCACTTCACACACCATGAAGCCATCCCAAATAAACCAGCTCTCTGGACAAATGCAGTGTCCTCACGAAGAAAATGTGACTTGAAGACCGCATCCCCAGGCCCGTGTCCAATCAGATCATAGCTCCCCGAGACCTCTGATGGAACTGAAGTTTCCATTATAGAAGCATTTCTACCAAGAACAGTTTCAATCAGAGAATCTAAGAAATCTGTGAAGTTCAACCTCCTCTTCAGACTTTGGACATGTTTTTAATATTATACTTATCACTCATGAACTAATTGATTCACTCATCAAACATGTACTGACTCATTACTTTGTGCCGTGCACCGTGATACAATTTCAACATCTCTTACGAGAAGATCCGACAGTTCTATCCACCTGCCATTTGTATGCCGTTATCTTATTAAAAAATCAGCCACAAATGCTCATACACGTCATCTTTGTGAGCTGGGCTCTATTGCTTTGGAAGATCCTGCCGTCCTAGAAAAATGAATGACTACATACGAACATAATTAATTGCATCTTCCCCCCAGAATCATTTTATTTTATTGCTTTTGGCTATTCTCTTTCTTTTTAGGATATATTGTGAAATGTTTCCTTTTAATATCTTTTAGGCAATATTAATTTGTAAGAGACACATTTTATGACAAATTATTTTTCATGTTTATTTTCAACTAAACTGAGTGAAAAACTGAATTTATAAGCAGCTTTTAAGTATGTCTTGCTTTTACGTGAAAAAGGAAATAAGAGGACAGGCTTACGTTTGTGTTAGTAAGGCAACACTGGGGTAGGAATTATAACTCTTACTCCCTCCTGCTGTACGGCGTATGTGCACATACACAATCTCATTTGGATCTAATATAATCTTTATACATTATGGGTATTACCACCTGAAATATCTGCTACAAAGATTTCCCCAGGAATTCGTCTTTTTAATTTTATCATGTGTATTGCATACAGATGTTTACAATTTGTGAACAACCTGATTGCATAACCATGGTTTATTTGTCTGTCTCACGTTATTAAACTGTAAGCTCTAGGAGGGTAGGGAAGTATCAAATTCACTTCTGTATCCCCAGGCACAGAATGAATGCAGCCCTCCTTGGTTACTTAACCTCTCTGTAGCTGTGTCCTTAGCTGTGAAATGTGCATAATGACTGCCCCTGTCTTATCTGTTCTGATCAACAAAACACTTAATACAATGTCTGGCATATAATAAGTACTCCATAAGTGTTCTTCACTATTACCGTGGTTGTTATTTAGAGTTGATTGAATGAAAATTCCTGTAGGCGAGCTAACTTGTACAACTGAATGTGATGGATAACTGGCAGAAAGAAAGGAATATCGGGGATTCTCTATCCTGGTCCATAGCTTTGTCTAGTCTACCAAAGTTGTAGGATTTTTTTCTCAAAATTATTTCCATTCATACAGGAAAAAAATAATTTATTTGTAAGGATTACCTGTGTCTCTTTACCTGTCATAATTCCAATGACCTTACCCAATACACATTGGACATTAACATGCTGGTTAGCTGAGGGGATCCAGAAATAGTAAAACCTGGCCTCACTCTACAGTGGTGTCTCTTTTCTTCCACATATACATCTCATAATTACATTTGTCAAACAGCTTCCTAAGCAAAACCTTGTACCAGGAACCAAATAAAACTGACCCAGCTTTCAGAACATAAAAAAAGGAAAACGAACAGTATAATCCACTTCGTCACCATTAAATTCTATTTGTTGCTTTGTCTAAGAGTCTATTAAAATCCCCCCACAGTGACAGTAGAATAGTCTACACCAAGTACTAACAAGAAAGGCTAAAGTGGAAGACACTTTGTAAATTGTCTCATAAGACTGGACAACGATGATGAGCTAGTCAAGGTGATGCTATTGGCAAACCTGCAGAAATTGATGCTGTTTCACTGTACTCCAGGTAGAATGCCCTATATCCTATATTGACTCTCTGCTTTATATATGTAGCGTGTATATTACAAGCTCATAATCAGCTTGTATATTCTGCTTTATATGTTGCAGCTTAGTTCACCATAGTGGAGGCCAGTGAACGATACATAAACATTAGAGAATTTTTTATAAATATGTTCATTTGTATGAAGGCTAAAATTAGATTATGAAATTCAACGAGAAAGTGGGTAAATAGTTCTGTCACTTGATTGAAATATTAGAATAAGGGAAAACAAAGAAAGCTCTTACAGAAATGAGTGCATCTGGGTTCTCAGCGAACGGCAAATGCCTCTTGTCTCCGGGCAGGAGGCTGTTTGGGAATATGTGGAGCCTTTGGGTTGTCATGGCCATGGAGGGAGCATCTGGCAGTCAGTGGGCAGAACCGAGGACACCTTCAAAATATGGTTTAGTTTTACATAATGCAAGAAGACTGTTGGCCCAAAATTCCAACACTGCCTCCTGTTGAGAAGGGCAAAAGCTACAGAGCTCATCAAAGGATGATACATTTCTAGAATCGTTAGAGGCCAAAGTCTCCTTCTTTCTGGATATATCCAATCACATTAAGCATTTATGCTTATCCCATCTTCTCCAGAGTAAACTGGCCACATCTTCATCATGAGAATTAAACCTAATTAAAGATCCTAAGCTGATAATAAAATTACTCAATGACCAAGCTATAAATAGTTTTCTACAAGTTAAAGAAAAAGAGTTTAGCATCATTGATTGTTTAATTTTGTTTAATTCCTCTTTTCCTAAATTTGAACATTAAGATAAAAAATTCTGAGAATTCATTAGCCTGCAAGAACGAATGAATATGATTCGAAGCCCCATCTATCTGTTAATGAAGAAAAGCAATTCCTTTTCTGATTACACTTGGAAATAGTAGTATTCAATAAACCTACTGAGGAAAAGAGGGATTAGGCTAGTTTTACAATATCTAAAAAGCACTTCATATAAGCAATATCATACGATATTTGTCTTTCTCTGTGTGACTTACTTCACTTAGTACGATAATCTCTAGTTTCATCCATGTTGCTGCAAATGGCATTATTTCATTCTTTTTTATGGCTGAGTAGTATTCCATTGTACATATATACCACATCTTCTTTACTCATGCATCTGTTGATGGACATTTAGGTTGCTTCCATGTCTTGGTTATTGTAAATAGTGCTGCTATGAACATTGGGGTGCATGTATCTTTTCGAAGTATAGTTTATATATACATATATATATATTTTTATATATTCTACTGTATAGCACTGGAAACTATATTCAATATTTTGTAATAACCTATAAGGAAAAAGAATCTGAAAAAGAATCACTGTGCTGGACACCTGAAACTAACACAACACTGTAAATCAACTATGCTTAAAAAAAAGAAAAAAGACAATAAAAAGCACCTCAGACCTAACAGGCTCAGAACAGATCACTTGATTCTCCTTCCAGAACCACCTGTCTCCCTATCATTCTCTTTTACCTGCCTTCTTTGATTGCCTAGCATGTATGATTAGTGTATAATGTACATTTGTGTATTTGATTATTATCCGAAACACTAGATACACAAGAATGTAAAACCCAGGAGAGCAAAGACTGGTTTCCCCAGAACCTGAACAACTCCCGGCAAATCCCAGACACTGAATGTTTGTAGAATGAAGGAATGAATGACGTGAGGTACCAGTACAGGCCGCCTTCAGGTGCTCATATAACACACGATGTTCTAAGGAGCTATGAAATGGATTAGCCATTATGCACAGTTGTTTACCGGATTATATGACGAGCGCTTTACAGTTTAATAAACACGTTTTGATCATCATCTCATTCGATCCTCTTAACCACTCCCTACTTGGCAGAGGGGAGATTTCATGATATCTAGTTTATAGATAAATACATGGGCTGTGTTGCAAATTTTGCTTGTGAGTCTGTTGCCTATTAACGTCTGACGCTCTGACCCCCCCATAGAGACGTGTCACCTTAGTGGTGAGCTTGGTGAGGCGCCCACGTAAGATGCTGCTGTCTGGTACCCGCCCTGAGCTAAGCAGCCTGTGCAGGGCCCCTCAGAGAGCTGGAGTCCTAAGATGCAGGGGATGCCGCTGACGCTCAGCAGGGAAAAGAAAGAAAATGAACGTTCTGAAAAAGGCCTTGCTAAATCGCAGTGGCAGGGGGGAGGAAAGAAGTCGCAGCTCCTAAGTTCGTTTCTCTTTTTCCTGAAGAAGGAAATGACTGCCCGTGGGCCAGTCTTGAGCTCCGTGTGCTGCAAGATTATGTAAGTTTCTCTGCCAGGTCTTGGTGTGGACTGTTTCCATCCTGAAGAGCCCCCATAGGGCCCAAAGGAAATAAGTTTTGCAGCCCCATCTCCACTCTTGAACTTAGCTTCTTCTGCTGACCCTCAGCGCCCTGCCTACAGACCCAGCACCAGGCAGGCAGCAGCCACAGACGGGGAGCGGGGCTTGGGGGGCGGCCCAGGACCTGCACAACTGTCTCCTCCCTTCTGAGGTGGGATTTTGAAGTGTAGCATGTTTCCCGACCACAGAACAGTCTACAAAAAATGTACTGCAAAATGAAATGAAGGAAGTTCTCAACAAAGTAAAAAAAAAGAGGCCAAGATACGTCAAAAGGACAGAGGAACCAATGAACTCATGATTGAGAGAGGCAGAGAGAAAGAGAGAGAGAGAGAGAGAGAGAGAAAGAAGGGGGGAGGGTCCAATGGCCAAAGCTTGGACAAGACCAGCAACAAAATAAATAATGAGAGTATTGGATTATAACCCAAAGAATCAGATAAATATCAAATGCCTCTTCTGATCTACATAAGTGATAGAATTAAGTGAATATACGGGGGAGAAGAGACAACTCTTCTTTACAGAAGAATCACAAATACTAAACATAGAAGGAGTGAGGGAAATAGAAAATCACCCTCAGAGTCACACAGTCCAAACTGCTGTAGGCAAGATGTACCAATGGGGCTCCAATTAGTGGGCGATACTTTAAGGAGAAACAGGATATCTGAATGTCTTCAAAGTATCTCCTTCAAAATATTTATTAATAACTGCTGTTATGTTAATGCATGTCCACAAAATCTTTGATACTTCCCCCTCCAGGAGATGGAGCTTAATTCCCCTCCCCTTGAGTGTGGGCTGAACTTAGTAACTCGCTTCTAAGAAATAAAGCATGGAAAAGGGGAAAGCAGTGACCCTGTGGGGAAGAAAAATGACAGACACCACCTTCACCAAGGGATCCAGGTCAATTTTGCCAGCAAGAAGACACAGCAATGTCATGCACCGCCTGCTGTGATGCAACGAGATGGACGTATAACCTCTGTGGTATTTTCTTCCTAAGAATCTATAACCTCTGCCTCGGCATGACAAACCCCCAGTGAGGGACACTGTACAAAATACCTGAGCAGTACTCTTCAGAAACATCAAGGTCATGAAAGAAAAGGAAAGAACATGAAACTGTCTTATGTAAAGAGATATGACAAGAAAATGCAATGCAGCTTCCTAGATCAGAAAGGGAACATCAGTGGAAAATTGGGAGAATTTGGATAAAGTGTGCAGTTTTTTTAAAAGGAGGAGGTGGCAATTTTTTTTCTATAAAGAGGCAGATAGTAAAAGTTTTTCTCTTTGTGGGCCATGTGCTCAACTTCGAAACTGCTTACCCCTGTCCCTGTAGTGCAAAAGTGGTCCAAAAAAACACGGCAGCAAAGAGTCGTGACTGTATTCCAGTAAAACTTACATACAAAAATGGGCAGTGGTGAACGAAATAATGCCATTTGCAGGAACATGGATGGACCTAGAGATTGTCATAGTGAGTGAAGTCAGTCAAACAAAGACAAATATATGGTATCGCTTATATGTGGAATCTAAAAATATGGTTCAAACGAACTTATTTACAAGACAGAAATAGAGTCATAGATGTAGAAAATAAACTTTTGGTTGCCAGGAGGGAAGGGGGGAGGGATAAACTGGGAGACTGGGATTGACATATACACACTACTATATATAAAATAGTTAACTAATAAGGGCCTACTGTATAGCACAGGGAATTCTACTCAATACTCTGTAATAACCTATATGGGAAAAGAATCTAAAAAAGAGTGGATATATGTATATGTATAACAGATTCACTTTGCTGTACACCTGAAACTAACATTGTAAATCAACTATACTCCAATAAAAATTTTTTTTAAATGGGCTGTGGGTTGGATTTGGTCTGTGAGCTGAGTTTGCTGACTGCTAGACAGTAATACTGTACTGATGTTAGTTTCTCAGTTTTGACCATTGTGCCCTGGTTATGGAAAATGTTAACACAAGGGGAGGCTGAATCTCTCTGTACTATCTTTACAACTCTTCTATAAATTTAAAATTATCTCAAAAACTTTTTAAGTAAAGTAGAAATAATTTGGGGATTGTGTGTCATTTTGAGATGGTCTTTGTTACCCCTACTCTATACCTTCTTTCTCTGGTGACTATATTTATTCAAGAAGTGGTCATATATACAGATCACATGCCACAATCATGGGCAATTCCAGGAACTTTCCTGTGTCTGTTGTGCACAGAATGAAAGACAGCAGGCTCATCACACCACATGAGCGTTGGAAGCAGCAGCAGGAAGTACTTCCTGAAATGAGGCTAAGCATCAGGATGAATCCCCAAAGGGGGCTAATAGGGGTGACTTTGGAGAGCGGTAGCCCCACTGTGCCTCTGCTCATAAAAATGGCTGGACAGGGCTTCCCTGGTGGTGCAGTGGTTGAGAGTCCGCCTGCCGATGCGGGGAACGCGGGTTTGTGCCCCGGTCCAGGAGGATCCCACATGCTGCAGAGCGGCTGGGCCCGTGAGCCATGGCCGCTGAGCCTGCGCGTCCAGAGCCTGTGCTCCGCAACGGGAGAGGCCACAGCAGTGAGAGGCCCGCGTACCGCAAAAAAAAAAATGGCTGGACAGATCCCATTGAAACCTAGGTCATGGTGCCATTTTTCAATAACCCAGAATAGCAAACTGAATGAGCTCCCCATCTTCCACTCCAAACCCCTCCTAATAAAGATGAGAAGTTCTTTGCTACAGCGAAGGGGCAGAATGACCAGGACTGGAATTCATACCTCTGGGCGCTGCTCCTTGTGTAATGGTGGTATTAAAACCATCCTAGAGTCAAGGAGCCATTTTTTTAAGCACGTCTTAGGCAGGACGGGAATGAATAAAGAAAGCTGCCTCACAGTGAAATGCCATCAGGGCTGGGCCTCGGAGGATGGGTAGGGCGTTGCCGGCACACACGAACAGGGCCCGAAGTCCCCCCCACGTTGGAGAACCCTAAACATGGCCCCAGGGTAGCAGGTAGTGGAACACAGAGTGCCCTTGGGCTGAGACTCAAATGGACCTGCCTACCACGCCAAGCAGCGTGGCCTTTGTCACTTGTGATGGGGAGCTGGAAAAGGGTCTCCTGCAGGTGGGCAGCCAAGTCTGTGTTTTGGAAAGATGACACCAACAGGGGAGGGGGATCCACTGCAGGGCACGTACCATGCCCGTGAACCAGGAGGATGAGCTGTGGGCCCACATCCCGAGGCTCCAGGAGCAGAGGCCAGAGATGCAGGTGTTGGACCTTCTTAGTGGGAAGGAATGAGGTCCTGACCCTGGGGCCGCAGCCATTTCAGGGGGCTCTGAACCCATGATCTGACATCTACAGGAAGCTGAATTTTCTCCCTCTGTGTGCACCCCAGGCTGCTCAGCGTAAGTAAGGAGGTGCTAGTCGCCTCTGAAATGTAAGTTCATAGCTCAGACGTCATAAGTCACGGGCACAGCACAGGCACTATAAGCACACTCTGTACTGAACTCAGCCATATCGAGCCATTTCCCAAATTTGATTCCCAATCACTTCAACCCCATCTTGACATCACTCACACTACCTAGGCAGGTGAGGGTTGGGTGAAATCATTTATCTTTAGTAAGTCCCTTAGTTTATCTTGTTCAGCTGTTCGTTGTTCTTTGGGACACTGAGCCCATTTTTTTTATATATTAACGTGATCCTACACTTAATTCTATATACAAAAATTTTTCTCTTTTTTTGAAGAATACTTTAAATAAGAAAAAAATTATTTTAGATACCAGAGAGTGGTGAAATTGTAATGATTCAAACTTAGCCCTATGTTGATGTATGGGAAACTGACTCAAGTTTGGGAGTGTCAAAAATTCAGAAGCATTTATAAATGCCAAGGAGGAAATATCTTTCACTTTGTGGCCAAGAGAAAATAGTCAAGGTGGGTGAGGGAGATGTAGTGTGGGGATATTATTACTTTGTGAAATGACATATTTAAATGTATGGTACAGATATTATTTTAAAGTTCACTTACATCTTTACATTCTATGTAAAGTGGGTGAGTTTGGATGTAAACAGGTATACTTATTTTATTTATATTTATTTATACATATATATGACATCAAAGGAGGAAGTAAGTTGGAAAAATAAGCCAAATGATTTCTTTCCTCAGATTGGCATGAGTGTGGGACTAAAGAAAAATGGTTAAAAGTTTACTCATCAGTATATCTATCTTTCAAGGCTTTCCCATAACAGCAGAGAAATCTGGGAGGGGCAATTCTTGCCCATGTATGAGTCATCCATGGAGTAAGAGGTAAGACCCATTGCTGGTCCTGGAATCCACGGACAAAAATGGTCATGCCTGAGAATTTCCTCTGTCCTCTCAACCCTCCCCCCACCCAAGGCACTCACTGCTTGTGTATTCCTTATAAGAATTCTCAAAGGGAAAACAAAGAATTCATCAGGAGGAAAGCCAAGAAATAAGGCAGCACATGCAAGCTCACATCCCATTCGGTGCAACCTTCACGGGTGTTCAGGACCACAGAGTTGGCATGTTGGCTCAGCATCCCTGGCTATGGCATCTTCTGTTTGCCTCAGGTGACCTCCAGCATCAGAGCCTGCTGGGTCCCTGCCCCCTGGCCCTCAGTGCCACAGACTGTCAGAGGCCCCAAAGAGACAGTGCCCCAACGACGCAAACTTCTCTCTCTTCTCTGCCTCAGCTTTTCACCCTGAAAATCATGTGCTCCTTGTGGGTTTAAAAATCTCATTAAGCCACGTGATGGTTTGTGGGACAGATAAAGCAGTTATTCTTAAAAAACCACTGAAAACCCATGAGATGCCTGGCTGTGCAGAAGGTGATAACTACGCATCCCTTATTTACAGAACAACAACAACAACGACAACAAACAGGGTGAAATGAAAAACTCAGCTGAACTGATTTTTTGGGGGGAGAAAACATTGTGACAAGAAGTCTCCAACGAACAAAAATATCTCTAGACTTAATGATAATTCATGCTCCCTTTTTAAAACATCTTTTATTTTATACTGGAGTACAGTTGATTAACAATGTTGTGTTAGTTTCAGGTGTACAACAAAGCGATTCAGTTATATACAATTTATGCTCCCTTTTCTCAGCGAAATAGATGGCTCTAAAAAAGGGAAACAGACGATGTTGGATCTTCGTAACAACTTTAATGGATGAGCAAACCGTGGCTATCACTATGACAAGCGCCTGTGTGAATTCATGCCTCTAACCTGCGTGTTAGCTTTTTAAAGCAGGAGCTACCGCGATCCCATTTTAAAGATGTGGAAACTGAGGCTCACCTGATTAAATAAGCTACCTAGAGCACATGGCTAGTAAACACCAGAGTTCTAGCAGCTGCCAGATTCCAAAGGGCATGTGTTTAACCACTGAACCCGCTGCATCAAATAGCCTGGAACTGAAGCGGCTGACAGCCTTCCCCAACCACCTAGTCCAGGCCAGAGCCCCTGTCGCCCCTGCCAGCACGCCCTCTCCTGTTTGTGGCCCACGCTTCCCACCTCCTGATACGTCATCACTGCTCCGCTGTGTTCCATCGGTCAGACCTGCCCATACCCACTGGACCAAGGGTACCGTGTGAGCCTGGCCATCCTGCTTCACGCACCCACAGCCACGGTGGGTACCCAACAGCTCATCAGAATACACAGACGCGTTGATGCCCACGAGCCAAACCCAAAGGGGTAAGATGACGTTGCTCTTTTGCCATGCTCTTTCTTGGAGGAATTTCCTGAGACAAACCAAAAGTCATGAAGCTACCTGTCACAGTCAACTAAAATCTGCCTACCGTTTTTAGGCACACACATGAAGACAATGTCTATGAAATCCCAGAAATTAAACAGAAGCTTGAAATGTGCACAGGAATTAAATGAAGTGTCCACTGCCACAGAATTCAGTGTGGACGCAGCAAACAGAACTCCTCACCACTTAGGTGGGCGCCTTAATAAGGAAGACCTGATCATAATTGTTTTAACATCTTCAGCAGCAAACAAAGCCCTGAGTGTCACTCGGCATCCGTCCTAGGAGCAGGGTCCTGCGGGGGGGGGGGGGGGGGGCAGGGAGCAGCTGCGTGGACTTCGGGCCTTTTCACTGGAGCCTTGGTGTAAAGGGGTTCGATTGTCCCCACTGTTTATGAGCCTCGGCCTTCGTAACACCCCCTGAAATGTGTTCTCCTAAAGATGTTCCCTGAGATATGACACCGCTCTGCATTGTTTCGCTGCATACCAGCGTGAATATCCCAGAGTAATCCACCCTTCTTTTAACGGCCGATGACAGCGCCAATGGCTGGGCAAAAATCAGTTGAAGGAAAGGGAAGTCTTGTCGGAAATGAGATTAATCTTGTAACGAGTGTTCAGCCCTGATAACCCATCTGGGCACACAACTGCTTCAACTGGAGAGCAATTAACCTTCACCCGACAAGCTCTGTCCAACCGTTATAAACATTAAAGAGACAGAATCCTTCCCCACCACCTCCTTGTAGACTAAACAACCAGATTTGAATTCCACGTAAATGGCCTCTTTCTGCAGATGTGCAGTGACGACAAAGTCCAGGGTGCAGGTGGGTCAGGACTGCGCTGATCACTCAGGTAACTTTGGGCTCAGTCTGCTCAAATTGAGGTTATTAGCGTGAAAAATCACTAGGGGCATTTTTCAATAAAATCACTAGCTTTAAGGGAGTTGGACAGAGTTCCTTTCATGCAGGAACACATGTCTGCTAGGAGAAACACAATTTGCGTGTTTTTTTTTTCCTTTTCTATTTCTTTTGTCCAACAGGAGGAATATTTGCAAGGAGCTGGCCCCTCGTTTGCACTCAATTCCTCTCTTCCAACCAATGCGGGCATTTGCACAAGTGATGCAGCTTGTGGTCACCAAAGGGAGATTTTTTTTTTTTTTATCTCTGAGAAGTTATTAGCTTTCATGGGGCACAAACCTGTGATCTTGCCTTTATCAGCATACGCTGTAACTGATTGAGCTAACCAAGCCGGCCCACGTAAATTACGAAGTGGTTAGGAAATCTACCACCTACAATTGAAAATAATTTTTATGACACTGAAGAGAAGTCTCTGACGTCATTTAACTCATCTCTCAGGCAACAGCTCTCTTTAGCATCAGTTTATACTGGGCCATTGGGTTGTTTGTATCCAGGATATTAACAATGAATAGATAAAGGAGAAGGCCCCTGAACCTTAGAACTGGTGACAAACCAATGTGGGTGCATAATATACCCCACTTATGGCGTTTAAACAAGAAAAATATTTAAGTACATCTACAAAGTAATACGAGGGACAGATGTTCCATGTAACTAACCTCTCTGCTAGTGTGACTGTAACTCAGATTTTTAAAAATAATTAGAAAAGAATAAAAGGAAAAAAGGAGAAGATTCATTTAGCATGTTCTAAGCAAATTTATCTCTCCAAGATTTTAACCCAGTCTTCACGATGACCAAAGACAGCTCTCAAAATAGTTCATCTTAACATTGCATCTTAGCTCTCCTTTGAACCTGGTTTCTCTTTTTCCAGTGGATAAGTCACGATGTACCAGGCTTCAGTGCTGTGTTTGCATGTACACAGCAAAGCTGAGTCTCCAGGGTAAACCTCACCCATGCTGGTCTCCGGACCGGCCTCTATTAACAGCATGAAAGAGTGACATGGTAGAGGGTATGCGTCATATCGGGAAGTGTTATGCAACCAGGACAAAATATCCCAGCCTCAGGGTCTTGCTTTCTGAGTTTGCATTCATTTGCTTCACACAGTGCCTCCTCCTGCCATGAGTGGGTAAAAACCTCCTTACCCTCCAGAGCAGGAGCTGTGAGAGGAAAGCAAATGGACCAACTCTTGCATCACAGGGATTTAGACCATCTCTGCATTTGCAGCCAAGTTGATGCCAGCAAGGGATTCCACTGGGCCAATTCTCCCAGTCACCCGGCGAGCTTTTTGGTGACTCAGCCTGAGGCAAGGTGGAGAGGGGCTAGAGTCACTCGAGCTGGCCAACTTTTCATCCCAGAGTGAACATCGGGTGTACTTCAAGTAGACGAGGGCACACACAAACAACATGACCGAAGTCCCTGACTGGTTCTTGATTTAAGTTTGCATTTCTTTCCCAAGAAAATCTTGCAGAGCTGCCACGTCAGTGACAAGATGAAGTTCCATTTTACTTACAGTCAGATTCATTTCATAAGACATAAAAGCAGAATGTTTAGGGGCAGTCCATGTTTCTGGTTCCAAATCCTCTATGTATATATAACCTCGGCAGATATACAGACCGAAGACAGAAAATAAATCATAGTGCCTGACGGTCACAAAGTTTATGACGCCATTTTACGCCTTAGAACAGTGCAGTTTCAACTCGAGGACATTATGAAAAAAGCCACAGGAATCATTTTTTTTATAAGATGTAAACAGCACACTCAACCATTAGTCTAGACTGAGCAGACAGGAGGAGGGTGACTTGCTGCCTAAGTCCTCACGTGACTCTGATGAGCGGGTGTGGGCTGCCCTAACCTTGTTACACTTCTTGACATTTACCAAGGAAAATGATGAGATCAGGGAAACCACAACATCAAACTCAGTATCTTGTGAAACTGAAACGGTTGCAGAGTAAACACTTTGCCTGACAGTGATTTTTGTTTTGATCATCATACTGGATTGAACGACATCCATGTTGTGCAGTTGTATGTTTTTTTCAATGAAACTAACTGCATTACACTTTCCAATATGGTATTGACACCCGAGGGATTTCTACCTAAGCACGAATGTTAGAATCCTAGCATCAGCACTTCAGTCATTAGACCTTGCCAATGAGTAGAGCCTCGCTCTTCTAATGGGCAAGAAACGCGCAGAAGAGAAGATTTACCTTGAAACTTACTTTGTCTCCTCCCTACCAGAAGAGAGGACCCCAAGCCCACCTGGAACCTCAGAATGTGACCTTGTTTGGAAATAGGGTCTTTGCAGATGTAATTAAGGTAAGGATTGAGATGAGATTGGATTAGATTAGTATAGACTCTGAATCCAAGGAGAGCATCCTTATAAGAGACCAAAGAGGACAGACAGAGACTCAGAGAAGAAGGTGATGTGAAGACGACAGAGGCGGAGATGGAAGTGATGATGCAGCTACAGCCCCAGGAAGGTAAGGATTGTAGGAAAACACCTGGAGCTGGGAGAGAGGCATGGAGCGGATTCTCTTTCAGAACCTCCAGAACCAGCCCTGTTGACACCTTGATTTTGGACTTCAGGCCTCCTAAACTCTGAGAGAACAAATTCCTGATGTTTTAAGCCCCCAGTTTGTGGTTACTTTCACGGGAGTCCTAGGATATACTAATACACTACCTGTAGATGCTGTTTTTAACAGTTTACCATCTCCGGACATTATATGGCCCATTAATTGCCTTATAGAGTTAGTACAGTTTCCAAAAGTGCTTGAAGGGAACTCCCAGATTACAGCAACCAGATAGCCTGAATTTTCAAGAACAATACTAACTTTACAAAGCTTTTCATGTAAACTCCTTTGTCTGACCGTGCCCTGATTTTTCTGCTTAGGAAAATGTGTCTCTTCTACCACTGGGGGAAAAATGTCTGATTCACCTTCTAATGAATGTCATGATCAGGAGGGAAGGTGTTTTAACAAACATCTTTAAATCTCTCAACGTTCGTTTGAAAAGACTGTTAGAAGTTAAAACAAAAAAACAGCCAATGGAAATTAAAACCTAATTTTTTAGTATGTTTTTCCAGCTAACATATGTGGGCAAATTTTTCAAATTATGATTGCTTCATATATATATATGGAATCCAATTTTATCACCTGGCTTAGATAAGTTGGTTATTAATTGCTATTAAAGTTAATTTTTCTCATAAAGCAGATTATCTTGCAATTGAATACAAAGAACTTAGCTATTTATGAAAACGTTCTCCTATATATATATATATATATATGAAGCAATCATAATTTGAAGTATATGAAGTATAGTGAAGTATATGAAGTATATATGAAGTATAGTGATTTACAATGTTGTGTTAGTTTCAGGTGTACAGCAAAGTGATCAGTTATACATATATACATATATCTATTCTTTTTCAGATTCTTTTCCATTATAGGTTATTAAAAGATAGTAAATCTAGTTCCCTGTGCTATACTGTAGGTCCTTGCTGTTTATTTTATATACAGTAACGTTTATTCGTTCATCCCAAACTCCCAATTTATCCCTCCCTGCTGCTTCATGTATATTCTTTCCCTAACAAAATCCTCGTTCTCTTAGGAGTTCCTTTCAATTATCCTAAAGAAAATTAAGAATTTCCTGACCCAAAGGAGAACTGGGTTGAGACACACTGGGCTTCTCAATGGCCAGTTAAGTTTCTTCCAACATTTTGGCTCCCAAATAAAAGTTGTTTCCTTCTCTTCAACTCCTTAGATACTAGATCATGGTGTTTGTTAGGAGAGGGCCAAAGTCAGACCTCTTCTAATGACGTATACTGCCAAAGACATGCTTCCCTCAGGGAAAGATTTTGGTACCCATTTATTGTTGTGTTCACTCATTCAGCAAATATTTATGAGTCAGCACTTTATGTGCTAGGCACTGAAGAAACAACAGTAAGCCAAATATTTGAATTATGAGATTGAAAAATTATTAGATTGTAAATTCATTTAAGAACTCTTACCAAGATAACCAAATTCTGTAGGTTTTAGGAAAGATCACATTTTCCTTGGCTTATATATAATACTTTGACCATCAAGCTCATTGTTAATAATATGTTTGCTAACTTTGAAATTTCAGTAGGGAATCCAATTTTACTACCTGGCTTAGATAAGCTGGTTGTTAATTGCTATTAATCTTTCTCATAAAGCAGAATTATCTTGCAATTAAATACAAAAGAACCTAGCTCTCATGAAAATGTTGTCCCACATCATATCCATTGCAGATGTTAACTATATAATAATTGCAGTACTGGAAGAGCTGCCTGATTCACCAATAAGCAAGGAAACCCTCCGTGTGAAGCAGTACATTGGATATCAGCACATGTGTTTAAGGGATCAAGTTACAGCTTCACTGAAATTTCTAAGGAGTGACTGCAGTTAACAAAAGAAGAAAATCAAACAGTGCCCATCGTAATCCATTAAACACAACTCTTCATGACTTTGTACCCAGGAGGACTTTTTGCATAGGGGGTTGTTAACAGCTGAACATTTAGAGAAGCCAATGCACACCTTGGAGAAGCACTGGAAGGTGCTGCCACTCAGTAAAAGCAAAATTGCTGCTTGGTTTTGCCACATCCAAACAAGTGTCACGTAACAAAATTCAGGCTCTGAGAACTGCATTTCTGCTTTTAGTTTTCACATGGAAGCATCTCCAGCCACGGGCCGGCACAGACATGTGCATTGATCGGGCACGTGCTCACAAATGTTCAAAACCCCATTAGGTTCTGGGAAGCCCAACGATCACCAGACCTTCCCAAGCCCAGGCAGGTTCTTTAAGATAACACACACTTATGTCTAACATCTGGCATTCAAATTGGACACAGGGGCACGCAAGATATTGGTCCCAAGACATAGTAATAACTCTGTCTTCTGATCAAGAAGTACAACTCCTCTCCGAACCTTGTGGAGGGCGACTTTACGATGCTTTGCATGTAAGAAATCAGTAATTGCTCATTGAATTAAATGAATTACTTCTCTATGATGTTATCAGCTCACTAATTAATGCCCTTGTTCATGCATTTATCATCCAGGCAGATATTCATTTACTCATTGAACACACATTATTAAAAGCCTGCCGCTTACCAGGCATGGTCGCACAGATAAAAGATTACAGGACCCCAGCCATATAACTTAGGGCATAGAGGGCTG
This sequence comes from Globicephala melas, assembly GCF_963455315.2. Taxonomy (NCBI): domain Eukaryota; kingdom Metazoa; phylum Chordata; class Mammalia; order Artiodactyla; family Delphinidae; genus Globicephala; species Globicephala melas. The sequence continues at coordinate 6,850,504 of NC_083317.1, read as the reverse complement.
AACTTTAACAAGCAATGTTTTGAGAGTTTCTGTTTTTCAATGAGGTCCCATAGATTCCTAATCATGAACATTCACTGGCGATATGGTAAATCAGTAGACGTCTGCTTGCCTCTAAAGAATGTGTCAGCCAAAGTAGTTGGTTCAAAATAGCACTTGACTCCTTCCATGCTAGGACTACTCCAGAGACCAGCTGTGGCTCCCCACTGCAAGAACACATTCATTCATTCAATCATTCATTCATTCATTCATTCATTCATTGGCACAGGCCAGAGAAAAGGCAAGGAAGGAGACAGTGAGTATCCTGCAGCCCTCCACCTTGGTTTTCTTTTTGGATCGTCAAAACTACTGGATTTCTGGGCTCAAAAAAATGCAGCTGAGTTCGGCTGCTGAAAATTTGGTTAATTTGTTGCTTGAACTCCTAAATGGACTCACAGTGGTGACTCTGTTATATTTATTCTACTATCCTCAAATGAATGGCACGAGAAAGAAACCAATTACATAGAGGGAAACACCTTCGTCTCTTTAGAAGAAGCTATAAATATCTAAAGGGTATTGGAGGAATCCAGTCAAAAGATGAACAGTAGAAACAAACACAATCAAGAATTGATTACTTCAAACAAAGCAAATAAGATATGACAGTAAATTAAATAATAAGAATGAGACTAGGATGAGTAACGAAGAAGAGCTCACATTAGTGAACATTTTTTGCACACAAAAACACATTACTGTTCAAGCATGGACATGTATTAAGCTGTTGGATCCTTGAACCACCACCAACAAGCAAGCGTTATTATCACTACGGAGTCTATTTTACAGATGAGGAAAATGAGGCACAGAAAAGTGAAATGCCCTGGCAACACTCGGTGGAACAAGGGTCAGCCCTAGGCAGTCTGGTTGTGCTCCAGAATAAGACACCAGGTCCTTAGGAAGGGATATGGGGCCTTAATCTCTAGAGGGGGTCATAAAAGTTCAGTCCTCATTCCTCTTTTCTTCACTATCCTGGAAGAAAAAGGGAATGAAAAAGGACTACTGAAATGAGTTTAATTTCTCCCATTCTATTATGCTTTTTAAAGAATATATCTGTGTGCATGGAGAACAGACAAAAGAATTCAAAAAGAATCCAATCTTAGCAGCCCCCTGGTGGTGCAATATCAATTAATTTAACTTCCTTTTCTAAATTATTTTCTAAGCTCCTACAATAATTGTTTTGGAAATGGGGGGAAAGAACAAAGTTTGTATTATTATTTTGTCGTTTAAAAAATATTTTATCCTGTGGGTTTATTAAACCTGTATTCAGGTTGAAGAAAACAAAACAGAACAAAAGCAACCACCATCCGCAGGCAGGCAGTGGTGATTTTCAGAGAGGATGTCCAAAATGAGTCTACCAGCTATAAGGCCCTGCCCAGCACCACACAACCGTGATTCCCGTGGCACCGGAACCAATACAGACGCAGGAGATCAGAGAAGGCATTTTGAAAAAAAGCAGAAGTGGTAGGAGGCAGCATCTGGAAGGAAACATGTAGGGAGATGCCTTGTGGAGTTTCACGAAAAGGTAACAAAACTGCACAATGAAGGTGGGGGGGCGGCGGGCAAGTACACAGGAAGAAAGATCTTCATTCAAACAGGAGGCTCCTGAGATGTTACGGTGTCTTCCAACAAGATGAGCAAAAGTGTAAAAACAAATGGGTCTCCAAAAGAAAAATATCACTCTGGCAGCTTCATGTCAATTCCACCAAAATACGTGCCTTGAGTGACTGTGTAAATAAAGTCATTGGAGTATGTTCATGTACCAGCACCTTCATGAGACAGTACTACATCTAACCACGTCTGGCAGCTTCTCAGGGTCAGATATAATCTCTGCCTCCCCCTGGACGGCCATCAACATCTACAGAATACATACTGGACGTAGAATCTCTATTGGACGCTGTCCTCTTGTCCATTTCAATGCAAAGCTCACAGGCGCTTTCTGATCATCAAAGGAGGCACTTTAGCATGAAGTCACCCGACAATTAACAGCGGCTCAGTGTTCTGATTATTTCAGGGACCCGTAGGAGATCAGGGTGGAGCTGTAGGTTTCCATGCTTAGAGTAAGTAAACATCACTCTTTGGAGTTTTGCCAGTGCTTGAGCCGAGTGGCTTTCAGGTGCTATTTATTTTGTTTAGTTTATTGTTCAGTGTTACTGTTTGTTGACTTGATATATTTTTCCCCCCACAAAGGGGCCAGTCGGTAAGAACATATCCTGTAAGTGGAAAATTGATGATTCCCTATTGTTCAGTGTTTGTGTGTGGTGGTTTTATTTGCTTTGCTTCAAAGGACCTAAACAATGCATTCATTGGAATTTAACAACTGGTGTAAAATCAGCACAGAGAACAATCTGTGCGCTGAGATTTTTGTACCCAAATTGGGTGATCTCTGCTTGACTCAAGAAAGCAAAATCTAAAATGACCTTTACATCTAAATAACCACAGAAAAGAAAACCACTGACTGAATCTCAAAGAGGCGTATTTTTCAACAAATACAAAAACAGACTCATGCATCATTCTCCATGATTCCAAGGAGGCTAGAGTGCCCACAGGGCACAAGTCTTACTCATGGACATGTCTAATCTAGTTACCCTCCTCTGTAAAATCCAACCAGCAGACAAGACCAAGGATGAGAACAAGGGTCTAAAGCCATTACCTTAGAAACGTCGTATTTTCACCTACTTCAAGACAGTGAATTCTGCCAGAAAATCTGTAGCAATAGGCTCATTCCCCTTGGAGGGGAGCGAGCGCATCACAAACTGTGCATTCGCAAAGGAAGCTTCCATGGGGAGCTCTTCCTGCATTGGTGCGTCTCTGGTCGGGTTGGCTATCTGTGTAGGAAGTGGACGCAGGAAGTATCTGTCTACAAACCCTTTATCCTCAAGGTAATTGCTACAGCAGCATTTTACTGTTTACTAAAGCAGTAAACATGTGATCTAAAAAAAGATGTTTTCCATCTCCAAAGAACAAGGCTTAAAAAAAATGTATGTGCACTTATTTCATAACCAGCTTCTTATCAAAACCGTCGGCAATATGACCGTGCTTCCAAGAGTGAGTGAGTCAATGGGAACAGCTTTTGGGGTAGAACAGAAGCTTCTCTCTCAGGGATGCCCAAAAAACAAAGCCTGGTTTTCTTTACTGAGATGCTACTCTAGCAAAGCAAATTTTATTTCTCTTCTAAGCTTAACACAGGCTTAACAGAGTCAGGGTCTTTGGCTGAACAGGTAAAGTGAACAAGACTTTCCACGTTAACTCAAACTGGTAGAATGGATAGCCCATAAAATCACTTGTATTTGACCTTGGGCAACATTCATCTTTTTTATGTGGATATAAATATGCTTCTAGCCCTAAGAGTTCACACAAGAAGAAGTTCAAGATAGAACTCAAACGTGGACATGTGGCTACTGCTTTTGATGACTTTTACCTGGGGCAGGCAGAGCCTCCTGCCAATCTTCTCTTTATTTCTTTATTCCAGATGAAAAGCTTGTGAGCCTTCACTGTCCCAGGTTTCCTGGGATGACAGGAGTGATTGGCTATCTGTGAGAGGCAGTGTGGGGTGAATGGAAACGGGTCCGAGAACCCTTGAGCACTGGAGATGTTCCGGAGGGGGGGTCCTCTCCATCATTACTGTTGTCCTTTATGTTTTGAAAAGCTCTTGTTGGGTTGTTAACTATTGCAGAGAAGAAGAAAGAGGAGGGAAGGAGCATGAGAGTGAGAAGTACAGAGAGAAGCAGAGGGTAGCAAGGCCCCAGATTTATTCTCCAGGGCCGGCCATGCAGAGGCTCAGGCAGACTCCTCAGCAAGCATCTCTTAGCACTGTCTTAGGTCATCTCCAATACTGATAAAGCACTGTGAATAACTGAGAATGCACTGTTCTGTAAGAGTCTTTATTTCTTAATAAAGAGAAAAGAACATGTTAATCAGAGGAAAATTGGCTACTTGAAAAAAGAAAAAAAAAAAAGAATCAATTCACAACCTGTTGTAGAAATTGAAAAAGAAAAAAAAGCCTTCTATGGATTTCCTGATTTTATTCCTAGAAGGAAAATTGATCTGACTCGAGTGAATAATCAAATTAGCTAACAAGTATTAAGTACCTCTAATGTGCTCCATACAATTCCAACTCGGTTCATCTCCCCATAGCCCTGCGAAGTAGAAACTGTGGTTACTGCTTTTTACAGATGGAAACACCCAGACATCGTGAGGTGAGGGGCCTGTCCAGGGTGAAATGCCAGGAAGACCATTTCTGTTTTCCCGAGAAGGAACTCAGGCCTGGAGAGGTGCCTTCACCTGCTGAGGCCCTACAGCATCAACTGCAGCCTCAGCTGGTCTCTCTCAGGACAGCCTCTTTCCACTTCCCCTCCTAGCCTCCACATCTATGCCTCCCTTTCCTTGTGAACAAGATAAGACCAATCCTTTCCCCACAGAGGCTATTTTAAGGATGCCGTGAAGAAATAGAGTCTTCAGGGCCTCCCTGGGCATAAGATAAACACGGCTGGGCTCGCTCTATTTCACCTTCATGCTTCCGATGCTCTTGGGAACATCAGGTAACACCCACGTACAACACAGATCCAAAGGGGACTTCGCAATATAAAACCACACACACTTTTTTTTTTTTTTAACTCGGAGCAACGTATTAGGAAATCTACCTCAAATTGAGACACAAACTAATCGTGTTGACAAATTCCCAAGTGTTGTTTCAACAGTTTCCTCTTCCTCAAAGGTGAGCATTCACATGCCTACAGCTAACTTTAAAAAATAAAAGTCAACAAGACCCAATGGGATCCAAAGGGAACAGGACGGTAAAGTCCCTATTGGCTGATGATTTCAATTAATGGACTTGGGGGCATTTGGATGGGAGCGATGGGGGGCAGATTTTGTCTTCAGTGGTGACTCTGTTTCAGTACTTGCTAAATTAAAAAACCCCATCAGTTTGCTATACTGTAATTTTATAATGGAAAGACAGATGTTAAATCATCAGGGTGGAGCGATTTAAAGGCCACTGTGTTAGATCCAGGAGCGCGAGTTCTTTGCACATGTTAGAAATGCTCTTTATTTTATGCCCCAGAAATTGACGTGCATTGTCTTGAACAAAATCATTTGAAGTAACAGCACTGATGTGAATGTTATGATTGGATTATGATGTGGCTTGAAAAATAAATAATTTTGCTTGGCCTTGGCATTTCTTTTCTAAACGTCTCGGCACTTATCTGTGCCTAACAGCAGATTACCGTTCTTCCCAGAGTCTAATTCCATGAACACCCCTGCGGAAAGACTTGGTAAGGCCTGATGGAAAACTCAGAGACGTGGGCAAGGAAGTTGATACTTGGGGTGAGGAAACAAATCAGCAGCTGATCTGGAATCTGCAACCACGGGCCCCTTGGATATAGCCAAATATGGAAAGAATTCTTGGCACCAAGCAAGTGGAGAATGGGGTGCTAGAGTTTTAGCTGTTCAGTTTTCTAGTGCTTTATCTTAATTAGCCAGTGAGAGCATAATCATTGTTGGCTGTGGGCTTTTTCACACAAGAGTGGTAACATAAGTTAGCCAATTATAATAATTTTCATTATTTAATGTATCACACTATATCATTTAATACACCTTTTTTTTTTTTTCCTGCACAGTAATTTATTATTTGGAGCTAAGTAAGGCAAATAGCAGGAAAAAAAAGATCAGATGATGATAAATTGAGGGGAAACAGATTTGTGTGCCCGAGCAAGTTTCCTAGCCTCTCTTAATCCTCTATCCTTATCTGGACAAAAAGCACCAGGATGCAGGCTGTGGTGAGCATCTCACGAGATAACGTGAGCATCCCGCACAGAGTCTGGCCTGGAATAAGCAGTTACAAGGATGATATTAATTTGGATTATGAATTCAAGCTACAAGATCTACCTTTTAAAAATGCTTTTCTCTATGATCTTTTCAACAGCAATTTAATTCTATGTAGTTAATGTGTATTTAAACTAGGAGAGATATCTCTAAAGAAATACATCTATTTAAAATCTGCAATAATGATTGCAGATTTTACTAATATCTTCACTTTCTCTTGATGACCTTAAAGGATTTTAACCAAAATTTATTTTTCAACAACTATTTATTGAACCCCTATGCTTTGCCAGGCTCTGTCAAGACACAGAAGAGATGGACAGACTATCACAAGAAAACAGGTTCTATTGTTTACACAGGTAGACAAAAAGTAGAGTCACACAAACACAAGCAAAGCTGAGAGCATGCGTCGCCAGAGAGAAAACAAAGCAGGAGAGAGTGGACAGAATGAGGAATGTTCTTAAACTTTATAAAACATGCCTCAGCCAAGTTCAATAGGGGAAGTATGTGCGAAATAAGTGATCAAACAGGCAATGAAAGTGTGAATAAGAAAAAGATCCAGAGGTCACAGTGGCCACTAGTTGAAATAGGTTCACAGCAAAAAAAAAAAAAAAAAAAAGTGGAATGAAATACTATAATTACGGAAATACAAATAAAAATGAGATTCCATTTTTGCCTGTCACAATGGCAAAGATTCAAAGAGTGAAATATTCAGAGTTGTTATGAGTTCAGTGGAACTGGCCTTATCTATGGCTACAAGTGGGAACTGGTACAACCCTTCTAGAGAGTAAAGTGGTCATTTTTTTTTTAAACTGGCAAATATTTAAATTTGGCAGAGACTTTAAAAATATGTACACCCATTGGTCCAATGATTCCTTTTCTAAGCACTAACACTAATAAAATCATTTTTTTTAAAATTACATAAAGGGTACATTGCAATATAATTGGTGAAAAACTGAAAGCAATATTATTTCCTACAATAGGATATTGGTTATATAAATCATAATACTTATTTAAATGGAATATAATTAAGCATAAAAATTCTGCTTATTAAAAAATTGTAGTGACATGGGGAAATGTTTGTAAAACAATGTTAACTGAGATGAGCAGGACAGGGAGACAAAAGGACAGACAGAAACACACAGTAGGAAGACACACACCAAATGCTGGTAATTTTCTCTGACTGCCTGGGGCTGGGAACAATTTATATTGACTCTGTAATGATTTCTTTTTTCATTTTCTCTACAGTGAGAATGTTTTATGACTGTAATTTGTACAAAATAACAAGATGCATTTTTCAAAATTAATGAGAATACAGGACAGTGGAGGATTCCAGTAACCCTGTTCCTGCCCTAATCAGAAGCAAGAGGCACTGCAGGCCTCTGCCCTCCTTCAGCGACGAAGCAAACAGCCTCCGTCCTCAGAACAGGACTAAACCAACCCTCTGATCACCCATGCCTTGAGGGACCCCCTGGACACTCCGCCTGCCCAGGTGTTTGGTCCCTGCCCTGCTATACCCTTCTCCAGGGACCCCTAGGAGCTCCTTGCCCCTCACCTCTCGGCTCCCGTGTGCCCTGCCCTGGCTGGGAGGCCGCAGTAGTGACCTGTGGAAGTGACCTGTTATTCTCCCTGTCTCTTCAAAAGCGTTAGCACAGAGTCTGTGTGCCTCTGGGCTTCACAACTGAAGCCGGGTAATGGAACACACAGAGAGAATTCAGAGCAGGGCCAGAAAGACAGTGCAATTTATTAGCAAAGGTTAGATGGACTTGGATTGTCCGATGGCGTCTGCCACTTACTGAGCACCTACTAAAGGCTCTCCCACCCTAGACTCGCATCAGGACGGTCATTATAATCCCACCTACAGGTGAGGAAACGGAGCTCAGACAGGTTAGGGCCCTTGCCCAGGGTCACGTGACTAGGAAGGGTTCAAATGCAGGTGTGTCCGTGGCCACATAACATAAGTAAAGAAATCTCAGAGGTGACGGGGGGACAAAGTCCCCTGAGAAGAGAAGAGCCGTCCTCTAACCTGTGGGGACAAAAGGAGGGGATGCTGCATTTGAGGCATTCCCTAAGCCCTAGGAAAAAATCCTGCTGGAGCAGATGTGTCACCACCATTGGAAAGGCCTGGAGACTGTCTCTGTCAAACCCCCTTCTCGGAAGATTTTACACTGCAGAGAAACTCTCTGGTCCTGGCTTTCCAACGGCCTCCTGTATTGTGATTCTCTTCTGTGTCAGCTGTTAAATCTGCCAGGGTATTGGGATGCCAAAGCGGAATGTTCTGCTTTGGGTCTCCCCTCCCACAGAGGGAACCTTATTCTGAAATTCTAAACACAGAAGTAATATTTTCCTGAAAGCATCAGGAACGATTGTTTCATTTATTTATTTTATTTCTACTTATGGTTTTTCAAGAGACATCGACAAGCGTACGTATGTGTCGAGGTAGAGGAGAGATTTAAGCAAAGATCTGTTTTGTAAAAAATAAAAAAAAAATTTAATGAAATAATCACTTTAAAGAAAATATAGATAATTAAAAAACAGTTCAGACTTCCAGAACATTCTCTGAGAGTACCGCAGTCCTCCATAAGTATATTTCATGGGAAGAATGATCCACAAATTCTATCCTTTCCAATTCTCCTTTCCACGCCACTGAGGCAGCGTGCCCAGCCTCAGAGAGAGCTGTAGGAGGAAGAGTGCTGTGTCCCGTCCAGAGGGGGCAAACTGTGTCCAGAGCCACCCACGGATGCAAGCAGCAAGTCATTTTAAGATAACGGCCCATAATTCCACCTTTAGGCCAGTGTTCTAGAAACATGACATTCACATAGTGGTGCAACAGTATTTTCCGTTTTCTATTCCTTCCACTGTCACAGAGTCCTCTAAAGTAACAAGGGATGAAACAACTGAAATTCCACTTGAGCCAATGAGTTGTTGAAAATTTATATGCCCTAGAGCTATTAAGCTCATTCATCACATCCCTTAAAATCCTATATATGAACTTCCTTCATATAACCCTGAGCTTTTAATTTTAAACAAGTTTGCTTCACACATGATAGCAAATATTCAGCAAGAGCCTGCTACGTGCAAGCCATGAAATACGTAAAAGATGCTTCATGTTTTTAAATTAACTTCTTTTTTTTTACTGAAGTATAGTTGATGTACAATATTATATGGTACAGATGTACAATATAGTGATTCCCAATTTTTAAAGGTTCTACTCCATTTCTAGTTATTATAAAATATTGGCTATAATCCCTGTGCTGCACAGTATATCCTTGCAGCTTATTTTATATATAATGGTTTGTCCTCTTCATCCCCCACCCCTACGTTACCCCTCCTCCTCTCCCCCTCCCCACTTGTAACCACAAGTTTGTTCTCCACGTCTGTGAGTCTGCTTCTTTTTCTTATTTGTTGTAGTTTTTAGATTCCACCTATAAGTTATATCATGGTGATCATCAAAACCCTCCAACCTCTGTCAAATCAAAGAAAGGAACTTCTTTAAACAGCTCATTGACACCGTAATCATGTTCTCCCTCAGCAAGCCTTGTTAGTAACTTTCCATCCCCTGATTCTAAGATGCTCTCCACTCACGCTGCTGTTTGCAGCTTGCTCTCTCCTGGTCTTCCAGTGCCAGATCTGTGATAAAGGAAAATGCCCACGATCCCCTCTTAAAGACTAAGGACCTTTAAACTCTAGGATCAGGGGCTGTAACCTGGGGTTCACGGACCACCCAAGGAGTCCAAGGACAGAACTGGATTTCAATAGTATTAGCTGCCCTTGTCACTCTATGTATTGCCTATCCTGCATTTTAAAAGCATTAATCTGAGACAGGATTGCAGGCTTCATTAGACTTCCCGAGTGGCCCAAGGCATAACAAAGGATCAGGGAAGTCTTTGGGAGATTGGATTAAAAATCCTAACAGAAGCAAAATCAAGTTCCAAGGCTAACAACTGGCTGCTTGGAGTCTGTAAGCAAAGGCAGCACTGTTTTGTGCAGAAGGAAGGGAGGGGGTTGTAAAGCACCCCCCAGGTATCATCAGGTGGCCCCGGAAGCAGTGGAAGCACCAAAACTGATTCGTGAATTACATGTGGGAACATCACTTTTGATGCTTACGTTTTTATTAGAACTCTTAATCTGATCTTAAAATCCACGGCCCTTTAAGGATAAACCAACCGACAGACTCACATAAACTCATAAGATTCCTTTACTTCTTCCCATGGAAACACTCTTTTACCATTTCCAAAATACCAAGGGAAAATGATGGTGAGAATCATAAAGACGGGATAAAAACACAGAGCTTTTCATAGTGCCTCATAGGGTCTTACAGACATTCACACCAAAAAAAAAAAAAAAATCCACTAAGATGCGGAGACCAACTTAACAGATTCTGTGCATCTGATGCTTGATGGACTAATTGATTTATTTACTGAAACAACAAAAAACAGAGTGCGTTTGAGACTGGAAATTGCCCGTATGACAGACTTTCCTAATTCCAACGGACAGCCGTAATTTTCCCTATGCTAATTTGAGCTTTGCACTAACGTAATTAAAACTGCAGTCAACAGACTCAGGCCTCCTTTTTTCCACTCTATAAACAAGTCTGTAAAGTCATCTCATTACTTTACCCAGGAAGCCTAGCAGAACATTTGTCAAAGGAAGTTACCTATAAAGAGGGGCTATTTTATTTTAACAGAGGATTAAAAAGAGTCTACTTGAAGTCATTTTTGAAAGTTCACTTAAGCTATATATGATACACAGATAATGCAGTGTAATCAAATGTTAAAGTAAGCATAGTCTCCTGGGTAAGTGGAAACTATTTCCCAAAATTCATCCTGAAAAACACAAAACGTTCAAGCTTCAAAAATATCTTCATCTTTTCAGAAACGTATACTTTAAATTAAACAGTATGACACATTTGTATTCTATGCAAAACATACCCCACACCTAAAGGATTGTCTGTTATTTCAATGTCCTTTAATACACTGATTTTTTTTGAAACACACACACACACACACACACACACACACACACAATTGTACCCAAGGTATTCAAAATTTACAAAGAACATTAGATTCAACTGCTATGAAATATGGACACAAATAAGGGTAAAAGTAAGAATTAAGAGGGCAGCATTTGGGGTTATAAAATCAAATAATTTCTACTCATATAGCTCAAAGCAGAGTACATCAAACCCTCAATTTTAAAATTCCTTTCTATACAGTTATACTTCAGCAGACTTCAATCCTTGAAGAAAGAAAAATCTCTGTAAGATTAAAATCTTTGATACATGATTTTTTAATATGTATTACTGAACATACCTTGAAAACCAAAACCTATCTTGAGAACTAGAAACTGAACAGAACTTCTGAAACATAGTTTATGCAACGGGTATTAATTAAATCCTCTCGCACAAACATTTCAAATTCCAAATCAAAGAGGCTTTTAAAAATTGTCCTGGCCCAGTTCTGGGCAAACTTCTATATTGATGAGCTTTCAGATCAACTAAAACCCTTGATGAAAACACAACCAAATGCTTCTCACCTACATGCAGCAAAACTAAAGACATGCAACCCATAAAACTTGCTTTTTCCTCCTTTCAGTATCTGTTTTTGTTCCTGACTTTTCTCATTTCTAGAAATGTCACCAAGACGTGCTGGCCTTGAAAATATTGTGACAGACCACTTCACGGGCTCTATGCCGCCAGCTTGCACTAACCATCAAACTGGCTTCAGTTCCAGGAATCAGACTACATTCACGTTTCTACCTCTGTGCATTCACCTCCACCTTAATCTCTCTATTTGCAAGAAAAACAAAACATCAGACCACACACCCCAGAGCACAGAGAACCAACCCGCAATTCCCACCAAGCAACCATCACGGAGAAGAAAGTCTATTCACAGTGCACCGAGGAGTAGGTACTTTATTAAAGATAAATACATAACCGAACAAACCGAATTACCACCACTTGCATTATGAGAACGCTCTGTTCTCAGCCTGAAGGTTCCAAAAATCAAGTCAACATTGGCATGTCCCATGACTGACAGCCACTTGCCAGGCATCTCTTCATTTCCACAGGGACCGGCTGGCACCCCTGATGGTAAGGAGGCCTTCAAGAACGTCCAAAAGTTCAACATTTCCAAGCCCATCTTTTTCTCCGACCCTGCCCTCCAAACTCTCCAAGTCCATTGCCTTCCAGCAGATACACATCCAGGCACCGCTAGAGATAGTTAAAGAATATGAAAATTCGGACGCGCTCTTTGAAAAGCTTTTGCAAAAGGTCATCCACAGCCCTCAACCGTGAATTTAGAAACCCCAATTTTTTTCTGAGTTTGAAGTTTTTAAGCCTTGCGGATGGTTGGAGTAGGAAAAAGGAAATTTACTAGGCAGTGCAAAGGAAATCTTGTTGTCCTCTATTGTGGCAGCGGGGGTGTTGCCCAATGCTAACTTATCTGCGTTGATAAAGGAAACCAAAGAAAAGAGTAACAAGCACAGAATTTGGTCAAATGAAAAGGAACCCTCTCCTTACCTTAATAGTGCTGGCCATAATGCAATCAAGTTTATTGATCGTTAATAAATGTTAATAATAATTATTGCTTCTCTCTGACCAGAAAGTAGTTTTGATGAGGTTGTTTAGAGCGGATGAGATTGTGCTAAGTCTGGGAAATGAAGTCAGTCAATGGCAGGAAGAGGTTTCTATTGGTCCTGGCTGCCCAGCCCGAAGAAACAGGATATTTGGGAGTGGAGAGATAAGAGACCCTGAAAACAATGTTGTTTTTCTTGATGATATGCAGCCAGGAGATTTTTTTTTTTCAATTAAAAAAAAAAAAGACATCAATTGCCTGGGCCTGGGATGACCACAGCAGGTGTGACCCAGTGTGCCGCCCTGTGACATGCCGCCCCGGGGCAGGATGCAGATGTGGCGGGACTCAGAGTGGCTTCACGTGGACGGCGCGCTCCTCAAGGCCCCTGGGTGCGGACGGGACTCCTGGGCCTCTGTCTCCCCGGATGTGCCACACGCCTGGGTCGCGGGGCCTAAGGCCCCTACCCGCTCCGCTTTGCAGGTAGTGCTTATTTCATGTGAATAGGCGACGACGTTTAATAATAGCCATTCACCTGCTGATTTTTAACAACCTCCACTGGTTCAGCATCTCAAGTGAATGTTCCAGGACAGTTTCATTTTCTCCTTCCAAACATAAGTAATTGCTATCGGCTCCACGATAAAATAGTTGAAAATGCAAAGACTCTAGAATGGAAGTAGCTAAGAGAAATAAAGAGGAAAATAAACCTGTCAAATCCTCATTTTCAAATATTTATTTAAAATCCAAGGCACTTAAATGACTACGAATGCTTTATAATGGCAGCGAGCTGGCCCCCTCTGACAAACGTCCAGGTTGCAGACAACAGACCCCGATAGAACTCTTGGCTACACAGAGATGCCACGTCCTCATTAAGTGTTTTAAAATCTGAGCTGTAAGTTCAGGGCCACACGTCTGTTTTCCACTCAGAGGAAATACAGCTAATTGTAGGCCTGAACATTCCTTAGAGGATTTCAGGCCTTTTAATTATTCATTTTCAGGAAATTACTTGTTCTCTGGAAGAAACAACATTTTGCTTTGAATCTAGCTACACTAAAGTTGGGCCAGTAAAGAGGTGTGGTCTCCATAGGGGACCCGCAGAACACAATAGACCAAACCCTGAGTCATCCAGCAGCTCCTGGTTTCAGAGGCAGTCAGTGAATTGATTTCACTGGGACTTAGGCCTGTCTACATCAGAGCTCTAGAAATGAGCCCAAGCTTCTATATCTTTCACTGATCCCAAGATTTCCCCTTATGATAGGTGAAGGAGAAGGAAACATGAGGAGAAGGAAGGGGAGAAAGGAAAGGAGAAGGAGAAAAGAAAGAGAGAGAGAGAGAAGTGGGCGGAGAGAGGAAAGAAAGAGAGAAAGAAAGAAAGAAAAGAGGAAAGGAAACGAACAAAGAGAAAGAAACAAACAGAGGGGGGAAAAGGGAAACGAAAGAAAGAGAAACTATAAGAAATCTCATGTAAAAATCAGAACCTGACAAATTCTCAGCATCTACATTTTGAGGGGATGTTCATTTCCGCTCTTTTCATCTCCAAACAATAAATGAGATGGCAGGCTGATTCAAATTGTGTTTCCCCTAAAATTTCAAAGTACTGAGTTGTTTTATCTGGGCAGCTTCCACTAGGATTCAGGAGTGCTGGGAAAAGCGTTCTTTCAGCTCCACTGAGATTCCTTATTTTTTACTCTCCTAAGAAGCATCAATTTCAAATGTGAACTGTAGTACCCTAATAAGCAGTGTTCTATTATGAATTTCTCAAAGAGCAGCCTTAAGTAGGGTGACCCCTTGCTAAAAAAATATAGCCATGGAAGAAAGTTCTGTGCGGTCCCATCTCACCACTGCCGCCTGGTTTCTGACACAGCCCTTGTCCTCTGCAGCAGGAAAGCATCAACAATTTTATGGAGATCTAATTCTTCGTTGAGGGTCTGCCCTGAACTCCTTGGTTCTTGTCTAATTCAAATCAGTGAACAGTAACATTTTTTTAACTCTTTATTTAGAAATGACATCAAACTTCAAATACCATATGATATCACTTATATGTGGAATATAAAATAAGACACACCAATAAAAATTTTTTTAAAAAGCTCATTTTAATTAAAAAAAAAAGAAAGCAATAAAACAAAATACGATACAAATGAACATATCTACGAAACAGAAACAGACTCACAGACATAGAGAACAGACTTGTGGTTGCCAAGGGGGAGGGGTGTGGGAGAGGGAAGGATTGGGAGTTTGGGATTAGCAGATGCAAACTATTATATATAGGATAATAGTCCTACTGTATAGCACAGGGAACTATATTCAATATCCTGTGATAAACCATAATGGAAAAGAATATGAAAAATAATATATATATGTATAACAGAGTCACTGTGCTATACAGCAGAAATAAACACAACATTGTAAATCAACTATACTTCAATAAAATAAAAAAGAAAACAGAAAGAATGAAACTTATAGAAAAGTTACAAGATAATACAAAGAACTCCTAATATCCTTCACCAGTTCCTCCAACTTTGGTAATTTACATCATTTGCTTTGCCTTCTCTCTCTCTGTCTCTCTTACTTATGTCTAATGCATATATATGTATATACACCCATATTTTATTCTTTAATAAAATTCTGTTAGACTAATGTACTTGCTTGGAACTTACAAACAGAAAACTCTATGCTACTCTTTGATTTATTTCCTGAAGATTCTATCCATAAGTTTCATTGTGTCTAATTCTGAAAATGCATATAACACAAAGTGATGTAATAAAAATCCAGTTTTGAGATAATGAGTTGTAAACCCAGTTACAAAATTTAAAAGGCAAATCTTCCTCATTTCTAATGACAAATGCTGACTGATGTCTATCATCTTCTGAGAGAATTATTCCTGATGTCTAGAATGGCATAATAGCATCCCAGTTCAGTATCCTCTGACTATTTAATGCAAAGTTCTAAAAAAACAAACAAACTTCAATTGGCTATTGACAGCACAAGGCATATCTATTAATTAGAATATATTTAGTAATGCAGAAATCATTTCCCAAACATCATTCTGGGGGAAATCATCTATGCTCCCGTCACCCACACCCAAACCTCTGGCATCAAACGGCCTCAGCACTAGATCACCCAGCAGCCTAAGGACCGGGCTGCCCTTCCAACGAGACACCACGCCTCCTTGGGGGAAGCCACCCTCAGGTCACTATGCAGACCCATTTCGGGGCAACTGCAGGTAGCCTCCACCTGGGTCATCCTGCCATGAATCTGTCAAGACAGGGTCCTTTTCCACCCTCCTTGGAACTCAGTAAACACCATGCTGGAACAGTGTGGCACCCCCGGCATATGTGTGAATAAACTACACGTTTCCATTCTGTACTTATCCATCAGGGACCCATGACCCATGAATTTACCAAAGCCCTTCAAAAGCCTGTTCATACCTTACTCCAAATGAAAAAGGAAAGAGTGTAAAATAGACTCTACCATTACCATAACTATAAAAGGAGCACTGTCATTTATTTCTCCTAAATCCACAGCTTCCCATTTTCTGGAGTCAACAAATGCTCATCCGTCTTCTCCTACTAACTTCTCTGTGTGGGATCTACAGAGGAAGGTCAAGGGTTGAGAACACTTTTGGGTGAAGGCAACATAGTTCTAAAAATCATACATGAGTGTAGCAAAGAGATACTGAGCCAGAATCTTAATTGGAGACACAACAGAAGATTCACTCATGATTGACTGATTGATCCCTGTATTCAACATCCATACAATGACATACTTATCATCACTGAAAATACTGCAGGAAAATGATGTAGTAGATGAATACTTAGTGGTATGGAAAATTATGGTACGATGTCCGGTAATTTAAAACTGAGGTCATAAAGGAGAATTCTATCACAGACTCATTTTGTTAAAAATAAAAAGGCAAAACAGAAATATTAGTCAGCTACATACTACAATACTAATAGTAGAGAATCTTTTTTGTTTTTCCCCCTTTCCCCTTTGGTTCATCTATATTTTAAAAACAGTTACAATAACTTCAATAAAAATAAATAAATAGTAAAATAGAATAAAATTTACTCACCTATTCTACAAGATATGTAGAACATATTGTTTCATATGTTCAGCAAGCCAATATTATGAAAAAAAAAGTGGGGAAGAGGGAAGGAGAGTTCTAGATTCAATGGAACTTAAGAAACCCAAAGCCCAAATGCAAGTGATGGTCTACAATTAGATACTGATATGAACAAATTAGAAGTCAAAGGCTTTTCCAGGGATGCTAGAGAAATCTGAATATATAATGATTGTTACATCATATTACAGATTTATTGTTAACTATTTATAGCTTTAAGAATACTTTGTAGGAAAACGTCCTTACTACTTAGAGCTGCGTTCCAAAGTATTGAAGATGAAAAGGTAATAATTTCTGTAATTTATTTGAAAGAATTCATGAAAAATAACAATGCAAATATGACAAAATTGTACAATTGTCAAATCTCAATCATAACTTACATGAGTGTTCATTGTATCATTTGCACTCCTTTGAGTTCTAAATTTTTTATAATATAGTGTTAAATAAAAGTTTCTCATAGATGTCTTTCTTTAAAAAACTTACAATAAACATGTTACATTGTAATGAAAAAGTTATATAAGCAACATGCAATGTTCTATTTTTTTTCTAAATACCTGTATAACATGCAGCACACGATACCTATT
Organism: Globicephala melas; assembly: GCF_963455315.2. Classification (NCBI taxonomy): domain Eukaryota; kingdom Metazoa; phylum Chordata; class Mammalia; order Artiodactyla; family Delphinidae; genus Globicephala; species Globicephala melas. The sequence goes on along the minus strand of NC_083317.1, from coordinate 6,833,381 downwards.
TGTCAAACTCTGTATGTGTGTGTACCAAAATGCATATTCTTTTATAAACATCTACAAGAGTAGCTCTTTTTGATTAATTTCACTAAGGAAACCCTGCAGACACTCATGTGCTCTGTAATAGTCACCTCCCCAGCATTATTCCCTCCAGTCAATGAGTGCCTTTTCCATGCCCACTCAGAGCTCTGGTGGGCACAAGGAAACAAGGATGACAGGACTCTGTCCAGTCCCTGGGTGTCTCAGCATTCATGAAGTCTCTGTTCGGCAACTCAAATTCCGCACACATAAAACTGCAGGGCATGGGACCAATCCATGAACCGCAGACTCTTTATGGGCAAAACAGTAGGATAAAAGTGCTGTATATTTATTGTCCCTAGGATGATACATGAATCTTAAAATGCGTAATGTTTGGATTATTCAAGAGAGCCCGGCAAGAAGAATGTCCAAAGGATTTTTGGCAGGGGCACGCCTGAGATTGTAGATAAGGATTAAGCATCTGGAGCTGTCCCCACAATGGAAAACTCCATCACCCAGTGGAACTTTTCCATCTCTATCAATTGGAGGATTTGCCTGAGAACACAGGGAGCATAAGGCACTCTTAGCCCCCAAGGTCACCCATCTTATACTGGTTAAGGACCATTTTTCTATTCAAAGCGGACTTCATGAGGACTGTTTCACTCCATTGGGTAAGACTCTGTGTGTGTGTGGCATACCCTCCAGCCGCTCATGAAGAAATAATCCAATTACAATTTAAATAACTACTGTTTCAACACTTTCTCTAAGTGGTTAATATATTCTTCAGCGTCTTGGTGCATTTGAACTAGTCTAAAACAAGGAAATTGTTATCACACACTAAATCCTCGACTTCTCAACACCAAGTTGCTTAATTTGGAAGCATGTGTCAAGTTCAGTTCTATAGGCTCAGATGGAGCAATGATTTCAGTGCACACGATTTCATAAGCATCACCTATATCCTCACATTTTGCCAACTTTGCCTCTTACCCAATGGCTCTAAAAATGCGGGAGTACTAAAACCCATAACAGGAACCCAAAGTATGTCAACTTAATACTCGTGGCTAAAAAAAAAATTTTTTAATTAAAAAGCAAAGACGAAAGAAACAAGAGTACTTATTTTGACACACTAATTTAGTATAAAGGAAGATTTAAATTTCCTTTTTCAAAGATCATGTTTCTATATATAATTTGTGAACCATTAAGTACATTTCAAGGTCTTCATCCATCTAACTGGGGCATAAATTAGTATAAATGTTATAGTCATCAGATTGCCACTGGTTCACTACAGGACAGTCTAGCACCCATGTCACATAACTGGAAGGCCCACAAAGGCACATGGCCCTCTGCCTAATGGCTGTCCTGTTCCTCTGCCCGCTACTCAGATCTAGGGTTCTGTGTCCCAATGACTATCCTCAGCTATCACCCCTGGCCACCCCGAGAAGTTATCTGGAGCTACTGACATTAAGTTAGATTTTGATCACTAGTTAGATTTTTAAATGTTTTTTTTTTTAAGTGTGTCAGTCTCACTTATAAGATACTGGGCATCAGCATTTATTTTTGTCTTGATCTGTAAGATTTTGTAAATTATTTCTTAAAGAAATTATATACTATTTCTCAAAGAAACAGCATTCAAATCGCACCATAATGTCACACAATTAATGGAAATTTACAGAGAAGCCTGCATTCCAAAATTGCTCAGTCTGTTTATAAAGGCGTTTTGGGTTCAGATTGAGATGGCCTTTCTTTCCACATCACTTAATTTGTTTATGTTTTTGCTGATATATTTCTATCGCAATTGGAATCAGAAAGGAAGCCAAGGAACAAAGTGCTGTGCCGTAAATAACGCATTTAGATCTGCATGAGTGTAATCAGGCAACCTGCAGACTTAACTTAGTCCTAGGCCAACACCTTGAAGGCAGGTATGTGAAACAGGGTCTGTCTCACTGTGGCAGCCCCGCTAGGCTGTATTCTCCCTGCACTGTACCCTCTCTGCACTGTGCTCCTTCTCTGCATCGCATCCCCTCTACATGCACCCTCTCTATATTGTATCCTCTCCCTCTGCAAAGTGAGGTACAGAACTGTTCCCTCTTGGAGGTACAGAGTACAGGCCAGTTTTTTTCCAGTTCACCCTCATGGAAAGAAAATTTGTTTACTTCTATTTAAATACACTGAATGTACTCAAAACTATGATGCAGGTTAATTCATAGGTTGCATCTGATCCCAACACAAATCTCAGCACATAATTTGGGGAAAGTTGCAGTCTCCGGGGACAAGTGGAAATGTTCTTTCTGGATGTATTGTCAATGACAGGCCAGAAGAGAAGCGGCGGTTTGTCTAGAGGATACTATTTTACCCTTTATTACAGCTACAAAAATAATCCTGCCTCAAGACCAAAAAACTAAAGTGCTTTGTTTATTTGCTAGCTGGAAGCCAAAAGTAAGCTTTGCAGGGAATTTCTTTTTGAACTTCTTGATTGTTGTCACTAGAGGGTGCTAAATGTCCCTCTAAAAGGTCCTTAGAGGGGAGAGGAGTATGCATAATTCTTGCCTCTACGTTTCTTGAATTGATATTATCCTACAAAGTTGTCTCATTTATCCACTAAAATCAAAGTCCAACATTCAAAATGTAGAACATTTTTGAAAATTTAAAATTTTTCATTATTATGGAACATAAGGAAATATAAAGTATATGCATCTGCACATAAGACGGAATTCCCCAACGGTCCAGTGGTTAGGACTCCGCCCTTTCACTCCGAGGGCATGGGTTCAACTCCCCGTCGGGGAGCTAAGATCCCACAAGTCCCACCGACGCGGCCAAAAAAAAAAAAAAAAGATCTGCACATAGGACTAATGGCATCATTCTGGGTGAGATTTGACTATGGAAATTGTATAATTGTTCTACATCACTATAAATAATTTCAAACCCTGAAAAATATTCTATTTCACAGTAATTCTAAAGGGCTGAATATGTTCCCAGCGCAAGTTTCATCAAGTAAATGATAAGTTTTGAGTGCATTTATTTTCTGGTTTCAGGGTTAAGCACTTTGCCTGAACTCAGATATTAGTATACCCTTTCCAGACATGAGAACTATAGGAGGGGTACGGATTATACTGTAATATGTGAGAGAGACTTTGTGGTCCCTTCCTTTATTTAAAAAAAGAAACCGTAGTCTCTTGGGATATGCTTATGATACAACACTTATCAAAATGATATACAATATGAAGGTCTATATAAATAGAGTTGAAATAAAATAAGCTTTAAAACTAAATACGAGAGTTTTCTTGAAAATAACCCTATTATTCAATTACACTGACTTTCAGGTCATTAAAAACACACTTAAAGCAAAATGCAGTGTCTTGGAAATATCTGCAAAACCAAAAAAGTTACCTGATTTTGCAACTTTCCTCTTTTTGTCTTCACTTGTACTTAAACATATCTGTAGAATTTCCTTTTTCTTCTTCCACTTTGGCTCCTATATACCAAGGAAGAGTGAGGGCAGTAGATGAGGGTTGTTTGTGCTCCTGGCTGCCCAGAGGGGGGCTGCGTGGGGATGGCTCCCACAGACATCTGAAGAGGCCCCTGTAACTGCAGTTGACGATGGATTTTCCTCTCGGTCTGCCAGTGGAGCAGAGGTTCATATGCAGTGTGTTCTACGGAAGGATAATTAAGGCAGCATTTCATCTGTCCGTCTGTGATTTTTTTTTTTTTTTTTTTTTTTTTTTGTGGTACGCGGGCCTCTCACTGTTGTGGCCTCTCCCGTTGTGGAGCACAGGCTCCGGACGCGCAGGCTCAGCGGCCATGGCTCACGGGCCCAGCCGCCCCGCGGCACGTGGGATCTTCCCGGACCGGGGCACGAACCCGCGTCTCCTGCATCGGCAGGCAGACTCTCAACCACTGCGCCACCAGGGAAGCCCTCCATCTGTGATTTTTAAATGGAACAACAACTTTGACTTGGGCACATAAATGGCGCAGAGCAGCGGGACGAGGCGTTGAAAACTGTAAGAGCAGGGGACCCCTCATCCAGCTTCACACTGACCCAGCTCCAGATACAGGGCATCAGCAGCTGAGGAGAGCACAGCCAGCTCCCACAATCCTAACTGCCAACGATAAGCCGTCTCAGGTGGGAACTGAGGATGTGAGTGCAGGGCTACCGCCTACGTCCGCAGGTGAAATAGACCTGCACACGCTGGCGGGGGAGCCTGGGGACATCCCTCAGGGAGCACGAGCCCAGGGTAGCACTCCGATCCCAAGGGCCTAGGCTTAGGGCAGAGGGGCCTCAGCCTGGCCTCAGCCTTAGCCTCCTTAGTGACTTAAGGAGTCATCTAATTCACCTGTCCCAATTTTCCATGTGCACGTCAATGAGTAACTCTACAGGCTTGTTCCAAGGAGGAACTAGCACACACTGAGCATGCTGCTCTGTGCCACCCTCCGGCACCCCACAGGCTGAGATGAGAGCAGCAGCCCCCAGGGGGCCCCAGGGCTCTGTCACAGTGCTGACGCTAAGCAAGCCTTTGCTGAATGAATGAATGAATGAATGAACAAATGAGTGAATGAAGATGTCTACAGAGCCAGGAGCCCTGGGAAGGGCAGCATGGGCTGTGCCAACGGGCAGCCCAGGAGGGGCCAAAAGTCAAACTTTGGTCAAGGGACCCTGGGTAACAACTTTGGAGGTGACTTTCCTGAGCCACTCCCCCAGATCAAGGTGCTGGGAAGTGAAGAAGGCAAAGGGTCTCTAAGAGATCTTCCAACTCTATAAATTATGGGATGTCCATCTCAGTAACTGACCTAAATACCCGGCAGTGAGTAGATACTCAATCATAAATAATACACACCGCATGAATGAGCAAGCAAAAAGAGACTGAAGGAGCGAGTGAGTACTGCCCTCTGTTTGGCCGGCACCACGCTGTATTCACAGCAGAGCTACCAGAGCTGCAGAATGAAATAACGGCTCCCGTTTGTACTCCACAGCCCTTGCCATTTTCCAAAGTAACTGACGAAAATTATTTCCAGCTAAACTATTTCAGCAACCCGGCCGGCTTCACACGCACTGAATGACAGATTGATTGCATTTCTAGGCACTTGCTGTATCACCCATGACAATCACGTTTCCCCAGACAGTTCAGTAAGATGTCCTGTCACACAATCCCATCTAACAAGGTGACACTGACATTGCTCCCATCCAAGCTGGTGGGCTTGTGACTATAGCCGAAGTTCAGCTGTGTGACTGCCAAGGCTATCTGTAAAGATGATACAGCTTCCACCTGGTTTTCTGGGGAACAGCCACTCCTACACCTCAACCACCATACTGAGAGGAAGTCCAAGGCACACGGAGAGGCCATTTGTAGGTCATCAGTCAGGCCAGCAGCCAACACCAACCTCCAGCAGTGTGAGGCAACCTTCAAGGTGACTCCAGCTCCACTGCCACTTGACAGCAACCACCCGAGAGACCCTGAGCGAAAACCGCCTCTCCCTCAGCCCGCTCAACCCCTGGAACCACAAGGAGTAATCAAATGATCACTGTGATTTGAAGCCACTGAGTTTTGGAGTGTTTTGTTAGCAGCCATAAGGAATGAGGATGCCATCAGAAGATCCTTTATCTTTTGCAGCATTGTTACAGCAGAAAATATTTTTGCTACGTGATTATTCATCCATTCATCAAACCTTTACTGGCACCCATTTTACGCTCGGCATCGTGTCAGCCACTGAAGACGCAGGAAAGAAGAGAAACAGTCCTCAAAAAAAAAGAACAAAAAACCCTGTATGTTAGTTGGAGAGAAAAAGATTCCGAAATCACAAGAGCATCTTAACCCAAGAGAACGGACAAACACTGTGAACATAACAGCTCTTCCCTCTGCTCTCCTACCCTCGTCCTCTCTCTGCTCATTCAATGTAAATGTGCCTCAGGGTCACGACCCCATGGAGATGGAACCCCTGCTGTTCCGCCCCTGGCCTTCACCCTGGCTCCACACCCAATGCCGGCAGCTCCCCAGGCTTCATACTGCTGGTGCCCCATTCCCATTTGTTAGAAACATCTCTCCCATCAACCCCAGATGACTCTCCCAAGGAGACATGGGAAAACTTTAATTTCCCCCTCTGTGACTTCACAGAAAAGGGGGTGGGAAATGAGAAGCAGAGGGAGAGGATTCATTACCTCGAGTTACTAAGAAGAAAAGCCCTAGTGTTTAGGAGGTGTTGTTATTATTTTCCCTGAAACATTAGCTCCTAGAAATCAGGGGCTCTGTCCCCATGGCCGTCTCGAAGCCTTCCAGGACGCCTTGCGGGCTGCCGTCGGTCAATTTTTGACTATAATGAGAGCCATCTGGAAGACGGCAACGGTGGGTCTGCACAAGCACTGGACGAGAGCTTTACTATGAGCAAAGGGACACACAGTAGGTCTGTTTCCAAGAACCACAGTGCCGTGGGCTCATCCCCCAAAAGACGACGAGGAAAAGCGCAGTCCTGAGTGGAATTCTCCCCGAACATCTGAGGTTTAATTAAAGGTGGTCAGTTATCTTGCTTTTAACCCCTCACGTTGATTCTTATAGATGCAGCATCGCTGTTCCTCTCCTCAGGCAGCTGAAGCATCCAAGCCTCACCTCCCAGACTAAGCTAGGATTTGAGATATTTGATTCCATATTACTTAAAGCTGTCTCAAGCTTTTCATCAGGAATGGAAACCATTAATGCGTCTCACACGCCTCTCTCTGTTTTATGGAATTCTTGCACTGGGGAGCTCTTTTTCTTTTATTATTTTCTTTAACAGCCAGAAAACTGGGAAGTTCACAAAGAAATTGTTCGACTGCCTTAAATGAACCTTAACCTAAGAGGTTTGGCCTAATCTGTAAATTGGAGTTAAAAGTATTTCAGGACCTTTGGAGTGGGAAGCTCTTTGTCTTTAAAAGAGCCCGGAGACCCCTAACAATGGGGCTACACATACCTTGGGCTTCTTTGTTAGTTGCTGCAAACCAAAACCAGATGTGAAATATCAGTGGCTACCTTGTACTGACCCAGGGCGGTTGAGGCTAATCCAGATCCCTCTTAATAACTCAAAACTGCCACCCTTTAACTAGTTAATTGTTTTCTCACTTATAAGTGCAAAAAAGAATGGACAGTACACATTAAAATCCATGCCCCTCTGAACACATACAGATCTTCTCTGATAAGAGCCAGAAATGAAAGCTCTCTCCACCAAACTGTGCCGCTGTCATCTGACTAGGTTTTAGGTTAGGTGATCACCGCCTTTAACAACAAGGTCTGAAAGGAGAGAATTTATACTGAAAAGGAGATATTTGTCTTGTTACCTCTTCCCAAGACTCAGGAGGTGCAGAGGTCCTTGCATTAGCCAGAGTGCTTGTAAATGTAAGAGAATCGGTTTAAGGCAAAAAATCTAGCAACCTAAAATGTTTCTCTAACATGGAAATCATTTGAATTTCCAATCATTTTCCCGAATTTTAAAAGTACTCGATATAAGGGAAAGGGAAAAATCAATAGAAACAGGAATGATTCAGAACCTCCCAAATGGAGAAATCAATCATTCTGCACTAAATTCGAACATTCTATCAATATTGTCTATTTACTAAATCCAAGAGGAACTATTTTAACATAAAATTAAATATAAAATTGTTTTAGACATTGAATATGGCTTTTTACCTTAAAGCAGGCACAGAGTAGAATGATTATAGATACAAGGCTAGATATTGATTGATTTTTAATGCCTATAACTATGGCAGTTACACTGTCATGCTACATAAGACTTCTAGTCCTACACTGAAATTAGACTGTGCATATGTATAAATAAGAGAAAGACTAAGACAGAGTCATAATCACATTTCATCGACATAAGACTGTGGATGAGAAGATGTAAAACACGCCATGATTTAATGTATCACTCAGAAAGAAAAAAAAAATTTCAGCCAAACAAAATTAGCCATTAACACTTTCTTATCCATCAATTGCAGACACATCCCAACTTTTGGAAACCAATATGTGCCTTAGCATAGAGGTAATGTGGTACACTTACAGAAGAACAGGGCACTAAAATGTTATTTAGAGCAGACTGCCGGGTTTCTCAACCTGTGATCTACGGACATTTGGGGGCTGGAAAACTTTTTGCTGTGGGAGCTGTCCTGTGCACTGCAGGATGTTTGTTTGTTGGCATCCCTGGCCTCTGCCCACTATTCCAAGATTATTCCAAGAAATGTGTCAAAATGAGGGAAATACCTTGTCATCTACAGATACCAGGAGCACCTTCCATACCCTCGGTTATGATAACCCAGACTGTCTTCAGACATTGCCAAATGTCCCTGAGGGTAGAGGCAGAATCACCCCAGCTGGGAAACATCGGAACAGAGCAATTCAATTTGGTCAGCTTTACAATATAATTTACTTTATGTATAAATGACAGACTGGAAAGCCAACTGGAAAGTGTACTGTTAGATGAGATGCACTGACCTAAAAAACATAACATAAACAAACAATTGGTGCATGGATAAGAGTGCCTGTTGGCCATCCCAACCAATGGGATGTAAAAGAGCTCTGAAAAGTGCTCAACATCACCAATCACTAGGGAAATGCAAATCAAAACCAGGATGAGATGTCACCTCACACCTGTTAGAATTGCTGTTATCTAAAACAAAAACAAGAAAAGGAAATGGCAAGTGTTGGTAAGGATGTGGAGAAAAAGGAACCATTGTGCACTGTGGGTGGGAATGTAAATCGGTACAGCCACTATGAAAAGCAGTATGGAGGTTCCTCAAAAAATTAAAAATCTAAGTACCATAAGATCCAGCAATTCCACTTCTGGATATTTATCCCAAGGAAACAAAATCACTATCTCAAAAAAGCTATCTGCATACTCCTGTTCACTGCAGCATTATTAACAATAGTCAAGACATGGAAACAATCTAAGTGCCCATCAACAGATGAATGGATAAAGAAAATGTGGTTTATATATAAAATGGAATATTGGTCATAAAAATAAAATAAAATTCTGCCATTCTCAACAGCATGGATGGACCTTGAGGGCATTATGCTAAGTAAAGTAAGTGACACAGAGAAAGACAAATACTGCATGATCTCACTTATATGTGGAATAACAGTAATAATAATAATAATGAACTCATGGATACAGAGAACAGAGTGTTGGTCGCCAGAGGTGGCAGGAGAGGGGTGGGCAAAATGGGTGAAGGTGATCAAAAGGCACAGAGACCCAATTATAAGATATTTATCTTACAGCCCCGGGAATGTAATGTACAGCAGGATGACTATAGATAACTATACTATGTTGTATATTGGAAAGTTGCTAAGAGAATAAATCTTAAAAGTTCTCATCCCAAGATAAAACAGTGTGTAACTGTGTGGTAATGGATGTTAACTAGACTTACTGTGATAATCATTTCATAATACATACATATATCAAATCATCATGTTGTACATCTAAAACTAATACAATCTTATATGTCAATTATATGTCAATACGATTTTTTAAATTAGAAAAATTAAGTAACATGCACGAGGCAAGTCACTATCACAAGATTTCACTGTTTATATAGACTATCCAATAACTATGAAAAGAATTAAAGAAAATCAAAATAAGGAAGAAATTAAAGAAAATCAAAATACAGCATTTTGGGCCTATCCATATTGAATATTTTCAAAAATGAAAAAATTTTGATTTTTGCAACATTGGCAAGAATGTGGAGGTAAGAGCACTTTCATTCACATTTATTAGGGATATAGATTAATACCTTATCAGAAAGTTAATTTATCTTTTGACTTAGCAATTTTTTTCCTAGAAATCCACCTTTCAGAAATATTCACAATAGACAAAGACAGGTGCAAGAATGTTCACCTGTTTAGTAATCATAAAAAAATGAGAAAAAATTGAATGCTATCAATCAGAGACTAAATAATAGACCACACAGTATTAAGAAGAATGAGATCTAAATTCACTGCATAGAAAATGCTCAAGGCATAATAAGTTTTAAAAATTACCAGATTTGTGTTACTAAATGCAGAGAAAACATCCTGAGGCATAAACCTCAGTTTAGAGGTTGGGATCACGGGATAATTGCCTCTTTTTAGGTCAAACATTTGTGGAAAGTTGAGCTATAACAAATATGTGTTGCTTCTGTAATTAGAAAAAAATTTAATTCATATTCTGATAAATATTAAAATGTCACAGAATTTAAATATATTAATAAAAACATATAATAGGCTACAGAATAGACTTTACAAAACACATAACATAAATACACAGTAATATAGATACAAAGAGGTAGAGGTTTAGGGCTTCCCTGGTGGCGCAGTGGTTGAGCGTCCGCCTGCCGATGCAGGGGACGCGGGTTCGTGCCCCGGTCCGGGAAGATCCCACATGCCGCGGAGCGGCTGGGCCCGTGAGCCATGGCCACTGAGCCGTGCATCCGGAGCCTGTGCTCCGCAACGGGAGAGGCCACAACAGTGAGAGGCCCACGTACCAAAAAAAAAAAAAAAAAAAAAAAAAAAGAGGTAGAGGTTTAATCTCTTATCCCAGAAATATTTGAGCATCTATTTTATTAAATTAACGTTAGTAAAATAATCAGTGAGACTCATTAATAAAAGCTCCTGGGAAAAATAAAATTTTAGTTGAGTAGCACAGGATTAGAATGTGTTCAGACTGTAGGGGGGAAAAGTGTCAAAGTATTTTAGGAATAAGAAATTTTAAAACTCAGGTAAAGGAGTTAGTTCAACATGAAAGGAACAAAGAAGCTGCAGGTAAGATTATTCCAAGAAATGTGTCAAAATGAGGGAAATATCTTGTCATCTACAGACAGATATTTATTATTGATTCATTTCGGCAATGAGGATTCACAAGACTAATTTAAAGGGCACACATAAAATGCTTCAGATTAGAACACATTTTAGGACATGGCATGAAGAAATGGCTGTAGAAATTACTTATATCCTAACTGGAACTAGGTTTGGTTCTGCAAATTAAAAACGAAGAGTAAATATGAAATGGATTAGACAATAATGTTACTGTTTCTGTGGTTAATCTCTCACAGGAAACAAACAAGGATATTAATCTTAAGAAGTTAGAAAAACCCAAAGAAAAAATTTAAAAAATATGAACAAAAATTTTTCTTAATTTTTTTTTTCTTTTCTGGCCGCATGGCATGGGGGATCTTAGTTCCCCGACCAGTGACAGAACCTGCGCCCCCCTGCATTGGCAGTGCAGAGTCTTAACCAGTGGGCTGCCAGGGAAGTCCAAGAACAAAATTTATAAAATAGATAATGAGCATACAGTGGAAAAAGACTAACAAAGCCCAATCTGGTTCTTTGATTAGTTATTTATAAATCCTTGATGAGTACAAATATGGAGAAAAGAGGGAAGGTTGAAATAACCAAAGTCAACAATGAAAAAGGGGGACTTCCCTGGCAGCCCACTGGTTAAAACTCCATGCTTCCTCTGCAGGGGGCATGGGTTCGATCCCTGGTGGGGAACTAAGACCCTGCATGCTGCAAGGCACGGGGGGAGGGGGAGCTAATAAAAAAGGGGCCATTATTACAGATCCTACAAACATTAGGAGAATTATAAGAGCACATTATAAATAATTTCTTATCAATACATGTGAAAATTTAGCTGAAATTGATAAAATTCTTGAAAAATATAATTTACCAAAACTCCCAAAGAAAAAACAAAAAATCTGAACTACTCTAACTAGTAAAGAATCATCTAAAACCTTCAGAAAAATGAAGAAGGAACATTCCAAGCCCAGACTGATTTCTCAGCAAATTCCAACATACACTTAAACAGGAATTAATGTCAGTCTTACACAAACTTGTCCAGATAATAGAAAAAGAGGAAAGTTTGATATCAAAATGTGACTAGGACATTATGAGAAAGGAAAATTATAGACTAATCTCACACATAAATGCAGATGCAAAAAACTTGAAAAAATTCCCAGAAAACCAAATCAACAGTATATAAAACAGAATCATACGTACTATGATGAACTTGGGTTTATTCTAAGACTGCAAAGTTACTTCAATCAATATAAATTATTCAATTTGCATTGTAAAGAAGAAAAGTCATATGATGATCTCAAATAAAAGAGGATAAAATTCAATATCAATTCATGATAAAAATTCTTAGTAAATTAGAGATGAAAGGGAACTTTAACAATATCATAAAGGGCATTTACCAAACTCTACAATAAACCACATACTTTAATGGTGAAATACTGAAATCTAATTTTTTAAAGTTGGGAAAAAGACAAAGAGGCTCACTATCACCACATGTGTCACAAATTGTATTGGTGGTCCTAGACGGTATGTAAGGCAAGAAAATGAACTAAAATGCCAAGGGATTGGGGAAAAATAGATAAAACTTTAACTATCTGAAGATGATATAGTTTTTGCATAGGACTTCCAAGAGAATTTAGAAACAAATCATCAGAATGTCTAAGTTTGGGAACTTTGCTGGTTAGGTCAGTATAGGTAATTCAATTTTATTTCTATATATCAGCATCAGTAGAAAATAAATTTTAAATGATAGTCTTTGTATTAGCATCAAAAAAACTTAATATATGGGAATAATATACGATGTGCAGGACCTTTACACAGAAAACTACAAAGTATTATTGAAGAAGACCTAAATAAATGGATAGCTATACCATATTCATGGATTGAAAGACAATACTGTAAAGATGTCAATTCTCTTCAAACTAATCAACAGATTCAATGTAGACGCAATCAAAATTGCAACAAGATTTTTGTAGAACTTGACAAATTGATTCTAAAATTTGTATGAAAATACAAAGGCCAAAAATAGACCAGATATTCTTAAAGAAGAGTGATTCTTAATGACAACTTGCTCTAGAGTAGTATTCATGCAGGTAAAAACAAACAATGGAAAAGAAAAGAAACAGATTTTCTCTCAGAAACAGATTCACACATATATGGACACACTTAATTTTTGACAAAGGTATCATGCAGAGCAGTCAAGAAAGAAAGAAATTCTTAGAAAATAGTGCTGATGAAATGGGATATCATATGGGAAAAAGAAACTTGACAACTAACACCATCACAAAAATCAATTCCAGGTGAACTGTAGATATAAATGTGAGAGGAAAACAAAGTTTCTGGAACATAATATAGAAGAATATATTTATGACTTTGGGATGGAGAAAATTTTGTAAAACAGCACAAAAACACTAACTATAAAATTAGACTGGTACACTGAACTACATTAAAATAAAGAGATACATTAAGAACTTCTTTTCACCAAGAGACACTATTAAAAGAATAAAAAGGCAAGCCATGGAATATAATACTTTTAACACATCTAACCTACTATTCATATCCAGAATATGTAAAATACACCTATAAATCAATAAGACACACAACCCAATGGAGAAGCAGGGAAGAAAGTTGAACAGGCACTCATAAAAGAGGCTATCAAATGCCCATTAAATACAGGAAAAACCCTTCCACCTGGTTAGTAATCCAGGAAACGCAAATTAAAACCACAATGAGATAACACAACATATACATCAGAATGTCTAAAATGAAGAGGAATGACAACATTTTTGGCAAAGATGTAGCAATAAGAACTTTTGCACACAGCTGGAGTTTGTAAAATATCTTTATTTATGAGTCAGTGTTCTTATAGGAAACAGATACAGAGAGTTTAATGAAAGAACTTATAAAGATAAGGGCAGAACTGAGTAAAAACTAGAGGGTGATGAAGTCCCAAAGGCCAGCAAGAACAGGAAGGTATTACGATCCTCAGGCTCAAAACAGCAAGGGAGAAGGTGGTTATTAGCACCTAGAAACAGATGCAGCTGTAGCTTTAACTACAGGCGAGGACAAACCATAGGAGCTGTGGCTTTCCCTAGAGAGAAAAAGCCACTGCCAACCTGTGGCCAAAGAGAGAAAGTTGGGGAAATAAATATGTAAACTCTCTCTCCTCCTCTCTGATTTCCTCCTGGTGTTTCTCATGAGCTGAACTCAGCGCAAGACAGAGGACCACGGAGCACACCAGATGTAGTCCACAGGTGTGGGGAAAGATGGTTCTTTGGGACACTAGTCCACCATCTTCTCAGTCTGCTGGCTTCCTGAATAAAGTCGCTATTCCTTGCCCCAAAAACTCGTTTCTTGATTTATTGACCTGTTGTGTGGTGAGCAGTACAAGCTTGGACTTGGTAATGGCTACATGGGTTAGATGTAAATTAGGACAGAGACCCTGATCTGGGAGAAAGGTACAACTGAGAAGACTTTACCACCCAATTAGCTTCCAAATAAGGGGAACTCACAGCAGGTCATAGAAAACATTTTATGTAAAATACCTTTTGTGTAATCCCCTCTCAAAAAGAAAGGAAGCAAAAGAGGGGAGGGAGAGAGGGAGAAACCTCCAGGGCTACCTCTTCTCCTCAACTCAGCAGGTCAAAATTTTTCACGTAGGGAATACTTTCACAGGCAGCCAGATGAAACATGGGATTTGGCAGTGAAAAAGGGATAATCGTGACTTGCGGTAATATACCAATTCCACCTGATCTTCATATTACTGGAGATCAGTAATATGAAGGATAATGAATATTTCTCCTGACCCTCACCACTCCTCAATGAGGGGCATCTCCAGGAACTGGAGGGAGTGGCCCTCAGTGACATGGGGCCCTCACCAGAAGGCGGCGTTCAGTTAAAATGTACACAACAAATAGGGGCCATTTACAGATGCAGAGGAGCAGCCCTCCAGGTGAGAGACCAGCTACTCCAATATTCCTGAGTCAGGCTGTTTGGCACATCAGAGAAACAGAATACTGGAGCGCCATGAGCCAGGGCCCAGTAATTTCATCCAGTGTCTGCAAAGCGGGCAAGATCCAGATCATACTCAGGAGTTTGGACGTATCCCCAGTATGGCGGGAAGCCACTGGGGCTGGAGATGAAATAAAGATTGTATGATCTGATGGACGTGCTCTAAAGGCTCCAGACGCTGCACAAAGGAGAAGATTGTCAACATGCACAAAAGGGAGCTGGGAGAATGTAGCTAAGATGCTACTGTGTCAACCCAGGTGAAGGATGATGGAGCAGGAGCCACCAGAGGAAGAGATGACAGGATTGGCCGATACACTGGAGGCAGAGAGTAAAGAAAAGCATCAGAGATGATCTGTGGTTTCTGGATGTTCTTTTGTTTAATTGCATGGCCTTTGCAACTGGGAAGATCGTGTTTCCACTTCACAGAGATGGGGAGACTTGGAGAATACAAGTTTGGGGAGGACAGGTCAGGATTTGTACTTAAAGTCAAAGTTGCTTATGGATATGCATGTTGAGATATCAATTTAGAGATGCTTATAAGCAAGGAGGTAAGATTGGGAATCATTGAAATGGGAGTGGAACCATATGATTGGACCACATTTTTTTAAGGGGGAGGTGAGTGTGGACAAAGTGATTAAAGCTGAGCCTTGGGACTGTCCATCACTTAGATGCTGAGCAGAGAAAAAAGAGCCAGCCTATGACTCAGGGCAGTGCAGGAGGATTTCGATGCAGCCTTGAATGCCTGTCGGAGACCTGCGGTCACAAATAGAGTGAGAGCAGCCAGCACAGTTCTGTATCTTCCCTCAGGTAACGTTCAACGGCTCAAAGTGCAGCTACTATGAATGGAGACAAGCCCAGGGCCAATCATCACAAAACCTTACTAGGTATGTCTACTCTTAGCCGAACTTTACAGCTGAAGGTACGGAGGCCCAGAGAAGTTAAGTAACATGCCCACCATCACAGCAATTAGGGGATGGTTATAATCAGGGCGGCAAGAATGGGAATCACCAACTTTGAGGCAAGGTCCTTCTCAACCAGATGTCATATCCTTAAACACTGTTCTAATGCTACCTCCAAAGGAAGGGGGGGAAAAGGTACTCTGGCACCAAGAAAGCCCACAAAAAGGAAACTGACACAAAGAGCCAAAGTGTGGAACTTAAGAACAATATTCAGGGTTCTTGGGAAAGGCATCCTCCATAGAAACACAATGTGGTTCATCCCAGTGTGATGAGGAAAATGATGCAAATGAAGTTCATTGAATTTGTTTGCAAGAAACCATAATTCAGGTTTTGAATTTTGGAAACTAAAATAAGATGGGGAACCACTTAGGAAATGTTTTAGAAATCTGCAGCCCAGATTAGACACAACGGTGACAAAGCACCTCTGAGCAGGCAGAGTTAGACTACCTGGTGCTCCAAATAAGAGAACTCAAATTGGCAATTACGATCAGACAAGCATTAAAGGGGCTCTGGGGGTACATTTTCAGATCCAGACACTCTTATCTGTGATATTCTTGATCATATATTTGCAATGTGTGGTTTGAATATTAAAAATATGATGTGAATGAAATTCAGTTATTTCTGGGTAAATCTGATAATCACTCCTCTCATCAGCTGAAGTTCTCAGTATGAAGGGTTATAATTTGTGTTACGTGCAATAACTACAGATAGTACCATATGAAAATGGAGAGTTTTCTATTATGGAAAGAATTATTTAAATCTAAACCTAGAGTAGCATTCATAATTTTTCATAATGTGTGGTCCACTCCCTATGAATAAGTGATGGGGGAAAGAAAGGTTTGCTTTTAGAAAGTGGTATATAAGTGTGACCTGTTTCATATATAAATTTTGGTAAAATATAGTCAGTTAAATTAAAAGATGTAATAAAAAGATGTACTTTTTCTCATATGAAAGGAACGATTTACTTCTGAAGTAATGGTCTTTACAAAATATGCATTTTTGGTTTCCTTTTTCTTAGTGTCTGTAAATTTACTAATAAAAGGTTTTGTCTTGACTTACTAATGCTTGAAAAGATGGATTATATTGGTATTGCAAGAAGAGGATATCATAAATTAAAAATCCATACACAAGCTCTATTCTCTTATTTGCAACATGACAAATGATTACATAAAGTCATAATCAATAAAAGCTGTCTGGGGCTTCCCTGGTGGCGCAGTGGTTGGGAGTCCACCTGCTGATGCAGGGGACGCGGGTTTGTGCCCCGGTCCGGGAGGATCCCACATGCTGCGGAGCGGCTGGGCCCGTGAGCCATGGCCGCTGAGCCTGCACACCCAGAGCCTGTGCTCCGCAACGGGAGAGGCCACAACAGTGAGAGGCCCGCGTACAGCAAAATAAAATAAAATAAAATAAAATAAAAGCTGTTTGAAAGTTATAAAGTGGATTTAGCCATAACTGCTCTACCAGCAACGTTAAAAACACCCCAACTATTTTTAATTATCAGTTTATAGTGCAGATCAAGCATGTCAAAATATGTCATTTTAATCAAGCAATTATCTATATGTGGCTTCATTTTACAATGTGAAAGTTCGATCAGATATTTCCAAGGTATTTATCAAAGTTCAACAGTGGTCCTGTGACTAGACAAAAGGAATAAGCAAATTCTTGTTTGTTTCAGTATTTTCCAAGCCGTTCCCAAAAGACACAGTTGTTATTGTCATGTGAATTTCCAGTAAAAATCTGAGCAATCTTGCTTTGACCATCTGTTTAGATACGATATGATGGAAATGATACAAAAAACGAAGGTATAAGCTCTATTAGACTATTTCTCTTGGACATAAAATGTGTTTTGGGAAGAAATGAGTTGTTCCATATGAGCCAGGGGCAGTTACTTCTTACGTGGGAGCAACTTTGGCTGTGCAAAATCGTTTATCAAAGGAGGCTTTGTGTTTGGGGGAGCTGAGCTTTCCACTCAACATCATTTCAAGTAATGCCATTGGATCCCACACTTCCAGGCTCCCTCCCCAAAATGGGGCCTATAGTTCTCAAAAAACCCACACAGGTGGCAGAAAGGGCAGACTAAAAATAATGTGGGTTAATGTTTACATACTGTCCACGGTGGTCTATTGCAGATAAACAGTTCATTATGTTCTCCCTGCACCTTTTCATAGAATCCAGAGTACTGTTATTGTTGCCATCTTATATAACACCAAGTCTGTATTTATAGTAAACGTTCTAATGAGTACCTATCACTGACATCTCCCCAAAAATACTCAGAAAAAAAATATCTAAGAAAACATCTCTTTTCTATTTTATCTAAACAGTGGTATTGGTTATTAAAATAATGACAAACACTAGTAATTTATCATATGCCAGGAATCCCTGTAAATGCTTTATGTACATTAATTATAAGCTGTTAATTCTTAACCATAGTTCTACGAATGAGACGTTATTCTTCCCATTTTACGGATGAAGAAACTAAGGCTTAGACAGGGTAAGTCCCTTATCCAAGTTCAGAAAGTAAGAGGCAGGATCAGAGTTGCAACAAAGAACTCTCTAACCACGAAACTGGCGGTCATCCTGACCTGCTTCTCTGGGCTTCCACCCTGGTTAATGTTCTGTGTCTATTCTCACTCCATTCATTATTGTAATTCTCAATTAACATCCCAGTTACCCATGTGGAATACTCATCTACATCTAGCCTAATTTGCTACTGGATTTCAATGTTATTTCATATGAAAACAATCAATAACATAAAAGGGCCTGGATCTGGTTTCAAAAACATAATTTGAAAGGAATTCACTCTGAAAGCTCCAAGAAGCCCAGTGATCTCCAACCAGCACCCTGGAAGGGCTTCTCAGCCACCTTCACTCTCCGCTGGATGCCTCCATCCATCTAAAAATACATGTCTGGCTTCTCCCGCTCAAAAACAGAAACAGAGTACTAGTCTCCAAAGGCAAAGTTGTGCTTTTAAGAGGCACTCTGTTTTTGTAGGTGTTCAAGGATTTGGAATCAAAGAGGCAGAATTATTAAAATTAATCCAATTTTCTTTCATTTATTTTGTTAGTTCATACCTCTAAAAGATATATTTTGGAAGGCATCGTTCAACCCAACCATTTACAAATCAAAGCTTTCTTTGGAATCCCAGAGACCTAACCCAAGCTAGGCAGGGACCCTCTGCCAGCTCTGGAGCCCTCCCCACTGTCAGGAACATGGCAGCACTATTTGATTTGTGCTCACATTTAATTACAGTGTCAAAAATCTACCTTAAATGGCTTTAATCAACTGCCAAAACTGTGAGTCTTTCTGGCTTGGATTTCTATAAACAAAAAATAAATTCAAATATGTCACAAAGTGGCAGCAACTTGGTGACCACTGGACTAGGAAGACATGCAACCAGTGCTGGCTGGGAAGAGAGTCCGTGTCTTCATATACATGACTCTTGGCGGATCATTTCAAATGACTGATCAACAGAACCAGCACAAAACTAAATGAGCTACTGCCCTGAAATCCCTCGGCCTCAGCCATCCAAACTGGCAGAGTCTGAACAAAGCTGTCAATGACTTTTCCTGCTCCCTTTCAGGGCATTTTTAGAAACATCATTGCATGTTTAAAATATAATAAACAAAAGAATCCTTGAAAACAGAACATTCTGTTATGAGAAACTCCCAAACACAGAGAGAGGTGAGAAGAGGTTAGGTTTTCTTTACTGAAGTGGAGAAGACAGGAACCTGCAAAAGTACCCAAAGTAAGAAATTCCAGAGCCAGAAACAGCACCCTTTATTTGGGAAACATTTAAAAGTCTAAGGAGTGATCTCCCAGTTCAACCTGAGCACTTCTGAAAATAGCTTCGGAAATTCTCCTGCAGAAGAATTCTCAAGACTCCTCTGTTTGAAATTCTTCCCAAAGAAAAGTATAGCATTAACGCAAGAGGCAAGAGCTCGTGCTAATTACAAACAATGAGACCAACAGTCATAAATTAGGACTGAACCCGTCACAGAAAGTATGCATGCTGCTTTCGACATGAAGTCACTGTTGGAAGGAGTGGAGGATGATGCAGAATTAACAGCATTTATAATCATAGAAAAAGATCAGAAAATGAATTTGAAAAAGGAAAAGGGAAATTTATTTCAGATATTCCCAGACAATGAGTAAAGACAACGTAAGAGGAATCTCAAGACCCATCTCTGCTGGTGTGATGTGAGCATCATGGCAGTGGAAGTGACACCACTCACATCTCCTTCCTGGCTCCGGTTCCACCACCTCCCCTGGGCATTTGTCCTCTAGCAGGTTCCCGCCCACGTCCTCTGTGAAAGGCCACGTCCCCACACACCTCTTAGACTGATGACTTCACAGCTACCCAAGCTCTGCCCCCCCTCCTGATGCAGATCTGTACATCCAAATGCCTGCCAGACGCCTCACCTGGATGAACGCTAGCCCTTCAACAAAACCTGATCCCCACCAAAGGCAGAGGTCTCCTCGGTGCTTCCCCTCCAGGGTTCCCCACCACACCCCAGTCTCCGGAGCCAAGATACAAGGGGTCCGTTTGCAAGCCATCTCACTGCTTCATCCCCACCGTCCAGTTCACCCCCGCGATTCCACTGACTTAACCCTAATCTCCTACGTGTTGCTATTTAACTGACTTCAGCCAGAACATCTTCTTACGGGGCAGGAGAGGCATATTTACATCAGTGGGAAAGCTGATTTCTGTACATCTCCCGTCAGATCCTAGAACTGGCAGAGGAGAGGGAGAAAGCAAGCTTGAAATCGTGGTTTTCACCTGTCCTTAGCGACCACACCTTTGGTTGAGACATGGGTCTGGGAGTTTGAAAAGGTCGACTGGAAGCCAAGTGAGCTGATGAGGGGCTAAGCAAAACATCAAGCTCATTTGTTCTGTAAGGCGACGAGTTTCACAAGGATACCTGAGGAATCCATTTTTTGAACAGAATACTGTTTGGACTCTTGTAGGGGAAAGGTAACTCTAGGGTTGGGGGGAGGGGCGTGAATTCAAAGACACGTGGAACTGAAAAAGGAGTCCTGAAAAAGAGAGGATGTGGTCTGTTACACACACGGACGCTTTGCGCCAGGGAGCGGCTGGGGAAACTCACGGAAGGAACTCAAGGAACTCTCTCCTCAGGGGCGTGGCTGGAGGACAGGGATTGGATGTCAAGGAAAGTAAAATAATCCATGAATGGACCAACTTCCCTGGAAGCAGGAACCCAGAGCCAGAGGTGATTGGGAAAACATGTAAGCTCCACTCTGCACCTCTCTCTCTCTCTCCCCTTCCCTCCCTCCCCCACCTCTCTCTCACCAAATAAATCCATTTCTAGAATTTTATACTAGATGAGTTAGATGTATTTACTGTAATATTAATCACAATTTTGTCTGTGATAGAGAAAGACTAGAAACTACCTAGAAGAGTCAAAGTTGGAATCTAAGAATAGATTCACAACAGAAGATACTCATGATTCTACCAATAAACAGCAATTAATAAAACTCTAAGTTAAATATTTTTATTTTCAGTTATTTAAATCATTTGAATTTTACTTGTTAAATAAATTTATATTCTTATATAAATGTGTATAATTTAATTAAAATAAATTTTATGTATTAACTAGAGGACTACTACTGAAAAATAACATATTATTTGAGTGATGGGGCTGGGAAGGTTTTATTTTTCTTTTTACTAACTATATTTACTAAATATTTACCGCTATTAACTTTGTAATAAAAATTTACTTTTTCAAAAAAGAATAAGAAACACAGTTATAGAAATATTATTAGGATATATGAAAGAACAAAATCAAGCAGCAGAATTGGAAAATTACGTTAGGAATTCTGAGTGAAGCTGTAGCAGTTGAGAAAAATCCTCGTTCTGAGCATCTTATTAGACAAAGTAATGAGAAAAACAGAATGACAGAATGTTTTTATTGAAATATAGTTGATTTACAATGTTGTGTTAGTCTCAGGTGTACAGCTAAGTAATTCAGTTATACATATGCATATACATACAAACACATTCTTTTTTAGATTCTTTTCCGTTATAGATTCTTACAAGTATTGAGCATAGTGCCCTGTGCTCTACAGTAGGTTCTTGTTGGTTATCTATTCTATATATAGTAGTTTGTATCTGTTAATCCCTAACTCTTAATTTTTGCCATCTACTAAGAAGCCCAGCCACTTATAAGAAGAGAGTCAATATATCTACATCCTCAGACTTGAGGGTAATTTTCCACGAAGGACACCCAGCAACAAAATGAGCAAAGCCCTTGAGAGGACTTCTCTGAAATGGCAACAGACACCACAAGCATGGTCTACCCCACACTGGCTCTTGGTGAAATTCAAGAGCATAATACCCAAGTGGAGTTGGGAGAAGAAAATTCCCCCTGGACTGGGGACAAGAACATGGTCCAGTCCTGGGAGGTCAGAGCTACTCAAAACATGGTCTCCAGACCAGCAGTATCAGCATCATTGGGGGCTGGATGGAAACGAAAGGCATGGGCTCCTCCCTAGGCCCCCAAAACAGCATTTCTGAGGTAGGCCAAGAAATCATGCTTTAACATGCCTTATAGTTTGAAGACCCTCGTGGTAGACAACTTCCTGCTTGCTTAGTAGAGGGGCAGTGCTTAGTGAACACCAAGGAACGACCCCCTGCATCATTCCTTAGTCTATCGAATTCCCTCCCGGCCAGAATGCTGCACAGCAGATGGCAAACAGGACTGTGGTGACAAGGGAGGTTCTGAAGAGGGGGCATGGATTGCTGTTGACTGAAAGGCGACCCATGGTGCTTTCTGCTCCTGTCTCATCCCCAGCTCACTTCTCTTGGAGGGACACCAAAGACAGAGCAGGAGCTTTCCATTAAGAGCAGGGTCTGTTAAAGACCAAAGGGCGACTCACTATTCTGTGCATGGCCTTGCCCAGAAAAGGTTTGAGAGCTGCAGCGTTCCCTGGCTCATATAAGCCTGAACAAGAACTCTACCTTCACCTTCACATGGTGTTCTGCCTGTATATGTGTGTGTGCGTATCTGTCTCCAAACTTCCCCTTTTGATAGGACACCAGTCATACTGGACTAGGGCCCACCCTACTTCACTATGACCTATTCTTAACTAATTACATCTGCAATGACCCCATTTCTAAATAAGGTCACATTCTGAGGTCCTGAGGGTTAGAACTTCAACATATAAATTTTGTGGGGACACAGCCCAACCTATAACAGGTCATTTAGTATTATGACTAGGAAGCTATAGAAAACTTTTCAAAAATGAGTATTTACTGAGTTTAGTAGAATTAATATTAAAATATCTTTCCTGACAAGATTTAGCTAAAATATTCAGCTTCATTTAGAGTACCATGATATGGGATGGGCACTAATAATAGAATGATCTTTTTTTTTGCAGTACACGGGCCTCTCACCGCTGTGGCCTCTCCCGTTGTGGAGCACAGGCTCCGGACGTGCAGGCTCAGCGGCCATGGCCCACGGGCACAGCCGCTCCTCGGCATGTGGGATTCTCCCGGACCGGGGCACGAACTCATGCCCCCTGCATCGGCAGGCAGACCCTCAACCACTGCGCCACCAGGGAAGCCCTAGAATGATCTTTTAATTATAAAAATATCCTACACCTGCATTGCAATTAATTCATAGTAGATTTTTCAGGTATAAAGGAAAGAAGAAAATTACTGTCAACCCTTTGAGTTATATCCTTGTAGATATTTTTCTAAGTATATGTTTATACATAGCCATGGGTAAAATGTTTCAGCCAAAAATAATGGGATTTTCTATGTATATCATTTTAAAATTCGCTTTGCTTTTTTCACTAATTATATATCACCGTCTTTCCCTGTGAATACATATAGGTCTAGGTTATTATTTTAATGGCTGCCTAGGAGTCCTTTGAATGGCTGGGTCATTGGTTTTCCCACACATCAGGTAGGCTCCCACCTTGGAGCCTTTGTCCTTATTCTTTCTGCCTGGAAGGTATCTCCCCCAATTCACGCATCCACCTCACTCCTTCCCTCCTTCCAGTGTTTGCTCAAAGGTCGCCTTCTCTGCAGCTTAGCTCATCTCTTCATGAAACGCTACAGTTCCCGCTTCCCAGTACGTCCTGTTCTTCCTCGCTTGGTTTTTCTCCATCTCACTTATTTTATTACGTATTTTATTTAATTACCCTAGTAACTGTCTTCCTCCTCAGAATGACGGCTCTCAGAGAATAGGGATTTCATCCTTTGGGTTTGGTCAAGAACAGTGCTTAGCATTTAGCACAGACTTAAATAAAAACTGTTGAATGACTGAACTACCTTCTTAGTAGTAGAAAGTTAAGTCATTTCCAATATTTCAATATTGAGGACAAAATTCTTTCTTTTTCCATCGTTTGATCCTTTTGGATCTTTTAAAAATTATTTTGGCAGCGCTCAGAAGCACTTAGTCTAGGGCTAATTACTCCCTATACTCTCCAGTACTAAGGCAAGACCTTTCTTTTTTTTTTTTTTTCTTTTTTTTGGCCATACCCCACAGCGCGCGAACTTCCCCAACCGGGGATGGAACCCACACCCCCTGCAGTGGAAGCATGGAGTCGTAACCACTGGATCACCAGGAAAGTCCAAGAACAAAGTTCTTTTTAAAACTGCCCAATAATTCACTTATAAAAGAAGCCTAGAAATATTATTAAGTCAAAGGATACAAATGGGGCTTCCCTGGTGGCGCAGTGGTTGAGAGTCCACCTGCCGATGCAGGGGACGCGGGTTCGTGCCCCAGTCCGGGAGGATCCCACATGCCGCGGAGCGGCTGGGCCCGTGAACCATGGCCGCTGAGCCTGCGTGTCCGGAGCCTGTGCTCCGCAACGGGAGCGGCCACAACAGTGAGAGGCCCGCGTACCACAAAAAAAAAAAAGAAAAAGGATACAAATGTTTGAAAGTTTCTGTAATGGTGCCAAATGTGTGCCTCACACTGGATTACCAAGCTTACAACTTATAAATTATTTCCAGATACATGACGACATTTAAATCACACCAATAATCTAACAGTAGTCAATGATATAATACCTCATCCTAAAACCTATCCATTCTTGAGGTTAGACATGTAATTGAGACACCCTCATCTGAGATTCACTAATGAGAAATCAGATGATGAGTTTTAATCCAGCAGACGAATGGACTTGACATTCAGTTCTCAGAAGCAAACGTTTTTAATATCATGTGTACGAACCATCTTATGGGGATAGTGTCCAAGGATTCAAAGGCTGAAAAAAAAATTTTCCAGGGGTCTTTGTTGGGCTTAATACAATTAACCACATGTCACATAAACAGAGGCAATACTAGGTCACAATTAGAATCCTGTGGTTAGGGGGCCTTTGTTCAACCTCTGCTACAGACAAACCAGTGTCTATGGCTGGCACTCAGATCTCAGGTCAGGGATTAGCACTAAAATCTTCAGTCATTCAAGTGTTTGTTTGTTTAGGAAATAAGCTACCTGTAGGTGGTTACTAAGAAATTCACTATGCTTAAAGAAATTAATGAATTTCTTAATAACCTTCTTTAACATTTATTTTATTTTTTATTATTTAAGAAAAATATTTTTAAGCTTAATGAATTTCTTAGTAATTTTTTTTTACTATTTATTTATTTATCTACTACTATTATCTTTCTTAAAAGTTTTTAAGCTTAATGAATTTCATAGTAACTTCCTGGACACTCTGGAAGATTCCCAGCCCTTGCAATTATTGGGACCTTGCGAGAGACTCTGGCCACCGGATTATAAACACAAGTGAAGGATGTCACCGGTGCTCCAGGGATCGTATAGAACAGGTATTAGTTCTGTGTGTCTCTTTCCCCTGCTACGATGGGCCTGGAAGCCACGTGTTGATGCAATGAAGTCATAAGATGGGGGGACTTCTGTCAGCCTGAGTGACTGTGTGGGAGCTTGTTAGGTTAACCCCTGGGATTTGGAGTTAATTTGTTACCACAGCTTCCTCAGAGCTCCATCAATGGGGTCGCTGGCTTTACCAGGTTTTTCAACTTTATATCTTTGTGAATTATTTGCACTTTTTAAATGAGCAGATAATTATTTATATAACCTCACACATACAAACATAGTGAAGTTCTCCAGTAAAGCTCTCCTCATATGGAAAAAAAAAAAAAGTTAGTGAAATCGGAATAGGGAGCAATAGGCCCTTGTGACACATTGTAGGTCACTCAGAGAGAGCACCCCACAGTTTAAGAAACTTTGCTGCTTGGATCAAATCAGAAATACCGCATTGAGGGCTTCCCTGGTGGCGCAGTGTTTGGGAGTCCGCCTGCCGATGCAGGGGACGCGGGTTCGTGCCCCGGTCTGGGAAGATCCCACGTGCCGCAGAGCGGCTGGCCCCATGAGCCATGGCCGCTGAGCCTGTGCGTCCAGAGCCTGTGCTCCGCAATAGGAGAGGCCACAACAGTGAGAGGCCTGCGTACCGCAAAAAAAAAAAAAAGAAATACTGCACTGACTTTTAGCTTTTTAACTTTTTTTATTATAGTATAATTGCTTTACAATGTTCTGTTTGTTTCTGCTGTACAATGAAGTGAATCAGCTAGATGTATACATATATCCCCTCTCTCTTGGACCTCCCTCCCCCACCACCCCCATCCCGCCCATCTAGGTCATCACAGAGCACCGAGCTGAGTTCCCTGTGCTATATAGCATGTTCCCACTAGCTAGCTATTTTACACATGGTAGTGTATATATATCAATCCTAATCCCCCAATTCGTCCCACCCTCCCCTTACCCCCGTGCCCACATGTCCGTTCTCTACATCTCTTCCTGCCCTGCAAATAGGTCGCATTTACTTTTAGTTTTTATTTTTTAGTTGTAGTCTGACAAGCACAGAATAAAGTGACAGAATGTTACAAAGTGATGCTAGTATAGGAAGCACATCCATGGGAGAACAGCCAGGATGATACAAGAAATAAAAACCATGGGAGAGAACAGGGGAGGAAACCAGGGGTGTTGTGTTGAAAAAGAAAAAATGAAGGATCAGAGGGAGACATGAGTGTCTTTTCCTCAAATATTTGAAAGCTTGCATGTGAAAAAGGGATTCACTTATTCTTCGGGCTTGAGTAGTTCTAGAGGGTCTATCTAAGACGAAGGGGAGAACTTTTCCAAAAGGCCAAAGGGTTCCTCCAGCAGAAGAAAGAGGCAAGAAAAGGTGGCATAACATCTTTCAGGATTCTGCGGGGGAGATTCCTCCACTGGGTAAGGGGTTGGAAGGTACAGCTCTAAATTTCTCTCAATCCATGATCTACATTTTTAGGTTTCTTGGAGAGGAGGTGATGTCTTCATTTCCCTAAATCTCTCATACACAGGCAGTTACATATTCAACTAGCACGTGGCTTTTCCCGATGACAGTGACACAGGCTAGAAAAGCAAGCTTTTTCTAGATAGTGCACCTGACTTCAATAGGAATCATTTTATATTTTTCAAGATTCTGATAGAAAAGTTGAAAATGTAAAGATCTGTGAGAGTGGTGATCTTCAAAGTCCCTTCAAGGTTTACAATCTAGGGCTTTGTAGTTATGTCTAAACATAAAAATTCCTGTATCAGAAAACGCTCATAGTATTTAATATTTAGCTCAAAAGGACCAAGAGAGTTCTACTTGGGCAGCAGCTGAGCTACACAGCCCATGCCCAAAGAACAATTACTGGGCCCAAAGACATGAATATTAATAACAAATCACTGTAAACTAGAACTTTCTTTAATTGGGAGAGCGGGTTTCAGGTTTGGCTTTCCTTCGGCAGGGGTAAATGGAGAGCAGTATCTGAACATGTGCAGCTCACAGGACAGGTCTGAAGCTCGAAGCGGCTGCCCTAACACATCTGGTGACCAGTAGTGTGGATTCCCCAGGAAAGGGATGTCAAGGCGTCATTATTCAAAGGACCGCCCCCCCCCTCAATTGGGATAATCAGAAACAGTTCACAAATCAAACAAGCCATAAGATTCTTCATCTTCTCTTGGTGCCCTCCCCGACCTGGTGACATCACTCGACATGTGGCCACACAGTTTTTCCAGGACTTTTTTTCCTCCCCAAGATTGGAATCTCTGGCTGTAGGCTAAAATTACCACTTAAAACAAGGACTGACCCTTCCTTGACACTCTGAAGAAGGATCCGTGTAAATAGGTACCCTACCTCCTTGGACTCGAGGGAAAAACCTCTGCTTTGCTTTGGTAAGACACGCTCTACCTTAACTGGTAAAAGATTTTTTTAAAAACCTAAATGAATAAAGAGATGCCATTTTTAATTGTTTTATAAGTCTGGCATGGCCATATTAAGGCAATTGTTATTTTATATGTAGAACAGGGGCAAACAAATCTCAAGGGATTAAAAACCATGTTCTTGTGGTTTGCTTTTAAAAGCTGCAAATTTGAATTCAATTAAAAAAAAAATCATGGCACAGGGACAAAATAAGAACGAACAAAGCTGGGGAAAATGTCCGTACCATTCTTCAGAGTCAAGGGCCACTGTGAATGTACATGTTTCCAATTACACGTGTTCAGACAAAACCAAAGTGCAGGGTGTTATGCAGAAGCCCATCCAGAAAAAGCTTCCCAAAGTCATTCTTTCATCTGAAACAACCACATAGACAATTCAGTTCTTTAAAGAGAAAAACATGTAAAAAAGAAAAATATTATCATATGATTTCTCTCTTTTGCCTCTCAATACAAAGCCTAGTCACGTCAGTGTAAGAACCAATATTTTCTATTTTCTTGGTTGCTTTCAGAACAATTGTAAGTAGCAAAGAGAATAAGTATGAGAAAGAAAGTTCAAGCCTTGCCCAGGAGAGCTAGCAAACAGGGAGACCTCCCATTACTCACAGACAGACAACCAATGCTAACTAGACGCGTGAACGTTTTCACAAGATGAGCTAATACATGAGTCACCGGTGTTCATTTCTGGCTTCATTTGAGCTGCAGGGAAAAAAAATACCGATTTTTTTTTTTCACATAAGAAAGACCCAATAGCTGGAGATGAAGAGAGTATTTAGGGGGAAAATGTGTCTGTGGGCTGCCGTTCCAAGCGATGGGAAATCATTCCTGAAGTTACTTCTAAAGGTTATTCCACAAAACTGAAAGAAGCCTCCACACGTGTGTTCTCCCTTCTTGTGGAACAATTCTAGTTTGGAAAAGGTGACTCTTTGTAGAGGATTCAAAAGGAGGAGGTTTACGGAAAAGGCTGAGGGTCAGGACTTCAAGGACTGAAGTGAGGAAAACCACTGAAAGCCAAGATGTCTGATGCTGGTCCCCGGCTTCACTCAAGCTGAGAACAGACCATCTGTCATCGCAGATTATTCTGATGAGAAGAAAGCTTCAATGATATCGCCTTGAACACACACTCTCAGCTCCCCCTCCCCCAACTACTCTTACCTGGAATCCAACGGTCTCTACAGATAGAAGTCATGATCACCCGAACAGTCACATCAGTGCTTTTGTGTGAGGTAGACTCGAAATATAAAGATATCAAATAAGAAAGTTCCATCACTTGACCTAACAGGCTTCCCAGTGCTGTATCAGTCATCACCTGTCTTCAGAGACTTTTGGTAAAAATTAACTGCTTAGTAAGCTACAGAGCTTCCTGAGGGCACTATTTCTTTTTCATCTCTGTGTTTCCCAAACCTGAAAGTCAGCAAAATGCTTTTTGGATGAAAATGTAGGAAAGCATTTTGAGATTTCAGATTTCTAAATTAAACGATATACACAAAAATGTATTTTTTCTTCAGACAAGCGTTATTAGAACCCAGGAGTAATACCCAAACGAGGTCACAGAACACCTTTTTCCAAAAACATTTCCAAACGAGATACACAGAAATCTAACAAATGACTGAATGTGAACCCAAGTCGGCACGTGGTCCGGGCAATGGAACAGCTGACCTGGAAAGCACAACCCCGTGTTCTTATTCTGGAATTCCTCCATCGGGTGTCTGCTATCAGTAAATCGGCCATGCCCTTATGTAAATGCAAAGAAGTCAACCCACTTAAAAATGCATCTCAGGCTTCGCTGGTGGCGCAGTGGTTAAGAAGCCGCCTGCCAATGCAGGGGACACGGGTTTGAGCCCTGGTCCAGGAAGATCCCACATGCTGCGGAGCAACTAAGCCTGTGCGCCACAACTACTGAGCCTGCACTCTGGAGCCAGTGAGCCACAACTGCTGAAGCCCGTGCGCCTGGAGCCCGTGCTCTGCAAAAAGAGAAGCCACTGCAATGAGAGGCCCATACACCACAGTGAGGAATGGGCCCTACTCGCCGCAACTGGAGAAAGCCTGTGCACAGCAACGAAGACCCAATACAGCCAAAACTAAACAAGTAAATAATTTTTTTTTTTTTAAAAAGCATCTCCTCTTATTTGAGCTTCTTTGTGTCAAACTCAAAGAAGCCTCACATAAATGATCAAAGACTTTTCAGTGGTTCCTCCAAATGCACGGATGGGCAAAGGCTGCTCCACTTCAATAATTTTCAGTGAATCCTCTAAAATGAAGGTTTTGAAGATGCTCACCAATGGAACGTCCTGCCTCACAGCTATAATATTTTTTAAAAGGCATTCAGTTGAAATTAATATATTTGGTCAGACAACGGTATTAAAATTCTTGTTATTTTTTCTGTTATAATGGTAGCCTGTGGTATGACTAGTCTTCTTCAAAAACCTGTAGAGTTATTGCTTCTCTCTTGCCTGGGGTACATCATATGTTTTTCATTTGCGTGTGCTACATGGCAATACCTCATTAAAACACTTAAGCTAAACGAAAGTCTTCATATCGTGCCACAAAGGGCGTACGTAAACTCACTTGGAAAGTTTCAGAGCCTCATAACTCGTTGCAAAGCTCTCTTATACCAGCTGCTCAACTGATATTCACTCTGCTGGATGATGTTACAGGATCCATGCTCTTAAAATTGCCTGCCTTCCTTCGGCAAGTATATATTTTTTCTCATACAGTAAGCAAGGGGAGGTTCAGGAGTAAACAGAGCCGTTTTTTTCCTACACAAGAAACACCCCCTCTCCCTTGGCCACACACACAGGCACACACACTGGCACACACAGGAACACACACCAAACACTTCACTTCTACTTGCGGTGCAACAAAAAGTTGTAGCACGTTATGTGCAAATAAAGCCTTGCCTCTCTCCTGCTGGACAGCTCCTTCACCCACGTATTTCCCAAGACACATAATACCATAGGGTCCACTCCGATCTCATTCTCTGCGTTCAGTCCTGGGATGACTTACCTACTAATCTTAAGCTTTGCGTGGGCCCGAAAATCACTGCTGACAGAGGACCGATCTGTGGCTTTTCAAAAACAATTTCTACTATTTTTAAAGGTTTTGGAGAAGAGGTTGTTTTGGGTGTTTCATCAAAGTTGCGATTGCCAAAACAACACTTGATTCAAAGAGTTCTCGAAAGTCACACATAGGAAGCTTATGACTTCAAAATATAGTCTTCTTTGAAGAATGATTTCTTAAAATGTACTGACTGATAGAAGACAAGCAGGTGGCACTCAATAGCTTCATTCATTAATCTTAAAAAAAGAGTTTTGCACCTCAACGCATAAGGATGGCTACTATGAAAACAAAAAACACAGAAAATAGCAAGCGTTGGTGAAGATGTGGAGAAATTGGAACCCTCTAACACTGTTCATGGGAGTGTGAAATGGTGCAGCTGTCATGGAAAACAGTATGGCAGGTCCTGAAAAAATTAAAAATAGAATTACCCTATGATCCAGCAATTCCACTTCTGGATATATACCCAAAAGAACTGAAAGCAAGACCTTCAAGAGGTATTTGTACACGAATGCTCACAGCATCATCATTCACAATAGCCAAAAGGTAGAAGCAACCCAAATGTCCATCAACAGATGAGCAAATGAACAAATGTGGTATATCCATACAGTGGAATATTACTTAGCCTTAAAAAGGAAGCACATTCTGACATCTATCACAGCATGCATGAATCTTGAGGACATTATAATGTGCTCAGCGAAATGAACCAGGCACAAAAAAGACACATACTCTTCTGTAAGGCTAGTCTATTTGACTAGAATAGTCAAATTCATAGAAACAGAAAGTAGAATTGGTGGTGGCCAGGGGCTCAAGAGAGGAGGAAATGGAACGTTGTTGATTAATGGGTACAGAGTTTTGGTTTTATAAGATGAAAAAGTTCTAAAGATTGGCTGTACAACAAGGTGAGTATACTTATTAACATTACTGAACTGTACACTTAAAATGCTTAAGATGGTAAACTTCGTGCTTTGTGTATTTTACTAAAATAAAAACGATTTTTCAGCACCTATTACAGACAAAAACCATTCGATATCTTACACTGGTAACTATTTCATGATTTTCAGAGCACCTTTTCCCATTCCCCCATTCATTCCTCCATACATCCCGTATTTATAGATAACACAATGTGTACACCTATCAGCTATTCAACCTGAAAGACCGAAAGATGAATCAGGGGTGTGCCCTACATTTCAAGATACTGCAGGGCCATAAATACAAAGTAGAATGTGTTCACTGCTGAAACTGCTGTGTTTCCTAGATTTTTTCGACGCAATGGCAATTTAAAGTATTCTGCCACGTTGGCCCCATAAATTCACTAGTGTTTACAAATTAATGTGCTTGATTTGGGCACAGCTTCCCTTTTCACCAAAAGGATACAGATAAAATGATATGGGGTTCCAGGAGTAGAAGGCACTTCCTGTTAAATCCACATCTTCAACCTTTAAGAAACACACACATAATTGTTTGGGTTCTTTTAATCAACACTACCTTCTTGGTGCTTTTTCATAGCTCATCCTCTCCACTGCTCTGTGCTGCCTACACAAGCTGTCTCTGGACCCACCTAGGTTATTATATCTGATGACAAACATTACATGGGCCGAAAGCCATCCGCTCCTCTGCACCCCTGGGAACGGAGCTCACGTGCGGATTTCAGTCAGACCAGGATTAAATATCTTGCTGGAACGTTAGCCCTGAAATCGAACTCTCCAGGTAGACACTGAGGTAGTCTCCGACCAAACCCGACCTATGCACTGGGGCTCTGGGAGCCACCAGAGCTGTACAGTAACATGGTAACATCTCCGTCCAGGGCGCAAACTAGAAAGATAGTCAGGTAATGCCAAGGGTGAGCCATGGGGAGAAGCAGCCCACATCTAATAATTGTGGTTTCTAGAACAGCCATTCGCTCCAGATCTAAAATAACTCCTCCTTCTTTTTAATCTACCTTGAGAACTCCTCTCCATCCCTCTGTACCAGATCTAGCCTCACCTCCTAGTGAAGCCTTCCCCTGGAAGTCACCCCCGCTCCTGTGTTCCCAGCCTTTTGTGCCTCATCTGTCAAAGCTCCTGTTTGTACAGCTATAGCCACCATTACATTTGGAGGCAAGAGGCCAGGCATCTGAATGTTCAGAACCCAACACAGAGCCTGAGACTCTGTGTGTGGTGGATACAAGGATGAGTGAACACACCAGGCAAGGGGGTCTCGTCAGTATTCATACTTCAACACACTAGCTAAAAGTTGTGCAATTAGCCATGACTGATCTGTACTTAGAAATGCCAAACTCATACACCTGAAATTATTTCAACCCGAAAATTTCTTTTTGCAAGTGAAGTCTTTGCCTAACCAAAAAACAATTTTTTTGATAAATTTAACAGACGCACTTTTGTTGGGGGGGGGGGTCAATAAAATCTCAGGAGTTAGCACTATGGAAGGAAAGTAGAATTCAATGTGTCCTTGAGTGTTCCTGGATCCAGTAGGTCCTCCTTCCTTTGCAGCTCTTGGACCACAGAGATAGAAATATATCCAAAGTGATGAAGGCGTCTGAGAACTGGGCCCCCATCCAGTGCCACAACTACTGAGCCTGCGCTCTAGAGCCCGTGAGTCACTAACCACTTTACTACCCAACTGAGAGGCACTGGCTGGGGGCAATTCCAGATTTCTGGAATTGGTGTCTGGCCAGAGCTTGTCCTAGGGCTAAGTGGCTAAGTCAGTGAACTAGGCTGTTGGTTTCCATGTTTTCAACAGAGTGGTGCAATTTTGCAAGGTACCACAACCCTTTGCTTTCAGCCACATGGCCAAGTGTGACCGACACTGACCAGGAGACAGGGACAGGAAGTGCCCTGGATTCCTGGTTGTAACCAGCAAGTCAAAGGAGCTCTCCATGTGGCTCTTGTTCAATGTCCACTATTGACTCTCCTGAGGCCACCAGGATAGCTACTTTTCTGCTCCGAGATTCACTCTTTAGTCTGTAAAACGAGATTGAGTTCCTGTCACAGTTGCATAAACCCTTTCCCCCAGAAACAGAGACTTCTCAGAGTCTATCCAGGACAACCAGAAAGCCAGAACAGGAGTTCAGCCTTCCTGGGAAGGAGTAAACAAGTTTCGTTAGGTCATAAGAATCTCAGATTCCTCACCTACAAAATGACAAAGAATAATGCTTCTTTTACCTCATTCACAAAATTGTGAGATCAGGAACCACCCTATTTGTAAAGGCACTTGAACGATAATGATGTTCCTCATCTCCACCTACGGAGCATCTCTGGAGCCCAGAGAACCCAACAAAAATAGTAACTTCTAGATCCACGCCCCCTACAGCAGCCACTAGCCACATGTGGCTTTCGAGCACGTGAAGGTGGTGAGTCCAAATTGAGATGTGCCGTAAGAGTAGAATACACACCAGATTCTGAAGACTTAGTGTGAAAAGGGAAAGTGAAATATCAATCATTTTTATATTAATTACATGTTGAAAGGATATACTGCACTCTCTAGGCAGATAGTGACACAGTATTTAAAGAAACTATTTAAAGAAAATACGCAATTAAAATTCATTTCAGAATTTTCCCTTGTGACAGAGCAGTTAAGAATCCACCTGCCAGTGCAGGGGACACGGGTTCGAGCCCTGGTCTGGGAAGATCCCACATGCCGCGGAGCAACTAAGCCCATGTGCCACAACTACTGAGCCTGCGCTCTAGAGCCCGTGAGCCACAACTACTGAAGCCCGCGCGCCTAGAGCCCATGCTCCACAACAAGACAAGCCACCGCAATGAGAAGCCCGCGCACCACAACTAAGAGCAGCCCCTGCTTGCCGCAACTAGAGAAAGTGCTCATGCAGCAACGAAGACCCAACGCAGCCAAACGTAAATTAATAATAAAAAAAGGATACAAGTTAAAATTTAAAACAAAAATAAAATTCATTTCACCTGTTTCTTTTTACTTTTACTTTTTTAATGTGGCTACTAGCAAATGTAAAATTACATACATGGCTTACATTCTTATTTATATTGGACAGCACTGCTCTAGACTGATGAATATAACTTTTGAGTTATTTTTAAGCATGGGAGTATAGAAAGAAATCAGTAAATAAAGCCAAAAAGTTAAAAAATAGGGCTTCCCTGGTAGTGCAGTGGTTGAGAGTCCGCCTGCCGATGCAGGGGACACGGGTTCGTGCCCCGGTCCGGGAAGATCCCACATGCCGCAGAGCAGCTGGGCCCGTGAGCCATGGCCGCTGAGTCTGCACCTCCGGAGCCTGTACTCCGCAACGGGAGAGGCCACAACAGTGAGAGGCCCACGTACCGCAAAAAAAAAAAAAAAAAAAAAGTTAAAAAATAGAGACATTTAGCAATCATAACTATATTTTTTGCAGCGGTAATTTCCTTGAAGCGGTAATTTTTTGAGCATACTCCTGACCACTGAAGCTGGTGACTGCCTGACTTCCCCTCTCCCTACCTTTCCTTTCTGCTAATGAGTCCAGCTCCCGTGCAGACACGCTCAGGCAGGAACAGTCCTAGGACCCGGCAGGACGTGCAGTAAAAGCATGCGACATCCAGAAACTCCAGCACAGCTCTAATCCCTGTGGGCATCACAGGGAACAGCATTTTTCCGGTTCTTCTTTGACTGTAGGTCTGATGGGCAAAAACAGCACCTGGCTCACCCAATCTTTTAACATCATTCAAAAATATTTAGTTAAAAAAAAATTAGTTTTCTCCTGCCATTTTTTTAATTGAAGTGAAATTCACATAACATGAAATTAACAGTCTTAAACAATTCAGAGGCATCTAACACATTCACAATGTGTGCAGCCACTGCCTCCATCCCGTTCCAAAACATTCTCATCACCCCAAAAGGAAACCTACTCCCCATTTCCCCCTCCAGCCCTACTGTTTTGTGCACAATTGATTTGCTCTTAGCTATTCAGTTAAAAATGATGAGTAAACTACAAGCCCAGGGTGAGTGAATTATTTAGTATCTCTCAATATCCTGACATGGAATGATCCACCTATAACACAACAGAAGACACTGACAAGAACAAATATCTCCACCCCCCTATTCCAATGAAACCCCCTCCACAGAGCGAGGCCCAGCCAGGGGTCAGGTCCTGTGACTCCACAATACATCAACACACAGGCAAGCACCAGACCCTGCCTTGGAGAGCTTTCCAGTGTCCCCTGTCATCTCAATCTAATCCTTCCATGAATTAGGCTCTTCTGAGCGTTGAAACTTCTCAGTCGGCCTCCATACAATATTTGCCACACGCCAGCTGATGAGCCAACCTCCAAGATCTAAGGGAGAGGACCTGTGGTGATGACAAGGGTGGGGGACACACTGGGGAGGCTGGTGGAGGCACCTGAGGATGGCCAGGCCAGGATCATGTCTGGACCTGTCTCTCAATCCAGCAGAATTCACAAAGGAAGGGCCAGCTCTTGAGGGTCCAGGGCGAGAGCTCCTCTCTTTAGCTGTCCCTTCAGCACTTCGGTGGTTGTGAGAAGTCTGGGGGGAGGGGGGATTTGTAGACTTCAAATTTCTCTTAACTGGGCAGCAACTGCGAGTGGTAAGCACACCACTGTGTATCCGTCTTGCCTTTCTGTGCAAGGCTTTTAAACCTTGCACAGAACCCATCTGGATGAAAGATGCCCTTCAATTATAAATTCTTATTACTCTTTTTATTGCCTTGTAAGCGTTCTGATGCTGGCTTTTCCACGCCCAGATGTTTCTGTTTAAGGCGCTTCATTCAAATGAAATTTGAAGAAAAGTCCAGATTACCCAACCACAGTGACCTGAGTAAAAATCCCCTCAATCATTCTGGTAATCCAAATAAATTCAGATCATGAAGGTGGGGTGCCTAGATAGCTCTGGCTAACAAATGCTTTGTCTCCTGTTTCACTTTACATTATTATAACACACTTAACTGCACTCCATTTGTAGTCATGGGAAGGACTTGTTTTATGCCATAGATTGCCACTCACTGTAGTAGAAAACAAGCCTTAAACGGCTGACATAGCACTAATATTAACTGAAAAAAGCAATCATAACATGCATTTTAAGGCAATACGTCAGGTTTAAACAGAATCAAACTATTTGAAATTTACTTTGTGTATGACTGAAATTAAAATGCCATGAGACTTACTGCAAAAAAGTTTTATTTCAAATTGATTTAATATATATATGGAATAAAACGCACAATTTGTAATGTACTAAACAGAGCAATTCAAGGAGAAATCATGTCATTCTTCTAAAAAATAATCTGAAAAGATCAACAGCTTCAAAGCAAAAATCCTATATACTGTTAGTTCTATCACCTCATTTATAAATCCATAAGATGCCCTGTGATTTTTCCAATTAAATTACTCAAATTACCGACTTTTCTTTGTGTGTATTTTCAAATGGTTTGTTTATGAATTCTACTGATAGGTCTGCTATGATTCCCGAAGGCTAAAAGATGTTTACAGGACAAATGACATCATCACCATGACAAGCCTGACCGTGTTTATACCAATTGGCTTTAGAGGGTCTTCAAAACATGGCTTTAAAATCTTAGTTACTATGTAGCTTAATGTGTTCCTGATGTTTCCGGAATAATAGATTTCTATAAATCGAGATATAGTTTTGTTAAAAGAAAATCAATTACTTGTCTGATCTATCGTGTGCAGAACTAATTCACACTCTTCTCAGATAATATGACAAACTGTGAATACAAAGGGGTTTATCACAGAAAAATATATAAGTAAATAAACACTAAATAGGTATTTCATACAAGTCATTATTTTATAAGAAATAATTCAGATATTTTATAGAAAAGGAAAAATCTCCACAGGAGTATAAGAAATTTCCTACTACTGTACGCAAATCTACTGTTACCAGTTTAAAACTGTTAATAGTTTTTTTAGTTTGTTTTGCTGCTACCTGAGACTCTTCAGATGAAAGTCCTCAAGTAGAACACGTGGCCATAGACTTTCTTTCTTTGGATATATTTTTTTTTTGATGTGGACCATTTTTAAAATCTTTACTGAATTTGTTACAATATTGCTTCTGTTTTTATAGTTTTTCAGTTTTTTGGTCACGAGGCATGTGGGATCTTAGCTCCCCAGCCAGGGATCGAACCGGCACCCTCTGCATTGGAAGGTGAAGTCTTAACCACTGGACCGCCAGGGAAGTCCCAGCCATAGACTTTCTATCTGAACTTCCAGTGATGGAAAATTCTGTCCTCTAGGATTTAGTCCCACTGGTGTGTGACCAATTAGAGAGAAATGATTTTCTATGGAGCTGAAATCACCCTTTCTGTAGCTTTCCCCATTAATGTAGGTTCTGCCTAGTCTAGATTTATGTAAAGTATAATTGGTCTTAGACACCATAATATCTAAAGCATCCGTCATGCGCCTCCACAGCCTTCTAATCTCCAGGCCAAACGACCCTCAAAATGTCCCTTTAGCTGATGTGATTTCAGATCTTTATCTTCCTCGTCATATTCCTGCCATCACCTTCTATTTACCAATATCCCTATTAATACATCACCTATGTATGCACAGGTTAAAAAAAAGAGATTACACTGAAATATTAATGGAGATTATTTCCTCATAGAATTATGGACTATTTTTATTTTCTTCTTTATGCTTTTCTGTGTTTTCTCAACCTTCTACCACGGGCATATGTGACTTTTGCAGCCAGGTAATTCAATATTCATTCATTCAACGACCATTACTGAGCACCCACTATGTGCCAGGAACTGTCCTGTGAGGTGAGGATGCAGCCACAAACAAGCGAAATGAAAACCCCTGCCCTTGTGAACTTACCTTCTCACTGAAGGAGACACAAAGTTAAAAAAAAAAAAAAAAAGAGTAAAACTAATAGTATGTTAGAAGGTGCTATAAAATTGAGAAGGAGAACAGGGGTGAAGTGAGGGAAGCACTGCGAAATAGGATGGACAGGGAAGGCTTTACAGTACGTCTCCTACATACGAACCTTCAAGCTGCAAACTTTCACAGATGTGAACGTGCATTCGCATGTCCAATCACGTAAGTTAGTTCATGTGTCTGGCGTACATTGTCCTGCGAGGGCATCCTCTACAAGTGGTTGTACTTTTGTGTGCTTTACTGTACAGTACTGTATCAGGTACAGTAGTACAGTATCTTTATTTCTTGCCTGTTCACTCGATGCCAGCCCCTGTATGCCAGCTACTGTACTGTACTACTGTACTTTTCAAGATACTGTACTGTAAGGTTAAAAATGTTTTCGTTATTTTTTGTTTGTTTTTTATGTATTATTTGTGTGGAAAGTATTATAAACCTATTACA
Source organism: Globicephala melas (assembly GCF_963455315.2). Classification (NCBI taxonomy): domain Eukaryota; kingdom Metazoa; phylum Chordata; class Mammalia; order Artiodactyla; family Delphinidae; genus Globicephala; species Globicephala melas. The sequence goes on along the minus strand of NC_083317.1, from coordinate 6,794,046 downwards.
GTACAGTACCATACAGCCGATCGTGTTAGTTGGGTACCTAGACTAACTCTGTTGGACTTACGAACAAATTGGACTTATGAACGCACTCTCAGAACGGAACTCGTTGTTATGTAGGGGACTTACTGTTCTATGAAGGTGATAAAGACCTGAAATAAGTGAGGGAATAAGCCACTCTATGTGGGCAGAATGTTCCAGACTGAAGGAGTAGCACCTGCAAAGGCCCTGGGGTAGGAACAGGCCTGGGATGCTTGAGAAAAACCAGAAAGCCTGTGTGGGTGGAGTGGAGAGAACAAAGGGTCAGGGCATAGGATATGAGGTCAAGGAAGGATCTGGTCAGATGGTGCAGAGCCTCATGGACCAGTGTGAAGACTCGGGCCTTTACCCCCAGGGAAGTGGAAGGTCTGCCACAGTGGAGTGATGGGGTCTAACTTAGTGTTTTAACAGGTCACTTTAGCTGCCTGGAGAACAGACCCACGGAAGGTTAGAAAAAGGGAGGCTGGGAAGTAGAGCAGAGGCGTGATCCCCACACAGGACAACGGTGGCCCAGACCAACAGCAGCAGAGAAGTGGTCCTGTTCTGGATTTCCAGGGTTCAGTCAACAGGATTTGTGGAGAAAACACAGTCAAAGGTCTGGAACTAAACACCACACTCCAATTGTGGCCTCACCATGGCAGAAGAGAGAGACGATTTTACGTTTCCTTTCCCAGGGTACCTATTCTCACAAACACTGAAACCCAAAAGGCGAGCCAGCCAGCGTGATGAAAATGATTACATAAGGTACACAGCCCATGTGGGGTCTGACCTGATGAGGGCAAAAGCATCTCTAACTAAACTCCTCCCACTAACCACAGCCCTCTCTCCTTCTATCTTTCCCTCTCCAGCCCTCTTTCTGAAATGTCCTTTGTTAAGTTCCGTCTTCCATATCTAGACTGTTTTCCCAGATCCCTTATCAACTCCTGGTTTCCCTTACCTCCCTGTGGTCATCTCAGTATCATCTTACTGGTCCCTTGAAATCTCTCATCTCCTAATAACCAAGAGGCCGGGCGCCCCCTCTTCCTTCTCCACCCTGATCCCAGAGACTAAGCATTGCTGGGGAGACCATGCAACTATACTGGTCGGGTCTACCACAAATTCCGTAATTTTTCAAACTCATTTGGAATTTACATCTACTCCTTGACTTTTTTTTTCATTTCTAATTCACCTTCTACGCAATACCCAGCACAGCTCTTGAACATCTTTTATTTTTCTGCCTCTTACTCCAAACCTGCTTTCACGTCACTCACAGATGATCTCGCTTTTTATCTTGTTGAGAAGAAGGAAGCCACAAGTAAGTACTTTCAGTGTGAACCTCTAATTCTCAAGGTTTCTCAGGAGAGTCACCCATATCCTCCTACTTTTCTCTTGACTCAGAGGAAAAACGTCTCCCTTGTTCCTTTCCCAATTTAACCCCTCCTTCTGTGCCCTTGAAACAGACCTGCCAAGGTTTGCTAGCATGCTGTCTCATCCACTGTCTATTCCCTTTTGTACCTTCCATCTTTCTTTCTGCAATGGATAGTTTCTCTGTGCAAGAGAAATTTCTTCTATCCTAAAACAAATAATCCAAAACATCTCTTGACTCCACTTAAGCCAACATTCAATATCTCACTTTCCCTTGTTTCAACAAAAGCTAATTAAGCCAGGAAGGCGCTAAGATTCTCAGACACAAAGACAAACATGATGGGGTTCTGGCCTTCGCCATCATATTTCTCAAAAGAAAGAACAGTCAACACACCTTGCTATGTCGCCCGCTTTCTCTTTAATTACTTGCAAGATGGCTTCTAGTGAACTCCACTAAGATCTTTCGTATGGGACCACACCCATTCCCAAGGGTGAAACTCTCCCCTCCTCAGCGATCTTCAAAACCTGCCAGCTCCGGGCTGTCCCATTAGCTCCAATCTACTTCCTGCACAACATCTCTACTTGACTCTTGAAAGCCAAAGGTCAGAAACCAAATTCTCCAAACTTCTCCTCCCTTCTCTTATCCATCCAACTCCATCCTTGTCTTCCTCATGAATGTTCCCGTTCCTAGAAATGGCATCCTCATCTTCCAGGCCTCCAGGTCCAGCCTCCAGTCACCTTTAATTCCTCCCTTCCCAGGTCCCCAGCCCCAGGCAGTTTTAAAGGCGTTTGCTCTATGTGGAGCCTCCCATCGCCCAGCTCCATCTTCCATGCCCACATCTTGTCCCTTTATCAGTAAAGCCTTTTTCTACCCCAGATGTGAGTGGCAACCCTCTCCCTTAAAAATCCCATAAAAGTTTTGATTTTTTTTCTGTTACTCCATCCACTCATAGTAGAACTTTTTATGTTATGTCTGACCCTCCCATACTCACACAGAAGTGCTCCAATTACAGGCACCCTGTTCTATTCCCTTTCCCGTCCGCCACAGAACCACGTGCAACAAGGGCTGTCCTGGGCTTCCTCCAGTCTTGGTGTTACACGTCCTTCCCTATCCAGGTGTGGGTTCATGTGATACCACCACAGGCACTGCTTACTATGCAATACGTCTTTGCCACTATCACAGTCTTGTGATATGAGCTCACTTCCAGGAGCTGGCACAAGTGCCCACACTCCTAAGAGAATACATTTTTCCCATTCTGTGATATACAGTTTTCAACAGCTCTACTCTGGGGCCAACGTCTTTTTCCTCCTAATCTCTGTGTCCCCATCAACAGAAACACAATGAGGTCCTCCTCTGGGGGTAGCACTAAGAAACAACCTCGTCCAGACCCAGCCCGCAGCCACCACAGAGATGCCTGAATGATGCTCATTAGAGGTACCAGCTCCTGGACTCAACTTCCTGGAAACAACTGCACATCTTCTGGGGAAACTTTGAGTGGGCAGTGCAGAATGCCAAGGTCAAGCTTCCTGCCGACCTTGGTTATCCGTCTCCCTGTCAAGCTCCCTCCCTCAGCTGGACGTTTCTGAAGAATAAGAATGGTGTCCAGGTTAATCCAAACACGTTTAGGGTCTGGCAAAATGAATCAATGATGATTTATTTCTCGTTTGGGTGGATATATGAAGTGGTTCGCTACCCAGCTGACATCCATTAGGAATAATATTCCTCTCCTAGGCCTCGAAGGTGATTTTACCTGTCTGCAGGCAGTCTGCCTTTCTGTAGAATTGCTTCTTATAATTTCCTTTGCGTTGGGAGTATGAGCTAGGGTGTTGGAATAAGGAAGAATCTAAGGGAGACCCAGGGAATTTCCCATCTAGTTGGTCTAGTCTGTCCTGCATAACTTCTAAGCCAGTTCACAGGGATAAATGAAGAGACGTGGATTTTCTGCCATCTTCTCGACCTCAAATGCCCTGATTTAGCATTAATATTCAGCTTCCCACGTATGTGGCTATGGGTTTATTCTTGCTAAAATATTTGGAATTAAGTTATATATATATATTCTGCACGCACATAAGATTAGCCTGGCTGACCATCGGTACATGTTTGACTGTATGTGACATTACAAACTCCACTATCAATGCACTAAAAGGAAGAGGGTATCAAACTTATTCTTAAAAAAACAAGAGGAAAGGCTACCTCTCAGTGGGAATGGAGCCACGATCTGGGACCCCTGGAAGTGATTCTCCTAGCAATGAACAAGAGAGAAGCCAAAGTGAACAGTGAGCTTTTAACTCTGAAAGAGGACAGCTAGATCCCAGGCAACGTCTGCCCTTAGTGCCAAAATGCCACTCAGATTGTGCTGGCTCGTGGATGTTTTCTGTTTTGCTTTGTTTGTTTTATTTACTCTGTGGAAACTGACTTGCATTCCGTAGGCAAAATAAACGCAGCTATCACCACATACCTTTACAAAAGAAAGACAAACAGTGCCCTCATCCCATTCAGCTACACTCTTGGCCCTTGAAATACCTCCATGAATCTAACAGGCCAGGAACAGCCCAACACCAAAACCTTTGTTACCCCAGCCAGCATCTGTAAGACTGCACCATTGTTATTTAATTAGAGGCAATTTTTAATGTGTAAGGTACAATCATGTGTAATAAAAAGCACAAAATGCACAAAACATGACATAATCCTTTACTTCTTGTCTAATTCAACACATAGATTCTAAGCAGGAAAGTATTTAAGATACCTAAAATTATGCAATCATAATTGTTCTGCATCAAAATGACTTTGAGATGTATGATAATATTTTTCTCCAAAAAATGTTGCCACATCATTCTCCAGGTCTTCCTCCAGCCCTTAAGGTCTAAAAAAGTGGAAGAGCTAGACAGACACAAATTGCACCTGATGGCGGCTCAGTGAAAGCAAAATCTAGCAAAAGATGCCCCTCCTGTCTCCCTGAGGAATCTCTGATTATCTCAGAGTGAGGACCATATCCCACCTGGTTTTGGACTCAAGCCATCAAGAGATCTATGACAGCTTATTCTAAAAATTGTGACACCATATATAACTTGACAGTTATTCATTATTCATTTAACGTTTTAACTTCTGTTAAAAAATAAAGCCTCTTAAACCAATGCAGGCAACCATTCTGAGATTCCTAAATTTGCTTCCCCTGAACAGAGACCATTCTCCTAAGAATTTTTAAAGGAAAATTAAATGATAATTTTTTAAAACTCTACATAGCATGACTTTGGAACAGTACTTTTTATTGTTACTATTTAGAACAGTGGTGTGGAAGCACATTAGGATCACCTGGAGAAATTTTTTAAAAGACAGACAAGCCTATACTCCTGACCAATGAAATCAGAATCACCAGGGATAGGGCCCGGCATAGGCTTTTTTAATGCTCCCTAGATGATCTCTTGGTATCTCAGGTTGCAAACCACTGTGTTAAAAGCATCACGTGACAGCTCCTTAAAAGTATTAGAGAAGTTCTAAGACGATGCTCTATTGCACGTCCTAACATTAACCAGCTGTGCAGCCTAGAGAGGGACATATCCAAGCAGCTAGTTTAGCTGCTTACAAAAATCTACAACTAAAAACGTGTCTCCACCTCGTAAAGCTTAGGCTCCCCTAGTCTAGACGTTCAATAAGCTTTTCTGTGATTTGATGTCTCTCTCTTTCCCTCTCTCTCTCTCTCTCTCACTCACACACACACACAGTAAGGCACAGTGGAGTGACTGCTAAGGATTGTTTCACACTCATGACTTCTTTAGTTGTATAACAGGACAATCTCATGGGAGATGAGTCTTTCGAAAAAGGCTAGTTTGTGTGCATATATTTATTTTCATGGGAAAAAAAAGTATAGAGAAGAAAACATGCCAGAAGTAATGTTTGTTCATACAGGGTGTTTCAGCCTGGATTTCTTAGAACGCTTAGCCTGAAGCGAAGCCAAAGCGCTGTTGCTTCATTTTGGAGGTGCAAACCCAGGGCGGGGAGAGTGAGGGGAACGGAAGCAGGGGGGGAGGGAGGCACGGGTAGCAAGGCAAGGTGCCCCGTGACTGCCGGCTGCACAATGAGCCACGGACAGAGACAGCAGCCTCCGCGGAGACCTGCAGATGCCTTGTGGCAGGTTGTAGGAGAAACCCTGCCTCCTGAGAGCCCACGCGAGGGAGGGAGGAGGGACTTTACTTGCCTATGTTATTTCTGCACCTTGTGTGCCATTAGTCAGAGTTACCACTCCCAAAGTCAGATACTACGGCCCGTATGGGGTGCTTCATTTAAGGGCAGAAATGGCAAGAGGATCCGGAATCCCTTGCACTTGGTTGCTCAACAACGCGGCGTAAGGCTCAGCAGTACCGGAGCTGGCTGGCTCCTGCCGGTGAAAGCAGCCGCCGACGTGGCGTGGAGGCAGGGCGGGGGGCTGAGGGTCTCGGCAGGAGGGGATGCGCAGAGGCCACCGGGATGGGCTTCGACGCGCACGGTGTACCGTCTACCGTGTGAGCTGCTGACTTGGAGAAACTGAGGACGCAGAGACTATGCCTAGTGATACAACTGGCCAGAGATGGGCCACTGCAAATGGGACTCAGTTTCACACAAAGTTTGTGACGTAAGAAATAGGAGGTAGATGAATCAGCAAGGCCAGCAGTCAGGAATTAACATACAATTAACGGGTTAATTAAACAAACTACAAAATCTGGAAACAAACCCCTGTGCCCATAAGAATTTAGGAGGAAAGGGGACATCAGTTAGGTTAAAACGAGTTATTCAATAAATAGCACTGAGACAATCATTTATTTTTTAAAAAGCTACCTTATATATGTAAAATCCAAATTGATGAGAGGTGTAAATACTAAAAATTAAGCCATTAAAAAAGAAATTTTTAAAAGATAAACATTTGTATAATTTAGGGTGGGTGGGTACAGCCTCTGTCATGATGAACTAACAGAGTCCATAAAGGAAAACACTGATAGAGTAAACTACATTTAAAAGAATTAAGATACTCTGTATGTTTAAAAAGACTAAATTAAAAAGCAAATAGTTTTGTTCATTCTCGATGACAAAAAATATATATATTCTTTGTAAAAAAAATTAGAAAATTTTCAACCACCTGGGGAAAATATTTGAACTACCTGTGACAGCTTTTTAACATCCTAAACATATAAAAAAAAACCTTCCCACTTTCCTTTGTTCATTTAACAAATGTTTATTGCCTGTCTACAGCAATAGACACTGGCAAGATATTTGAGGAACTGCAGAAGAAATATTCAAGGCCACATGGAAAAAAATGGGCAAGGGATATGAAGAAGTATGAATGGCCAATAAACATTTTAGAGAAAATATTAAAGTGAAAACAAAATGGCATATCAATTTTTTGCCATTTACATTGTCAAGTTAGAAAGGTTTAATAAATATTGGCAAGCATTGGGGGAAAAAAGTACTCATATATCGGTGCATGCTTAAGCTGGTACAAGTCTTCAAATGGCAACTTGGAAATTCCTGTAAAATACTAGAATTTTGTGTATTTTTGACTTAGCAATTCCACTTCTATGATTGCAACTTTAAAAAGTTATCATAGGTCTAAGGAAAGATACAGGATATTCAACACAGCACATGTAACAGCCAAAATTTGATGCCTAAAAATGCATCAATAGGGCTTCCCTGGTGGCACAGTGGTTGAGAGTCTGCCTGCCGATGCAGGGGACACAGGTTCGTGCCCCAGTCCGGGAAGATCCCACATGCCACGGAGCGGCTGGGCCCGTGAGCCATGGCCGCTGAGCCTGCGCGTCTGGAGCCTGTGCTCCGCAACAGGAGCGGCCACAACAGTGAGAAGCCCATGTACCAAAAAAAAAAAAAAAAAAAAAACGCATCAATAAATATTTAGTTCAGGATTTATGCAATATGCATAGAAATTCCATGAGGTCCTAAACAGTATTTAGGACATGCAAAACCATCAATGCAATATCTATGGATGATAGAAGAGCAGTTTCAAAAAATATTTACTACGTCCCTTTTTTGGCAAAAATAATTATATCTCATTTTGTTCATGAAAAAATAGACTGGAAAGATGTCCATCAAAACATTAACTGTGGGTATCTGAGTTGGTGGGTTTTTATGTAATTATTTTATCTTTGTAAGTTGTTCACAATGACATATAGAGTTTTGTCATGAGAGAAAAGAACAAAAAGACGTTTATTTTGTAACCATAGAAGGAGACAGACAGGAAGAAAAGAAAACCACATATGGACCTGCAGCTCCTCTATGATTCAATCAGGTTTCCATGACACTTTGCAGGCACAGGAGAAACTGGCTAAGCATTTGCTAATGTCCCTTTTCCTCCTGGGGACCCAGGTAGACTATTTCCCAGCCTCCTTTGCAGTCAGGTGTGGTCATGTGACTGATTCTAGCCAATGGGAAGTGGATGGAAGTCTAATCTATGAAACGCTCCTACACTCAATCCGCCATTCTCTTTCCCACCCAGTGGCTGAATGGAAAGGCTTCTGGGGACACTAAGAAGAGCAAAGTCTAGTCAGAGGCTGGGAGGGAAAAAGGCTGGATCCCTGAGTCACTGCTTACAAAAAAGATAACAGAAGAGCCACCACACCAGGTACCCCTGAACTGGACTGAGTGAGAAATAAACTTTTTTGTTGGACCAATGAAATCTGGGGATTCGTTAGAGCTGTCAGTATTCCCCAATTAACTCTGAGGTAGCCCCTCACTCCTGCCCAGCACCCCCAGCAGAGTGACAGGATCTTCCTGCACATGCCACTCAACCCCATCCCATGCTTTGTGACTCTGCACTTGAACACTCACAAAGAACATGTATTCAGCCACTCAAAGCTATAGGTGCTCATGAAGAGGAAGTTCTGTTTCTGTGACCTGGTACCAGTGATGTCATGGATGACATTCCCTGGAGTGCCAAGAAAAGTGTTAAATCTCTCTGATAACTATGGAAAAATGAGAAATTTGGGACTTTATTTTTAGTTGCTAACTTATGCATTTCTGAACACTTTATTTAAAACCAAAGGAAACATTTCCATATTGAATTTCAATAGTGCAATATGCTGTTTTAGAATAAAATTAAAAGATCCGGTACATAAAGATCTGTAAAGTTATATAATCCCTGCTGGTTTTCACTTTGATGGTGTACCTCCAAGTTGCAAGTGGACTGGTAAGACTTTGTGTCACCTGCTATTAGGAGACATCTCCCATATTTCTAGGGCCACACTGGGGGTTTTAGGGGTCTGTGAGGATCAATGACCCAAGATATACTAGCTTGAGAAAAAGCTACTATTTTAAAAAATAATAATGGTTAAATGTTTAACAACTTAGTAGTCTCGGGGCTTTAACCAGCAAAAACAGCAGAGTGACAATTTACATGGAAAAGCTCTTCAAGGTGAAGATTAAATCCTAGCCACATGAGAAAAACAATACGTGTTGTGGACAATTTCCCTTGTTTCCTCAGAAGACTCTCAGAATGTTCTAAAGTATGTCTTTTGGGGTGACTGTTCCATAAAGATGCACGCCTACCCACCATCTGCATATTGACCTTTCTTCTTTGCTCCTGAAGATGCAGAATTAACTGAGACTGGCGAGATGTACAAGGTTTTCCTTGTGTGTCAAGAAGTGAATAAATTTTTTAAAAATTCTCTATGGCTTGGAATTGTTTGACATATGCTATTGGCAACTGGCATTTTATATTTAACTTTACCACGTTTTCTTTTTTCTTTTAACTGGAGCAGGACATTAAGTTCCTGGTGGAACTTAAGAGTTTTGGTCTCAGACTTGCAGCAGAGGCCCTCATTATAAAGTGAGGGACAAGACTACTGAGTTAGAACATGTTTAGAGTTGCCCTAAACCTGGTCTGGTGAACTCAGCCCATGACTGATTTCACGGGCACAGGAGGAGGAAGGAGATGACAGGAGAAGTGGGCAAGTAAGATGGGACAAGAGGGGACTGACCACACCCTGCTTCCACTCTGAAGTTTCTCACCCTGAAACAGGTCAGAACCAAAGAGGGCAACAAACCTTAAACTGAATAGGAGATTGAAGTATGTTTAAGAATTAACTGGATTTCCCAGGACTTCCCTGGAGGTCCAATGATTCAGACTCTGTGCTTCCACTGCAGGGAGCACGGGCCCTGGTCGGGGAATTAAGATCCCACATGCCATGCAACGTGGCCAAAAAAAAAAAAAAAGAAATTAACTGTATTTCTCAATACCTGAAAATAAAATTGTGTATTAACAATTGTAAGTGATTATAAAAACTCTGGATGCATCTGACGTATCATCTGAGAGAAGAGGATTTTTACTCTAAGCAGGTGGGAAGTAGCAGTGGTGAGAAAAGTAGGGTTTTATTTATTTATTTTGGCTGTGCTGGGTCTTCGTTGCTGTGCGGGCTTTCTCTAGTTGCAGCAAGCGGGGGCTATTCTTCGTTGCGGTGTGTGGGCTTCTCATTGCGGTGGCTTCTCTTGTTGCGAAGCACGGGCTCTAGGCACGTGGGCTTCAGTAGTTGTGGCTCGCGGGCTCTAGAGCACAGGCTCAGTAGTTGTGGTGCACAGGCTTAGCTGCTCCGCAGTATGTGGGATCTTCCCGGACCAGGGCTCGAACCCGTGTCCCCTGCATTGGCAGGCGGATTTTTAACCAGTGCACCACCAGGGAAGTCCGAGAAAAGTAAGGTTTTATGCACACTTTACTGAGTCCAGCTCATTCATAAAAATGGCATCACTCTCCAAATCCTCAAATGGTAAATAGTGAAGGCATGGAAATAGAAGATAAAGTGGTGTTTAATGTCGCTCCAACATTCCTGCAGCCTGGAATAGCCCTTCCTCAGGAGCTTTATTTTTCAAAATATATCAATAAAGAAAGTGGCTTTAAGTACGCCAAAAGTAAGACATGAAGACACCTCCCGGATATATTTACCACACACAGAGGTGACAAAAATTACACTGCAAAATGAAAGGGAAAGTAAATGACTCCAATGAATAAACTAAAAACATTAAGGCACATCTAAAAGAAATGAAGCATGATGGCAGTATTTGTAAACAGCTTAACCATCAACACAGGGGAAGGTGAGAAATGTACAAGGTCCTTCATCAAGATGGAGGGAAACATACAAAATAATACCAAAATTATTGACTAGATAATCAGAATGTAAAGAAAATATTAGACAGCCAAGAAAGAGAAGAGAGATCAAGATTCAGTCTCCTACGGGGACACAGGACAAACGAAGTGCCACAGGGATGAAGGCTATCGATAGATGCCCCACAGTACAGAGAAAGCTTTGGCCAGCATTGAAGCCACAGACCTTGCATGAGGAAGCCTAGAAGGAGTCTTGTGTGGAAACATCAGGAGTAGAACAAGGAAACCCATGTGAGTAGCCTCCCCCAATTTTTTTTCTGGTCCAGAAATTCCCAAATCTGGTAGCAGCAAAAGGCTGGGGCAGGAGCCTGGCAAAAACATGGGTAGAGCTGCCTCCTGGTGCCCACATGTGAGGGGAGACCTTTCTTTTTTTTTTCCTTTCTTTTTTTTTTTTTATTTGAAGTGTAGTTTATTTACAATATCATGTTAGTTTTAGGTGTACGGCAAAGTGACGCAGAGATATATATATTCTTTCTCAGATTCTTTTCCCTTATAGGTTATTATAAGATATTGAGTGTAGTTCCCTGTGCTCTACAGTAGGTCCTTGTGATTATCTATTTTATATACAGGTGTGTGTATGTGTTCATCCAAACTCCTAATTTATCCCCCCCCCGCCTTTCCCCTTGGGAACCATAAGTTTGTTTTCTATGTCTGCGAGTCTATTTCTGTTTTGTAAATAAGTTCATTTGTATCATTTTTTTTTTTTAGATTCCACGTGTAAGTGATATCATATGGTATTTGTCTTTTTCTGTATGGCTTATTTCACTTAGTATGATAATCTCTAGGTCCATCCATGTTGTTGCAGATAGCATTATTTCAATCTTTTTATGGCTGAGTAATATTCCATTGTGTGTGTGTGTGTGTGTGTGTGTGTGTGTGTGTGTGTGTATACCACATCTTTTTTATCCATTAGTCTACTGATGGACACTTAGGTTGCTTCCATGTCTTGGCTATTATAAATAGTGCTGCTATGAACAGTGGGGTGCATGTATCTTTTCAAATTATAGATTTCTCTGGATATGCCCAGGATTGGGATTGCAGGATCATATGGTAGTTCTATGTTTAGTATTTTAAGGAACCTCCATACTCTTCTCCATAGTGGCTGCACCAATTTACGTTCCCACCAACGGTAGGAGGGTTCCTTTTTCTCCACATGTGAGGGGACCTTTCTGCTTTCTAGCACCATACTTGGTAGGAAATCAACTCCCTCTCCTTGAATCTCATTTCATTTCAAGCACTGAAGATCACAGGGGGGCAACCCAGGCCCAAGGTAGCATTAGAATAAAGCCCCAATTACTAGGCTTAACTGTTGGGGGGCAAAAGGTTACAGAATGACCAACATGATTCGGGTGTTTAAACTTGGGATCTGAGGAACCAAATAAATGACTTAACCAAAAGCCCAAAGAGAAATTTAATGTCAACTCTGAATTGTAACTGAAGAGGCAAATAATACAACAGAGTAAAAAACTGTTTATCCAGAGGTCTAAACCCAAGAAACATCCAAACAATAGCATTAATAGTCAAAAAGGACTTTTTTAAAATCATCTATTTTTCTAAGCATTCTGATTTTCCATCATGGTGGTCCTGGATAAATGGATAAATGCCCAGCAGTGAAGTGCCCCGATCCAAGTACTACGGACAAGAGGCTATCCATGCTGTGATAATCACGTAGATTTTGTGATCGAAGGGCACCTGCTATTCAGCAGAAGATAATCCTGCAAACGGTAAGTTTGCACCCCACAAAAAAGGAAAAAGGATGGAGTAACAATGTCAAGCAAATGACTCCGCCGGGCTTTGCAAAGCAGGTGACTACTTCCTGCTCTTGCTTCTGCAGATGCTTGTGGCAGCCCCAGAGGTGTGCGCCTCAGACCTCCCTTCAGGAAAGAACCTGAACAGCCTCCAGCTGCTCTCACCCACTCTGCCTCATCTCAGACACCAGAGCCAATAACCGAACCCAGTGGGGTGCAAGAGCCTGGCCATTTCTGCCCATCACTGGACTGCACCAAAGGCCATGTCTGCTCCAGAGCTTCCCACTGGGCCGGTCAAACTGTCCAATCTGCATCTGGGCTGAGGCTGTTTCTGCCGAATCCTGCTTCATCCTCCTTTTACCGTTCACAGGAGCACCCTCCCCCTCAAATAAACTTCATGCGTTCCTAATTCTGTCCCAACATCTGCTTCCCAGGGAACCCAACTAACACAATGCTCCTAAAACCAATACCAGTGGAAAGTGACTTTCCACGCCCCAGTCCAGAGATCAACTTTCTGGAAATTAAAATTTCATGCTGTAAACTACTAAATATAGAATGGATAAACAACAAGGTTCTACTGTATAGCATAGGGAACTATATCCAATATCCTGGGATAAACCGTAGTGGAAAAGAATATAAAAAAAGAATATATACATGTGTATAACTGAGTCACTTTGCTGCACAGCAGAAATTAACACAACATTGTAAACCAACTTAAAAAAATTATATCATTTCATACCAAAAAACTATTTCATGCAATTCCCATTAACCATGTTATTTGGCCATTTCAAAGGGAATAAACAAGCATCATAAATTTCAATCGTCAGTGAGTAAACCGATGATTGAAATGTTGTTATTGTCATAATGACACAAAATAATTAGGACTGCACGTAACATGCTTTTACATGTTCAGGTAAATCTAAATACTGTTATTTGATGCAAAAATAATAGCAGATACTTACTAAATCCTTCAAGTGATTTACATCATATCAATCAAAAGGTTTTCTAAGACACATATTTTAATACTGTAAAATGCATTTAAAAGAAAAAACCTGGGAGGGCATTACGTTAAGTGAAATAAATCAGATAGAGAAAGACAAATACTGTGTGATTTCATTTAAATGTGGAATCTAAAAAAGCCCAAACTCATAGAAACCAAGAGTAGAATGCTGGCTGTCAGGGGGTCAGGGTGAGGGAAATGGGAAGATGCTGGTCAAGGGGTACAAACTTCCAGTTATAAGATGAGTAAATTCTGGGATCTAATGGACAGCATGACTAACAACACTGTACTATACACCTGAAAGTTGCTAAGAGAGTAGATCTTAAATGTTCTCACCACCAAGGAGAAAAGAGAGAATTCTGTGAGGTGATGGAGACATTAACTAACCCTATTATAGCAATCACTTCACAACATGTACCTGTAGCAAATCCTCTCTTTGTACACCTTAAACTGACACAATGTTACATACCAATTGTATCTCAATAAAGCTGGGGAAAAAAGAAAAACAAAACAATACTTGCGTCATTTTTTTTCTTATTCTTAGCCACATTTCTTCACCAGGTATGTCTGATGTCACAGAAGGTTTTTTGTTTTGTTTTGTCTTGTTTTTTTTGTTTTTGTTTTTGTTTTTGCGGTACGCGGGCCTCTCACTGTTGTGGCCTCTCCCGTGGCGGAGCACAGGCTCCGGATGCGCAGGCTCGGCAGCCATGGCTCACGGGCTCAGCCGCTCCGCGGCATGTGGGATCTTCCCGGACCAGGGCACGAACCCGTGTCCCCTGCATCGGCAGGCGGACTCTCAACCACTGCGCCACCAGGAAAGCCCCTGTTTTGTCTTGTTTTTATTGATTATCAATCCATTTTATTTCAACAGCCCTAAGATCAAAGTCACTTTGGAAAAATGACTGTAAACTTGATAAACTAGTAGTATCAGAGCACTGCCCTACATTTTTTTTAAATTGAAGTATAGTTGATTTACAGTATTGTGTTAGTTTCAAGTGTACAGCAGTGATTCATATATATATTTTCAGATTCTTTTCCACCATAGGTTATTGCAAGATATTGGATATAGTTCCCTGTGCTATACAGTAAATCCTCATTTTAATTTTTTTCAATGTCACTTTTGAGGAATAAAGTAAGGGTTTTTTTAAGTCCTTTTATTGAATATGTGTGAATTTTCCATTCTTAAAGACTAAGGAATAAGAACAGCAGCATATTGTTCAAATTATTCAAAAGACAAAAATATCTTTTCTTTGGTTCTGTTTTTGTTCTTGATGCCTCTGTTCATTGCTAATATTGCCTATTTTATGTATAATTCTTCCCGGACAACCTCCCCTGATGGCCAAACAGGAAACTCACTCATCACCTCTCCTTTCACCTGCAGGCTCCTGACCCCTTCTGTAATGTGTACGGAAATAGGGAAATCTGCATAACTTTTTTTTCAAATAATAATGGAAAGTAAGAATTTGAATTGTGGGCTTTTCAAACAACATAAGTCATCAAAATTTTGACTTATTTTTGACTGTTACTTTAGTCATACCCTTTTAATTTGTTATGATACACTTAAACATAAAGACATTTTAAACTTGGGTTTTAAAACAAAGGATATGAGAATCACGTGGTTAGAGTTATATACTTCTGTCAGCTTCAAACTGAGTTGGAGCAATAATACCACTATCATAAAATTTTATGGGGCTAATTTGGAGGTCCATATAAATTGGTGTTATTGTTTATTTTTGGATACTGATAATAGCAGCAGATTAGCAGTTCATGTAGAATGCAAATGAACAGCACTTCTCAGAAAATCTACAAAGAATCACTAAAAAATTAATATCCATGCTTCGGTTCAATTTGGTTACTTTTTTAAAGTACATTCTCAAAAGTAACATGTACTCTCAATTAAGCCAAACACAACCAGGATTTTCATTTAACCCTGGAATTTGATCTTTAAAATTAAAAAAAAAAAAAAAAAAACTTTCTCTGCTATTTACAGTTCCTGCTTTGGGATAAATCCCAACATCTGGATACCAGAATCAGAGCAGCAAAATCTATGGAGACACATGTGCAATTTTATGCTTGCAAACCCACTATTTTTTCGGATGAAACGACTAGGGAGGTGCTTCCCCCTCATTTCTTATACCACAGAAATCTTGAGGACTGTTTTCCAAATGTACCCAGAGCAAAAAATCATGTTACATAACACAAGCCAGTATACGTACCTACGCATACATAACTAAAAAGGTTTTCCAAAAGAATACTTTTCCTTTCTATATGCAACACACCCTGATATTTTCCATCCTATTCCATCCCATTCCATTTCCTTTTGTTAATACTGGCTTTGACTCACTTCCACACATGGGTCTTGACCTGTAGTTTGAAAACCAGGGCTTCAGGGCCTTGCTGTAAAAATGCTGGTCCTTGGGCCAGCGGCACCAGCAGAGGCCTTGTTTGAAGTGCAGAATCTCAAGGCCCATCCATCCTGGTCTCCAGGTGACTCGTGTGCACATGAACGTTTGAAAAGCTTTGCTCTAGAACACAAAACTGCAGAATGAGGATCTGTCATCTGAACTGAATTTAGACCAAGAATGTGCCTCGAAACAAGCTTTGTTCAAAGAAGCTCTGTCATCCCACTAACTTCAAGAGGCAACACATTTTCTGGCAGGCCACTTAGGTGCAAATGAAAATTTATTTTCAGTTTTATCAACTGCGTCCAATGGGGTTTCCATTGCCAGCCCAGGGCTCCCAACCTGGGATCCCTGGGCTTCAGGGGGCTGGGGGGCACGGGTGCTGAAATAGATCTGTGAGCATATAAGTGTGTGTGTGTGTGTGCTCACCCTGAGGGGAAAATATATAGCATTTACCAAATTTTTAAAGAGTTCTAAGATTCAGAAAAGGTAAGATGAGCTATCAGGCTATGACAGGACTTAGAAGAAACGTAAACACATAGCACTAAGTGAAAAAAGCCAGTCTGCAAAGGCTATATACTGTATGATGGCAACTTTATGACATTCTGGAAACCACAAGACTATGGAAACTGTAAAAAGATCAGTGGTTGCCAGGGATGGGGTGGGGTTTGGAAGGGAGGGAAGGGATGAACAGGCAGAGCACAGAGGTTTTTACGGCAGTGAAAATACTCTGTATGAAACTACAGTGATAGAAACATGTCATTATACGTGGGTCCAAGGCCACAGAATATACAGCACCAAGAGTGAACCCTAACATAAACTTTGGAGTCTGGGTGATGATGACGTGTCAGCGCAGGTACATCAGCTGTTAACAAATGCACATTAGTGGGGCATGTTGACAGTGGGAGGGGCTGTGGGTGTGTGGGAAGAGAGGGTACTTTGCTCAATTTTGCTGTGAACCTAAAACCGTTCTAAAAAAACCTCATAAAGTTACAGATATAAAACTATACAAATAAAAGTTAAGACACACTGCCCTTGAGAACACATTGTCTCTTCTGCAAATGGGCTGTGTGGTTACAACCATACCTGCAAAGGAGGAGAGAGAAGGGTGAAGAGTAGGTGAGCACTGAGCTGGGCCATCGGTCCCAGAACAGAACAAAGTCCCTGGATCACTCTCGCTCCCCTGTGACCACCGCTTATTCAGTTCCATCAACACCTCTATGTTAAGGATCTAGCAGGCACAGGGTACCATGAAAGACACGTGATTATAGGATCACTTTAAGTAATGTACAGTCTACACGCAAAGAAAACAGGCACAAAAATAATCAATATATGGTGAATACCCGCTCCTCTCTCCAAATGTCAAGGAGCAAATGTCAAGATTTGGAGGATGAAAACAAAAGCAAGAGGCCAGAAGAGCCTGGAGGAAGAGGTTCAGTGCCCTGGCACGTGGGCACTCAGAGGAAGGATAGAAACACTTCGGTAGGGGCACCAGGTGTTTCCAACCGCGATCTCTTCTGGTTGGTCTGCCCCATTCCGACTGGTGTGCCCATGCCAGTTGTTAAATATTATATTTTGATTATCCTACCCTCCAGGGGAAACTAGCAGAAAAAAGTTGCTGCAAAGTTAGGCTGGGTTCCTTGTGCACAGAACACAGAACTCAAGACCCTGGCTTTGATGCTGGCAGCAATTCTGCGTGTCTTCTGTGAACCCTGAACAACTTTCTTGGTGGTTTTTAAAATAATATACATTTTCTTTTATTTCTATTAAAGAAGCCGTATAGAAAACTGGGAAATACACAAGAGTAAAAGCAAGAAAAATAGATAGGCACTTTTTAGGTTGTAAAGCAAAGGGAAAGATAGCAAAGAAGAACATCTAGAGGTGTAAGCAAATAAAAATATTTCTCTCATGGAGGTAAAAATTAAAAGGCAGAATAAACATCGAAACCAACCTGTATGACAAATATGACATAGCTCGAGGTAGATATCATTAAAGTATAATGTATACAAGCTGTTGAGGAAAGAACAAAACCTCCTAAATCCCTGAAAAGAGTCGCCTGCATGAGCTGTCTGCACTTATTCATTCTCCCTTTTGGGTTTGAACCCAGTCCAATGTGGCTTTTGTCCACTCCATGCAAATCCCTCTTCCCAACCTCTGTGTGTTGCAGGGACTCAAAGCTCAACCCTAAGGCTCTTCTGTACCTTGGTCTCCAGATGAGCTCGTTAGGCACCCAGCCTGAAATACAGGCCAATGACTCATAATGCAAACGACTCAACCAATGTACATTATATTATACTTCAATGAAGCTGTTTACAAAATCAAAAACCTGCAATCAGATCACGTCGCCCATTCTACTTAAAACCCCCCAATGGTCCCCTGTCCCCCGACATGCAGAATACAATGTAAAAGTCCCTGTCCTTGCATATCAGAACTTAACACATGGCCTCACCCTTACTCTACACCAGCCCCAATCTCCCTGCTGTTCCTTGGACATGCCAAGCAGGCTCCAGCCTAATGGCCTTTGCATGTGCTATCCCCTCTCTCTGGGACACAATTCCCCGATATGATGACCACTTCCCTCAGGTCTCTCTCTGAATTTCAGCTCTTCCCCAAAACCTTCCTTAATCTCCTGGGCGAAATGGCGCCTCTCCCCTCCAACACTCTCTTGATGACCTCTTGCTTACTTTACGTTTATTCTAAAGAACCATAACCAGCATTTTAAAATACACACACACACACACACACACACACACACACACACACACATGTTGTAATGCTGGTTGTAATGCTGTAATGCTGGTAATATACTATATATATTTGAGCTTCATCTATCTTACCTCCTAGAATGTAAGCTTCATGCAAGCAGGGATCTTATCTGTTTGGTTCACGCTATACCCTCAGCAATGTTGAAGGGTTTCATTGAAATGGGTCCAAAAAAATTACAAAAGAGATATTATAACTTGCTGATAAGCAAATGAGGAGATGACCACTCGCAAAAGTTTCCAAATGAAATAACTCTGATAAAACTCCACTCATCAAATCAGCAAAGATTAAAAATCACAATAGATTGTGATAAAATGGCATTTTCAGATACTCCTTGGAGAAGGAAGAAGGGCACAATTGGGTGGGGAGATATTGTTATCAAAAGCCTTAAAAATGTTCCTACTCCTGGAATTAATCAAGGTTTCTGATCAGAGAGGTGCCGAAGGAAGCCGTCTTGTAGGAAGATTAACCTGGCAGCATGAGATAACAAGCACATAAGGAAGGCTGGGTGGAAAAAAGCAACAGAAGAATAGTCAGAGACAAGAGATAAAGCAGACCTGCTATGAAAAGGTACCACGAATTAGACACAAAGTGAAAAGTGAAAGAGAGAAAAGTGTTAAAGATATGCCCTAAATTTTAAGCCTGGTAACTGGGAGAAGTGGCTGTGAAGAAAAAAGGAAAAGGGGGATTAACAAAAAATTTAAATGATGACAATGATGATGATGATGACAGCTAACCACTATTCACTAGACACTGTTCCAAGACCTTCACATGAATCACCTCATCTGATCTTCCTACAACCCTAGGAGGTAGACACCACGCTCATTTTACTGATG
The DNA here is from genome assembly GCF_963455315.2 of Globicephala melas. Classification (NCBI taxonomy): domain Eukaryota; kingdom Metazoa; phylum Chordata; class Mammalia; order Artiodactyla; family Delphinidae; genus Globicephala; species Globicephala melas. The sequence continues at coordinate 6,774,780 of NC_083317.1, read as the reverse complement.
AGAGAATTGAGGCTCAGAGGGGCTCAGTGACTTGCCCAAGGTCAAATAACAAATGTCATGCTGGGGATTATAAAGCAGGAAGTCTAGCTCTACAGCCTGTCTGCTCACCCATTACTCTGGAGCTGCCTTGTCCCAAAGGGAAGTGGTTCACCAGAAATGACATGATATCACAATGAATGAACCTGGCCTTGGAGGAGGCTGGACTCTGTGACCTGGACAAACAAGCTAAGCTCTGCATTCAATGCACCAGAAGTATATGAAGATGCTCCAGAGACTCGAGGCATCACACAACGTAAGTATGGCTCCTCTGATTGGTTGCTGAGTTGAAGGTACTAGTACCCATATCCAGATGACGTGTCCAGCCTGCACCTAGAAATGTGAGGCTGGAGCTCGGGAGAGAAACCAGAGCCAGAGATAACAGAGTCCCCTGTCCCCAGAAGGTGACAATTGAAGCCATGAGACTTTGAGGTCAGAAGGTAAAGAAAGTACAAGAAGAAAAGCAGAAGGTGGAATTAAACCATGGAGAACCTGTAAGTTAAGTCCTGTCCCCACTCAGGCAGAGCGTTCGGTGCGCCCATTGGAAAACACACATGTTGCATCCTGGACTCACTGTCCCCACTAAGCTCACCTCCAGCTCACGCCCCCTCCTCCACATCAGCAGTCCCAACATCAGTCTTGCAACAAGGATAACGATGCTCAAACCCCAAATGCACCAACAGAGCCACACAGGCAACATCGACGTCAGCCACAGAGGCTGACGAGTCCAAAACACTCAATTGCTAGGGGCTGATCTGAAACATTCTTGATTCAAATTCTTGATTAGTTCATTTCCCATAAGGTGGAAGAAGGAGGAAGGACACTTCTCTCCTGGACTCTCATTACACCCAGTCACGGAGCCCAGGAAACCTGCTGTGGCATTCTGAAACCCGAGTCCAAATAAGGTTCTCTAAACCCTTACACGTGTGACTCAGATATTCAGAGCGGTGGTGCAGAACAATGCAGCCGCCAGTGTAGACAGAAAAGAAAATCAGTTGCTTTGATAAATATTTACCGTAAGGCTAGGTTAATAATTAGTAATTATTCATTATCTAAGCAAGCACCTTAGGTGCTTGTTAAAATGAAGATCACTGAGCCCAACCCAAATTTACTGGAGAAGCGGCTCTGGCAGACAGCCCAGGAATCTGCATTTTGATTAGAATTCCAGGATACCTTTGGAGAACCACTTCTGGAGGAAAACTGCCCCAGAGGGGCTCTAAGCCAAGCACGGACAACTTCTAACCATTCTTCAGGGAAGTGATCTGAACCTCTTCTGACCCCCGTTTACACCTCTCGGTAAGGCGGGTGCCCTCCCTGAATGTCAGCGTCACTGAATCTTAATGAGGCATTGCTAGTTTGGGAAGGAGCACGCCATTACGGCCCCCTGCACCCACCCTGAGCACAGCCTCCAGCAGGTGACCAGGCTCAGCCCTGAGGGGCGCAGGCAGCCAGCAGGGAGAGACAGAAAGTACAGCCCTGCTCCAGCAAACCTCACCTAGGACACGTGCAGGGGAGACGCTTCAATGTTAGAAGTCTCTACAGTTGTGCCATATGGAATGTCCTGAAACTTTTTTTTAAATATTACCTTCTGGTTATAAAAAGTAATACGCATTCATCGTGGGCATTTTCGCAGATTTGCTCTTCTGTGTTTCATTAAGTGCCACCATCTCGCAGAAAAATGAACTGGCAGCTATAAGCAGCCAGTCGCCAGGCTTACTGGGATGTGCTAACCCCACCGGCATCTGATCAAAGCTGATTTACTGAGGAAAAAACAGGCAGCGTATCAAAGGCTTACATCATCTTCACAGTACACAGATTTGGGGAGGAAAACTCTGGCCTCTGTTGAGTATATCATCGAAAGGATAAGCTGTCCACCTTCCCGGGAAGCAAAGCCACTATAAATCAGATTTACAAAGATGTGCAAAATGCTTACAATGCAATGGGTCCTCTGTCAGTCACATAGGAGCTAGGTAGTGAGATCCACTCTTCTCCAGGGCGATGGGATAAGTCACCACCAGCCACAGAAGCCACCTAATTGCTCACTCGGGATGCAGATCAGGGCACTTTTTCTTTCTGCCTCGTGTTATTTTAAAAGGATTTGAGGGGGCTATGTTCTACTTTGGTGGGAATAGGACTGAGTTGACGCCCTGCATTCAATTTGTGCTTTTCCTGGAGTTTCTTTTCTGTTCTTTCCGGAGGAGAAGGGCCGAAAAAGGACCATTCCAGGGCGCGGCGCTGGGCTTGCCACATTTGGGAGCGCCGCCTGAAGTTGGGCGCACAGCCTCCCGCCGCCCTGCCGTTGGGCTGGTGGAGGCCGCAGCACTGCTAGGGTTGCATCAGTCCTCCTGTTTGCACTATTTCTTTTTGCGACCATGGCCCCGCCTTAAGTATTTCCAATTGAGAAACAAAACCTCAGGAAACCGAAACTTAACCAGCTGCTCTCGCTTCTGTAATTACGCTTGCTGACCCGCCCCCCCGCAACCGTCCAACCAATCAGACGGCGACTAGTGTCTCTGTTTAAAAGTCAACCAATCGGCGACTAGTGTCTTTGTTTAAAAGTCAACCAATCGGCGACTATGTTTGTACCGGTCTATAAAAGAGCTGTACTAAACTCCGCCAGAACCTCTTAGCGTCACCGGCAACGAGTGCGCGGAGGTCCAGGTTCGAACCTGCAATAAATGACCCTTGCCGTTTGGCTTTGACTCTCGACTCTGGTGGTCTTGTGGAGGGGCCTCGCGACCTTGGGCATTTCATTTGGGGGCTCGTCCGGGATGCCCCCAAGCCCACCAGACATCAGGTCAACGGGTCATCGCTGACAACCGATCGGTAAGTAAGCCGGCTCAGGGTACCTTCTGTTTTGGGGACTAGGACAGTCCTGGCGGACGCGCTATAGGACACCTAGTCGGGGGTGGTTGGAGACGTCCACCACGACCCATCTGGGGCTGACAGCCCATCTGAAGCGTGCACGCGATAACCTCCCCTTCCTCCTTTTACAGGCTCCGCTATTGGGACTGCTCTTAATCACTTTTGTTTTCAGAGTAACCTTTTCTAATCAATCTCTTCCAGGACCTAGACATGGGCCAAGCACAGAGTACCCCCCTCTCCCTCCTTCTCGCTAATTTCGGGAATGTAAAGTCCCGAGGACACAACTTCAGTCTGAACATCCGGAGAAGAAAACTAATTACCTTCTGCCACTCTGAATGGCCAACTTTCGGGGTTGGCTGGCCCACCGAGGGTACCTTTTGTCTTCCTATAATCCTAAAAGTTAAATCTAGAGTTTTCTTGCCAGGAAAAGAAGGCCATCCGGACCAGATCCCCTACATCCTGGTATGGCAGGACCTGGTAGAAAACCCTCCTCCCTGGATGACCCCCTTTTTGTCATCAGGGTCATATAAGATCCTTGCAGCCCGACCAACTAAACCTCCCAAGCCTCAGACCCCAACTGCACCCATACTCTCTGACAGCCAAGACCTCCTTCTCCTAGATCCCCCCCCATATCAATCTCCTCCTTTGGCCCCACAACCAGTCCCCCTTCCTGCTCCTGGCTCTGCTCCTCTCCCCTTGGTAGAACGTCCTGCGGCCCCTCCCGGAGGGCCACCCAGGCCAGAACCGGAGGACCGAGAGGCAGAGGCACTACCGGTCCCCCTGCCCAATGAAAATAATTCCCAGGGGCCGGCTGGGCGCACTCGCGGACGCACTCAGCGCGACCCAGGGTTCCGCCATCCTGATTCCACCATAGCCCTACCCCTGCGAGAAATAGGCCCTCCCGATGAGACAGGGAACCCCCGACTCCAGTATTGGCCATTCTCTACCAGTGACCTATATAATTGGAAAACCCAGAATGCCCGTTTTTCTGATAATCCTAAAGACTTGATAGCTCTTCTAGATAGCGTTATGTTCACTCATCAGCCCACCTGGGATGACTGCCAACAGCTCCTCCGGATCCTATTCACTACCGAAGAACGGGAGCGAATCCAGCTGGAGGCGAGAAAACTGGTTCCTGGAGATAATGGTCAACCCACCGCTAACCCTGACCTCATCAATGCAGCCTTTCCCTTAACTCGCCCCCCGCAGGATGAATGGGACTATAACACCGGAGAAGGTAGGGGACGACTGCTCATTTATCGCCAGACTCTAATGGCGGGTCTCCGGGCTGCCGCGCGCAAGCCCACTAATTTGGCCAAGGTATATTCAATTGTACAAGGTAAAACAGAAAGTCCCTCCTCTTATTTAGAAAGATTAATGGAAGCCTTTAGGCAGTATACCCCTATGGATCCAGAGGCCCCCGAAAATCAGGCTGCCATTGTAATGTCCTTCGTTAACCAGGCAGCCCCTGATATTAAAAAGAAACTCCAGAAGTTAGAAGATCTGGAGGGCAAACAGATACAGGACTTACTCCGTATCGCCCAGTGCGTCTTTAATAACCGAGACGCCCCAGAGGATAAACAACTTAAAGCCACTAAGAAAATGACTAAAGTCCTGGCCGCCATTGTTCAGAAAGATCAAGAGGGCCCCCCAGCCACTCGACCTCCCAGGCGACCATTGGACAGAGATCAATGTGCCTATTGCAAGGAAAAGGGCCACTGGGCTCGGGAATGCCCCAAGAAAAGGCAGCCGCGCCCCAACCAGGGGCAATGGCAACCGAAGGCCACCCCAGTCCTGTTTACACATGATACAAAGTAGGGGGGACGGGGTTCGGACCCCCTCCCCGAACCCAGGGTAACCCTACGAGTGGAGGGGAAACCAGTCCAATTCCTGGTGGATACAGAGGCACAGCATTCGGTCTTGGTTAAGCCCCATGGGAAAATTTCTAACAAATCCTCCTGGGTCCAGGGAGCTACGGGAGTCAAACGTTACCTTTGGACCACTCAGAGAACTGTGGACTTGGGCACGGGAAGGGTAACCCATACCTTTCTGGTCATTCCCGATAGCCCTTGCCCCTTACTGGGGAGAGACTTACTCACTAAAATGGGAGCACAAATTCATTTTCGGCCAGAGGGGCCAATCGTAACAGACCCTCACGACCAACCCATATCTGTGCTCACCCTGAACTTGGAACATGAGTACCGACTTCACCAGGAACCACCCTCCCAAAATCAAGATATAGAGTCATGGCTTCAGCAGTTCCCCGAAGCATGGGCAGAAACAGGGGGGATGGGACTAGCCAAACATCGCCCAGCCCTATTCATAGAGATCAAACCGGGGGCAGATCCTGCACGTGTCCGACAGTATCCCATGCCCATAGAGGCCAAGACTGGTATCACTCCTCATATTCGCCGGCTTCTTGACCTGGGGATACTGCGTCCCTGCCAGTCGGCCTGGAATACACCCCTGCTGCTAGTCCGCAAACCTAACAGTAAAGACTACCGCCCAGTGCAGGACCTGAGGGAAGTTAACAGACGGGTCATAGACATCCATCCTACTGTGCCCAATCCATATACTCTTTTGAGCGCCCTTAGTCCAGAAAAACAATGGTATACTGTGCTGGACCTCAAAGATGCCTTTTTTAGTTTACCCTTGGCGCCCAAAAGTCAAGAACTCTTTGCCTTCGAATGGTCAGATCCCGAGAGAGGTATAAACGGACAACTCACCTGGACCAGACTTCCCCAAGGATTCAAAAACTCGCCTACCTTGTTTGATGAGGCCCTACACGAGGATCTCAGTGAGTACCGGAGACAACACCCCAATGTAACCCTCCTGCAGTATGTTGATGATCTCTTAATAGCTGCTGAGACCGCTGAAGCCTGCCTGCAGGGAACCAGAAACCTCCTACGGACTCTCGGCACCCTGGGATACCGAGCCTCTGCCAAGAAAGCACAGATCTGCAGGCCTGAGGTAACTTACCTGGGATACCTATTGAAAGGGGGGCAACGATGGCTCACAGATGCACGGAAGGAACCGTCCTCCGCATCCCCAGACCCACCACGCCTCGACAGGTGAGGGAATTTTTGGAGTCGGCTGGGTTCTGCCGTTTATGGATACCCAAATTTGCTGAAATGGCCAAACCGCTATACCTAGCCACCAAAGAGCAGACGCCCTTTGAATGGACAGAAGAGGCTGAGCAGTCATTTCAGCAGATCAAAACTGCCTTGCTATCCGCACCCGCCCTGGGTCTCCCTGATGTCTCCAAACCCTTCCACCTCTTTGTAGATGAAAGCAAAGGCATAGCTAAGGCCGTGTTGACCCAGCCCCTCGGTCCTTGGCCCAGGCCTGTCGCTTACCTATCAAAAAAAATTGGACCCAGTGGCTGCCGGCTGGCCTCCTTGCCTCCGGATGATTGCCGCCACGGCCCTAATGGTAAAAGATGCTGACAAACTAACTATGGGGCAGGAGTTACATGTCACCACCCCCCACGCCATCGACGGGGTTCTCAAACAGCCTCCCGACCGATGGATGAGCAATGCTCGACTGGTCCACTACCAGGGTCTACTGTTAAATCCCCTCAGAATCAGCTACACTCCGCCGCGGGCATTAAACCCTGCCTCCCTATTACCTGACCCAGATTTGGACTCCCCACTCCATGACTGTGCAGAGGTACTGGCCCAGATCCATGGGGTACGGGAAGACCTACGTGACCAACCCCTACCGGATGCACAAGTCACATGGTTCACTGACGGCAGCAGCTTTGTCCAGCAAGGTCAGAGGTATGCGGGGGCAGCAGTAACATCAGAAACTGAGGTGATATGGGCAGAGACTCTCCCCCCAGGGACCTCAGCCCAAAAAGCTGAATTAATTGCCCTGACCCAAGCTCTCAAGATGAGCAAAGGCCAAAAAGCTACCATATACACAGACAGCCGATATGCTTTCGCTACTGCACATATACATGGGGCAATATACCGAGAGCGGGGACTATTCACAGCAGAGGGCAAAGACATCAAGAACAAAGAGGAAATCCTGGCCTTGCTAGCGGCCATATGGGAACCCAAAAAGCTAGCCATTGTACACTGCCCGGGGCATCAAAAACCCACGAATCCAGTCGCCCGAGGCAACAATTTGGCAGACCAGACGGCTCGAAAGGCGGCACACACTCCAATACCACTACTTCCCCTGCAACTGCCGGATCCAGGCCCCCGGGAACTACCGCCCCAACCCGACTACTCGGAGGATGACATCAGATGGATGAGCAAGCTCCCTCTAACCTAGGTTAGAGACGGATGGTGGCGGGACGCTAAGAACAATATCCTCCTTCCTGAGAGACTAGGAACCCTGGTCCTTGAACGGATCCACCGTAGCACCCACTTGGGCGCCCGACGGCTACAGGATCTCATCAGGCAGACTGGACTTAAAATTAAAAATGTCTCCGAGAAGACTGAACGACTGGTTGCTGACTGTGCAGTCTGCCAACTCCATAATGCCAGCACCCACCCGCCAACCACTGGCATCCGGGAGAGAGGAAACCAGCCCGGAGCCTACTGGGAAGTGGACTTCACGGAGGTAAAGACTGGCAAATATGGGTATAAATATTTACTGGTGTTTATAGATACCTTTTCAGGTTGGACTGAGGCATTCCCAACCAAGAATGAGACTGCACAAATAGTAGCTAAGAAGTTACTAGAAGAGATCCTGCCCAGGTATGGCTTTCCAGTTATGATAGGGTCCGACAATGGGCCAGCCTTCGTTTCTAAGGTAAGTCAGGATCTGGCTTCCATACTTGGGGCTAATTGGAAATTACATTGTGCATACCGCCCCCAGAGTTCAGGACAGGTAGAAAGGATGAATAGAACTCTAAAAGAGACCTTGACTAAATTGACCATGGAGACTGGCGCTAACTGGGTAGTCCTACTCCCCTACGCTCTGTTTAGGGTGCGAAATTCCCCCTATAAGCTAGGATTTACTCCCTACGAAATAATGCATGGTAGGCCTCCTCCTATCATCCCTAATCTAAAGACTAACCTTATCCAATTGGACCCAGAAAATAATCTCCTGTCTTCCCTCCAAGCCTTACAGCGGATACACGAGACAATCTGGCCCAAACTAAAAGAGCTATATGCAACAGGACCCCCACCTACTCCACACCAGCTCCGGGCAGGTGACTGGGTCCTTGTCAAACGCCATCGACAAGAGACCCTAGAACCCAGGTGGAAAGGACCTTACCAGATCATCCTGACAACGCCGACAGCCATCAAGGTGGACAGCATAGCTGCCTGGATCCATTACACACACGTCAAACCGGTGGACCCATTTTCTGACCTCATCAAGTCCACTAAAGCTGACGTCACCTGGACTGTTGACCGGAGTAAGGACAATCCCCTCAAACTGACTTTGCGCCGTACCCTCCCCCATGATGACCAAGGTACTGCTGATAGCCCTACTGATAGTCCTAACCCTCAACCCTCGGGCCACGAGGGGAGGATTCGGCCCTCCCCCCAATAAGAATACTTTAATACAACTACTATATGGTGCACCGTGCGAGTGCAGGGGAGGTACTATGGAGACTCCTGTTGTTCCCCGAGGGTATACTCATATGCAGGACTGCGGGGGCATAACTGCGTATCTTGTTCAGGAATATAGGGTTACCGGGGCCTCTCAAAGCTGGCAATGCTACCATAAGCCTAAGCCACTCCCCCCTCGAGCCACTTGCCCCTGTTCTACCTTCCAGGAATCAATGCATAGCATGTGCTATTCCTCTTACCAGCAATGTATAGGGGCCAATAACAAGACTTATTTCACAGCCATACTACAGAATAATAAAAGCCCCACCATTAGTGATGATAATAAATACCTTCAGGCTGGATGCACTGGCACCCCCGGGACCCCGGTATGCTGGAATACCAGGGCCCCCACACATATGTCAGACGGTGGGGGGCCCCAGGACGCAGTGCGCCAGATAGAAATCCGAAGACAAATAGAAGAGGTCTATCGGCATCTGTACCCACAGCTCAGCTACCACCCCCTAATTCTCCCTAAGGTCGATCCCTCTGAATTGGACTCCTAGACCATGTCCATACTAGAAGCTACTTTTGCGCTTTTGAATACCACCAACCCCAACTTAGCACAGGATTGCTGGCTCTGCCTTCCTCAAGGACCGCCCCGCCCTATAGCCATCCCCACCTTCGCCAATTTAAATATCAGCGAACGATGTAACCCTACTTCACTCCCCGAGCCGTTCCCCATACAATTTTCAAAATTTTCAACCACCTTTAATACCTCATGCTTTGTCAAGAACGATTCCCTCTCTAACGCCAGTATTGACTTGGGAATCCTTTCATCCACTGGATGTAGTCAATATATCCCCGTGAACTCCTCCCTCTGTAGTCCTAATACCACTGTCTTTGTCTGTGGAAATAACCTAGCATACACCTATTTACCCCCGAATTGGACAGGGGTCTGCACCCTAGCCACCCTCCTCCCCAATGTAGACCTGATCTCGGGAGACACCCCATTGCCCATTCCCAGCTTTGACCTCTGGGCAGGGAGAACCAAACGAACCATTACAGTCATACCCCTCCTGGTAGGATTAGGAATTACAGGAGCTGTGGCCACAGGGAGTACAGGTCTTGGGGTCTCCCTTCACTCCTATAGTCAGCTGTCTAGGCAATTAATAGAAGATGTAGAAACTCTCTCTGGGACCATTCAGGACTTACAGGACCAATTAGATTCGCTGGCCGAGGTGGTCCTACAGAATAGGAGGGGCTTAGACTTGCTGACAGCTGAACAGGGTGGGATATGCCTAGCCCTAAAAGAAAAATGTTGTTTCTATGCAAATAAATCAGGCATTGTAAGAAACAAGATCCACCAGCTCCAGGAAGACCTAGCTCGCCGCCGGCAAGAATTAGCGGATAATCCCCTTTGGTCAGGATTTCATGGGATGCTGCTCCCCTTCCTCCTCCCCATCCTGGGCCCTCTACTATGCCTCCTTCTCCTCCTCACTATAGGCCCCTGTATACTCAGTAAAGTCATGAATTTTGTTCGCGAAAGAATAAATACAGTCCAGCTAATGATATTAAGAACACAATATCAGCCCTGCGAGGCCTCACAAATTGAAGAAACTGAGCCTTGAGGACCCAAGATTGGCTCCTCTGGTTCATGAGAAAGGGGGGAATGAGGGGGCTATGTTCTACATTGGTGGGAATAGGACTGAGTTGACGCCCTGCATTCAATTTGTGCTTTTCCTGGAGTTTCTTTTCTGTTCTTTCCGGAGGAGAAGGGCCGAAAAAGGACCATTCCAGGGCGCGGCGCTGGGCTTGCCACATTTGGGAGCGCCGCCTGAAGTTGGGCGCACAGCCTCCCGCCGCCCTGCCGTTGGGCTGGTGGAGGCCGCAGCACTGCTAGGGTTGCATCAGTCCTCCTGTTTGCACTATTTCTTTTTGCGACCATGGCCCCGCCTTAAGTATTTCCAATTGAGAAACAAAACCTCAGGAAACCGAAACTTAACCAGCCGCTCTCGCTTCTGTAATTACGCTTGCTGACCCCCCCCCCGCAACCGTCCAACCAATCAGACGGCGACTAGTGTCTCTGTTTAAAAGTCAACCAATCGGCGACTAGTGTCTTTGTTTAAAAGTCAACCAATCGGCGACTATGTTTGTACCGGTCTATAAAAGAGCTGTACTAAACTCCGCCAGAACCTCTTAGCGTCACCGGCAACGAGTGCGCGGAGGTCCAGGTTCGAACCTGCAATAAATGACCCTTGCTGTTTGGCTTTGACTCTCGACTCTGGTGGTCTTGTGGAGGGGCCTCGCGACCTTGGGCATTTCAGATTCTGCTCATCTTCTGGGTTCTCAGGCCTCCCAGTGACCCTGTGCTTAATCCTGGCTACTTCTTAAATCTTTTTCAGACCCTTCCTTCTATGAAATGCAAACGGGGTTTAAGTTTAGCATCTTTTATAGTCAGAAATATTTAGCATTACTTCCAGAGAGGCAGCCACAGAATCACGTGGGAAAGAAGTCAGTTCAGCAGTTGGCTTCTTGGCAAGTACTGACCCTATTATCTTTCCAGTTGTTTCCAGAATATTCCCTCTTCCTCCTTCTCTCCTTCTACTGCTATTATGTAAGAGCATGCTAATATATAATATTATATATTAATGACATAAATTTATATTATACAACTGCTTTAGTTTTTAGTACTATAATAATATATTGCTATATCATTAACAATAATATTAATAATATATTAATATATAACATGTTAATATATTAATTATACATAAATATATAAAATGTTAATATTATCAGTAATATATAAACAATATAAGAATATATTATATAATTACTATAACATAAAATACAATATATAATATATTGCATCATATATTAATACATTATATAATGAATATGATATTAATGACATTAATATATTAATAATAATAGGTAATGTTATAATAAGTGTTAATGGAACTGGGCATGGCTCTGAGTGCTTTAAAAGCATTAACATTAACTAATTTAATCCTCATGATTCTAGGAGGTAGGTACACTATATACCCCCATTTTACAGCTGAGGAAACTGAGGCAACTGATAACAAGTGGCACCAAGCTTCAAACCTAGGCCATCTGGCCCCAACCCTAAAAAAGGGCAAAAAAATATAAAAGTTAAAAGGGAAAGGAACAGGAAGGCAAAAAAGTCACTAGAAACAAAAATCCTGGTAAGCCGATTTTTCAGTCCTTTTCCACAAGTGGAAGGAATCAACTAGAAACCAGAACAGAGAAACTGTTCACCCCTTGTCAACTGTGACTGATCCTCACACGAAACCCTGGGGAACGGGCTGGAGATGAGCTAGCCATGGACACCAGAACTGAGCCCAGCGTCCTCCTCAGGACGACAGAGGGTCAACAGGGCAGTGACAAACTCCAGGCATTTCTAGACACAGAAGCATGTGAGCTGCACCTGGGAGCCATCAGATCCGTGAAGTGCACTCCAAATCGCGTGTGTGCTCTGCCTGAAACACCCAGCAACGTGGGACCCCCCCAGGAAGACCCTGGAGACACCAGGCTGTCTCCAGGCAGAAGCAGTGCTGGCCGAGCACAGGGCTAGGAGCGGGACGAGGTGGGGTGGGTGAGGTATGTCCCAGAACATGTGTCTGGGAACGTGTGTCCTGTGCCCCAGATGGCAGGTGCCGTGTCTTTATGATCTCTTATTCCCACACCCACACTCCCAACCTGTTTCGAGTACAGGGAAGGCTTTGATGTTTGCTGAATGAATGAACGAGTGAATCAGAGAGAGATTCCTTGTTGCGAAAGAGTGTAGCGGAGCCACCCACAGAGCTACAGGCGGGTGGACTCACTCAACTCAGAAATGACCAACAGACTCACAAACAGAGAACAGACTGTGGTTGCCAAGGGGAGGGGGAGAGACGGACTGGGAGTTTGGGGTCAGCAGATGCAAACTAGTATATATAGGATGGATAAACAACAAGGTGCTACTGTAGAGCACAGGGAACTATATTCAATATCCTGTGATAAACCATAATGGAAAAGAATATTTTAAAAAATAAATAAATAAATATAAATATATATATGTGTGTGTGTGTGTGTGTGTGTGTATAACTGAATCACTTTGCTGTACAACAGAAATTAACCCAACACTGTAAATCAACTATAGCTGATTTATAGTCCAATAACCAGAGCTGCCTGGAGAGCTTCGTGCTCAGCCTCCGTGGAGACACAGCCTCTCACTGCAGTCCCTGCCCAGCTGTCACTTGACCAGAGCTGGCTCCCACCCGCCTCAGCAGCTAGACCAGCGCTGGACGAAGCGACCTCTAACACTGACGACCTGCCGCAGTGCAGAATGGTTTACAGTTAGAAAGTGTCTTCCCAAATATCATGCCACCTTGAGCTGCCCACCTTGATCTTCCCTTTCTCTTCTTTTAGTATCTTACGTTCTTCACTGTAAATATCACTCTTACACAAATATGATATGTGATACTTGTGCAAGTTAAAGAATAAGAAGCAAACGCTCTTGTATGCATCCTCAGCCCACAACAGGCAATACCAGGATCTCAGAAGCCCCCTGAGTCCCTCCCCCAAGTTCTCCCCTCCCCCACAAGGCAATTTCTATCCTGAATTATGTACATATTGTGCCTCTGTTCTTCCTTTTGCCACATACATGTGTGTCTATGAACAACATATGTTTTGTAGTTTTGCCTTTTTTTTTAATCTTTATACATGGAATCATACTGTGTATAAAGTATGATACTTTATTCTTAAATAAATACAGTATGATAAATACAGTATGATACTGTACTTATTCCTCTGTGACTTTTTTTTCATTCAACCTTGAGAATCATGCACATCAATGCACAGACACAGGTAGATGTTTGTAGTTTTTTCTTCACTGCTGTGTAGTATTCCATTGGAGGGCTAGACCACAAGTTATTTATCTGTTCTCCTGGCATTTGGGTTGTTCTAGTTTTTTGCTTATGCATGCTTCCTGGCACCTGTGTGCAACAGGGCATATACCCAGGGGTGGACCTCCTAGAGCACCATTAGCTTCAGAAGTTAACGCCAAACTGGTACCAAAGCACAACTGGTATTGTACCAACTTACGACCAGTGTGGAGGAGAGGACCCTCTGTGTCCCATCCATGGTAGGAACTGACATTATCTGTATATTATTACTATTATTTCCCTTATCTCCTAACCACCTCTCAGAGCAACTAGCCAACATGTCCCATATATGCACTCATCTCCTCTGATGTGGTCATGGTATGTTTTAGATACATATGTATCCATGAAAAGTACATGATGTCTTTTGGGAAGTGTACATGATTTCCTATGTGTAAATAGTATTGTGCCACAGAGCACATTCTGTTTTAGATTTTTTTCCTTCAATTCAGTATTTTTTAAGACATACCCATGTCACTCTGTGTATATCAGACACGACAATATTCTGTCTTCGAGACGGATATGTTATCCTCATTTCACAGACCACAGGAGCTCTCAGCGGGGTCTTGGTGCATTACCCGTAATAACAGCTCACTGAATCCTCACATTAACCGCCAAAGTAGGTGCCTCCACTTCAGACAAGAGGAAACCAACGCACAGAGAGATTAAGGAACTTGTACAGCATCACCGAGTTAGTAAACGACAGGGCAGGATTTGAACTGAGTCCTAGGACACTAGGACCCTCTCTCTTATCCATGATATGAACCTAGCTAAGAACATGCAGCTCGGAGAGTTTTGGGAACCAGCATCTCTGGGTCACACAGCCAGTGATCCATGGAGTAGAACTAAAATTGAGACCCTTCCCCTCTCAGTCCCATCCTCCTTTGGCCAGTTCCAAAATGTCTAGTAATCCAAGTGGGTAGTTGATGAATGGCAAAGGGAACAATTACAAACTGTACCAATCAGATGTTTCTTTAAAGCTAGAAACTTGACTACTCTCTACTCTGCTCATCCTCTTCGTCTCTAATGTTAGTAAATGAAAATATGAAAATGGAGCTCTTAGGAGGAAATGCAATGATGTAAATCGAGAATTCCGATGAGAATTCTCATCGGAATGAGAATTCATGACCAAAGTCTTTGTCAAGTCCTAGTAAAATGGATTTTCTAGTCTTTTTTCCCTGCTTGGGATGTAACAGAGAAGAACCAACCTGACTCCCTATCAGATCCATTCCTTCAGCTCTAACCCTTGTGCTCTGTTGCCTGTGCTTAGTCATGCTGGCTCTGCACCTTTTGTAAAAGAACGTTGCCTATAGCCTGAAATATACAGGAGAGCCCACTCTCAAGGCTCTGACTTTTAAAGGTGAAACACTTTTCCAATCATATAGAGATAAAAAGTTGCAAAGCAGAGAATAACAATTGTCTTGTTGGAGGTTGATAGGACAACTGTGACCAGACCCACGTGGACAGCTGCAAGAACAAAGGATTCCGGCACCAAGAAGTCTGCAACAACCAGCCACACCCCCTCCCCTTTTGGTATAAAAGAAGCCTGAATTCTAACTCAGGTAAGATGGTTCTTTGGGACACTAGTCCACCATCTTCTCGGTCTGCCGGCTTTCTGAATAAAGTCGCTATTCCTTCCCCTCAACAACCTGTCTCTGGATTTACTGGCCTGTCATGTGGCAAGCAGTTCCAACTTGGACTCAGTAACAGGGGTAAGAGTCTGGGTCTATCTTTGGCAGTGAAACGTGCTACCCCTTAGCAGAGCAGAGGCATGGTCACATGGCCTAACCAGCTCAGAGCATACTGGTGTGACACTCACCATAATTTCTATTATAAGACAGTACTTGGAAGGGCCAGCAAAGAAAGACAAATCAAAATGTGCTTAATAACTTAATATTTTCATCAATAAAGAATAAGCTGAAATACGTTTAAAGTTCTGTTCATTTTCTTTGTAAATCAATTGCCACAATTGTTACATTATTTAAATCAAGAATATCTAATATTTCACAATTATTTACCATCCTTCCTTTTTAAAAACTACTTCCAGCTCCTTAAATATATGAAAGGGTAAAAGTAATTTGCTCTGGCAGAAAAGAACTATAGGAAATTTTGCAGAATACACTTCCTAAATAAAAAGGAACATTTCTTTCCTCCAGGTCAGCCTATGGAGGGATACGAAGGCCACATAAAGTCTTTATGGCTGTCTCCGTGCACACCTGCCAGGTGAAGTCAATTCTGTGGAGAATTCAAGTCCTTTTCAGATGAGAAAACCATTTCTGTAGCAGTGAGCCAAAGACAAAATCTTCCACTATCTACATTAACATAGCAAGTGGAACCTGTCACGTGTCATTTATAAGAACTTCCTCTCCCAGAAATAAGAGCTGCATTCCTCAGCCCACAACCAGAAACTTCTCAGCATAGAAAATTTTACTGAATAAATTCCCCAAATTGGGTATTTTAAGGGAACAGTGGAAGGCAACCTATTTTCCTGACTGTTGTCAAGGACACCAATTTCATAAACAAAAAAACAAGGAAGTCCAGGAATAATTATTCAAATTGCAATAGGTGGAATTTGATAGATTTACCAAGGAAACAAATGTCTTTAATGCAATTCTCTCTGCCTCAAAGCCAACATCAGCTATTAGTATATGCAACTCTAAATTACCAAATCATCTTCAAAAGACACAGAAGCAATTTTAGTTGAAATTTGTTTTTTAAGAAACTCTCAGGGTTCCATTTCTTAAAATTATCTGTCAGTTATATTTACGTTAACCAATGTGAGGGTAATAAATCAGAGCTAAAAACATAGCTCATTCCTGAGATCAAATACAGAACATTTCTACTAAACACTTTTTCAGAGATCATGTTTCTCAGATGTGTCTGTGTGCAC
Organism: Globicephala melas; assembly: GCF_963455315.2. Taxonomy (NCBI): domain Eukaryota; kingdom Metazoa; phylum Chordata; class Mammalia; order Artiodactyla; family Delphinidae; genus Globicephala; species Globicephala melas. The sequence goes on along the minus strand of NC_083317.1, from coordinate 6,758,539 downwards.
TTGATGAATTAACTTTTAAAAATCTGCAATAATTTCTTGCTGAATTCATCTTTTCCTTCTGGTTGGTTATGAATAAAATGCCAGTCAAAGTGGATTTCAGTTGCTGTCGCTCATACTCTGAACTACAGAAGATATTTCTTATATCAACTTCTTTCCCTGAGAGCTTTTCTTTGCATCCTGCAGCTTCATGGTCAACAGAGGCTAAAAGAAAAAAGTCCCCTCCCCCACTCAGTGTGTGGCACAAACACACTCACCAAACACATTCCAGATATTTCTGAAGAGACCTTATCACATCCACAGGAGTTTTCCCACTTGCATTTTTGTAGACATAATGTCCATGCCCCAATCAGTTATCACACAGAAATCAAATGACAGTGTCAACCCAGAGGATCTGCTCCTGTCCGTCCCTGGATGACATTCAGAAAGCTCCACACCCCGGGACTCCCCGCATCTCTGACACTTGCAGTAACACCCACAAAGGTCAGAAAATGCATTTAAACTCTTATTACTTCTAATTCCACTTTCAAAGAAATTAAACACGTATGAATGTGAGTTGTACATGGTACATAACACTTTCTCAAATATACTGCTTTTGAAAAGCATGTGTGTGTGTCAATGTGTGTGTGCACGTGTCATTTTGGAGGGCGTTTTATATTTTAGTCCAAAAAAAAAAGATAAATATTTCAATACCATAAACTTTCCTCTCCTTTATAAGCCACTTTCCATTTTCAATAAATGTTTTAGGTAAAGAGTAAAAATTAGTAAAACCGATGAGACCATTTGGGAAAATGAATTTATATGGGGGAAGCCAAGAACTGGCAAGGTAGTGAGTGAGTCGGGCCAATGTAGACAGCTGGACCAATCAGCACAGGTGTAGACAGCCTATCTGGATCATGTAGCTCAAGCCCCAACTTTTTCTGTAACTTTTATTTGGGTCAAGTATATGAAAACCATCACTTCGTTTCTCCCGGTGGCTATAACCATGTGTACGCGGAGTATTGAAAGGAATGGGCCGGCTTCCTCTCAGGGACTTGCTTTGGCTGGAGTCTCACTTCCCTGTTGTTCTCTCACCTCCAGAGCTCCAGGAAGAGCTGCCAGTGAGCAGGCGGGGCAGGTGTGGGGTGACAAGCTGCTGAAGCGTCAGCACGCCCAGATAAAACGACACGGCTGAGCACTGGAAACCCTCTCGTCTCTCCCTAGGTAACCCCAGGAAGTGTAAAGGAGTTGAACGTAGAACAGAAGTTAGAGGATTTGGATGTGGTTTTCAATGTTAACTCAGGGGTCAGCAATCTTTTTCTGCAAAGAACCAGATAGTAAATATCGTCGGCTTTGCCACCCTACGTTCTTTGCTGGAAGGACTCAATTCTGCCATGACGGTGTGAAAGCAGCCCTAGACAGCATGGAAATGAGTGTGTGGCTGCAGCCCAGGAAAACTCTCCTTCTGGACAATGAAGTCTAAATTTCCTATAATTTACATGCACTATGAAATATTCTTCTTCTTTTGATTTTTTTTCAACCATTTAAAAACTTAAAAGCATTTTCTTAGCTCATGGGCTGAATAAAGACAGGTGGTGGACGGGGTCTGGCCCACGGCTGTGGTTGGCTGACCCTTACATTCGCTGACAGGTGGGCAGGCATCTGCAAACGTCCAGCCAAGGAGGAAGCCAGGGCAGCTTCCTGGCCGAGCTAGAACCTACCTTGATATGAGCTGCCGGGTCTGGGACAGTCTGAATCATGTCCTTCAGGAGGCCAGCACGGTTACCATCTGTTCAGAACCTGAGGCAGCTAGAAGACACAAAGGGGCAACACAAATAGTAATAAACGACCAGGTTTCTTTGTTTGGTTTTCCATTAGGACTGAACACAACACACCAATGGTAAAATAACCCCAGCTCTGCACTAAACATTTGCCTTTAGATATGCATAGTAAATGAAGTGACGAGAAAACCCAGTTCTCTCCTGTTGGGAATATCACTTACTTTTAGTCCCCAAAACCCTAGTATGACAAGTCCCATCAAACCCAAGTCAAATTCAGTTCATGCACATCATTTTACAAGGGTAGCATCTACGAGTGATCATTTAAAGGAAGAAATGAGACATCCAAAATGATATTTTCTATTATATTGAGAGAACTGGAGTTTTGAACTTTCTACTGAAACTAATGCCATCTACACCTCGGTAAGCCTCATAATTAAGCACTTAATAAAAAGCACAGATACCGGTCATCGAGCGCTTAAGTGGCAGCCCTGGGGCTAAGGGCTCCACACGCATTTCTCATTTAACCCTGACCACCACTCTGAAAGCTCACATTCCCATCATCTGGTCGGGGATGTGGACACCCAGGGAGGTGGCTAATTTGTCCATGATCACCTGATTCTCAAGCAACAGAGCCAGGATTCAAGTCAGACTGGCCTCACTCCAAAGCCCATAAGAAACTTTGGTTTGACATAATTAACAGGTTTCACCCTGTATTTTGAAGATACTTTAATTCATTTGAAAATTTAATTTAAACTTAAATGAATGAAATATTAAGGTGCCCATACTCTAGGGAGAAACACTTCATCCAAAATTTTCCTTTCTTCAGATTCTGCACCAGTGCGTTCTGGTTCTTGTCTGTCTGCCCCTCCCCATCGCAGGTTCTCCACCCCTGCCCCATGCCCCCACCCAGGGCTGACCCCTACAGACTACCTCAGCTGGGCTCCTTCACCTTCTGGCCCCCGTCAAGTTTGATCAACATGACACCACCTGGAGATCACGAGGCGGGAAGAGAGAAGAGTAGGGACATTTTGCCCCCAACCCTTCCCACCATCCACTTGAGGCTCCCTGCAGTCTTGGCCACGGTCTGGCCATAGCTAGATCCTATGGGGACCTCTCCCATCCTCGGGACCCTCCCCCAGGGCTCCACGCTCCAGGAACCATTCCCCAATCCAACTCTGGTTCTCTGTAGATCTTAGCCATCAGTTGTTTCCTGGCACTGAAAATACCTCTTCTAATTTACATTTTTAGGGGCCATGACTTTTTTATTAACTATTATTTTTGTGTGTTTTCTTCTTGGTAAATCTGGCCTATGACTCTTAGCAGTAGTAAACCACAAAACAAAAATTCACATCTTCATTACAAGACTACAGACACAAAAGCTGACTTTCAAGTAACACATTACTCCAGGGATCTGCCAGGGCACTCGCCGAGTCCCAAGTACATGTGTATTCTGGGCTTTCCGACCCTCTCAAGGCGCAAACACATCCACCTCCAACGTAGATGAGCTTCTCACGGGAGGTCTTCGCCTCCGGGTCTGTGTGTGGGGTGGGTCTGTCCCCCACGTGGCTCCACGGCGTCCTCCCAAGATCAGGGGAAGCTTGGCTGTCCAAGATGACGAACTTGGAACCTTAGACATTATTTTTTCCTATAGCCAAATGTCTTGATCTTGGAAAGTAGGCAATTTCCCCCCTAGGTCTAAAGCAAGTCCTTCTGGGGGATAAGAGTTGCTAAAAATGCACAAGGAATGAAGCACTGTCTTGAAATTGAATTGGGCAGCTCTTGAAGGTCACCCACGCTCTTGGCGCACACGGGAGAGGACAGAGGATGGCAGGCAGCCTGGACAAAGGTCTCTCAGAGCTGGCTCCTCTGGGAGCGGGGTGGATGGGTAATTCCTTCCACTCCTCCGAGACGGCCTCCTCAGGGCAGCAGAAGTCACCCCAGGAAAAGACTACTCTGCCCCTAGGGTCATTCAGCCCAGAGAGGTCCATCCTGGAGGTTTCCTGACAAAAGCAAGTCCCCCCACGCAGGACCCCACATTCAGGAACGACCGCTTTCTCTGTAGGTTTTAGCACCTCTCTAGGGTAACCCAACCCACACAGTCGCTGCCCCCCTGCACCCACACGCTGCTGCTCGTACCACAAGCTTGTCCCCTCCCCTCCAAGCCCAGCTGAGTTAATGACTGCCTCTGATCCAAAGAACGCTGCAGAAGGGATGCTCTGGGGGCCTGAGCTCAGAACTTCATAGAACCAGAAGCTTTCCCTTCCTGCCTCTGGGAACCCAGTCCCTGTGCCCCAGGGCAGCACGTGGCAGAGGCCTGAAGTGGGTGTCCGGCTGACACCTGCACCACGTGCCAGGCCCACGAGGGAGTCATCCTGGACATTCCAGAATGGTGGTTTCTCAGATGACTCCAGCCCCTGCTGACAGCAAGAAAGGAGAACTACTGTCCAGCTGAGTCCAGTCAACCCACAGGGTTATGAGAAATAGCAAGTGGGTTCTTGTTTGAAGCTACTCATTTTGGGGCTAGTTGATTACACACACAGATAATCAAAATACCCTTCATGTGTTGTAGATACACAGAGAAGGGAGACTAACTTGCTTACATTTTCCTGTCACACTATGGTAGATTAAATGATGGTTCCAATTCTCCACTCCTCCCGGGGTCCCTGCCTTTTGCCATGTGACTGTGGTTCCCCTCACTAAGTTGGGTGCGCTTCCCCAAGCCTTGTTTTTGGGCTGCCCATTGGACTTGCTTCATTCAACAGAACACAGCAAGACAGCCCAAGTCTCAAGAGGCATCAAGTGTCTGCACTTGTAACTTTCCAGCTCCATGGGAACACACCCAGGCTAGTGTGCTGGAGATGAGAGGCATGTGGACAAAGCCGAGTCATCCAATCTCTCCAGCCCAGACCACTCTAGATCATCCATCTGAAAGACCACCCATCCCCAGGCTTGTGAGGGAAACTACAGAACCAGAACTGCCCAGCCAAGGCCAACATGGCCGACCCACAGGCTCATGAGCTGAACAGATGCTACTTGTTTTAAACCGCTGAGATTGGAGGTATATTGTTACACAGCATTTTTGTGACAGTCAATTACTAATATACACGATACGTTCTTAATAACCGGGTTACCAAGATGCCCCTTAAAACTTTCCTAGCTAGAGAGATAAAAGGAGACTCCAACAGAAATTTCAAAGGAAATTCATCCCAACCCACAAACAAACCATTTCCATCCATCTAAGAGACATGATCTCAAACCCTTATCCCACCCTCAAAATGAGTCTGGAAACTGAAAAGTAACCGAGAAACTCCAACCAGAAGACTCTGGGATTCTCAGAGCCCTTCTCAGGAACAGCCGAGTTCTCACTTAACATCGTGGGACCCTGTCAGCCTGCTGGAGATTCCAAATATAATGAAACGGAATCAACATTCTGGATATCCAAGACCATAGAAACATCTCAGAAGTTACAAAGGCCATTCAATCTGTAACCAAGCAAGACATAAACCTAATAACAACTGTTTATGTCTCATGTCTTGTATGGGGAAGTTTGGGGCACTTTCAACGCATAAAGATGAAACTGTGGGGAAGGGGATAAATAGATTCCAGATGCAGCACTGTCGCTTGTCTACCCCTCCAGGGATAGAGATGGGGAAACAATTCACACAGATACCCAGAGGTCCTGAGAGCAGACGGCCAGTGGCAATGCCAGATGAGGGACATGGATGATACCTAGGGGAGGGAAAGAGCTGAGTGATACAGAGAATCAAGGCGATGCCACCAAGAAGCCTTGAAGAACAAGAGGCATGTACACTGGCAGAAAGGCAGGGAACAAAAATTCCTCCCAGCTCCTCCACCTTAGGGAGCCAGAGTCTATGACCCTAACCCACCACCACCATCAGGTCATCATCCACTCAAGGGATTTACTAACCAGAGCGTGTGAATGCTGCTGCCATCCTCCAAACCAGACCAGCCAAGAAGCAAAGTCCCTAAAGCCCAGAAGGATGAAAGTTCTACCTCCTTTCCCATGCCTCTTCCCTCCACAAATCCCTTGACTGTTTCTGCAGTCATTTGGTGTCTGTTCTTTTTGCCATTTGAGGGGTTTTTATGGATTTTTTAAGAGCACTTCTAATTTACTTTTGTGTTTCTAATGAGCATTTCTCAAAAATTCAGTCATTGATGAATGACGTGACGCTTTTATATCGCTGTGGGAGCCTCTTCTATTTTCTATTTTACTTGCCCTTGAAGCCTTGCAAAACCTGAATCCATGTTATCTAAAAACCCTTTTACTACCTATTTCTTGCAATAAATTCCTTTGGTAATGTATATGTTTATGACTTTGGATTTCACAATCCAGTATTATTTTATTACTGGGTATCTTGAAAAATGAAACGCTCCCTTCTTCGTTCTTGTTTTGCAAATGCCAATGGCTTACTACACAGAAACACATATTTGATTTGGGTTGCTTTAGCTATAACCGCATCAAGTGTGGACTGGTGCACAGGGCCAAAGGGAAAATAAGCATTTTGTAATTGGAGAGGCAATACTGTAAAAATGGTTAAGAGAAGACCTGCATATCTGCATGGCTGGGGCAAGAATAGAAACGGGCGCTCCCTAACCCTCTTCTCTTCCCAAGCCAGTTCTGGCCTGTTTGCAAGGTCCCCACACAGTCATCAGGACACTCCAGTCCACACGGCCATGCTGGCCATCCTTCAGGCCTAGAGAAGCACACACAGGACCGGCCCAAGGAGATGGACTGCAGGAAAGAGGCCTGTGTAGGCCCGAAAGATGCTCAGGCCAGTTTGGGCAGGAGTTCTGGGTTCCCAGGCCCCTCAAGGGCAGTGTGGAGTGGGAGATGGGCAAGAGAAGACCCTAGAAGGCATGGGGGCAGGGCTCTCATGGAGGGTAGTGCATCCAAGCAGAGGTGCAGCGTCAGATGGAAGATGGAAGCCAGGTTCGGTTTCCCTCCTCAGAAACCTAGAAAAGGTCACTCTATTCTCTATGGTCTTTGGTCACACATCTGTAGAATGGGGATATTACCGTGGGAGAATAAAAAACACACTCGGCCTTTGTTGGCAGTTCCTGGCACAGAGCTCTTAAATTTCCTGAGTGCTAAGTGTGACAGGACCATGTCTTGCTCCAATGAAGTGACTCTCGGCAAACCCCTAGAAAGCTTCAGGATGGTCTCAGAACCACCAAGCCTGGGTGAGAGGCCTGGCACTTTCAGCCCCACCCGCTTCCTTTGGAGGGAGAGGAAGAGCTGGAGATTGAATTCATAATTGATCTTGCCTATGTGATGAAATGTTCATAAAAACCCCGAAACGACAGGATTCGGAGAGTTTCCAAGTTGGTGAGCACATCCATGTGCTAAGAGGGTGGTCCCCCCCTGACTCCTCGGAGACAGACGCTCCTGTGCTCGGGACCCTTCTGGACCTCGACCTACAAACCTCCATCCGTCTGTTCATTTGTATCCTTTATAAGAACCTGTAACAGTAAGTACAGCAGTGTCCTGAGTTGTGTGACTCCTTCTAGCAAATTACTGAACCCTGGAGGGGGGGATTGTGGGAACCCCCAACTCTGAAGCCAAGGTGGACAGAAGGGTGGGTAACCTGAGGACCTGACACTTTCTGCTGGCCTCTGAAGTGGGCGGCAGTCTTGTGGCACTGAGCCTTTAGCCTGTGGTGTCTGGTGCTAACTCCAGGTACTCTCAGAATTGAATCAAATTGTAGGATACTCAGTTGGTATTGGAGAGTTGGAAGACGGGTTGATGGTACTGGAAAATACGCCACCTATTTGATGTCAGGAGGGAAAATCCCCTCAATTACCATCTCCAAATTGATGTTCAGCCGTTCACACAGGTGTGACGCAAGATTTGGCCAGCCTCTATTGCAACTGGTTTGTCCCTGAGTAGAGCTACTGTGTAGCTAATCTTCCCTGCCTACTCCATAAGGCCTTTGTGAGGATCAGACTGAACCATGCCTCCAAAACCTCTCACAGTGCTGTGTGCAGAGTAAGCACTTAATCAGTGATAATCATTTTGGGGAAGAAAGCACGCATTCTGATCTTGTATAAAATCTTGCACCTTTGAGGAAAACAATTCTCAAGAAAGAAATTGCCAGTTTTTCATAAGGGCCCTTTGTCCTTAATGTTAAAACCGAATTTTTAATTTCAAGCTAACTAGTCATTAAGTGAGGACATTTTAGATGAAATGGCTCTGAGCAAACTCATCATAATGGATCCATTCACTGAATGAGCTGATCACGAGACACACTTGTTCTAGATGAGTGGGTATTAGGCATGTCAGTCCCTTACCAGCAAAACCTACCCTAAGTACTGCACAGGGCTGACTCTGCTCTGGGCAGTGGTCTCCTAAATGGAGTGTGAGGCCAATGAGACGCCCACCTGGGGCCCACGATTTAAGGAGGTGCCCCACCCCCGCCCTCAGCCTCCTGCAGGTGCTCAGCCGGCACTGAGAGGGGGCATCTCCTTCAACTTTGTGCCTCACTCGGCTGACCCTGGCCCCAGCCCTGGTGCCTGCACTCCCCGAGGTAAGCAAGAGAGACCAGTGGGGGCTTCCCTGGTGGCCCAGTGGTTCAGAGTCTGCCTGCCGATGCAGGGGACATGGGTTCGTGCCCCGGTCTGGGAAGATCCCACGTGCCACGGAGCGGCTGGGCCCGTGAGCCGTGGCCGCTGGGCCTGCGTGTCTGGAGCCTGTGCTCCACAACGGGAGAGGCCACAACAATGAGAGGCCCGCGTACCGAAAAAAAATAACGGAAAAAAAAAAAAAGAGACCAGTGGAAGGTGGAAGAATGAGAAACCAACTGTACCTCTATATTTGTCTAAAAATAAGAAACTGTACTCCTTCAGTACGATATGGCTTATCTTTCCAAATGAATACAAATAACTACTTCAGTGGGTTGAACTGTTTCCATCATGCAACCCTTCATGTGTTGGAGCCCAAACGCCCAGTAGCTCAGAACGTGACCTTATGAGGAGACAGGGTCTTTCTAGAAGTAATGAAGTTTAAAATGGGGTTATTAGGCTGGGCCCTAACCCAATATGATTGGTGTCCTTATTTTTTAAAAAAAAAGGGAATTTTGAAACAGAGACCTGTGTAAAGGGAAGACAATGTGAAAACACAGGGAGAATACAACCGTCTACAATCCAAGGAGAGGGGCCTGGGAAGACTGTCCCTCACAGCCCTCGGAAGGAACCAATTCTGCCCTCACCTTGATCTCAGACTTGCAGCCTCCAGAGCTGGGAGAGAAGAAATTTCTGTTGTCTAAGCTCCCCCAGTCTGTGGTACTTTGTTACAACGGCCCTGCAAACTAACACACCTTTATTTTCAATATTTTAACTGATGAAGGATACAGGCCCTGATGGGGGCATGGCCTCAAGAACCACATCCAATTTAATTGCACTATTTCTTACAGGACACAAACTCTGCTCAAGGACCGTCCCAGGCACCATGGACTGTTGTGCCATCTACTCATCACTCCTGGCTTCATGTCAGCAGAGAAGAGACTCTTTTAAGTTCTAAGGCTTGAGTGAGTGTTATATGGGGCCCACCATAATCTCTTCCAACCCCTGGAATGCTTTTCGGGGGGAAGCCTGACAGTCCTGAAGAGCTAAGGGGCATGATTCGTAGATAAAGTGCTGAAATCCTCCACCTTTATTTATTTATTTTTTTGCATAGCTAATGAATGTATAGACTCAATCCCTGTGTGTGCCTCTCGAAATGAGGTTTCAATTGAATTCAGGCAAAATAACTCTAAAATCACTATGAACCAAACCTAGTAACAGGACAGAAAAAATATAGTTATCATAAAAGCACAGGCCTGTGGACACTGTTCTTGGCCCTTTGGCTCTTCTGGAAGACGCAGAAGAAAGTGGAAGGCAGTGTAGAAGGGAAGAGTTGTGATGACTGCAGTACTTAGAAAGCAGTGATTTTAAAAACTCTACAGGAGAGACCTTCAAGATGGCAGAGGAGTGAGACGTGGAAATCACCTTCCTCCCCACAAACACATCACAAACACATCTACATGTGGAACAACTCCTACAGAACACCTACTGAACGCTGGCAGAAGACCTCAGACCTCTCAAAAGGCAAGAAACTCCCCATGTACCTGGGTAGGGCAAAAGTAAAAACAGAGACAAAAGAATAGGGATGGGACCTGCACCAGTGGGAGGGAGCCGTGAAGGAGAAAAGGTTTCCACACACTAGAAGCCCCTTCGTGGGCGGAGACTGTGGGTGGCGGAGCGAGAGAGCTTCGGAGTCGTGGAGGAGAGCACAGCCACAGGGGTGCGGAGGGCAAAGTGGGGAGATTCCCGCACAGAGGATCGGTGCCGACCGGCATTCACCAGCCCGAGAGGCTTGTCTGCTCACCCGCCGGGGCGGGCGGGGCTGGGAGCTGAGGCTCGGGCTTCGGTCGGAGCGCAGGGCGAGGACTGGGGTTGGCGAGAACACAGCCTGAAGGGGGCTAGTGCGCCACGGCTAGCCGGGAGTGAGTCTGGGGAAAAGTCTGGACCTGCCGAAGAGGCAAGAGACTTTTTCTTACCTCTTGGTTTCCTGGTGCACGAGGAGAGGGGATTAAGAGCACCGCTTAAAGGAGCTGCAGAGCCGGGCTTGAGCCGCGGCTAACAGCGCGGACACCAGAGACGGGCATGAGACGCTAAGGCTGCTGCCGCCACCAAGAAGCCTGTGTGCGAGCACAGGTCACTCTCCACACCTCCCCTCCCGGGAGCCTGTGCAGCCCGCCACTGCCAGGGTCCCGGGATCCAGGGACAACTTCCCCGGGAGAACGCACGGCGCGCCTCAGGCTGGTGCAACGTCACGCCGGCATCTGCCGCCGCAGGCCCGCCCCGCACGCCGTGCCCCTCCCTCCCCCCCGGCCTGAGTGAGCTAGAACCCCCGAATCAGCGGCTCCTTTAACCCCGTCCTGTCTCAGCGAAGAACAGACGCCCTCCGGCGACCAACACGCAGAGGCGGGGCCAAATCCAAAGCTGAGCCCCGGCAGCTGTGCGAACAAAGAAGAGAAAGGGAAATCTCTCCCAGCAGCCTCAGGAGCAGCGGATTAAAGCTCCACAATCAACCTGATGTACCTGCATCTGCGGAATACCTGAATAGACAACGAATCATCCCAAATTGAGGAGGTGGACTTTGGGAGCAACAATATATGTATATTTTTTTCCTTTATCTCTTTTTGTGAGTGTGTATGTGTATGCTTCTTTGTGTGATTTTGTCTGTATAGCTTTGCTTTTACCATTTGTCCTAAGGTTCTGTCTTTCCCTTTTCTGTTTTTTTTTTTAGTATAGTTTTTAACGCTTGTTATGATTCGTGGATTTGTTTTTTGGTTTGGTTGCTCTCTTCTTTCCTTTTTGTTTATTGCTTTTTAATTTTTTTATTTTTAATAACTTTTTTATTTTAATAACTTTTTTCTTTTCTTTCTCTCTGTCTCTGTCTCTGTCTCTCTCTCTCTCTCTCTCTCCTTCTCTCTTTCTTTCTTTCTCCTTTTTCTTTTGACCCGTGTGGCTGACGGGGTCTTGGGGTTGTGGCTTAGTGTCAGGCCTGAGCCTCTGAGCTGGGAGAGCCAAGTTCAGGACATTGGTCCACCTGAGACCTCCCGGCTCCGCGTAATAGCAAACGGCAAAAGCTCTCCCAGAGATCTCCATCTCAACACTAACACCCAGATCCACTCAACGACCAGCAAGCTACAGTGCTGGACACCCTGTGCCAAACAACTAGCAAGACAGGAACACAACCCCACCCAATTGCAGAGGGGCTGCCTAAAATCATAATAAGGTCACAGACACCCCCAAAACACACCACCGGACGTGGTCCTGCCCACCAGAAAGACAAGATCCAGCTTCAGCCACCAGAACACAGGCACCAGTCCCCTCCACCAGGAAGCCTACACAACCCACTGAACCAACCTTAGCCACTGGGGGCAGACACCGAAAACAACGGGAACTACGAACCTGCAGCCTGCGAAAAGGAGACCCCAAACACAGTAAGTTAAGCAAAATGAGAAGACAGAAAAACACACAGCAGATGAGCAGCAAGGGAAAAACCCACCAGACATAACAAATGAAGAGGACATAGGCAGTCTATCTGAAAAAGAATTCAGAATAATGATAGTAAAGATGATCCAAAATCCTGGAAATAAAATGGAGAAAATACAAGAAACGCTTAACAAGGACCTAGAAGAACTAAAGAGCAACCAAACAATGATGAACAACACAATAAATGAAATTAAAAATTCTCTAGAAGGAATCAATAGCAGAACAACTGAGGCAGAAGAACAGATAAGTGACCTGGGAGATAAAATAGTGGAAATAACTATTGCAGAGCAGAACAAAGAAAAAAGAATGAAAAGAATTGACGACAGTCTCAGAGACCTCTGGGGCAAAATTAAACGCACCAACATTCGAATTATAGTGGTCGCAGAAGAAAAAGAGAAAAAGAAAGGGACTGAAAAAATATTTGAAGAGATTATAGTTGAAAACTTCCCTAATATGGGAAAGGAAATATTTAATCAAGTCCAGGAAGCACAGAGAGTCTCATACAGGATAAATCCAAGGAGAAACGCACCAAGACACATATTAATCAAACTATCAAAAATTAAATACAAAGAACAAATATTAAAAGCAGCAAGGGAAAAACAACAAATAACACACAAGGGAATCCCCATAAGGTTAACAGCTGATCTCTCAGCAGAAACTCTGCAAGCCAGAAGGAAGTGGCAGGACATATTTAACATGATTAAAGGGAAGAAACTACAACCAAGATTACTCTACCCAGCAAGGATCTCATTCCGATTCGATGGAGAAATTAAAACCTTTACAGACAAGCAAAAGCTAAGAGAATTCAGCACCACCAAACCAGCTCTACAACAAATGCCAAAGGAACTTCTCTAAGTGGGAAACACAAGAGAAGAAAAGGACCTACAAAAACAAACCCAAAACAATTAAGAAAATGGTAATAGGAACATACATATCGATAATTACCTTAAATGTAAATGGATTAAATGCTCCAACCAAAAGACATAGACTGGGTGAATGGATACAGAAACAAGACCCGTATATATGCTGTCCATAAGAGACCCACTTCAGACCTGGGGACACATACAGACTGAAAATAAGGGGATGGAAAAAGATACTCCATGCAAATGGAAATCAAAAGAAAGCTGGTGTAGCAATTCTCATATCAGAAAAAAGGGACTTTAAAATAAAGACTATTACAAGAGACAAAGAAGGACACTACATAATAATCAAGGGATCAACCCAAGAAGAAGATATAACAATTGTAAATATTTATACACTGAACGTAGGAGCACCTCAATACATAAGGCAAATGCTAACAGCCATAAAAGGGAAAATCAACAGTAACACAATCATAGTAGGGGACTTTAACACCCCACTTTCACCCATGGACAGATCATCCAAAATGAAAATAAATAAGGAAACACAAGCTTTAAATGATACATTAAACAAGATGGACTTAATTGATATTTATAGGACATTCCATCCAAAAACAACAGAATACACTTTCTTCTCAAGTGCTCATGGAACATTCTCCAGGACAGATCATATCTTGGGTCACAACTCAAGCCTTGGTAAATTTAAGAAAATTGAAATCATATCAAGTATCTTTTCCGAACACAATTCTATGAGACTAGATATCAATTCCAGTAAAAAATCTGTAAAAAATACAAACACAGGGAGGCTAAACAATATACTACTTAATAACCAAGAGATCACTGAAGAAATCAAAGAAGAAATCAAAAAATACCTAGAAACAAATGACAATGAAAACACGACAACCCAAAACAGTTCTAATAGGGAAGTTTATAGCAATACAATCCAACCTCAAGGAACAAGAAACATCTCAAATAAACAACCTCACCTTGCGCCTAAAGCAATTATAGAGAGAAGAACAAAAAAACACCAAAGTTAGCAGAAGGAAAGAAATCATAAAGATCAGATCAGAAATAAATGAAAAAGAAATGAAGGAAACGATAGCAAAGATCAATAAAACTAAAAGATAAACAAAATTGATAAACCATTAGCCAGAATCATCAAGGAAAAAAGGGAGAAGTGTCAAATCAATAGAATTAGAAATGAAAAAGGAGGAGTAACAACTGACACTGCAGAAATACAAGGGATCATGAGAGATTACTACAAGCAACTCTATGACAATAAAATGGACAACCTAGAAGAAAGGGACAAATTCTTAGAAAAGCACAACCTTCTGAGACTGAACTTGGAAGAAATAAAAAATATAAACAGACCAATCCCAAGCACTGAAATTGGGACTGTGATTAAAAATCTTCCAACAAACAAAAGCCCAGGACCAGATGGTTTCACAGGTGAATTCTATCAAACATTTAGAGAAGAGCTAACACCTATCCTTCTCAAACTCTTCCAAAATAAAGCAGCGGGAGGAACACTCCCAAACTCATTCTACGAGGCCACCATCACCCTGACACCAAAACCAGACAAAGATGTCACAAAGAAAGAAAACTACAGGCCAGTATCACTGCTGAACATAGATGCAAAAATCCTCAACAAAAAACTAGCAAAAAGAATCCAACAGCACATTAAAAGGATCATACACCATGATCAAGTGGGGTTTATCCCAGGAATGCAAGGATTCTTCAATATACGCAAACCAAGCAATGTGATACACCATATTAACAAATTGAAGGATAAAAACCATATGATCATCTCAATACATGGAGAAAAAGCCTTCAACAAAATTCAACACCCATTTATGATAAAAACCCTGCAGAAAGTAGGCATTGAGGGAACTTTCTTCAACATAATAAAGAGCATATATGACAAACCCATAGCCAACATCATTTTCAATGGTGAAAAACTGAAACCATTTCCACTAAGATCAGAAACAAGACAAGGTTGCCCACTCTCACCACTATTATTCAACATAGTTTTGGAAGTTTTTGCCACGGCAATCATAGAAGAAAAAGAAATAAAAGGAATCCAAATCGGAAAAGAAGATGTAAAAATGTCACTGTTTGCAGATGACATGATATTATACATAGAGAATCCTAAAGAAGCTACCAGGAAACTACTAGAGCTAATCAATGAATTTGGTAGAGTAGCAGGATACAAAATTAGGGCACAGAAATCTCTTGCATTCCTATACACTAATGATGAAAAATCTGAAAGAGAAGTTAAGGAAACACTCCCATTTACCATTGCAACAAAAAGAATAAAATACCTATGAATAAACCTACCTAAGGAGACAAAAGACCAGTATGCAGAAAACTATAAGACACTGATGAAAGAAATTAAAGATGATACAAACAGATGGAGAGATATACCATGTTCTTGGATTGGAAGAATCAACATTGTGAAAATGACTATACTACCCATAGCAGTCTACAGATTCAATGTAATCCCTATCAAACTACCAATGGCTTTTTTCACAGATCTAGAACAAAAAATTTCTCAATTTGTATGGAAACACAAAAGAACCCAAAAAGCAAAAGCAACCTTGAGAAAGAAAAGCGGAGCTGGAGGAATCACACTCCCTGACTTCAGACTATACTATAAAGCTACTGTAATCAAAACAGTATGGTACTGGCACAAAAACAGAACTATAGATCAATGGAACAGGATAGAAAGCCCAGAGATAAACCCACGCACATATGGTCACCTTACCTCTGATAAAGGAGACAAGAATATACAATGGAGAAAAGACAGCCTCTTCTATAAGTGGTGCTGGGAAAACTGGACAGCTATATGTAAAAGAATGAAATTAGAATACTCCCTAACACTGTACACAAAAATAAGCTCTAAATGGATTAAAGGCCTAAATGTAAGGCCAGACACTATAAAACTCTTATAGGAAAACATAGGCAGAACACTCTATGACATAAATCACAGCAACATCCTTTTTGACCCACCTCCTAGAGAAATGGAAATAGAAACAAAAATTAACAAATGGGACCTAATGAAACTTAAATGCTTTTGCACAGCAAAGGAAACTATAAGCAAGATGAAAAGACAACCCTCAGAATGGGAGAAAATATTTGCAAAGGAAGCAACTGACAAAGGATAAATCTCAAAAATATACAAGTAGCTCATGCAGCTCAAAATCAAAAAAACAAACAACCCAATCCAAAAATCAGCAGAAGACCTAAAGAGACATTTCTCCAAAGAAGATATACAGATTGCCAACAAAGACATGAAAGGATGGTCAACATCACTAATCAGTAGAGAAATGAAAATCAAAAGTACAATGAGGTATCACCTCATTGATACTAGTCAGAATGGCCATCATCAAAAAATCTACAAACAATAAATGCTGGAGAGGGTGTGAAGAAAAGGGAACCCTCTTGCACTGTTGGTGGAATGTAAATTGATACAGCCACTATGGAGAACAGTATGGAGGTTCCTTTAAAAACTAAAAATAGAACTACTATACGACCCAGCAATCTCACTACTGGGCATATACCCTGAGAAAACCATAATTCAAAAAGAGTCATGCACCACAATGTTCTTTGCACCTCTATTTACAATAGCCAGGACACGGAAGCAACCTAAGTGTCCAGTGACAGATGAATAGATAAAGAAGATGTGGCACATATATACAATGGAATATTACTCAGCCATAAAAAGAAACAAAATTGAGTTATTTGTAGTGAGGTGGATGGACCTAGAGTCTGTCATACAGAGTGAAGTAAGTCAGAAAGAGAAAAGCAAATACTGAATGCTAACACAAATATATGGAATCTAAAAAAAAAAATGGTTATGAAGAACCTAGGGGCAGGACAGGAATAAAGACGCAGGCATAGAGAATGGCCTTGAGGACACAGGGATGGGTAAGGGGAAGCTGCGATGAAGTGAGAGAGTGGCATGGACATATATACACTACCAAATGTAAAATAGATGGCTAGTGGGAAGCAGCCGCATAGCACATGGAGATCAGCTCGGTGCTTTGTGACCACCTAGAAGGGTGGGATAGGAAGGGTGGGAGGGAAACACAAGAGGGAGGAGGTATGGGTATATATGTATATGTATAGCTGATTCACTTTGTTATAAAGCAGAAACTAACACACCATTGTAAAGCAATTATACTCCAATAAAGATGTTAAAAAATAAAAAAAAATTTTAAATAAAATAAAATTCACCCACCTAAAAAAAAAATACAATAAAATGATGCATGAAGAACTTACTAAACTCTAAATATAGCTAACTATACATTCATTTAGCCATTGATGTATAGCCAAGGTTTCTTTCCTCAGTGTAGCTCCACTAAGTCATTGCTATTCTATGCTGCATAAATGAAACATCATACATGATCTGTAATATCCAGTTTTTGTTTATTTAAATAGTTGAGAGTCTTAAGACACCTGTGAAATAAGATTCCCCCCACTGATTTTTACAGGGGTTTTTTCTCTTAAAAAAAAAACTCTACAGTGCTGAAGGCAAGAATAGGTAGTACTGGGCGAGGGGCATCTTATTTGTGCAGGAGAATCAATGGAACCAATATAAGTCCTCTAAGTACACCAAAGGACCAAAGAAAAGGTCTTTGGAGGTCTGGGACCACAAATATCAAATACTGAAGATATAAAATATTTACATTCACATTTTTCTAAAAAGTCTTGACTAGGAAAGGTAGGGTTTTCTGGGTTTTGTTGTTTTACCTTTAATTGCCCTTGGCTCCCCCATCTTTTCTCTCTGTGAGTCATTTGTCTTCCTTTTGGTCAACACGGCTTTTTCCTGGGTCTTCAAAGATCTTAGAACAACCTGAAAGAGAATTTCAATATATTAAGCCCTGGTTTTTTCCCAAATATTAAAACCAAGGATCGACTATACATTTAGTGACAAATCCTGTTTCTGAAACATTACTTTAAAATATCCTAAAAGGGGAATGCACTTAAAATTCTTACTTTAAAAAAAAAAAAAAGTGAGGAAGGGAGATGGGGCAACATTTCTCCCAGGGAAGTTCAGCATTACAAAGCAAAAATTAGGAATGAAATGAGGGCCAAGCCTGAATGGATATACTGAAGACCACGTATACTTTTGCAAAGAAAATATTTTGAAAGTGTTTTCCTTTCCTCACAGCCCACAGCTTTAGTAATAATGGTTTCCCCAGATCATTACTTTAGCACTTTTGTCTGCTCAAAACAAAGAGTAATGGGGTTTATTCAACATCCTGAGAACTGTAATTAAACAACTGTTTTAGTCCCAGGAAACAAACAGTCTTTTTAATTTGTAGATGCCACAAGGATCCATATTATTTTTAAGAGATTAGAGAACTACCATATTAAAAAAATAAAAATAAAAAATCTTCCTCAGAATATGCCTGTCGGTGCAGCTCTAAAATCCAATCTCTCTGTTTTTTTTTTTTTGTTTTTTTGTTTTTCTGGAGATACAGGAATTTCTGTGCTTATGCAAGTCTCCAAATCAAATATCCAATCCCATAATATTTAGTACATTTAACAAAATCCTCACAACATGACTAATTGCAAACGGCAGCTTTTTCAGTCAAAAATATTTTCAAGTTAGAAAATCCTTAAGTATTGCATCAAAATCAATATTTGCAATGGACAATATTATTTATAAATGGTTCCACAGACCAACTGAGACTCCCACTCCACCCAAGAGGCCCCAGCCAACTCCACCTGAAGGCTGCAGGCCTGGGCATCAAGATATTTAAACCAAATTGCCCAACTGGTGGGGCAAAGGGTTTGGTAGGATATGGAAAACCCAAATTCTTGGTGGAAAATTAGGATACAAACCAATATATATAGTCTGATTCCAATATCATAAACAGAAAACAGATGGATGAAAAAACAAGAGAGGAAAAAGGGTACAAATGAACTTAGTTACAAAACAGAAGTAGAGTCACAGATGTAGAAAACAAACTTACGGTTTGTTTTCTACAGGGGATAAGGGGAGGGATAAACTGAGAGAATAAGGTTGACATACACTACTATATATAAAATAGATAACTAATAAGGACTTACTGTATAGCACAGGGAACTCTACTCAATGCTCTGTAATGGCCTATATAGGAAAAGAATCTAAAAAAAAAGAGTGGATATATGTATATGTATAACTGAGTCACTTTGCTGTACAGCAGAAACTAACAACATTGTAAATCAACTAGACTCCAATAAAAATTAAAAAAAAAAAACAAGAGGGGAGATAGAAAGAGGAGGAAGGCTCTAAGAAAGTGCAGGAAGTCGCTACTGGAAGTGGTCTTTGGGTTTCCAATGCGATTTCTGGGGAGTCTTATTTTCTTCTTTATAACCATGGGCATTTTCCAAATTTTCAGAACCACGAATATTCATCTGGATAATCAGAGAAGAACTACATAATAATGATTGTATAATCCTAAACACGTTTGCAAAGTGTTTTCTTCACAGTGATGTGGGATAAGCGTCCAGCCTCAAGGAACCGTGGGGCCTCCCATGCTCAGAGACAGGCCGCTCAGCAGGAAAGGAGGGGATAGCAGTGAATTAGGTCATGCTTCGCATGGCCACACAGATCTTGAGTTAATTAAGGTGTTTCCAAATTTCTTTTTCTCTAAATCCAAAAGCCAATATTGACTATTATTTGGTTAAATGCTTTCCACGGACAAGTGGTTAAAATAGTATTTAGTTTCCAATTGCTGCAAAGGGAACATGGGTTTTAAAAGCCTGGGCTAAAATTTCCTATACTGTGTCATCCTATAGTACGTTTTCGTGCCCAAACCTCTTCCATGCCAAAAGAAACACTTGATTTATGATTGAATATCATTGGACCTGATTTAAAGACAAGAGCAAAGGCCAGAGAAGATTCTATTAAATATGTGTAATGGGTATTTTAAATTAACGTTATAATGTTACTAATATTTCATCTATCCAGAGGGCATTTATCTGACAACGTAAATTATCCGCAATGCAGCTGAGAAGCCCACAAAGGATCCAAAAAGATGTCACGAAGTCTAGGGAGAGAGAAGCTTTGCCAGAGAAAAGGCACGCTACCAGCCGCGTGAGGTAACAACCGGCCCAATCTAAGCAGAAAAGTCAGAAAATTATGCAAACCAGACTCAAGAAGTCAAAAAACACAGCCATTTGAGAACCTTGGTATGAGAGCAAACTGCTCAAGCCAGCTGAACAGCCCTCGGTCCTGCAGAAAGCACAGGATGAAGAACATGGTGCCCAGCCCTGCCAAGGTCAAGTGCTCTGAACCCCGTCACCCCTGGATCCAATGAGCCCCCTGATCTACGCAGTAGGAGAACACATGTGATCGTGATCGTTGGAAAATTCTCACTGGAAATGGTCAAAGTTAAACACACCTGAGCATCTCAAGGGCAAGTTTAATTTGCAAAGCAGTCGCGGTGCACAGAGAGACCGGGCTCAGGGCCAGATTGGTGCTGACCACCAGCGGCCAGCAGACCGCTCTCCACCTCAGTCTGCCCACCTGCAAGCCATGGGTTAGACAGGGATGGTGCGAGTCCAAGGAGACAGTGTTTGTGGCAGTGCCAAGAGAAGAGACAAGGCATCGTATGTCCAGGGACATGCAACGTCCTCGTTCCATAAACACGCAGACAAGAAGCCACTCCCTACGCACAGATTTTCCTGGCCACCTGTGTCAGCAACAGTGAATGTTTCATAAGCTGAGGTCAGCTACTGGGAAGATGGAAAACTAGATGTCCTAGAGAGCTGCTGCCTTCTCGACAGAAAACACCCCGGACCTTGAGTGAACAACAGCCGTCTTTTGTGGAAAGGCTTCATTCCCAGCAGCGACACCGGGGACAGTCATGGTGAACTGTGAGCCCGCTCATCTGTTTATAGCCCCCTCCCCACAGGTAGCAAAGGCAGCGGACACACTGGCTGCCCCCTTCTCCTGAGAGAGGAAACCCAACTTTGCTTGGGTATGTAGCCCAGCCCCCCGACATGCCCTGGCAAAGGCTGACCCTGCCCCAACTTCAGGGGCAAATCTGATCATTGGGCACCCATTCCTCTTGCCACTGATTGGTTTAGGGATGAGCATGTGATATCATTTTGGCCAATTCAACCCTGGGGGGCATAACAAGAGGACTTCTGGAGAAAGTCTCTTGGCTGACAAAGAAAGGTCATGTGATATTGTCCTGTCTTGGGGACAGTTGGAACTGTGACAGCCATCTCAGAACCATGAGAGGTGGGGACCTGAGGACAAAACCAATATGCTGCGATGTCAGGGGAAAAAATGAAGGCAGTCCCCTGAGATTCTGCTTTGGGTGGGGGACGGCAGGATTAATCAACCCTGAAGACACGAAGCATCCTATAGACTACAGTGTCTATGTTCAAAAGAGCCACCTTCCTCTCTTTTATTATCTGTGTCCAACTCAAACAGACATGCTGGATACACTTTTCTGTTCTAATTTTTTAAATAAAATGATCTGCTGGAAATTAGCCCAGCCCATGAATCTTCCTACTTATAACATTATATCTTAAGACTTGAGAAACAAATAACTATTATCAAGATAAGTGATCTATCTCAGTCTATATATGTATTGAGTGTCCAGGTACTAGAGGTGATACAGAATGGTGCCCTCAGTAAACAAAGGATTTGATGGGGGGATTACACTTCTGGTTAAATGACTGATTGGAGGCAGAATGTGGTGAGGGTCATAAGAGAAGTACAAAAGAGGTGGCAATTCCATCTAGCCTCACGGAATGGCAATGCCTCTTCATAGGAGTGAGTATACCATAGGCACTTAGTATTCAATAGATGGGAACAGGGAGGAGAGTATATAAGGTAGAGGAGAGAGATGAGCAAAGGTATGAAAGTGAAAAAGTACGCAGGAGAGGCACACTGTAGAGTGTCTTTTACTCTCAGAACACAGTTCAGAAATGTTGAATGACTTGTCTTTATAATTAAGAAGTTATGTTGATACTTGTTTCTTTCCACAATCTAAGTTCAACCTACCCTTCAAATCCATTCACTCACTCAACTGTTCCTCCATTCATTCATCCATCACCCATTATCCATCATCCATCCATCCATGATCCATCAATCTATCCATCCATCAATTCATCCATCATCCATCCATCCATCCATCCATCTACCCATCCATCATCCATCCATCCATCATCCACCCATCCATCCATCCATCCATCCATCTATCCATCCATCTATCCATCCATCATCTGTCCATCAATCTATCCATCCATCAATTCATCCATCATCCATCCATCCACCCATCCATCATCCATCTATCCATCATCCACCCATCCATCCATCCATCCATCTATCCATCCATCATCCATCCATCCATCCAACAATCTATCCATCCATCATCCATCCATCCATCTATCCAACATCCACTAAGTCACTTTCCTCCAGGTGCCATCACTGAGTTAAGCACTAACTAGAGGTGGGCTCTGCCGTGAGTTGAGAGTCTAGTGGGAAAGACAAGGTTGTAAAGGAACAATCACAAATACCAACTCCCCCATTACCACGCTTGACCCTCAGCTGCAGAATAACTCCCACAACGGAGGTATGCAGGCAGAATCCAATTGAGCAGAGCACCTGAACTATTTGAGAGACTGAAGGAAGAAAACTGGACAACCAAGAACACAGGGAGGAGCAGTCAGAGAATTAGGAAAAATCTAGAAAGGACCCAAGTCCTGGAGGCCAAGGAAGGACATTCAGTAAGGCAGAAACAGTTCACAGCGTCGATCTCCAGAGAGCTGAATACGAATGAGAAATTCAATCAACCAACCACACAAGTTGACAAAAAGGTATTGGATTCGGCAAGTCAGAACCTCTGGGTGACCTCCAATAATGTTGCCAGTTTCCAAAGGTTTGCTAGTGGAAGGTTGGGAGGATATAGGAAGGTCAACATAGGCTATTCATGAAAGGCACTAAGCAACAAAGAGAGAAAAGGGGAAAGCAGTTTAAGAAAAAAAGAAACACGTGTTCACTCACCCAACATTTGTTGCATGCCTACTGTGTGTCAGAAATGGCCAGCAGCTAGGAATGCAAGAGTGCACAAGACTCAGTCCTGCCCTCAAGAAGTTTACGATGCAATTAGAAGAAGGTTTATCTTATTTGTCTAGCTGGTTTCTTAAGGATGAGAAAAGCAGGTACGTTTATAGGTGGGATAAAGGGAAAGGTGTAGTAGCAGAGACAGATTCTAGAGACAGAGGATCAGGGACAGTCCAGCCTTGAAGAGACAGAGGAAAGGCCAGGCCATAATGTCAGCTCTGGCGGGTGGAAGGGACGCCAGTGTCTCAGAAGTGGTGTGTCACTAAACGTTTAGCAACCGGCTCTCCAGGGGAAATCCTCTGATTTGAAGCATTTGGCAATTCTTGTGGAGTAACTATCCCTATCCTGGGCAATTTCAAGAAACTAACAGAAGTCCCTGAGTACAGAGTTGAATAGAGATATGGGCCATCTTTCTAGTAAGTCCGAGGTGCCAGCCCTGGCACACCTGTGCTCCAGAAGCCAAGCAGAGAAAAAAGGCCCCGAAATTGCTGTTAAGTTAAGAGGTGATGGTGAGGAAATCTGTGAAGACCAACCAAAGCAGCTGCTCTGCCAGTAGCTGAGTCCCTGAGACATGTCACTTGCAGGTAGGGCAGAAACGAGAGAGATGGCGTTCCAGAGCTAGAAAACACGGCAGTGCTCTGAAATCGCATCCACATCAGCTCTTCTGCCTCTTGAACCTGCTTAGAACCCAAAACGTCGTATGCTGTTCGTGGTTACCATCCCTCAACTTGACATCGTTCGTGCGCACACGTGGGTACCTTTCCACTTGTAAATCACTGTGCTGACTTATCCACCCTCAGAACTCAGCGAGGCAATTCCTGGCAGCTTTTCAAATTCCCCAGAGGGGGTCCACTGACTCTCCGTCTTAGAGAAACGTGGTAAAAAATATACCAGAGCAGTTCTGCCGGAAGAAAATGGCAAGAGTCTTCAGGAATCAAGTCTGTGCCATGCATGGCCACGCCGGGAGGCTGCCTGTCAGTTTTGTTTTGTTTTGTTTTTTTCTGTGGTTGTTTGGTTTCATTTCATTTTGTTCCTTAGGGTCAGCCTTTCTGCCATTCACAGCCTTAAGTCAACCTCCATCCTTCATGCTTCTTCCCTTTATTCTTTTTCCAAGGAGAGAGCAAAACGAACCTGGACATTAACGCGCCTTACGAGCCTGTGATGTCCTTGGAGGAAGGGACACTGGGTCTTTCTCTCCTTCTTGGCCTCGTCATGTGCATGTGAAAGCATTCAAGCTGATCGGGCTGATGGCAGAGGCAGGGGGGTGGCTGCCGCCTTCCACCAGGGCAAGACACACAGCCACCAAACGGCTCCACGGCCCCTCGGTCTGGGGTCCATGGTCTGCCTCGAGGTTCCCAGTAAAAAAGAGACATTTGAAAGAAAACAGGCTGCGTTTGAAAGGCGGGTGACATCCAGAAAAGCGAAAACAACTATAAATACTACTTCTCTCCCGTTTTACACTGAGCCTTCTGTTAAAGGAAACACATTTACCAGAGTTGTGTTTTTTCCCTAAGCTCAACTGGAAAAACATAAATATTTAGTCATTTCATAACGGCAGACAACTGACAAGCAGGCCACAGATTAAAGGGACATGATGTATTTCTAAGAAAGTTCATCAAACAAAATATATCTTTGAGAACAGAATCCCAAAGTCTGTTTTAGAAGCGAATTTGGCCTTCAAAACGAATTTTGTCTTGATGTCATCACAAGGTCACATCTTACAGACAGCAACTGCTTCAACAGCCATCTGTGCAAACAACGAGGTCTGTTTCATATTTTTATTTTTATATTTTGTTTTTTTTTGGTTTTTTAGTTTGTTTTTGTGGTACGCGGGCCTCTCACTGTTGTGGGCTCTCCCGTTGCGGAGCACAGGCTCCGGACGCGCAGGCTCAGCGGCCATGGCTCACGGGCCCACCCGCTCCGTGGCATGTGGGATCTTCCCGGACCAGGGCACGAACCCGTGTCCTCTGCATCGGCAGGCGGACTCTCAACCACTGCGCCACCAGGGAAGCCCTGTTTCATATTTTTAAATTAACAACACTGGGCAGAAAAAAAGTAAAACATTGTTAATGCCTAACTGCTTTAGAGGATGCATATAAAATAACTAATTGCTAGTTAAATTAATCAATATTGTATTACCATCTCAATATTATAAATGCAAAATTCCTGAGCAGCAAGATCTATAACAGAGCAAAAATGAAAATAACTTAAATTAATAGCGATATCCTATGTAAGGGACCCAGAGAATATCACAGAGCATCTCTTTCAGATGAAATTCTTCTTTCAGCATCCCTCTAATGTGTTTATTTTGAATACAGTATGAAGAGGCAAGTCAGGAGAGTTAGAAGCTTTTCCTAAGGAAAATCAACTGGCCTAAAGGCAGAAAGAAAAAATTCTTAGGCTCTCCAATAACGCAGATAATTCTCTACATTATCTGCCTTTAAAAGACAAACCAACTGCCAAATACTTACAGAATATTAACTGGGAAAGGTTTCCTTGTGCTCTTTAAGAGTGAGGCATTTCAAAGAACCTTGAACTCATCCTGAAAGTAGTTCTGTGTCCACTAGCTTGGCTGAAACACTTTGGCCTCCCTGGTGATGGGGTTTTCACCGCAGGAGCACTGAAATCAGCTTTGCCATTTCTGCTGATTTTGATTAGTTTAAGAGAACTGCATCAAAACTGTCTCACTTGTACTGGACACAATCTGGAAATAAAGATTTTTCACTCTTCTTATATATTTAAATAGAAATCACGAGCCTCACCACAAACGCCCTTCGCTGATACAGTGTAAGTCCTCTACACACGAATGAGTTCCATTCTGAGAGCACGTTCGTAAGTCCAATTTGTTCGTTAAGTCCAACAAAGTTAGCCTAGGGACCCAACTAACACAATCGGCTATATAGTACTGCACTGTAACAGGTTTATGATACTTTTCACACAAATAATACGCAAAAAAAAAACCCATAAAGAAAACATTTTTAATCTTACAGTACAACCTTGAAAAGTACAGTAGTACCGTACAACAGCTGGCATCCAGGGGCTGGCATCGAGTGAACAGGCCAGAAGAGTTACTGACTGGAGGAGGGAGAGGAGGTGGGAGATGGTAGAGCGGAAGGGTCGTCAGCAACAGGAGACGGAGGGCAGGCGGCAGTTTCATTCACGCCTGACGCGGATGGCACAGGTTCTGGTTCCTTGCTGGATTCAATTCTATCTACCCTCTTGAAAGAACAATCCAGTGATGTCTGGGTAGTAGCTCTTTTTTCTCATCATAGATGACACGGTAGCACTGGACTGCATTCTGAACGGCTGCTGCAACCTCTGTGTACTGTTCCACGTTCGGGCCCTGTGCCTCAAAAACTAACAGTGCCTCCTCAAGTAAAGAAAATCTCCTTGCCATTTCCTGCATCGTGAATCTCTCTGGTCCTTCAATTATTGTTCTCCTCTTGTCTCCCTTTGTTCTTTCTCTAGGACAAAGAGAATTCAGGAAACTCCCAGGCAGCTACCCTATCTGCACTCGCTGTCTCGCCAGTTGTATGTTGGGAAAGTTGACTCCAGCCTTGAACCGATGAAACCAGCCATGGCTGGCATTCAAAGATGTTCCCTCTGATTCTTCGCCGTGTTTCTTCTTCAAGTCTTCATAAAGGCTTTTAGCTTTCTCATGAATCAGCATTAAGCTGAACGGGACTCGACGCTGATGCTGACCCTGCATCCACACACTGAGAAGTTTCTCCATCTCCTCCATCACTTTTCCACGCTTCTCCGATATCACTGTCAACATCATCAGCACAGCTGACTTCACATGTTCCATGATCTTGTCCTTTAAAATCGCGCCGATGGCTGAACGTTTCAAGTTATAAGGACAAGCGACGTCTACCATCTTTTCGCCTCACTCCACTCTCTCAGTTATTTTCATTTGTTTCCATCATAATCGCTTGGTGCTTCCTAGCAGTACCAGCTACCTCACTGCTGCTTTTACGCTTGCTTCTGGACATCCTGGGCTTGAAATAAAGATACTGTACTACTGTACTCTATACAGTACTGTCCAATAAAGTACAACCACTTGTAGAGGATGCATGCACGTGACAATGTACACCAGACACGTGAACCAACTTATGTGATTGGACGGGTGAACGCACGTTCACATCTCTGAAAGTCTGCAACTTGGAGGTGCCTATGTAGGGAACTTACTGTACCCAGGAGGCAAAGTTTACAATGTGCCTCTGGCTGTACAGCTCTGCATTCCATCCGTACAGAATCTTCCATGAAATACATCATTAGCAAGTCCTTCTATAAGTATTAATTGATGACATCATGCAAAGAGCTGTGTCCAGGGGTGAGGGAGGATGAAAAAGTTCCAAGGTGTGTCTCTCATGCCTTGCGGGAGAGTCAGCGTGTGGCCTAATGTTTTATGATACAGAATAAGGGGCAACACAGCAGCTTCGATAAGATGCACTGGGACAGCTTGGGGAAGAGGAAGAGGGAGCTTCAGCTTTGGGTGGTAGGATTTAAATCAGATGATGAAAAAGAGGAAGAATGTTATACAGACATGAGAGAGGAGGGCAGCCCGGGAAGAAGGAATAAGTGCCGCAGGCCATCAAGTACAACAGGACTGCAGAACACAAGCCTATAAAGGGGGCACAAGGCAGCCACCTCTGCATGTGAGTAAAAGTCTCTGGGAAACAGCACAACAACCAAATCATCTTTGCCATCACCTGAGGTGGTCAAGGAGGGCTTTTCAAAGCAGGACAAAGGCGTCAGACAGAGGGTGTGGAGAGAAGCTGGGCCAGTCCTTCAGGCAGATGTTCCAGAAAAGCAGGAGAGCGGGAGAGCCCAAGGGTGGGATGGTGGGCACCGTGGCTGGACCAGGAAGGCTTGTGTGGCCAGGCGGAGCCACTGAGAGAGCCTCAAAGCACAGGCTAGGAAGTGTGGCCCTTGCTCTGAAAACAGCAGCTGGGGACTTTTGAGCATCTGTAGAATGGAGTTTCCCAAAGAGGCTTTTGGGAAGATTCCCAAGGCAGCTGACTGCAGGGAGGGAAATGCTACCATGGTCCAGCCAGGAGTGAAGGCGGCCCAGCCAAGGAGCAAGGAGGCAGGATGGAGGGGAGGGGAGATGCCAAGACCTGCCCATTGGACACGGAAGAGGAGGGGGAGAGAGAAGGAGAAAGGATGGAAAATGGGAAAGTGAGGTCTTGATGAAGGTGGGGCATTCTGTTCCAGTCCCAAGGATGAAAAATTTCATCCTCAGGCCCCAACCCATGAAGCTGGGCAAGGTGAACAGGAGCTCCAGTCCCAGGCAGGGACTGGGCTTGGACTCTCTCGGGGCCGCAGAGCAATGACAGAGTTTCCCAGGGCAGGGAGGGTGGCTAAGATGGGGGCTGGGGGAGGGGCTACAGGGAGATGGAAGGGGCTTGTCGTCCTCCTGCGGGGAGAGCCTGACCTTCGTCCTCCGTACACCCGCCTGCTGAACCCACACCCTGTTCCGTTCGGGGATTATCTTCTCACTTGAAATTTCTCTGAGTTTTCTGTTTGCAGCATTCACGAGATACAATGATAACGTTTATTCAGCACTTTTTTTCCTTCTTGCTGGGAAAAGAGTTATCAAGTACCTGGACTTTTCTTTGCCAGTCTAACCCTCTGAAACGTGACCAGGTTTTGCAATCTCGAAACCAGGTCTTCCAGGCTGGCTCTATCTCTCTAAACAAGAGGAAGGAGGGCCCTTCTCCCTTCTCGTTTTATGGCAGATAGAATAACTTGAGCTTTGTGTAAGAAATGCATCAGAAGCCAGTTAACCCAGCACGGCTGCTGCGATTCCCCTGCGTGGTAGTAATGGCCTCGGTCATCACCCGAACTGTGGAGCCTTTATGGCACTAACCATCGGCTGGTGTACTGAGAGCCTGGGAGGCGGTTATCACTCTCCTTGTTTCTCTGATAAGGAAGTTGAGGTCACAGATCTGCTAAGTGGATGAGCAGGGATGGGAACTCAGGATTCAAAGCCTGCCTCGATTTAGTCCGTGAACCTTGCTGTCTTTTCCGTGGAGGAAAAGTCACACTCTGGTTTGAGGGCAGAAAAGAGAAAGAGGCAAGCATCCCTGAACCGTTTCTACGTGTCATTTCCACCGTGGGGCCCCCTCCCGAGATCCATGATCCTCTTTTGGTTAAAACCCAGGATGAGTGGGAAGATGCCCCTTAGAGAGCTGCACGCTGTTACCCTGATCACTCAGAACCAACTCATGCCCCAAAGACAAAAATCCCCAGGTATGGACACATGCAAGCCGATCTTTGCCTTAAGGCCTCCCAGTTTCTCCTTAGCTTGTCTCTGAAATGCTACGTTTTGTCCATTCATTCTCTGAATCAACTTCCTAAAATCTCACCCAGCCACTGTGGCCTTCTTGGGAAGGCTCAAGAATGTCATTTCAGGCTGAGTGGGTAGTGGGGATGCTCCCAGAAGGCATTCCCCTCGCTGGTGTTTCAGACGTGGCGTGAACCCAGACATCACACCACCTGCTCTCCACCCCATCGTGTCCGTCCCCATTTACCAAAAACACAGGCAGCCAAACAGAAAGCCTTGAGACCTTGCAGAGGGAAGCTGAGCAGACACCCATGTATCAGGGCTGGGAGGAGAGCTCAGCTGCTCTCATTAACATCATCGTCTTCTTTATTCTCCCTGTGACCACCAGCCTGCTACTTACTCTTGAGAACTTTCCTCCAAAGCAGAGAACGAGGCCCTGGTCGCAGTCCAATTCACAGCTCTCAGTCTACCTGGGACCCAGAAAACATTCCAGCCGCCCTTGGTGCTGAGAAGGATGACTGAACCCAGGACAATCCCATCACCTCCCTTCCATCTACCCCCGCTTCGTGTTTATACCTTCCTGAGTGAGAGAAGGACAAGCTGTGTGACCCTGGGTGAGAGACTTAGCCTCTCTGTGCCTCCGTTTGCATATCTATAAAATGGATACAATAGTAATATCTACTTATAAGTCTTTTGGGGGAATTAAATGAACTAATATATTTCAAAAGCTTAGAAGAGTTCTTGGAACATAGCAAGTGTTCAATAAATGTGAACTATTGAATTAGTTGCATAAAATGGTTTATGGAGAAGAAGTTCCAATGAGTTTTGGGGGATTACTTGTGAATTTTAAATACTTTGTCCACTGGAGTCACAGAAGTCATTTAAAGGTGAGCACTTCCAGTGAGTGTGAATTACACACCCAGGGTAGGCAAGGCAGGGCATCCACTCCTGTAGCTCAGTTTTGCTAATTAACTGGTTTTGCAGGATGGGTTCTCAGGGGAGCAAAACCTGAGTCAGAGATAAAGGTGGAAGGCATTTGACAGGGTGTATCCTGTGGATGCAGGGGGGAGGAAGCAGGCGTGGAAGTGGGGGGAAAGGTGAGGTGTCAGGCAGCCCTAGGAAAGGCCTCACACATGCCCCTGGGGTACTCTGCAGCTGATCTGGCCTTTCACAGCTGGGAGTCAGGGGCAAGGGGCCAGGCCTTTTAACCCCTGCTGTGTGGTTAAGTCTATGTGTCAACTGGGCTAGGCTCTGGTGCCCAGCTGTTTGGCCAAACACTAGTCTAGGTGTTTCTGTGATGGCATTTTGAGCATGTGGTCAACGTCTACAATCGGTTAACTTTAAGGAAAGCCGGTTACCCTCCCTAATGTGGGTGGACCTCACCCAATCAGCTGAAGGCCTTAAGAGAAAAAAAGAGGTTTGGGGGGAAGAAAGGATTCTGCCTCCAGACTGTAAGAGAAATCCTGCCTGAGTGTCCAGCTTGCCAGCCACAAATTTCAGAATCAAGACTGGAACATCAGACCTGGAGATTTTCATACTGAGTGAAGTAAGTCACACAGAGAAAGACAAATATGAAATAATATCACATATGTGGAATCTAAAACATAATACAAATGAATTATTTACAAAACAGAAACAGACTCACAGACATAGAAAACAAACTTCTGGTTACCAAAGGGGAAAGGCGGGGAAGGATAAATTAACTGTACGGGATTAACAGATACACACTGCTATACATAAAATAGACAAGACAGGGATTTACTATATAGCACAGGCAATTATAGTCAATATCTTGTAATATCCTATAATGAAAAATAACCAGAAAAAAATATATATATATAACTGAATCACTTTGTTGTACACCAGAAACTAACACAATATTGTAAATCAACTATACTTCAATTAAAAAAAAAGACTGGAACATCATCTCTTGCCTGAGTTTCCAACCTGCTGGTCCATCCTATAGATTTTGCCAGCCTTCACAGTTGTGTGGGCCAACTCCTTAAAATAAATCTCATTAAAATAGATATAAAAACAGATAGAGATGATATAAATTAGATATATAGACGCAGACATAGATATAGATATAGATAGATATCTACACATATGTATCTAAATCCATCCTATTGGATCTGCTTCTCTGGAGAACCTGACTGGTACCCCTGTGCTGAGAAGGCTTTGGCTGCCCCAGGAAGGAGGCATGACCTTGGGCAGGGCGTCATCTGCAGCTGGTACTCCCCAAAGGGGGCCAACAGCTGAGACATCTTCCAGCCACACTCCCAGCATCTGAGGCAATAAGCCCTCCACTCCTAAGAAGGGCAGCACATTCCAGAGTCCATGCTAACCAGGCAAACTGAACAGGTACAGAGTAAATGACCAGAACTGTCAGGTAAAAACCAGGATGAAAACATCGCATGATTTAGAGTTGGGGAAAAACCTTAGACATCACTAATTTACTGTGAAATACTCCGGCACAAATGGACAGCATCCGATGATCATGGTACATTGAGGCCAATCTCAGCTGACCAACGCTCTGCACATGAAGTTATGAGACCTCTGATAGCGGGTGGTCCAGGACCTTCCCGCACAGCAAGGATGAAGCCTGACCCTTCCCCATGCACAGGAGGGAGGGAGCGTCTCTAAAATCCAGAGTCAGGGCGGGGAGGGTCTGCTGATTTCCGTGTGCTGTAAATATGACCCCACCTGCGGTTTCCATGGGCCAACAGGAGTCGTAGGGAGAGAAGCACACATGGGTCCTCACAGCTCTCATGTGGGACACTCAGCGGGGAGGTCAGAGACCCCGCATTTCTTTAGCGGGAGTGTTGCCAGCGTCTGTGCAGTGTCTCCCTCACCCCAAGGGGTGAAGGGAAAACGGGCTTAGATGGTGAAATTGCACAAGCATACACACGCACACACACAGAGCTCAAAGCTTCAGAAGAACCATTTGGGGAGTCTCACGGGACCCCCAGGGTTCCAAGTTGCCGGGGCAGAGGGACTGGTGCCTGACTTCCAGGGGAAGAATCTCTCAGAGAGGCAGCCTGGAGCCACCTGACACAGGTAGGTAGACGGGCCACGGTGGGAGAGAGCTGAGTTGCCATCAGTGGCCTGAGCATCCTTTGGAAAGTTGGATGCCAGACTTCCGGGAGCACGTCAAGCCTGAGAGGAGGCGGCTGGAGGTGTCCTAGGGGTGGAGAAGCTATGAGGAGGGCGTCATAAACCACGCCACGGAGAGCTGTGGTCCCTACAAGACCCCTGAGGAGCCTTCCAACTCGCCCCATGCAAGACAGCCGGTGCTTGGACCTCAGCTCCACAAATCACAATGCCCTGGGGAGCAAGCCTTCCACGAGCCCCTTGCCACCCTCCCCTTCCCGCTTCAGCCCTGGAGGAGCAGAGGCAGAGGGCAGCAGAGAAGGGGGAGAAGAAGAACAGTGCTGGGAGACAGGGGCCCCAGAAGTCTTTCTGATTCTGAGACAGGCTCAACACGCAAAGCATCTTTAAATGGACGGAAAGACAGACTTACATTGATTAGACCTCTCAGTACTTGAAAATTAGACTGTTACTTAGCCCCTGGAAGTTCTGGGGAAAGTCTGGCATCTACGAGACTGGGATGGGGGTGAGACGTGCTCTGGACTTGAACCATGAGTTTGGGGGGAATAAAGTTCATCCCGCACTGCGTCTCACTGAGTCCAGCGCCTTGGAAACACAGATGCCCGGCTTCTCACAGGTGTGGTGGAAGAGGTGAAATCACGGAGGAGTGGAGGCCGACCTCGGGGACAGGGACAAAAAGTGAGACACATCTGGACAAACACCAAGAGACAGAATGGTCTAGAGAGGGTGAGTGATCCAGGCTAGTGACAGACCCACACTCCAAGCCCCACCCCATTCATCCCACCCTGGCTTCGGCTCACCTGGGACTGCAAAGTAATGAGTGGAAACACCTGTACATCAAGGAGATCTACAACATCGCAATCAGAAACACCTGCCTGTAGGCCAGTGGCTGGAAGAAATGTCCCAATATACAGACTAACGTTTAGAGAAACACAAATACCGTATGATATCACTTGTATGTGGAGCCTTAAAAAAAGGATATAAATGAACTTGTTTACAAAACAGAAACAGACTCACAGGCACAGAAAACAAACTTACGGTTACCAAAGGGGAAAGAGCGTGTGAGGATAAACTGGGAATTTGTGATTAATGGATACACACTACTGTATATCAAACAGATAAACAACAAGGCCCTACTGTATAGCACAGGGAACTATATTCAATGTCTTGTAATATCCTATAATGGAATTGAATATGAAAAAGAATATATATATGAATCACTTTGCTATACACCTGAAACACTGTAACTCAACTATACTTCAATTTAAAAAAGAGAACACTTCCAAGAAAAACACACAAAAAATTAATGAATTAATTAAAAAATAAAGTTCCCAGTTGGGTTCACATATTGCCTGCGGGAAAGGTAGGTGAGAAAAAAAAAAATGTCCCCTGAAGGACAGGACACAGAACAGCTCCAGTGCAGTGTCACAGAGGACCCCCTCCCCTGCTCACAGAAGGCAGCCCTCCCAGGGTGCGATGGAAGGGTCCAAAGGGGACACTGGAGTGATGCCACCCTAGGTGGCAGCCTGTCTCATGTAGGACTGTAGGACGTCATGAATCCTATCAACCACCCCTCCCTGCTATTCAGAGGAGTGAAGAGGGAGTGAAGAGCAGGGAGGAGAAGCTCGATTTTATTTGACCAAGAAATGCAACAGTAAGAAATCTTAATAAGGATGAAATCATAGCACCAGTAGAACGCAGAATTAAACAATTAAGAGACGCTTCCGGCTGAAATATGCCAAGAGGTTTTTACTTCTAATTAGTATTAGAAGATACTAATATTGAGTATCTTCTATAGGTGAGCCGACAAGACGTCAATTGGAGATTTCAGGCAATTCCTAAACTCTGACAGAGTTCACAGAAAATGAAAGGCAGCCCTGCGATTCCAGCCTGTCCATGTGTCTAGCCCCACTCGGAAATCCTTGGCTCTGAGACACCCCTGTTGTCACTATTAGTTTCTTCCATCTCTGGTTACAGCAGTCAGGTTTACAGGGAACAAAGAGACCACCAGAAACATCACCTCTACCTACAGGACATAGGGTTCACCAGCTTGTATTGTTGGAACTGATGGATTTCACATAATTCAGAGAATCACTGGGTTCCAGAGTTGGTCCCAGGACCTCCACCCGCCACTCCCCACTCCCACCAATTCAGATGACATAGCCTAAAACACAACAGCCATATGAGGCGGAAATCCAACCTAATGTTTAAATAAGATGAGTGAGGGGAAGGCTCAACTGCGAGGATACCACGGTCTTGAAAGATATACAAAGTCTGGTAAAGGAAATCAAGGCGAATCTCGAAGTTAATTTATGAAGCAATCCAATACCATATTATTGTACTAGACATGCTCAATTGGACAAAATCAGAGAGATAGATGATAGGTAGATAGATAGATGATAGGTAGGTAGATAGACAGAAGGATGACAGGCGATAGACAGATGGATAGATAGACACAGATGATGGACAGTTAGATATTGATATCAATATTTTCAGTTTTAATTGCCAAAGGCTAACCAAAGAATTCAGGACGGTTATGGGCGTGGTGGGGAGCGGTTAGAATCATGACTAAACATTGTCCCCGTACCAGAGGAATTTCTCCCATTTTAATTCTCAGATGACCTGACTCCCTGAGTTTCTCATCCCCTTAACTTGCTGCCATGAGCATTTTACTCCTACTTCTCTTTTTACTGACCCTCCTATTTCTGCGAGCATTTCCAGTCACCACTTTAAGGAGAGAGGATAACAGTTTTCTCCTAGAATAATAATAGAAGCAACTTTAAAATAAATTCATAGGCATAAAAAAATTAAAATGAGAAGAAGTCAAAGCTTACCAAACACTTTTTGAAAAGGAAGTTATTTTACGAAAAGCGTTTTGAACTTGGGAAGACTTTGAAGGTCCTCAGAGCCATTTCCATTGTCTTTCTGACTGCGTTGCATCCTGTTACCCGCACTTGGCATAAACCTCCTACTTCTTGATTTAATTTCGGCCTTTAAGTTTTGACACTTTCATTGCAAATGTAGGAACTTTGAAAAAAAGAAACCAAAACAGCTGTGCAAACATCAGACATTCGAAAATGAAACGATTTTTGATAAATATTGACTTTAAATGGGGAGGAGAGGTGGTGAGGAGTGAAAAAGCAGCAAACTGATATATTTACAGCAATTTAAATCCACCCTTATCATTAAAATGTTTCATTACATTATCATATATTTTACAAAGTTATCATTAAAAATGCTTCTGTGTTTTGTAACTAGCAATACAGAGCAACGGCAAAGTTATCATTAAAAATGCTTCTGTGTTCTGTAACTAGCAATACAGAGCAACGGCACTGAAAATAATGCTTAATAACACATTGATGTGTGGGCTTGCCCTTTTTCTCTTCTTTTTTCTCTCAAGCCCTTTTGAAGAATATCTTTGAACACCTCACACTGATTTGATGCTTAACGTTCAAGTCCTTTCAGCAGCTGCAAGTTTCCTGAATAAAACACATGAGCCTTTCATTCCTGAAACTCTAAGATCTGGTGAAAGTCCTCAAAAAATTATGATCCAGTTGGGTGGAATTTCCTCCTGAGAAGTGAAAGATAAACCACATCAAAAAAGGTACTGAAGGGCTTTCTGTCTCTGCTGAGAACGGGTGAGCTTGGCCATGGTCGGGGCAGGAGCCCAGCTGTGCTGTCGAGGCAGGGGGAGCTCAGACTTACTTCAGGCAGGAGCACAGGCAAGGTGACACTGAGAACCTGTCCCATCCAGGGCACCAGAAGCATGCCCCAATGTCAAACTGAGCCAGTTCAAAAGTGTTACACTTTTAATTTATATCCTTCTCACCTAAAGAACTTGTCTTTGAGAGGGTATGTCTGCCACAGGAAGAGATTTGAAATGTGTCCAAATCAGATCCTTTTTCAACAAAATTGCATATAATTTTGCAAGGTCTCCAGCAATGGGCCTTAATTGAACATTTTTCAAGATTTTCAGACAAAAACTGTATTAAAACTGACAGATATCAGAGCCATCCTTTGTGGTTCCTTGTTCTGGGACTTTGGGGGAAGCTCCACCTGTGTGAGAAGCGGTGGATTTGGGGTCCACCATTGGAAACACCCAGCTTTCTCACTGGTTTTACTGCATTAATCAGCTATTTTGCAAGCAAAGTCACAACTCAGACATGAAGAAGTTCCTTCAGACATCGCCCAGGTCCAGGGAATCCTTGACCTGGTTTTTGGATCAGGAAACTTCCCTGATGAGGTTTTCAACCATCCTTGGAGAAATAGGGGGAGAAGTGGAAGAAGAGTAAGTAACTTTACTCAAAAGGCTAAATTAAAGGCATTTTCCTTTATTTTGAGATTATATCCTTTTTCTTTTTTTGATGTTAAAATGTCCTTTATTTGTGGAAATGCTGTGAAATTACAGAATAGGTTTTGTTTCTTTCTTCTTGTTTTTTTATTTTAATGTCCTTATTTAACAAAACAAATTGGAAATCCTGATTCCCTTTCTTTTTTTAATTTTACTAGTCTCACGTCTTAATTGCAAGTCTCCATCTAAAATGTCTGCAAAATTATGAGAATTTAATTAGATACCTGAAAATATTTACCATAATAAATAGAAGAAAATGCAAAATATTATTTATGGTATGATTACGGCCAGGAAAGAGAACACACAAATGTGATATACAATGCAAAATGAAAATAGTTGCAGAAGAATGGTATAATTGGGACAATGTAAATTTTTTTTTTTTGAGTGGGGTACGCAGGCCTCTCACTGTTGTGGCCTCTCCCGTTGCGGAGCACAGGCTCCGGACGCGCAGGCTCAGTGGCCATGGCTCACGGGCCCAGACGCTCCGCGGCATGTGGGATCTTCCCAGACCGGGGCACAAACCCGTGTCCCCTGCATCGGCAGGCGGACTCTCAACCGCTGCGCCACCTGGGAAGCCCTGTAAAATTTTTTAAATTTCTTTTTAATAGAATTATCTATTCTAATAGAATAGAATTCCTATAGAATTATCTTTTAAATTAAAAGAAGTTTCGAGTGATACATACTATTGACTGAAGCATACACAATTCTCTCTGTAGCCACCGGAGTGTGTCTTTCCAAAAATATTGACGTAAATGTTAGTTCTTTTGTCACTTTAATAATTTATACATTATGAGTATTATTTACTGGACATTATCTAAGGACTAATCCAGTCTTCATGTCCATTTTGGGTCCTACAGAACAGTCTAGGCCATATTCAAAGACTCTTCTCTGATAGGGTGAGCTTGAATAGAAGCGATTTTAAAATCTTCATAAAAGTTCTATTAGCCTCGTGCCACTACAAGATTCAAAATCCATTTGCTGGGCTTCCCTGGTGGCGCAGTGGTTGACAGTCTGCCTGCCGATGCAGGGGACATGGGTTCGTGCCCCGGTCTGGGAAGATCCCACACGCCGCGGAGCGGCTGGGCCCGTGAGCCATGGCCACTGAGCCTGAGCGTCCGGAGCCTGTGCTCTGCAACAGGAGAGGCCACAACAGTGAGAGGCCCGTGTACGGTTAAAAAAAAAAATCCATTTGTTCTCCTACTGGGAGTCTGAAATGTTAACTAGAAAGTGTACATCTTCCCTCTTTTCTTTCCCAATTCTAACTGGAGGTTCTGCTTTGGTTCTCCTTAAAACAACCTTTGCATTGCACCTATAGTTAACAATAACGTACCCTACACTTAAAAAGTTATTAAGATGGCAGATCTCATGTTAAATATTCTAATAATAGTAATACATCAGTGCTTAATAGATGAAATCATTTTCTCTATTTTTCCTCCCTTCCAACTTCCTCTTTCCCATAGTTGAAGGTTTACTTTCTTGCTGAATTCTCAGTTTTTCCTACCAGATGAATGGTATGACTTTTATTTTCTTCCTCCCCACTTCTTTCCACTGTTTAAACCATTAAGAAGTTATCTATACTATCCCAATGCTTTCAGTACCAATAATAGAAAATTATATAAAGCAAATCATCTGGGGTTCCCTGGTGGCACAGTGGTTGAGAATCTGCCTGCCAATGCAGGGGACGTGGGTTCGAGCCCTGGTCCGGAAAGATCCCACATGCCACGGAGCAACTAAGCCCGTGAGCCACAACTACTGAGCCTGCGCGTCTGGAGCCTGTGCTCCGCAAAAGGAGAGGCCGCGACAGTGAGAGGCCTGCACACCATGATGAAGAGTGGCCCCCACTCACCGCAACTAGAGAAAGCCCTCGCAGAGAAACGAAGACTCAACACAGCCAAAAATAAAATAAAATTAATTAATTAATTTTTCAAAAAACCATGATTTAAAGCAAATCACCTTTGAGTGGTACAGTAGTGACTGTCATCCAACGAGTTTTAAAAAAAATGATTTCTCTTACTGAATACCCATTCTGCCTCTGGGTTTAACTAGAAGTACAGTAAATATTCTTCCTAAAATGCTACCCTAGGTCCCCACATGTCAGACTCATCTGACACAGTCAAGGCCCTATTCCCATTACAAACACAGTGAAATACTATAGAACAAATAACCACCAATACCCACCACTCAGAAAAAGAGTCTGTATAATACCCAAGAGCAAAAGAAAGAAAGAGAAATACACAAGCTCCAGAATCAAAGAGAAAAAATAAAGCAAGAGTGGTAAGTACTAGCTGCAATCACAAAAACCCTAGGAATTTGGGCCCCAAATATAGGTCCTAAGAAATTGGTGGGAGGTGAGGGGTAGATTCTAAGGCTCAAACAGGGACAAAACATGGCTTATGATTCAGGGGAAGCAGGAGAACTAGAATTGGGACTCTTCCTAGCAAGAAAGCTTGCTAAGTGCCCAAGGACTTGTGCAGAGGGAAAAAAAAAGAAAAAGCTATCTGTGAGACATCAAAACCACATTTCTGTTATCTGTAATAGAGTATATTAGCACAGCTAGATTAGACAGATAGATAACTGATGCATAACCATCAAAACCCCTAGGACTGTGGTAGGAGCAAACAGAAAACCCACTCTGTAGGGACACTTTCACATCTTAGGTTACAGTAAACGTACAAAGAAAAATTAATTCTCACCGAAGATGAGCTCACAAGATAATATTACAAAGTACATGATGAAAAAACTAAAATGAATAGATTTTAGTTGATGTAGATATGCAAAAAGAAGGAAGAATAACACCCCAAAAACTGTGGATAAAAGATCAAACCAAAAAAAAAAAACTGTAAAATAAATTTAAAATAACTTTTTCAAAAAGTATCTAAAACCATAATGAAAAAAGCAGGACAGTATAAACCAATCACAAGCAGAGCTGAAATAACTGAAGACACTTCCAGAAATGAAAAATTTAATAGATCATTTAAAAAACAGTGTTTCATAAATGATGGAAAAATTAGTGAACCACCTAGAAAGTAGGAAAAAGAGACAAGAGAGAGGTATTAAGGAGTGTGGAGGCTAGGATGCAACGGCCAGTGCCTACCAGGATTTCCATGATGAGTGAATTAGTGAAAATGGGGGATAAAAAATATTCCAAAGAGATAACTGGGAAGAAATCATAACCAGGTTTGAGGAAATAAGTGAGACTTCGAAAGAAAAAAGAAAAAGAAGTCCTGGGCAAAATACAAAGAACTAAATGCACATCTAGTCGTAGCATGAGGAAACGTGGAAGACAAAGAGGAAATATTAAAAGTGACCAGAGAACAGGAAAGAGATTAACCACAAAGGAGCCAGTGTGAATCGATATAAGGCTTCTCATCAGCAAGAACACATACCAGAACACAATGAAACAATATCTTCCAAGCGCTGGTAACCTAAACAACTGTCAGGCAAAATGATCATTCAAGAACCAGGGGGAACTGAGAAAATGTTGAGGGAAAGACTGAAAGATTTTCCACTCACAGACATTTAATTAAAGAACTACCAAAGTATGCCTTCAGTACCAAGGAAATTAAGCCCAGAATGGGAAAAAAATTAAATTCAAGAAGCAAAGGCACACAAAAGAAACTAGCTAGGGGCTTCCCTGGTGGCGCAGTGGTTGGAGTCCGCCTGCCGATGCAGGGGACACGGGTTCGTGCCCCGGTCCGGGAAAATCCCACATATCGCGGAGCGGCTGGGCCCATAAGCCATGGCCGCTGGGCCTATACTTCCAGAGCCTGTGCTCCGCAACGGGAGAGGCCACAACAGTGAGAGGCCCCCGTACCAAAAAAAAATTTAAAAAAAATTTTAAAAATAAACTAGCTAGCAGTTGAGAAATCCAGATAAATGTCGATACAATTAAAAACACGGCAACCATGGTCAATTTTAGAAGGATTTTAAAGCAGCGTAGAACTAAGGAATTTGGTGACAATAACATGAGAGACGGGAGTCAGACGCCTTATATTTTGTAGACAAAGGATAGAGATACCATTTAACTTTGGACTCTGTTAGCTAAGGAATACTTGTAAAATTGTAGGAGTAGCCCAAATCGACTAAAATTAGAATGTATACATTCCAAAAACAGTAGGTGGGGAGAGGAGGAATAAATACATTTGATAAAGTCAGAAAAGGAGTAAAACTGGGAAGCTGAAAAAAACAGTAATAAATACAAATATATATAGTAATAATATTATAAATATATATTTTGTCGATTAAACTCAGTTATCAAAACATAAATATCCTCTTCGGGGTTTTTTTTTTTAAATCCGAGTTATATTCTGTTTACAACAGATAAATTTAAAATGTAAACAGGAAAGTTTAACATAAACTTGTTGAAAATGATATACCTGATATAGCAAGAAAAACTTCACCTAACACAAAGAAAGCTGGAATAGCGATTTTATATCAGGAAAAGGTAGATTTTAAGACAAAAGGCATAATTAGGGATAAAGATGGGCAATGCTCCATGATAAAATGGGGTGATTTACCAAGAAGATATAAAAAATCCAGAAGCTCTATGCCCCCTAACAAGAGCCTCAAAATATTGACAGATAAGCAAAAATTAACAGAATGATAAGGAGAAATAGACAAATCTATTATAGGTTATGGAGAGAAACTGTCACTTTGTCCAAAACTACCATATCCAAAAAACTAGTACGGATGGTTCTCAGAGGATGTTTTGTGAGACTTCAGCTGTCACCTGAGATTTGGTGGCTAAAACCCCAAACCGAGGACAAGAGAGACCTGACGGGCTTGGGCTTATTAGGAGGTGGATGCAGTGTCCCTCGCCAGTTTATGTAGGGGACGGGGCCAGTCCAGGATGCTTCCTATGGACGCTGTAAGAGACAGCGAGTCTTGAAGCCTTCTGCTGATACAGAGATGAGCTTGGGAATCAGTAAGAGCTGCCTGCCCAGCAGGAAGCTGCCAGGGCAAAGAGAGGGACCCTGGAAGCAATCAGGCCAAAAGGGGTCTCCCACTCCAGGGGAACTTACAGATCCCCCTGATACCCTTACACATGG
This sequence comes from Globicephala melas, assembly GCF_963455315.2. Lineage (NCBI taxonomy): Eukaryota > Metazoa > Chordata > Mammalia > Artiodactyla > Delphinidae > Globicephala > Globicephala melas. Next base: position 6,716,998 of record NC_083317.1, on the reverse strand, counting down.
GCTGCCACCCAGAGGGCCTCAGTAAGACAGTATCAGACACACAGCGATAGCCAAGCTTCTCCTCCAGATGCAGCCAGACAACTAACTCATTTCACTTTATACCCACCCCTATACCCATACACGGGGGAGCCAGAACCAGGTGGGGGGCAGATAACAGAATAGACCTCCCCCTCTATACCCCCGTGGCCTGTCCCTCATGCCCTGGAGGGCCGTTTAGGGAGGACCGAGGGGTACAATCACGTAAGAGTTTTTAATTAGTCTAGACCAGACTTTTACAAATGGCTGAAGGAGACTGGAAAGTTTGAATCTACCAGCGAGTCGGCAAGAAGGACTGTGAAAGAGATTCATCTGCACAAGGATAAAAACAGAAGGTGAAAAAAAGATCGCTGGATGCGCCTATTACAGATAGATTTGAAAAACACAAAGATCCAGCTAGATCTAACAGGTTTTCAGAGGATCCTGCACAAAGTAGAAAAATGACACTCTTTTCATGCCCATGTGGAGGATTTATAAAAATTGACTAGGTGGTAGGTCCCAAAGAAATAATCCACAAACGCCACAGAATGAATATCCACACTCTCTCACTACAATGAAACAAGATTAGAAATAACAAAAAGACGTCTCAAAAAAAAAAAAGACTTTTAGGCTAAAAAATAATCTAATTATGAGTCGAAGAAAACTATGAAAAAATTAGAACTGAGCCACCAGAAAAATCGGTATATAAACTAGACCTACACACACCAATATTGATAAACCTTCAAACATAAAGTTGAGTGGAAAAGCAAACTGCAGAAGAATATGTATTAACACTGTTTGTGTAAAAAATGTTTAATGCATTTACAGAATACACGTGTGTGCGCCTGTGTGTGAACGTGTGTGAGATGCGTGGCACATACGTGCAGAGTGAGGGGAAGAATACACACACCCATTTCTGGCCACTGAATGGAGATGGGAGAGCCGAGACTGGGAAGGGACGTACATGAATCACTGACTATTTGAAGTATTTCTTTCGAAAGAATGTGAAGAAGAAATAACAGCTAAGTGTTAGCAAATGTTAAACTGGGTCAGTGAGTACATGGATTTTGTTTGTTTCATTATGACCGGTCTTTGTGTATTTCAAATACACACCATTAAAGAAGAAAAGCCACTCCAACATGCAAAGCCTGTTTCTAAGGCAGCTTCTGCTTCTCTGAGTATGGCTCTGGCTGGAGCCCTGCACGCAGGATGGACCAGAAGCCACGATGAAGGATGGAGAGAGGTGCGAGATCACAGCGGGTTGTGATTCAGCACAAAGTGTTGCCATCAGTATTCCAACACACAGCAAGTAACCGAGAGCGGCTAATGCTTCACTTGCTCCTACCCACAAAAGCAAAGCTTCCCAGGAAGGAACGAGAATTGAAATGTTTTCCTAAACATGCTGGATTCTGACAAATCGGCTCCAGGCTCAGATCCTGGTCGGGTGAAGGGCACAGCTTCAAAGCTCCTGGCAGCTCCCGGCCACGCCTGCTTCTGTGCAGCGGCAAAGGTCACCACCCAAAAGCCGCCCATCCGTGGCTTCAGCCTCCCTTCTGTAACAGGTCAACCTGGTCAGCGTCCACCCACATCTCCGCCTTCCAGCCACCCCATCTTAAACCCGGTCCCCGCAGTCAGTGTGAGTGCAAGCAGGAGGGGTCTGGATTCCTCGAAGTTTCGATAAAAACACAGCATGCAGACCGAAGTGGGCGATATTGAATTGCAATCATACCATGCTCACGGACAATGAACTTTTGATCCGAGCCATCATTCTGCTCTGCGGCGTGGGAAAGGAAACCTCAGGAATGATACTTGCCTTCCTGTGACCACACAGCACCGTGCATCTGGGCAGCCTCTCCACATCCAGCGCCTGGTCCTGCACACAAAGCAGGGACGAGCAGGAAGAGAAGTCCACGGAGAGGTTGAAAAAGGAAGACAGTGCTTCCCATGAAGGGGGACAGATGCTGCGAGTAAGATGGCTTGAAGAAAAAGCCCTCAGCACTGTTCCCCACTGTGCTGCTACCAAAAACTCCTCTCACCCAAGAACCACCAAGACCGGCCGGCGGAAGGTGGGACGCAGATGTGCCAGCTGCTCAGACCCCAAAATGTCAGCTTCATCCTCACTTCCTCTCCTCCTCTCACACCCAGACCACAACCAGAATGTGACACACCCACCCCCAGACCTCCAGGAAAACCACCCTGCGCCAAACCACTATCATTTCTCATCCGGATTATTCCCAGAGCTTCCTGTGTTTTCTGCTTCGAACCAAAAAACTACTGTCCACATGGCAACCAGCGTGATCTTGTAAAAACATACATGATATCACGTCACCCCTGTTGCTCAAAACCCTCAATGCTGGGCTCCCATCTCACACAGATTAAAAACTGAAGACCCATGTCCTCACAGTGGCCTGTCAGCATCCTCCATCCTCGGCCCTCCCTTGTTTCTCTGACCTCATCTCCACTCCTCCCAAGTCCCTCTGTCCCCCTCTCACACTGGCCCCTTTGCTGCTTCTCAACGCAGAAGGCACCAGCTGTCCCCTCTGTCTGGACTATTCCTCCCCAGCTAGCTGACGGCAGCCCCTCACCTCCTGCAGGGCATTCACTCAAATGTCACTCCTTCCAATACTGGTCACTATAAAACCCTGACCCTCAGCATTCTCTATTCCCTTGTCCCTGCTTTATTTTTCTTCTTAGCACTAATTTCTACCCAATCAGGTCTTTTGCTGTTTATCTTTTTTTGGACTGTCTCCCCGGGCAGAACGGATGCTCCAAGGGCAGGGCCCTTAGTCTGCTCTGCTCTCACTTGTATCCGCAGCACCCAGAGCAGGGCCTGGCATGTAGGTCACGAGTAATAAATCTCTGTGAACTGAATTACACCGAGAGTCTATGACAAAACAGGAGGGTAGGGGAGGCCGTGCTTCTGTTTTCTGGTTTATGAAACTCCCGCTAAACAGGAAAGAAAAATGGGGTTCTGTGTGATTCTTCTTTCCTGAGTCAAAATGGTAATGCCTTTGATTTTTAAATAAACTAAATTTAGTCGGAGATATTTTAAATGAGTTTTGTCATTAAGTTATATGTACTCTAGCTTGTAAACAGGAGGAGGAATGTGGGTGACATTTCCAAGACTGTAGCAAACGCCAGCCAAGTAAAAAACATACAAAAATGTCCTGAGGGTCCAGCCATGTCCTGCTTGAAGAATTCCACTTTACAAAATCATGGTCATAAAATGTTTAGAAAAGTTTAAAATACTACTTAAGTGGGACCTTAAAATTCTGCTCAAAAATAGTTTCCTGAAAATGTGATTGATTCAGATTGATTTCCCTCTTTTTCGTCCTTTTTTTTAAGACATAACATAATAGGAGTAGCATTTTGATTAAAGCATATTAGTAAAACTTTGATATTTTATTTGGTTATAAAATGTTTTTCATTTTCTATCATTACACATGGTGCCTCCCTTATAGTCTATTTTTCATAAGGCTAAAATCACGTGTCATGGGAGGATTCCTTTTACATCAAGAGCATTTGCACATATTAAATCCTATACGTTCCTTTTAGAAATGTCCCCTTGCCCTCCTCCATCTTCCATTTCAACTGGAGAATTATTTAAATGTTTATGAATAAAAAGATGAAGAAATAAAACACAGCAACTAGGTACCATTACAGTTATTTGCTTTGACATTTCTAAGCAGCAGATTATATTTGCAAACCGTGTTAACTGTTTGTAAAAGGTGTACAGATCTGAACAGGGAGAACCCTCGAAGTCCCAATTCATCTTAGTTTGCTCGCTGGTTCTTATTGGCATAACAAAATATTCATCTTGTCAAATGCATTTCAAGCACACAATTGGATCGGTGTAGCAGGGACTCTGGATGCGTCCACCCCAGAGCAGCCGGGGACACATTGATCATCTTATTTAAGACTGTTCAGTAAATTCAGTAAACTCACAAGTGAGTCCAAGATGCTAAACTGCCATGAGTTTAAAAAAGAAATCACGGGCCTTTAGTCAGACTTAGTTTCCAAAATAAAAATTAGAACAAGCAGCTACTTTCTAGTCTATTGTTGACGTGTGTTCTCTAAGAAGTGACCACAGTATAAAATTTGACGATCACAGTGTTATCAGAGCTGTTGGATGAATTCATGAAGCCCAGTCACTAAAGCACACATGACCACATTCCAACGAAAACGAAACACCGTCCTCACGGAGAGCACCACTTCCCTTCCTTCCCTGTTACAGTGGGCTGTCCATTATTTTCATACAGTGTCCCCAGAGCTCCAACTTCAGCAAACAGCAGCAGTCAACACACCTGCAGACCAGGGCTCTTCACGGCTCACTATGGGGACAAGCAAGGGACAGTGCCACTTTTTTCCCCTCTGTCTCCTTCAATCCATTCCCACCAACTCCCTCACCAGCAGACAGACTGCTGTCCTGGTAAAACAGTGAGGGTGACCAATGGCCCTGAAGTTGCTCCATTCCTTCCCACTGGGAAGCAGAGAGGCACCGTGAAATCCGAGATACCTGGTTAATTCTGCACTTTCCTAAAGCAAATAACCTGCTTGCAATACCAGTGTTACCCACACAACCCGCTGCCACCTCGCCAGTAGATAAAATGCCGGGTGATGTAAATTTAAATTTGAGAAGTGCTGAATTATCTAGCTGTGTAAAACGGTTATCTGAATAAAATGTCCAAAATGACTTGACTTGGGGCCTAAAGGTCCCCCAGTTCCTACGCCTTGAAGGGAAACCACTGTACATGTGGACGGCACCTGTTAAAATGCCTGTGTGGTCCTTTGGAAAGGTCTTCTGGAAGGAAGCAGCAGAGCACGATGCTGGGCTCCATGGGCTTTGAGGTCAGGGTCAATTCCGATTCTGGCTCCAACGTTTACGATTTGTGCAACCTTAGTTAAATTCCTAACCTCCCCGAGCCTGTTTTGTGGTCAATAGAAACCATCTCAGAAGTAGTTGTAAAGATACTGAGACAAGGTCGGTAAAGCAACTGGCATGCAGAGAGCCAGATAAATAAATGGCTTCTATTATATAAATAATAACAATGATATCAAATACAGGCACACCTCAGAGATATGGCGGGCTTGGTTCCAGACCACCACAATAAAGTGAGTGACGTGGAATGTTTGGTCTCTCAGTGCCTATGAAAGTTATGATTACAGGATACTGTGGTCTCTTAAGTATGCAATAGCATGATACCTTAAAAAAGGTACATGCCTTAATTAAAAAATACTTTATTGCTAAAAATGCTATTTTTTAGCATTCAGCGAGTCGTCAACTTTTTGCTGGTGGAGGGCCTTGCCTCCATGTTGGTGGCTGCTGACTGATCAGGGTGGTGGCTGGGAAGGTAGGGGTAGCTGAGCCAATTACATACAATAAGACAACAACGAAGTTGCCGCACCCACTGACTCTTCCTTTCCCTTGAACACTTAGCAGCCATCGTAGGGTCCTTAAATGGCCTAATTTCAATATCGTTGTGTCTCAGGGTAGAAGGGAGTCTGGAGGAGAGGGAGAGAGATGGGGGAACAGCAAATTGGTGGAGCAGTCAGAACACACACGTTTATCGATTAAATTCACCATCTTATATGGGTGCGGTTCATGGTGCCCCAAAACAATTATAACGGATCACAGATCACCGTGACAAATATCATAATAAAGAAGAAAGTTTGAAACATTTCAAGAATTACCAAAATGTGACACAGAGACATGAAGTGAACAAATGCTGTTGGAAAAATGGCCCCGAGAGACTTGCTCGATGCAGGGTTACCACAAACCTTCAATTTGCAAAAAACACAATATCTGTGAAGCACAATAAAAAAATGAAGTGCAGTAAGACGACGAGGTCCACCTGTAACAATACTCATAATACATGATAGCTGATTATCAGAATGTAAGCTTGAGGCAGGGGAGTGCTGGTAAAAGTGTTGTCTGTTTCTTCGGGAAAAAAAAGCCCCAATTTGTAGCCATTACCAATTTCCATGGTGCAAATACTCCCACTGGGGCCAGCTTCCAGCTATCAACGTGATGTCACTGAACGCAGACTTGGGAAGATAAGTTATACTATCAACTCCTATGAGCGGTAAGAGCTGACAGCAGCTCAGCACTGGTCCAGCCCCGTAGTGATTCCTGTTGTTCATTGTGGGTTCCCGAGTGTGTGGCATAACCCCTGGCATGTGGGCACTAAGCAACATTAAGTGAATGAATGGATGGTTGATTACGATTCTTCAGGCACTCAGCTATTTTCATCTCTTCATCATCTGGCATAGATTTGGCCTGGGACTCAGAAAAAAAATGTTTTGATGAATATCAGAATAGGGAAGGGATATGTTTAAGAGCTTGGGTTGCGGCCCACACTCAGCTGTGAGCACACCAAATAAGGACAGTGCTTTCCCATCACCTCTGTCCATCTACATTGACATCAACCTATATATGGAGCCAAGGGATTCGGAAAACCAAGAAATTCCCTGAAGATTCCCAACCAAGGTCCGTCCATACAACAGAATATACTGAGAGAGACAGCATCTCATCAAATTATCTGCCTGGATTTCTAGCAAAGAGGCCTAAGGAGTCACATCACATTCTGCTTCCCCAAACCCAACTTCTAAATGATCTCCACCTGGGGATAACAGAGTCGCATTTAATAACACTGCTGTGTCTGGGTAAATGTCATTTTTTTCCCTCATGGATTTTGGCAGAGATGGCTTCAAGGTTCTTCCAATTCTAAGACTCAATGGTACCATAAATATGTCTTAACTAAGGAGATTTAATGAAAAATTCCCCTGGAAAGAGCTGTTCATGGGGAAACATGGGCCCAGCACACCTCAGGCACAGAGCATGTGCTCTTTTCCAGCCCATCTCTCCAACCACAGCAGATCTGGAACAGCCTGCCAGGAGGATCCTGCAAACAGGCCCATGTTCAGCCTTCCCCCAAACCAAATGGAAAGGGCAGGCAGACCACTTGCCCAGCACAGGGAATTCTCCACGCACCATCCTGCCACTGACATTTGGGAGAACGTTTTATTTAATAAATTTAGAGTTGTCCTGAAAAATGTCCCTCTGCCTTCATTTTAAATGGCCTTGACGGATTTTTTAAAGAAGAAATAAGTGTAGCGAGGCACACTGTTTGCGTCACCTCCTTCCTCACCTCTTCAGCTCATGACAATATTCACTGGATAGGAGACAGTGCAAGTCCCGAACTCATTTCTGTTCCATATAGCGACTCAAGTCACTGATAATGTTTCTATTTCATGGAAGTGGTATGGAGATTTCCATCAGTTTCTGTATTATTTCCATTTCACCGTAAACACTTGGTAGGACGTGTTCAGCCTGAAACTGAACGTTTGTTTGGCCAGTCTGCTGCTGAGGAAGCACCAGGAGGAATCCGTCTCCAGAGGAGAGAGGCAAGGAAGGCTCTATTCTCCCCACAGGGATGCTCTCACAGGTGACAGCAAGCAGAGGGGGGAGGACCCAGCGGCCCCAAGTCAGCCTGGAGCAGCCCCTGGGAGTCAGGGCAGCCTGGAGCAGTGGTTGAAGGGAAGAACAAGGAGTGCGCATGAGGCCACGCGTGTCAGGTGCAACTTCCGCTGCTTCACGGGAGGACAGGGGATGGAGGCTTCCGGACCATCAGCAGTCAGATTAGAAAGTAAGACGACATAGAAAATCAAGGCAAAGCCATAGGTGGGAAACTGACAGAATCACCTGCAGCAACCCAGCTCCCGGCCCCACAGAAGTCGGGACCCAAGCCTGGAGTAAGAAGACCCCACCGTGTAAGATGCTTTGAGGAGTGAAAGTGGCCTTGCAGGCTGTGCAAAACCAGGGTCAAAAGAGCAGCTTAGAATAAACAGGTTCATTCAGGAGATGACAGGAGTGGAAAGAGCAAACATCAGGATATACATTGGTGGAAATTTATATACAGGGCCCTTAGAAATCACAGTGAACAAAGAAAAAGTAACACAGAGTGATGATCATAAAGCAACTTAGATCAGGGAGAGTCTCCAAGACATTCTTTGGCCCCCAAAGCAAGAAGCTGGGTTGGTAACATTTTAAATCACTGTAACTATAAGGTTAGCAAGAATGATCAAATCCCCTCACTTGGGCGAAAAAAAAAAAGGAAAAGAAATAAAAATTTTTTTAAACTTTAAAAATTCATAACTTAATAAAACAGATAGTAGTGAGCCCTTCAGAAAATTCCTCTAGAGAAAGGCCATGGCCTCTGGGCAGTGCAGCCGTTCTGTCACTACAGCAGTATTGGCCCCACCTCCCCCAAGACACGGGGACATTCAGGACCAGCCAGCACTGAATAAACGGTGCATCCCCCCCGAGACGGGGAAGAAAGTACATGAGGACTAAAGCCCGCTGAGGTGCATTCACACTCCCCCCCACCACTCACTAGCAGCGTGACACTGGTCGAGTTACAACTTTGTGCCTCAGGTCCACCAGCTATCAAAGGAGAATAAAAGTATCCAAGCCCCCTGGATGCGGGGACCACTAAGTGAGTGGCTCTGTGTTGGAGACTGGAACCCAGTTCTGAACACTTAGCGAGTACTTAATAAAACAAAGTTAATAACTAAGGAAGGAACTGAAGAGGAACCTAAAATATTAAGGAGACGTCACTGCAAAGGGTCGCGCGAAGCTGGGTTGAGTGGGAAGCCTATCGGGTCCGCGAGGTATTTCCAATCAAACCAAATTCACTGGGTTCTGCTGCCACCCATCTCCTGACACCTCCAAGATGGCGCCCATGACAGACTCGACCTGTAGACGCTGTCCCTTCCTCATACCCAAGGCAGTCCAGATACTAAGCTGAAAGTATTTCAAGGACTCCAGCTTCATGAGCCACTGGAGTCTGGTATTGTGGCCCACCGACCTGGCATCCAGAGAACCAGAGAAGCGCCTTGGGCACTTCTGAACGCCTCCTTCAAGACGTGACATTTCCTCCTTCTCCCTCTCCCCCTTTTTCTTCCTTCTTCCCTTGTTCCTCTCTCTCCCACTTAATCTCACTGCAATCCCAGCTTACCTCACCCGCTGGCCTCACAGTTCATTAACACCGTGGCCCTCAGTCTTACCTGGAAAGAAACAAAATGGCACACGGGATCTCCTAGCAAACCTCAGAGCATCCCTTTTCTGAGAGTCTAACTAATGGGGACAGCTCAGGAGGCCCTGCACAATGTACTAGGTAAATCTACTATATTTCAGTCTACACTGCCTGACACAGTTTATAGAGCCAGAATTTATTACCAGCCTTATGGCTTCATAAATTAGCTAGTCAAGCCATTGCCCCATCTCAGTGTACTCTCGTATCCGTAAATTTATGGTATGCTGGCTTCACGTAGCATCACTGCCATCGCTTTCCAGGACCATGAGCATTCATTTTATCCTGGGACATAATTAATCACAGCTATTATGAAAATACCAACAAAAACACAAGAGGAAGAAAAATATGTAGGTTATGGTCTAACTGCCTGAATCTATCCCAAAAGGAAAGGAGATATTTGATAAAGTTTGGAGGATGTTTGAATGTGCTTAGTGTTATTTCAACTCAAAAAGCTTGACACACTTGAATGGGAAAATACAGGGTGAAGAGACCATTGACAATCCGCAGAACGCCAGCCAAGCAGCAGGGCTGTGTTCTGTTGAGATATCTGGGCTGGGTTCCCTCTGTAAATCAGCATTTTAAGTGTTAGATAAAGAGACTCCATAAATCAGGATTATATTCCTTCCACGTGATCTGTGTCTTCAGCAAAAGGATCTTCTGCTACTTGGCGTTTTGGTCTGGTCAGGTTTTACGTGGTCAGTTGCGAGTTTGGTTTGGTTTCTGGGTTGGAGAGGTTGAGCAGTGGAAAAGCTATGACTTGTTCTTTTGTTCTAGTTCATTATTCCAAGGACTAAGAACAATGCCAAGTCAACTCTCCTGCCCATGTGTAATGGCCAAAATGAACCTCTGGCTTCTAGCTACAAAATCCCCAGTGTGTTCTGCAGCCCTGCAGCCAGCCTGTCTGCTTAGGAAGGAACAATACTGTAATTTGAAAATGACCAATGAAAGAGAACACTGGTTCTATTTATTTTAAAATACAGCTTACGTTGTCTCACGCATAAGGAACAGATCTTTTTCAATAAATTTAAAAAATGGGGATTCTGAGCCATCACTAAGATTTTAAGGATGCCACAAGAGCTGACTTTATCACGACACCTGTGTAGCAGAAAAAGCATGGATTTAGGAGGCAGAAAGATATGGATTTGAACGTGGGTGCCACCATTCTCTTATCCGAGGACAGGCCTTTCTGCCCACCAGTCCAAGCTAAATCGAGTTTCCCCTTGCAGATGTGGTCAGGAGTCATCAAGTGGGGAGCAGCAGGCTGGTGAATTTGGTCTGAAGAGCCTGGAAAGTGGAATCTCTTTGGAAGCCACTTACCCACACTCACGGACACACAGACTCGTTGAGTTAGAAGGGCCTTAGCCGTAATCTAGCGCACTTCACCCCTGGTCTCTGCGGAATGAGCTGAGAATGATGCCAATGGTTTTCTCCATTTATTAAAAGGGCACAGACTATTGGAGGAATGATTTTAAAGATGCCCATCAGGCATCCAAGTCAGATGTCAAGTCAACAGTTGGATATAGGAATTTGAGTGTGTCGGGACCATCAGGGATGGAGATGTTTGGGAGTCGCTGGCCCATGGGTGGTGCTGGAAGCCAGGGGGACTAAATGAGGTCACTCAGAGAGTAACAGACTAACCCCTTCTGTGAAAAAGGAATTATGGCAGATTACTGTGGATTATTGTTCCAACTCGTAGCTCTGTCCCTCCTGTAAGAGAATAATGCAGCCCCACTCGCTGTCTGTGACTTGCTCTGGCCTTCCTGTGGGCACAGGGCACTCACCTCCCCATTAACTTTGGTCTTGCCCATGCACTTGGTTCTGACCAATAAACGTAGGCTAAAGTGAAAGTGTACCCATTGCAGGAGGCAACTCCGAGAGGAATCACAGGACTCTGCTCATCCATCAGCTTCCGCCCCTTCCACACGGGCCCCAGAAAGGAGCCCAACAGAGCCACATCTGACCTGTAGTCTTCCAAGTAAGAAATAAATATCTGTTGTTATAAGCCACTGAGAGTTTTAGGACTGTTTGTTACTGCAGCAAAAGCTAACTAATACATAAATGAAAATTATCACCGCCAGTAGATACTTCCCAAAAAGCAGAGTAAGTCTACCTCAAAGATGCCAGGGCCTCAAGCCTGAGTGTGATCCACGGAGCTGTGCAAGGTCAGCCCAAGACCAGACGATGAAATGGTCCACGTTTACCATCAGAACTTCCAGATTTCCCTTAGGTGCTCTCCACCCGACTCCCCACCAGTGCCTTGCCCACAGGGAAAACCTGCCCTGAAGAAAGGTTCTGATATGAGCCATTGTGGTAACTCATTTCAACCAACAACTACAAGATTTATGAGCCAGCAGAGTTGCTTACATACAAAGATGAACACAAGACAATCTTGGCCTTAGTGGGTTGACATCCAGTCTACTCACTGAGGGCAAAAGACTGGGAAATTGACAGAGGGCAGAGACTGCCCTGAACCTCTGGGTAAACAAGCAAGCGACTGCTCTGTAACGCAGCCTGACCCAGCACCTGTGGGACTCTGGGTCACGCCCACCCTGCTCAGGTGCGGCCCCAGGCATGCCAAGCCACAGGGAAGAAGGGTGGGCACACCCTGCAGTCACTACCACCTCAGGTGCTGCCATCCACTGTGCCAGGACACAACCTGTCACGAGCCTTCCATTCAGGAGGGGCACTGGATATGCCCTCATTTTGACCTTAATCTGGGCTTTTCACTCTCCACAGGTCAATACAACTCACCAAAGAGCATTCCTCTTTGCCTTCTCAGCCAAATCAATGGAGGAGAATGAAGGCTGGCTGACATCGAGGAAAATGAGACTCTGCCATTCCTGAATGAAAGGTCTCTTAGGTCTCTTTTGATATCAAATAGCTAACACACACACATACGCACACACACGCACACACAGTTTGCATGAAGTAAACAGAAAGCAGATGAAAACACTGATTCATTTTTCTTGCAGCGCAGATTAGATCCAAACTTAGAGAAGACCAGCCGAATGTAAGATCTTTATACATTATCTCTGAAATGTTTGTCATGCTCAAAATATGATTTCATTTATCTCTTCCCCTGTCAGGTTGTGTCTGGGGGTTTTGTCACCTGAACTATAATAGCACGTTTTGCAGTATCACAGTGCAACAGAGCTTTTACACGTGTTAGCTTGTTTTACACGTCACTGTAGCAGAAAATGAAAGTCCTAGACTCAGATGTGTTGCTCCCTAAAGAAATGGAGCACATGTGTTGCTCTGCACGGACAGCACACCTCTGACAAAGGCATAGATGATCACCTACCTGGGAGGAATTGAACTTGAAATGAATCTATGCATCTGGGCCCCTTGCCTGTGACACACAAGAAACCTTCCATAACGAAACAAGGCAATTCGTAACATTCAGTCATTAGATTTCTGAAAGGACATCCTGGCTCCATCTTCACTAAAACATAATGCAAGTGAGCCATTTCTTCCCTAGCAAATTTTTTACAAAAGAAGTTTTAAAGCTCTCAGAGTTGTCGTCATCACACAGCAAATAAAAACATTCTTGAGATGCTTTTCATTTTCAAGAGAGAAGCTACTTATTAAATAATCTCAGCTTTCTTCATCCTTCAGGCTGCATTTGAAGCCTTAGGGTAAAGCTCTGAGCTGAGCCAAGCATGGGACTTAGACGTCCTCACTCCTACCTTTTGGGTCACCTCTGGCCACCCCTCACCGTCCATCCTATGGTCCGGCCTCGGTGAACCGCTGTCACCAGAATGCATGAGCACTAGATGTCCTGCTTTTGCATATGCCTCTTGGAAACTTCCTCCCTACTCAATCCAGCTAACATGTGTTTGCCTTTAGACCCAGTGCATGCACTGGCTCTTCTGAGAAGCCATCCCTGACCCCTGGACAGTCTTGGTGAAACCGCACTTCCATGCGTCCTTCTAGAGCACCTGTCTCCCTCAATCCTCGTGTAACAACCTGGGTTTGACTCTCAGCTGCACCACTGGCCAGCTATGCAACAATGGTATGACCCCTCACAGAACAACCAAATTCAGCTACGTAGCCATAGTCGGTAAGAAGTGCCAAAAACACTTTATTCATTTGCAAAGATGCACTGGCAGATGAAACAATGAAACTATCAAAACTTAAGCAGCATTTTACATTCAAAATATTGTTTTTAAAGCTCAAAACAAAGTATTTGCAAGAAACAGCATTCATTGAAAAGCAACAAAAGCAGATGTTCAATATTTCATATATAAAAGGAATGCTTTTGAAGATTTCTAGTGCAAAGGGACTTGGGTTGCAAAAACTAAAAACAAACAAAAACATAAAATTGTCAAGACATCCATGTAAAACTGCATCAGAGGAGTCTATTTGGGAAATGTTAGGTGAATCTGTGACCAAAAAAAAAACAAATACGTAGGGCTTCCCTGGTGGCGCAGTGGTTGAGAGTCCCCCTGCCGATGCAGGGGACACGGGTTCGAGCCCCGGTCCGGGAAGATCCCACATGCCGCGGAGCGGCTAGGCCTGTGAGCCACGGCCGTTGAACCTGCGCATCCGGAGCCTGTGCTCATACCACTTCCCAATGATATCCTAACTCAGTGTTTTCAAGACGGGACAGATTGTGAAATTTTTTGTTCTAGTTCTGTGAAAAATGCCAGTGGTAGTTTGACAGGGATTGCATTGAATCTGTAGATTGCTTTGGGTAGTAGAGTCATTTTCACAATGTTGATTCTTCCAATCCAAGAACATGGTATATCTCTCCATCTATTTGTATCATCTTTAATTTATTTCATCAGTGTCTTATAATTTTCTGCATACACATCTTTTGTCTCCTTAGCTAGGTTTATTCCTAGATTGGAGGAATCAGGGTCCCTGACTTCAGACTATACTACAAAGCTACAGTAATCAAGACAGTATGG